>NC_140561.1:6049736-7389736 GCF_057381845.1 Rhamphochromis longiceps
TAAGTCCTGCTGCTATAACTGCATACTCCCAAGAGCAACTCTCCATAACTAAGAGAAGCCTGCAGAACACTAAAAGTATCACGACTACCACAGCTAACACAATGACATACGTGGTAGACACTGGATTTACATACCAGGTTAGTGAATAGTTGGCATCTACATATTTATTTATATGTGTTTATTATTCATTAAAATGAATAAAATACATTTTCCAACTTTTTCTGTGTTTATAATTTAAAAGACTTCATCCAAAAACAATATTTTTGTCAAGGTCTTTCTTTTGATCCTTTCTTATTATTGTAAGTCTCATTTTCAGCGGGTCCTGTGTGGATTGCCATTCTTTCCTGTTTTCTGTGGTTTTCTGTGTTTTTACTTCCCTCCTTTGTTCTCTTTAATGCATTCCCCTGCACTTTATTACTTGTCTGTCTGTGGTGAGTGTATTTAGTCTGTGTCCATTCTCTCAGTTTTTATCAGGTTGTTGTCTGTGCTTTTCCTCGTTCCTTGCAAAAAAATGACTTTTACAGCAGTGAGGGGAAACTTCACTTGAGTTTTCACTGGTAAAACAGCACTTCTGTACTTCCCTGTGCTGGATTAGCAAGTGTTCTTTCATTATGCCAGCTATAAAAGTTTAGTGTTTCTTGTCACATTTACATTACACAATGTCTCTTGGCTTTCTAAAATGAACTCCATTTCAAATCAGAATCTTTTACCTTGGGGGAATCCCAAATCCCATCTGGAAGTGGGGATGTAACAGATGGCGACTTGAGCCACATTACTGTACACAAAGACAGCTGTTGTCGTCATGCCTGATTTATCTTGACAGTAACCTTTAAAAAGCGACTTCAAGACTGACTCACCTGAGTCCAGAGACGGGGAGTGTGAAGCAGCTCGCTGACAGAATAAATCATCCTTTTTTGACTGATCAGCCACTCCGTCTCTCTGACAGACTGTTTAGGATATCTGAATAGCTGAGTGAAACTTTTACGACTCACTGCTTGCAGAGGACACTTGCTTCTTTAAAAAAATTTAAACTTTTGCGTATTTTACAGAAAACTGATGGTGGAGCTGCATAATGCAAAATTGCTTCTTTACCGTAATACTTAAACTCACGGACTGTTGCCACACTTAAATCCTGCAGATGCTACATTTTTATATGAAGTTTTAGTCAACAGAAATCGCTGCACCTAAGTAGCTGGTGCTTAACCAGCAAAAGACATTTGTAACATATTTGTATAATATGATTTTATGTCAATATTAACTGTGTTGAAGACAAACATCAAGTATGGTTAAACCAGCTAACCTTTATTTAACCAGACAAATATAGAACATATTCTTATTTACAGATGAATCCTGGGAAAAGGTAAAGCTTCTTAAGGATGTAGAGGTAAGTATAAAAAGAAATATCAAACTAGAGTTCCACTCATGTCTGCATACTGAAACTGACTTTCAGTTTCACTAGCTATTTATCTTTCTTTTCACTTCCTGTTTGATTAAGGTTTCCTAGGAAACTATGATCTTTTTTGGGCTGGAAGGTCGAGGAGTCCTGACTTATCTGTTATATGATCAGTTTTCTGAAAAGAGCAACAATAAAAATACAAGAACAACTAGTGTTACCATCTGTTTATCTCAGAAAACAAACATTTGTTTATGATTACTTTTTGGCCATATGACACAATCAGAGTAGCACTCACTGCTCCAAAATAAAACACATCGTTTCTGCATGCTCTGAAATTTAACATTGATTCTATGCTGGTTGTTTGAATGGGTTTCAAAGTTAATGAAAGTGAGAGAAAAGGCACCAGACACATAGCAGAGGGGAGGTTCATTCTCAAATTTTGATGGAAGTATGTTGCCAAATTTTAAAGTGCTTCAAAACGGAGCCTCTATGCTATTCCATTTTAAACAGGACAGCACTCGTGTGACTGTGGCATGGAAGATTGATATAATCATATGTAATATGTGACACCATCCAGAGTCTGTAAAAGCTTCTATTTGGCATGTCACTAAAGCATAACCCAAACCCTTAAATGAGTTGCTGGTGACCCGGTGGACAGTAAGGGACTAACAATTGCCTAATCAGGTATTAATTAAATTAAGAATTCTATCGTCCGATAACGATATAAATCACAAAAATGTAACATTTTCTGTAAATTCTGTGAATCTCGGGCAGCTCGACTTGCGGGAAGTGTTTCCAGCTGGGCGTCGTGTAGCTGGAGTCGAGTGTTTTAACCGATGCATGAAACGATACATTTTTAGACATAAGTTGTAACGGCCACCGTTTTCTTTGTGAGTATTTATTACACGGCGTGCTGCGGGGAAAAGCCTGTTCTAACGTTTGAGTCTAAGGTTTATTTTTTAGCACCTGGTGGCTCTTTTTTACTTCTCATCTGTAAATAATCTGCTCTTTCACGTGATTCAGTTTATTTTGAAAAGTCTCAGGATCTTGAGCTTTATTGTGAAAGGTTTATGTGGAACAGAAACAAGCGGACACGGGATGGTTTTACCGTCGTTGTTGCTAACGACAACGCATAAAAACAGGCGCTTGTCCGTCCGTAGTGTGGTTATATTAAATATAAGTGAAAGAGAGAAATTAATATAGCCACTACAGTGACCATCAAAACCATCAAAAAATATTGCCGTAAACAGTTTATTTTGCGACACCACGAAACAAATCGTAAAATGAAACGATAGACGTTTTTATATCGTCATCCGATATATATCGTTATATCGAACAGCCCTACATGAGAGACATCTCCATTAGGAGGTAAGATAAAGATTGCTATTTTACATGTTTATAGTGAAATAAATGTATATAAAAAAATATACATTAATTGCCTCAAGGCAACACTGCGCAGTTAGCCCAGTTTTTTTCAGGCAATATAATTCATTAGCATATGTGTGTAGAGATGTGTTTGTGTGCATTTATATGATCATAGTCAATGTTTTTTACTTTACAATCTACTGATAATTACAGGACATAGACGTAAAAAGCTTTTATGAAAGGAAACCAAGGGAATGTGCACTTTCTGTCCTCAGAAAGTGAGGACAGTGAGCTTTCAGGGAGTGACAGTGAAGTAGAGGAGTGGATCCCTGAATCAGGTTTGAGGGACACTTAGGAGCTCAGGGGTCAGGGGGTAAAGTAATTGTGTGTGTGTGTGTGTGTGTGTGTGTGTGTGTGTGTGTGTGTGTGTGTGTGTGCGTGGGGTTATGGTCAAATGTTGGATGTATTTTGGTGTTTTATTGTTCTGTGAAATGTTTACATTGTTTATTTGTTGTTTATTTATTTGTTCATCCTTGTTGTACTAATAAAACTTATTATAGAATAACTTGGTGTTTGACTGCCCTTGTTGCACAGTGTTGCCTTGAAGCAACAAACCAATATCTGTTTGGGGGGGGGGGGGGGCGCAGAGTGTCAAATTTTATGATTGATATATTATTAGGGACCCTAAAGCTCCCCCGAAATAGGGAGAAATGTTTTTTCCCCAGAAATTAAAAAGTCACCCTGCAATAATACAAAGATAACATAGAAAATCCCATCACTGAGACGAGCCCCCCGTGAGCACACGCTTTGGCAACAGTGGGTAGAGATGGCACGATACCACTTTTTTATGTCCGATACCGATACGTAATATCGGATCGGTCCATCTCTAACAGTGGGAAGGGAAAACTCAATTTTAACAGGAAGAAACCTCCAGCAGAACCAGGCTCAGGGAGGGGCGACCAGCTGGGGGTGAAGGGAGGAAGACAGGACAAAGACACACTGGTCAAAGCATAGGTGTAACCTACTTGATAAGATGTAAAAGTTAGCAAGAAAAGATGGGATGCAGGTTTATTATGACAAACTAATGATTTTCCTTCACTTCCAAAATAATTACTTTATTGTGATTAATATATGAGTATAGTAGCGAGCTCTAAGGGACAGCGAAATTCATTTAATTCAGGGTGACTCTGAGAAAGTCACAAAGCACAACAAATGCTTAAACATAAGCACATGATTTTGTAACACATAATGTGCAAGAAAAAACATTACCACAGTGCCAGTTTTTGAAAAAAGAAAAGAGAAAAAAAATCTTGAGCCAGATGTTAAAGAGTTGCAAAATCTTTCATGCCTTTCTTGTGCTACCCTGATATGATATGCCAGGCTGCTGATAAACTTCATTATCAGCAGCCTGTCGAGAAGCCCTGCAAGAATCTCCTTCTATCTTTGCTTTACGGTTTTCAGAAGCTACCTGTCTGTAGTCTGCAGTGTTTCTATCTGAAGATAGCATGTTATCTGGAATAAGGGCACTTTCACACCCCAACAGATAACTTCTCCTTAGTTTATCATCCTACAGTACATATGCTACAGAGGACATGGCAATGTCCTGCAGAAAAATCCTTCCCTATTATAATGAATTACTTTGCAAATGGCCTGAAAATAAATCAAATGTGGTGCACAGAAATTACCTAGTCACATTCTTTCATCACAATACTTATTAAAACCAGCCTCCTAACAAATGAACATTTTATCATCCACATGCTCAATAAAAATGAAATGTGCTGAATGCACACACACACTAACAGAGTAACCCTCTACAGTCCTGCATGCTAACATTCTTCATTCGTAAAAGGCCAAAAGTATTTAACACAGGGAGGAGTAACAGGAAATGAATGAAAAAGAAAATAATGTTGTCCTCTATGGATAGCTTCCAATCTCAGTAAGGAGTATGGCCACGTTGATTGGCAGGTGACACAGCCAGTGTTTGGTAGGCCTCATGCACTACTCTGAATAATTAAAACTGGACCTCTTTCCTGAGTGTGTGCGTGCTGTTGGTGCCTTTCGGAGCATTTTTAATGAATAACCCTGGCTATTATCATGGCTTCTAAGCCATAATATTATGCTTCCTGTGGGTGGCTGTAGCTCAGGGGGTAGAGCTGGTCACCTACTGACCAGAAGGCTGGTGGCTCAATCCTAGTCTGTTCCAGTCTGCAAGATACTAACCCAAGTTTCTCTTCGATGCATCCATCAGAGCATGAATGGGTGTGAATGGGTGAAAGCACAAGTTATGTGAAGTGCTCAAGATAGAGTAGAAAAGCATTATATAAGAACCAGTCCATTTACCATATTGTTGGGGTCTCTAAACCGTTCAAACAATAAAACTCAATTTCCTATGACATAACTAAATATAGCACATTCCAAAAGGTCGATTCTGTTCATCTGGACGCAGCGTTTTCAGTGGGAGAAACGTTTCATCACTCATCCAAGTGACTTCTTCAGTCTCAGCTGAGCACAAAAAGTAATGACTTTTGTGTTTAGTCGATTACTTGTCACTGTTTTTGAGGGTAAAACCCACATACTAAACTCTGCTGCTCAACCCTACAAATGTGGCACCATTTAAGGGGACATAAGCAGACTTTACAAACGTATAAGATTTAGATAAAGTAATAGCCAACCCCAACTCCACAACATGGGTTGGTTGCTAACATATTTTCAGAATAATTGACCCAAAGTTCCTATTATAAAACTGCTAATTTATGGAAAAAATGAAATTAAAGAATTTGGTCATTATGTTTAAACTGGTTGTGTGCACCCCCACCTCCCTTACTCGAATGTTCCCAGTCACAATGGACCAGTCAGTTTTAACAAGTCTTATATTAACATAACAAACATTTTTCACCACCAAATTCAGTTCAATGGGTAGTTCAGTGAGTCGTTCACTGAGTCATTCAGTGGGTCGTTCAGTTGGTTTCATTTATTTGGTCATTCACTGGGCCATTCAGGGGGTCAGAGGCCAAAGGGGGTGGGGGGTGGGTGGATTCCCATTCATTTCCTATAGTGGTTACTTTTGACTGGGAACACCACAAATGAAATAATGTTGATTAAATAGTTGATTTTAAATCAAATGCTTAGTCAGACTATACAATACATTATAAACACATATAATGTTAAATGATCCTGTCTTATACAGGATCATTTTATCGATTTACAGTGTTCAGGTCATGCTATTAATTGTCACAATGCTTGTATTTTTCAATCCGGTTGTTAAGTGATGACATGATGATGTTTATATTATGCTAACATAGCTGTGTCGCTAGCGGTCACGTAGCACATGCATATACCAGCTAGCCAAACTTCAGTAACCCTACAAACGTCACTGCTGTTTAGTTTTCTGTCTTCATTTATGTTGGAAGTGATAGCAGAGCTGTACGTTTTAATTTGTTTTCAAAACCCCGCAGTCAGGACATGCTATATTGTATTTAGATAGAAGCTAGCGAGCTAACTCCCTGCTAACTTCTAACTCCGTTAAATGTCATAAATTCCGTTTTCATGGATGCCTGGATGTTAAACTCAATTGTTACACCTGGTAGAGCAGAACGCTGATCATTTTATTAAAGATGAAAGACTTTAGACAGTTTTTCAACTCTCAGTAATGCCATAGTGATCGTTTGATATATGGACCTGCAGCGGAGTTTAGGCCCAGACACGGCTAGTGACGTCAGACTGAACAACCGGATAGTGTAGCCACTGCACATGTAACTCTGTATCTCTAAGCCCTTCAGGCCACCAGTGTCTGGTTCTGTTGCTGCCTCGTGCTACACACATCCTTAAAAAAAAAAAAAACAGCTCACGTGTACCAGCAATAGATTATTTATCTCTCAGTCCCATATGAAAGGCTTTGACCAGCTAAATATAACAGAGTCAGCGACGTTGCGGTCTACCATCTGTGTAACTACCACGTACTGTCATTCAAACTACAGCCACATTTTTGTGTCTTTCTTTTTCAATGCTATAACTTTTTTCAATGTAAATAAATACCATAGAAATGTTATTTCTAAATCTTTGAAACAAAAACATTACCAACAAAGAAACATCTCAAATCAAAGCAGCTGACACAGGTGGCCAGAAAGAATTTATAAGGTCCTGCGAGGGAGCTGAGCGAGCTCAGGGTGAAGGATGGTGGTGATGGGTGGGAGACTGCTGTGAGCGGATGTTTGCCATGGGAGGAGTGTTTGACTCCTATTCCAGACACATCCTGGACTCACTAGTTCTGTGCCTGCTCTGACACCAAGGGACATGTGGCTGTTTTTTCCATACACATGTGACATGACTGGTATTTAGAATGGGACAGAGAAAGTGCAGGCAACTTTGTACAACTATACATCAGGAAGGCAGTCTTAAATGACTGTAATAAATGAATAGATGAATGTGGTATTTAAAATTATTTATGAGGTACTACGAATGTTAGTTCAAGCATATGCAATTTACATCAAAAACATCGTCAACATAATGTTTCTAGACTCTCAGGAATAAACGTCCAATACGTCCAATACAAGAAGATGCCAATGTGTCCGCAGACACTCGACAACACTCTTCAAAAGGTGCGACTTTTATTTCAAAGGCAAACTACTGTTACTTCTCCTGTTTCCAGTTTAGGACACACTTTCACAGTTTCACTACGACTTGGAGAGCAGTTGGTGAGTGTTTGCAGACATGTCAGTGTCATCCATTAAAACTACAGTGAATACAGTGTCAAAGGTTTTGACAACAGGTTGTATCACATCAATACAACTGGCAGAAACCTCAAACAAATATGTGCATGATGTCAAAGAAACCAGAACAGTTATGTTAGAAATAAAGTATATATTTCTGCATTAATGTAACGCAAAGAATCTCTGTGAAGGATGTTTTCATGATGTTAGCATGTAGCAGGCATTCATAAATAGGTCGGCTTTTCCCATACATGTTGCAGGTAACATTTCCCAGATGATTCTGCATAAATCCAGTAAAACAGGCCCACTGGATTATTACTTCTAATGGATTTCAATAAAATACTTTGCTATTGGCTGTTTAGTAATACAGTGGAACCCCGACTCGTTCCAGAGGGTCTTTCGTAAGTCAAAATTTTCGAAGCACCTTTTTCCATCGCCTTTTGAGTGAGGCGATGCTGGCTGAAGACGAAGTTCTTGGTGGAGGCTGAAGAAAGCATACGTATGCATGCATACATACGTACGTGTACATGTACATAACATTATGGAATTTAATTCTAAACATACTAAAACTTACATTTATGTTAATTAATGTACGTATGTACACTGTGCAATGATATTTCATATTTATGCCTTATGCCGGCCCCATTATGAATGAACGATAGGCTAATTGCAAACGAAAAGCACACGAAATAGCGCACTGCAACAACAATACGTCTTTCACGTGGAACAGCAAAACACATTTCTGAAACGGATACACGGGCATTTTGCCGTACCACGGGCAGAAATATTGCCGTTAAGTGCCTTCGTAACTTGAATTTTTTATTAAATGGTGTCTTCGTAAGCCGGGGTTCCACTGTACCAGCATTGCTACACAGGAGTGAAACATATAGAATGTCAAAAGTGCCTTGAAAGATCAACATTGTCTTTGAATCATAAAGAGACAAAGTACTACTAATATAATTTACATGTTACGATATGCTAAGATATTTCAGGTTATTTATCTTTTATTTTTGGAAATTGATTGTTTATTAAATGTGAGTGCTGCATGGATGTCAAAGTACTTAATTACATTTAAAAAAGACAATTTTCAGTATAGTATATACAAGTATATCTTACCCATGAAATAAAATGGGTTTTAGAGCTGTGGTGTAAACCGACTAAAGTTATTAAAAAGGGGAAGTGATTAATCTTACATATCTCTACTGCCAAGGTCAATTTGCTACAATGTAATGGAAAATGTTAAGTTCAGAAAGATGACACCGACCCAGTAAGGAGCAAAGCAGTTATGAAAAATTCCTCCTCTTTAGGACAAGAAACAAAGTTGCTCAAAATGTTCCTACTGCTTCAGAAGTTTACTTTTACTATTTGATTCATGATAATAATGTTTTTTTTAAGTTACAAGGCTGTCATTAGAAACAGAATGAAACAGAACGTTTTTACACTTGGCTGAGGTAGACATGGTAAATGGTAAATGGCCTGCATTTGTATAGCGCTTTTCTAGTCTCTAAGGACCCCAAAGCACTTCACACTACATTCACACACTGGCGATGGCAAGCTACATTGTAGCCACAGCTGCCCTGGGGCGCACTGACAGAGGCGAGGCTGTGTGACATGAGACACATCTACATTTTTGCCAGGTCTAAAAATTATTTTGTACAAGCTTTTTGTTAGTTTAACCCCAATTTTAATCCAAGTTTCATATGGAAATTGTACTAAAAAATCCATGCTGCCGTTTATGTTTGTATGCTAAAAAAAAGCACAAATTAGGATCCAGAAGAAAACATGCATAGCAAGGCTTGTGTAATCTTTTTTTTTTTTTTACTCACCCTCCTCGGGTTTGATGGGTAAAACAGGGCGATCTTCCTCAATCTCTTTCACTCCTTCCTTTTCCTCCTGTCTTCCTTCACTGTGACGGTTAATCACCATCTGATTTGGCTCTCCACCAAGCTGACTTTCTTCCAGTGTAACTCTCATTGGTGGCTGGGTGGTGGTGATAGACTGGAATACAGGTGTTGTCAGGGATTCAGGCCGCCTTTGGGAAGGAGTGACGGGCTCAGAAGTAGTCTTTTCATAAATGCTGGTTGGAAAGCTGCTCTCTGAGTCCTCCTCGCTTCTCTCTTGCACTGTGTCGATAGTGTAAGGCACATCCTTTCCTTCAGGCCCAGACACATTCTGAAAAGTTACTATTTCTTCCTGCTTCTCCCCCTGCATCTCTTCCTCATTCAACCTTTCCTTCTCATAAACTGTGAGTAGCTTCTGCGTTTCCTTTGGACCATTTGAATTTGCCTCAGGATGGATGGGAACCTCTGAGCTTTCCATGGTGTACAGTGGAAAATGTACTGTATCTGATCCTCTCTCTTGACTGGATTGGATCTCTGTACCCCTCTGTGGAAGACTCACATTGGTCTGACTGATAGAACCCCTCAGTGCCACGCTATCTGATGTATTTTTGTTATGTGCCTTAGTTTCAGTGCCTCTCTGAGGATAAATGGCACTTTCTGAACCCGCATGTGGATACTCAGTATGTTTTTCACTCTCTAATTCTCTGTGTAATGGAAATACGACACTACCCAAACTCTTGTGGCCATGCAATGAATCGTCTAAATCTGTCTGTGGACGTAAATTATTAAAAAGGACACCTTGCAAACTTGTTAGACCCTGCGAGAACTGCCAAGAAGATGTGGCACGCATATTTGGCATGTCAGTAGTCTGCTCTAGTCTCAGGGGACTTTCTGTCACTTCTTCTCTGCCTGAAGGATGGTCACGAACTCCATATCGTTCTCTCAGCGCCTGCTTGCCTTGCCTGTCAAAGCTCTGAAGAGAAGAGATGCGGTCAGGTTTGACAGAGCCTTGGGACACAGATAGAACTTTTTTAAAGGAAGAGGAAGATGGGGTGGGAAACAGCAAAGACTGTGGGTAGGTCTCTGGAAAGTCTGTAGGACCATAATCATAGTCTTCTGGTTTCTCTTTATCAAGCGGTGACAATTTAAAGAGAGGAAGATTTCCATTAGGAAGGTGATAAGGAGTGGCAAATTGATCTGTGTGGCCTTGTTGATCAAACCTGTATGGGAAATTATCATGCCTGATGACTGTATTATCCTCTGTGGGTGCAGCTAACATGGGTTTATGAACTTGCTGCGGATCACAGTCTGGTACCGGGTAGCACATGAGCTTCCCCCCTTCATTAGGGCAGTGGCAAACACGGCAAGGGTCAATGTGGAAGGAGTATCCAGCCTCAAACTTTTGTCCAGCATGAACACATCCAACTCGTTCGCACTGCATGCAGCCATCTGCAGGCTCGGAAACCTCGATGCAGTTTGGTGGCATATCAGGACAGCTGATGAAGTGGCAGCTGATCCGGCCCCCTCCTACAGGACAGGAACACTCGGTGCTACCATAGTCAACAAAGTAGGAGTCTCCCTCGGGCACCTTGCCATTCTTGAACCCAGCACTGATGCAGTCGTAGTACTGGTATCCCTCGCACGCACATCCTTTTTGTAAGCACGAAGCACAACAGGCACCGCTCTCCAGGACTTCTTCGATACAGTTGTCCAGCAGGGGACAGTTTGTGCCAGTGCAATCAAGCTGGCACAAACAGACACTCGAGTAGAAAAAAAACAGCGCACACTGCAGTAGTACTACTTCAGCTTGAGCCATGGCACCTGGTATATGTTCAGTAATGATGAAGATCAAGTCTTTAGATTATCTTTAATGACTCATGCGAATCACCTCTGCTCTGCAAGAAACAGGGAAAAAAGACAGAAAGACAGGTTTATTTCTCAAAATGCAAGAAAATCAACCTCTGGCTTCCCAGTTTAGCGCATAAGAGTCCAATTTTTACAGCCTTGCCATCTTTTTAACATTAAGACTACATACTTGTCATTATCATCAGCTGGAGTGCACTGTTATGAATCATTATGCAGGCTGTGATGATGAAACCTGGAATCTGCCCAGCTTCTAAATTTCTAGTGCATCTGTGATTATCTCCATAAAAACATTCCTCTCATAATCTTGTGTTGCAATCAACCTCTAGCAGTCTAATAGCTGAACATACATGAGATGCCTCATAACAGTCTGGCTGCTGAGTTTGTTGGAAAGTCATTACACTTTAAGAAAAGCACATTCTCTAAGGTAATTAGCAGGGTAGGGACCAAAGTGCTTGGCCTCCTTTAAATAATGATTCTTGTTGGAAGTTTCAGACTCAAAGTGATTTTATTTACTTTATTATTTCACTTCATCAGGAAGGAAAAAATCTTTCACTTATTTTACCATACAGAATGTGCCAAAAACCCATGCTGCCTTACACTACATGTTCTAACTTTGAGAGCGTTCCAAGAACTACATATTATGCTTTTGTAAAAATGCTTTTGGACTGATCTAATTCATCATCAGCGATACTAGGTACATTTTTCCCTGACCTTTAGGTCATCTCTGCAAATAAATACACCCTCCCTTCTTGGACTGACATTACGTTTCTAAGCACTGAATTCCACAGAGAATTCCTATGAACATTGTTGTCAGGAAAAAAAGAAATTCTGCTCCAAACAAGGACCCGCATCGTCTGTTAATCCCACCTGAGTCATGAGTAATACATCTGATGAGCAAAACAGCTCATGGCCTAAACAGATTTGAACTGCTTAGCTCATTATATGTTTTAAATTAAAAACTAATTTCTTTAATTTGTTTTGTTGTTTATTTGTTTGTTTGTTTGTTTGTTTTACCTCATGCCATAAATTCTCAATATAAAACTTTATAAATAAAAACACAAATCAAAATGTTGGCATTAAAGCCAGTGTCAAGAAACTATCAGAAGCATTTATCACTATGATTTTTCAAAAAAGTTCCCGGAGGTTTGGAGGAAATTCCTGTCAGAGCCTGCCATAAAGTGAATCACAATTAGGTGGTTAAAATCTGACTCCATCATAATTATATGGGTCCAGAAAGTAGGGGAACTACACAAGATCGAAGCCAAATTTATATAAAGTAGAGACCTGTAATGAGCCAATTATTGCAACGCTGTTATTCACTCTGTGGCAACTGTGTCTTACACTCTCTTAGAACCCTTTTCACCAACACAGTACTGGGGCCTAATCCAGAGCATATTTCCATTCGTTTTAGCTGCAAACATGAGTGGTGCTAGTGTTGAAAAGCAGGCAACAGCACAGGTCCTTGAAATTTCTGGTTTTAAACCACCAATGTGAACAAGTGTAGCTGGAGCTACCGCAAGAAACTTTCCCCCATTTGCTGGAAATTGTACCAACTTTTGAAATGTGATGCTAGCAACATTTGCCTCTGAAATGCAGGCAAGTTCTCAAAAGGCATCAAGGCTGAACTCTTTCCATCTCACAGCATCCTAATGGAAAAGAGGTGCACAATGCTAGCCCCTTTTAACTGCCCCTTTTCATACAGATGTATCCGATGTAATGCAATAGCAGCTTACTTCATGCTATTCTGGAGGCTTTCTGTTACCACACCTACAAGTTGGCTCATGACAGTGTGTCAGTGAAAGTGTCATGCACCTTTACTGCAGCAGACACAATAAAAGCTGGCAAGGAACGGCTGCAGAGGAATGGAAATACAGCAGCCTGGTGTTTCCCAGAGCTGTGAGGGAGGGGGGGGGGGGGATTCCTTCATTTCTGCCTGCCAAAACACACACACACACCCACCTACACACACACACACACACATACACCTATACACACACAGCTGAAGTAAGTAATGCATCGCTCTGACAAGGCCTGACAAAATAGTGTTTACTTTAAAAAAAGTTTTCAGTACCAGTCTTCATCTGTCCAGTGCAAACTCGCTTTGGAGAGCAGGCAGAAATATTCATTTACAGCGTTAGACGTTAAGAAAAGTCCCCCTCAGTAAACTCGCGACCATATGGTGCAAACAAACTGTAAGCAACTCTACAATTTCGCCGCTGTTTTAATCTGTCTTCATCGCATCTGTAACTTTCTCTTGATAAATGAGTGCGGCTACAGCGGATTCAAACAGAAGGGTTTCGAAAGACTTTGCATCTTTTCGCACAAACAGCAGCAACCTGTCTTCACCTGATAACTGTGGGAAAAAAGTTGCTGCAACACCGCATTCAGACACGGAACAAACGTGAACACCGGAGAAAGTTTGGAAAAGCTCATCTGTGCTGAGCGACGCGTAAAAGTTCTCAGCGCAACATCCATGGAATTAAGCTCAGCCTGATTTTAACGACGGCGCACAGGCTGGCGACGAAAAGCTGCAAATACTGTTTAAGGAATAAAGCCGGGCAGAGACGCTGCTTTGTGTTACCTTGTAGAGAGCCGCCGGTCCTCTGTGCGCCTCCAAATGTGAACCTTTTGACCATCGACGTGCTGTTGGGACCAAGCAGGCAGGCTGAGGGGGAGGTACAAAAAGTTTCCCTGCTGGAGACTCCGGAGGAGATCCCATCCTGATCCATAATGAAGAGCAGGCTCTGCGGGCATGGGCCCACACAATACAACTGCTAAAGATTTGATTTGGCAGGACAGGTGTTAAAAATAACGAGTTGTTATTACAGTAATTAAAGAGTGAATTAAAACCGTGCCTATAAAGCAGACACAGGGCTCTTTTCAGGAGGACAATGCCCCTGGACTTGTTTCCAGCCCCCTTTTTCATTTCTATATTGAGGAGACTGACAAAAGTCTCACATTGACAGGTGACAAAGTAAAGTAAAGTAAAAACCTAAACCACTGAGGCCTACAGTGAGGGCTGCTCTGGTTCCGGTTATGCTGCCATGGTTTGGATCCTTGTCCTCTTACAGGGAAGCAAACCAGTCAAAGGCAGTTCTGAATGATCACTTTTATTCTTGTATGAAGCATCTGATTTCTTCGAGGATGACATGCATAGAGCACGTAGCATCACCGAATGTTTGACGAGACCTGAAAAAATGTCAGTGTACAGTTTTATATATCATAGAGATGTTATGTCTATAATGTCTTGCTTTTTTTTGCTTTGAGTGCTGACCAATCATATTTGATATTTGGTTATGTGCAGGTAAACAGTCAACATAAAGAGCAAAAACAGTTGACTGCATTGGCATAAATACAACCTGGAAGCCATCAGCGTTAGGAGAATGACACACAGGAAATGGTCCAGAGATGAATCAAACCCAGGCCCCTGCAGCATTTCATCAGGTGAGCTGAACCAACTGAGGTGCAGTGGCACCCGGGCAGAGGAAAGCACTGTTTTGGAAACAGGTTTGTGTCTGATTAAACCTAACAAAAGAGTGTTTTAACATTCAGACAGGCTATATGTACCCACACAGATTTGTTATGGGTCGTTCCAGAGGTTTAACTGATCAGATAAAGCTTCATAATCAAGACACTGAGAAAAAGATTGATGCGTTCACGTTGTTCGGTAAAGGGCTGTAAAGAGCCCAGCAGTAATTACAGTCCTGTCCACCTGTCTACCTGCCTGCATGGCATCTTTTAGGTCGTTCTCTTTAACAATTTATTTTCACACTTTTTCTTCTTCTAAGGCAAAAAAAGCACTCGAGTACATGTAGTAGATCACAGTTCACACATCACTGTTGCTGCAAACTGTCTTCAGGTCCGTTGTATGGTTGGTTTGCTGCAAATTCAAGCTGATATATGTTCAATTCACCAATAAACAGTCTGTAAGCGGCTCACAGTACAACATTAAACCATCTGGGTGGGTTTTAGGGTGTGGATTCTGTGGATAAAACTTGTTCCACACGACATTTCCTGGGAAAAAGTTGGATTAATGCCTTGGACTCTTTGGTGAGTTCCTCAAGATGTTCCTGAGCAGTGTTTGGGAATGCTGCTGCTGTCAGAGAGTGTCGTGGAGTGCATGTGTATTACAGGATAACATTGTCTCTAACGAGATGATCGTTTTTATTGATATTATATTCATATTCTTTTTATTCAAAAGCATCTCTCAGCAGTTTCTATCTTGTTTTGTGGTCTTCTAATGAGGACGCACCGCTGCTAAAAGCTACTGATGTGTTTAGTGACCAAAGATGATTTAGTATAGTCGGTTCGTGTTGAGAACTTGTTGTTACACATCTGTTTTCTGTTGTTTGTCAAGAAATATAGAGTGGTGGCTTGTAATTTCTGCTAATTGTAGTGTTTATGTTAACCTCTTGACATCTACCAGATCACTGGGATGGGGAGGGTTGGGTTGTTGTTTAACAACATGCTAAACAAATATAGTTTTAGAAACTTAAAGATCAAACTTGTTCAACTTCCTTACTCTGTGTTGTAATATTGCCTTCTGGTATACCAAATATGGGTGGAGTTTCCAGAAACCCATTGGAAATTTCTCAAAATGTCCCTTTTGTGGAGATCAAGAATTTTGGCAAATGTACAAAATGATTATTTCCTAATATTCCACATATACCAGAGTCATCATCTACTTTGACAGGAAGGTACTGAACTGAATGCATTCTGCTATCTTTCTCCTCTCATAGCTTGCTTTGTGCAGTAAAATATTATATGAGCAGTGCAACTGTGTTTCTGGACTCCCTCATTTTTCCTTCAGAGCCATGTTGTTGGTCCCCAGAGTAAACTTAAGCCTCTGTCCACTGCTGCATCTTGAAGGGTCTCGCATGTACCTCTTAAATTGAAGGCTGTAACCTTGGTTAAACAAGAACCGTGTGCTCACTTCATAACTCATGATGCTGTCTGTCTCCCGCCAGTTGCACATCATTCATGACACAAGGCCATGAGCTATCTTGACTGCACACAATGGACCAATCTCCTTCAAACACAAGTCTGTTTTGGATTACCTGTCTGAGTACACGACTCCCTGGAGGCATAAATATACATGTAATCCATCTGAGCGTGTCTCTGCATTCACACATGTTAAAGAACTAACTTAGCTTTAGCCAATTTTCATATGTTCTCAGGGAGCATGACCCTTAAACAGCAACTGGGATAAAGCTAAGCAAGTTTACAGCTAGGCCTATCTTGTGTCTTTTATTTGAAGTATCCCTCTTGGGCGTCATTTTAAATTTATCATAAATTAGGAGTGTGGGTTCAAAGAGCACAGGGAGACCAAGTGTTTGGGTGGAAATGTGGCATGCATGACATTTGAATGGACTCACTCATCATGCTGCAGCAAAGTAACACAATCGTAAGTCTGGACGACACCCAGCAGCTCATATAAAAGTCCTAATGAGGAACTGTCAGGGCCTGAGGTGAAGTGGTGTGATAAACACATCGGCCCTGATCGCAGATAAGGCCGCTGCCAGGGGAGTGGGCCTGCTTTCAAGTGGAGATGAAAGATGAGGTAAAACAATAGATTCAGAGTGTTCAGAGCTGGGTCAGTGGAAGGACATGTCAAAACTTGCTAGTAGGTCTACTTTAAAAAAAATAAAATCTGCTGTACCCTGGCCCAGCTGTCTTGTTTTTCCACATATAAAAATAGATTTGTCTGTGCCACTCCTTTGAGTTAAATGCAGCTTTGTGTGATGTCGTACAGATGACACAGTGTACGATAACAAGATGAAAAACAGAGCTTGCCATGGTGTAGAGAACAAACTTGGGTTTTGCATGGACATAACAAGATCAGGCTAAGCCTGCTATAAAACACTGAGTGGGACTTCAAAACACATGAGTGAGATTTGTAGAAGCCCAGTGTGATGTCCAGGCAACGCAGCCAGACACAGACGAGCCTTTAGAAAGGCTGGAGCTGAGGCTCAGACAGACATACTTCACATGTGGGGTGACTCGTGAGCATCTGGCTCAGGGTTTGCTGGTGTCCTTGTTGTATGGTTTAGTGATCACACGGGGGCCAAACTGTTAGAACCAAAGGTTAAAATGACCCAGGATGATGTGGAATAGCAGGTTTAGTGCATAATTCCTGGTTGAATCCTTGCACTTCCCTGTATGATACTCACATAACTTTCAAAAGTAGATTTTTATTGATATTTCCGATAAAGTACAGAGACGTGATTGTACGTCACTTGTTTATTTCAATTATCAATAGCTTATTTTTCATATACTGCAGCCTGTCACTGCTTTTAGCTAATGGTGCTACTCCAGAAATACCCTTTTTTGTCTTTCTCCTCATAAAAAGTCAATAAAGTTGTGACGTTAATGCTGCTGTTAACGTGGGATCGCTTCACTCTCAGAGGTCTAGAAAGACACGAGAAAAACAGGAGAGGAGAGGAAAATGAGAAACATGACATTCAAAGAATTCTCAAAATGAAATTAATGAAGAATTCTATCATTCTAAAAGTGGCAGCCTGTCACCAAAGAGCCAATAAACAGCTCAAACAGGAAACACATGAACTCTCTAGTGGGCTGACGTGGAATGTGTAGCAGCAGGCATATCTGACAGACAGACAAAGGAGTTGATAGTGGACTTCCGGAGGTGCAGAGAAGTACACACCCCCATCACCATCAACGGCGCTGCTGTGGAGAGAGTGAGCAGCTTCCGGTTCCTTGGTGTACATCTGGCTGAGGATCTTACGTGGTCAGTACACACAAACAAAACAGTGAAGAAGGCGCAGCAGCGCCTCTTCTTTCTCAGGAGACTGAAAAGATTCGGCATGAGCCCCCGCATCCTCAGGACCTTCTATCACTGTGCCATTGAGAGCATCCTCACTGGATGCATCACCACCTGGTATGGCAACAGCACCGCCTACAACTGCAAAGCTCTCCAGCGAGTAGTGCGGTGCTCTGAACGGATAATTGGAGGTGAGCTTCCCTCCCTCCAAGACATCTACAGGAAGCGGTGCCTGAGGAAAGCGGGGAGGATCATCAAGGACTCCAGTCACCCCAGCCATCAACTGTTCAGACTACTTCCATCAGGAAGGAGGTTCTGCAGCATCCGGTCCCGTACCAGCAGACTGAGAGACAGCTTCTTCCATCAGGCCATCAGACTGCTGAACACTTCATAGACACCTCAGCTTCACTACTGGAACTTTAACATTATGCACTCCATACTGTACAGTAATGCCACTGTTTTGCACATATTCAACTCTGTATATTTTATTTATTGTTTACTCTATTTAATTTGACACACACACACACACACACACACACACAATTATATATTGTACATGTCAGGGACCAAGCAGTAAAGCATAAAGGACACAGGTGGTTTTAATTCAAAAAACGGGTTTTATTGACCCAAAAATATGAAAATATATTTAACAAAGCCAAAACTTAAACAGGCAGACCAATAAAAGAGGTCAACTCAATAGACTAAACTCAAGATAATAATTAACAAAACCTCAAACAAACATATGGTAAACTGACCTGCTGAAATGACACACAGGGGGACTTAAATACTGGTTTAGCTAAACCAAATGACACACACGGGGGAAAACAAGATGGCTGCCATATAACCAACTAATACAAAACATTTAACCAAACATGAAACACCCCCCAGGCAATGAAGCATGTGGTGCAATCCAATTAGGCTGTCAGCAGTACTTCAGGTCTCCCAGCCCTTTGCCACACCTTTTGCCAGACAGGAGGAGACACCAACCCCCAGGTAACTCAAACAAAGAAAGATGTATTAATATAACATAAAACAGAACTTTGACCTTCCATCACAGTACATATATTTATTAGTTTCAGATGTAGCCATTCTTGTATTTTGCTTGTTTACATTATTGTATTTTGCACAACTCTGTTGCTTGTGAAGCTCGCACACAAGAATTTCACTCACATGTGCTGTACCAATGTACCTGCACATGTGATGTGACAATAAAAGTGATTTGATTTTGATTTGATTTGATTTTGATTTGATTTTGATTTGATTTGATCTGCTACAACGTGAATTTAGATTTGTTCCGCTGTCTGGTGGGAGACACCAAAGATGTTGCTCCTGTTAGTGTGTCTTTTGTCATGTCTCCCTCCCATCACCTCCAACTGGTTCCAACAGTTGGCTGCCCCTCCCTGAGCTTGGTTCTGCCAGAGGTTTCTTCCTGTCCTTCCCACTGTCACCAAGTTCTCGCTCAAAGGGGTGCATCTGATTGTTGGGGTTTTCTTTGTATTATTGTCGAGTCTTTACTTGACAATATAAATCACCTAGAGGTGACTGTTGTTGTTATTCGGTGCTATATAAAAAACTGAATTGAATTAAATTTAGTGCCATTTTGTTCCTACACCCGCTAATTGTGTTGTTTAATCACCATGAAGCCACATTTAGTGAAAAGCAAACAAAGCATATCTGCACAAACACCTCATAACAACTATCAAGCATGGTGGGTGGTGGGTGGTGGAGGGATGATGATTGGGGCTTGTTTTGTTGTCACAGGACCTGCGTATCCTGTAAACACCTTTGTGTACTAAATCTTTCTAGAGGCAAAGCTTGACTCAGCCAGACTCATGCAAGAGGACAATAATCTAACGCTCACCAGCAAATCTGCAAGTTATTGTTATTTCTTGTACAAGGTGTTGAAGCATGGGGCACATTTACACAGTTTCAGCATTTTGGCCTCATTTTTATTGAATAAATAATTAAATTCAGTTCAATTTAATCAAAGCGCTTAAGCACACCGCACACATATCAGCACACATATCAGCACACATATCAGCACACATATGTGTTGCTGAGGTTGTGAATAAATAATCATTTTAGAACCTGGTCAGGACCAGATGTTATGATGACGATGATGATGAGTAATAACAATAATAATAATATTATATTGTCTTTTAGTTTGCTTCTTTGGCTACACATGACTCCCTATTATTGCCTTTTCAAAATTTTAATTGCAAAATGCACAAGCTATCTCAGACCACACCAAAAGACAAGCTGGTTCACATTAGCCACCTAATCATGCAGTCCCCTCATTACACAGGGCACACGGTGCACCTCAAACACCAGCATCTGCTCAGGAGTTCACACATGGGTCACCAAAATGCTGCATGTGACGTGATCATCATGCAAATGATCTACACATCCTGTCTTTATCATGTGTCATTGCTTTCTTAATAGTTTATACGCATTTCTGTTGATGTCTCAACTGACTCTAGTTTGCCTGGAATGGCATTATTTAATTATGGGTGGAAATACAGTGAAACATAATGGAGATATTTAATTTTTGGAATGTTTTTGATTCAGTCCGTCTGCGTGTTTCTGGCTAAAAGAATAAATGCATTAAATTGCTTCCAGGCTAACTATGTTCAGAGTGTAATGTGTACTCAAAGTATAAATAAAATATTATGGGAACATTTTTTCCAAATCACTGACTGACGGGGAGACTAAAAGGTTTTGGGAATTTCTGCCAAAACCTTTTAGTCTGCAAATTCTTGTAGAACACGAAGGATTAGAACACGTATCCTCTGAAGTCAGTGACTGACAGCATCATGGCAGCACTATAGAAATATGTAGCCTGCGCACAAAGAGTCAGCACATAGGCTCAGAAGATGGAGATGACTGACCTTCACATGGGCCTCAGTCTGCAGGCTGATTTGCAGGACAAAGGTGAACTGTGAAGAGAGGAGGGAAGTGGGTGTTGTCATGCTCTGGAATCTCCTTTGGCCAGGCACTGTAGGGGACAAAGCAGCCCTGCCCCATATCTCTAACACTGGGTAAAGTAGCTAAAGGCCATTTATAAGTAAGTGCAAAGCATGCTGTC
Source organism: Rhamphochromis longiceps (assembly GCF_057381845.1). NCBI lineage: Eukaryota > Metazoa > Chordata > Actinopteri > Cichliformes > Cichlidae > Rhamphochromis > Rhamphochromis longiceps. Next base: position 6,070,780 of record NC_140561.1, read on the forward strand.
AGTGGACTGTTTCATAAGAATAATATGTGCTGAAATCTAGACTCTAATCCCTGCATAGAGTGGATCCATGCTGAGCTCCATCTGTGTTTGGATTTGCACATGAATGTACCGAGCACCCACAAGAGCTATGGCTCGAGCTAAATCAAAAACTGTCACCTGGGTGGAAGAAACAAAAGCCCACTGTCTGACCACCTTTCTACCCAAAAGGGTGCCGATTTGCACAAAACAGAATGAAGCTTTCCACTTATATTGTTAAAACAGTGTCACCAAACACAGTCAGTTTTGATGAATAAAACTGGAAAAATGAGCATCACAATGCCAGGTCTGTGTTTGTGTCAGCTTGTCTGTGTTAGTGGCTGACCTGCCTCGTTTGGCAGTGCAGCTTGTTTGTGTGTTTGGACGGAGCAGAGCAAGCAAAGAGGAAGCACTGACAGACATGTGCTCTGACTGCTGCCTGTGCCAGTCAACAGGATGTTACACTTTTCTCCTCTGTGCACTGATTGAGTTTAATAGCTTCATGTTGACTACTGAGGAACAAATAAGCAATCATTTAGGTCAAGACTAAAATTAGCAAATGTGGGCTGATGCATGTGTGTGTGAATATGGAAGTGAATGAAATAGTATTCAAAGAAATAAAGTAATTTTGATGCATTGTGAGTTGCATCTAGCCTATAAATTACTGACTTCTTGTGGTTGACAATCTATGAGTGCATATATAGATTCCCATGGAATAGAATCAACCTGACTTCCAACTTTCTCATTTTCAACAAATGCTAGAGCTAGACTTTGGTTGTTTGCATAGTGTGGAAAACTTGTGGTCCTTGATGGGAAACAGACAGAAGACAAATGTGTTTAATGTGTGTTGGAACAGAGGTAGAACTACGAGTTAATGAGCAAATTACTGTAAGATTCATCATCTCAGCAGATAAGTTTTCTCTTAATGAGGACCTTGGCGATGCAGAGGAAATACAGCGTATCTAATTTAACACATTAGAAATTAAGGCCTTCATAGAGAAACAGACATCAGCTACTACCATGTTGGTTGTGATAAATGCGGCTCTGTACCAGGCAGACATGTGACAGGTCATTAGCGTTCTTATGGACTTAATGTGACATTAAGTATAACCCAAAACTACCAACTTTTGTCAACTGCAAGGTCTGCTCCCTCGTGGGGCCATTCAGTAGAACGCAGGTTTAAGACACTCTTCAGAGCTGGAAGTTACATTCATCTGTTACCCTGCCTATAGAAAATAAGATAACAAAATACTGGGTACTTATGTGAAACTCAATTTGGGGATGAAATGTCTTGCTCACGTAGAACTGCTGCAGAGTCTAACAAGTAAACCAGAGAAGAAAAAAGTTTTCTTGAGCGTTAGCTAACTAAGATAATAAAGTAATGTGCTTAAAAGACAGCTAACCTCTGTTCTTATTAATCTCTTATTACACACAAAAAGTGGAATCAGTTACTTCATAGCTATCCAGTATTTTATTTTATTTTATAGCGAATTTAGTTGTACTTTCCTTTAGTTCCTGCCAGTTAATGAACTGTTTTTGTGCACTGCAATTATAAATTAAAATATATGCACAATGTTATAAAATGTCATGTCTTATCTAAAAGGTAATTTCGCCTATACTAAAGTAAAAAGATCTTTATATTAAGTGATTATTTTGATGAATCTGACTATTCGCACCCATTCAGTTAATCAGCCTCTGATTTCATGAAATATGCATGGGCAAGTAGCAGGCACTCAGCGGGGAGCTTTGGATTCCAGGGGATGTTGCTCGATACGGAGGAGGCATCCAAATTATGCATTGCTCCAAATTGGCTCCCCATGTCTTCACACAGGAAGAAAAAAACGTGGCATTACAGCCCAAAAGTTTCAACTGTGTAATTCTGACATCACCAACTGCAAATTGCCTGAAATGTTCCTTCATCCTCTTAACCCGTACGGTTAGAAAGACCGGCTGCAGCAGAACTGATTCAATCCTGCACTGACAGAAAGATGTGTTTCTGTTCTGAGCTGATGAATGAGCCCTCAAGTAAAGCAAACATCCACAGCCTCAGCCTGTTATCGGCCTTTGTTGTGATGGAAGCTGGGAGTGAGCTAATGCTCTAAGCTTACCTTTAAACACAAAGCCACACCTGGAGGAGAGTCAGTGAAGCTGTGGCACTGAGAACTTCATCATGTCATAACACTCTGAACTTTGTCTTGAATGAACATCGCTTCTGTTAGACAAGGTTTATAAATATTACACATTGTCCTTGTTTACTCTGGAAAATCCCTGCCTGCAGATTTCTGGATCCTCATCCAGCTATTTTGGTCATGTTCATATCTTTATCAGGTCAGCAGTGCACTTTATGGTACATGTATTAAAAAAAACATACAAGCTGAGAAGCAGAAAGGCTAATTCTGTCGAATTACAAATGTTATGATTTATTAAGCATAGCTGATGCTTTCAACAAACAAGCAACAGCAGATTACTCAAACATTCTAGATGGCATTAAAAATGCAAGGTGCAAAACAGAAAATGAGAAAAACAAAGACAAATGAAAGATGAATAGCAAGAATGGATAAAAATGATAAACTGAAAAAGGATAGTGACAGTAAAAGACTAAGTCTTATTTCTTATTCTTGGGCTCCCCGGGAGTCAGCTGTGGAACCTTCACATTACCAGTTGTTAAAAATACTATGTCGACCTATTAGCATCCACCAGGTTACAGGCAACCCATTAATATAAGAACAAACATTTGTTTTAGCTACCTGCCAAATGGGTCATAAAGTTGCATACTTGGAAATAAAAGAATAAAAGTGCTCAGTGTGTTCTTTCTCCAATCGGTTTATTACAACAGCTACTCAAATGAGTATTATTATTAACCTTTATTTTACCAGGAAAAGTCCCATTGAGATTAAAAACCTCTTTTTCAAGGGAGTCCTGGCCAAGAGGCGACAACATGTTAAAATTACAAAGTTACATACATGTTATAAGTAACAATTATAGTAGCCCTTGAATTCTGCAAATGTCGCCCCAATCAACAGTCATGCTGAATGTCAACAGTACACCATTGTTTCATCCAGCCTTGAAAGAGCAGTGGTTTTGGAGAAACTACAAAAAAATGCTCCTACTCCATATGGACAGCAGATTTGGCTGAGTCGGGGGGGCTCAGGGATTGCCGGGACAAAATAATACAATGTCTTCTAAAGGTTGTTGAGAAATGTGACCGTCATGTTGCATCACCACATCAAGCCCCTGAAGAGGTATTCACCTAGCGTCTCTGTTTAGGAATGCACCAAGCACACTTTTTAGTCTCACAGTAAAACCCGACGGGCCAGATCAGTTGTACACCACTGGTCCCACAGGCCAAAACCTCCATTTGTGTTCTGCTTAGTGATGTGTGTGTGTGTTGCTTAGCTGCTCAAACAGACAAACTGACCAGAATAAAACATCTGTCAGGTGGTGCTAATCCCGTGACATTAAAAGAGTGTTAGGAGTAAATGTGAATTCTAAAGAGGTTGATGTGACACATTTGCTCCAGGACATTCCAACATGATGATTAAAAGGGCTTTCAGGTGACATAATCCACCCCTTGGGCCGGGGTGTTGGAAGTCTTAGGCTCTGTGGCAATAAAACACACAACATGTGCTCGAGTCTCTAAGTGAACATCTCCAATGTCTCAGCAAAAAAGCACATTTGTTTTGCTCTGGATTTTATATAACTAATACACATGCTTCTTCAAGCTCAATGCAAACTGGATTTATACATTTTTCTGTTTCCTACATACAGTGGGGCAAAAAAGTATTTAGTCAGCCACCGATTGTGCAAGTTCCCCCACTTAAAATGATGACAGAGGTCAGTAATTTGCACCAGAGGTACACTTCAACTGTGAGAGACAGAATGTGAAAGAAAAATCCATGAATCCACATGGTAGGATTTGTAAAGAATTTATTCGTAAATTAGGGTGGAAAATAAGTATTTGGTCACCTCAAACAAGGAAAATCTCTGGCTCTCACAGACCTGTAACGTCTTCTGTAAGAAGCTTTTCTGTCCCCCACTCGTTACCTGTATGAATGGCACCTGTTTGAACTCATCATCTGTATAAAAGACACCTGTCCACAGCCTCAAACAGTCAGACTCCAAACTCCGCCATGGCCAAGACCAAAGAGCTTTCGAAGGACACCAGGAAAAGTATTGTAGACCTGCACCAGACTGGGAAGAGTGAATCTACAATAGGCAAGCAGCTTGGTGTGAAAAAATCAACTGTGGGAGCAATCATCAGAAAATGGAAGACATACAAGACCACTGATAATCTCCCTCGATCTGGGGCTCCACGCAAGATCTCATCCCGTGGGGTCAAAATGATCATGAGAACGGTGAGCAAAGATCCCAGAACCACACGGGGGGACCTGGTGAATGACCTGCAGAGAGCTGGGACCAAAGTAACAAAGGTCACCATCAGTAACACACTACAACGGCAGGGAATCAAATCCCGCAGTGCCAGACGTGTTCCGCTGCTGAAGCCAGTGCATGTCCAGGCCCGTCTGAAGTTTGCCAGAGAGCACATGGATGATACAGCAGAGGATTGGGAGAATGTCATGTGGTCAGATGAAACCAAAGTAGAACTTTTTGGTATAAACTCAACTCGTCGTGTTTGGAGGGAGAAGAATACTGAGTTGCATCCCAAGAACACCATACCTACTGTGAAGCATGGGGGTGGAAACATCATGCTATGGGGCTGTTTTTCTGCCAAGGGGACAGGACGACTGATCCGTGTTAAGGACTGAATGAATGGGGCCATGTATCGTGAGATTTTGAGCCAAAACCTCCTTCCATCAGTGAGAACTTTGAAGATGAAACGAGGCTGGGTCTTCCAACATGACAATGATCCAAAACACACCGCCCGGGCAACAAAGGAGTGGCTCCGTAAGAAGCATTTGAAAGTCCTGGAGTGGCCTAGCCAGTCTCCAGACCTCAACCCCATAGAAAATCTGTGGCGGGAGTTGAAAGTCCGTGTTGCTCGGCGACAGCCCCAAAACATCACTGCTCTCGAGAAGATCTGCATGGAGGAATGGGCCAAAATACCAGCTACTGTGTGTGCAAACCTGGTAAAGACCTATAGTAAACGTTTGACCTCTGTTATTGCCAACAAAGGTTATGTTACAAAGTATTTAGTTGTATTTTTGTTATTGACCAAATACTTATTTTCCACCCTAATTTACGAATAAATTCTTTACAAATCCTACCATGTGGATTCATGGATTTTATTTTCACATTCTGTCTCTCACAGTTGAAGTGTACCTCTGGTGCAAATTACTGACCTCTGTCATCATTTTAGGTGGGGGAACTTGCACAATCGGTGGCTGACTAAATACTTTTTTGCCCCACTGTATCTTGTCTCACTGTATTCATGTTGCCATGTTAAAAGATGTTTTACACATTGCTTGCCTCACCTGATGGCTGCAAGAAGCTGTTGCAAAAAAATATGGGACATGGCTTTGGCCCTGCTCTCTGGTCTGGTTTAAAACAGAACACGGAAACACAAGGTGAGAAAATCTCTCGTTTGAAGTAACCAAAATGTTTTGAACAGCAGAAAAACGTTTAATAGCCACATAATCACCATCACCATTATTGGCCACAAAAGGCTAACTGAGGTCCTCAGAGTCTATAACATATGACTTGAAACTGAAAACAGCTGTACAAAGAAAAACGTTCCAGATTTCATTTGGACTACTTTTTATTCAAATTTGCAAGTTAAAGCAATAAGATTATTAAGCAATAAGTCTAGACATCGGGGCTGCACCTAAATTGTTTCACCATCCCCAAAGGTGGAGGTAAGAGCCTTAGGCAAAGTGCCAGCCCAGTGTCACATTAGGAGGAGAGTTTTATGCATTAGTCATAATGGGTCATTCCACTCTGACAGTGCTAGCCCGTCCAAGGCAGAGTAAGTGAGACACTAATAACCTTACAGACTGGCTGTAAAACTTTACACATTTCAAATGTGTGTAAAGAGTGTCTTAATAAAATGTAAGAGTATCAAGGTGTGATTTTGTTGAAAGCAAAAATTCCGGAACACCAAACTAAAAGAACCAACGTCTACACTTTAATGTGCGTTTGGCCTCATGCCTTAATGAAACTGCTGGCTCTGCTGATGACAGCAATGGGGTAACCGTGGTTACTTAAGCAAGCAAGCCAAGCTTTGAGTGACATCATACATTTCTCTATTGGTCACGTAACCCTCACCACCTCCCACTCCCTCAAATATCACATCATTCACACCTTGAGAGGCAGGTGTGTCACCCACAGGCTGGTGGGCGGGGCTGCTGAAGTGGTGCACAGCTGTCCAGCAGTCAGGTTCTCAGGTCACATCTATATTTAGTCCACTTGTGTCATTAATGAGATAAAGATACATACACAGACACTCACACGATGTATGTATGTATATATATATATGTAAAATATATTTGTCCTCTTCAAAGCCGACTCCTTGAGAGGGGCTGAGACTATTTCACATCTCCTGTTAATATTTCAGACTGACCATCTGTGATTTCACCGCTGACACCAGGAGGGACCGGCCATCTCTTGGATTTATGTAAGCATCTTGCGTGTAGTTAACATAATTGCCTCATGCTTTAAAGTTAAGTGTAACTATATAGTGTAGAAACGACATGATATACAGAGAGATTAAATTGTTCATATCATGTTCAAGTGAAGTAAGTCAATGTAATGTTAAATCTTGCGACACCCTCCCAGTCTGAAATTTCATGTTTTTATCTTGAACGTAATAAAATCATGTAGGATCTGTATGAAATTCAAGAACTTAATTTGTTCTTGTTTAGATGTCATGATACAATCTAGTGAGAGTGGTAAGTTGCTGGACTCATGAAATTCACAAGATCGCACGAGATCTCAAACTGCAGGGAAATCACCAGGGTAATAAGAGGCAGACAACTACACACACACACCACGTGTATGCTATCGCTATCAGAATCAGAATCAGAATCAGAATCAGAATACTTTATTGATCCCTGGGGGAAATTATTTTTTGTTACAGTGCTCCATTTTAAACCATTTTATTTATTGTGGTTTAACCTGTCAAGGACAAAAATGTATAGAAAATTCAGCATCAAGCCTTGAAATCATAGCTTTCCTACTTTTGTTAAGCCTGGATTGGTGGCGTGGTGATTAGTGCTGTTACCTCACAGCAAGAGGGGCCTTGGTTCAAATCCACAATCTGGCTCGTTTGCAGTGGTTTCTCTCTGGGTATTCAGTTAAAAGTCATGCAGTTATTAGATTTAGGTTAATTGGTGATTCTAAATTACCTGTGAATGTGACAAATGGTTGTTTGTTTCTATGTTATAGACTGGTGAGCTGTCCAGGGTGTACCCTGCCTCTTAACCTATCACTTCAGGGTTATGCCCCAGCCCCCCCCTGCAACCTGGATGAGGATAGTCATTGTAAATCCATGCAATTTTTAGGTTGAATGACCAGACTCTAGACTTTGTTGAACATTATGTAATATGAAGACAGCATGTAGTATTTAAGTGACCAAGTAGTACTGGGGTAAAAGTTATTGAATAGTGTTGAAATAAAATGACAAAATTGTGAAGCATTACAATATTCCTAGAGCTCAACTTACTGCATCTAAACATGTTTCAATTGCATTTTATCAACACAAAATGCACATGTTCATTGAGTATGAATAAGTTGTGTTGATTTAACTCAGTTGCTTAAGTTTCTGCCAAAGCAAAACAGTTGTGTGCAACCAATGTCCACTATTGAATTAAGTAAATCCAACATCTGATGCCCACACAGTGGGGTGGTGGTTAGCACGGTTGTTCCACACCAAGAAGGTCCTAGGTTCATCCCCACCATCTGTGCGGAGCTTGCGCGTTCTGTCGATGTCTACTTGGGTTCTCTCTGGGTACTCAATTATATTAAATTTTATTTGTGCCAAATCACAACAACAGTTGCCTCAAGGTGCTTACTTCAGCATCCTCCCACAGTCCAAAGACATGCAATATGCGGTATTAGGTTAACTGGTGATTCTAAATTCCCCAGAGATGCAGATGGTTGGCTAACACTCTGTGTTAGCACTGCAACAGACTGGCAGCCTGTCCAGGGTGTATCCTGCCTTTTGCCGTATTGGAGCTGGGATAGGTTTCAAATCCTGTTACCATGAATTGGATAAGTTGGAGAGGATGGATGGATACAAGACTTTATAGTTCAAATGAACTCTCGTACATTTTGGCATTACAGAAGAAGTGTAATGCCAAAATGCATAAGAGTAATCTGTCTTTGCATTTCCGTGTTCCAAATACAAAAAGAGGTGGAAGCTAACCAAGCTGTGAAACCTTTGCTCACACCCTCAATGAATGGTCAGTGAGCTGGATGCTAACAGGTTTCCATTCCAGGGTTCAGACTGTCAATACTAAGTGGGTCAGGCTTGCAGAGTTCTTTGGCTACACTAATACACATTTCAAATTAAATGTCTATTTGGCTCGCTGCAACTTTGCTTCCCAGAATAAAATTCCATTAAAAGGGCAATAGGCTTGACATAGTGGAAGAGATCCAGCACTGAAAATGCACCAGTACATCTCACTTTGGTTTTATTTTTCAGCCTTCTGGGCTGAAAACTCAGAAATGCCAAAAAACTGTTTTGTGTAATGACTACTTGACCACAGGTATTTTAAGAAAGAGATGTAGCACTCTCAGACTCTGAATTTCAGTCTATGGGATAATTTGGTAGCAGCAAATATTAAGTTTAATTCATATTTCTACAGCGCCAAATCACATCAACAGTTGCCTCAAGGTGCTTTATATTGTAAGGTAGACTCTACAATATTACATACAGAGAAAACCCAACAATTATATGGCCCCCTATGAGCTAGCACTTTGGTGACAGTGGGAAGGAAAAGGAAAGAAAAACTCCCTATTAACAGGAAGAAACCTCTTCAGAACCAGGCTCAGGGAGGGGCGGTAAAATGTGGCGGTAAAAATATAACATCCTGGAGAAAAAAGGAAAAAAAAAGCTTTTGAACCTTATTTTGATACAGAATCACCAAACTTTAAGTGCCCTGAGTCATTTCATCTGAGGATACAACAAAGGTTAACTTTAAGGACATGACTTCTTTGATTAGCATACACCCCAACAGAACCCGACACTGATGGTAGCGTTTTGCTATGCTTCAGCTCCTCTTAACTGTATCACTGAACTTGACCTCACTAGCATGTTTCTTCTGTTGGTGCCTTTTTGGAGCTGCAATTACGAGTCAAGTAGTATCACCTGCTGTATGGAACAAACCATCCAAGACCATGTGCTCTTGGATGGTTTGTTCCATACAGCAGGTGATACTACTTGACTCGTAATCCGGTCGTAAAGTCTGACGTCACTAGCCGTGTCTGGACCTAAACTCCGCTGCAGGTCCATATATCAAACGATCACTATGGCATTACTGAGAGTTGAAAAACTGTCTAAAGTCTTTCATCTTTAATAAAATGATCAGCGTTCTGCTCTACCAGGTGTAACAATTGAGTTTAACATCCAGGCATCCATGAAAATGGAATTTATGACATTTAACGGAGTTAGAAGTTAGCAGGAAGTTAGCTCGCTAGCTTCTATCTAAATACAATATAGCATGTCCTGACTGCAGGGTTTTGGAAACAAATTAAAACGTACAGCTCTGCTATCACTTCCAGCATAAATGAAGACAGAAAACTAAACAGCAGTGACGTTTGTAGGGTTACTGAAGTTTGGCTAGCTGGTATATAATGATGTGCTACGTGACCGCTAGCGACACAGCTATGTTAGCATAATATAAACAAGCTAACTTTTTTTCCACTCGATAAAAGTTGAACGTGAGTGTTCTCGGTGGTCAGGAACAAATGTAATCGCATGGCAGGATACTGTAAAAGGACCAAACTTCAGCCAGGAGAACAACTGAGATAATCTATCCACAATACGAGGTTAGTCATTCATATACTGCTGCATGGGCTGGGCTGTAGTTACATCCTAAGGTTTTAAAAACTGAGCTTAAATAAATGGTTAGCGGTAATAAAAGCCGAGGGAGGTCAACAGTGATCACTGACTGTTTTAGGAGCTTTTTGAGATTAAATAGAAGAAAATACATAACATTAAACACGTTAACAACACAAAAGCCATATTAAACACAGACTACGTTAGGCCCGGAAGTAGGATTCGTCACGTCATCACTTAATGACCGTATTGCAGCTCCAAAAAGGCACCAACAGAACAAACATGCTAGTGAGGTCCAGTTGAGTGATACAGTTAAACACAACTAAACATCATTAGCTGATAACTTGGCATCCCACACATATGGTCACTGGGTTTGCTGTAGCTCAGGAGGTAGAGCAGGAGGAAGGTTGGTGGTTTGACCCCTAGGTATTCCAGTCTGCATGCCAAATATCATTAAGCAAGATACGTAACCCCCAGATGGTCTCATCCACCAGAGTATGAAAGTGTGTGAATGTTAGATAGAAAGTAGTGCTTTTAATGAGGCATGTTGTATAAAGTATTTTGAGTGCTCTGGGTTATTAGAAAAGCAGTTTATAAGAATGGGAATTAATTCTGTGAGTCTGTCATTATTTTATTCGTATTACTTTCTTATCTTTTATTTTATTTTTATCTATCTGATTATTTTATTGTACAGTACTTTGGTCAACAGTTGTTGTTTTTAAAAGTGCTACATAAGTAAAATTGATTGATTGATTGAGTCCGATTACCATTTACCACTGCAGACTTAAAAACAAACAAACACAACACAGACAGAAGCAGCCAAAATACTACAGTTGAGCTTCTGGTACTGGGTATCTGTTATTTATACCTAGCACCAGATCATGAGCAAACGTGAGCACAGATTGGATTTTGTCTTGTCCTCAAAGTAAACCTCCAAATCCAATAACCATGGACACCACTTGTAAAGGTGTGCAAACAACAGACAGAAGGCATCAGTGAAGTTTCCCTGGGAATTTCCTTTTGTTATTCTTTAACATCTGCTGTATCTTTCTCTGTCTACATCGAACACAATGAAAACTTTTGCTCATTTATGCACTTGATTATTGTTTGTCTCCATGACTTCAAGCTTTCTAACTGTCCCGGCTGTACAGAAAGTGGACTTTCTAACTGTATGGTGCTCATTTGTTCGAATCATCCTGAACCCTTAAGGAATTATACAGTGCAACTTTTTTCTATTCATGAAGGGGAAGGATGGTTTTTAGGAAAAAGATTCTGTCATTTTTGGGGTGTGAGCAGGAGATTGATGCCACCTGGCCCTGGGACATTTCCTGATCAAAAATAGCTATTCCTGTACAGGGAGGAGTATTTGTTATTTCCAGAAAACATGGGTTATTTTTATGTGGATCAAAAATATGAAATAGAACTTCACAAGCAAGGAAGAAGAGATATTAAAGTAAATCTTGTGCTGGTGCTGGAAACCTGATTTTGGCTGCCAAAGTAAGGGAACTTCCCTGTGGCATGTTCTCAGGGTGCATCTTATGTGATCCAGAGCTCTGCTGAGGCCTGTGGGAGCCGGGGCTGTGGGCAGTCTGCTGGATTTCACTGGAACACAGTTAACGCCATCTGTCTCAGCAGCTAATCAGTGTCTCACAACTTCCTGCACTCTCCTTTTCTGTCTGCAGCTAGTGGGAAGCAGAGACATGCAAGAAATCTGCAGAGGCTTTTCTCTCCTTTAGGTGCTTTGTTTCTACAGATAACATCTGTTTTAGCTTATAACATGACAATATACAGATCATCTGCAAGTCTTTATTGAACTAAAACTTTATAACTATTTATCCTCTCTGCTCTACCTTATGGGGGAAGATTGTGTTACAACTGGGGCGAACTGTGCCACAAAGAGAAATTCAGACAGCACAGAGGATGTGTTGCAGAATGACAAAAGCACTCAAAGCACTTGAAGGACTTGATTTTCAGAACAAAAGCGTATACTTTTCCATTTGATCTTCCCCTTAAAGTATTCAGGCCTCTGCACAGACTTAGATAACCCCTGTAGAAGTCCTCGACAGTCTCTTTGTCTCAGCCAATATAAAGGATTTTTGATGGTAGACACTGCAGGGTGCATGTGCTGCTTGAAAGGGCTTCGTGGCAGGGACAGTGTGGCTGCTGGGAAGGGAGCACACCAGTTTTATACCTCCATCACTGTCATTTAATGAAGATGCATGTGTATGCAAAACTACAACAGAGCCCATTTTTTAAATCATACAGAGGTTTACCTTTTGACATGACTGTGAAATAAGCAGGAGTCAGAAATTTCAATAAAACATACATTACAGTAAGCTCATTTTAAAGCAGCTCTTATTTTGGCATTTCGATCCCTTTTTACGTTGGGACAAGCATCTCTGTCTATCTCAACAACTGTTTATCTAATCTACTTCAAACTGATCAAGTGAACTGTTAGTGCAGCGACTGCTCACTCGTGATGTCTTTCAGCAACAGCTAAAAGCTCTCAGCTTGAGGCTTCACAACATCACCAACCAACAAAGAACATCTACATCCATCTTTATATACAGTCTGTGGCTGTGACCAAAACCAACACACACACACACACACACACACACACACACACACACACACACACACACACACACACACACACACACACACACACACACACACACACGTACATAACATAACAGTGGAGTGGACCCTAAGTGTAAGTTTGCTTATACTCTATGTATCACCCCAAGTAGAAATGTTTAAAATCAAATTTATTTAAATATATACATATACATATATGTATATATGCTTTTTGTGAATTTGGTCTCAGTAACAAAAATCATATTGCGAGCTGCCGTCTCTGTGACTTTGCCGACTCTCCGCTGCAGAGTTAGAGTCGTGGCCAGCCTGATCCATGTAAACCAATTTAACATGACCAATTTGATTGAGTTGGAATGCACGCCTGTTTTTGATTAAAACACTTCAAAATAATCCCTCTTTTAGTCAGAATGCATCGAGCGGTTCATGTTCAACTGAATTCAAATCCCAAGCCCTGCTTTGCCTCATTTATGAGGCCTGACATTATGTAGCTTTAAGTCTTCGCAGGCTTTTCTTTGCTCAGGTTTCTTCTTTTTTGTCCTGCCAAGAATTCCTGAGATGGAAGTCGTGAATCAGTTGCAGCAGGCAGAGTGTGGATGGGACTCCAGGCGACATGTGTTTTGCTCATTCCTTCATGTGCCATCAGTGAAATAATACTAACTGTAAGAATAACATCCCAAGGTTAAATTGGGATTTCGTGCCAATATGTGGATCAACTGAGATGGAAGTGTAAAGGCAGACTGACTTCATCTGAATGCAGATAAAGGTGAGGATAGGAGGACTACCTGCCTTAGAGAAGCTAAAGGAGTTATCACACTGGCCCAAATATAATATTTAATGGTAAATTACAATAAAATTCACTTTATAGACTTTATAGACTTTTCAGGCTATTCCACTGACTGAAAGTGGCTCCTTATATACTCCTGATGATGCAAACACATTTTTTAAAAAACAGAACTGCGGAGCTCTGCCATGTCAGCTACAATAGTTGTAAAAAATTTTTAAAAAACTTTAATAGATGATCCCTTGTTATGAAAGACTTATTGTGTTCTGCGATCTTTGGTCCTGCAGTAATTGACTGTGGCAGCTTGGATGTGGATAGTGGTTTCTCCACTTGTTTGTGGTGGTTTGAGAGACTTCCTGTGAGACGGCTGAAATAAATGCCTGGCTTCCATCCGAGGCCCACCAGCAGGTCGATCAAATGAAGGCTAGAATATGATTTCTTCACTGCCTGCACAGCAAGAGCAGCCGGTTTCCCAGAGGAACAGTTTTAATGGGTCAGATAATCAACCTCTGAGTCTCCAAACATCTTCCCCGGTGTGTCTCCTGAACTTGAACACCACTCTTCCATGCTTTCTTTCACCAAATGTTACCACTTTGTCTCAGATATTCAGATAAATACAGAAAATAAAAAATCACTACCTGTAGCATTCCACTAGAAAATATGTTTCTGACTTCCTTTGAGGATATTTTAAGACCGTCTTTTTAAAATAGTTTTCTACACTCTAAGAAACAGGGATACAGTAAGGGTCAGATTCTGCTCCTAAAGGTATAACAAGTGCAAATGTCCCCTGTAGGTACAAATGTCTATAAGGTGGTCACTAAGACTAGAAAGGTGTCATTAAAAGAGAGTCTGTTTTGAGAAATAAATAAATAGAATTGGACGAATGTATTGATACCAAATCCTGCACCATTCAACACTACGTACAACAATAATACCTTAAGGTACCGCAACATTCACATTTTAACAGCTGATGCCTTTTGGTGTCACTCCTCCTGATAGTAAATTTTGAGTGCTTTTCCAACTATCTTGCCCACAGTCACTCTGATGGGGAAATTTAGGGTTCAGTATCCTGTCACCTTCCGGGCACTTCAGCCAGAGGAGCCTGGGATCAAACCACTGACCTTCTCATTTGGAAATGACCTGTTTTATCTCCTGAGAAGGGAAGGAAGGCATGACAGCATGCACGCAAGCAGTGGTAGCATATATTACTGTGGGGGTGCAGAAAATGTACGATTATACAGACGGAGATGCTGCAACAGCTTGAAAGGAGTAGGCTGCTTTAGACAACTTAAAAAAACTAAAAAAAACTAAAATCTTTTTCTATTTAAACTGTATTTTCTGAGTTATGACAACTGGTGTTCAGAAAAAGACCTCAGTGAGTTTCATGTGTTTTTTTCAGAGTTGTAGTGTTTTCTGGATTTTGAGACCTCGGTTCTTTATTATTGTGGTGATCTTTGTTTCGTAGTCTTGATTTGTGCTTCCCAGTTTAACTCTTTATATTTATAGTCCTTATTTACTTGGTCATGTAGTCTGTTCCCTTCCCTGTCCCTAGCCTGTTATGCCTCCCTCGCTCTCGGTCTCTATGTTGTGTTTCCTGTTTTATTTTGGTAGTCCTGTCTCATGTGTGTTGTGTTTAGTTTTGCTCCGCTCCCATCTCGTTATAGCTGATTTGTTCCTCCTGTATTCCTACCTGTTGCCCATCACCTGTATTTAAATCCTCTCCCTCTGCTTGTTGTTGTGTCATTCCTGCTTGCGGTGTGTTTTGGGACCCTTTGGTTATAGTTGTAAATTCATAGTTGCAAAATTCTTAGTTTCTAGTCTATCTTTTGTTTGTTTTTATCAGGGTTTTTTTTTTTTGTATTTTCATTTTGAGCACATTGTTACAGTAAATAACGCCGCCTCCTTTAGTTCACTCAAAGCCAGTATAAGTGGTTCCAGGGTTGTGATGACATAGTCTGCACTAACAATGCAGTGACCAGAAAATTGGTAAGGTACTTCATCCTGTGAGAGTGTATGACTCAACTGAGGTTGTGCAAGTAGACAAAACATTTTACAAAGCTTGGTCATTAAACCTCAGTGGATGCTGGACTGACTATGGTGTCCTGGTCTTGTTTTTCTGTGATTTTATTGGCATAATTAAAAGAGCAGCTCTATATTTTCATTTATTTTATATATTTTCAGAATTTCAACTTATTACAAGCTGTACTTCCTATTAAACAACCTTTTTAAGCTTCTAAAGACATAAATAGAAACGCTTGTAGGAGAAAAACCGTAATGCCAAAATGCATATTAACTACATTTGAAATTTGAAAAATCTTCTCTTTTCTGTGGATAACAAAAACTAACCACAACTGCACCAATCAATCTAGAAAGCCTGAACTAGTGGATGTTAAAGGTTAAGTAGCTGCTATCTTTAGCTAGCTCCAGTTTTTTGCAGTCGACTTTAGCGGGACAAAATTTAAAGGTGGCGCTTACAGTTGTTTGTTTTAACTTTGGAGCAGAGAGTGAGTTAACAGGCCAACTGATTCAAGGATCTTTCACATTTAATCCCGAGGCATGGCTTCGATGTGGAACTTCCCTTCTATTTCTCTGTTAGACAGAATGTCAACAAATTTCCACAAACTATTTCCTGAACAGCAGTTAAGGCTCAGGCCAAAGAAAGCTGTACTCAGCATCGCCTCTTTGTGGCTTTTCAGGCTTTGGTATAAAATCATCACTTTCACATTACATGATTTCTGGGTATTGAACACCTCACAGACCTGAATCATAAACTCTAATGAAAAAAAGAATGTAAGAGATGATTTAAGCAAAATACCATCTAAATCTCTCCAGAGCAGAACAACAACACACCGCAGACACCAGTGTTAAAGAGACGCAGACACAAACTCATCACTTACTCCCGTCACTGGAAGTCTGCAGTGATTCTTGGTGCAATACGTCAACAGCTTGATTGATTATTGTTCGGTTTGTGTCCAGGCAGAGGGCCATGTCTCTGCGGCTGTTAGTGGACTGAAGGAGGAAAGCTCAGTCTGGAGCCCTGTGTGGTCCAGCGGCTCCAGAGGTCTCTGGTTTGGCAGGATTTTCCTGCCTTGAACACACCTACAGACATCTTATGAGATAATAGGAAGGGGAATACATAGTTTTATGAGTAGGAACTGGACAAAAAGCAAAATTTGGGGGAATGTGTTGAATTACTGACAGCTGAGAAATCTTTTCAGGGTACATTGTCTGCTGTGATTTGTAGCCTTGGAAAGCAGGAGACTCACCATGCCAACAATCACAGCAAGGGCTCAAAGAATGTTGGATGTAACTCCTGATCCTTACAGCGTGATCATACGAAAACTTAACCGCACCGTGAACTAGACTCTTATTTCAGACACTACTTATCTTATTGCCATTTTATACATACTGCCATTTTTCTATAATTTAGCAAAATTTTAAAATAAAAAGCTTCAATTAGAAATATATGGTCATTTAAATGAAAATCTGAGAATATGACAGTCACAGCAGACTGTGGATTTCTTAAGTATGCTGTTTTCTTAAGAGACTGTTCACCTAATGACCCAGAAGGCCATCTAGTGGCTGTGTTTAAAAGTGCATGTAAAATGTGTGCTAGTCGAGATGCAACATCCGGAACTGAAAAATGAAGACGTGTCGGTGGTAGCTCCTTTCATATTTCCAGGGAAAAACTTGGCAGATAATTAGTTAGGGCACTGCTATGGCTTAAAGTTCGGGGTCTGGCTGCTTTGACAGATTTGTCAGTGCTGCTGACCTCACTTCAGAACAAAACGTTGACACGATCACTTAGATCAAGGACTAAGGGGCCTTTGTTATCATCTGATAAACTAATGTTTGATTTAAACTCATGACTGGACAAAACAAGACTTTGAAAGCTTGGGTTGTGGGACATTTGGGCTATTTCTGGTAGACAAAACAAGTGAGTGAATCCAACAGACAGACTCACCGATGATAAATCCTCGTTGTTTAAATGTTGTGGTTGTTTCTTGCTGACAGTTGCTGGGTCTCTTAGAAATTCAGTCTGCAACTTGATGTAATTTTACTGCGATTTTATACCCCTCTCCTGCACAAACCTCTTAATGTTTCCTCTGTTTAAAGCCAATTTCAATTCAACACCACCTTCCCCAAACACCACCAATGTCCAATCATATGTCACATTCATCTCCAAGAAGACCCGTTCGGGACAAGCTGAGCGCTTTGTGCTGCTGTGCATGTTTGTGTTGTTCAGTCCAGGCTTACATTCTCATGGCAGACATAATGAGCTCTTTTTCAGAGAAAATCTGTCTAATGATCACTGTGAACAAATGGAGGTCTACGGTTAACAGAAGCGAGGATCCTTGATTGCTGTGTAGTGTTTGCATTTTGGGAGTGTAATCCATTATTCATACTTCCTGCCCGTGTTATTGTTGGTTTCTGTTGCCCAGAACACTCACACAAACTAAAAGTTAAAAAGTCTCATTGTTTAAGTGAGAAAACATGTTCCAACCCTAAAGAGTGCAGCATTATAGCCAGCAAACTGCCTTCTCTCATCACGGGGCCGCCTGTTGGTTAGGGGCTAGAATTACAAGTTCAGCTTTTGAATAATTCATGGCCATTTGTAAGGGTGCAGGAACTTCAGAGCAAGCCAAACAGCGAGGCAGCCTGACTCATACCGTTCAAGATATCAACAAATCACACACAGCTGCCAGCTTCGCTCTTTTGGCTCAACATCACATATCACAATACAGACTAGCAACAACTGTTTGAACGACAGTCTTCGCCACAGGAGGCATATGCACTAAGTGAGATATGATAAAAGAAGGCGCCGGCTGAATTGCCCTGAGGGGAGATGTAAAATGTTCCACGCTTCTGTGATGAGTTGTGTTGTTTTTGACTTCAGTGCGAAATACAAAGTTGGGAAAGGTGTAGTGTTTACTATTGAACACTTGGGTAGTGGGACATATTTTAGACTGAGATCATTAGCTTAAATCCCTGAGCACCTCTGCAAGCACAGATGAAGATTTTTGACATTTTTACAGTGTAGACTGAATTTTAATTGAATTTCCAAAAATGCATAATGAAAAAGATAAACGTGTCTATAAAACCAAAAGGCAAACATTTATTTTTTCAGACGTATGTAGAATTTTAATTCAGCACTTTGCAGTAAAACCCCTTTGGCAGCAATTACAGCTTTGAGTCTCCTGGGGTGAGGCTGGATTTGAGCAGTTTATTCACTTCTTCCTGGCTGATCCTGTCAAGCTCTGACAAACTGGCTGGAGATGTCTGTGAACTGCCATCACGAGGTTTCTCCACAGACAGTCTGCAGGATTGAAGGTTTAGCTTCGGGTGGGCAACTCAAGGACGGTCAGAGATTGTCCTTTGCTCATCTTGGCCGTTTGATTAAGATTGCTGATTACCCCAGCGACAGATCTCTGTACCTTAGACCAAGTTTCCTTTACCAGGCCTCTTTCAATAGAGGGCTACTTAGGCTAATTAACCTAGCTTCAAGCTTCAAAGTGATGTCCAGTGAGTGAATCACTCCTGTCTCTGCAGCTTAAATCTGTTGCAGGCAATTTAATGTATATAATTATAAATTTCACTTAAACACATAACCACTGCATTCAAAGTGGCCTTTTAATTATTTTATTTAGAACCTAACAAACTGCTCTGTAACAGTCTTGGTCTCTTTCAGCAGCACTCAACTTTATTTTAACATATCAGAAATCTGGCCAGGCATGCCAACATCAATATTTAATAAATAATCTCAAAATGCAACACACATGCTGTTAATCAAATACATGAATAAACAGGAAGCAAAACTGTGCCAAGGCAGCTCACTCTCTCAGCAGTAATTACTTTTAAGGCAATAACATTCTGTTTTATTTATTTTTTTAAACATACTTTAAGAAGTTTGTAGTGCAGTAAAAATCAGACAAGGGTAGCATGACAGGTATTTACTTTGATTACACAAGCATAATGTAGGAGTAGGTCATCGACGATGGGTGTTGATTTGTAAATAACTGGACACATATGAGCATCCTAGAGAATCAATAATATGTAATTATTATACTACAGTATTTTTTTAGACACCTCATTCTCTTTCTCTTGACAATGCTTTCTTTAAAGATAGAACGCAACCTGTGGCCAACTTGAAAGGAAAGCAGATGTGAAATGTAAAAGTGAGGTCAGAGGTCAAATGAGACATGATATTTGGATGAAAACTAAAAATTGATTCCCCATATCCCAGTATCATTCCCTAAATGCTGCCAAACAAACAAAGGGAGCAGAAAATTGAAGCACGGTTTAAAGATAAAAGACATACATCTAAAAAAGATAAATGTTTGAGCCTGAAAAAAGTAAGAAAGTGAAGCCGTGGAGTTGTTATTAGTTTGTTGTTTTCCAGAGTGCGTTCCTCCCCTGACCCCTCCATGTGGTTTAGCCTTGTCTTGCTGAAATTTGCAGGCCCTTTCCCGAAAAAAAGACGTTGTCTGGATGGGAACATGTGCTGCTCTAAAGCTCGTCTATACCTTTCTGCGATGATGGTACCACATGTACAGGCTGCCGGTTCCATAGGCACTAATGCACCTCCACACAATCAGATGATTGTATGGAACTGAGTGCTGTAACAAACTGGATAGTCCTCCTCCTCTTTAGTCCAAAGGCCGCATTATTCATGTTTAAAAAAAAGAATCTCGAGAATTGATTGGTGTGACCACAAAGCAGTTTTCCACTTTGCCTCAGTCCATTTTAAACGAGCCTTGGCCCAAAGAAGACAGCTTTCTGGATTACATTCGCATACAGCTTCTTCTTTGCGTGATAGAGCTGCTGATTTTTGGTGTTTTTGTGATATTTTGTACTTTAGCGGGTGAGATACTGAAAGTCTTCATGGTGAGAAACATTATTCTGAAATTCAAACATTCGTAGAGGGTTTTTTTTTTTGCAGATTGGTGAACCTCTGACCATCTTTACGTCTCTCTAAGACTACACCAGCCGTGTCACTGACCTGTTGTCAGTTGGAAAACGTTTCTCTTTGTAACATTTAGTTTTCCACCTTTTTGTCCTCCCATCACAAGTTTTTTGACTCATGTTGCTACTGCCAAACGCAAAGTGATAATAGTTTTCTTAAAATATAAAAATCAAGTAAACATATCAATTATTTTGAACATTTAATGTTTTCTGTGTTCTATTGTGAACAAAATTGGGTTTATGAGATGTGCAAATCATTGTGTTCTGTTTTTATTTACACAGCTTCCCAACTGTTGTGGAGGTGGATCATAAAAATAACACCAGGTAAATGGAAAATGCCTTCAGTGAAA
Source organism: Rhamphochromis longiceps (assembly GCF_057381845.1). Taxonomy (NCBI): domain Eukaryota; kingdom Metazoa; phylum Chordata; class Actinopteri; order Cichliformes; family Cichlidae; genus Rhamphochromis; species Rhamphochromis longiceps. The sequence continues at coordinate 6,091,442 of NC_140561.1, forward strand.
ATAATAAAAGAAAACAGAGTGTCAAGCAAATACAATAATATCACCTCATAAGGCTGTGTACTCACAGTCCTTGTCTTTCACTGTAAGTGAACAAAGGCTTTCATGCACAGCAACTCTACCCGTTTCATTAAATGTTATACAGCAGCCCAGTGGGTGTTACCCTTTTGTTAGCGTTCAAAGAAAAACGTGTACAGGGATCGCCTACATTTAATTAACAAATCAAAAAACGGCACCGTGGAATTTGTTGCTGAATAAAACCAGCATCCAAATAAAAGGACGAGCTGTGTAATTAGAGTGACATAATGGCTGCTGTGTTTATTGAACTGGCACGCTGGAAATGTTCCTTTATTGTTATTATTATCTGGGTTAAAGTGATCTTTGGCTGGTGGGGTAACACTATGATCGGTATAGCAGCGCTAAGAAACACTGGCCTGACTTATAATGTGAGCTTTCTTCATTGAGGACAGGCTGTGATCAGCTGACCTGTGCTGCTGCTCTCAGCTTTACTGCTCTTCGTGCATTTACACACTTGCAATGATTGTGTAACCTTTTAACAACATTTAATTGTTATTATCAAAACCTCCCTCAGTTATGCAGGCCTAGACTTCCCATGATGCACTGAGTGCTTCTTCTTCACTCACCTTTTGTCACTCACTGTGTTTATACACCATTCTGCATTTAATCATTAGTTACTTTTAGACTCTGGCTCTTGTTAAGGTTCAAAAATTGAGGAAGGAGAGTACAAACCACCCATGGTCCAGAAGCTCTTGGTCAAACAATGATTTTAATGACTACACGCGTGGGAAGACCAGTCTGTACGCAGACAGCACCTGATCTTCAACTTAATCAAAGCATGAACAGATATTTTATAGCATCAGGGTTTGATTTACTGACGCCCCTTCATGCGTCACAGACAGGATATATACACATACGTCAAATCAAACCCACAACGACTTTTAACACAGTTTAAAAAGAACATCGTCTTCTATCTTCATGGCTGGCACTTCCTGTCTTAAAGTGAATTGTTCCTCTTTCTTGCCGAGACAACAAGGACGGTTCCTCTTTTACCGAGACATGACTAATCTCTCCTCTAAATAAATCTAACTCATGTGTGTGTGTGTGTTGACCTCACATGCTCTTTGTGTCACCTCTTCACCTACTAACTGTCTGTGTCTCGTCCTCAAATGCTCTTTCTCAATTCACCTGTTGCACTTCTGACCTTTCACCAGACCAGAGGCTCACTGAGACTATATGTATGTCTTCTACTAAATAAATGTTTTAACCAAGAACCTCTACTAAAACCTTAATATAAAATGACCTGATATAAGTGTTTTGTAAGCATGTATTGCAATTCCTTCTATGTTCTAGTTTTCCCTCAGCATGTATCACCTGAACAGTCACGTCAGTGAAGCTTAAGACCTTTAAAGAACCTGAACATCAACTCAAATAAGCACAGATATGCATTGTGTACACAATAGTTATAACTGCATCTGAAATACAAAATTAACATCATCATAAACATCTTAAGGCCATCTTAAAGCTATCTGTTACATTGTTAAAGCCTCGTCTTAGCCTGCTGCTCAAAATAACTTCCTGCTTCTGCAAACTCTCTGCAAGCCTGTTTCCTGTCAGCCTGTGACTTTTAGCCTTTCTGAAAGACACACACTGTTCAACCCCTGAATGCAATATAAACTCCAGATTATATTATTAATGCAATGGTAATAATGATGATTATTTAACAATAGCAGTAAAATAATTTCCCTGCTCCACACTCTCTTCCACAGTGTTTCTTTGTCTCAGTCCCCTCACTCTGAATCAATCGCGAGGGTCATTGCATCTCCCTGAGCCTGGTTCTGTCTGAGGTTCCTGTTTCCCACTGTTGCCACATGCTTCCTCACTGGGAGTTGTTCAGTTGTTGCAGTATTCCCTGTATTATCTTCACCTTACAATCCAAAGTCCCATGCTGTGAATGCGGTTGAGATTTGCAGCTATAAACAACATTGAATTGAAATAACCAGATAACTTTTGCAGCACATTGTGTAGAGGTCCACTGCACATGAACACGACTGAGCAGTCCTTAAATGTCAGAATAATATAATAATATTTCCTCATCTTTCTCTGCTTTTCTTTTTTTGTGTCTTTCTGCATCTCTAACAGTCAAGTTTGTTCTTGGAAAAAACAGCAACTGCACTTTTAGCTGGCAGACACAATATGATCCAAACTGCATAAAAACACCAGTTTGGTTGTATTTGGTAAATGGTTGGTTCCTATTCTAATATATATGTGAAACACATTTGCAGTTTTCTAAGGGTCACATTTAACCCTGACTGATGAAGCTGATTCAGAGTTAGCCATGTAGGCACTAATGCCTATGTGGCACTAAGGTTAGGCCTAAAATTCAGGTGACATTTGGGTCATGTTTGGCCCTCACAACACTTGCTCTAGCCCAAGGGTTAGACTTCTCTTCAATCTAAGACTGTTGCAAGCCACAGAACACCTGACAGTACTGTTACCAAGGTGAATGTTCCTGTCTCTGGGGATCAGATCCTGTTTCTATCAAATGGTAAATGGACTGATTCTTATATAGTGCTTTTTCTCTCCCGGAGCACTCAAAGCACTTTATGCAACACGCCTCATTCACACTATGCTATGCCTAAGTCCTTTCTATCTAACATTCACCTATGGATGCACTGGAGAGCAGCTTGGGGTTAGTATCTTCCTCAAGGATTTTTGCATGCAGACCGGGGATCAAACCACCAACCTTCTGATTAGTAGTTGACCTTCCCTGATAAACCCCAACCCCCATTTGTGGAGCTGTTTGTAACACTGCATTTGAAATTAATTGCCACTTCAAAATAAGCTTGTAATTATTCCTCCTCCGTGGCTAAAAGGATGGGTGAAGAGTGTGCAGGGTGAACCACGGGGTGAGACATTATTTTGTCTTTATAGATTTGTTTAGAAGCATTCAACAAAACTGAGTAGCATCAGCAGGAAGCGACCCGAGTTTGCAGCGCATAGTGAATGAACTGATACTGACATCACTATGTTTAAAACTTCGTGTTAAATGCATTGCTTATCAGCCCAAGGTGCCATGTTGTTTTGTTCTGGCACATGCTAATATTATTAGGTTGTCCTGCCATGTTCTTACTTAAATTCTGGCTGTTTACATTGATCGTGTTACCTGGCGTGCATTTATACAGCTCCATTAAATGTACTCAGATCTACCTGTTTATAGCTGAAAATGATGGATCGCTGCTTCTGGACAGGTGCTGTAGAACTCTTCTGATGTTTGGCTCTGAAAAAATCAGACAGTCTAACCCAGTTACTGCAGCCTTGAAGTCAGTGTGATGTGGGAGGACCAGCCTCGCTGCTTGTGCACAACAAATCTGTTCTTAAACTGCCGACTCATGGACTGCCTGCATTCTAATACAAAGAAAATATCCATTTAATGTCTTTGAAGATGGCTGCTAAGTCCTTGTGATTACATTCGAACCACTGGGAGTTTAAAAAACAGATAATACTCACCAGTGTGTGGGAAGTCTTCTTACAACACAAATCTGACAAGGAAGAGTGCAACAACTTAATATTCCCGCTGCATTGCAGGAGAAGAATTGCGTAATTTGTTACCCATTAGGTTGTAAATAAGTTCCATTGTGAAGCATTCAGTGAACTGGTGGGAAACAATGACAAAAAGTCTGTCTGCCACAAATATCTCACTGACTCTGAGCTCACAGGTGACTGAATCACTGAACACTAATCCGGAGGAAGGGAGGAGGGTAACGGAAAACAAGATTTGTTGAGATTTCTGTGGCACTGAGTAATTGCAACACCGTTTCTGGATGTTGCTGTTTCTACCTTTTAATGACACTGGCTGATGCTTTGACCGATTAGAAATGAACTCAGAAACCTTTTTTAAAATTTGGCAAAAACCAAACTACTTGAGGAGAAATCTTACAAAAGGCATAAAAGACGGATGTTTCTATCCAACCATGAAGTGACATCCAAGTGAAACGGTGAATGTCTTCACACATAATGAGGAAGAGTTGGATTAGACCAAGATCATGGGGCAAAGGCATACATGTTGAGATCTGATCGTAGTTCTAGGTTAGAAGTATTACTTTTTATTTAGTTTCCTTGTTCTTAAATGTGTTCATTCATAGGACTTGACAGGTAAACAAATAAAAGAACTATAATGTGCGTTTTAGTAGCTTTCGCCTCATTGTCTGTTTTTCCTGCTTTGGTTCACTCTCGGTGCTCTCGTCAAATACATTTTCAGGTTAAACAGGCAGAATTTTTTCATTTAAAAAATGGATAATTCACTTGTTTTCTTCATACCACACCCAGGGCAAAATGTCAGGAAGAAATAATAAAAGGTTAACTGATGATTGGATTGAACAGCAAGACTGATTTCTGACTCTAGGAGCTGCTCAACGCAAACTTCAATTCTGATTTATTTTTTAATAACCATAATTAAGTTTACATTTATTAACACGACTTGAAAGCAGCATATGCAACAATCACCACTGAAAGATCTCGAGCCGTTTTTGAACCAAATATCACCAAACGTCCTGCTTTGTCAGATGTTTTGGATGTTGAGCTCTGGAAGCTAGCGCTAAGTGAGCCATAAATAATAATTTTGAAGTAGTGTGCCCAAACTTAAATGCTGCTTTTTAATACAGGACAGCACATGTTAAGGGTCATTAGTTCACCAGGTTAAAATAAACTGTAATTATCCTTCAAACCTGTGTCTGGTTAAAATAATAGTATATAATAATATATAAAAGATGGCTACAGCTACTGTGACAACACCCACAGGTTTTTCTACAACACCCACAGGTTTTTCTACAACACGTGTTTTGGCCACCAACAAGCACTAATTAGCAGATATGTGTTTAATAGTGTGGAGTAAAACACTAATAAAATAACTGACATTTTCACACTGAAGTGCAGACTTCTGTTTTATACAGTAAGCCATATTATTTATGAGATAATTGTGTTGCACAAACAGCACATATATGGTGAATCACTGCAGCTCAGTGAATAAATTGGCAGAGATGATACCTAGCAGACAGCTGATGACTGCAGGTTTTGTATTGGCACACCTGTCAGGGTAGCCATGTCTCTAACTTTAAACCTTAACAGTGGTATGCACCTGTACTCGCTGTGGCTCAGGATGTAGAGCAGGTCATCTACTAACTGGAAGGTTGGTGGTTCAGTCTCCTGGCTGCTCCAGTGTGCAGGCCAGATATGCAAGATGGGCAAAATATTTAACTTTGAGTTGCTCCTGATATGAATGTTCAATATAAAGCACTTAGGTGTAGACAATGAGTGAAAGAGACGTATTGTGTGGAATGCTTGAGTAGAAAAGTGCTACACATTTAAATGAAATTCTTCCAAACACTGATGAAAAGGGTCAATTATCTACCATCAACAACTTTTAATGTACCAGGTTGTAAACATGCTCACAGTCTATGGAGACCGACTCAACCTTCACAGCCAACTTCACATTAGCTTTTCTAACTAGTTTCCTGAACTTTATATAGGGATGCAAATCAAGCTTCATCCACCTTGGCAAAACTGTCAAACAGAAAAATTGAAACTGACATTAGTCAGTCCTTCTGGAAGGCCGCCATGTAGCAAGTGGTTAGTTTAATGCATACTTTAAGTGACTGATGAAGCCAGAGTCAGTTTGAATCTTCTCCAACGTCCCTCTCATACGTTCAGCTTGACCAGAGACCAATGGGCCAAAGGTCTACCAACATTTACTCAATGTTTGGCCAATAACCCAGAAAATGAGGCACTTTCATGCAAAATTTGCTCTCAGCTATTTTATGGCCATGCCAGAAACTCACTTTGATCTGCAGTTATAAACAGTCATTAGGAGTACTTAGTGAAACTCTCTTTGCAGAAGGCTTTGTTGTAAGATGGCCGAGGCACCAAGTCTGTGTTCTTTAAAAGATCGCGTTTCTCTGTGACTCGAAAGAAAACAGTGAGGGCTGACCATGTTTTTGCAAATTTCTCAATGACAGATAGGCACAAGAAATACAGCTTTGAACCTGTTTGCCAGTGAATGCGTTTTCAGCAGACTTTGATCGGACGCAACGGCAGACCTGACATTATGCAAAACACGCCAGTAATTGATGACTTAGTGTAAACACCTGAGAAAACCCCAATACAACTGCATGATCAAATTTCCATTCCTGTAAGATCTCCTTCCCGTTCTGCTGGCTTGGCCCATTTATTCTGACAGCACAGCCAGTGAACCTTGATGTTTCTTAATCGTGGTCTTTTTTAATAATTTTGCTTTGATGGGCATGTAGGGAGATGTCATATTTACCACTATAAACCATAACCGGAGGGGAGGTGAACTTTTATTTCGGGACAAATAAAACCATTTAAAATCTGTGAAGCAGGTACTGGACCACTGAATACAGTTATTTGCTCAAAGAATGAAATGGGTCTCCAGACAGCACTGCATGGGTATCTGAAAACAGCAAGAATGTCAAATGTAATACACAAAACATTACTCTATTCGATTTAGGATTCAGCTTCCAAAATTATGGACTCAAAGGTTAAAATCAATCTAATAATACTCCTGCACTAATATTCATTAGCTTAGCATCGTTGTGGATCAGCTGCCCTCCAGCAGATTTTGATACAGATGAACAATGCGTGTCACAGTGTCGTTATTATAGAACAAAAAACAAGTGCAATCCAGGATTCAGTAGTTTGTAGGACCAATTTTAGCACTTTTAACTTTGTTTATGCACAGCTCTCTTAAGGTCCCACCACAGCATCTCAGTCAGGTTGTGATCTAGATGTCAACTCCAACTACTCAGTTTTATGCAAATCTTTAGCCTTAAACAAAACAAATAAAATAATAAAATAAAATGAAAATGGCTAAACACACACGTGTTTACCACACTATGCGATACACAGCGTGTTACCAGCTTAAAACAACATCACCCACCTTTACTTGTGATGTATGACAGACCTAGTTCAACAAATGAGCTCGTTAGTGATACAAAGTAGGAAAGCTATTGCAGTAATGGGTGCACCATTAAGTGTTATTATACTTGCTGAAGGAAACTCTGAAATACAGTCATGCAGAGTCTGTGGTGTGATGTGGCTATCTGGTATTGTTATGGTAACATATGTCTGCTCACAGGCAGATAGACATCATTTCCTGGAGACCATGTGCTGGTGCGCTAGGACAAAGAAACCTTGCAGGAAACATCATTAAACCAGATTCCCTGGCTGTGTGCCTGGCCCCTGGACTGCGTCTTACCTCAGATGAACCGCTTCAGGAGTTCATCAGGACATGCGCCGAGACAGCTGAGCAGTCCTCGTCGGTGCTGCTTTCACCTCTCCACATGATCCAACCCAAGTGAGGCATGAACAGCGCCCAATCAGCTGCCCCGAATTAGGCTAGACTAAAAACAACATCACAACAAGAACACTCTGCTCAGTGTGTATCTCAGCTTGAAAAGGAGCAATTTAAACATGAATTTTGTCACGTGTGCTTAAATTTTGTACATTTTATTTATTTATTTTTTTCCGTGAGCCTTTCGAGCAGCATGACTGTGGGATGGAAAAGTTGGGCTGTCAGTTGATTCATCACAACTGTTAGACGGATTGGGGCAGAAATGATGAGTAATAAGTAACAGCACAAGCTATTTTAGTCATCATGTTGGTCGTTTTGGAATCTAAAATAGGTTTAAATCTTAAATCTTTAAGGACTTTGAGAACCCTTTTAGGGCTCTTTAAAAGAAACAACAATATCCCCCTGAGAGCCGAGGAAACAAGTATCTTTCAGTTTAACTTGTTTGTGATTATTTCGAGCTAAAGGAGCCCCCCAAACACATGACAGATCATTGGAAAGGCCAGGATGTCCTCTTATTAGGGTAGCAAATAAAGAAATAAATCAAATAAGTCAAACGATATAGCCCAAAAACAAATATCCATTAAAGGCGAAACAAATGAAAAGGCTGGTTCTCAGGAGCCAATACACAGCAAAGCCTCAAAATACAGAGTCCAAAATCAGCTCATTTTATTCCAGTGGCTAAATTCATCTTGAATATACAGTGTATGATTGACTGCATATGAGTAAATGAAAACATTGTTGAGCACTTTGTAGTGTATAACTAGGTTAAAAGGCATTCTTTAAGAGCACAGCATTTAGGATATCAATTACAACTATTCTGTTTTTTGAATGTGTTTTAGCCTTTAACAAAATAAACAAAATAAAAATACCTTTAAATGAGTAAGCACACAGGTGTTTACCACACTATGGATTTCGAGGTGTGCTGCCTGCTTAAAACAACATCGCCCACCTACTTTAGAATATTCACTATGAGGTACGACAGACCTGTTTCAACAACAGCTCCTTACTAATGCACGTTGCTGTAGTATTAACGAGTGCACTGGAAGTATTATATTTACTGTGATGTCCATAGGACCTCCGTGTACAGGCTATTTATAGTCCAAATGTGGTCACTGTGTGTTTTCAATATCAAACTTAGACTCATTGTAGACGTGGTTTTTATACTGCTTCTATAGGCTCTGTAGGCCTGTTTTCTATTGGTTAGTTTTTCTGCAGCTTTATTTAGACTTTTCTATGCGTCTCCAGTTATCATCTGTGGCTGCAACAATCAAATGAAGTTAATGGAAAATGATCTGGAGCAGTATGCTACCTTCTTCTGACACCTTCAGGATGTCTATATCTATAAATCAGCAAATATCTATATGATCTTTACATATCATGAATCCCAATTTGTTTGATAAATTATTGATATATTATGCTAATTTCACCATCCACCTCTGAATGATTCTGATGTTTTCCATTTGCATTGTTGTTTCATACATCACACTCAATGCAAGTTGTCCGTCTGTAACGTGGTCACCAGAAGCTGTGTCTGGAACAGAAGTTTGTTCATCTCATTGTTAAATGGAATCAACAATTTGAGAGACTGCAGGAGGCCTGACTTAACATTTTTGAATTACATAATTCATGTAAGACTGGAGGTACTGGAATTCAGAGGGTATCATCCAACTGCTGCCCTCCTTAATGTGTCTGTAGCAGATTAGCTAATGAGCTAAAAGGTTTGTAAACTGTCAGTTAGCAAGCTTGGAGAGCTTTGTGTTTCTTCTTCATTGGTGCACAATATTAAACAGCCAAATTTAGGTGATCAGTGACTTGACCGGCAATTAATTTGAATTATGTCAAAAATCTTGTTGACCCATTTTTTTCTTAAGGACGACTGTCTTTCGGATGTTGCTTTGTGCTGTCACCGCTACTTTTAGTCCATTGTCATTTTAGCCTCTTTAATAATCGGCTGCAATAATTAAAACACTGACACTGCGATCGTGTTTTTAAATCTCACTGTATAAAGTGATAGTATAAATGGGCTGCTTATTTTCTGAACTTGCATAGAATTAAGAGCTAATTTAACAGCTTGTTGTTGGTGGGAATCATTAATTTTCAATTATATAACCACCAGTCACCACTGTTTTGTGAAACGCACTGCTAGCTGTAAACAAACAAAAAAACTAAAACCGTAAAAAGAATTCAAAGCAGCTGATTGTCCTATTTTACAGGAGTCTTGCTAATTAATCCCACAAATATTCCTGCTATCAAATACATGATAATCATCAGAATTTCCTACAAAAGTCAGATCTGCAGCTCCTTATTACAACTTTACGTTTATCACCTGGACAGCTTTCTGTGACATCCAGCTACAAAACTAATATTCATCTCAATTTAATTATAGATAAAAAAAATATTCTGTTATACTAATTATACTACAAATGTTACATTGATACTAGTAATAAATAATAAACACAGTAAAAGCCACCAAAGTATGAAGGCACACTGTGGTTCCTAAATTATTTTCAAGGAACAAAAAAATCTCTTCCCCTCCTGTTTTAAATTATCAACATCTTTGTGGTGTGTTAGATAGATGTAGCTTAAGCAGCAGACACGTTGACAAGCCAGCTCGTGGACTGGACCAATCTGCAGAGCAGAAAGAAGAACTCTCAACAGAAGAGAGTCTTATACAAAACACATATAAAACACTAAACTACAATGAATTTGGCCTGGACCATATATAGCCACAGTTTTAAATGCACATTTTTTTAATGGCCACTAGGGGATGAAATGTGTGGTTTGAAAAAGGGCTTCATGTCCTATAGAGGTCGACAGCATTTAGCCAGTGTTGGGAAGGTTATTCCACTACAGATTACAGAATACATGCCCCAAAATGTATTTTGTAACGTATTCCGTTACTCAATGAGAGTAACGTATTCTGAATACTTTGGATTACTTAATATATTGTCATGCTAAATGAATGTACTATTGCTGTGTGATTTATTACTATTAATGAACATTGTTAGCTGGTGTTAGCGGAGGCTAGTTCATAGACTGCAGACTGTTAGACTTGATGGATAACATTAACAACCTGCTACCTGCAAATAATCATGTGCAGTTCTGAAAGCAGTACCAACTAGATTTTTCAATCTTAATGGAAAATGAGTAACAGTAGGGTGGACATAAGGTAAGGCTGCACCTTTTGCAGTGATCTCATAAAGAAAACTATTTCTGTACCAGTAATGTGTTTTCTTTCTGTCTGCTTTCAGAACTGCACATGATTATTTGCAGGTAGCAGGTTGTAATGCAGCCTTCAGTAATGGTAATATATTACACAGCAATAGTACATTGAAGATGCTGAAGTGGCACGTAATCCAGGTAGCTACCACAACCAAAACAAGGTAGTTGCAGTAGGCTAATGTGAGTTTTTAAACAAGAACTTACTTCCAGATGTTTCTTTAGGTTGGAGGTGGAGTCTTTTGACACTGAGAGCAGCTTGGTTGCACGGTTAGATTCCACCCTTTCTTCTTCAGATGTGAAGATTTAAGCAGTAACTGTAACAGGATACAGTTACTCATATTTTGTATTTTAAATACGTAACGCTTGTTCATGTATTCCGTCACCCTCGAACACTACATTTAGCCATTTCGTAATTTTTTTGGAGCATGTTTCAGAAAGGAAGATTATCCAGGATATGCTCATTGATTACAAACTTATGACTGATAACTCAGCAATCATCACGGGTGTGGCAAAAACACTCATTTCAAGGCTTCAGAATCAGACTTCACAATGTCTTAGGTGAGGTGGCTACATCCACTTTTATGCTGCCTATGGCTATGCTAAGGAATCATAAGGATCTGTTGCTATTATATTGTCTGCTTGTTTATGTATATATGGGCTTCGCACTGAGGAAAGAACGCCAAAACTGAATTACCCCCAGGTGACCAAGTTTGATTTCTGTACATGAAACTAAACAGCTACTTTTACAAACCTGTACCAGGACATTTAGTCAGTAATGTAAAATTGTATGACCTCCTTTGCACAACAGTCATGTGGAATATGATCATTTTAATAGATGAAGAATTAATTTAAGGTTTAAAACATGGAAAAGAACCTCATTGGTTGTTATAGAATTTATTCATGTCATGATAAATGCATAGAAGGAATTTTCAGTGTTTACACACAGCAAAAACATACAGTACAGCTTTTAAGTTCTATTTTGGCACATAAGATTCAGTAATAAAAACTGGCTGACACAGAAAGGCTCTGACGAGCTGTGATGGCATTGTGTATTAAGAACAAACCTCCAACAGCAACACTTTCATAGTCCTAATTAAAGGTAGACTGCACTAAACCTTTTAGCTGCATTCAAAAGCAGCATGCCAGATCAAAGGCTTTAACTAATTAGCACAGACACCACTATGGCCCGCCTTTCAGTTTGGTTTTGAGTGTTTCCAAACAGCTTCCAGGATAAGTACCCCAATACGGCTTTCACGCTGTTCAAAGATGCAGCTTTGAATCTTTCAAATAACTGCAAGTCTGCATTACAGCCATAAACTTTCAGAGTACAGCTGTAGCAATGGCAAACAACAAACATGAAGATTACAGCCACTTCAGGTCTAATCAGCCACAAAATAGCAAAGAACAACTGAATGCAATGACAAACACTAGGATTAAAACCCTCATACTACCTTCACGGTGATATTGCAGAACCCTTGTCTGCTGTTATTAAACACTTAAATATGCTTTCATTGTATGTTACTGGGCCAAATGGGGAAAGTATTTTCATACTTAATAATCTGAAGCCAAATCCAAACTGTAGCCTCAACAGCAGAAATGAATTAGTACAAGGGGTTTAAGGTTTTCTTTTTTGATAATTATTTCCATCCATTTTTTAAATACACATTCAAAACAGGGTTGTAGCTTGGCTGTAGCCAATGCCTGTTCACTATAGGGTGAAAGGTGATTGGTCCCAAATCCACCACATGGTTAACACTGAGGGACAACTGCACAACTACCCTACGACCAGTTTAGTTACCATTCAACTGAACATGCATGTCTTTGGCCTGTGGGAGGAAACTATTTAATATTCCAGAAAAAGGCATCCCAACATATAGGGCAACATTTACTGTGTAAGTGCGAATACCTACGTTTTTGTACTTGTTCAATCAATCAAATTACTCTGAATTTAACACTTAAAGCATGCATTGTACCTAATGTGGTTTTGACAGTTGCAACCAGGAGTGTTCATTTAGTATGAATGAGAGAGGAGGGTTCAGAGTGAGTTCATAATTTGATGTGGGTGGATGAGTCAAAGCTGTCGCTGCAGTGCCCAAGCTTTGGCTCAGTCCTGTAATCCTAATATGTTTCGGGGAGAGCACCACATTTTCACCTTTCTGCCTAAAGCAGCCTCAGATAGGTTGCCAGTGACCTGGTGGATGTAAAAAGTTGAAAGCCATTTTTGTAATGCTAAGTGAAAAAAGTTGTTTACCATAGTGGGATGCTTGGGTGGATTTCACGTTCACACAGCATTTATGGCCACGTGTCTGTTGATGTTTTAAATACATGTAGCTGGTTAACTAGCTTTAGCTATACCGACACCAGCGGTAACCAGTATTTGCAATGTGGCCATCATAGCTGCAAGGCCAATTATAAAGTGCTCACAAAATGTTTTCCATTGATGTTTGTCTTTTGATTTGGGGTAGATGGACACACACAAAACTGTACATATAAAAAATAGCAACTTTAAATTCTCCTATATGTACATGAACAAATACATCATTGCAATGCCAAAAACATGAGACACCCAAAATAAAATGAATGTTAAATGATTCCACAGCCAACACTGATGTATGCATCAGTGTACATCAGATTTAAGAATATGTATACATATTCTTAAATCTGACAAAAGTTTCTTGTTTTGAGAAGAAAAAAAATCTGCCAGTGGGCTGAGCAAAAGTTCCTTGACTAGAATTGTTAAAACTAGAAATTAATCGATGCCTTTTAACTAGACAAAACTGTCTAAAATTTGTGCTTAAATGAAGAAAATTTGACTTATTACAAGGAAAGAGAGCCCTGCGACAGACTGGCAACCTGTCCAGGGTGTGCCCCGCCTCTCGCCCTATGACAGCTGGGATTGGCTCCGGCGCCCCCCGCGACCCTGAAAAGGATAAGCGGTAGCGAATGGATGGATGGATGGACAAGGAAAGAGACTGAATTGTTTCTTTCTTGATTGAGTTAAATATAAGAATTAAATCTCAACTCTGAGAACAATAATTAGAAAAAATTGCTGAGAATAAGACACCATCTGTTCAAAAAGCTACAAAAAATATGAGACTTTATCTTAAAGCAAGACACCAGAAGCACTCTTATTTTTTGCACTTTTATTGACACAGCAACGGGTCAGTAACTCAACTTTAACAGTACTGAGGTCTAATTCCAGGAGACTCATGTCTCACAGTGTAACATGGCCACTGTAAGAAGTGCATATTCCAGATACTCTTAACAGGAATAATAACAGTATAAAATACTCATGACTGAATGTATCAAAGATACATTTTGCTGCAGCTTGAAGCAAGCAGCATTCAAAATCCTAGATTGCATAACTTTTTAGAAGAACAGCTTTAAAGATCACACAAACAAACGTGTCTTACATGAAGATGCAGCGACTGAGCATAACAGAGTGGAAAAGGTTACAGCTCCTGGTATTGCATAAACAGATTATTTTGATTTTGTGCAAAAATTATGATTACTTCACATTTTAATATTTTTAATGATAACATTATTAGGTTTTTAATGTCCCTTACTGCAGAATAAAGATTTCTTATGAAAGTTTGGCTTTGTTTTGGTTTTATCTTTAGCTCCATTCTAAGAAAATGACCAGCTTCAAGTGTCCTCAGTGTAGGACACATACAGGATGTCATGCTGAAATGTAAAGCACTTACAATAGAAGCCACTAGAAACAAATTATTCCAGCCTAATAGATGACATTTATGGCATTTGTTTTCTGTGCTGACTGATATGCTGCTCAGTGCTTTGCTGCCTGCTTTTAAATCAGATGTCACTCTGAACATAAACACAAGCTACATGTGATGTCTCTGATGTTTCTACCCGTGCTGATGCTACCGTGACTAAAGCTAGCCAAGCAGCAGTAAATATGTGAAGTAAGGCAGAAGGATATACTCATCAAATAAACAGGATCATAAGAATATAAGACCATGAGCACTACAAATGTAACAGAAATATGCTGACATAAAATGGCATGTTATTTGAAATCTACATGAAACAATGACACAACTACTTTTTTTTCAATTTTTCTAATTTTTTTTTTTTTACCAATTGTCCAAATTAGTCTGTGATTGGCCTTAGTGTGACAGAAATCATATTTATATACAACTAAATATGCCTCAGCAAACATGTTTTAAATGGATGCTTCCTCACTTGATGACGAATGATCCTTTTCCATATTTGCTGAGTCTTAAATTTGATGTCAGTGAGCTTATCAGTGGTTGGTGTTAAAAAAAGCCCCCAAATCCCCTATGAGCAAGCACTTGGCGACAGTGGAGAGGAAAAACTCCCTCTTAATGGGGAGAAACCTCTGACAGAACCAGGCTCAGGAAGGGGTGGCCTTCTGTCTCGACCGAGAGGGGTTCAAATGTTCACTGACAATTTAGTTGTATATAAATATGATTTTTAGGACGTGATGTTGAGACCAATTAGGTGAAATTGGGGACGCGCACAGTTCCGCTTCTTCTTGTTCTTCTTCTTACTTGGCGGAGTCTCTGGCAGGCTCTTAACTTCAGTCTCGAGTTCAGCCACCTTGACATTGAGCATTTTCTGTTTGTCTTGTAGACTTTGCAAAGATTCCTGTACAGAGAATGCAGCTGACTCTTCTTTTTCTATCTTCTGTTGTTCTGTGGTGTCTTTTTCTTTCTGAGGCTCCTGCAGAGACATTGCAGTGGATGGCAGTGAGTCCTCTTTTTCCATCTTCTCCTGTTCTCCAGTCTCGTTTTCTTTCAGAGGCTCACGTTTGAGCATTTCATTTGCAGCAGTGGAATTTTGTTCTTTGTGCTGCTGTGGGATTTTAAGGGAGGAAGCTTTGGCCTCTCTCAGCTCTCGCTCAAGAGACTCTACCTTCAAATCATGAAGGGCCTTGTTGGGGCAGAGCTGGGATTTCAGGTCACTGATTTCCAGGTTGAGTGTCTCCTGCTCCTGCCTATGTTTAACGGCCTGCTCTTCAAGCTGATTTTGAGCTGCTAGGAGCTGTTTATGGAGCATCTTAATCTGCTCTTGCTGAATCCTACATTTGAGCTCAAATTCAGCCTCCTTAGAGGACTTCAGTCCTACAGAGTCAGTGTGTGAAGCCTCTGTGGTTGGAGTGGCAGACTCCACACACTGCTCTGTGGTAGGGTGGCTGATTTGGTCCTGCAGGGTAACCATCACCTCATCCAATATGACAATAGCTTCATTGTCATTTGCGAGAGTGTCTGTCTCACTGATGTCATTGGGCTTATTACCAGAAGCCTCTTCCAGCTGCTCTAAGAGGTCTTTAATCATTTCCTCATGATTTCGCTTGTTCTCGTGAATTTGTTCATGAAGCTTGTTCACCTGAAACTGGTGATAAGAGGCCCTCTTGTTTGCACCTACCATTTTCCAGTAAAAGTTGTTCTGATGGTATTGGGAGGCTTCCAGTTGGTGTCTGAGAGCAGCAATCTCGTGCCAGGGATTAAACGGGGGTCTAAATGTGGGAATGGGTTGATATTAGCAAGTCCCTCCATTAGGCCCAGGGTTTGGTCTGCTGAGGTTCTTCCCATTTCCCTCTCTCTCCATGTCCTCCTTTGCATTTGAAATGGGGAGGGATTCAGCCTTTTCTTTTTCAGAAGTGGCTTCAGTGTTTTTTTGCATTTCTTCTTTTTCCGGGTTTGCTCCATCACCCATGCTGTTTTGAGCTTCAAGAAGAGCCCGAGTAATTGGTCTTCTTGGTTCTTCAGCCACTCTTTTCTGTTTTTGCTTTTTTTGTTTCTTTGGTTTCACAACCATTTCCTTTGGTGGTTGTGCCACAGGAGACTTTTCAGTATTTGGTTGTGCGGCTTTATCAACCTCAGGTTTTGGTCTTTCTAAGACTTTTGGTGTGACCAGCCTCTAACCAGCCAACAAAAACATGTGTTCATAATACAAAACAAGTTTACTTTGTGAAATGTTAAAAGGTACAAAAAATAAAACAATAAAATAAAACAGATTTATTGTCTTAAATTTAGCCAGTCCATCTTGTTTTGAACATTACAAGCTAGTTTCCAGTCTCATGTGTGAGATGATTAGACTTGTTTCAAGTATATATTACTTATTTTTCTTAGTTAGTCTGTAAATCTAAAAATGAACCATTTTACATTTATTTTGGGGCGATCGTGGCTCAAGAGTTGGGCGTTTGTCTTGTAATCGGAAGGTTGCCGGTTTGAGCCCCAGCTCCGACAGTCTCGGTCGTTGTGTCCTTGGGCAAGACACTTCACCCGTTGCCTACTGGTGCTGGTCAGAGGGCCCAGTGGCGCCAGTGTCCGGCAGCCTTGCCTCTGTCAGTGCACCCCAGGGTGGCTGTGGCTACGCTTTAGCTTGCCATCACCAGTGTGTGAATGTGTGTGTGAATGACTGAATAAAATAAATAATGAATAATAATAATAATTTAAATGAATAAAATACTGCACATTTATGAATGACATCTTTACCTATAGATTTAAGATTCATTTCCGACAGATTATGATTAATCATATAAACTATTGTACGTTGGAGATGTGAACTTACTTCCAATTATTTATGCTGTAAACTATTAATATAAATCAGGTCACTTTAACCTTGCTGAACTGAGGTAACTTTTTTTCTTATGGATGAAGTGGCCTAATCTGAGCTTTGATCATTTGTTGAATGATTTGACAAGCAGTTGGGCACTATGAGTTTTAGTTTGAAAACTAGTTTGGAATAGCCTTGTCATAAATTTTATGTGAGCAATTTTATAAGACTTAACCATGGAATTAACACGGGCTCTACTTAGTCTGTCTTTTGCACCTTATCCAGGTGTCTGATTGCATAGACTTTGGATCCATGGCAGGTGGTGTCTTGACTCAGTTTTTCTTTTGACCCAAACATATGTTTTTCTGTCCTCAGGGAAAAGTTCTGACAAAAGCTACACCAGAAAATCATGGAGGGTTTGGATGATTGCAACCTTTCGGTTCTAAATGGTAGGCCAAGCATATGCATATTTATGCAAATTAATGTCTAAATGAATTTTGTGTTGCACACACTGACAGTGATCCTACATAGAATCAGTTTTATGTTGTCAAATCAATAAAATATTTAAATTACATATAAAATGTATTTGACAAAATGACCATTTGGAATTGTTTCCTTTTTTGGACAGTGACATGTATACATTTAAAGAGATGTACAACTTTGACATTTCTGAAAGTTACTGACTTTTATTTACAGCTGCCAACATAGACGAGGTCTTGCTCCACACCCTCAGTAGGGGCGATTTAAGGGACCTGCTTCCAGGGCCTGAACATTTTATGAGGAGGAAACAGTTGTGGGCTCAAGTTCACAAAGAGGCAAGTTTCGCCACTTTCGATTTAAAAACACCTAGCACGACACATTTTGTTTAGGACTCCTGTAATATAACTATTTTTGTTTTCTTATTTAGGATGAAACTAAAGAAAAGGCGTCTCATGGATATCTCACCATGCGACCAGGGAGAAGATTATAATGCAGATTCAAGTGGTGGATCAAACATGCTTTTGCCACCAAGGAGCAGTTCTGGTGACGACAGTTGTAAGTGAAACATTACAATTATGGCTATAATATTGAATATTCAACTGAAAGTTGATTTAGTTCTTTCTTTCCTCTTCTGTTTAAACATAGCCCTGTTCAGAGCACTACCAACTCTCTTCCCATCATGAGCTGCACCACCCAAGAAGATGGGACATGCCAGTGAAGCACTGATTCATGTCCTTCAGGTCTGGGTTTCTTCACATTTGTTATCAAATAATGCCCCTAAAGCCTTCACTTTAACAGATTATTTGGCATATGGCCTTTTTATCCATGCCAAGTCCTCCAACAATGTAGTTTATATTTGGAAAAGTGTGCAGAAATCTGAAATGGCACAAATACTGATAGATCAAAAATTTCAATAAAAATAATAAAGAAAATCATAAAGAAATTAAAAACAAAATGGAAATAATTACATATTTAACTATCACAGGTGCAGTACCTTTGTCATTTCCTAAAGTGTGTAAAGACATAATCCTAACGGTGATGAGGCAGAATTTATTACATTTTTCAATGGCATGAATATTAGGGAATTTCTATACAGTATTTGTCAATCTAAAGAAAAATAACATTAACATGGTCTGTAGCACATCTGATCTATGGTTGTCATCATTCATATATCACCCCAAGGGTGCACCCCAAAGGGATCAATAAAGTGAAGTCTAAGTCTAATACATACTTGTGGTTAAGTATTTGAACGACCCTGATAGCTTTGGAGTTTCTCCGTACATTGTAAAATTTTCTTTGTTTTTCTTTTTGCCAACAGAAGATCCAGCGTCAGCCCTGTTCTGCTCTTAGAAGGGTCCCGTTGTCTTATTGCAGTTGGAACCACTCCCATCACCACATTTGCCACAGATGACCTTGGAGAAGGTTTGCTGTATCTTATGGCATACTACTACACCCTGCATCTGACCTATCCTAAATGTGTGGCAACGCTTCTGTCTGTCATTCAGACTGAAGTGTTAAAGGACAAAATCCATGAGCAAGACACCACAGGCTCATACAAAAAAGTCATGGCAGGCTGTAGAAATTTTTATTGAAACGTAGAGCTGTTTGAGCAAGATTAGGTCTGTGTTGGAAGGTTTGGACTTGATAGCTTTGAAGTTGCAATTTACACTTGAATTCTTTTTTTTTTAATTCTTATTAATGTAATACAGAGTACTTTCTTTCTTTAAACACATCTGTTCTGCAAATTCTGTTTAAAATTGCAAATGCTCTTTTTATTACATTTTATATGTTGAGTAGCTAACTGGTTTAGTACGGAGCCCCGCAGGGGACATGGGAGAAAAAAAAGTTTTGTGAGATCTCGCAAAACAAACTCGGGATCTCGCAAAAGTTTTAGCCGCCAGCTCGAAGCCGACCGGGAGGTCCAGGCACGATGTGCCGGGAAAGCGGTGTTCCTCCCGGCTGTAGTAGGTCTCGACCTCCCGTTAGCTTCGAGATGGTTGATCTCAGATCTCCGAAAACGTCGGAGCACTTTTGCAAATATGTGATGTCTTGTAAACCGAGCAGATATCTGACATTTACACAACTACATTCACGCCTCAAAATATCTTAAAAGTATATTTTATGATCCAGAAAGAGTAATATTACAACTAAGTAGCTGCCGCCATTGTTGGAATTCAACTTTTGTGAGTTTGTTTTGCGAGATACCGAGTTTGTTTTGCGAGATCTCGCAAATGTTTTGCAAGATACCGAGTTTGTTTTGCGAGATCTTGCAAAAGTTTTGCGAGATCCTGAGTTAGTTTTGCGAGATCTCGATCTCTGTCTGTTTCAACGTGTGACCCCGCCCCTCCCTCGGACAGTCGGGGATGAGTGCGCTAACATACAGTGGGGCAAAAAAGTATTTAGTCAGCCACCGATTGTGCAAGTTCCCCCACCTAAAATGATGACAGAGGTCAGTAATTTGCACCAGAGGTACACTTCAACTGTGAGAGACAGAATGTGAAAAAAAAATCCATGAATCCACATGGTAGGATTTGTAAAGAATTTATTCGTAAATCAGGGTGGAAAATAAGTATTTGGTCAATAACAAAAATACAACTCAGTACTTTGTAACATAACCTTTGTTGGCAATAACAGAGGTCAAACGTTTACTATAGGTCTTTACCAGGTTTGCACACACAGTAGCTGGTATTTTGGCCCATTCCTCCATGCAGATCTTCTCGAGAGCAGTGATGTTTTGGGGCTGTCGCCGAGCAACACGGACTTTCAACTCCCGCCACAGATTTTCTATGGGGTTGAGGTCTGGAGACTGGCTAGGCCACTCCAGGACTTTCAAATGCTTCTTACGGAGCCACTCCTTTGTTGCCCGGGCGGTGTGTTTTGGATCATTGTCATGTTGGAAGACCCAGCCTCGTTTCATCTTCAAAGTTCTCACTGATGGAAGGAGGTTTTGGCTCAAAATCTCACGATACATGGCCCCATTCATTCTGTCCTTAACACGGATCAGTCGTCCTGTCCCCTTGGCAGAAAAACAGCCCCATAGCATGATGTTTCCACCCCCATGCTTCACAGTAGGTATGGTGTTCTTGGGATGCAACTCAGTATTCTTCTTCCTCCAAACACGACGAGTTGAGTTTATACCAAAAAGTTCTACTTTGGTTTCATCTGACCACATGACATTCTCCCAATCCTCTGCTGTATCATCCATGTGCTCTCTGGCAAACTTCAGACGGGCCTGGACATGCACTGGCTTCAGCAGCGGAACACGTCTGGCACTGCGGGATTTGATTCCCTGCCGTTGTAGTGTGTTACTGATGGTGACCTTTGTTACTTTGGTCCCAGCTCTCTGCAGGTCATTCACCAGGTCCCCCCGTGTGGTTCTGGGATCTTTGCTCACCGTTCTCATGATCATTTTGACCCCACGGGATGAGATCTTGCGTGGAGCCCCAGATCGAGGGAGATTATCAGTGGTCTTGTATGTCTTCCATTTTCTGATGATTGCTCCCACAGTTGATTTTTTCACACCAAGCTGCTTGCCTATTGTAGATTCACTCTTCCCAGTCTGGTGCAGGTCTACAATACTTTTCCTGGTGTCCTTCGAAAGCTCTTTGGTCTTGACCATGGCAGAGTTTGGAGTCTGACTGTTTGAGGCTGTGGACAGGTGTCTTTTATACAGATGATGAGTTCAAACAGGTGCCATTCATACAGGTAACGAGTGGGGGACAGAAAAGCTTCTTACAGAAGACGTTACAGGTCTGTGAGAGCCAGAGATTTTCCTTGTTTGAGGTGACCAAATACTTATTTTCCACCCTGATTTACGAATAAATTCTTTACAAATCCTACCATGTGGATTCATGGATTTTTTTTTCACATTCTGTCTCTCACAGTTGAAGTGTACCTCTGGTGCAAATTACTGACCTCTGTCATCATTTTAAGTGGGGGAACTTGCACAATCGGTGGCTGACTAAATACTTTTTTGCCCCACTGTATCTGTAGGTTGCTGTTTTAATGAGTGTTTGATGGAAAACAACAATGGCGGAGTTTGCGCTCTCCAGTCGCATGATAGGTGAGTCCTAGTAAATAATTTTCCAGTACGTGTACGTTCCACATGCTATTTTAAAAAAATTATGATTATTATTTTGCTAGCTATCAAACTCGCTTGGAGAAATGATTGAAATGCACTGAGTGTGATGCAGTATGGCAGCGCTATTATGGAATATGCTGTGAACTTAGCTAACATTACTTAGCAGTGATATGAGTTAATTTACTCAAGTGAAAGCTTTAAACATTAGCCTGATACATAACTAGCTAACTTAAGGCTTTCTGGTTAACCTCTGGGGTCGACGGACCCAGAGTCTCCATTTCAACTTGGGTCGAACGTGCGAACTTCAAACTATATACCAGTGTTTAAATTGTGTAGGCCACGTAAAACCGTTGTTTTTTGTTTTTAATAAAACAGTGGCGTTTACTCTGGAAAGAAACGGAAAAAACAGCGTTTTCTAAGGAGAGCGCTAGCAAACACGCTTTGCTTGTGAGTGAAAAGCAACAGTCATTGGTGAAAAAAGAAAAAAACACTCCTTCCCTATTGGTGGAAAAATGTACCACGTCGACCAATCAAAAAAATGATATGGCAACATGTGGCATTTGGTTGTTTGGGAAGAGGGGGAAGTTTTAGGAGTGAGCGAAAGAGAGAGCGAGACAGTTTTGATACATGAGAAATTTGTGAGGTTTACTGTGTTTGGAGTCTCAAGTTAGTGTGTAGTGTAGTCGTTGTTTTGTGTGTCAGTTCTACTAGTGATCGTCACAGTTGCTGCAAAAAAGCCACCAAAGGCAGATTGCAGTGTAAACGCTGAGTGACACAGATGCTGTCAGACCTGCAGGTTTATCCCTGTGCTGTTCTCATCTGTGTTATAGTGGACACAAACTATTTTTGGAGTTGCATAAATAATTTTTGTGCCTTCTTATTTGATGCAGAACAGCTGATTGTTCTGTAAATAGTTTGAAATGGTTATATAAAAAACGTCTGAGCCTTGGCTGCATTTTTAGGTAAATAGTACCATATAACTTTTTAAAAATGTACAATTTCTATTTGCAATTTAAGTTATGAAAACGATTCGTTAAACATGCTTGTGGTTTTTACAGTCAAAAATATCACTTTCTACTTGTAAAATTTGGTCTGTATTTAGATAAATTGTGCTGATACAGTTTGTCAAAATGAGAAAATAACAGATTGGCAAGATAAAGTTTTTAAAGGTAAAATTTAGAGGCCAAATCAAAAGTAGTCAAAAACGGCCAATTATACCCTGGACCCCAGCTTTTTTGAGTATTTGAAATAATGGTAATATGAGTGATCCATATGGTCACAAAGAATAGCCACTTGTTTCTGTGCTACCAAAGTTCCCCAGCTTTCATTCAAAATGTGTTTATCTTCAGCACCTGCACATTAAACTACTTAAACATTATAAATGTCTTCAAGCTCACACTGAGGCCTGTGGAGCACTATCAGCCACTGAGATAGTTCACACATTTATATGTGTATTTGTATATGAATATTTCATACTTTAAGGCTGCCTGTTTATTTAAGGGAGATGAATAAAATACATTGGACTTGTACATAATAATATCACAGATGATAAATTAAATAGATTTTAAGTAGATGCTTGTGCATTCTTAAAGCATTATATGTTGAATTGAACTATGTGATCTGTTCAAAGCCTCTCAGTGCTGTTCTCCATGCCTGTCTGACTGTACATGATGTTATTAGCACAAACACTTTAAAGGTGACGTTTAGGACTTCAACAATAATACAGGCAGCAATGTAGTTAGCAATAAAACAGTTTAATTGGGAATTAACTTAAAAAACAAACAAACAACAAACAAACATCTGTCTCCTATTTTTTGTCACACAGGAAAGAAGCATCAATTTCTGATGAGAAGACTTATTTAAAATGATTTAATGTACTAGTTTTTTAGATTATTTGCCTTGATTTGTTCCTTAGAATAAGTGTTTTATGCCTATTTTCCTCAACATTTTGCTTAGAACAAGTGGTTAAAGCTTATTTTAGGTTTCAATTGCCATGATTGGTTGCCTGGAATAAGTGTGTAAGGCTTATTTTAAGATTTAACGATCTAATTGTTCCCTAGAATAAGTGGTTAAAGCTTATTTTAAGTTTCAATGTTCTGATTTGTTCCCTGGAATAAGTGTAAAAGACTTATTTTTTAGCTTTATTTAAATTTAGATATTGTTCTTGTTTCAAGAAATCTTAATAAGAAAAAATAACTTACCCCACTGGCAGATAATTTCACTTGTTTTAAGCAAATCTTCACCAAAAATAAGTGTATTTATCTAGTATTAAGGAGGTGGGTTTTTGCAGTGTAGGTTCACGTGGGACCACCACTATGCCCTGTCATATGATATCAGCTTATATTAGCAAAGAAGGACAATGCCAGTATTTCACAGAAAGGCTGGTGATGCACTGTGACCTCAGTTCGTGCATGTTTTAGGCAGAGATTGATAGTAAAATGTCGTAGTGATCATTACACCCCAGCACACAGCTTGTATTCAGTCTGTGTCAGACGATGTCTTTAGTATCGTTTGGAAGCGGTGATTTTGTTTCAGCTGCTGCATTAATCATATTGATCTGAGTGTTTTTGTGGCTCCTTTTACAAAGTTTCGACATGTGTAAACATCATTAGGGAAGCTCTGTGTCTAACTATAAACAACCAATCAAAAGTGAAAGCCACTACCCTGCTGTACAGGCTTTCTCATTAATCACTGAACACTCTGGGTTTTAGACTTAAATCTAGACATGCTGGAAGAAGCAGACTGAATTTCAGGAGTCTAAAACGTTGGGGGACGTGAGTTTCAGCAGTTAAAGTGCTCAGTCAAAAGTTTTAGTGTCTCAAATCTTTCCAATTACAGGGACAATTAGTACCTGTAATAACTTTAAACATTAACTGTACATATTAGATTGGATTCAAAGCACAAAACTCATCTCAATTAAGACACTAGTCACTTATATATATAGATTTGATCTTCTTTCAATGTTAAAATTCACCCAACGATTACTTCTGATTAAGATAATTACACTTTCATGTGCGGTTATGTTTGTTTTTATATTATATATGTTTTATATTTATAACTTGAGACATTATTTACACATACATTGGAAGTATATTATTTAAGTACATCAAGCCTTAATATAGCATATGCTTCATATGCTATTATTAGTTTTGCATTTCCTGAGATTAAAGATTACCTTTAGCCAAAATGCTGATCACACATTACACATAAAACCCATAACTCTCCTACTGATTAAACATTTAAAAAGCTCTTTTGTGCCATATGAAAGTCGTAGCTGTGAAAACACGGTTGTTTAAAGACAGCTTTTTCCCTCGGAATGATTATTCCCTTTGAGTACGTGTCAACCTGCGCATAACAAATGTGAAAATGTTACCAAAGCTTATGAATATTTAAGTGTACATGTGCAAACTTCTTGTTACATAATCTGAGTTTAGACAAGTGTTGAATGTTACAACAGCTGTCACACGATCACAGCACAATATAAAGTTACTTAGTGCTTTAAAGTCAGGTATCTTAGTGTTAGCTCCAGGATTAAGGCTCCTCAGACAGCTGTGGATGTTGACCCTGCCGATCCAGAGGTGGGCGTCATGTGGGTCGTCAGCGGTGTCGATCCCTCTCCTTCCGCCGCGTTGCCTTCTATTAGACCTTGCCGGTGCAGGTTGAGGATGGAGTCTGCGATTATGCGGGCTGTTTTCTTCTGATATCCTCCGGATGTCATCATGAGTACGGGGATCCCCCGACGCTTCGCAGCCCTGAACACGAGCTCATCTCTCTTTATAATGCCCTGGCAGAGAAGAAGGAGAAGAAAGTTAGAAGAAGAGGCAGCCTGTCTATGCTTTCAAGCACTACCTTCTCTGGATTCTCTGGAC
Source organism: Rhamphochromis longiceps (assembly GCF_057381845.1). NCBI lineage: Eukaryota > Metazoa > Chordata > Actinopteri > Cichliformes > Cichlidae > Rhamphochromis > Rhamphochromis longiceps. The sequence continues at coordinate 6,117,018 of NC_140561.1, forward strand.
TTCTTTTCTCATCTCTGCATCTCATTGATAAAAGATTTGATAGAACATGCTGATAACATCGACATGTCTAGTCCAGAGTCCTGATCTGAACCCAAGGACAAAGTCATGAAATCCACTACACTGAGTTACTGAGCTCTGGAACAGCTAGAGGAAGAAGCACACATGCATGTCTGTGGAGGGATTCAAACAGTCAATAGTTTGTGTCAACACTGTCATTTATTATGGAACATCTGTTAAAACACTGAGTGATTTGGAACATTATTAAGCATGGCAGAAACACATGTTCAGCCAGAACTTCAAATAATAATTATTTAAGCTGCACGCTGCTTTTTTTTTTTAAAGGACATTTACCAGTTTAAATGAACAAAATAGGTCTGCAACATACAAGAGCGTGCCACCACAACTAACACATCCTGCACATTTACCTTATTTGCGCCAATTACTTTCTGGGATTCACAGGATCACTGGCTGGAAATCTCTGCACAGTAAGTAATAAATTCCAATTTGGCTCATTTTGACCAGCTCTCAGTACAATTTGAAATTTCCTGATAAATTAGTTACATGAAGAGCCCATGTGGCCTGATTCAGCTGAGCCTGCCAGTTACACATTTTTCTTTCCTGCTACTAAAGCAGTGCAGATTCATTCAATATTAGACACGAATGGGCTGGAATCATAGGCCTGGGCATGTTATAGTTCAACACAAAAGAACATCTGCATTGCACCAAACAGATTTACCTCATCCATAACATTAAATACCTTACAGTACACAAGGCCTAACTTAAAAGATACTAGCAAACCCAGATCTTAAATCAAAAACTATTAAACAGGCCCTGGATCAGGGGCATATCATTTTTTTCACAGGTTTTTTTCCAATAGTTAGATAGCAAATTCATAAAGGCAAAATGAACACAAGGAAGCGAACAGATGCTGGGGTCTCCAATGCCAAAACAACAAATTCTGTAACAATGTGTTACAAGAAAAGTAAAACCCTGTTTTGGCCTCCCACCTGGACATTCAATTCAATTCTTCTTTATATAGATACTGACTAATTGGTGCCACCCACACCATTTATGAATGCATCTGCTAACTAGCTAACGTTAGCAGCCAAAACACCAACGCTAAAACTTCAAATTGTGGGACTCAAAAGCCAACTGTTGACATCCTGGTGTGCAAGTGACAAACATACAAATGACTTTAATGTTTAACCATCTATTAACCATGTTAATACTACTTTGCTTCAAAATACATTTCAGTGAAACCTTAGATTCAGGCTACACGGCTCAACTTCACACAGCTGCACAGCAGTTAACAGCTGGTTTTGTATCACGGGCCCCCCATTTACTCTAATATGACTTAATGCAAGCGCTCCAACAAATGCAAATACATGCAGTCTATCCAAAACGTGTTTTTAATTAATGATTAATCACTTGCTGTCTACACCCACGCACATTCAAACACCACTTGATACTGGTCTGACAGGAGAAATAATGAACCAGTTAGCACTGAATAAACATGCTTGACACAGTGTTTTTTATTTCAGTAATTAGAGGAAATTAGTAAGGCTTCCATCTGCATTTAAAATTGATTGTGGTGAAAACAAATGATTTACAGTTATACAAGTCTCTGTACATACATTTAATGATATACACTAATGAAATGGTTCTAGGAAAGTTAATACACTATGTAACGAATATCAAGCACATGAATTCAAATTGCTGACTGCCAAAATGAAGTACAATACTCAGTGATCAGCTGCAGCTACAGCGTGCTCTCATTCTTTGATGTGTGCTTCAGTCTACCAAAACATAATTGTTATTTTAAATAAATAAAGCAGACTAGGCCCAGTCTTGAGTCTTGTCTTCACCCCACTCACTTAAACTGCCAGCATAGTCAAGCATATTTAGTAGAGACTCGATTCAGTGAAATGTGGTGCATACTCAGAGTCACTTCTGACTATCCAGGCTCAATGAAAACCCTGTTTGAGAGAAGGAACTGAGTGGCGCATTTTTCTCACATATAAGACAGTTTGTATGTTTCCCATTTTAAACCAAAATCAGCCTAACAAACAAACGAAAGCTGTTGAAATTCTATGACATCAGATATTTAATTTCTTTCTTTCCTTTTGTTTTTGCATCTTGTAATTTATATACTGGTTTCAGTGACCTTAATAAATCTTAGTAACTTGAATCTTCATTGTTTTTTGTTCCCAAATTAATCACATCCTGATGTTTTCCCTCCAAGTCATGGTTGTCTCAGCTAATAATCCCGGCTGGCAGTGTACAGGACCGATGGTGGGAGAGCAAGTAACACTTAAATATTTGAGGCTGAAATCTGTATAAAAATTTGCACCTCCAAGTTGCGTAGTGTATCCAATGAATGTTGTCCTAATTGTGTCAAACCCAACCATGCTTTTGCTTAGTTGTGGTGGATAGGAAAGCTGTTTAGAGCTATTATTATTTATCTAATAAAGAAACCTACACAGTTCGTCTGATAAGCAATGTCTGAATAAGACATAATAATACAACGTAAGATTATGAGCCTAAAGACTTTTAACACTGTGTGTCCTCTAATGTCCCAAAATCATCTGATAGAGCATCCAGCTGCCAATTACATGCAACTGGTTCTAAGAAACTGTGGGATACACAGAAACGCTGCGCCCAGATGAATATGATTATTAGCTTTAACCCTCACATCTTTTAACTGCTTCATTCATTCTCTGTTTTGCATTGACTTTTGAGCTCCAGGTTGTCCTCATTAAAAGAAATGTCTCCCACTGAGCTCTGATAAACCTCCAGAGAACCACTCTGTCACCGAAGCAAACATTTGAAAACTTCCAAATGTCACAAACATGAGTTTTGGGGCAGGCCCAGCGATTATGTTTTGTAGACATGTTATTATAGGATTAAGGTGAGGAATGAATTCAGCAGCTGTGGTGAAGTGATTTGGCCCCAGCTGAAACAATGATGTGGTCTAGATTTACTACAGCTACAGAGATTTTTCTCTGCCTAGGCTCTTCTCCATGGCAACAGGAGCTGAGCGTATGTGTCACATTATTACCAGACACTGTTTTCTCTTTTGGGGATTTCAATAAACACACTTCCATACATTTAAGCTTTTTACAGTAATTAAAAACACTTCCAGAATCAGCTATCCCTACTCAGTGCCCGATTCATCATGTATACCTATGACACATTTCAACTTTCATATCAACTTTACCTTTATACATTTTTCCAGCACTGACAAATGTTTGATCATCCTCTGACTGCCTAGTCCAGGGGTCTGCAACCTTTAACACCCAAAGAGCCACTTGGACCCGGTTTCCACACAAAAGAAAACACTGGGAGCTGCAAATACTTTTTGAAATCTAAAATGAAGATAACACTGTATATATTGTTTTTTTTTTACCTTTATGCTTTGTGTGAACAACTAAAGTAAGTAAGTAAAGTTTATTTATTAAGCGCTTTTCACAGACAGGCACTCACAAAGTGCTGTACACAAATATTAAAATAAACAATACAATCAATAGACATTATACACAATGTAAAAGATCAAATGTAAATAATGTAAAGAATATAAAATGCGTAGATCAACAAAAGGCTTGTTTGAACAGAAAAGTTTTTAACTGCTTTTTAAAAGTAAAAAGCAACTACAGTGTGTTGCTTATGAGATCCATGAAGTGCTACAGAGAAAATTACATTTTATTTATGTAATTAACACATTTTGAACTCTTAAAGAAATATGACAAAAGGAAAGCTGAACTAAAATGATCCATGTAGCAAACAAAAACTGTCGTGAGCCACCCTTATATCTCCTTTGGGCTTTTGGAGCCTTGACCTGACTTTTAAAAAGTAATTGGAAAAAAAGCTCCATGCTGCTAAAAAAAAAAAAAAAAATAGATATTTGCAAAATTCTGCCTAAATATGTATTTTACCTGGTTAATGTGTGTGGCGGGGCGTGGTCTGCGGACGCACCTGAGCGGGACCCGCAATCACGCCTCGCTGCCTTAAAGTCTCTGCTGTTGTGTTGGTATGTGTCGGGCTGTGAGCTGAAAAGCTACAGCCGGCTGTATGCGTACAGCAACCGTGTGAAAAGTGGTCAATAAAGAGATGCTGAAAAGCGTGTTCATGGAAACATCGTCGGGTTTCTCGTGATATGTTTACAATAAGACTTATGGTCCCGAACCTCTGCGCACAGCGTCTGCAAAACGGGGCTTTCATCTTTACGCAGGACTGTAAGCTGTCGTCTGTGAGGCGTGAGCGGTGTTTGTTTTTAACATAGTTCAGCTGGAGAACAGCTGCTGACATAATGTGGATCCGAAGATCCATAATTGGCCTACCTGGGGATGAAAGTCTCGATAAATGCACGGCGTTTCGGCGGGTAAACCGGCTTCCGCGAGTGTGACGCTTATTTTGAGCGATGAAAAAATAATAAGATATAATTTTATTTTTATATTTCAAAATCACAATACTCTTCCAATTTAGAACTACAAGTTAAAAAAAGAACTAAACACAAATAAAATACACTTCAGCTAAATACTTCTAACTTATTTTCCCAAACCACCCGGAGCCGCAAAATAAAGACTAAAGAGCCGCATGCTCTTTATTCAGCCGCGGGTTGCCGACCCCTGACCTAGTCATAGGTGGTGAAGTTCTTACAAGACTGCACTGTATTTATACTTCCTGTTTATAAACTACATACTACAATAAATATTGGGTACAGGACATTGACCACACCGCTAAAGTAATAAACCTGGATGTGAGGTAAGTATTAGAAGCAGGGCTAAATATAAAAACATATAGTTCAGTAAAACTCAATGTTATGACCTCAGTGCTAGGGCTGTTCGATATAACGATATATATCAGATGACGATATAAAAACGTCTATCGTTTCATTTTACGCTATCGTTTGTTTCGTGGTGTCGCAAAATAAACTGTGTACGGCAATATTTTTTCATGGTTTTGATGGTCACTGTAGTGGTTCTATTAATTCCTTAAAGTTCTCTCTTTCTCTTATATTTAATATAACCACACTACAGATGGACAAGCGCCTGTTTTTATGAGTTGTCCCTAGCAACAACAACGGTAAAACCATCGCATGTCCGCTTGTTTATTTTCCACATAAACCTTTCACAATAAAGCTCAAGATCCTGTTGAGACTTTTCAAAATAAACTGAATCACGTGAAAGAGCAGATTATTTACGGATGAGAATTAAAAAAGAGCCGCCAGGTGCTAAAACATAAACCTTAGACTCAAACATTAGAACAGGCTTTTCCCCGCAGCACGCCGTGTAACAAATACAAAGAAAACGGCGGCCGTTACAACTTATGTCTAAAAATGTATCGTTTCATGCAAGGGCGTAGATTTGGTTTAGGCATTGGTGGGGACGGATGATTCAACCACCGAACGCTGCCTGTTTCTTTTTTTTTTCCTTTTTGTCTTTGCTTCTTGATAAAAGGAGAAATATTCTGGCCTACATGTGCTATTCTACATGCTTTTTAACCATTTAAAATTACAATTCGTAGTTTTATAAGTGAATTATATAATGTTAAATTACTATTAGGCAAATGACTAAGTATTTTAGGCTTTAGTTTACTTCAGCCATAATCCATATAAATCAAGTATCATACAAAAATAAAAATAGCTTCAAATACAGTTAAGACAATAAAAGAATATGACTTTAAGGACTTCACAACATTAGTTCAGTTATAGTACACCAACATCTCTTATACATTAGCACTAAGGGAACACTGAATGACCTGGTGGCTTTTGTCCATAAAACTACTCGTCTAAGATTACCACAAAGTAAAAGATCTCTCAGCAAAATTATGCAACATTTTAGGCACTATTGCTCCTATCAACTCAGTGAGCTGGGATTTTTTATTCTCAACATGAACTACTGTTACAGCAACAGACATGGACTACTGGTGTCCCACACAACAACTCAATGTCCACTATGTGAAAGAGCCAAACACATGCCTGCTCCTCTCGTTAATCTATAGCACCAAAACATCAGTCAGTCACCCGTGACCTCGCCTCTTCACCTCTGTCCGAGCTACAACACGGCAGAGCTGCCTCTGTCACCTGATAAATAACAGTAAGACATTCCAAATACATGCAGTCACACATGTGCTTCAAATACAGTCATGAACCAACAGGTCATCAGCCAATTTCACCTGTGATCTTGTATCACCATTGATCTCTGAGCTTTGTGTTGGTTCGCCTGTCACCTGACAAATAGGACATACATGACAATAAGACTAAAATGTGGAGCTGCTTCAGTGTTTCTGTCAGTTTGTGCAGATCTAGACTCATCAGTAATGTTTGTAGTGTGAGTGCATTTTAAAAACAATTTGTGCAAACTGCACTACGAGGTGGAATATTTGCAAAATCATGACTACTTTGTGATATTTTGTCTCAAAAATTAACCCTATGAAATTATCATTACCATTAGGATGAAATTATTGTGTCTCCAACATTTTAACGTTAGACATATAATTCTAACAGCCTCTGTAAACTAATATACTGGCTTGCTCGAGGCTGCTGTTTTCTCTGACACTTTCAATCAAAAATAGAAATGCTGCTCTGAGACTGAGATAACTAATAGTGCTGCATGTTGTGCAGGTAGTTTCCAAAAAACGTTATTCGTGGTTACATACAGTTTTAGACTGATGTGGGCCAAAGCCTAGCATAGCCTGTAACGTTATTGTGACGGACACATTTTATGAGTTAACTTGGCTTTAAGTGACTTACAGGTTTCTTTGAAAAACACTTTCTTATATCCAGGTTCTTCCTTTTTGCTGCCATCCTCCTCTCCTCCTTGCAGGTCCTCGCAGCGCAGGCTTGCTGCTGCTAAAACTAAACAGAGCTCCCTGAGAGGCACAGCCAATCACATTGCCCATATTTGTCACATGAGGTAGGACTCCAGTAGAGAACGTAATTTAGCTCTTTCTGCACCGCTGGGTGAATGAGACGCTGACAGATCGTTTTTTTTTTTTTTCTATCTGTTTTTTTTTCTTTACTTGAAGAGATCAAATTATTCGTGGGGACATGTCCCTTCCGTCCATGCCAACTCTACGCCCTTGGTTTCATGCATCGGTTAAAACACTTGACTCAAAGGTACACCACGCCCAGCTGGAAACACTTCACGCAAGTCAAGCTGCCCGAGATTCACAGAATTTACAGAAAATGTAAAATTTTTGTGATTTATATCGTTATCGGACGATAGATGTCTTACATCAGGATATGAGATTTTGGTCATATCGCACAGCCCTACTCCGTGCTAAAATACGGAGCTGAATCTGTGACACTGTAGGGATAGTCACAAAAAACAAACAAACAAAAAACAGAACATATCAAAGGTATCAGACTAACATTAGTTCTCTGAACACATGCAGCCCAATTTTTGGTTAAATGTTGCTAATTGTTAACTGTGTGGTCGCTCAGACAGACTGCATATGTGCAGCTCTGGAGGGAGAGGACAGAATGAGACACCATGGAAAAAGTAACGCGTATATAACCAAAGGAAGTGTGCCGTATCATATTCATCCTCGGTCAGATACAGCAATAAATGGTTTATTTTGATTAGCTGACAAAAACGGATGGATATTGTCAGAACAGATAAAACAGTAATATGTTATAGGATTTCTCTGGTTTTTAAATGTCCTCCATTGTTGCTTTTAGCAGTGTGTGTGTGTGTGTGTGTGTGTGTGTGTGTGTGTGTGTGTGTGTGTGCGCGCGCGCGCATATCCAGTACATAACTGGTTTTAAAAAGAGGTAAATACCACCACAAAAATAAAGCCAAAATACAGAAGCAGTGTGTGAAAAACAAAGTACATTGTTATGGCTTCCATGGGAATTAATAGGGTTAAGTATCATCCAGATATGGATAATCCAAATGTATGTTAACACATTTCCCAGGAAGAAAGACATATACAACTATCCAGTTACTGTCGATTAACATGGACACGGACTTAAAGGGTTATATAACTTATATAACCCTTTAAGTCCAGCAGTCAGTTTTCCCAGGAGTGGTTGTCCTAGCAAATTCATCCCAAGATCAGACTGTACAATGCTTATGTTATAGATAAGAGGCAAAACAAAATAGGAGTAAGCTTGAAGGAAGAGAATGTGAACAGTGTTGTGGAGGTGAAGAGAGTGTCAGACAGGAGTTTGTGGCTGCAAGTCAAAGGGCTGATATTAAACATTGTCAGTGCATATGTCCTACAGGACATGTAGGTGAAGGGAACAGAGGTGATGAGGAGGAGTTGGGTAGGTAAGGTATTAGGCAGAGAAATTATGTTGTTGGTTAGGGTGATTAAGGACAGAGATGAAAATGTACTAAAGACTGAAGAGAGTGTGTTGGACAGAGCACTTTGTGAAACTCATTAAAATAGAAAATATGAGAGAGAGGAGGACAGATGGAGGACAGTTAGTGAATCACAAAGTGTAGAGTATTAGTAAGGAGGAAGTGAGGGCAGATATGAAGAGTGGATCCAGATGTCGAGGACAGAGGGCACTGGACATTTTCATCAGACTTTTTAACGTGATTGTGGAGACTGACAGGATGCCCGAGGAGTAGAAGAACTGTACTGGCAGCTATTTTCATGAACAAGGGTTATGTGCAGAAGGTACAGAGAGATAAAGCTGATGAGCTATACCATGAAGCTATTGGAAAGAGTAGTTGAAGTTAGGTTTAGAAGAGAAATGACAATCAGAAGAGCACTGCAGATGCGATGTATACTTTCAGAGTGTTGATGGAGAAGTATAGAGGTCGGAAGGAGCTTCATTGCTTCTTTGCTGATCTAGAGAAAGCATATGACCAGTGTTGGGAAGGTTACTTTTAAAATGTATTCCATTACAGAATACAGAATACATGCCCCAAAATGTATTCTGTAACGTATTCCGTTACGTTACTCAATGACAGTAACGTATTCTGCATACTTTGGATTACTTAATATATTATCATGCTTTTTACAACAACGTGAATGTACTATTGCTGTGTGATTTATTACTATTACTGAAGGTCCGCGACTCCGAACTGTAGTAAAGGGACCTCTGACTAATACGGCGGGGTCCCTGTCGGCTCGTAGCCGAAAAATAGCTTTACTTTGTTGTCTGGGTCAACTTTTCTTGCGAGAGACAGAGAGAGGCGTTGAAAGACTGCTCCAACGGAACTTATTGTTTTCGGAGGAAAACACGAACACAGTGTACAGTCGAGTCTTAATAGCTTACTTACAACTGGGCTCGTCAGGCACTCTTCTTGGCTGCAGTGGTTATTATTATATTTACATGCTTCCAGCTCCCGTTTTTCCTCGATGACAACTCGTACCTTTCCACTCCCCTTTTTCTCCCTCCTCGCGCTCACAGACACATAACGTGTATGGCAGTGCATTCTCCCTGCAACACGGACTACACTGCCCATGATGCTACATTCTTTAGAGCTATGCTTGTAGCATTCTGCCTGTTAGCTTAGCACAACAACAACAACAACGAAAAGGCGCTCTCTCACCCAGGAAACACACAGTCGCAGAGAGAGAGAGAGAGCGTCGCCCTGTAACCATGGCAACCGTAACGCTGCCGCCTGGAACAACAGAACGTAGCTGTCAAACAAAACCCAAACAGTCCTGACCCGCGACAATATGAAACAGGAAAGTACCGCAGTGTAATCCATTTATTTCAACAAAGTAACTGTATTCTGAATACCACCTTTTTAAACGGTAACTGTAACGGAATACAGTTACTCATATTTTGTATTTTAAATACGTAACGGCGGTACATGTATTCCGTTACTCCCCAACACTGCATATGACAGGCACAAGAGAGGAACTGTGGTACGGCACGAGGAAGTCTAGTGGCAGAGAAGCATGTAAGGGTGTTACAGGACATGTATGAGGACAGCAAGACAGTGATGAGGTATATGGTAGGAGTCACATATGGGTTCAGGGATCAGCTCTGCACCCCATGTTGTTTGCGATGGTGATGTACAGGTTGACTAATGAGGTCAAGCAGGAGTCTCAGTGGACAATTATGTTGACAGATGACACTGTGATCTGTAGTAGAGAGCAGGTGATAAAGAGCCTGGACGGGTGCAGGTATGCTCTGGAGAAAAGGCGAACTGAAGTTAGTAGAAGCAGGACAGAATACATGTGGATGAATGAGATGGAGACAGCTGGAAAGGTTATCATGCAAGGAGCTGGCAGACAAAACAAAACAGGAGCCTGAGCTCCTGACAGAGTTGAAGATGTTAAGATTTTCATTGAGAGTGACCAGGATGGGCAAGATTAGAAATAAGTACATCAGAGTGACAGCTCAGGTTGAGCAGTTCGAACACGTGTGGAGGAGGGACGGAGGATACATTAGATAAAGGATTTTAAAGATGGAGCGTCGAGGCAGGAGGAAAAGAGGAAGACCACAAAAAAATACATGGATGTAGTGCAGGAGGACAGCATGGATGGATGTGATGGAACACTATGGATATGGATAGGGTGAGATGGAGAAAGTTCATCTCCTGTGGTGACCCATAAAGCAAATTAAGAAGCACGTTCTTTTTACCTGACTATAGGTTTGCTGGGCTGCTAAACTTTTATTGCATGAGTGGAAACTCCACTGATGATGACCCAGACATCTGGACCGTCATTAGCAGAGGTCATTTGCCAGCTCAAAAATGGCAAATGAATGCTACTCTGAAACCCTTGTATAAAATAATCAGTAGTGACAGTACCTGTGGTGATATTGAGAGTCCCCCAAGTGGGTCCCCATCCAAGATGTCTGTCCCTGCATTATAAACGATGATATCAGGCAAGACCTCATTCAGTGTTCCCTCCATGTGGAGCTCAACCTTCTGAAGGTACTCTGAGTCTTCCGTGCCCCAGTCCAGCTCCACCTTCCTTTTTATTGCTCCTGTTGTTGAATAAAAAATTAATACAAGACTGGTGCATAAAAGACACAGTGAAGCTACCGGACATAGCAACTCAATAATCCAACTGATACAAAGTAGAAGCATTTATGGGGAGTTGATTCCAAAGACATCACTTATACATGGTCTAGGAATTGCTGCAGTATTTCAACAGGATTTATTTTAGAACTGGCAGAGTTCTGAGAGCAATAAAAGAAATGAATATTATGAGAAAGTGTAAGAATAAATCGTCGACTGACTGTAATAAAACTGGTGTGGCAATAGTGAAGGAAGCCATTGATGGTATTGTAAAACTTCTGACTCGTATCTGTAATATGTGCTTCCAAATGGATACTTTTCCAAGTAAATTGAAAATCTTTCTACTGTTAGATAAAGCAGGAAGTAGCCATCATCTTTCCAACCTCAGATTTGTGTCTATACTTCCCCTGTTTTAATACATATTAGAAAAACTTTTTATTAATAGGTTAGACAGTTTTATTGAAAAGTACAAGCAGTTTGACATAGTATGACACTGAGTGAGACCATTAACCACCAAGTATAAATCAGTGAAATGGAAGGGTAAATCTTAGATTAGATTAGATTAGATTAGATAGAACTTTATTAATCCCTCGGGTGGGTTCCTCTGGGAAATTCGATTTCCAAAAAAGCACAGCACCGACAGAAGTTACAGAATATTATATAAAAAAAAAAAACACCCAGCACGCCCCTGCGGGCGGTTTATCCTTCAAGCTCGGGTCCTCTACCAGAGGCCTGGGAGCTTGAGGGTCCTGCGCAGTATCTTAGCTGTTCCCAGGACTGCGCTCTTCTGGACAGAGATCTCCGATGTTGTTCCCGGGATCTGCTGGAGCCACTCGCCTAGCTTGGGAGTCACCGCACCTAGTGCTCCGATTACCACGGGGACCACCGTTACCTTCACCCTCCACATCCTCTCGAGCTCTTCTCTGAGCCCTTGGTATTTCTCCAGCTTCTCGTGTTCCTTCTTCCTGATATTGCTGTCATTCGGAACCGCTACATCGATCACTACGGCCGTCTTCTTCTGTTTGTCTACCACCACTATGTCCGGTTGGTTAGCCACCACCATTTTGTCCGTCTGTATCTGGAAGTCCCACAGGATCTTAGCTCGGTCATTCTCCACCACCCTTGGGGGCATCTCCCATTTTGACCTCGGGACTTCCAGGTTATACTCGGCACAGATGTTCCTGTACACTATGCCGGCCACTTGGTTATGGCGTTCCATGTATGCCTTGCCTGCTAGCATCTTGCACCCTGCTGTTATGTGCTGGATTGTCTCTGGGGCATCTTTACAGAGCCTGCACCTGGGGTCTTGCCTGGTGTGATAGACCCCAGCCTCTATGGATCTTGTGCTCAGAGCTTGTTCTTGTGCTGCCATGATTAGTGCCTCTGTGCTGTCTTTCAGTCCAGCTTTGTCCAGCCACTGGTAGGATTTCTGGATATCAGCCACCTCCTCTATCTGCCGGTGGTACATACCGTGCAGGGCTCTGTCCTTCCATGATGGTTCCTCGTCTCCCTCCTCTTTCTTGGGTTTCTGCTGCCTGAGGTATTCACTGAGCACTCGGTCAGTTGGGGCCATCTTCCCAATGTATTCTTGGATGTTCGTTGTCTCATCCTGGACTGTGGTGCTGACACTCACCAGTCCCCGGCCCCCCTCCTTCCGCTTAGCGTACAGCCTCAGGGTGCTGGACTTGGGGTGAAACCCTCCATGCATGGTAAGGAGCTTTCTTGTCTTTATGTCAGTGGCTTCTATCTCCTCCTTTGGCCAGCCTATTACCCCAGCAGGGTACCTGATCACGGGCAGGGCGTACGTGTTGATGGCCCGGATCTTGTTCTTACCATTCAGCTGACTCCTCAGGACTTGCCTGACCCTCTGCAGGTACTTGGAGGTTGCAGCTTTTCTAGCGGCCTCTTCATGGTTCCCATTCGCCTGCGGGATCCCCAAGTACTTGTAACTGTCCTCTATGTCTGCAATGTTGCCTTCTGGTAGTTCAATCCCCTCAGTTCTGACTACCTTCCCTCTTTTTGTTACAAAAAGAGGGAAGATATATATATATATATATATATATATATATATATATATATATATATATATATATATATATAATACACACACACACACACATATATATATAAATACAGAGACAATATAAATAAAATATACGAAGGGGATAAATAGAATAAATAGGAATAAAAATAAAAATACAAGTGAATTGCACATTTCAAGTATTGAGTCTATTGCACCGTTGACTATTTACAAAAGTATTGCACAAAAGGTATTGCACAGTGAGGTGAAGAGGCACTACAGCTTAGTTGTTCCCCCCTCCTTTGTCCTCCTGTTTCCCCTCCCTCTCCCCTCAGGGAGGAGTTAAACAGTCTGATGGCGTGTGGGACAAAGGAGTTTTTAAGTAAAGCTTAAACACGGCCCACGCCATATTTTTGGTTAACAGAAGTCACACAGGAGTGGGGCTACAGACAGAGCAAATAAAGCATTAATGATACTTTAATTCGATTTACTCATGGATGCTAATCGTAGTTTTCATTCTAAAGAGCACTTGCACCTGAAAAACGGTGGTGTAAAAAGACAATGAATAAGATATTGAAATCAATGCATATCTACTTTGGAGTCTTTGTGTTTGTATATGGATACTTTATAGATACCTTACTGGTCCCAGGTCGGAGCCCTTTCTGCTCTCAGAACTCCTTTAATTCTTCATAAAACAGACTCAACGCAGCGCTGGAAACAATCCTTAGAGATTTTGTTCCATAGCATCACATAGAGATTTTTCAGCTTTGAATTTCACCAAATCCCAAGAGTGCTCTCTTGGATTGAGATCTGCTACTGAGGCCAGCTTTGTGAAATCATGCTGCGTCCTGTGGAAGCATCCATAAAAAGATGGCTACACTCTGGTCATACAATACTACATATACGTTGTGTTTAAATCATGCTCACTGGGTACTAAGTGATCCAATATGTGCCAAGAAAATATCTTAATATATTTTACACCAAATCCTGACCCTACCTTTCAAATGTTGAAATCAACACTGATCAGGCAACATTTTTACAGCCTTATGCCGTCCTATTTTAGTGAGTCTGTGTTTCTTGTTCTTGGTGCTTCAAAGTTCAGTAAGGATGCCCTCTTTGTTCCCATGGTTATAATGTGTTTATTTGAGTTACTGTTGCCATTTTCAGTTAGAGAGCTGCTGTTCATTGGAAAACTATGAGCTAGCTAAGACTATTAGCAGAATCTAAAATAACAGCTGTCAGTTTAGACACCTGTGTATTCATGTTGCATGCCTGGTCTGTACCACTGCATATGACCACATTTCATTAATGGGAAAAGCTTCTAATTCCTTGTAATTCTTTGTTTCTTATTTCAGAGCTAGACACCTAAAGTTACACTTGTAACTTGTGAACATTAATCTTACATATTGCACCTTTAAAGTGTACTGAATACAGTGTTAATTTTTACAGCAAATGTTGATTTAGTTTTAGTCATAATTTAGCCATCAGATTTATTTTAGTTTAGTTTCAGTTGATAAAATATAAGATTATCACAGATAAACTCTGAAGTAGATTCCTTTGACTAAAATGTTTTACCGGTGAGAGTTTCTCCACACCGTTTGCAAAAATCTTATTTTCCTTAACATCAAACACGAAATGTGTCTGCTCTTCTCTTCCTCCCAAGAATTCTCATCACGTTGTGTTTTAATGGGAGCATTTAATTCATCGACGAAAGTGTCAATACATTTTATCATAGTGTTTTTCCTCAAGCATTCGTTCTTGTCGCCAACGAAAACTAATGAAAATTATAAGTTGACAAAATTATCACTGATTGATTAAAGCGCTGTGTCAGTAGGTGAAAGTGGCTTTAGGTGTAAAAACAACTTAAATTACATCTTCAGCATCCCCAGTTTAAAAAAAATAAACTAACCAAACTTCTATAACAAGGATGCTGGATGTTACGTGTCTGATCTTCAACACAGTGGATGTGACATGTAAAAGCAGCACCCACATCAATTACATGTTTAACCAGCAATACATTAAACTGTAACAATAAGGTCAACATTGCTCCCTTTACCTGTATTTGTGTATGACGGACACTGGAGAAGATGGCTAATTATTTATAACAAGTATCAAGTAAGGATGCCGGACCAATGTGTGATTTAGCTCTTCCGACTTTTGTTTATGAGACCTTTTCATGTATATTTTACAGTAGATTTTATTGACTTTCTTTAGTAATACATGATTAACAAATCAAACTAAAACAACATCTGATTTTTTTAATAGAATATCAATGTAGGTAACTGGATTTCTTCATTCTAAAATTTTACAATTCTGCAGAAGTGCTTTAACTCCATTGATACTAATTAAACTTGAAAATTATGAAAAAGGTTAATTATTCTGTTTTTAAACAGAATAAGACAGTAAAAGCAGGACGAGCCAGTGCAACGGCACATTAAAGTCAAACAAAAAGTTCTTGGTAGTTTTTACAAGACTTTCAAGAAAAAAAAAACATAAGCTTGGGCTCTAAAGGTACAGAGAAATAATGTGTCTCAGAGAAAAAATATGAAAAAGAATACGACGGCAGTTTTTTTTATCTTAAACAAGCCAGAATATACATTTATTTTACTCTCTTAAGGGGACAGACAATTATAAAATGTCTTAAATTCAATTAATTGTGCAAAGCAAGATAACTGGATGGAGGACGGAGAGAATTTTTTTAAAGGCAGACTGCGACATTTGCTCTGCAGAGTATTGTTAGAATCGGGGCTACACAGTGGAATGTGGTCCCTGTCAGAGGAGCTTCAATGTATTGACAGATTAATTTGTGCAGAAGCCATGATTATGGTGTTGCAGGGACTGCTGCGTGCTAGATTTCCCACTGAGTGCTAACAGAGTGAGTTGTAGTGCTCGGGGAAATCACAGCATAATTAAAACACAGTGACATCTAAGGGATGGGAGTGGGGGAAGGCAACTAACCACTGCTACTACCTCAACCTTGATGGGGTATTTGGACAAGTGTTGGGTTTGTTTTTCTCATGCATTTACGTCCTATAGAACATGTGAACGGCATAAACCTGTTTGAAGGTACGAATTATTTCAAAATTGTTATGAATTGAAAGGTCAAAAGAGGCAGTTTGAGAGGAAAATCGACGGTGCTTTTCACTCACTTTTGGCATATTCATCTCCAGGATAAATGTAGCGATTGTACATATCCATGATGAACACTCGCCTGTCGTCCAGAAAGTCACGCTCGTGTCCATTTCCCTGTAAAACAGCAGGACCACGTGCCATTAAAAAAAACCATGAAAACATTTTGATGCTGTCGCTGTTTCTCCAAACATCATTAAGCACTGACAAACTGAATCAAGTAAGCCTTTTTCACATTTGAAGATGTCTTTGACAGTCAGCTACAGTACATCATTTGAAAGTGGCGAGGTCCACACAGGTGTCCCTCAGACCCATTTGTTTACCCGAGACATGCTGCGCTGACTGACAGCAGCAGATGAGGAATAAATAGTCTTGTCATCTGGCGGCATTAAATGTTAAAAATGCTTTCAAAAAACTCACAGCTGTTCCATCACTTTTCATTCCCTCCCCTCCATTTGTCACTCAAAGTGTCTGGCTGCTGTCAGGAGATTAGGCTTTGTGCCAAGTTTAGTAGTACTGGATGGAATAATGGCTGTATGGGACGTGAAGGACTGTTCTGTACCAGCTGAGCATCATGCTCAATGACTGTGTAATGCATTTTTATATGATGAATGGTAAAGATGGCTGCTTGATAGGCTCTCATGTCTGGTTCAACGACAAATCCAAAGTAAAGATCAAGTGAGTGAGTGGAGCAAAGCAGGGCTTAGGACTGCAACATCTATAGAAATTCATCATTAAACTTAAATATTACATTTATGACAAATGTCACAGATAAATGCAGAACTAAATATAATAATGTTTATATAAAAAATAGCATGGATCTAAAACAATGACAAATGAACAAAGTGGTGGGCACAGTGTCACCGAGGACCCAACATTAGCTCAAATGCTGTGAAAGCAGAGAAGGCAGATGCTGCATCGAGAGCAGACAATTAAATAAAGAATCACCAGTCTCCAGAACGCTGACTCCACGATGCAACAACAGCTTCACTGTGTGAACAGCTCAGTCTGACGCTGTGGGTTTGCTTGTGAGAAGTAAATCTCTCCCAGCTGCAGTCAAAAAAGGAACGCTTTCAGTGGGTTGATGCCATGATGTCCGTCATGCATGTCATGGAGTGACATGCATGACGGACATGCAGTGGCAAACATACAATTTCTAAAAGAGCAGCAAAAAACTACACTGAGTCTGTAACCCGAACTGTACTTCCGCTGGATTGTTCATTATTAATTACTTTTAATTTAATTATTATTATATTATAAAACTCCCTGATACCAAACTCTGACTTCACTTTATGTGAAGGCTAAACTTAGTAGAAAACATGACTTTTTTAGATGAACGATATTAACAAACATTCTTATAAATCCTGAAGAAACTAGATGTACTAGTTATTTAGTGAGAGTGAAACTGAATATTACAGCAATTATTATTCAACAAGAGGGTTTGAGAATATGTTTAGGCTTAGTTTTTCATGAATAAATAATGGGACAGTTTAACATGTTACATGTTGTTGAGGTTGTATTTACCAAATCTTAAGACCTGCAAAGGACCAGATGATCTTTTTATTATATGATGATGATGCATAAAACCTCCAATTAAAAGAGGGCACATTTTTCTTTTACTCGATTATCAGCTATAGCGTTGAATGTCAATTTGGACTAAGCCTTTAGATTTTTTCTGGTCTCAATTTGCAAAAAATGTATTCCAATGAATATTACAATTTGATTTATAATAAATTTCCTCTCATCGAGGAAACCAAGCCAAGCAGCCAAGTCAATTTTGATGAACAACTTTATCAAGGCCGTGCAGATATATTACAGCCGGTTTGCTGTCGGGTAATCCAAGAAGAAGAAAAAAAAGAAAGAAAACCTTTACATTTATTTTTATTTTTCTTAAACCATTTGCAATCAGCTCTCCCATCATCCATCAGCAGCCCATATAGACATATAACCCAGATAACTTTAGGTGTGTGAATGAAAACAACTTCTGAATAAGGGGGAAAAAAGTCTATATTAGAGATGTGCTGGGACATTTTTTATGATCCTATTACTCTGGTCAGAGAGGACAGAAGAGTATCATAATAATCAACAGATACAGTTATAAAAAAACTTCACTCCATTAGTGGAATTGATTCATCAAACCAAATAAAAATGGTTGACTCCAGTAATCTATATATTCATAATCATAAACTTTGAAATCAAAAATATCATGCATGGTTGTCCCTCTAAAACAAAAGGTTTTGAAGAGCATGTGGGTGGGGCTACAGTGCTCAGCCAGACTGGTGTGGCAAATAGCAAATCACAGGTATTTATGCAACAATTTTCTGCTCTTACTGAGCACTTAAAGTGCTTCTATACTAAAAGCCATATTCACCAAGGACACTTCGACATGCGGTTTGGAGAAAGGTAAGTCACGTTGCCCCCTTACAGCCACCGAGCTCTGTTCCTTAGACAACCACATTAAAGAGGCATCAAAACAGGAAGACAGTAATAGTGACGTGGCAAGCAGAGATCACGGGATGTCAGTTAAATTGAACAATTGTACCACTGCGGGGTCCAACAATGAGTCCAAGGATTTCATACTGATACCTAATGGCAGCCAGGGTGCCATTGCCTAGTCTGTGGAGGTCTCTGTGTCCATGCATGGTTAAGCTTTCACAGGCCATCAAGGACTTACCACCAGACTGCTCATGGTGGCCAATGTTACAGGCAGGATAATGTTCCCCACAGCTTTTCCAGACCCTGAAAATCACAGGGTGCAAATACCAAATATACAGGACCTATACTAGAGGAGACTGGGTCCTCAGCCCACCCTAATGAAGTCAGTCTCTGATTGTTTGGTTAGAGACATTCACACCAGTGGTGTGTTGGAGGGCATTTTGTAGGCACTACAATGTCCATCCTGTTCCTCTTTGCATATCCAGTCAGAAACAATGATGAGGGAAAAACTGTCCAACTGTAAACCCATTCCAGTTTGGGGATTGTCTCATTGTTGACCCTTTAGTGCATCAGTTGTTAATTTCAGTAACAGCAAAGCAGCTGAAACCGATTAACAACACCCTCTGCTACCTAACTGACCAGAGGTTTCACTGAATAAACTCTGTATAATAGTATATATATGACAGGAAATACAGAAAAGCAGAATACATCCTATTTTAATTGGTAACTTTGGATGGACATGTAATGATATACACACAGATTGTTTTCTTTCTCCTCTCTTTTTTAATAGTTTGGAGAACTTGAGATGAAATGGGACTGCATGTAGCACATAGGTTAAAGAATTTGAAAGACCCACCTGAAGCTTCTCCAGAACAGCCAAGACATATTTATTTGCTCTTAGGTTATTTTAGAGATGCATTGTAGACATCACATAATAAAAATCAAGACACGGATGCATCTGAAGGTTATAGACAACTGTAACTTTTGCATGTAGTTGTATTTTATACTGTATGAATAAACCAACATACTGAACTGAGGGGTCACACGGACTTCTTTTAGAAAATGACTACATAAGTGAATGCCCTGTCCTCTAAATCCAAAAGATATGTGGAGACTATAAATCATCTCATATGCTGCCTGAGCTCCTGCTGCCTCCAGTCTTATTCATCTTATCTTCTTCCTCACATCCTGTACTGTACAATAAAAGACTGCTGTTTCACTGTCATTTGTTAGTGTCAGCTGAAAGCCTTCAAACAGGATTTTTCCCTCAGTTCTTTGGAACATATCCTCCCTAACTTAGCTTGAACATCTGTATTAAATATAAGAACCATCCATTAATGCTTAACAAATCATAATCAAAGAGTATTAAAGAAAAATCCATTTTTTCCATCTCAGAGATGCAGAGAATATTTTTTTAGGCTGCTGACTGTTTATACACATACACTGTAGTTTTGGTGATTTATAATTAATGTCTGTTTTAATTCAATGCCAATAAAACAGAGTTAAAGTCAAAATTGGAACACAGAATAACAAGGTTTCAGTATGGAAAAGAAAGATTGATTTCAAAATGAGAAGCTGTTTAGAAAACCACTTCTCATACATGCTCACCCACGTAGTGATAGCATATCCCATCATTTCATTTCACTCTCACAAATAGAGATTTATAAAAATTAATATAATCCTCAGGCTACAGACACAAAGACAAATTTCTGATCTAATGAGGACACACGTACGATTTTTCTCGAAAAGGTATTCATACGAAAGGTATGAACACAAAGCGACAGCACAAAGCAAAGATGGAAACCGGCACAGAGAGACTTTAAAGAGATCCCTGCGGTGATTCAACTGTAGAAACATTAACAAGTACAAAATGAAGATGCAGACTGACTGCTCATCAGTTTGTTAACTGTTCAGAGTCTGGCTGCTGGCCTGGGTTCAAAGTTCACTCAGCTTTACCATCACTCTGGGTTCTTGGCTAGTTTAGCATTAGCATGCTGTCTGTGCAGCTGCTTGCTAATGCCAAAGTTGTGTAAGCAACATAATGCAGCTGTTTCTGTCCTGGTGCAAGTGGAACCAATAAGCTGAATCGATAAGCAGACTAAAAATTCCAAGTAATGGAAGTACTGGTTCTTGTTTCCCCATCCCTACTCATAAAGCATAAGATGAGTATTTGTCCCTTTCTTTGTATTCTATATTAAAATATTCTAACTATTATCTACGTTCCAGAAAAAAAACTTTTATAAATTTTATAAAAACAACACAGGAAAAAAAGAAAAGAAAAACACAAATTAGTGAGCAAACAAAAACTATCAAGATATTGACGAGCAACATCTTAACCCCCTAATCTCCTAGAATGGGATTATTTTACCCACCATCATCATAAAATTGTTGCATGTCAGTGATGGTGAACGGTCCCTGGAATTTCTAACTGTACTAATGTATTTGTCAGCATCAGTTGTGTTTTACCAATGTATAGTTAAAACATTAAAAGTTTCAAATACAATCTTGAAAACCTTCAAATGCTAGAATGAGGACTGCCTGAAGAAACAGAAGACCAAGAGTTCCCTCTGCTGCAGAGAATGAGTCCATTAGTGTTAGCCACCTAAATTACCAGCTAACTTCACCTCACATTAGAGCCTGCATCAATCCTTAAGAGTTTAAGTAGTAGACCTTTCTCAACATCAACTGTTACAAGAAATTGTGTGGATAAAGACTTCATGACTAAATTGCTGCAAAGAAACAAGCACTGAGAGAGGCCAATAAAAATTGGGTAACTTCTTAGGGCAAGAAATGTAAGCAATGGACTTTGTGCCAGCGAAATCTTGACACTGGCTTATAGTGTATGTTTGTTTGTGTGAGTGTGTGTTTGTGAGAGCGAGAAAGCAGTAATCATTCAGTCTAAGCCTGGTTGAGATGATTTGGAATGAACTCCTAGGAGAATGAAGGTAATAACTTAAAAGCTGGTTGACAGTCCCAAGGGTCTTTGTGAAAAAGTTTCAACTTATTTCAACAGTTTGAAGTATTGTAGTGGTACATCGCCAGCAGGCAAAGATGTGTACATGAAAAAAGAAGGCGCATCCATGCTTACTTAAATACGAGGGCTGTGAACTAGTGTACACAACAAAAACACAAACCCAGACATGTCTGAAAGCGAGCACCACTTGTCGGCCACTGATGATGATTTGGTACAAAATACAATGCAGTAAAATGCTGCGGCTGCGACCTTGTGTCGCTGCTTGGGCCTTCCTGCGTGGACTTTCTCTGGTTACCTGAGCTACTTCTCACAGTCCAAAGACATGCATGTTAGATTAACTGTGAATGCGAGTACGAGTAATTGTCTGTCTCTCTGCCTTAGCCCTGTGCCACCTTTCCAGAGTGTACCTCACTTTTTGCCCTTTATAGCTGACATAGGCCAAACCGATGGTTGGGTAAAAAATATACATAAATATTTCATTAATATAGCTGGCCCACCCAAGCATTTATTCAAAGTGACGAAACCTGTGATTAGGGCTGCTCAATTAATCGAATTTTAATCACGATTACGATCTGGGCTTTCAACGATCATTAAAAATGACTGAGCCGATTATTAGCCCCTCCCTAATTTATCCGCGACACCTTAAAGGCCGTTCCGTGAAAATATTGTCGGGCATAAACCGGTCCGTGGCGCAAAAAAGGTTGGAGACCGCTGATTAAGAGGACCCGAGGGAAGCTCGGAAAGCTAAGCAGAAGTTATTTGGAGAGTGACTGCCGTTGGTTGAAAAGAGAGTTTTAAAAAAAAAACTTCAGTGGTGTTGCACACTATTTTATATTATTTTTTTAAAGTCATTGTTAACCCTTTAAAGCCGGTCAGAGCTGCACGCTCCGTTTTGCGTAACTATTGTTAAATCCCTGTAGAACCTGAACCGTGTAAGCTAGCGCAATAATTTGTTTTGCATATGAAACCGGAGGAGTTGTACTTACATCTGATGCCATCAGCTTGTCCTCGGTCACGGTTTCGTTCCACATATAGCTTTGCAAAAATTGCATAAAAAGCGCTTGCAGGAACAAAAACATAATATTCCAGAAACACGCTTTGCCGTTCCTATCAGCTGTTCGTAACACTTCCCACAGTGAAATGATGCACATGCTGTTTTCTTTGCAAATTTGCATCATAGGATTGTTTTTTGTTTTTCCTGCAGTATATAAAAATTGCTGTATCTCCAAAATAAAACTATGAAGACACTCAAAATAAATTTCCTGTTGTTGTAAACTATTTTTTGCAACTTTATTGTATTTAAAGTTTTGAGGGATAAGCCTCTTAAATTTCTCCAAGTAGAAATATATGTAAACAAAACAAAAGCGATTTTCAATTTTTTTTGTAGTTTATTGCACTTTTTTGCAATTTATGTAATTACTATGGACTTAATGCATACATATTAGTAAAATATGGGCTATAACAGTTGTATAGTAACTTGAAATGCTCCCACAAATGGCACTACAGCATGTAAAAAAAATAATATAAGCTCTGGTGGACTTGGTTCTATAGTAGGTCTTAAAGGGTTAAATAAATATCGTCAAATAATCGTGATCTCAATTTCAGTGAAAATAATCGTGATTATCATTTTTGCCATAATCGAGCAGCCCTACCTGTGATGCAATACTGAGCTATGAAAAAACACACTGCAGAGATGTCATCATAGCAAACGATTTTAGAAAGCATCAGTGATTGTCCTGGTACAGGTAAGTCAGGTTTGAACAGATTCTCTCCTTCCAGACATAGTGTTGCTCTATATTGCAGAAAATAATTAACTGTTCCCCTTTATTAAGCATTAAGTATTATAGACTATATAATGATCAATAGATATCTGTATCTGAGATCACAAAATCCATATTTTCGGTTTTGCATCACACAGGTGATGCTTTATAAACGTAACAGACAGATAAGAATATGCTCTCAGAGCTGGACTCCAAGCAAGCGTCTTATAAACTCAACCTAAAAATCATTACTGCTTCGTAGAGCTGGGCGATATGAGATTTTTTCATATCACGATATGTTTTTTTCATTTCAGGCGATAACGATATCTATCACGATATAAGCCAAATAACTATATTTGTAAGATTTAAATGTGCCGTTGCTCACAAGTAAAATGTGAAATAATCAGCAGCTTGTTTTTATTTAAATATTTATTTCCCATAATAAGTTCAACAGGGTAGATGTACTTAAGGAACATGAGACTTTTTCAGATAAATAAAGGCAAATATTGCAAACTACACAAAAGGCAGCCGCTAAAGCGTTTAAGTTTCAAAATAGAACAAACAAAACAGACTAAATTGTCAATTCCACTTAGAAACAAAATATTAATTCTAAAAATAAATCTTAGTTTGTTTTACAGAAGAACAGACAAAACTGACTAACTTTTGTCAATATCAAATAAACTGAGAACTAAAAGGAAATTCTCAATCTCTCCTTGTTGTATAGCTTAGCTTTTCAAACACTTTTAACAGTTACTTTAGTCTGACAAAAGCCGAATGACGAATTAGCGCTTCCAGTCAGAGACTGAGGCTAAGTCCACGGGTACACGGGTATTTTTGAAAACGGAGATTTTCCGTTTTCGTTTTAAAAAATAATCCCGTCCACACATAAAGGCAGAAATGAAGGAAAACGCTGCTATGAACATGCCAAAGCAGCAGGTGGCGCTAGATTCCTAACCGTGCAGAAATGTTGGCCAATCAGAAGTCTAGAAGCCTCGGTGGGAAAAAGTAAACAAAGCTGGGGCATAGAAGCAGAACCGAGTCGTATGTGTGGAGGGACAGTAACTGTGTGTATATGTAAGCATTTAAACACTGCAGAGAGTAGAATTAACAGTATTGTAGAAATTCATTTCACCGAAACAATAACGTGGCGCACAGTGTGACGCATGCACCAGTTTATTGTATTTCCAGACTTGCTTTCGGCACAATTTACAGTGCACGCTACTCTGTTTTTTGTCAGACTTGAAACAGCCGAAATACCTTCACACTACGGAACTTCTATGGCTCTTCCGTTCGACAATCTCTCCGGCATTGGAACCATCATCTGTTTTCTCTTCGGTCACGCTCGGTTGATTTTTCTAGTCGGCACACTCATTTCCTCCATTACGCGCTGGCTCCATTACCCGCTGGCTGCTTCCCAAACAAACACACGGCTTGGCACTTGTGCTGTACGTAACAAGTCACGCGACGTGACGCTGCGGCTGTGATTGGTTCGGCTCTGCGCTACTTAATTTGGATTGGCTGACCTTTTTTTTTTTTTTTTTGAGGACAAGAGCGGCGAGGTCTATCGCGATAGCTTAATTTCTCTATCGAGTAAAAGTTATATCGCGATACATATCGTTATCGTTCTATCGCCCAGCTCTACTGCTTCGCTGTGAAAAAGCATCACAGCGTCGTAGAATCTATTACACTGCTCACAAGAAAACGTTATATGTCATAGTAAATGGACCGATACTTATATAGTGCCTTTCTACTCAATTTGAGCACACAGAGTGCTTTCAACTACAAGTCACACACACATTTGTACAATGCTTTTTCTCTGTACCTCAGCACTTCTATCCAATATTCACACACATGCTAACCTGAAAATCTTAGAAATATGGTAACTAACCAGATTCTTACTCTGGATGGCATTACCTTGGCCTCCAGTAACGCTGTGAGGAACCTTGGAGTCATTTTTGACCAGGACATGTCCTTCAATGCACATATTAAACAAATATGTAAGACTGCGTTCTTCCATTTGTGCAACATCTCTAAAGTTAGAAATATCCTGTCTCAGAGTGACGCTGAAAAACTAGTTCATGCATTTATTACTTCCAGGCTGGACGACTGTAATTCATTATTATCAGGATGTCCAAAAAACTCGCTGAAAAGCCTTCAGCTAATCCAAAATGCTGCAGCAAGAGTCCTGACAGGGACTAGAAAGAGAGAGCATATTTCTCCTGTTTTGGCTTCCCTTCATTGGCTTCCTGTTAAATCCAGAATTGAATTCAAAATCCTGCTCCTCACATACAAGGTCTTAAATAATCAGGCCCCATCTTATCTTAATGACCTTGTAGTACCATATCACCCTATTAGAGCACTTCGCTCTCGCTCTGCAGGCCTACTTGTTGTTCCTAGAGTATTTAAAAGTAGAATGGGAGGCAGAGCCTTCAGTTTTCAGGTCCCTCTTCTGTGGAACCAGCTTCCAGTTTGGATTCAGGAGACAGACACTATCTCTACTTTCAAGATTAGGCTTAAAACTTTCCTTTTTGCTAAAGCATATAGTTAGGGCTGGACCAGGTGACCCTGAATCCTCCCTTAGTTATGCTGCAATAGACGTAGGCAGTTTTTCCTTTCCAGTCACCTTTCTCGCTCACTATGTGTTAATAGACCTCTCTGCATTGAATCATATCTGTTGTTAACCTCTGTCTCTCTTCCACAGCATGTCTTTTATCCTGTCTTCCTTCTCTCACCCCAACCGGTCGCAGCAGATGGCCCCGCCCCTCCCTGAGCCTGGTTCTGCCGGAGGTTTCTTCCTGTTAAAAGGGAGTTTTTCCTTCCCACTGTCGCCAAAGTGCTTGCTCACAGGGGATCATATGATTGTTGGGTTTTTCTCTGTGTCAATGAAGCGCCTTGAGGCGACTTATGTTGTGATTTGGCGCTATATACAGTAAATAAAATTGAATTGAATTGAATTAACACTGGATGGTTGCACTGGGGGCAACTCCGACACATGGACAGGAGAAACCGGGGATCAATCGTCCGACCTGCTCAATCACCTGAGCCACAGGTTACTGCTTTTCTCTCGGCCCAATTATCTGCTAAGAGGACAGTGTAGGTTTATTCTTTGGTCTTAATGAATAATTCACTCAGCATCTATATTGATCCCTACCATTTGTCAATAGATGTAGGTTATTACGTGCAAACTGGTCTCAAAAATGAATGCCAGGCTATTAATACAATGCAGCCTTGAACACGGGTTGTTAAGACATCATCAGTGTTTGCATAATTCTTAAGCCTAATTGGTGGTGGATACAAGTCATTATGCTGAAAATACATCTTAAGGCAAATATATGTTAATCAGGGTCTTAAAAAGGTTGAGTCATTGTTTTCTACAGCTTAAGAGAGTTCAGCCCACAAATGATGCACAGCATTATTATACAGTGTTAAATGTATTACACCACCACCTAATGCAAGTTTATGTCAAAGCTGCCTTAAACTAACAGCACTGGTAATTACCAAATTAATTGTTAATCCACCTGTATGCACAACCTCTTTAGTCATAATTTATTTTTAATTTCTAAAATAAAACTATTGTTGTTACTTATGATTTTTTTTTACAAATGTACTGTTTTACAAAAACAAAGAAAAATAATAAAGAACATTATTATTTTTGATTAAGATGCCAAATTACAGCTACTTGCATTCATAAACAAATACACCCCTCCACCTTTTAACATAGCAAGAGGCACCCGCCATGTGCCCAGAAGGACACACGAACAAACACGTGAGTGAGATGGGGATTAGGTCAGTGGGGAAGTATCCCATGATGGACGGAGATCCCTGCATTTATCAAAATTCTCACAAAGTATATCAAACAGTTTTTGGAAACATGCAGGAATACAGAAATATGATGTCTGGATGCTGGTTTTTCACTCATTTTCCTCAAATCTCCACAACAACGGTGAAATGACCTTCAAGAACAGCATTCATTCTGTTTTTTCCAACATTATTGAAAAAACATCAGAATGAAATTAATCAATATTGGCCTTAAACATTTTCAAGCTGTAGTTGTAAGAATAGCCATTGTTTTAATTAAAAAAATATCAAAAGTGATTCTTTATCATGGTTAGGACGCATTTTTCACAATATGAAAAAAGCCCAAACAAACAAGGTACCTAACATTGCTGAAGACATCCTACTGTTTGCATAGGCCTGTATTCATTCGGCTGTTTGTCAGCGGAGACATTTTAAGATACATTCTGCTGAATCTGATGGTAAGGGCCAAATTTGCCTGCAGGGAGGCTCTGGCAGTAAAAGTGGGGCTATTTTGTCATCAATGATGGCTGCTAAGCAGCGGTGTGAATTGACATGGAGAGAAGTGATGTATCGGCTCACCTGATGAGCATCCAGATCGATGATGGTCACCCTGGAGATGCCTTCGACTCTCTCAAACAGAAACTGAGAGATAAATCAGAAAATATTTGCTTTCTGAACACACATCCCCAGCATGAGAAAAACTTTTACATCTCACATGGAATTACATTAAAAACTCAAGCAGAACAATGTTCACAATGCCCAAATTAATCTTTTAACTCGTCCATAAAGAACAATGAGCTTCATGCGATTCCTGTTTGTACTTTATGGCTGTTCTAGTGAAAACTTTCCTTTTTCCAACTGTGCGTTTGGGTTCATGCCTTGATTTTTAATAATGGCAGTTTTAACAATGAGTGTCAAGTCAATGTGTTAAATAATGGGGAATCTAAAAAAAAAAGTGTCTGATTCAGTTTTACCTTGATGGCCAAAGTGATGTCAGCATAGGCACAAAATCCACCTCCTCTGTCGCTGGAGCAGTGGTGGAAGCCTCCTCCTGGGAAACAGAAAATTCACAGGCTCTGTCTCAGGGCCATTAGACTAACCGAGCAGGTTTCTAAGAAGTCCATTATTCAAAATGGCTATAAATGCCGATTTAAAATGGGCTGTTATTGAGTTTATTGCACCTTATAAAAATGGCTGCTTTTCCCATGTGGTATAACAGTGGGACTACTGACACCAAATGGGACTGTTCTAATGCTGCTGTAATGCTAGGACAGCAGCAGTCTACAGGGAAAAGCACTGTGTGAAGAGACCTTTTTAACAACTGGGATGAGAAGCCTTCGTTCAGGTTAAGAAATATAGTCTCCTCTGACCTGATTTGGTCACGTTCATTAAAATACAGAGTATTAAAATACAGAGAAATATGTGGTGGCTGGTGAAATATGACGATCATTATTGCCTAGCTTTCAAAAACAGTCCTTTATAAGGGTTCTTCATCCTTATGGTGTTGAGAAAAGATGTTTCTATATTTGTGTAAAGCTAACTGAAGGTGGTGCTATATTAACATACAGTTGCTCTCATAAGTTGATTTACCCTGAAAGAATTTATGATTTCTTAACCATTTTTCAGAGAATATGAATGATAGCACAAAAACTTTACTTTCATTCTGTCACGGTTTGCAGGGGCAAGCCGTGTGGAATATATATAGGACCAAAAGGCGGCAGCTCTGGTGCAGGTGAGGGTTTATTAACAACAAAAATGCAAACAACAAAGGTGCTAGGAACATGAAACTGAAACCTAAACTGGGTAAACTAACAACACAAACCAAGAATGACGGTGCAGGGAGGTCCGGGGAAATACATACAGGGAGACCGAGGGGAAACAACACAGACGAACCAGCAACGAGGACACGGTAACACACACTATAAATACACATGCCAGGAATCAGGGGATGGGAAACAGGAGGGGAACACACCTGGAATACACGATAACTGACAAGGCAGGGGAAACGTAAACAGAACACACTGACATAAGACAGAGCCCTTCAAAGTAAAACAGGAAACACATACACGTAATGACACAGACTCAGAGACGCGGACTAAACACAGAGACTTACTACACTAAGGAAATGCACAAGCAGGGAAGACATCAACCAGAGGGAACACCACTAAATGCTAGAAAATACAAAACTATCAAAAGTAAAAGTACATAACCAAAAACACTGGGTCACCGACCCAGGACCATGACAGTACCCCCCCCTCAAAGGCTGGCTCCAGACAGCCCAACAAGAAACAAAAACAGCCAGAAAAAACAGAAAACAACCCGACCAGGGCGGGCGGCGGGGGCCCAGGAAGGAGGGCCCGAAGCAAAACAAAACCGGAGCACCAGAAGGCCAAAAGACCAAAAACAAAAAACGAGCCCAAAACCAAAAGAAACGAAGCACACCAAAACACAGGAAAAAAAAAAAAAAAAAAAAAAAAAACAGTCCAAAACAGAAGAGTCCAGGGGGCCGACAGCACAGGAGTCCAAAACAGTTCAGGGGGCCGGCCAGGGGGCCGACAGCACAGGAGTCCAAAACAGTTCAGGGGGCCGGCCAGGGGGCCGACAGCACAGGAGTCCAAAACGGTTCGGGGGGCCGACAGCACAGGAGTCCAAAACAGTTCGGGGGGCCGACCGTGCGGACGGCAACGGCGGCCACTCAGGCGATGGCGGTCCGGGGGCCGGCCGTGCGGAAGGCAGCGGCGGCCACTCAGGCGATGGCGGTCCGGGGGCCGGCCGTGCGGAAGGCAGCGGCGGCGCCCAAGTGTCAGGCGCACCGGCCGAGGCTTGGAGGGCACAGGACCAGGCGTAGCAGAAGCACAGGCGGCCGCAGGACCAGGCGTAGCAGAAGCACAGGCGGCCGCAGGACCAGACGTAGCAGAAGCACAGGCAGCTGGACCAGACGAGGACGAAGACTCTGATGAGGCCGGACCAGACGAGGACGAAGACTCTGATGAGGCCGGACCAGACGAGGACGAAGACTCTGATGAGGCCGGACCAGACGAGGACGAAGACTCTGATGAGGCCGGACCAGACGAGGACGAAGACTCTGATGAGGCCGGACCAGACGAGGACGAAGACTCTGATGAGGCCGGAGCTGACGAAGCACAGGCTGGAGCTGCAGCTGACGAAGCACAGGCTGGAGCTGCAGCTGACGAAGCACAGGCTGGAGCTGCAGCTGACGAAGCACAGGCTGGAGCTGCAGCTGACGAAGCACAGGCTGGAGCTGCAGCTGACGAAGCACAGGCTGGAGCTGCAGCTGACGAAGCACAGGCTGGAGCTGCAGCTGACGAGGAAGGTTGCTGAACGGGCCCCTCGGACCCTCCAGCGGAGACAGGAGGCTGAACGGGCCCCTCGGACCCTCCAGCCGACGAGGCATGAGGCTGGTGTGGTTCTCCGGAACCACCAGCTGACGAGGAAGGCTGCTGGACGGGCTCCTCGGGCCCCCCAGCTGATGTAGCATGGTGCTGGTGCCCAGCTGACGAGGAAGGTTGCTGAACGGGCCCCTCGGACCCTCCAGCGGAGACAGGAGGCTGAACGGGCCCCTCGGACCCTCCAGCCGACGAGGCATGAGGCTGGTGTGGTTCTCCGGAACCACCAGCTGACGAGGAAGGCTGCTGGACGGGCTCCTCGGGCCCCCCAGCTGAAACAGGAGACAAAGGCCGGAGCGGTCCCTCGGACCCTCCAGCGGAAACAGGAAACAAAGGCCGGAGCGGTCCGTCGGACCCTCCAGCGGAGACACGAGACGAAGGCTGGACGGGCCCCTTGGACCCTCCAGCAGAAGCCATCACAAAGCCCGCAGGCATGGAGTCCACTGGCAGACATGAAGGAAATGGGTGCTGTGCTGAGCACTGGCCCTGCTCAGACAGCACTGACACGGGGCACTTCCCAGGTGGCTGCTTAAACTCCAGGGGTCCAGAATCAGCTGAGGACTGGGACCTAGCCTCTGGGGAAGCCCTGGAGCGGCAAACAGTGCCAATGGCGGCTGAACCAGGAAAAGCACCTTGAGGTGAAATTAAACTTTCTCCCTGCACGGAGTGAATGAGTGAAGCCAATGATACTGGAGCCAGAGCTACTGGGGCCTGCGCTACAGGCGGCACTGGAGCTACTGGGGCCTGCGCTACAGGCGGCACTGGAGCTACTGGGGCCTGCGCTACAGGCGGCACTGGAGCTACTGGGGCCTGCGCTACAGGCGGCACTGGAGCTACTGGGGCCTGCGCTACAGGCGGCACTGGAGCTACTGGGGCCTGCGCTACAGGCGGCACTGGAGCTACTGGGGCCTGCGCTACAGGCGGCACTGGAGCTACTGGGGCCTGCGCTACAGGCGGCACTGGAGCTACTGGAGACTGAACTGAGGGTGGCACAGGAGACTGAACTGAGGGTGGCACAGGAGACTGAACTGAGGGTGGCACAGGAGACTGAACTGAGGGTGGCACAGGAGACTGAACTGAGGGTGGCACAGGAGACTGAACTGAGGGTGGCACAGGAGACTGAACTGAGGGTGGCACAGGAGACTGAACTGAGGGTGGCACAGGAGACTGAACTGAGGGTGGCACAGGAGACTGAACTGAGGGTGGCACAGGAGACTGAACTGAGGGTGGCACAGGAGACTGAACTGAGGGTGGCACAGGAGACTGAACTGAGGGTGGCACAGGAGACTGAACTGAGGGTGGCACAGGAGACTGAACTGAGGGTGGCACAGGAGACTGAACTGAGGGTGGCACAGGAGACTGAACTGAGGGTGGCACAGGAGACTGAACTGAGGGTGGCACAGGAGACTGAACTGAGGGTGGCACAGGAGACTGAACTGAGGGTGGCACAGGAGACTGAACTGAGGGTGGCACTGGAGACTGAACTGAGGGTGGCACTGGAGACTGAACTGAGGGTGGCACTGGAGACTGAACTGAGGGTGGCACTGGAGACTGCGGGGGAGCTAACTGGGCTGAGAGTGGCTGCGCGGGAGGTGATATGCTGTTCACAAAGTCATCTGCCGCACAGAACACCGCCCCTGAA
Source organism: Rhamphochromis longiceps (assembly GCF_057381845.1). Taxonomy (NCBI): domain Eukaryota; kingdom Metazoa; phylum Chordata; class Actinopteri; order Cichliformes; family Cichlidae; genus Rhamphochromis; species Rhamphochromis longiceps. The sequence continues at coordinate 6,149,118 of NC_140561.1, forward strand.
TGAACCGTCATACAGTCCGCAAATGGAAAACAGTCCTCACTCACCACAGCCGGCGAATTAGAAGTCCAAACGTCCAGCTGTGGTGTGGCGCGCTTGCGGCGCGATTGGCGTCTCCTCCCCGCAGACGGCTCCGACGGGCCGGGCAAGATCACATCCGGCGAGTCGGGCAGCGAGGCAGGAGTGGCTGAGAGTGGCACAGCCGGCGAATTAGAAGTCCGAACGTCCAGCTGTGGGGTGGCGCGCTTGCGGCGCGATTGGCGTCTCCTCCCCGCAGACGGCTCCGACGGGCCGGGCAAGATCACATCCGGCGAGTCGGGCAGCGAGGCAGGAGTGGCCGAGAGAAGGTGCGGTGTGAGCCGGAGAAAAGCCTGCATAGTCGGAGGAAGCGAGTTCAATAGCCATGGCAGGCCGGAAAAGAGCCGTTGCAGCCGGTCTTCTGTTGCGCGGCGAAGCTCTTCCGGGGGATGTTCCAGCCATAGGCTGAGAAGGATCTCCACATTGTACGTGATGTCGTCCTGGAGCTCCTCGGACGGATTTACAGCCGCTGGGTCCATGGTGGCTGGTTCGTTCTGTCACGGTTTGCAGGGGCAAGCCGTGTGGAATATATATAGGACCAAAAGGCGGCAGCTCTGGTGCAGGTGAGGGTTTATTAACAACAAAAATGCAAACAACAAAGGTGCTAGGAACATGAAACTGAAACCTAAACTGGGTAAACTAACAACACAAACCAAGAATGACGGTGCAGGGAGGTCCGGGGAAATACATACAGGGAGACCGAGGGGAAACAACACAGACGAACCAGCAACGAGGACACGGTAACACACACTATAAATACACATGCCAGGAATCAGGGGATGGGAAACAGGAGGGGAACACACCTGGAATACACGATAACTGACAAGGCAGGGGAAACGTAAACAGAACACACTGACATAAGACAGAGCCCTTCAAAGTAAAACAGGAAACACATACACGTAATGACACAGACTCAGAGACGCGGACTAAACACAGAGACTTACTACACTAAGGAAATGCACAAGCAGGGAAGACATCAACCAGAGGGAACACCACTAAATGCTAGAAAATACAAAACTATCAAAAGTAAAAGTACATAACCAAAAACACTGGGTCACCGACCCAGGACCATGACACATTCATGGTTTCTGGAAGGCTAAACACATTTATTGTCAAACAATTGTGTTTATTCTTTTTAAATCATAATCTCAACACAAACTACCCCAATGACCCTGATCTGAGGTTTACATACCCCAGTTCCTAATACAGTGTACGGCCCCTTTAACATCAGTAACAGCTAAATGAGACTCTTTATCTTCTCGGTCAGTAAAGCTGCCCATCGTTTTTTTTGGATACTATTCAGACAGACAGCAATTTAAGGAGAACATGCGGCTAAACATGTCACTCCTGATTTGATTGCTGCTAGCGAGTAGGCTAGGAGCTAAGGGGACAAGAGAAAAGTACTGTGGCGGGGCGTGGTCTGCGGCGCGGCTGCTGGGGAGGCGGACGCACCTGAGCGGCATCCACAATCACGTCTCGCCGACCTGTCGCCATCGTTGTGCAGGATGCTGCCGTTTCCAACAATGGCGGCAGCTGGTTAGTTTTAATATTACTCTTATTATTCTTTCTGGGTCACAAAATAAACGTTTAACATATTTTCAGGCGAGAATGTAGCTGTGTAAACTTCAAATATCTGCTCAGTTTATCAGGACACCACATATTTTCAAAAGCGCTCCGATGTTTTCAGAGACGTCTGTTACCCACCAGCTCGATAGCTAGCCGGGGGCTAGGCTCATTAGAGCTGTGAGAACACCGGACTCCCAGCAAATCGTTTTCAAACCCACCGCCGTCTTTCGCTACTCAGGTTAAACATGATATATAAGTCACTTAGATAACTTAAAAATGTTATTGTTTGGCTTTTTTTAGTATTTTATTTGTTCCTGAGTAAATCGGTTTGGCTGAGATTAAAGTTATAGTTTTTACACAGCTGAATAAACATCAAGCAGACAGCTGATTATCAGAAGTGTGAGATGCTCGAGAATATACTCCAGTGTCCTGTTATATTTTAGATAGCAAGGAGTTTATTAAACTTCACCAAAACAATCTGCAAATTTCATTAAAAATTAATAAACTATCATCTTGTCTTTATTTTTAGTTAGCACAGACCTTAAACACTTAAAGCTGTAAGATAATGATAGTTATATAAGAGCAGATGCTGCTGGTGCAATAAGCTGTACGTTGTACATCCAATGGATGATGATCTGATTAGTCGACTAATCAGAAAAATAATCGGTGACTGGTCGACTATCAAAATAATCGTTTGTGGCAGCCCTATAAGAAAGTAATAAAAATATGACCATGCAATAATTTCAGAAACAGCAATGATGTGTGTCCAATGAGGAAAAAAGGGAAAAGTGTGTTTTATGCTATATTCTCAGTGTTGTCATTGTAATATAACAATATGGTTGGGTGAATAAGGAAAGAAAATACAGTGCACATTTTTTCATAACATGCTTTGTAAAACTGTTGGTGCAAAAGTGTATACAGCAATGTGGAGCTTGTTTATGTCTTCAAACTGACGCGGTTCCATTCTTTACGGTTTCCCTGATGCCAACTTATAAATAAACTATCGTCAGTTGCAGCCCTGTCTGAAACAGCACAGCTCATCAGAGAGGACAACATTTAATCCAACAACAAAAATGAACAAGTCACTAAAACCTCACTGGAGTTCTTTGTCAGGCTATAAATTAGCCAAGTTGCTACAGGACTCTGATAATCAGAAGAGGAAGCTCGCTTCACAAGTGGAAAAGCTGAAGAATCAACTCCAAAGTGCTGAGACTCTTTGTGCTTGCCTAGAAAAAAAGGCTGCTCAAGGGGCCGCCAAGCTGGAAGAACAGAAAACTGAAATAGAGCACCTCCAAAGGCAGATGAAGGAAAAGGATACGAATTTGCAGAGTGCTATGAGACACGGTAACAGACTTCTCAGTCAGATCAACGTCATGATGGCACAGAATACATCAATGAAACAGTCAACTGAAAAGACGGATCGGCTACATCAACAGCTGGACAATGCGACAAATAAACTAAAACAGGAGAAACGTCTGAAGAACAAGTACATGAATGCAGAGAAGAAAGCAAAGAAAGAGGCACGAAGGTTGCAAAAGATCTGTGACAAATTCAAGCAGCAAAAGAATAACAACAGGGAGCTACTAGCTAGCGCAGCTCTTCAACAAGAACTCGGGCAAATTCAACATCATCTAAACCAGGAGAACAGACTGCACGTAGAAAACGCATTAACAGATCGGTTCCTCATCAGAGACCCGAGGGCCACGAGGGAACACCTAGAACAGCAAATATGTGAGCTCCGAGCCCAGCAAAATGATACCTCGGAGAAGGAGCGGTCACTTATCCGAGAGGTGGAGAGATTAAGATCACAAATCAAAGAAGTGATTGCAACCAGCCTCAACACTGCTGAGAAGGTTTCAGAGCAGGAGGAACACCTTGTCCCCGAATCACAGGCCGTCCTGGGGGAAGCTGCTGCTCCAGTAGAAAATCTCCCAGGAAAAACAAAGAAGAATACATCGTGGAAAAGACTCCTCGTGGCCGTGGGCCTAAAACAGAAAAAGAAGGCCCCAGGGTCCACCGAAAAATGAGATTAGATCTTGAATAACAAGATCTTGAATAAAATGCTAATATAGAGTCCTAAGAGTTTTATTTCTTTTCAAATTTATTAAGAGGTCCTACAGTCAATACTAAATGCTTCCAAACCTATCTTTTCAAATTGCTCCTTCATACAGATGAGTCTCACGATTTCTGCTTAAATCAGAGTAGTTGATTTCATTTAAGAATTGCATACATGTATTTTTTAAGCTTATATTACAGATTTGTAGGTTTAATTAACAATCAGCTCTGATTAGATACATTTTAAACAGATTTTAAAATGATCACTTCTAGTTTAGTCAGGTCTTCTATGTATTAGTTATAGTTGTGGTGTGATGCACATGTGGTGACCTATTATTTTGTGAAATGTTCAGGTGTGCTTGGGAAAAGAAATGCTGTTTTATTGCATAAAATAGTGCTGCACGGTACACACGGCCAGAAGAGGGAAAAAAAAATCCCAGTTTTTCTGACTCTAGCTTGTTTCAGTGAACCACCTGTCACCTCACTCAAAACAGGCTCGAACCTGCTGGTTTCTTTGGTTTTTCAACATGCAGTATAAAAGTGACGTCATGCTCTGTACTGGCAAAAAACATGCTCTAAAAATTTTAAGCACTTATTTCTTAAATCCAGCTTCACTGAGAATGTTAACGTCCTAAGACCCGGAATCTTCCACGGCATGCATTTTTAATTTCTCTTACTTATATTTGGGCTGATTGTTTTTACAGTCATCAGCTGCCAAAGCATTACCAGATTTGTTTTTTAAACCAAATTTTGTTTCTGAGAAAAATGAGATCCACATATGAGCATAATTGTTTCAAATTTCAATAGAACAGTGGCAGTGTAATGTCCTCATGAGTGGATATCAAGCCAGATCCTAGGAGGTTAAGTTTAAGTTTTTTTAAAACCAGGGCTCCATGTAGTATTTCATGTCCACTTTAATGTCATTGTCTTTATGAATGACTTTTATATAGATACACCCTGCATGTTTCTGCTGTGAGCCTGCAGCAAAGTTTACAACAAAAAATCCCAAATGAAAACATTGTGGCCGCTTAACTGAGCAATTTATTTGTTTGACGCTTCATCACAGAGTCAAACAAACGCATTTATTTAAGCTGAGACATTAGCTGCTGTGATACAGAATATCCAGGAAAGCAATGTGTACATATACCTGACTCTAGCTGGCTGCTGCTTAAATGGCAGACCAGTAGCACTTGTAAAAATGCTAACGTATTTTCCGCACTATAAGGCGCACTATATTAAAATCCTTTAATTTTCTCAAAAATCAACAGCGGTGCATCGTATGTATGAATTATGCATTTTTTTAAGCATCTTGCTGCATTTTGTATAAGTTCATACTCAAGTTTTAAACAAAGCAACACTAAAGCTATTCTGTTATACCTGTATGCAAAAATACACTGCACCCAAAATATTTCATAGTTCAGCAACACTGATCAATCTAATAAACTTAAACCTGCACCATCCTCCCTATTCTGGTATTTTAAAGAGTACTTAGTGGAAATATAAAACAACCTAACTAATAGGGCTGCACACTCCCAGCAAAAACAAAACAAAATAGGGAACCACCCTCCACACTCATGCTTAATTGACGTAATGGACTTTAATTTAAAGCACGTGTAAAAAAAAAAAAAAAAAAAAAAAAAAAAAAAATGCACAGAAGTCAAATTTTTTTTTACAATAATTAAATAGATTCAACATCTTTCTTCAACAGAATTGCAAAGGTAAAAGTACTGTAGCTTTCTAGGTTATAAATTTGACTTAATTGTTACTATATACAATAATGGACTTCTATACATTGAAAAATGAAAAATTATTTATTAAAAGCTAGACATGACAATTAGAAAAAAAAAGTATGTTTTTGTGCCCCCCTTTCCCTGTTAATGCCCTATCGAACCCCCTGGCAAAACTTTGCTAGACCCGCCCCTGCACAGTTACCAGCCGTCAGCTGCATAGAAAAGGATCCTGGTGTAACAACAGTTTATCAAGCTTAAACGTGTGGCTGTTGTTTATCCGCTGGTTTCCTCTTTCTGACGCGAAGTGGGCGATAAACAAACAAGACAGACGGGAGTCGCGACAGAAAAGCCGATCAGCTGATCATTGATCAGTTTCATGATTGAAGTAGCAGCAAGAGAGGGAGAGGAGAGAGAAGAGGCAGTCGCTCCATATATCGGTTGTTAAGCTTTACTAACATACAGAGATGAACTTACACACTTGCTTTACTTCTCTGGGATAGCTTTCTCAGAGATGAAATGCCGGTTTGGAAGCACGCAGCGAGGCTCCAAATGCTCAACCAGACTGCCGACAGGTCTCACACGCTACAGCCGCTCTATCACGAGACGCATACTGCTCCGACATGCTAAGGTTATGAGCTGGGATACGTTATTTTATTTACGTTTTTTATTTCTCTTCGATATCTGATACAGTAATTTAGGTCAGTATTGGACAGATACTGATACGTAATATCGAATCGGTCCATCTCTAGTTCTGCCTGAGAGATTTTTGAAAAAATTCAAACGTACAGCTCTGCTATCACTTCAAACATAAAAGAAGACAGAAAACTAAACAGCAGTGACTTTTGCAGGGTTACTGAAGTTGAACTAGCTGGTATATAATGATGTGCTACGTGACTGCTAGCGACACAGCTATGTTAGCATAATATAAACAAGCTAACTTTTTTCCCCACTCGATAACAGTTAACGTGAGTGTTCTCGGTGGTCAGGGACAAATGCAATCGCATAGCAGGATGCTGTAAACGGACCAAACTTCAGTCAGGAGAAAAATACGAGGTTAGTCATTAATAAACTGCAACAACATGGGAATAGAGCAGCTGCCAGAGATTTCAGCATTAATGAATCAATGGTGTGGAAGTGGAGGAAGCAAGAAGAATGAGATGAATAAAATTTGACTTGTCTGACTGTTTTGTTTTGCTTAACGCGCCTTATGATGCGAAAAATACGGTCCATGTCTGGCGAGTGTTATGTTTGCGCCACTCCTCCTCTAGGCGATAAGCAGCTAAGGAAACTGATCAGCATGTTCTACTTTACGTTGAACACTGTTTCACTCACAGCTACCAGAAACAGATGCTGATGTTGAAGAGTTTATAGCATCTCGTTAACACGGAGCATTCCCTTTGTAAATGATTCAAAAACATATTTGTGCTAAGTGGGGAAAGAAAAACAAACATTTTTTTGTTTGTTTTGTTTAGTTTTTCCCATTCTAGCAGCTGGTGCTGTTAGTTTTCTTTTTTTACTAAAATAAATAAAAAATAATAATAATTCACCACCTAATTTAAGCTATATGCAAAGACTGCATACAAATACCACTGTGGGAAATGAAGGCTTTTGTTGCATGCTGAAGACACTGGAAACCTGGCATGTGACACCACTATCTTATGGAAACCTCCATAGCTAGGCTCTATAGGGAGGTGAAGAGTGTGGGGTAAACCGTTTCCCATATCAAAGCTAAACATATATCAGCTGATTGCAGATAGACGTATTACTGATGCATGGATCAGTGCATATATTGCAAACTCACCTACGTTTATGGCCCACCCTCGCTCAACAGCAAGTTTTCCTGCCTGTGAAAGAGACAATATTTCAGTTCAGTTGCCTTTATGTGACCATAAAAATGTATAAATGATCCTTTCTGGTTGACAGAGACAGAAAATCCCCTGAAAGGAAAATGACCTTTTAAAAAATAAACTACAGAATGCAACAGGAATCTTCAAGTGGCTCCTGCAGTCACCATGAACTGATTCATGTTGACTGAAAAACAACAACAAATAAAAGGTGCAAAGTGATGCATTCTAATGCTGGTTTTCTGTGCATGGCACGGATTTAAAAACGAGTAAGTACCACTAGTGAATCTGACTTCTAACTATGTAAAACATGTACTATTTCTAAATATGCATATGGACAACAACAGACTTAATTACTGCCAAAGTTAATGGGTTAACCAGAAAAATAAAGTGGACTCGTGCTTTTTTCTTTTCTTTTCTTTGTCCCATGCGAAGCGCTCTGCTCTGCTGAGACTTCAACAGTGACGTGTAATTAAAAGGTGACAGGTTTCCAAACAACTTGTCCATGGGAGCCCTGTCACTGTGTCATGGAACAAAAACCCGAAGCCACACAGACCAGCTTGTGGTGTACAGCAGGATATTATAAAAGTCAAACAAAAAGAAATAAAGAAAGTGGGACTAAAGAGCACTACCCTCCAAAAACCTAAAATCTTTAAAAGTTAATATATCTGAAGCCAAGAATTATTCAGCAGAATACCAACGTAAAAGGAATATTTACAATTCCTTTTGGAGATTTCATTGCAGAGCCTCACTGATCCAGATCTACTCCTAAGAGTAGCTTTCTTAAGAAACGTGAGACGGGCAGCGTTTCAAGTTCATTAGTGTCTTCCTGATGTGCCTGCTTACACCTCAGGAAGACATTAATTGGGCCTGGTTGCACTCCTGGTTTAGCTAAAGGCTTATTTATCTAAGCCGCTTCACAAATAAAGGGCATTCTTAGGAAAGTAGTTTCAATCTTCAAACTCAAAATGTTCTCAAGTATGTCGTCAGTCAGACGTTTTTTGTTTTTTTTTAAACAACGATAAGGCCGTGGTAGGTCACGATTTCTCTCTTGGAAAAGGCAAGAGTGGCTGCTCTGCCATGTTCTTCTACAGACCAGCATGTGTGAGAGCTGATGAGAGGAGATGTGACCTGGGGAGATTGTGTGTAAATGCCAGTATGGTTCTCTGATGGATGAGTAATAATACAAATTTGCATGTATGCACACAGTCTGGCCATGAACAGAGTGTGTGGGTAACACTCCACTCTGTCTGGGGAAAACAAGAACTCTGTTTCAGAGCGTATCAGGCATATTTTACAACAGCCCTCGAATCTCATGTGCACCATCGACCACCAGGCCCAGAATGCAGTCTTCGAGAGAAAATACATTTGTTATCAAGCGTATGCTGAGAAAACCATATGATATGCGTTGTTTGCATTATAGTGGGCATATAGTTCAGGTTCATTTAGGTCTTCTTCTTGTACTCCATTTATTTCTTATTCTCTATTTCTCCGTTTTCAATAAGAACGCTCCAAAAGGCAGATCCCAGATTCCAGTTTCTCCCTATGCGCCACTAAAAACTACCTGAGAAAAATCTATCAATTTATAGGATTTATGATTTCCACTGGACTCCCACCTTTCAATTTAATATTTTCTTAACAATCAGATCAGCCAAAAATATTAAGATATAAATCCAAGAGAAATAATGTGTCAATATGAGTTTTAGCTTTTATGCGCCTGTCAGACAGAAAGAATGCGTTCCAGATAAACTTGGATATAAATATTAATGTTTTCAAACCAATTTGCCTCACACACACACACAGACAGCTAACAGGATTTTAAAGAAGAAACCTTCTACATAACCATTACAGATTTAAAGAAGTGAATCACAACAAACGTTTCAAATAAAGTCACATAGACTGTTCATCCTACTTAAAACAACTTGAGTAACCATTCCCCAAAACACATGAAAGAGAATTTCCATTTAAAAGTGCAAACACACGATATGTTCAACAAAGAAAACCCATCTTCCCCCTAAAACTCTGTCGCCACAGAGATTAGCTTTTATATATGAAATATATATATTTAACACAGGTTTTCTATTAGGCTGCTTTCCCTTGGAAGTCTCCACCCTCACAAGACAAAACAAGAACCTTTATTTCCTTTGAATTCACAACTTTTACAGAAAGCATCAATTTAAAGCAAAGTCTGCACAAGTCTTTTCAAGAAACCCTTTTGTTAATACAAAATTGTCACAGAGCTTGAACATGAAGGTAATGTAAAGTTTCTAAAGGTAATAAAACAATGTGAACACCTCAGGTTCTGTAGTTAGTACTAAATGTAGATTCTGCAGCTACATAAAAAATAGCCCTGTGTAAGCACAGTCTTCCATGCCAGATAAAGCAGTATATGGTCGGCAACAGGCCAGAACCTTCCAAAAGAAAAAACACCTAAAAACTTAAAGAGCGTTGCACTTTACTGCAGAACAGTGATCTGTGTGCTGGAATGTGGCGGCGTTGTCCTGCTCCTGGAATTTTCTGCTGAGTACTGTACAGTTATTTCATGCATCTAGATGTTTTTTTGTAAAACACACACTAAAACCATATGCAGATTATCTACTAAGGTGGGCAACTTGAGTTCAACTTAAGGTCATTGAAAATTCAAGGCCTTGTTGTGGAAGAACCTCATTGTGTTGGCTGGATGCTGAGTGCAGTGGGTGTGAACTATAACGTTTCTGCTGCACTCGTATTAGTTGATAAAAGTAAACGGAGCCAAGAGTGGATCTCATCATTATGTGATGGTGGTACACTACAGGACATTATCTCCATTTCTACTTCTGACAAATGAGGCTAGATAACATGTCATTATCAGCCACAAGCATGAAGAGGAAATGAGGGTGTCAGATACCTACCATTATTGTTCCCCCTGTCTGAGTCCGCAAAGGCCTTAGCACCTTCCGCTGCACCAGGAAATTAGGCAGAAACAGGAGAGGTGGAATTTCTGTGATGGTTGCCACCACCAGAGACCACTAAATGGAAGCAGAACATAATTAGAGCGGTATAGAGATGTTTTTTTCTTTGCCATCTGTCACAAGACAAACAAAACTAAGTTGCCCTCAACTGAATGAACAGCACGGAAAGCAAAGCAAAAAAAGAAAGGTAAAAAAGGATGTGGATATAAAGGTGGAGAAAAACGGAATAATGTTGCCAGGGGGTTCAGGCTGAAGCTTGAATTCTCATGAAAAAACGACAGTAAAGAATAAAGCTATTGCACCTCACTTGGGCAGCTGAGGGAAAACAGAATAAATACAAAGCCTCTGAATGTGACAGAAATACTGTTACCAGCTTTGCTTCCTCTGTAGCAGGCACTCTACTAGAAGAGCTTTACAATGAAACGTCAGCATTCCTGACATCCACAGACAGCTTAAAATTCCCAAATCCGCTCAGGGAAAGGTAAATAAATGTAGACACTAATCAGTCCCTCTAGATGATAAATTAAAATGACAAAAGCTCAAAGGAGATTTGCCATGTTGTTAATATGCGTGACATGATATTCCCTGAGGACTAAGGATTAATCAGATGAGGACTGATTGGTGACTGATAACTGACTGGAGAGAAAGAGAAAGAAGAATTCTGATGTAAGATGAAGTGATAGAGACTGTCACCCACCTGGTTGGGTGACAGTTGTGAATTGAGCAGACTTCAGTGGACATGAACAGAAGTAATGAGGAGGTGCTGGGAAGGTATGGTGTTAAAGAGACAAAAAAAAGTATAATAGAAAAATAGTGATTGATTTTGTGAAAAGGATAAAACAGGAGTAATGTATAAGAGTGGAGGAGACTACATCTTATGCAGAAGGTGAAAGAGAGAGCAGACTGCAAGGTATTGGCAGGGAAGAAGCAAGTGAAGCCAAGGATTAAATGGTGGAAGCTGAAGAAAGAATGTTGCATAGAGTTCAGGAAAGAGTTAAGACAGGCAATAGGTGTTACAGAAGAGTTGCCAAAGAAGGGGAAAAGGGCTTGCATTGATTAGTTAGGCAGAGAGACAGAGCTGGAAAAGATGTGCAGTAGGGCTGGGTCATATCATACCGTTCACGGTAACACCGGTGTAATGTTGGGCAACGATAAGAAAATGAAATATCGCGACAGAATATGAGTAAAACGCGCATGTGCAGTGCCTTTGTTTTCATACGCACATGGCGGAAAAAGCATGTCGGTGACGGAGAATGAGAAGGGCGAAAGCGGATCGTTGAATGAAACAGATGAACCAGAACTGGTTTGTAAAAATGCTGCAGCTTCAGTGGTGTGGAACTGGTTTAGCTTTCGCCTAGAGCTGGGCGATAGAACGATAACGATATGTATCGCGATATAACTTTTACTCGATAGAGAAATTAAGCTATCGCGATAGACCTCGCCGCTCTTGTCCTCTTAAAAAAAAAAAAAAAAAAAAAAAGGTCAGCCAATCCAAATTCAGTAGCGCAGAGCCGAACCAATCACAGCCGCAGCGTCACGTCGCGTGACTTGTTACGTACAGCACAAGTGCCAAGCCGCACGTGTGTTTGTTTGGGAAGCAGCCAGCGGGTAATGGAGCCAGCGCGTAATGGAGGAAATGAGTGTGCCGACTAGAAAAATCAACCGAGCGTGACCGAAGAGAAAACAGATGATGGTTCCAACGCCGGAGAGATTGTCGAACGGAAGAGCCATAGAAGTTCCGTAGTGTGAAGGTATTTCGGCTATTTCAAGTCTGACAAAAAACAGAGTAGCGTGCACTGTAAATTGTGCCGAAAGCAAGTCTGGAAATACAATGAACTGGTGCATGCGTCACTGTGCGCCACGTTATTGTTTCGGTGAAATGAATTTCTACAATACTGTTAATTCTACTCTCTGCAGTGTTTAAATGCTTACATATACACACAGTTACTGTCCCTCCACACATACGACTCTGTTCTGCTTCTATGCCCCAGCTTTGTTTACTTTTTCCCACCGAGGCTTCTAGACTTCTGATTGGCCAACATTTCTGCACGGTTAGGAATCTAGCGCCACCTGCTGCTTTGGCATGTTCATAGCAGCGTTTTCCTTCATTTCTGCCTTTATGTGTGGACGGGATTATTTTTAAAACGAAAACGGAAAATCTCCGTTTTCGAAAATACCCGTGTACGTGTGGACGTCGCCTCAGTCTCTGACTGGAAGCGCTAATTCATCATTCGGCTTTTGTCAGACTAAAGTAACTGTTAAAACTGTTTGAAAAGCTCAGCTATACAACAAGGAGAGATTGAGAATTTCCTTTTAGTTCTCAGTTTATTTGATATTGACAAAAGTTAGTCAGTTTTGTCTGTTCTTCTGTAAAACAAACTAAGATTTATTTTTAGAATTAATACTTTGTTTCTAAGTGGAATTGACAATTTAGTCTGTTTCGTTTGTTCTATTTTGAAACTTAAACGCTTCAGCGGCTGCCTTTTGTGTAGTTTGCAATATTTGCCTTTATCTATCTGAAAAAGTCTCATGTTCCTTAAGTACATCTACCCTGTTGAACTTATTATGGGAAATAAATATTTAAATAAAAACAAGCTGCTGATTATTTCACATTTTACTTGTGAGCAACGGCACATTTAAATCTTACAAATACAGTTATTTGGCTTATATCGTGATAGATATCGTTATCGCCTGAAATGAAAAAAACATATCGTGATATGAAAAAATCTCATATCGCCCAGCTCTACTTTCGCCCGTCAGATACACAACAAAGCACTATTTTTGGTAGCGCATGCTAGCGGGCCGTCGTTATTACCGTGTTTTTTGGAAAATACGTCACACTTAAAATCAATCCTTTGATTTTTCTGAAAATCGACAGAGCCCCTTATAATCCCGTTTGCCTTATGTATGAACTCTGGTTGTTTACTGACCTCGAAACGATTTTATGTCGTACACGGCGCTGGAAAATCTGTCACGTTTCAGTACAACTTTGCTAAGCCACGAAGCCGCACCGCTTGATGGATTGTCGGAGCATTACAGCTATCGTAGGCAGGCGCCTCGCGGAGTGATACGTACTGTGCTTCAACATAATATTACCGTATTGTGTGTGTATAACCTCTTTTTAAGTTTTGTGGATATTAAACATGGTTGTGCTGAGGATATGTCGGCCAGTTTCCACTTGGTTAAACTGTCAGCGAGGAATTTGCATTTGCACTTTAAATTTTTACATAACTTTAATGCTGCTTGTTTAAGTGAAAATACATTGATTTATTTTCTTTTGCACTAATAAAGTTGTGGAGTTGTAAAGTATTTTGTCTAGTGTCAATTATATCGTCAGTTATATCGTTATCGCAAATTTTCAAATGTATATCGTGATAAATATTTTTGGTCATATCGCCCTGCTCTAATGTGCAGCAGGTTAGGGTGAAAAGATTATAGGGGCAGCAGTCAAAGTAGAGGCTAGACCTCCATCTCCTGGGCAACCTCCTCTAATTCTCATGCAGTGGAAAGCTAGACATCCCCAAGCCAGCTGAAAGACGTAATCTCTACAATTTATCCAAGCAGGCCCTCTTCCCAGTAGGACACACCTGAAACACTATACCCAGACCTCCAGGAGACATCCTAGTAAGACACCTGAACCATCTCAAAGGGGAGACTGATCCCCCTTAAAGTTTGTGCACACCCTCTGATTCCCTGTCTTGAAGAGGGGAATTGTCACCCAAGTCTGCCAATTCAGAGGCACTGTCCCCAGCTTCCACGTGTTGCAGAGGTACATCATCTAAGACGGAGCTACAGCATCCAGAGCCTTAAGGAACTCTGGGCAAATCCCATAAACATCACAATGTTCCCAATGCTTTCACTTCCACCTGATCCAACTCATCACCAGGTGGTGATCAGCTGACAGCTCTGCTCCCACCTTCACCTGCAAATCTGACAATTTGATTACAAAATCCATCAACCTACAACCTAGAGCATCCTGGTGCCATGTGCACTTGAGAATAGCCGTCTGAACTGCCACAGATGACAGTCAGCACAGAGCACAGTACCTGTCTGCAACCTCTCACTGCAGGTAACTCCAGTTTTGTATAAAGTTTAAAACATGTTCAGGAGATTCGTCTCAGAATCCAAGCTATGCGTTGAGGTGAGCCCGATTACATCATAGTCACTATGTCTTGACCTCGCATACAGGTTCAGACTTCATCCACTCCAGTGAGATGACACTCCATGTCAAATGAATTTGATTAAATTCATGTGTTACGGCAGGAAAGATGGAAGAATAATGATGCCAGTCAAAGTGATAGATGCTGCACTATGGGTGAGATAAAGCAAGCAACTCTACCTTTAATCTGTTGAGGTAGCGTTTGGTGTGAACGATCAGCAGATCCTCCTCAGCAGCTTCACGAGCTTCCACAAGGTTCCCATCATTGATAAACTGCTCCTCTGCAACACATACAGAGGGAGGGAGCACAGTTACAAAACGCTGGATGTTAGAGGGGGAGCTTCTACAACTTTTGTGCTCCTCAATTTGTAGGAATTAGTTTGGTATTCAGTATGTTTTACTAAAATACAATATCTGAACCAAGATGTCAGCATTCATTGAAACTCTTATCAGTAACCAGACTAATTTGCATGCAGAAACAGAAGAACGTAACAAATCCTACATTTATGAAAGCTGTAATATTTAGTTTTTCAAAGCCAATTGTCATTAAACTGCACAGGAATTATGAGGCTGCAGTATGTGGTGCTTATTGCATTATAGCAACAGGAGTTTCTATTCTAAAGAGAGTGGACTGTATAACAGAAACAGTTCTCTTGAAAATACAATGCAGTATGAGAGGACCATGTTGAGGACCACAATTTTAAGAGACTTGGTATGAAAAAGATTTTCTGAGCATCTAGAGTTCAGAATATCATTTTACAATGAGGGCCACAGAAAGGAGTTTCACTTGCCCAGCCCACTTTACATCAAAGTGAGCTGGGCAAGTGAAACTCTCCTTTCTGTCCGCATAAAGACATTTAACTACACATTTAACCCCAGGGATATATTAATATAACATTTTTTTTTTTAAACATAATTTCAACAGTCCACCTCAGTGTTTTTACAAGACAAATGTGTAAAATTACAGAAAAAGTTCTGGTGGCTCATTGCCCAGTGTTACGGCCCTAGCAGGGCCTCCTCCTGAAGGTGCCTGTGTGGGCGTGTCCCACCACCTCTTCTGCCTGAGGTGCCACCTTTCCCTGTTACACAGCTGACTCACATCAGTAATTAAAAGTATTTAAGCCCAGGGAAAGGTGAGCTCTGGGCCAGAGTGCCAGTAGTGTGGTTACAGCTTGTGAGCTGAGTGGTCGTTGTGTTTGCAGCTAGTGAGCTGTGTTTTTGGTGGTTTTCAGCTAGTGAGCTGCTCTTTCTTTTTGGCTTACGTTTTACTTTATTGACCAACGCCTGAGTTCTGTTTGTTTTCTTAAATGGTGATAGCGGCTTGTCCGTCTCTTTTAGTTAGTATAAATTGAAACTTTAATAAAACTCTTTAATTTAACCCTTTTGCCTCCCTTGACTCCTTTTTCTGACCCGGTCACTTTTTGTTACTTCCCCCTCCCCGCTTAGACCCCTCAGGGGAACGTAACACCAGACTGCCCCATATTTATAAAAACGAGTATCAGTTACTTGCTTAAAATTCTTTTTTTTTTTTTTAAACTGAAATTTCTATAGCAGACAATGAAAAACGGGAACTTTTCTATAATTGTTTATTTTTTTAACTACTTTTGTGTGGCTAAAACACAAAAGTAGTCACTAAAACTTATAAATACAGTGGGGCAAAAAAGTATTTAGTCAGCCACCGATTGTGCAAGTTCCCCCACTTAAAATGATGACAGAGGTCAGTAATTTGCACCAGAGGTACACTTCAACTGTGAGAGACAGAATGTGAAAAAAAAATCCATGAATCCACATGGTAGGATTTGTAAAGAATTTATTCGTAAATTAGGGTGGAAAATAAGTATTTGGTCACCTCAAACAAGGAAAATCTCTGGCTCTCACAGACCTGTAACGTCTTCTGTAAGAAGCTTTTCTGTCCCCCACTCGTTACCTGTATGAATGGCACCTGTTTGAACTCATCATCTGTATAAAAGACACCTGTCCACAGCCTCAAACAGTCAGACTCCAAACTCCGCCATGGCCAAGACCAAAGAGCTTTCGAAGGACACCAGGAAAAGTATTGTAGACCTGCACCAGACTGGGAAGAGTGAATCTACAATAGGCAAGCAGCTTGGTGTGAAAAAATCAACTGTGGGAGCAATCATCAGAAAATGGAAGACATACAAGACCACTGATAATCTCCCTCGATCTGGGGCTCCACGCAAGATCTCATCCCGTGGGGTCAAAATGATCATGAGAACGGTGAGCAAAGATCCCAGAACCACACGGGGGGACCTGGTGAATGACCTGCAGAGAGCTGGGACCAAAGTAACAAAGGTCACCATCAGTAACACACTACAACGGCAGGGAATCAAATCCCGCAGTGCCAGACGTGTTCCGCTGCTGAAGCCAGTGCATGTCCAGGCCCGTCTGAAGTTTGCCAGAGAGCACATGGATGATACAGCAGAGGATTGGGAGAATGTCATGTGGTCAGATGAAACCAAAGTAGAACTTTTTGGTATAAACTCAACTCGTCGTGTTTGGAGGAAGAAGAATACTGAGTTGCATCCCAAGAACACCATACCTACTGTGAAGCATGGGGGTGGAAACATCATGCTATGGGGCTGTTTTTCTGCCAAGGGGACAGGACGACTGATCCGTGTTAAGGACAGAATGAATGGGGCCATGTATCGTGAGATTTTGAGCCAAAACCTCCTTCCATCAGTGAGAACTTTGAAGATGAAACGAGGCTGGGTCTTCCAACATGACAACGATCCAAAACACACCGCCCGGGCAACAAAGGAGTGGCTCCGTAAGAAGCATTTTAAAGTCCTGGAGTGGCCTAGCCAGTCTCCAGACCTCAACCCCATAGAAAATCTGTGGCGGGAGTTGAAAGTCCGTGTTGCTCGGCGACAGCCCCAAAACATCACTGCTCTCGAGAAGATCTGCATGGAGGAATGGGCCAAAATACCAGCTACTGTGTGTGCAAACCTGGTAAAGACCTATAGTAAACATTTGACCTCTGTTATTGCCAACAAAGGTTATGTTACAAAGTACTGAGTTGTATTTTTGTTATTGACCAAATACTTATTTTCCACCCTGATTTACGAATAAATTCTTTACAAATCCTACCATGTGGATTCATGGATTTTTTTTTCACATTCTGTCTCTCACAGTTGAAGTGTACCTCTGGTGCAAATTACTGACCTCTGTCATCATTTTAGGTGGGGGAACTTGCACAATCGGTGGCTGACTAAATACTTTTTTGCCCCACTGTATACAGTTAAAAGTTCAAAAATATGCATCTTCCCCCAGACCCTTTGGGCCACCCCTGACAGTCCTCATTTATAAGGTGCTTTACAAACCCAAACAGTATAGCTAACGGGTGGATTTTCCCGGAAACAATGACTGCTTAAAGACAGACAGTGTGAAAGTGGATAGTACATCCTTGGTTTCTTAACATCATTGCTGCAGCCAGGGGTACAAAAGTGGCCTTAGAAGCACCTTAGACAGCTTTCTTAGGTTTAACCCCCTTGTTTTCCAGTGAGTTATCAGTTCTGTTACATAAACAAATGTAAGTCTATGTTTATGACACTATATTGCCGAAGATATTCACTCAATCAGGTATTCATCCAATCGCTTTCATAGCCAGATGGCAAATGGTAAATGGACTGGTTCTTATATAGGGTTTTTCTACTCTGAGCACTCTACGCGCTTTACATGCCATTTTATTTTTTACTCTATGCTGTTTCCAAGTGCTTACTACTAGCATTCATACAATCCATTGGAGATGGATGCATTCACCAATGCAATGGGGCAACATGGGGTTGGAATGCAGACTGGGATCTAGGGCTGCCACAAACGATTATTTGGATAGTCGACTAGTCACCGATTATTTTTGCGATTAGTCGACTAATCAGATCATCATCCATTGGACGTAAAACGTACAGCTTATTGCACCAGCAGCATCTGCTCTAATATAACTATCATTAGCTTACAGCTTTAAGTGTTTAAGGTCTGTGCTAACTAAAAATAAAGACAAGATGATAGTTTATTAAATTTTAATGAAATTTGCAGATTGTTTCGGTGAAGTTTAATAAACTCCTTGCTATCTAAAATATAACAGGACACCAGAGTATATTCTCGAGCATCTCACACTTCTGATAATCAGCTGTCTGCTTGATGTTTATTCAGCTGTGTAAAAACTATAACTTTAATCTCAGCCAAACCGATTTACTCAGGAACAAATAAAATACTAAAAAAAAGCCAAACAATAACATTGTTAAGTTATCTAAGTGACTTATATATCATGTTTAACCTGAGTAGCGGGTTTGAAAACAATTTGCCAGGAGTCCGGTGTTCTCACGGCGCTAGTGAGCCTAGCCCCCGGCTGGCTATCGAGCTAGTGGGTAACAGACGTCTCCGAAAACGTCGGAGCGCTTTTGAAAATATGTGGTGTCCTGATAAACTGAGCAGATATTTGAGGTTTACACAGCTACATTCTCGCCTGAAAATATGTTAAACGTTTATTTTGTGACCCAGAAAGAATAATAAGAGTAATATTAAAACTAACTAGCTGCCGCCATTGTTGGAAACTGAGCTGGGCTGCGCTATGAATTCTGGGACACAGCTTCTTCTTCTTCGGGGTTTAACGGCAGCTGGCATCCTTGTACATGCAGTGCTGCCATCTTCTGTTTCAGTCCGTTATTACACTCTTAAATCCTACTACTTATTCCTGCGTCTTTTGGGATCTTACAAACGACGCGTCGACTATTAAATTAGTCGTCGACGATTTTGATAGTCGACGTAATCGTGACTAGTCGACTAATCGTGGCAGCCCTACTGGGATCAAACCTCCAACCTTCCAGTTAGTAGATGACCCACTCTACCACCTGAGGTACATCTGTATAAAATCAAGCACGTAGGCATGTGGATTTCTTCTACAAACATTTGTGAAGCAATAGGTTCTCAGTATCTCAGTGAATTCCAGTATGGTACCATGATAGGGTGCCCTCTCACTGACTTGTTAATTACAACTCAACAGCATCATCTTAACTGCTGTTGAGTTATCAGTTCATTACTGAGATAAACACGGGCCGCGTGGGCTGAATTGTAGACGGCAACGGTGACCACCCACTTTAAGGGCTCTGGTTTCAGAAGCGAATTCCCTATTCATGTGACATTTCAGAATGTCGTTAGATAAAAAATTTAAGCCTTGAACCAAACCTACAAGCTACATGGTGAATCATGAGCAAAAAAAGATTTGATGTGGATCAAAAAATAAAATAAAAACTGAAAAAAGAAAAAGTTGAAGGTACAGGACCGTGTACATAGATGCTGTTGTTGGTTGCTCTTTTATTCAGAAGGGCTCATTGACTCATGAATGTTTGCTTGTTAGGCAAATGTGTAAACAGTATGCCTCCCATAATGCCTTAACCTCTTAAGACCCGAACTCTTTCATGGCATGCATTTTAAATTTTTCTTTGCTATTTGGGTTGATTGGGACCTGAAGAATATAAAAACAAAGATTTATCAGATATTCTTTTACCTAATTTTCGTTTCATAGACAAATGAGATCCATGTATGAGATTTTGCTCTCACTAACTGACCTGATCTTGATAGGTTTAAACATCTCCATGGTAACAGTAAAATCCACCAAGCAGAGGCATTGCCGTTTCAATACAGGATTATGGGCAAAGTAGTTTTTTTCCTTGGTATTGCAAGGTTGAAATAATACAGATGTGTGTTTTCTACAGGAGCACATACCATCATTTCACAACCTTTCATGTTAAGTTTACATTATATGGTTACATTATGGCTCATAACCAAAATTTCTATGGAGAATATGAATGGGACTTTTGCATCCAGAACCTCAGTGTTGCACTATATACATTGTTTATACATACAAATGCATGTATATTCTTTTAAGAGATTACATGAGAAAGCACATGGTCTATGGTTTGTTCGCCACAATTTTTATTTCAATAATTGCAATAAAAAAAGAACTGTTGAAAACTCATAGCTGTGATTGGTGAAAACACAAACACAGACCTGAACAGACAGGCCAGCTAACCTGTCTGAATCAATTTTGAACTGATAAGTACAATACTTGTCAAGTCCTGTAGCTTCAAAGAAAGTGCGCCACAAAAATGTTTTTTGGATTCATTTAATTCTTAGAGATAAATATTTTAGGCAACTTTATTTAATAGGCTTTTTATTTAATGCTAAAATTTAAACCGTTAACCATGAAGCCATGGAGCTGTAGTGTTTGCATAAGAAGTGATAAAGCATTAAAGAGAGGTTTGTAAAATCAGGCAGAAACAGTCCCAAAGTAGCTGCTTAAAAGCATGGAGTTTAAATTTTTAGTTTCATTATAAATTAATGTCACTATATCAAGAAGCGTAGGTTATTTTTGATGAGCACCAGCCGGTCAATTGTGGGCCATTTTACATGTTATTCCCTTAGACTGCTGAAACGCGGTGGTCCAAAATTGGCTTCCAACTCTGGACGTAACACAGAGGGCTCATTAAAAACCCAGTGCACAACCAGTTCCTTTGTATCACTCTCTAAATATGCTGAGTAATTCTGCAATATCATCCAGTTTTCTTCCAATTACTGCATGGCTAAATTTAGAAAAACCAAGGTTTCCCTCTGTCAGCACAAGCTCAGCTCTTTATTTGCACTCTTAACTTCTGAAAGTTTTGTGAATTCATTAAGCTGCGTGCGACACGTTTAACAGCACAGATGATCCACCGTGAAGCCTGACAACAGCTCTGTGTGAAGTCATGCCAGTTATCCAGCAACTGTTTTCCCTCAGCCTCCAAAACCACACTGGCCTTCATCTACTATACCTGCACAAACTCCCACAGGGACTTTTCTCTAATTATCTGTGCTCTATTGCTCTGCCTCCCCTACTCCCTCTTCTTCAACTACAACTACCTCTTCCACTGTTTCTGCTTTGTTCTCCGGCTCTTTTCGCCTTTATGACCTCAGTCTGAGTGCTTCAGTGTTCATCAGCTCAGGGAGATATCCTCCCCATCTGCCACTCTGTTCTTCACTCGCTTACCTTTCAAGAAGCGGATGACTTTCCCCCACTTTCCCGCATCAAACGGGTGAAGCTTTTCAAGGCCCATAAAAGTGATGTTGTAGTCTGGGTGGTACACAATAGGCAGACATGTTCGAGGGATGCTGGCATACAAATCAGTGCGGTGGCAGCTGAAAGAGGAAAGTCAAAAGTGTGTATTTCATTTACATGCAGTGATTTCCCCAGTGCGTTAATAAGGGCTATTGAAAGTGTCATGCTGTTTGTTTGTACTCCTTACCGCCTCTTCTCCTCGTTATCTTCTTTGTGAGACATGTTTTTCAGGCATTGCTTCTTTCATCTAATTGGAAAAAAAGGAATGAGATAAAAAATTTCATAAACTTGTGACTGCCGTAAATATGCACAGGAAGTCTCAGGACACAATTCATCTATTTTAAAAGAAGACTAAGAGCTTGAAATGCCTTCAAAATGTCTTTGTGTCACACTGTAACCAACTGTCGTCATTAGTACACAAACGGTACACGAGGACCTAAGCTTTAGCTCGTCAAAAAAAGGGGGCTCGTGTCTCGCGCATGCGCAGTGATTTGTATACATATTAGAAAGACGCAACGGGACAAGGAAATGTTCCTGCCGTAAACACAGCCGCCAAACCTGTTTGAGTGCTGGCCGTTTTCAACGATAAACACGAATCATTTTTATGTTTGTTTGTTTTCATCGTGGAGGACAAAAACAGCACCAGAGACGCTGTATATGGCATAGCAGCCTGGAACCGTTTCAGAGAACAGAAACTAGCAACAACCCGATGTGACTCACCTGCTGCTGTTCTGTGGAATAACGCAGGCCACCAAACAGCAGCTGGATGTAAAGAGACGGAGACTCTCTGTCCCTGATGACGGTGTTTAAGCGGGGCTGTTGTCAGAATTGAGTGAACGAAACGAAAGAAAACGTTTTTCTTCAGTGTTTCTTGGACAGTTCGCTTAATTTCTGTTCCAGCTCCACGTACGTGCGTCGACTACGCGCGAGCTCCAAACCCGCGTAACTGACGTACAGTTACGCTGTTAGCGGAGATTTAAAGAAGAAACGTGTTCGTAGTGTGAGGGAGCTTCTCGGAGTATTATCTGCCTAATTGTCAGCTCAACTTAACGTTTTCACAAAGTGGCGTCGTAAACTTTGTTGTGCATTTTTCAGTGCGGATTATTTTGTTTTGCTTTTATTTTGAAAGGTAACCTTGTGTTGTGGTTGAGGTCCGTCTTTAAAGGCCCGTTTTTGAACTCAGTGAAAGGGAAACAAACTTGTTTCCCTGCTGCGCTTATTTTTGTAATTATGATATTTTTTTATTTGTTTCATTTAATGTGTTTTAAATGTAAAACGTGTCCTTTTGATATATTTTGCATTGTCTGAACAATATCACATAAACATGGATAATGTGTTGAAAATTTTAAAAAAAAGTATCAAAGAAAGATGTGAAACCTTTAGCAGGTCCACTGAGATCTACGGTGAGCAGGGACACTTTATTGCCCTATTGTGTAATCTGTTTTGGAATTAGTGTTCTTTATATTTTTGTTAAATTCCCGAATGAATGTGAAAACTCTTCAAATAGCATACTGAGGCAGAACAAGTCTAAATACTAACTGTAGGCCTCTAACAGCAGTTTGATCCTAACAGCAGTGAATAGTGCACTTGGTGTTTTTTCCCAAGACTTGTACGTTCCTGTTGATAATATAAATGGAGATGAGATGTGAAGCACTCTTAAAGCCTTGGTAGGAAAGCTTTAGAAATAAATCAGGTGGCTCCTATTTCATCATCACTGTATAATACAAGTCCATCCAACCTTTTGAGACAATACTGCATCGTTATATGAAGGGTTTAACCACTGGAGCATTGATGAGACAGCATGATGATGAGTGTAGTGAATGCCAGGCACAGTGGCTTTATGACTAGAAGATAACAGAGACTTTGATTCTACACAACAGGGCTACTGATTATTTTTTATTCATATTTTTTAGGCTGTGTGCCACAGAATGAATTTGAATTTGAATCTTCAATGAACTGGAGCTATTTTAAGTTTTGCTAGGAAGAAAAGTACACATATAATAGAAGAGAAGCAGCATAGGATTCAATTCAGGTATTAGGTGTATCAAGCTCATTTGATCCAGTTAATTTTCTTTGTATGTTGAATGATGTATACACAGAGCCCTTTTCACACATGCCTTCCAGCTATGAACAGTGCAGGACATATTTGCATATAGGTGACTAATATGCATTAAGTCATAGAGCATATGCTGTAACAGCCAGCTTCCTAATTAACTAACCTTTATACTAATTTCTTTTGCCATCCACAATTATTGTACTTTCACAGGCCACTCTAATGAGTATCTTTCCCAGCGGCATTTACAAAGTTTTACCTCGTCAAACTGTGCAACAAGGGAAGAAGAAAAACCAAATCCTTTCATTTCACAACCGCACCACGGGGTGTGCATTGCAACCATAGGGATCAATGACATTTTTATCTTATCTGAGCTCAGTGTGTGTGATAATGTGCAGTTCCTCGTAATAATTCCCCTGAAATGTTGCTGGTATGTCTGTGTTGCCACAGAGCAATCATGAGTTCACATACTCACAGTTTTCACCACTGCAATGGAGGCGGTGGCTGGCAGTGTTACCTGCAGTTGCAGTGAACTGTGATTCTGCCATTTGGCAGCTGAAGAGGCAGTGCAATCAAAAAGTATTTGGCCTCTTCCTGATGTCTTGTTTGTTGCATATTTGTCACGTTTGCATTTCATAATGCAAATCCAATGATCATTTACAAAGCAATCCAAGCCCACCTGGCCTTTGTGAAAAAGTAATCACTCTTAAACTTAATTGCTGGTTGTGCACAAGAACTGCAGACAAGCTGTTGCAGTAACTGACCCTTTCACATCTTCACTTTGATTAGGTCACTCCAAAACCTTCATGTAGTTTCATGTGTTTTGTTTGTGACCCATCCATAGCTGAACTTGCTGCTGTGTTTCATATCTTTGTCCTGCTGCGTAACTCAAGTGAGTTTGTGCTTCAGGGCCTGAATTGATGAACTGATGAGCATTCTCCTTCAGGATTTTCTGGTGTGGGGCAGAGTTCATGGTTCCATCATTTACAGCAAGTCGTTCAGGTCCTGAAGCAGCAAAGCAGACCCAGACCATCACACTAACACTACCATGACTGATTGCTGGTATGATGTTCTTTTTATGAAATGATGTTTTTAGTTTGATGCCGCATGTAACGGGATTCAAACCTTTAGGAAAGCTCAGCTTTTGTCTGCTAGCTCACAGAATGTTTTGGTCAGTGGTGGTTTTCGCGTGGGAACTCCCGCATGAATACAAGTTTTGCAAACTCTCTTTCTTGTTGTTGAATCATAAACACTGAGCCTGCAGTTCTTCACATGTTGTTCTGGGTTGTTTTGTTAACACGTGGATGAGTTGTCAATGCTAACTCTCACTGTGGTTCACTGCAGTGTCAAAGCCTTAGAAATAGCTTTGTAACCCTTTCCAGTTTGATGAATGTCAGTGGCTTTGTTTCTGTTCTGTTCTTTAGCTTCATTAGATTGAGACACAGTGTGTTGCTTTATGAGATCTTTCAGCCTACTTCAGTTTGTCAGACATCTTTTATTTTAGTGATTTCTAATTCAGCAGCTCTGCCAGTAATCAGGTCTGAATGTAGTACAGTTGAAATCAGCTTTCCAAAAAATGTGGCTGATCGCAGTTAATTCATGATTTTACTTTTTCACATAGGTAGTGAAAAAGGTAGTTCTGGATCGCTGTCCCCCCTTAATACATGAAATTGTCATTTATAAACTTTAAAAAAAAACATTTAAAAATTCACCTCCATCTGATATTAAAACATCTTTGATGATGTGAAACGTGTGACAAATGTGCAAAAACCTAAGAAATCAGGAATGGGTCAAATTGTATGTGAATACCTGTGAACCAATACAGAGATTTAGAGATAGAGATTTTTTGCTTCTGATGCAAGGAGAGCTGTGGTCCCTCTCCTGGGTCAGCAGTCTGAAAACGTTCAGTCACACACGCTTGTGATACTCGAGTACAATTACCTTATTGTGGCCTGTGGTGTATTTTTAGTTCATGTTTATTCCCTTTAGTGGATATAGTGACGTTTATACACAATCTCTAGAGACATGTTTCAGTTATCTCTCTGCAAACATGGCTAGAACAGAGATTTTATCTTCTATGTCGAACCTGACGGCAAAATGTGAACAAACATTGAAACTGTTTTAAGCAGAAAAGACATCTCTTCAGACTGTCCCAGAAAATGAGAAATATTCATCACATTATTGCAAAGAAGGAATTAAGTGCATGTTTTTTTGTAGTTGTTGATGTGTGATGGTGGAGTAGGAGCTGTTCAGAGTGTTATTGCAAGAGCCTGCTGTTTGCATACAGAGTCACTGGTTAAACCCAGAAATAGTTATGCTGAATATCTGAATTGACAGATATACAGCAGTCTCTTTAAACCTTTTTTTATATATCAGCTACCACAATTTCAAGGAGTGAGAGAAGAAGAGCAAGGTCAGCAGGGATTAAATCCAGGAGACACTGGATCTTCTCATGTTTGTTTATATTTTTGAAAATGCAACTTAATATATGCATGCAGTTTCACGATAAGATGAATATACATTTCAGACCATTAAATGTGTATGTGGACCTAATTTAAAGGTATTTTTCACATTCATTATGGTTTACACATTAACATCTGTGAATGACCTTTCCTTGTCATTTCCTATTCTGTAATATGAAAATGCATTTTGTTTTTTGTGAGCAGAGCTGGACTCTGAACACATAAACATCAGCATGGCAATTTGTCTGATGTTTCCCTGACTTAAATTCAAGTATACGCTGCTTACCCCGAACCTATTCTCGTCCTTCTTCTACCACCACACCTCTCCTTCCCACCTCATCTACAGCTTTCCTTTCCTTCATGTATTCCTTCATTTTAATTCATATAAAATAAACACATTTTTGTGAATTAAACATAATATACTTTGTCATTATACTGGAAGTACTGAATGTGGAGTTCGCAGGTTAGAGTTCTGCATCCCTTTTATATACAACAATAGTCAAAGGTCTACACACACACACTGACAAAATACTGAACCAAAACCCTGAATCTTTGAATTCATGTAGCACTTCCTTTGCTGTATTTCAACCATGCCAGCCTAATTCAGAAAAGTGCCTTCAGTTGATGTTGAAAATGCATCTCACACATGACATAAGATCTATTCTGAGGTAAAGTTTACAGCTCATTTACATGACTGGTAATCCTTGGATTACCTAATCTGCATCTTTTTACCCAACTGACCTTCATGGCTTAAATGCCACCCCCCCTCCTTTTTTTTCCCTTCATAATATAAATTAGATCAGTAGAAAAGGGCTCTAAACAAATAGTCTTTGACAAAACACAACTACCTCCAACACATTAAGAAGGCAGAATATCCATCCAGTTAAGATGGACAAAAGTCCATCTGTTACCTGGAAGCCATTCAAGTGGATGTCCACCTGAATCTGTTTGACATCAGAAATCAGGTTTTAAAAACAGTTACAGCTTGCTATAATCTTACCTGCCTGTCTCCTCTAATGAAGTAGAATGTCTAAAGGCATTTCCAGCACACTTGACTGCTTTACATAATCATTATGGGCTTGGTAAAGAATTATATGAGAATGGGTGAAAATATCCTGTCCATGTGTGAGATAATTGCTCCTTCTGGCTTTGGTTGTGCAGATGGTAACGGTGTGTTTTGATCCAAGAATACCTCCCTGCAGACTTTGAGAAGCTCCTTTCTCATTCATTTCCAAAACAGCCCTGAGTGACACGTGCAACCATATGGAGCGACTGCAAGCTCACACATACAGGAAGATCTATGACGTCATCGTATAGATGCTACTGTTACATTATTGCTTTGCATGTACCATCAGCATCTCTGCGTCACATTTATTTTTTCATTTTGGCTAGAAGGGGTGGCTGTAAAATCAGCTTTGACAGTTGCCATGGTAACCCATAGTGCTCAGTATTGTTGGCGAGGTGTTTATTGCCCAAAACAGGCTGTCTAATTCATGTCAGATCTGGGATTCAGACTGTCAATCACTTCTACTGAGGCAGCAAAAACAAACTTACAAAGTGACTCAGAAGAACATTAATGTTGCTGAAAACAGGATCTGTTCATTCAAAATCGTATGTACATTAAAGTGTGTCCTATTTCAGATAAGACAGTCATTAATTTGCACACACGTCTTAAAAAAGACACACACAGAGAGATACAAGGCTAGAGTTTTACAACCTTACAATAGTTTGTCATTACATTAATTTTAATAAATCTCTTTATAAGTTACTATACCAAGTAGGCTTTCTTCAAAAGGTTATTGTACATGCACCTGGTTAAACGTTTAACACATCTCCCCATTCAGTTAAAGGCAGTATAATAACAACAATCAACCAAAAATAAACTATTCTTTTTTGGATTGTTCAGATTAGCCTTACCTTTATAACAAAAGTGCCCACTATTGGGAGAAATGTTACATTTTGATTAAAAGTTACCCAAAGCTAAACAGTGTAGAGGCAGAGATTTTGCAAATAGTCGTGGTCACTTTAGAGGCACTAAATCCTTACCACAGTATATTTCCACTCAGTATGGCTGTTGTTGCTCCATAGGTCACTTCCACCATAGAAATGTAGTAAATTCTGAAGTTACAATGTGACTGTAAAAAGCAGTAGTGCACAGTATACCCCTCCTGCCCCCTTCAGTAATTAAGCAATATTACTGACTTAAAGACTTAAAGCTTCCTTAAGTCTTTAGACCAGTTTAAAACATACCATTCTGACAGCGTCTTGCTGCACCTTTCCTGGATACCTTTGCTTCTCTTCGCTACCTTCTGGCTGTAGAATTTTAAAATTTTATTACTACTATAGTTATCTACCTATTTATTACTAGCTGGCAGTGGCATTTTTACTGGTAGGCTCTGGTTTTTGGCTGGACTGAACAAGTTGAGACAAAACGTCTAGGGTTGCTAAGACAAATGAAAAGCCTTGTTTGATCCTCTCCCTCTACCTGTGATCGGTTTTGCTTGGTTATCCTGCATCGACTCCTCCAAGGAACCTACTGAGGAAACTGGAATGAAAGAGGAAGGCAAGGAGGACCAGGAAGTGGAAGCAGAAAGCATATTATAATTCGTAAAGGGTTGGGACTCGATTCAATTATCAATTCTGATGGTCAAGATCATCAAACCATCTAAGGTTTTGCGTTCATCACAGATTGGTCACTCCTCCTTTATTTATTAATTTAAAGAGTAAAATTTAAAGAGTAAAAAAATGTCACTTTTGACATTCCTCACATTTGTTATTATGATCATTATTCTATTTTTAGAGAAGAAAAATGGATGAGTAGCTTCCTTTCACATGATATGAGAAAGTCACACCCTCAGTATTACTTGGCTTGGTGAATTTCTTTATAGCGTGTACTCAATAAATACTATTCTTTGAGAGGAATCACACATCGTCTGTTTTGCTTATTAGACTAGTTTTTGGTTTTAAAAAATGCAGGCAGGCAGTTAACAAATAGCAGAGATAAATGAATCTTGTCAACATTTGTTTGGTCTCATTTATATCCAAAATAAATAGTCAAGTTAGAGCAAATTTGTGTAATGTTCAGCCAATGTTTCAAGGGACAACACTTTTAGTTCATTAACAGGTTTTCGGCATGGGACCTTCCCTCCTGAACTTGTGAGTCTTATTGTCTGATTAGAAAGAAAAATGTTATTAAGGTTTAAAGTTATTTAGAGAATACATTCCCAAAGTCATGACTGCAGCAGCCGGTTTAAAAACCAGAAGCTCCCACAGGGCCCACCCAATCTTCACTCTAAACAAAATACAAGAGAAAACTTTATTTTTAAAAAAGGAAAAGAAAAGAAAAGAACAACAAAAAACAAACAAACATACACATAGTCTCTTGGCTATATATTGCTGATGCTACCCAGTCATATGCAAAGTTTTAAGACCAATGCTGGACCCACTGTCCACTGGGACTTAATACAGAGTGATAAAGGTCAGAGTAATGAATAACATCACTAACAAACCCCTTCCTATTACCATTTTAATTCACTTTAATTCACAAAATATCTAATTGTACATACTTAATGTCAACCTGAACACTGCCGTCCACCTGCAGTACCCTTGTGGCCAAAACGCTGGGAAACACAGCAAAGTAAAGTACAGTAAAGGTTGAGACTGGTCATTCTTCAAAAAACAAACAGCGGATTCTTGTGTTAAAGGGAGATGTTTTGTTGCTCCATTCATCTATATCTTCTAAATGTGAACTCTATAAAATTTGTACCTTTTGTCCAGTGTCGATTTCCATGACCAATAATTTGCATCATACTTGTTATACTTCTGACGAAAAAAAGATGATAACTAAATAAAACTAGTGCACAAGGACAAACTCTGTAATGAAATGTACTGACACCTTCTTCAGCATATAGTTAGGGCTGGATCAGGTGACCCTGAGCCCTCCGTTAGTTATGCTGCAATAGCTGTAGGCTGCTGGGTGATTCCCATGATGCATTGAGTGTTTCTTCTTCAGTCGCCTTTCTCATTCACTATGTGTTAATAAACCTCTCTGCACTGAATCATGCGTATTATTAATCTCTGTCTCTCTTCCACAGCATGTCTTTATCCTGTCTTCCTTCTCTCGCCCCAGCCAGTTGCAGCAGATGGCCCCGCCCCTCCCTGAGGCTGGTCCTGCTGGAGGTTTCTTCCTGTTAAAAGGGAGTTTTTCTTTCCTGCTGTCGCCAAAGTGCTTGCTCATATGATTGTTGGGTTTTTCTCTGTATGTATTATTGTAGGGTCCACCTTACAATATAAAGCACCTTGAGCGACTGTTGTTATTTGGCGCTATATAAATAAAATTGAATTGAATTGAATTGAATGTTTTAGTTTGATGCCACATGTCACGAGATTCAAAGCTTTAAGAAAGCTCAGTTTTTGTCTGGTAGCTCACAGAATGTTTTGGTCAGTACTTTTTACACTTTTTATTTTACTAAAAAGAATGTAAATGCCTAGATTATGACGAATTTAGCCTTTTAACAAAAACTAAACTAAAAAGTTTTAGTCAAAAGACTAAGAAAAGACTAGAAATAAAACTAGATTAAAATTTGCCGTCAAAATGAACATTGCTTTCATCCTTCCAATTTGGTCCATTGTTTGTTTACTTGAGTCAAAATGAAATACTATTCCAATAGTTTCTTGGCCTTTAATTCAACTTCCACGTTTTTGTGGCTGCTTTGATTAGGGGAGTGGCTTATTCAGAGAAATGTGTGTCACCGGGGTTTTGTGGTCATCTGAAGGTATATATGAACCCCAACAATCATGCTGGGTTCTTCTCCAGGTTGTTTGATATTTGTTTTAGTTCTTGTGTTACTTACACAGCAACGTTTCACATGTTACTAATGATATATTTAACTTCTTAATTTTGGACTCTACATGCTTTAAATTCAATTATATAATCACAAGGACAGTTGCCTCAAGGTGCTTCATATTGTAAGGTAAAGACCCAGCGATAATACAAAGAAAACAGAGAAAACCCAACAATCAGATGGTCCAAGCTTGGAAACCAATGCCAGTGTTTCCCAACCACTGTGCTGCGGCACATAGGTGTGCCGTGAGAAATGATCAGGTGTGCCATGGAAGATCATTTGGTTCCACCTGATTAGTACTCTAAGTGATTGGCGTGAGTAACGGGCAGAACAATTACATTCTCTTCCACTAGAGGGCAGTACCTGATCTAATTTAATGGGTTGCCAACTGCCAGTAAAACAGAAGACGAAGAAGAAATTACATAATAGTCATGCTGTGAAACGATGCAGCAATAGATAAATATTTGAAAAGAAAAAGTAGTCAGTCTGACCTGGGTCCTGGAGAAGATTCGGACCCAGATGAAGGCCCTAGCATGAGTGGTGATCAGAAGAAAGGTATACAGGGGACAAACTGAGCCTATTGCACTATGCCTGGTGCACAGGGAAAAATTATCCATATGCTTTGTGTGACATTTTTGTTTGGTGATGTGTCGTGTGATTTTTCTAGTGTGAAATATGTGCTGTGGCTCCAAAGGTTTTCCGAAACACTGCCCTATGGAACTCTAAAATTAACCTCGGTGTGTGAAGAGGTCTCCCCGTTTTCTACAGAGAAAGGGGAATGACATGCAGGAAATGGTTTGGATTAGAGTGAAGGCTTGAAACTAATCTCAGGAGAAACGTTGTAGCCTTAATATTTAAATTTTGTTGTTTTGTCTGCACATCTTTTGCTCATTGTTACTGGTAATATGTAAGCCATGAAAGCTGCCATTCATATTAACTAAAGTCCTCAAACCAGTGGGTGACATCATGCGAAAACACGATGACACCAGCACTCTTTGTAGACCGATGCTTTCAGCCTGCTCTGAATATATGAGTGAACATTATTACTGCTCTTGAATTTCATTAGGAAAATCTCTTGTTTTGTGAGTCAATTTCTCCACAAGGAATACTTTATCATTTGGTTTCGAGAAGCATCACACATCATTCGTTTTGCTTACTGCCTTCACTTAAACAATAATTTAACTGCAGGGAAAAGGACAGTGAAATTCAGATCATTTCTGTTGTTGTGATAAAAGTACACCATATAACTTTGCTCATATTGTAAAGGAGATGTAATGTTTTATATCTCAAACTATTTTAATTGACAGTGGGACAGTACTGTGCTATAATGCAGCTTGAGATTTTTTTCTTGGACTTTTAGTTGAGAGAGCAGAGACAGAGCACAATTTATATTCAGTCAAACAATGCCTTTCTGTCCATCCAGGCTGCTGTAAACATCATCTGATTCTCAAAGCCAGGCAGTGATGAATCACGAAACACTGCCTTTATGGGTGTTTGCCTTGCTATCCTGCCAGCCCTCTGTTGTGGTTCTTTCACTCGCCAAACCAAACCTCATGCAATATGCAAATCATCAGTGGATAAATTGTAGATCACAAATGGAGTCTGGCTATAAAACAGGACATAAAGCAAAACTTTTAACAGAAAACATAAATCCAGCTAGCATCCTAACATCTATGTATTATCATATGCTGACAAACAAAACAAAATAAACACAGGAGCCTCTGAGGAAGTGATGCTTTACTTTTGGAAACCTGGTTTCCTTATTTTGGTTTAGAAATTCTGATCTCACACTGACTCACTGAGTGAAGAAAAGTGAAGCCCAAGTGTAAGTGAAGGAGACTGTAATGTGGATGTTGCTTTGGTAAGAAACATACTTGTGTTTGAGGTGTGACACACATGTAGTAACTTGTTATGTTGCAAATTGTTTGGATGTAATTGGGAAACAAGATCATTTATTGCATAAAATACTGCTGATTCTTGCGGAGAGTAGCTGATTGTGGCACTCAGTACACCCAACCAGCAAGGAAAAATCATCAGTGTCAGTTTGCAGCTTCACACTCCTCATTCATAAAGTGCTCTAAAAACCAGAACATTATAGCTAATAGGTGAATCGTCCCTTTTCAATTCTACTAGCCAACTACGAAGAACCACCTACGGCTAAAGAGATTGATTACAAGAAGGCCTATGACTCAATGCCCCACAGCTGGATCCTGGAATGCCTAGAATTGTACAAGATCAATGGGACCCTAAGAGCCTTCATCAGGAACTCAATGGGGATGTGGCGGACAACACTAGAGGCCAACTCCAAGCCCATAGCACAAGTCACCATCAAGTGCGGGATCTACCAAGGAGATGCTCTGTCCCCACTGCTGTTCTGCATAGGCCTGAACCCCCTCAGTGAGATCATTAACAAGACTGGCTACGGATACCGACTACGGAACGGAGCAGTTGTCAGCCACCTCCTGTACATGGATGACATCAAGCTGTATGCCAAGAGTGAACGAGACATCGATTCACTGATCCACACTACCAGGCTATACAGCAATGACATTGGAATGTCGTTCGGACTGGAGAAGTGTAGTCGGATGGTAACAAAGAGAGGGAAGGTAGTCAGAACTGAGGGGATTGGACTACCAGAAGGCAACATTGCAGACATAGAGGACAGTTACAAGTACTTGGGGATCCCGCAGGCAAATGGGAACCATGAAGAGGCCACTAGAAAAGCTGCAACCACCAAGTACCTGCAGAGGGTCAGGCAAGTCCTGAGGAGTCAGCTGAATGGTAAGAACAAGATCCGGGCCATCAACACGTACGCCCTGCCCGTGATCAGGTACCCTGCTGGGGTAATAGGCTGGCCAAAGGAGGAGATAGAAGCCACTGACATAAAGACAAGAAAGCTCCTTACCATGCATGGAGGGTTTCACCCCAAGTCCAGCACCCTGAGGCTGTACGCTAAGCGGAAGGAAGGGGGCCGGGGACTGGTGAGTGTCAGCACCACAGTCCAGGATGAGACAACGAACATCCAAGAATACATTGGGAAGATGGCCCCAACTGACCGAGTGCTCAGTGAATACCTCAGGCAGCAGAAACCCAAGAAAGAGGAGGGAGACGAGGAACCATCATGGAAGGACAGGCCCCTGCACGGTATGTACCACCGGCAGATAGAGGAGGTGGCTGATATCCAGAAATCCTACCAGTGGCTGGACAAAGCTGGACTGAAAGACAGCACAGAGGCACTAATCATGGCAGCACAGGAACAAGCTCTGAGCACAAGATCCATAGAGGCTGGGGTCTATCACACCAGGCAAGACCCCAGGTGCAGGCTGTGTAAAGATGCCCCAGAGACAATCCAGCACATAACAGCAGGGTGCAAGATGCTAGCAGGCAAGGCATACATGGAACGCCATAACCAAGTGGCCGGCATAGTGTACAGGAACATCTGTGCCGAGTATAACCTGGAAGTCCCAAGGTCAAAATGGGAGATGCCCCCAAGGGTGGTGGAGAATGACCGAGCTAAGATCCTGTGGGACTTCCAGATACAGACGGACAAAATGGTGGTGGCGAACCAACCGGACATAGTGGTGGTAGACAAACAGAAGAAGACGGCCGTAGTGATCGATGTAGCGGTTCCGAATGACAGCAATATCAGGAAGAAGGAACACGAGAAGCTGGAGAAATACCAAGGGCTCAGAGAAGAGCTCGAGAGGATGTGGAGGGTGAAGGTAACGGTGGTCCCCGTGGTAATCGGAGTACTAGGTGCGGTGACTCCCAAGCTAGGCGAGTGGCTCCAGCAGATCCCGGGAACAACATCGGAGATCTCTGTCCAGAAGAGTGCAGTCCTGGGAACAGCTAAGATACTGCGCAGGACCCTCAAGCTCCCAGGCCTCCGGTAGAGGAACCGAGCTTGAAGGATAAACCGCCCGCAGGGGCGTGCTGGGTGTTTTTATATATATATATATATATATATATATATATATATATATATATATATATATATATATATATATATATATATATGTGTGTGTGTGTGTGTGTTATTCTACTTTATCTTATTCTATTCCATTATTTTTCTTGATTTTTGCTGCTCTTAACTTTGTACTTTCTGCCGTAACCAAAAGATTTCCCATGTGTGGGACGTCAATCCAGTGAGGTCACGTTCTGTACTGGCACAAGGTGGCTTTAAACATGCTCTAAAATCATTCAGTTTAAACACTTATTTGATGAATCCAGTTTCAGAGACATATACATAGTGTTAGGATATAATTCTGTGATTCAGGTAAAACGATTTCTAGTAGTTTTGGTCAGGTGATCAGTTGCACATCACCTGCATGCACACAAACTGCTGCTGCCAAATCACACATTTCTCAGATATATTGAAATTCCTCACCATCTTTGTTGCAGTACTTTGACACTGGTAATAAGCTCAGGGAGTTACGTTTCCCTCACTCATATTTTTGCATCAATGTTTTACTTATGAAATTAACCTGCGATCACCAATTAATAGTCACAAGGAGCTATGTCAGATGGCCTGTCTTGGGTCGTGCCTGGGTCAGTGGTTTCAATGAGGTGTGAAAAACAGAAGGAATTTTATTTGGTTAAATTCTAACACAAATCCCCCTGCCTGCTGGGGGACTAAGGATGCCCCTTTCATTAATAGTGCATATAGTGATATAGTAATGCCATATTTTCATGCTCTGGATCTGATTTCACTCTTTTACTCTCTAGATCTCGCTTTATATTTTCCAGCTCTACGACCCTCTTGCAGAAGATGCTTACACCATCTGGT
Source organism: Rhamphochromis longiceps (assembly GCF_057381845.1). NCBI lineage: Eukaryota > Metazoa > Chordata > Actinopteri > Cichliformes > Cichlidae > Rhamphochromis > Rhamphochromis longiceps. The sequence goes on from NC_140561.1 coordinate 6,184,754, forward strand.
CTGGTCTGAATCAGTGATAATCACCTTAAAACGCTCAGTAGAAAGCTCCACATTTTCTTTACCATTTTTGGTCACCGTGAACACAATTAAGTCATGACAGAGAATGACTTCTCTGCACTGATCTCTGTCTGAAGAATGATTGGAGATATCCATTGGTGGGTGAAGCACATGAGCAAACACTGATAAGTGCACAGGACTCTTATGGCTGTATGGGGGACATAGTATCTACTTCAGCTGCAGACACAGATGTCCTTATACATTTACACAGTTTCCATTCATTTCCCAACATCTCTGTTCTGCACTATTTACACCAACATTGTTGCATTTGCTATTTTGTTTTAAAATATTGTTAATAGCTGTTCATTTAAACCACTTTACTGAAGCAGGCGAAGTGCTCAGTGAAGGCTCAAATGATGTGTCAATTACACCCTTTATATCAGCGTGCACAGAGGGAGTGTTAACAAAGAAACCTGATAACTGCTGCGATGACAGCCATTATCTGATTGTGGCTTTAGGTTTCGTTAAGCCAGCTCATGCAAAAAGCCTTGCTATTGTTATGGCAAATGCAGATGGACCCAGGGAGCAGAATGCACGGAGGCAGAGTTGCGGTGAAGACAGTTTATTTACAGTGATGGGGAGGTTTTACAAGGACAAAGCATGTACAATAGTGCATGAATGGGGACGCGGAGCCAGGACGTGCAGATGATGGAAGCACACACAGGTAGTGCACTCGATTTGGTACTGTTTATTGCCAAAACCTCCAGACGGAAACAAACCAGACGGGGCGAAATCCTGGGGAGGAAACAAAACTCCTTACAATCACCAGAAATAATCCAACGGCTCCAGCAGGCAGGGGCAGAATTACAGACTCTCCAAAAACGTCAATACTCCGACACTAGTCTTCTGTCAGGTACTCACCTGAAACTGTGAGATGTTACAGTATGAGTGAGTCACTGAACCTGGCACACCTGTTACTCAACAGGTGTGCCAGGTTCAGTGACTCACTGCCCCGCCTACCTATACAAAAAGGGAGGCGCCAATTGAAATCATTGAAATCTGACCTTTGCTACACATGTGTTTACACAATCAGCATCGTTAGATCTACACAATGAGAAATGCAAAATATGTCTTTTCCTTTTAACATCTCACAGTTTTCTCTGGAATGTTTCTAACTCTTCAGATTTGTAAGTTATTTCTATATTTGCTTGATAATATAACACATTTTTGAAGTGGTCTCAGAGTTTTCACTCAGCTTGACTTGATTTGTCTGTGTGCCTCATAGAGCAGACGTTATTACCTCTGCCAAAGAGGTCATGTTTTTGGCAGTGTTTGCATGCATGTCATTCTTTGTTTGTAAGCATCAAGGCTCAAAAAGTTTTTAATGAATTCGGATCAAACTTTGTAGGAGTGTAATGTTGAAGTGTAACATCCAAATATTCCACTTCTTCAAGGTCAAATAAAGTCAAGCTTTCATAAAATGTCTTTTACCTTTAACACTATGTTTAAAACTCTGCCTTTGTTTGTGTTGCCACCATTTAGGAAATGATACTGATATATGGGGATTCTAAATATCACATTATGGTTTGCATCCAATAATGTCGTTGACATTTGACCTCTAAGCTCATTTTGTTATATTTCACATCTGTTTTCAGTCAAGTTGCCTTCAAAATGTTTTATATCTCTAAAAAAACTGTTGTCAAAAGAAAGAAAGAGGTAGAAATTTTCTGTAGTGTAATATTATATACTAAGCTCAAGTTATTCATTCCCAGTCATTTACAAATCAGTACATCTCATCCATTATCTACATCTACATAATATTTGTTTAATCAAAGCAAACATCTGTCATGCTACGCTTATTTTACTGCACTACAAACTTCCCTAAAGTGCATTTCAGAAGAACAAAGAAAACTAAATTAATAGATATAAAATACAATACCCTTAAAAATTCCCTTTGAAGTAAGTACTGCCCAGAGCCTGAGCCACTTCAGTTTGTGCTCTCGGAGCACTTCTTGTTCCCATTAGTGTTGCTGCTGCACATCAGAAAATAATATATGCAAATACAGTGGACTAATGACATTTCACTGGGCTAAAGAGAGGTGAACTTACTCAAATCTATAAAGATATGGGCTATTTACAAAAGTCTTTCTTGGAGCAAGAATCCCTGTGTAAGGAATTGCTCCAACACACGTCTTTGGCTCAAGATACTGGTATACTGTTTGGTATATTGATTTTCTAAAGACCACACTAATACCATGGACAGTTTGGAGATATTTTACACAATAAGTAATAAATCTGAGCACGGTAAGGACAAGCAAAGGCTAGCACCCTGTTTCCTGTGAATGACTGTTTCTGCATATCAAATAGTCAGCTAGACATAGACAGACTTCATTTGATCCCACGCTGGGAAAAATCGTATGGTTACATTGTCACCTTGGTTCTCTGAGTGAGAGACTACCTCTCCACTCCGTTACATATATGTACGGGGTATGATGCCACGACCAAGGGGGGTCATACCCCGTACATATGGAATATGTAACGGAGTGGAGAGGTAGTCTTGATGTCATAGAGAACACGTGTTATTGCAGCACAAAATGGACCAAGATTTTTCTTTTTTATATGTACATAAAGTGCAGTAGTGTGATACTAATATGCAAGTATTTTTAAACAGTATTGTTTATGTGTGGATGTTGTCCAGTCTGACTACCGATGATATGAAATTCCTGGGTGGTTGTTTCCTCAAGAAGTCAATCACCATCTCCTTCTCATTGGTCTTCTTACTGGTGCTGATGTGGAGGTAGTTGAGTTCACTCCAGATGACAAAGTCATCAATGATTAAACTATGCTTGTTTAGCTTGTGAATAAAATGGAGCCGAAGTGTAACTCAGTGTGGTTTAGCTGTAAGAACGTGGTTGGTGTTAAGAGATGAATTCTTCAGTCAGACTGTGGAACGTTTCCTGAGCTAACAACAGTGGCTGATGTCCTCACTGTCCTCACTCGCTGTATATTTCCTAGTGAAGAACTGAGGCTCTTTCCCTTCTCATTATAATAAACATGATGGCGTTAGCAGAAGCCACAAATGATGAACAATGTTTCCCTCTTTTAGCTTTTTTGTTCATTTATCCTTGTTAAAGACAATTTTAATGATGATTACCATGGTAACATCAGTCTTAGATACCATATTACTTGGCTAACTCAGGTCAAATTATTTTATCATTAAATTAATTAGTCTATATTTTAATCAACCTAACTTGAATTAGATTAAGTCACCACCAAGCTTTTTGAGATGTTTTGTGGCAATGATCTGTAACAGTTGGTTGTTCTTGTGCAGCTGTGAGAAAAAACTGACTTTGAATATCATTTAGCTTTAAACCAGCTCACAGCATTCTGTTCATGGCGGCGCACTGTCACTGTCCTAGGATTTAAATTGTGTGCCCTAGCATGTACCCATGCCTCCCACAGGAGCCTTGACCACTGCCACTCACAGCACAATGGTCCTGACAGAGAATATGCTGTGGAGCCACGGGAGGGAGTGGTAGACCCCCACAGCACGGACATCAATACGCTGTCACAGCATGCACCCAATTTCCTCTTATCCAGCCACACATCTGACAGCTGCTCCCACATCACCACAACACTCTCATTCCTGACAGGAGAGGAGCGCAACACAAAGAGACGCCACTCTGTAGGGTTTTCTTCAGACAAGAGTTCTGGCAGTGTGTTTCATCATAGCTGCAGCATGGATCATGTTTTGACCCGCGGCAGAATTATCTTTCTTCATCAAACAGAATTAAAGATGTGTAAGGCAGTGATCCTCTGGCCCAAACCAAACAACAACAAAAACAAACAAATATGAATTGTGATTTAATAAAAGTGTGCAATAAAAAAGTAAAGAAGCTTAAAGGAAGTTTTCTTTGGGGTTTTTTGCTAAATATAATAAACAGCTGAAGGTTGTGTATTAAACTATTTACTACCTAGAGTAGTAAATAGTTGCCATGTACAAAAAAATGCCAACATGAATAGAAGAATTACAATAATGGATGTTTCTGGGACATGCTTTTCTTAGCAGAACTTATAGTGCACGATTGCCTCCACACAAACGTTTGCATGTAGTCCTGGATGAAAAAAGGGTGACCACAAACTGCACACTGATTGGCAAGAGCATACTCTGGATTGTTTTTGTCAGCGGACATTTAGAATAACCAACATTCACAAAATGGACAACTGCGCCTGTAATGTCCAGTGAGTCCTCAGGAAAGTGGTCACAGAGGTCAAACAAGAGGAGCCCATTTTACATGTTCTTCCAAATATTTGATGCTGACTCCTGGTAGCAGTACATAGCTAAAACATGGTTCTGGGTGTTGAAGGTAGTTATGCCAAATATCAACTTTCAAGCTTGTTTTGTCTATTTTTACCCTATATACTATATTCTGTGTATATCTGCAGATGTTTGAATAAATTGCTACCCCTGTTTCTCATTTAACTAGTTAAATACTTTTTTAGAAGTGAGACTTTAGCACAGTACGATATGTGTCAGAGTGAGGCTTGTTCCTAAACACCATGTGTCAATAAACAATGTAGAACAGGTTACAGAGAAACAAAACCCAGGAAAGAAAGACTCCACCCAGACAAGCTGAGAATCACCAGCCTACCCTAACCCTTACCTTATCTACCAGGTTATATTATACTTTTATTTAATTAATTATTATTATAATTATTTATAAAACACCAGATCAGAACTTGAGTACTCTGGTCAGGGCGCTTTACATTGCATTTACATTACAGCTAATTTACTGCTTATGTATTGAGGTTCGAGTACCTAATTACACCACCATCTAAAAAACTAAACATGGACAGAAATCAAGCTACGAGATAAATAAAAAACCTGTACTGCACACAAAGGCTGAAGACTTAATGTAGACTAAATGTAACTCAAGTTATAAACACAGACAGTTAATGAGTGAGCGAACATGGCTGGATATGCACAGTGAGCTTACTGGGAAAACAGACATATGGTGTGAACAAACAATCAGGAAATGTGGAAGCAGAACAAAGGCAAGCGAGTATAAACTGCAATCAAACAGAGGAGAAGCTTTTCAACTCTGTATAACTGAAAGAAAAGTATCACTGACAAACAGACAAGCGAGTACAAGTCAGGAGGGAAAGATGGAACTGAAAACCAAGAAATATTCAAAGACTGTAACAGGATGCAAACTTCACTGAATCACTGAACACTTTATGTGCAGTTTATAATTTCAATAAATGAACACATTTAGAACACGATGGTTCTAAATGCACAAATATGCAAACATATGTAAAAGCATCAGCATGTCACTGCATTGACCATATTAGGCATTTTAGCATGAAGTTGATATGAAGATCCCAACCATACCGTCCTATTGTAGGAGTCAAACAATTATTATTTAATAGACTATTCCCTCCATGGTCGCGGATAAGGTCATAATGTTTGAAGCTATCACACCAATAAGTTTAGCAGCTATAAATAAACCTAATGATGGTATTAATGAATAGGTGGCAGGTGGGCACACGTAGTCATTTCATGTAGATGTTCAATTCAAATCAATACTCTCAGGAATACAGATTCATGTAAAAGGGAAAAGCACCTGTAAAACAGCAAATATGATCTTGACCTTGATCACGAATGGGATGAAGACCCATTAGTGATCTTTGTGTGTACGTTTGATTAAATTCTGACCAGTGATGCAGAAGAATCAGTGACTCTTGTGAACTGTCGACAAATGATCTGGTGGACAGTGGACACTTCACCTTGGGAGGAGCTCATTAGTCCTTTGGATGGCTGACCTAAAGATGTTCATTTATTATTTAAAGTGGGCTTTGTAAAAATGGAAGAGACATTTTGTTGTATCATATAATAAATACTGGAATAGATGCTATTCTTCTTGTACTTGGAGTTGAATTTAGATGAAATACTCCATTCCAAAAGCAGAACCTGTCATTATGAAAACCACAGCTGTTACTAATAACATTAACAATGGCTCTGTTCTGTTCAAATGTCCCTGTAATCCATTACAGCATGACAGCGAGACGTGAGCTATAGCCCCTGAAACTAAAATAGCCGTGTGGATTTCAGCCATTAATCATTATATTATTTTGATGTAATTGTGACATTTGCACTGTAACATTTAAAACATTCCTTCTGGTGTGGGGGAAGAAAAAAACATTTACAGCTTTGACATTACTGTAACGGTGTACATGGTATAAACTGCTTTTTAATAGTGAACTGATGCACAGGGAGGGAAAAACTGCTGGTTGCTTATAACAGGTCTTGATGCGTTGCGGGAACTGAAAAAACAAATGAAACATACAAACTTGCCGTCTTACTTCATGGTTAACTTCATTTCTGTTGTTTCCAGTAGTTCCAGATATTTCAGAGAGCACTCAGTTTTGATTAAAATAGGTCTTGAGACATAACAGTTTGCTTTTCACGTTGACTGTGCATGTGTCACTGTTGTTTTAAGGATGTTTTCTTTTGCTTTACACAGTGATGCATGATGTTGAGCCTTGAGTTGTAATCAAACAGCAAGTGTAGCCAATTATCTGTGATGGCCATTAAACTGGAAAGATGGATTACCAATTATTAATGACACTAGTGGGCATTCAGCTCTTCAGTCCCCAAATCTTGATGTACTAAACACCATGAATCTTGGTTAGAACTATTTTTTATTTTCACGCTGGAGTTCATGTTCAATGGGAAAAACCAAACGCGGACAAAAACAGGATGCCAAAGGACAAGGCATGTTGACTGGTACTGAAATAGCAAGAAAAACTATTCTCACAAAAGGTGGCAGAATAAATTTGATGCTACATGGAGCCAGCGAAGCATAATAAGGCAGATACACATACAGTGGATCTAAAAAAGTCCACTCAAGGAGGTGAGGAGAAGGGTAATGAAGATTTTTCAATGTGTTATAGATATACCATGGAACATGGTTTTACAGTAATCCACAAGTGAAGAACTAGACATCCCTCCAAAACTGATGAAAAGAAAAGACTAAACCTGTTCAGGGAAGGTACCCAAAGGCCTACATGTGACAGCAGCCTCAGTATTTTAGGGTTTCAAGATGGAAGCAAAACATCCATACACAACTAAACCATACAAAGCTACACATCAAGTCTTTCAAGGCTTTAAAAGCAGCAAATATGTTCAGGTTAATTTTGGGGGCTATAATTCCAAATGGTATACTAGGAGCAACGGAGCAAAAACATTTCTACATATCACCAAAAGAGCAACCTGCCAATGGTGAAGCATGGTGGTGGCAGCATTAAGCTTTGGGGATTTTCTTTAGCTTAAACTGAAATTTTGATGAATGGTGAGCAGTGAGGACACAGTAATGACGTGGAAAAAGACTGAAAAAAGAGAATTAAACTAAATGTTGGTGACCTGGTTGTATTTTTTCCAGTGTATGGTTGTCCGACTGATTTTACTTCATTTAAATTAGCTCAGCCCAATCAGACCTGACCAGTCAAACCATCGTATAGTAAGAATTATACAAAACGACTGTTTTCCTTTTATGTAGTGTAAAGATATACCAATACAGTATAACAGACTGAGATGAGATGAGAAAAATACAGCTCCTCAATATGTTTGCTTTGTACATCCAATCAGTCTATTGACATTGGAAAGAAATGTCACTGATTAAAGAAAAGCATTTGGTTTTATTTGGCAGGTCAGGCCAGCCTGTCAGTAAGAAGCCTGTGTTTTTGATATGATGCTTTTTAATGACTGCAACAGAATACCATAAAAAGTGCCCCAAATCTTCCCGTTATCTGGAAGCTTTACTCTTTGCAAATCCAGTTTGCCAAAAAATTCCCCATCGAAGTGTGCAGGATCTTCATTGGCCAGAATTTGGAGGCATTTGAGTGAACAAGGGGTCGAAGGTCACTGAATAAACTGCTCTCCATTATGGACAGTAAGTTTTATTTTCTATTTTACTTTAACTTAGTTTATATTAAAAAATCTGTCGGAATACCTCACATTATAAGGCTTTCACCGTGGCCTGTGGTTTTAACAATGTAGCCTACACTAGCTTTATTCTTTATTTTGCTACTTTATCCTGCTTGCAGTTGTGCAGAAGAGCAGACCAAGATTCCACCACAGTGATGTGAAACACTCATAGCCAGTTATCACAAACACTTGTTTGCAGCTCTTGTTGCCAAAGGTGGCACAACCACTTATTACGTTTAATGGGCAATTGGTTTTTCACATAGGGTCAGCTAGCTTTGGATAGGTCTTTTTTCCTTAAATAAAAAATATCATCATTTGAAAACTGTATTTTGTGTTTAGTTGAGTTACCTTTGTCTAATATTACAGTTTTTTTTTTTTAATCTGAAACAGGAAAGTGTGACAAATGACTTGTTCCACTGACTCATAAAAAGGAAGAGATGCCACTAAATTTAATGTGGCCTAATAAAGACAGTACAGTGCTCCAGCCAAAAGTGGTTAATGGACTCTGCTGGAAACTGAATTTAGTTATTTCTCCTGCAAAACAATAAAGAAAATTTACTTTATTCAAAATAGATAACAGCGCTGGGTGATTCAATTATTGAGTGACTACACAAGCAATTTGATAATAAAACAATAATAAAAATTGTTCTCTCTTAATGTAAATGATTTCTCATTACACACTTACACTGAAGTGCTTCAGTTCTTGGCATTTAATTACTTTTTTAAATTTGGTGTGAAAGGCTTGAACACGAAGCTAAATAGAATCATGATTATATGAAAAATGTGCCAAATGGTCATTTTGTGATCTGTGAGTCATGCAGTCAGGCCTGGTCTTAGCACAGTGGGAAGTGCTAATGAAAATATACATTGAGTGTGTTCATGTGTGTGCGTGTGTGTGATTTTTCTCTCTGTGTGAGCTGAACGGGATCAGTGAGAGTTTGTGTTGCAATCCTATGTTTTGAGAATCTACGAAGCCATGGGACTTCAGTGTGTCATAGTCCTGATTCGTATTTCACAAGGAAAATCAATCACGCTAACGATAATCACCGTGGAGGAACCTTCCGATGGGTGCGAGCTGTTCGTGTTCATTCAAACTAATCCATAATGTGGCATAGCTTCCAGCTAACAGCCTTCTCTTTCATTCATCAGTCACTAACCATTTGGGCTGGGCCTGTGTTGTGATTGATTGTGTTTATACTTTGTGCCTGCTGTGTGACTGATGAAGTGAAATGTGTGTGCACCGTTCATGTGCACTCTATGCATGCTGCACACAGAATCAGTGGTACAGTTGGAGCTGCTCTGAGACACAAGTTTAAAGAAATTGAAACTTTTCAGCCTACAAACCAAAGTAATCCTGCTCTTTCAATTTCAGTTGTAATCACCTTTAGTTGGTCACCAGTTCTCTGTAAACAAGTTTGTTGCCTCTCGAAGACTAATGTTAGCCTAGTAGAGGCATTGGCTGGAGGGACCAGGTTATCTATTTGTTGGGAAGCACTAATGTAACAAAGTGTTCTGCAGTTTACCTCTGTGGCGGCCATCTTGTTTTCCCTGTAAAGAGGAGGCCTGCCTCAATTGCAGCTCTTTTATAAGCCAGTCTGAATTGAGAAGGCGTGGTCTTTAGAGTATTTAAAGTGGGCAGGAAATGGATTGGGGGCAATTTTGAAAAGATAGAATAGAATACAATAGAATTCAACTTTATTGTCATTGCACATGCACAGGTACAGGGCAACGAAAGATGCTGTCTGTATGTGCATGATATTGGCATGAGACAATAAAGTAATTACTTCAGTTAAGATAGAGTGAAGACTGATGTTTCCCTCACCACACCTCTCTGCGTAACAGTGATGTAGGAGTGGGATTTGGTTACGCCTGTGAATGAGGGAGAGAACACGCTGAGTGAGGGGTGTAGGATGTGGAAGAAACCGTGGGACATGGAAGAAAGAGAAGGAGGACTAACAATTGAGCCAGGTCCACCACCTGAAGGAGCAATGGCTGATGAGGATGATTTTGAACCAGTAGTAAGACCTAAGCAGACTGCAGTTAGTGTCGTGAGTAAAGAACTTTCTGAACCAGATATCTTTGATGAAATTAGAGAATTTATGCGGCATTCCAAAAGAACAGAAGCAATACTGTTTGAACAGATTAAACAACTGAGTGACAATATACCAACATGATGTACATTCTGAACTTCAGCCTTCTGTCCAGAGTGACATTTCTACAGCAGCTGTTTTCCCAAAGCAAGAGCCTGGGCAACTGGCTCCACTATCAGCTGTGCAGCCACCTCACGGAGCCACTGAGCACCAAGCTGAGCTGCCTCCTCCATCTCAACCACTGCATGCACAGCCTCAAATGCATGTTGTTCAACCTGCTCCAGTGCAGAGAGCAGACAAACACCGTGGAGGTGAGCCAAGAATACCTGACTTCAGGGAAGGTGAGGATTCTCAAAGTTTCTTTGTACGATTCAAATGCATAGCTAAAACGTGGGGATGGCCACAAGTGGAATGGGCAGCTAGAGTGGTCACGTTATTGACTGGAAAAGCCCTTGAAGCTTATGCTGGCATGGATGAAAAACAGTCTGACTCTTATGAGGCCATTAAAGCTGCAGTGTTATCCAAGTTTAATGTAACAGAGGAGACCTACAGATACCGGTTCCGGAGCACCAGTGTACCAGTGGGAGAGAGTGTGCGTGAAACCTACAATCGGATAAAGGGACTCTATAAGCATGGATGCGTCCTGACAGTCGGAGCAAAGAAGAGATTGGCGAAACCATTATTTTGGAACAGTTTCTTCCCGCGCTGCAGCCAGACGTCTGCACATGGGTGAAGGAGAACAACCCAAAGACAGGAGAGGAAGCTGAACGTTACCTAGCTGCTCATCGTGAACCTTTAAGTCAAAGATGACTGTGGGGAGACCAAGGTTTGTGGAGGTAAAACCTCCAGGGGTGACTAGTGTTGAAAGCTTGGACACTAGGGGTGGTAAGAAGCCTATACATCGCAGTCAAAGGTACAACCTCATTTGCTATTACTGTCAGCAGCCTGGTCATAAAGCTTCTTTATGTCCCCTAAGAAACCAAAGTCAGTAGAGTTGTGTGTAGTTCCCTCCACAGGTCTTGAGGGTGAACTAATGATGGTTTAGTGCCACATAAACATGTGGTAGATGTTTCAATAAATGGCCATACAGTAAAGGCTCTTGCTGACACTGGTAGCTCACAAACCTTGGTTAAATCTTCTATGTTGAGCAATGTATTACCTAACTTTAACAAAGCTGTAAATATTACTTGTGTTCATGGGTGTCAAAAAGATTATCCAACAGCAGATGTCACTATTGAAGTTGAGGGCCAAGCATTTATGTTAACTGTAGGAGTGTTGGATCAGTTAGCATATGATGTCATTCTGGGAGAAGACTTGCCAATTTTAGACAGTTTGGTTCATAATAACTCTGAAGCCTATTCCTGTGCTGTTGTCACAAGTCTGGGTTGTGGCCACTTTTAGCATGATAATGTGTACTGCTAGTTTAACAACAAGTTTGAGGTTGACTTCACCTCCGAGTATGAGTTGTCGCTTTTATTCTTGAGATATCCTCTTAAAAAAAATTGAAAACATTGTCGGCTAAATTTTTTGGGCACTTTGAAATTGAGTGCATGATGACAGAATGATGCCTGATTTTTTTTTTTTTTTTTTTTTTTTTTTTTTTTATGCACAGCAGCCGACACCCGTTCTGCACTTTACTACCAAATTAGTATCTTTTTTTTAACAATCATTCAACATCTTTATCACCTGTCTTTCTGAGGATGTCTCTGATTGGAGGCAGTCCTCAATTGATCACTTTTGTGCAGAAAAAGAGTCAGTGACACATCAAATGTATGCATAGCAATACAGTATGACCATCTGCCTATTGTGTTGGTCCCTTGACCCATCACAGATTCCAATACACCTCTGAAGGTGTGCTGTGGTATCTGGCAACCAAGATGTTAGCAACTGATCCTTTAAATCCTGTAAGATGTGAGGCGGGCCCTCCATGAATCAGACTTGATTGTCCAACACAGATGCTGATTTGGATTGAGATCTGGGGAATTTGGAGGTGAAGTCAACCTCAAACTTGTTGTTAAACTAGCAGTACACATTATCATGCTAAAAGTGGCCACAACCATCAGGGAATACCATTTACATGTAAGGGTGAATGCACATTTAGGTGCCAGGTGTTCTGCAGGTAAGCAATGCATACACATCGGCAATCCACATGATCCCGGCCGCCTTCTTCCGTTGCTCCGTAGTCCAGTTCTGATGCTCTCATGCACATTGTTGGCACTATTCAGCATGAATACCCTGACTGGTCTGCAGATACACAGCTCCATATGCAACGAACTGCAATGCACTGGATATTCTGACACCTTTCTATCAGAATCAACATTAAGTTTTCCACAGTTTCAGCCAGAGTAGTTCACCTGTTGGACTGGACCAGAAGGGCCGGTGTTCACTCCCCACATGCATGAGTGATCCTTGGCCGCCCATAACCCCGTAGTTTCCTTTACTTCTGTTGGTTCCTTGAACGACTTTTAATACATACTGACCACTGCAGATCAGGAACACTCCACAGCACTCTCTGACACAGTCATCTAGACATCACAATTTGGCCAAAAACCTTATGCTTACCTATTTTTTCTACTTCTGACAAATCAACTTTGAGAACAATACATGTACTTGCTCCTTCATATGTCACAGGTGCCATTGCTCCTTTTGTCCTTTGTCATGGTGTTGTTCCTCTCCTGCGTATATCCTGCTGTCTGCTAACTTTTTGGAATTTGGTCTTGTTTGAGTTTTTGTATCAACTTTGGAGATTTGATGAGCTCAATAAAGGCTTGCCTTTTGTTTCAAATTCTGCCTGCAATGTTGTACATTTCCATGTTATTGTGTCATTTGACACATTAACTGTGTCAGACAGGGCCTTACCGTGTTCCAACATGTCTTGGCAACACCAATTATGAAATGTACTTAACTGAAGAAAAAAAAAATCTAGTGGTTCATGTAAACGCTTTGCAGTCATGATGCATTCTTTAATGTTCCTTTTGCGTTACAGACTGACATCAAAAAGAACATTAAAATATATAAAATGACCAGAATGCGATATACAATTACCACAAAGCAAAGCGACATGACCACAAAATAGGAATACATTTACAGACAGAATGGGCAAGAAAACACAGATACAGAATTACCACAAAGAAATGAAAATCAACTACCTGAGTGGTCATTCCTTGTCTCTTTGTGCTCGTCTTCCCTCCTAAGAGACGCACAATGACCACAAACAAATGCAGCACAAGTACAAAGATAGTGATTTAAAAGAGAAATCCTGACTATAAACTAAATACAAAATGACAGTTATGTAATTTAAATTACTACAAGTGGATGCAACAAGGCCATAGAGAGATGCAGAAGGATCATTGACACAGAATGGAATTGCAAATAAAGACATTACAGGGACTCAGAATGACCACAGCGATGAGGATGAGGAAATGAAGCTATATATCTGAATCACATTGCATTTTGAAAATGATGTATGCATGCATATAAATATCAAAACTGTGTGGGTTTTTTTAATTTATATTTCTCAGTGTGCCCTTTTATTCTTTTGCTATAATACAAGTGTAGCAAGTGTGGGCTTGTTTAACAGTTAACATAGCCTCTGGAGTTGAAAAATGAAGCTAATGTGCATGTGTCAAAAGTTTTCCTTAGAAGGCCACTGGAGGCTGTAGCTGAAAGTAATACAGCCTGCAGAGTTTCATACTAAAGTGTTCAACTTTTCTGTAAAAAATAAGAAGATATTCAACCTGGAACAAAAACAGCTTTGCTCTGTAGCTCATCTATTAAGGATTAGAGTCAGGGGTGTGACTGCTTTGACGAATGTGCCGATGCAAGCACCTGTAGCTGATAGCTGTCACTGAACTGTACATATCAAAGAAAAAAACATAATCCCCCTACCAAGTCTGTGCACTACTTTTTGGAGTGTGGATAGAGCAAAGTTTTGTTAAACATGTTTTTAAGGATGTCAGACTCTGCTTATGATTTATTGTATGATGCCTGATAGCTACACTGTAAAAACGATAACTAGCAATTGTTGATTTCACTAAAGTTTTTAAATTAAACTGACTTAGAAATAAAACTTTCCATTTACAACCTAAAAAAGCTTGTCTACCCAACAAATTTCTTTCATTGTTGTCCTAACTAAGATTTTCTAGACAGCATAACAAAGATTATCAACTTTTGAGCAGAGTTTCTGAGTCAAGTTGGGAACCAGTGGGAAACCCCGTAGATGACTGGCACATGTGGTCTGAACAAGTTTGAACTAAACCAAACGGACTTTCAACTGAGCCTGAGCAGACCTGAGCTGTGTGATAGTGGTTTACCATGTGTTCTAGACTAAAAACCTCCTAAGAAAATTTGAACCATCGTGGCTAGATTTGGATGTAAAATGCAATTTTTCGACCATTGAGGATTTTCACTTCTGCAGTTTTGGACAGGTGCTGGAGCTGCCGACCATTTACCCTAGCAGGTAAGCTAACTACATGTGTTATTAAGATTTTCTACAAGCGCCTAGGCTGCATCCTCCTGAGGACCCGGGAGGATGGAACTAGTAAAACACTGAAAAAGGCCAACAATAGCATTTTTAAGTTATCTAAGTGACTTAATTGACCCCCCCCCCCCCCCCCCCCCCCCTTGGCTAGCTATCGAGCTGGTGGGTAACAGACGTCTCCGAAAGCGTCGGAGCACTTTTGCAAGTATATGTTGTCTTAATAAACTGAACAGATATTAGCAATTTACACAGCTACATTAACGCCTGAAAATATCTTAAAAGTTTATTTTGTGACCCAGAAAGAGTAATATTAAAACTAATTCCACAGATAGAATTTGCACATGCGCAATAAGGATCGGGGAGTCCGATCCGTAACTTTTTTCTCTCGTTTTTTTTCTACATTATATTGAAATGTTTCAATATTGCAAACATTTTAAGAGATGCTTATTATAAGGAGGACGTATTTCTCGGACGCATTTAGAGGAGTCCACTATGAATTTGGGCAGCCTTCGTCGCGCCGCTGTGTCGTAATCGGGCTACAAGCAGCCTCTGAAGGTTTTAGCTCAGAGAAAGACTTCAGTAGATTCATTGCTGGACATCTCTATAATGACTTTACTGTGAAATGGGAAAATGTTGTATTTTGTTTCTTTCGAAGGCAAAAACAAGAAGATGTTTACTTTATAATAAACTTATTAGTTATCTTAGCTAAATTTTATTTTCACAAATGCAAATACAGTAACAAAAAACCTAATTTTAAACATTACTATAATGATGTTTTATGTTACATAAAATTGATTAGTGGATCACTTAACAAAAAGGCTATGAAAACTATTACCATTTGTAGTAATTACAAATTATTTGAATGTATGTAATTCTTTGTATTACACCCCCTGGCATATGTTAATTTTGTTCTGATTGTATACATGTTCTGTATACTGTTTCTTAATAAAGTTTAATATTAAAAAAAAAAAAAGGTTTTAGCTCAGAGTAGTGGCCAGCGCAAAAAGTAATGTTTAATGTTAAACACTCTGAAATTCAGACAGACATCACTAAATGACGGTATCTCACACTGGCTTTTTACAGCACTTCTGCCATGGTAAAACTTATTAGCTTATTACCCGTTTTGTAACCAGTTTCAATGTTATCTTTGCATGAAAACGTTATGTTAACCTTGACAACAAACTGGGCCAAGCACGCGTTGTCATGGAGACTCTTTCATGGGTCGGTGTAGGATATGTGCGCCAATTATATGACAGTGATATAAGTAACTTGCATATTGTCTAATATTTGTCTAATATTGTTTTTTCACTTTTTCAATAGTCACCGTTTATCCGGTGCAGCACTGTTACTTTAAAGTAATGTTTAAAGCTGACTTGACAGTTTGTCAGCTGGTGTAAGATTGCCTAATGTACTGTAAGTTAATGTCACACGCAAATTAAAGTTGTACTTCATGCTCTGTATTATAAGATTGCTACATTTTCAGAGCTTTTTACATAATGGGGAAGGAGACAATATTAAAGGAATGATTGTGTGTTGTTGATGTATACTGTGTTACAGATAGTATTAATTTTTCTATAGTTATTGCATTTTTTTATCATAGTAACAAAAAAATGTTTGAATTCAAGCTTGCATTTATGTTACATGTCATGTATGTTATCAATCATATACTTGATATAGTAGACAAGTGGTCATAATGTAAGTTAATATGATTCCTTACATATTTTTTTCATGATGTCTCTGGTTTTGGCTTGTTGATGTATTCAGCTCCTGCATCTATGGATTCCTTCTGTGTGTTAGATATGGATGTTTTATCCCATTGCAAAAGTGCTTTTGGCAAAATTGACTATGTCTCTTGTGTTTCAGGGGTGGAGTTCATGCAGTGCCGATTTTGCAAATTCACAAGCTCCAGTCAAGAGACTCTTTTGAAACATTTCCGCCTTCATCACGGACAAGGTGCACATTGGCCATGCATTCACACAGACTTTGTATGTGTATTTAAAACACCTGGAGCATTACGATCACACCTCTCAAGGTCACACTCAGTAGTAAAAATCCACAAAAATTCCACATTTCAGTGTGAACATAATATATATTTGCATATTGATACTGTTTTTTGTGGAGGGTGTTTCTATTCCTGTGCAAAATGTGTATTCATGAGAGATTTTTGAAGTAGGTTTTGCGGTTGATAACACAGTCAGGCATATAACATGGTGCAGACTGTACAAGGCAGCTACCCAGAAATTTTCTGTGCTGAATAAATGGCAATATTTTGGTTATTGTCTTGTTTAGATATCTGAAGAATTTCATCGGATCACAAGCAAAGACCTCCTGGGGACGTTCAATGCATCCCTGGACAAATTTGTGCCTGGCCTGCTGAAACTATACCGGTCTAAGAAGGGAGCTCTTGGTGAGGAGATGGAAGACATCTTGGATAAACTTGATGAACAGGTAAGTGCTCCTTTACCTGACATTTTTAGAAGAGAGTATACCTTTGTCATAACAGAAAAAAATGTTGGCTTCAGCCAAAACACATCAATGGAAATGAATGTAATCAGTCATTACTTTGTTTTTATTTGGCGGTATTTTATTTAATTTGTAAAAAGAAAGTAAAATTGTTAAAATGGTGTTTTGTTTTTTTAAGTTTTACATGTTGCTGGGCCTGATCTGTATTTTATTTTCATTACTATAAGAGTTCTGATTTTGCATTGTGTGTAGGTACACCACGTTACTATACTAATTTAAATGTCTGTTTTCCACTGAATACTCTTTAGACATCTGACATTGTGTCCCACCAAAAGACAGCAGCACTGAGAGGCCTGCCCATTTTCCTCGGAGAGGATGCAACACAGGTTTTCCTGAAGTGCTTAGTAAGTACAAAAAAGTAATGCAAGAAAAACTAGTTGCTATGAGATGTTTTTAAAAGATGATTTAATCCAAAATGGAAATGTCCACTTCCTCAGTGCAGTCCAGATAATTTTATGGTGAGGATTGCAGTTGTCATAACTCTCGCTGCTTTTTTTTCTGCTGAGGAGCACCTGGGCATTGTTAGCGGGTGTTCAACAGCAGAAAATATTTTTGTACAAAACTCATCACAAGGTTGGTTGGTGAAAGATATTGTGCCGTTAATTAAAGGAAAATAAGCTTTTTCTTTTTAAAACCTCCATGAGTCAAATGAGCATCATGGTATAGAGGTTAAAGTTAAGATCTTTAGAAATGTATTTTGTCTTTAATTTTTCTTAGCTTTCAATAATTCACATTTTACTTTTCTTCTCTTCAGGACACTGACATTTTGGAACCAGTGTTGAACGGTGCATCAGTTGCCATCCTCACCATCCTGCAAGATGACGATGCCGATACGTCTGTGCGAGAACATGCTGTTGTGTTGGAAGGGGACATCGTGCTACATAACATTCCAGACCTCTCTACTGCCTTGGCATACCTCTTTGGCCTTCTGTATGCCCTCAACATTGATTATCCAAAGCAGATGAGTTTACCTTTGAAGCAATTCAGGGCATCTTTTTTGAACTCGGTGGCTCTCGATGCTCACAGCGCATAAGGTCTCTAAAAACAAAGCTTTTGCTGTGACTGTTAACGGGGAAGCCAGACATGAGTTTAACTTGTTCTTAAACATGTTCAAGTGCATTGTAGAGTCATGTAAAAAAACAAAACAAAACCCAGTAGTTCAACCCATTTCCCTCTATATAATCGTTCATTTTACCTGATAGTTCACTGTTCATTGATGGTAACATTTCTAATAACTTTTGACTTCTGTAGTTCATCATAGTGAGCCCATGTAAAATGTCAATGTCTGGGTACAAAGGCAATTGTTTGTTGCACTACCCTATTTAGTGTGCAATAGTTAAGTTAAGCTTTTACAGGACAGTCAGGGTGTGAACGTGAATGACTAAGCTGCTGGACACTTTTCTTTTTTTCTGGACTCTGGAATTTTAATGTCTCTGCTGGGGTGCTCAAAGCACCCTAAAGAAACTGGCAACACGTTTTTTTCTGTTTGTTTGCTTTTTTACAGAAATTCACCCCACTGCCCATGACCTTCTGAAATATACTGAAAGCACTGTTGAAAAAAATAAATACGTTTTTACATAACATTCAGTTGTGCTTTGTTTTATTCTATATCTGTTTGAGTGTTTTTTCAAGTACGATAACAGCATACATTTTTCTTTATTAATATTGGTAAATTTTCAACTCACTGGAGTAAGAATTGTATGATTATTCAACAAGAATATCTGTGTTTGGTGAATTTAGGAATACATGGCCTTGGAGGGAATGATTGTATGTTAATTCAACAGGAATATCTTTGTTTGGTGAAGGCAGAAATACATGGCATTGAAACCAGAATTTCTTTGTTAGACTTACAGGATTATCCTAATTAGGTGAACAAGTAGATCCAAGTTGGCAGAACATGAAAATATTAGTTAAGTCAACTACAGTTGGCAGAAGTTGAGAAAACTCAAAAATCTCTTGCATCATGTTGCCTTGAAATTTTAAGTTTTCTCAACTTTTTCTTTTTTACAGTGTATGATCTTCTTTGTGTATACCTACAGTATGTGACTGGATCACATAAATCACATGGAAAATATAGTTTTAAAAATAACCAGACAAACAACAACAAACGCTGTGCTTCCTTTTTAAATGATCCAGAAGAAAAAAGAACATTTGCACGTTGCATGTGAGGAAATGTGCTATGCTGAGAGGAGTCAAGTCTTTGTTCAAGTACATGTGCCTTCCTTTTGTGTGTTTAATTAAAATGTTACTTGATTATTATGTTTGTTTTTCCCCCTGAACATCATCTGTCCAAGTTCTAGCACAGACTGTTACTTCCTGCCCAAGGGTGCCTTTCAATTGCTATCTCTGTCTTTCTGGTCTGCCCTCCTCTCTCCTCCCCCTCCATAGCTTAATCTTCACTGCCCTTTTCACAGTTACGTCCATAAGCATTTGAAGGATGTGGCACATTTTGTATGACTTTCCTTCATGACACAACCAGAGTAGATTTTAGATCAAACAATGAAAATGTGACTGAAGTCCACATGTTCAGCTCTAATTAAAGCAGTTTAACAATAGTATTGTACTAACTGTTTAGGAATTACCATTTTTATAAATAGTTCATTAATTATTTACAGGGAGTTGCACAATTGACTGAGAGGCAGTTTCATGTCCAAGTGAAGCGTGATCCACCAGATTATATTATGTATGTGTGTGTGTGTGTATATATATATATACAACCCGTTCTCACTCCCAAAGCGTAACATTTTACGCTAGGTGACAAATCGTCACCATATTACGTTTTCGGCTACCCACCACGTTCCTAAATGACGACCTCGGAAAAAGAGGAAATATGAGAACCGTCTGGACTGAACCTACACATGTTCGCTCTTTTTCTTCAAATCGCTTAGAAACACGCTATTTAACGTCATTAAAGTCCTGGTTAAGGTCAGGAATAAGGTTATGGTCAGGGCTAGGGATAAGGTTAGGTTTAGGGCTGGAATACAGGGCTGGGACGTCTACTCCCGCGGGAGCGTCATTGCACTGGATTCCAGCCATAACCCGCCGCGTACCATAAGAACGCCGAAGGTCTCCTTTCGCGTTCCTCAGGAACGCCGCGGGACGTGACAAAACGTCGACATGTTACGCCTCGGGAGTGAGAACGCTCTGATATATATATATATATTAGGGGTGCAACGATATTCATATCGATATTGAATCGTTCGATACAGTGCTTTCGGTTCGGTACGCATATGTATCGAACAATACAACATTTGTAATTTATTTTATTAAATTTTCCTTCCGACGATGCTGTCTGTGTTGAGCGCTCAGTGAATCTGTGTTTGACTACTCCGCCTAGGCTGCACTGTCCAGCGCAGATCCACTGAGCGCTCAACACAGACAGCATAGTCCAGGGGTGGGCAATCTCAGTCCACGAGGGCCGGTGTCCCTGCAGGTTTTAGATGTGTCCTCGAACCAACACAGCTGATTTAAATGGCTAAATTAGCTCCTCAACATGTCCTGAAGTTCTCCAGAGGCCTGGTAACGAACTAATCATGTGATTCAGGTGTGTTGACCCAAGGTGAGATCTAAAACCTGCAGGGACACCGGCCCTCGTGGACTGAGATTGCCCACCCCTGGCATAGTCAGAAGGAAGAGCGCAGGGCAAGCTAGCGAGACAGAAGTTAAGCTCTCCTTTTAACATGGACCTCCCCCACCCTCATTCAGATCTGGCGTTTGGAATTATTTTGGTTTTCATGTGACGTATGACCCTGAAGGTAAGCGAGTCATGGACTAAAGTAAAACAGTATGTTGGATGTGCCATGCAATGCTCAATTACATTGGTGTGAACTAGTGTGTTAGCGCAGTTAGCTCGTTAACGTGTTGGCCGTCTAGCCCCATGCACGGAGCGATCGGCGGTAGCTCGTTAACGGAGATTTGCCGTGTTGTGGCGTTAAGGTCATTTCAACGAGATTAACCTGAAAGCACTAGTGGGAACACAACGAATATGACTGCACATTTACGCCGACATCATCCTAGTGCAAAGACAAAAACAACAAGCATGCTACTAACTTTAGCCGAGTCATTTAGACAGCTGTTAGCACATGATTCTCCTTATGCTGCTGAGAATATAGCCCAGAAGAAGCGGATAGTATAGCTTTTATTTTGGAAAGAGACATTTCTCTGTAATAAACTCTCTTTTCCAAAGATGAGTGATTCCTCAATCAGATACAGGGCTTGCAATATCGCTAGCCCGACGTCCTGGAGCTAGCGATTTTTTTCAGTCGGGCTACCAAAATCTATCTCTGCCCTGCCCGTCGGGCTATTGTACGAAAAATATATGTCAATGCTTTTGCATTCTTTCGGAAATGTAGCTGGGTAATTATGTCATTGGCATCGATGAGCCACTGTCAATATGTGACATATTGAAATCGCGTTTGAATTTGTGCTTGTTTTTTTGCTTTCACTTTGAAATCATGCGAACTGTGTATAGAGAGCGACAGCACTGATCTGTGAGTGATGATAATTTGCGCACCAATTCCTCTGACATCGTCTTATTAATCGTTAGCTTACTATGCAAACATGACAAGTGAAATCTCCCGCAGCAAGCTTAAACATGTGAGAGGTTGATCGCGCAGAGAATCGCTGAGCTTATGTGAGTGCGCGTGTAAAAGCAGCAGTATATATATTTTAGTTCTGCTGAGCCAAATAAGACAGGTCAGGGTGAAGAAGTGACAGCCAAAGAAAAGCTTACCACAAAACGGAAAAGTTATGACAAATCAGACTATAAGGCAAAAAGAAAGTGCAGCTTTATGGTTTCATGGACAAAATAATTTCTGTGGCTGTAATATGATGAGCTAAATAACCAGGGCTGCACATAAGTGGTCCGCAGGTGTGCATTCGCTGTCAAAATAAAAAACACGCACAAGGATTAGGGTTAAATTTAAAAACTGTACTTTTGAGTTAAAATATATATTTATAATTTTAATAAATGACAAATTAAAAAGACATGAACATTTTTTTTGTATCGAAAACATATCGAACCGTGACACCAAAGTATCGAACCGAACCGTGAATTTTGTGTATCGTTGCACCCCTAATATATATATATATATATATATATACATATACATACATACCAGTGTGAGAGGAAGAGAAAAATATTGAGAAGGAACGAACAGCTCATGACACAGAGCATATTACAAACCCAAGAAAGTTGATTCTGTTTTTCAGAGGGAGAAATGTTTGCTATTTGAATTCTGTGCCATAAAACAGTCACACAAACATTTGATCTTTTATGTAACAAATTCATTTCCACTTGCTCATCATAAATCCTTGCTCATGAATTCCATAAATCTAAAACTAAGCAGCCAAGTGTGGAAGCCATTGCCACCATCGATTTCACTTGCAGTGTAATCACTGCTGTTTTATAAACTAATTATTTACAATAAAGCTCGACAATATATTCATTGTCAGTGCTATTACTCATGCGCCAGTGATGGTGAAGAAATCAAAAAAAAAAAAAGGGATTTATGGGACATTTCTTTTTTTAAATTTTTTAAATTTTTTAAATTTTTGGCCTGTCCCGTTTGGCTCTTTTGCATCAGAATTGTTGTCTAAAGGCAAAGAAAGATGCCCAACGGATTTACTTTACCAAATTGACCATCCCAGCCTTGCCATAATGGTCCATTTGATTCACCTTTTATTGTTTATTTTATTTTCACTTACTGAATACGGGACAGACTTGACTGGGGGAAAGAAGGGGAGAAAGAAAGAGGGAAAGAGAAACAGCTGAGAAGAGGGACGGGGGAGAAGGGCAAAAGACAAAAACCAACAGAACAGGCAGAGAAAAAAAAATGCATATATCAATCACCTGGATCACCTGCTGAGAAAGAAAAAAGAAAACAAGCAGAAGAGAACAAGAGTAATAGAATAAACAACATCACAATGATATATGGGAATATGACAGTAAATACTAAATGTTAAACATTATTGTGCAGCACATAAGATCAACAGAACACAGTGTGCTTTGAGGTAGGAGCCAAAAAGGGTGTAGTTTGTGGGTGTGATCACCCGTGTGTACACCTGTGAGCATGGACGCGCTTGTTTTTAAAAGGTTCCTTCATGTAATGATCTGCTAGAGGGTGTGGGGGGGCCACAGCCCCGTCCTCCAGGGCATGAAGCAGGCATGGAGGAGATCAAAACTCCAGACATCCAGAGGCCCCCAGAACACAAGAGACCAAGGAAGACCAACAGAGGGGCAGCCGCGCCACTGTCCCGGTAAGAGCTGAGGAGAGTCCCAGATGAGGGCTCACTCAGCAGCCGCGGAGCAGAAGCCAGGGGGAGTTGCAGTGACGCGCCCGTGAGCTCCGCCGGCAGCCAGCCGTGCCTGAGTGACCGAGCCCCAGGCCGAGAGGCCGGGGGCACCCCACCTCCGAAGTGGCCCGAGCGAGCCAGGCCAGGCCCCGATAAGCGGCCGCCAAGGAGTGAGCCGGTGTGTACCTGGACGCCCATCCCCGGACACAAAGAACCACCAACGCACCGATGTCTGAGGGAGTCCGCCACTGGCAGGGGAGGTGGTGGTAGGGGGAGATAGGCCTCCAAACCTTGGAGGGCCTAAGATGTCCCCAGGGAGGTGGCGCCTGACACCCAACCTGACATATAGACACAGACATACAGGCACACACATATACAAACATCCATTCCCACCCTCATGCTCTCATATGCACTTACTCCACACTCAACCAACGTGGAGACAGACATAAAGAGACGCTGTACACACGATCACACTCCCCAAGCGTACTCTACAAACTGGGTCTAGGTACCCTTGCCCCTGGAGGGGGGAACTGCACCCAGACCCAGGTGATGTTACCCTTTTCCCTGCGGTGGGGGGAGGCAGACCGCCCCGACTCCGCAGCAGCAGGGAGGACCCACACTCCACACCGCAGTCGGACGGCCAACTCCTCCTCCTAGCCCCCCCGCTCCAGCAGGTCGCAGAGAACGGGGGTGAGAGAAGACTCCAAACCTCCCTCCACCTGCTCATTGTAGTGTTGATGCATGTGTGTTCTAAGGTGCATTTAAAACCCAGGAGGGCATGGAGCTACCTGCCAAGGAGCAGCAGGTAAGCGCATGGTCCCTCCTGCTAGCCCTCAATGTCTACGTGTATTTAACATTGATTTTTGGGACATTTCTGAAGTAGTCACACTTTGTCCCAATTCATGTAGAGTTAATTTGAAATGGTGAAACTGCAGGCCTACAGACATGTGAAGAGAACAGGCATCACTCTTTTATCCAAACAAACCGCACATGATGTCAGAAGTAAGACTTTTGTTGACATTCACACAATGAATATTTCCTCCATGGTGCTGTGTGACCAACTGGAATTTAATCATCAACATTCATCATTTGCTCACCAACCAACCTGTTCACCAGATGTAATTGACTTTTAGGGTTAATCGAAATAAAGTAGGAGTAGTAGAAACAGCCCTGAAGTGGAGGAGGAGATGACCTTGAAGTGGTTTTAAGATTTCTTCAGCATCAAAGTCAAACATTCACACAAGGAGCTTCCAAGAATGCTTTGTGCTCTTGATGCTTGTCTTCCCATACCATTATTTCCTCAGCTAGATTTCATGGCTTTAAAAGCTGTATTGATTTTGAGATTACAGTTTAGCCCTACAGTTAAAGTCAAGAATATTTGGGCAATACTCTGCGATGTATTTATAGTTTACTTATAGGGTAAACAGTAGATTGCATGTCTTTTTAGCAGAGCAGGCAAAGGTAGTGATAAGTGGAGAAACAGATATCAGTGGGAAATGAGGTGTTATTTTCTCCAGAATCTTTTCTTGAGCTTGATAATTGAAGGTGACTTTGTCCTGCTGACTACTTTAAAAGCAGTAAAGCTGTCTAATCTGAGACCTAGCATGCCAAAGCATGTCTGACCACCACACAACATTTGGAGACAAGTTTCTAACATTAACATTTTAGTATGCACAAGCTTTAGAGGCAGGTCCATTTAAGGGTTTAAATTCTACTTGCAGGGGTTTTAAGAAAAGGATTTTTGATGGATTGTCCTCTGTGCTTACTCTGCCTCTCACCAAGCTGAGCAGAACACACGGTGTCATGAGTGTTACATAACCCACCATGAAAAATAGTGTAGCTCAAGGTCTTGGTGAGGTTTTCGGCCTTGTTGCTACATGCATGGTGATGGAGCAGTATAATAAAATGCTAATGAGAAGCCAGAAGCTGGAGCTTAATTCACTGTGCTCTCTTCTCAGTAAGAATATTGACTGTTTCCCCTCCCTCTCTCCTCGTTTAATTGCTGCACAGCGAAACTCACTAAAGACTCTGGTGTACATTTATGACAGCGTTTCTGTGTGCAGTCTCCCCGGATAAGACCTCAGTATCATTAAGTCAGGAACTTAGGTAATATGCCTCAGAATGCACACCGGGGATTTGACAGATTACGATGGGTTGTAAATCCAAGTGGATGTAACTGTAACATAATTAAAGTGAGCTATTAACAACAAGAAAGCTTCTCGGATGAGAGGTGAAACGTCTTCAAGCAAACTTAAAGAAGTCCGGATGCTTTTCTTTCCAAGCTCCTTAGACTCCTCATTAATGTATTGCATTAGTATCATTGATGTGCTAAGATTCATAATGTATTACATCTGAAAAGCCATAGCTTCATGTGCCACACCCATGTATAACTGACATATCACATGTGTCACATCACAGATGTGTCTGGGTGTGCAAGGCTTTCCTGTCAATATTGGCTTTCAATACAGTTTCATACACTGGACAGGTCACCAGTCAGTCACAGGGCTGTATTTGATCATGGCATATCCAGTTTCAGGTACATTAGCATGGATGGAGATGACTGGTACTTGAAGGCTCTGGGTGAGTTTGAAATTCAGTGAGGAACTTTTCAGCTGGACTTTAGTAGATCATCTTCAGGAAAGCCAACAAACATTCATTTAAAACCATGTCCAGGTTGGCCTTGTGATGCTACCAAACACAACTGGGAACACCAAAGAACCATCAGGCTACCACTTCCATCTAACCATTATTATTCATGTCTTCTTTGTCAGTAAATGTTGCCTGGGGTTGTGGTTCTGGCTCTGAACGTTATTATTAGAAAGTCAGTGTCAAAAATCCTATTACAGAGCTCAATAGTAGAACCATTTCCATGAATGGTTTTAGTAATTAATGTTTTTGTTCTGTTTTTGTTTGTTGTGTTTCAAGATTTGGGGTAATTTGGGGTAAGTGTTGGGAATTAGTTCTGATAACATATTTCAATTTCATTCTTTATTTTTAAGGTAAGGACACTCAGAAGAGCTAATCTTTTTTCCTTTCACATAAACCAAACCTGCTGGCTTTTTAGCATTTGCTTCTATCATCCAAATGTGTGCATGTAAACTTTGTTCTCCAATAACTCAAACTGAGTTGATTTATTGGCCTAATGTTGATAAATTAAACATTGTCATTTCAGTTGCTGCTACAGGCTCCTTCTAACGTGTTGGGGTAAAATAATGACCTTTCACGCGTACATCTGCATGGCTTATTTTTATTGTCTTTTGTCTAATTTATTTGTTTCAAAGAAAAGCCCACTATATTTGTTGCAGTTAGTGGGAGTGAAAAGCCTCTTCTCCCAGTTTAATGACAACTGAATGACCCTTCTTAATGTCATTAACTGCCAGAGGCATAGTGTGTGACTAATCTGCCTGTGCTTTATCTTAGTGGGTATTATAGTCCGTATTTACAAAGCACTTTGGATCAAGCTGTATACAAATTAGCTCTCTGTGTGTGGTAAATATGTGCCATATGGATGTTAAATAATTGATTTGCTATTGGACTTAATTTATTGCTGCGTAATGTGATTGACCTGATGTGTCATTTGAGCACATTACCGTTGTTGTTTTTTCACATCACCTTAATTAATAGCAAATCAAATATATCTGCAGTGTCTGATTGAACTACCCTTTGGGGAAGTTTTTTCAACACTTATGCAAACTTTGGCTTCATTCTGTTTCTTTCCTTTCTTCTAATATGTTGAATCACTCTAGAGTTCTTATAGTTTCTCATTAGTTTTTATTTTTATTTCATTTCAAAGGTTATGCATAAGTTCAATAAGGAAGATCTGTATTCAGTGTAGGCTGCTGGGGGATTCCCATGATGCATTGAGTGTTTCTTCTTCAGTCACCTTTCTCACTCACTATGTGTTAATAGACCTCTCTGCATTGAATCATACTTGTTATCAATCTCTGGCTCTCTTTCACAACCGGTCGCAGCAGATGGCCCCGCCCCTCCCTGAGCCTGGTTCTGCCTGAGGTTTCTTCCTGTTAAAAGGGAGTTCTTCCTTTCCAATGTCGCCAAAGTTCTTGCTCATAGGGGTCATCTGATTGTTGGGTTTTTCTCTGTATGTATTATTGTAGAGTCTACCTTACAATATAAAGCACCTTGAGGCGACTGTTGTTGTGATTTGGCGCTGTATAAATAAAACTGAATTGAATTGAATTGAACTGAATCAATCGCACACCTGCCTGCTTCCCAGGAGTTTGGTCTCTAACTATGCTTTACATCACATCCACTTTCCCACGCTGTCAAGCTCATTGGTGACTTCACTGGTCTAGTCCAATTATTTTTTGGCCTGCCTTATGTTTTGCTTTTTTTTCCTTCATTTTTGTCTTTTTATTGTTATTTTACTTACAAAAATGAAACAGAATTTTAAAACACATTTCAATCCATTACACCACCACCAATGAGACCTAAATATCATATTTCATTATTGTCTAAATTATTGTTTTAGCAACAACATAAACTACAAAGTGTCCACTGAACAATGAATAGGTGTTGGGCTAACTTGGTTTTCTGTGACATACAGTAGAGGAGGCGTCAGTGGAATATTACAAGACTAAAGGAACACAAATGATGGAGGAAGAATATATTTTGTGTTCATAAGTTTACACTGACTTTCTTTATCTATTATCAGGAAAGCATTTATTTTACGCACGCACGCACGCACGCACGCACGCACGCACGCACACACACACACACACACACACACATATGTGATAATCCCAGACATAATCACCTTTGCTCTTCACAGACTTCCCCTGCATCCTGACGGACAGATAATTGACCTCAGGCCGAGTGTCCATCTGGAGGAAAAAGTCATCAGGGTAAATAAGACAGTGAAAATCACCACTGCAATCATCCATCACTTTTGCTTTCAGTGTACACCCAGGCCTGTAAATGCTATTGAGGTCCACAGTGTCATTTTTTCCCCTTACAATGCACAAACTGTTGGACCACACGAATGTTCCTGCTATCACTCAGGACAGCGATCATTAAGGACAGCGTGTTTCACTTGCGAGCTGTCTTTCAATCAAATATTGTCAGATGACAGCAGCACTTCGGATTCTTACCTGCTTAATCGACGATGAATTTCAAGAGGAATTGCACACATCTTTCTATGAAACTATTTTTGAATTAATTGTCCATTTGATAGAATTGTATCCTTGATAAAAAACAAACAAATGCTATTTAAAAATATATATTTTTGTGTTAGTGCAATCCCATGAGAATAAAGTGCACTAGAAAACATCTGAACATGAAATATAAAGTCTATGGGACTGTGACTGTTGTATACCTTTGTCTTTTTGCCATATTAATTGTATTAACAGTTTATGATGGAATATATTTGGGCCTAAGGCCATACCTGTGGTGCATAACTTTAGAGATGTAAAGGCTGGAGAAGATTGTTCAGGTAAATAAGAGTGTGATAGAAAACGGCAAGTTCTGTAACTTAGATCATCGGGGAATGATAGCATCTTTAATTTGGATCTTATAATCCCTTTCCATCATTGATGGTTATAGAAATTAACAACAACAACAACAACAACATAATAATAATAATAATAATAATAATAATAATAATAATAATAATAAAAGAACAATAATTGGGTGAATGAGAAAAGGACATCACATATCATCAGCTGCTTCAAGGCTCAGCATGAGAGATGACATATGGAGAAACTTAAAAAGTAAATAAAATAAAATGTTGGTTAGATTGTTTGTTCTCAGGTTCCTCTCATTCAGAAAATCCCCTAATGTCAAAGTTAATAAACCCAGTTTTCACTAGGCCTGTTTCCTGTAATTCGCCACAGTAGTTCACAAAAGCATTTTGGATAAGGTTCAATAAAAAAATATTGGTTCTAAACAAATGTAACACATGTTGTGTCCAAGTCATTGTGGACCTTTTTCTGTGTGAAATTGAACCATATTCTTTCCATTACAGTAAGAGAAGATCTGACGGTGTAACATAAACCCTAAATGGGTGAAAAATTCTGTAGTCATTACAAGTAAATAATACACAGACAGATTATAAAAATCACC
The DNA here is from genome assembly GCF_057381845.1 of Rhamphochromis longiceps. NCBI lineage: Eukaryota > Metazoa > Chordata > Actinopteri > Cichliformes > Cichlidae > Rhamphochromis > Rhamphochromis longiceps. Next base: position 6,214,203 of record NC_140561.1, read on the forward strand.
TGTCACTGAACTTCTTTAATTAGTATCAACACATTTGTTGTGATACAGTAATTAAAAACTGACTAATTACAGATGTAATCAGACACAGCTGTGTTTCCTTCTTCACATCATATTTGTTGTTAAAGTTTAGCTGACTAAAAGTGTAAGCAGGTAATGTGGAAGAACAGACTGACTGTTGATGGTTTTTAGCTCGGAGAGTCAACAGCAGAAGGCTTCGTCTGCTTTGTGCTGCAAGAATAGAGTTTTATGACAACAGTTAAGGGTCAGTGAAATTTTGAGCCTGGGTGATTACAAATCATTTCAAAGTTGACTTTACTAATCAGCCTTTGTACACTTCATGACAACTATTTAACCATGAATGCAAAAACAATAATCACATCCTTCCCACAGATGTATCATCACAGTAGCTAACCACAGTGCTAATCTCAATAATTACTTCCTCCAAATCATCAGCATGTTTGTTCCTACAAGACAGTTCAAAGATGTCTTACCATTAATTAAACCCCCAATATTAAACATGATCAATTTATCTTTATTAATGGGTCTTTTAATGCTGTTATAATAAAGTATTATTTAAAAAGCCTTCATTCGAGTCAGCTGTCTTTGCCAATTGTACACCAATTTGCAATCTAACCACCATGTCAAGAAGCAATGTTGTAAATCAGCTGTGTGGTAAGTTGAGGAGGAACGGTAATAGCTATGTGTAGCTAAAGAGTTCATCATAGCACAGACAACACTGGCCTATGGCAGGGGATTGGCTTCTGTGTTTGTCCTGCAAGACCTCAGTGTTCAATACTGGAACGTTTTAATAGAATACATAACTGTAAGCAAAGGAACTGAGCAGTGCTGACTTAAGTTGTACTTTGTGATAGATTGCACTTGGTTAATATGAGCAATGAGTCTTCTTAATACAAAAAAGTTAGCATTGGAGTTCCAAAGGGTTCTGTGTTAGGCCCAATAGTATTTGGATTATCCAGACTTCCAAACAAACAAATCAATTAATTAAATAAAAAATAATTAGACCCCTTTCATCAAACTTTGTTGAACTGGTTGGGGGTTTTTGGAGTCAGGTTATGTTGAGAACAGTGGTTATTAAGTTTTTTGTTTATAATACATCAGGTTTTAAATGAAAAAGCAAAAAAAACCAAACAAACAAAAAACTGTGGACCACCTGTGTTGAGTATAACTTTACCATGTGAGACATCCTCTCTCCCTGAAAAACATCCTTTCCCGCTTACCAATCACAGAACAGTGTTTAACCACAAGCCTTGTCTATTTAGCAGAATATAAAATATGATCTGTGAGAGCAGCAAGGTTTAAATAAAAACTTAGATCACCATGTCTAACAAATAAAACCACATGCATTACTCTGTTACAGGCCTAATGCAATGTAGCGAGAGGCAGCATTCGACGAGAGCAAAGCCTCTGTAGGAGTACCAGCTGTTCAGAAAGAGTATACTGGGATACAAGCTGAGAGATGATTGCACCTTCACAGTGCAATGTTTGTAACCTTACTTCTGATCACAGTTTAGATACTTTTCTGAATGAATGAACATCTGTTTCTTAGTAAAATCTGAACAATACTAGAACACATTACCAATACATGTCTAGCAGGTATGTACCAGATATTCTACCAAAGTATCCTGAAATTAGAATGCAACACAAGTAGAAATTCAATCTTTTATGTGATCACAATTTAGAGGACTGCATGCTGATTTACCCATTAGCTGTTTGTACATTGTACCAAGGCTCAGTTCAACACCATTAAACAGCACAACACTATTGCAAATGCAGCCTGAGACTCTGGTCTATGTTGAGGCTCTAGTAATGAATTAAATGAGCCTCTGTGTGTGGTACATGTGTATTTATGTGTTGCTATCAGCTGGGAACGTAATGGCAAATCAGACCCATTTTCATTTCTGCTCTCCCCTGGAGGCCCTTTGTTGACTGCCTTTATTGGATTACACCGACTCTAATGGTGTCCCCTATTGTGTATCTGAGAATGCTAATTGATCCACACCAGCAGAGAATATCTTCCGTGCATTTAATATGTGTGGACACTGAGAGTAAAAACACCTTCCACCTTCCTCAGCAGCCGTTAACAAACGCTTGCATTCAGTGCACCCAATCTTCAGTCGGTATAAGAGCTGATGTTTAGTACATCGTGGGAAACACTGCATACGTTGGCCAACCCACATGAATGGTTTTACGCTATGTTAAACTATTTACACTGTTAACATTAACACATTTAATTGTGACAAATATAAATCAGAAGGAGGGCAAACAGTTTTCATGGCACTGAAATACAGATATGTACAAATACATACATGCATACATAGGCACACAAAAATATGAAATGTTTGAATTGTTTCCTACTGTCTAATAGTATCTACTTCATACTTATACCAATAAATTATTACTATTAAGATATATCATAATTATTATGATTTGTTTTGCAGTAATAACAATAACAACAGATTCGATGTACATGTTGCTCTTCTAGGTGTGGTGCTATACCATAATACTATAATCTGATATTCTTCCTCAACGTCATCATCATTTTGTTACTTTTCATGTTTTTATTTTTAAAATGGATCTGATGTTGGTTATCAAGGATTACTGTGTGTTCTGAGTACATGAAACATGCAGTGTTTTTTTCATTTAATTAGGTGAGATTACAACCCCGTATATTATTCTTGATCATTCACTGTATCATAACTGTATCATACTATAATCATATTACAAGATTATTTCTTTCATAAATTGTAATATACACAGTTATTCATTTAATGCAGTACATTTACAGAGTGATGACACATTAATATATAATAAACAATTATAAATCAACTCTCCTCAAAAGGGGGCAAAATGCGGGCTGGAGAAAGAATAAAAACTAAACAACAAATTGTTTTTACATTTTTTAAGGCTTGAATTTCATACAGGAAGTTTGCTAAGTATTTATTCACTCTGATTTTCTCCTAATCATTGTTTTGTAAAATCTGGCTATTTAGCAGTTAGATACTCAGTGTAGGAGGCTTAAGCCACAGGTGACATGCAGAATATCCAACAGTGAACACATACATAAATACTAGCAGTGGTTCTGAATACTAATAGTGTAGCCTACACAGTTTGTGAGCCTTCTAGAAACTGGTTACATTGTATAATCTCTTCTGACCTCAACCACTAAAAAAGTACAGAGAAGTCTAACCCTGCATCTTATCAGAACTTCATATATATAAAAATGTATAAAAAATTTCAACACTTTGAAACTTGAAGTTTTATTATTACTGTGAGTCACTTTATGCATTACTTAAAATGATAGTAAATTTAAACTAATACCCCTCATTGAATTCCTACTTGGTGTCTCCCAGAAACTTAAATTGGTGTTGGGAGGTTTTGGGGAAACTTTTAGTCAGAAGACCTTGGAGAAGGAGATAGAAGAGAAGAGGTGAGAAGTGAGCAAAGAGAATTCACTTTTATCTTAATTACTTCGAAAAAAAAGTGACTCTAGTTAAATTAAACAAAGGCATTTAATTTAAGTGTTTTGGAATGGAAACAACAATGGGAACTAGTGATCAGTGTTGCTGCAAGTGCTTTTTAACAGGTGGGCAGTGAATTGAAAAGGGTTGTGCAATTTAGTTTTTTAATGATTGATCCTATAAACTTGCAGTCTTTTCATATAAACTGCTTTTGTTGGTTTAATCGTGTCACCTTGCTTAATGCCTAACTTAAAGACTGATAATAATGTGCTTTTAATTCAAAGGTAAACAAACAGGCCACATGAAGAAAATCAACAATAAATGTGTTTTTTAGTTCAACTTACAAGGAAGGAATATCCAGATTCTGGCCTGCTGTCGCCTTCAACCAGCTTGGAGTGAGAGTAGAAATATCAGATGAACACTGGAAAAACTGGGCCCATAAATCAGTGGAGTGCCCTTTTAAACTGGAGTGCATAATATTTGTTTTAAAATGTCTATTTTATGGTCTAGCAACTTGGATGTGATTTCACTTTTATTAATGGCCAAAACTATGCAGAACTTGTCCTTTTATTACTACTTGACAACCGTATTATCTCAAAACACAATTTTTTTATATGACACTTAAATTGAGATTTATGTGTCGAGCATCAGAGAAGCCCATAGCTCATTTCTCTCATTGTTCTCATCATCTTAAAGCTCAGATTTGAGTTATTTTACAAGCTAAATCAGTACTTACGCTGTATCTAACAAAGAAGCATTTGGAAAGAAAAAGTGATTTTAGCCTCCACAAAATGTATTCCACAAGCTGTGGCTGCTGACAGCTCCAGATGGTAATGTTTCCACTCTGCTTCAGCCCTGAGGCAGTGATTCCAACATATTAAGGTAGTCTGTTATTTTAGATCTTAAATCAGAAGGCCTATGAATTTTTTATCAGATGCCTCATAGGATCAGTTGACTGCAGGAAATGGACCCTGTCAATGAACAAACCCTGTAAGAGCTTACACAAGGTTACTGCTGATAGGCACTTTCCCTGATAGTATGTAGAGATGTTGGCAAAAATGAGGGGACATATAAAAAGTATATGATATAAATGTGATCCACCTCCTTAACCCCTTTTCCTCTCAGTGTTATCGTTCACTTTGTGTGGCTATGTAATTCACTTCTATTGTGTTCTGCAAAGAACTGTGTGATTTCCTCCTATAAGCGTCATCTAATCCTGTGCCTCTCCCGAGCCTGACAGGGTGTTAAAAAATTCTTTACAATGGGATTAAATAGCCCTGATTTAAGCTTTTAGTGTTTTAGTGAAAGATTTAATAGTGCTGTATGACACTCACTGCACCCCCTCAATGCTGGATGGGAACCATCCCGTCTACATCTCAATTAATCTGCAACTGCATGCATGGTTCATGGGTTTCAGTAATGAACAGAAGACTGTGACATTGGTATCATAGTTGATCACTGAAGTGTTTTGTTGCTTAAACCTGCACACCTACACAATGTTGCTCAAATGTGGCAAGGTGAAAATGAATGTTGAAACAAGTAGTCACCTTCACACCGGTGCTCTTGTCACCCCAAATATTATTTTTGGCTGTGGTGAGTTCATGTCAAGCAGCAACGCCCTGGAAAATGACATGCCAAAAACTGGGGCATACCGGGGCAAAAGGTATGGTTACCCACCAGGGACATTCCTCTAGGGCTGCCTTCCCGCAAGTTGGTCCCCCGCTTCGTTGGCCCATATGAGATTGACACCATCATCAGTCCAGCGCCAGTGTGGCTAAAGCTTCCTGCATCCTGGAGAACTCCTCCGAGGTTCCACATTTCCCAATTTAAGCCAGACGGGGGAGGTAGTATCTGGTGGACTGGGAGGGTTATGGTCCGGAGGAGCGTTCCTGGGTTCCACAGTCATTTATTCTGGATCCCTGTCTGATCACCAATTTTCACGCTTCTCTCCGCAGGCTCCGGTCTGGACGGCCACCAGGAAGCAACCCTTGAGGGGAGGGGGGTTGCTGTGATGGTCCATGGGAGCAGATGAGGGTTTTTTGCATTTTGTTATCAGGATGGTTCAATAGCTACTCTCCTGGACGGAGCCACCTGCGTCGCACCCGACCCCTACCCACTGCCAGTTACAGCCGGACTCATCCCTAGTTTGTTTACTCACCTACTGTGGTAACTAGGCGTTGTCTACGCTCCGCTCTTCGAGTTTAACTTGTGCATAGGTCTCTGCACTATCCCACCCTGGACTGTTGTTCATTTCCTCCAGCATTGGCTTCCTCGTTCCACCTCCGTTGTCAGTTCTTATTAAGGAAATCATCTGCTCCCTTACCTGCCAGTAAGTTCTCCCTCTGTCACAGAGCTCCCAGGGTCCTGATCGCGGCCTCTCAGGACAGCCTTCCTTATGAGCTGTGCCGGTCCCTCCGGCTCCTGCTTCACTCTTAAAAAATAGACATAAAACAGTAGTAGTTGTATCAGCTACAGAGCAGTTAGCTTCACTTATCCTCGCTTTGCTCCCGTTCCCTCTGTAAATAAAGTCTTGTACATAGTTCTCAGTGAGTGCATTGAGTCTGCTTTTGGGTCCAGCTCTTGTATGAACCTCGGTTCATGACAGTGTAACAGACAGAGGGAAAAGATAGACGTAAAATAATAGTAGTTGTATCAGCTACAGAGCAGTTAGAGAGAATGATAAGCAAAGTGTAAGAATTAGTAATATATATATATATAAATAGATACCTAGAATCCCTAAAAGCCTGAGTGGTAAATGGACTGGTTCTTATATAGCACTTCTACTGTACTTGAGCACTCAAAGCTCTTTATACCATTTGATACAAGCACTTGTTTCTATGTCTAAGTGCTTTCTACCTAACATCCACACTCTGGGGTTCAGTATGTTGCCCAAGGATACTTGGGCATGCAGACTGGAGCACTCAAGGATTGAACCACCAAATTTCAGATTGGTAGATGACCTGCTCTGTTGCCTCAGCTACAGCCATCCTACTTTTGTCTTTTACAGCAAAATGCTAACTCTGATGCTTCAAAATGCAGGATGCAAAAACCTGTAAATAGCTTGTTGCACCCTCCGGATGCCTTTTTTAGTTAAAGGAGAAAAGCAGCAGCAGCCTCAACTACATGGTTGAAACAGAAACACACTAGCAATAGTGTAATTCCTAATGCCAAGCAACTGCAGTCTTAAATTGATGATATAGTCACCTCCTCTGCTTTATGCCATCAGATTATTGCTGCTGTCATTTATTTTCCTCTATGCCATCTTTCTCTTGTCAGCGATTAATGAAAATAAACTTCAAATGCTCTGACGGGTCCTTTTCCCCTCCATTTATGCCCCTTCCTCGCTACTCATCATCACTTCTTGTCAGCTTGTTTCCCTAGCCCCGGGAAAAGGAGTGAACCTACTGTGAGAACCACTTGTTTCCGTGGATATACATGGTCACCAACTGCTGCTTTTTGTCAAACAGCTTGAAGCCTCATCTGGGGCAATGCAAAGCTCCAAACTCAAACTAAACTAAAACCCATATTCCAACAGCCAGTTGCACAGGTGCAATGTTCAATCAAAAGACATCACTAAAAAGACAGAATCCCCTTATAGCATCATATGTAGACCAATTATTTTTACCCATTGCCATTCCTCCTTCAGACTTCACTGGAGCCTCTAAAGTCCAAGAAAAATAACGACTGTTCTCATTTGTTTAACTGTTAGCGTGTAAATGATCTTGAGTGTCAGCATAAAGCTGTTAAACATTAACATGTCAGACTGCTTGCAAGTTGGGAAGCTAATGTTATTCTTTCCAAAGTTGTTCTAAATACTGGATCTTAGTGGTTGTTTAGTGAAGCAACACTGGTTAAAAAATGTGCCAATGAGTGTAGAATATGTAGCACAAGAGCAGAGCTATCTCTACTGCAATCTGTCATGCACCTTTAATGTTGTTTTTACAGTGTAGGGCACTGCAAATCTCAGCCGATGTATTGTGTCTATCATGTTTCATAAAAAATACAAAAAGACTGATGCATTTGATTCGTTAGCTACAGCTAATAGCGTTGTAACTTTTATAGAAACATTTATGGTGCAATGGGAAACAAACTCTTCCTGTTTTGTCATTTTTTGTTTGGTTGTTTTTATTCATAAAATTTATAGTACTTGGTGAGGCGGTGATAGCTGATGACAAATCATCACATCAGCTTTTGTAATTACAAGCTTTCATCATATTTGCATTTCTCATCCTCCTGAAATATGATGCAATAACTAGTACAGTAGCTTATCCTCTTGAAGTATGATGCAGTGGGGTTACATCAGTATTTCTGCCTGAGCTTTTCACTTTATGATCATAAGTTCTTCACCTCATCTGCTTGGCATAAATGTGAACGCTCTCATGACTTCCGTGACTGAGTGTTGGCAGACTCATCAAAAGCTGAGTAAAGCATTTGGAAATTCAGTTTACATTTAAGTGACAACAGTGAAAAATCATGTTTTTGTCTGAAGGAAAAAAAATGTCCATCCCGGTTTTCCCTCCAAGGCACGAGCGATAAGCAGAGTTCTGTCCTTTCCTTCTAAGATTCCTAATTATTTAAAGTAACACTCAGGTATGCCATTCAGCGTGTTAGTACGAGCTCGGGAGCAGCTTGGGAGAACAAGAAAACAGAGACTGCTTTAGGTTGCCTTCCCAATCGACTCAAAGGTTTATTTAGTACATAACAGCTTATATAGAGGAAAAAAAGGTTCGTGTGTCAGCAAGTTCTCAGTTCAAACCGGTACAGACCAAATAAGGAAACGTCTTCCTGCCTTGTGAGCAAAGAAGTATCCTGTGTGTAGTTTATCAGTTCAGCTACAATTTATGATCATCCCAGCAAAATACACTCCTAGACATAGAATACAGAGTTCTTTCATTAGTGAATTCTGAAACAAACCACCTGGCCTTTAACGAGCCTTTTTCTAAGAGATAAAGAAGGGAGGATGGGAGTAAGGAAGTGGTCTCATCTCTGTGGTGTTTTCGACCTTGGGGTACCAGCCTGTGAGTCTTACACATCAATTCTTGGGTCAGAGAGAAAGAGAAAAACAACTATTAAATGGGCCTTATTGAGTAACTCTTTTCTGTATAATATCACAATAAAACAATATCCTGTAAATGCTACCATGGTATCAAAATATCACAACAGTTCTCTCCTTTTATCATGAAATGATAACATAGTATAAAGACAGAATGTAATAACATAATATAAAGACAAATCATAAACATAAAACAAATCATAAATGTAACTGGTCCTTCGAGTAAGCTTAATATCAAAAATTCTGAGAGCGTATACATGGTATCACACAACAGACAATAATCATCGAAAACATGCTGCAACGGTTACAAAGGCTACAAGTAGTTTCTTCCATTTTCCAAACGTGTCCTGTAGCCACTTATGTAGCCACTGACCGTGACCTGCATTGGCAATTAGTTCTATCTTCAATGCTTCAAGTCTATTCATAGCTTGTGTGAATGAACCGTTAGGAGCGGTATTATTGGGAATGAAAGTACAGCATACATCAACGGTTACTAGACCACAGGTACCGGTCCAATTAACAGGTAAAGCTAATCTAAGGGTATTATTGCACATCCAATAAGCATGTGGGATTGGTCTAGTTAGGCGCGTGACCATGTGTGATTTAACTAACTCCCCCCAGTCAGTGTCATTTAAGACACCCTCTGGGGGAACAATGATCGATTCTCCGCTCGAACTTGAACTGTGTGTGTGTTCCTCCAGATATGATACAACTTCAGCCACAGAGACAGCTAGCCATGTCTCATTACAGCGTGCACCTGGGGAGTCAGAGAAAAATGTATAGTTATCCTTTGTATAATCTATGTGTGTGTCTGGGCCAGTTAACTTTAGTCTGCGCAGACATATCATACTAGTATTAAAATGGAAAGGGATCTGTCCTAAGGGCAGTGAGGGTTTTAACCTATTCTTAGGGCGTTTCATTGGGGCGCAGGTCCCTGCGGTGTCATTAGATAACTTCAATAATTCGCCTAATGGAGTCTCAGGGTTAGTTGGTGTGTGTGTGTGTCTAAGTAGGCAGTCGAGAGGGCTCAGAGTCAACTGTAAAGCGTCTTTAAGGAGAGCATTATCTCCGCCGATTTTCTCTAGTCCCTCAGTGAGGGGGAAACCGGATATGGGGTATCCTACTATTACCTGTTCTGGATTAGCCTTTGAACAGACATAACAGTTACTGTTTCCTAAATCACGAGCGGCTGTTCTGGCATTTTCATACCAGGAGTTGACTCCTGTTCTAGAGGGCGCATAAGATGGTTTATTAGTGGCGTCTATGTTGCTATTTACTGATTTTAGGGAACGTAATGAGTGCATTAAGTAGGTGTCTTGCAAAATAGAGCATGAGGTATAGTCAGCAAAATATGACCTGCAGAAATGTGAACATGGTTGCAGTCTACAATACAAAATAGCAAAGAGAAATCCTAAGGTTAATGCGATAGATATGATAAATAACCCAAATATATAAGAAAGTATATAAGAAAAACAGTTCTTCAGTTGTCTCCTGGCCTGGTCCCAGGTTCGAGAGACATAGAATAAATGTCGTATGATGACAATGGGCATTTCATTTTCTCCATTATCAGGATGGAATGAGTCTAGCTTTATCAGATTAGACATCCTGTGGTACTTCCGGCTTTCTGTTCCTGCTGGATGTTTGAGTACCTTGTTGTTGTTCTTTCAGGCGTTGTGTGTTAATCAGTGATTGTGTGTGTGTATGTACATTGGATCCTGGCGCTGGCTCGCCGGAGATGTCGTCTACCCGTGTGTTTATTTGCTCTGGTTCTGGGCGTTGGCCCGCCGGAGATGTCATCTGCTTGATCCGACGCCTGAGATGGTCCGATTGGGCTGTTCTTAACCCTGCTGGCATGAATCCACTGAGGTTGTCCGTCTGTGAGGATGCTGGTTCTTCGTCACTGCCAGTAAAGCCTGGGGGCTGGAAAATGCGCGGCCTCCCAGAGTGTCCTTGGTTTTAGTGGCTTCACCAACACGCATCTCCTGGTCTCCACTTGTGGGTTGGATCTGTGGAGGGGAGAGGCTGGGAGAGACAAACTTTCTGATAGTTATTATTCAGTTTTTCTACCAAATTGTAGACATAGTCGGACAATGCAATATCTACATCACCTTCTACTAGCGGTGCCCCTCTGGAAGCTGACCATGGTGTTGAAAATAGTCTTATTTCAAATGGAAATAATTTGGTTACTGCAGATGGAGTCATAATGTATGAAATGGAAAATCTGGTTGTGGTAAATGCTGATGTTTTGCTTTTGAGCTACCTACATTAGTTCGCGCACATGTTAGACAGGTTGCTAATATGCTTTTTACTGCATGTGATGTTTTCTCAATTACAAATCTTGATTTTATTGCCCCTATTACCCCTCTTTGTCCGACATGACTCACACAGTGAAAATGTCGGGCAAGGACTGGCATCAGGGAATATGGGAGGGCAATCAAACCCTTAAGATTTTGTATAAGCCATCTCTGTCATCTAAGGTACAGTCATTATTCTCCCAATAGGTGTAATCACATGCAGAGGCTTGCTCTTGTATAAAGTTTAAATCAACATTTGTTTCTAAATAGTCTGGGAGTGTAACAAGTGGCAGCTGTAGGGGCACAGATAATACTTCCTGCGGCGGTGGGAGCTGTGATGCAGCTGCAGCCTTGGCTGTCACGTCTGCTAAGGCATTACCTGTTGCTTCGTCTGTGTCAGCTGTACTGTGTCCTTTCGTTTTTACAACTGCAACGGCCGATGGCAGCTGTATAGCCTGCAAAAGTCTTTGAACAAAATCAGAATTTAGCAATTTATTTTCCATCAGCAGATCTAAATCCTCTCTGTCTCCACAATGTGCCAAAGTCATGTACGACGCCAAATGCATAGCGGCTGTCTGTGTAAATCGTCACATGCTTATCCACATGGAGCTCACAGGCGCGTATTAAAGCCATGAGCTCTGCTTTTTGTGCTGAGTGAAATGGTAATGAGTGAGCCTCTAGTATGATGTCAGGCACTGTTACCACTGAATAGCCACAAAGAAATGAGTTGTCATTTGGTTTTGAACAGGACCCGTCCACATAAACCGTGGCTGAGTCTGGGATAGGTGTTTGCTCTAAATCTGGACGTGATGCTGTGGATTCCTGTATACGTGTCATGCAGTCATGATCATCAAGCCTGTCTGAGCCATCCTGTCGGTCAGAAGAACACAGCATAGGATCAATAAATGTGCTGGCGAATCAGGTGTGCTGCTCGCTTTTATAGTGAGATTTGCATATGTTGTGTAGTTATGTTTGCTAGAATGGTCGTGACCTGGTGATTGGTGTGTAGAATAGTGTCATGTGAGAGTGTGAGCTTCTCGCAGTCCCTTATCATGATAGAGCAAGCCGCTACTGCTCTCAGGCAGGCCGGCATTCCCTGAACTACTGCTGGCAATACCTTTGAATAGAAGGCTACTGGACGGTAGCCACTGCCATGCTCTTGGGCCAATACACCTGTGCAGGTCGTGCCGTTCTCTGTGACGTACAAATGGAAAGGTAAGTGGTAGTCAGGCAGACCTAAACAAGGGGCGGAGGTCAGCGCTCCCTTCAATGCATTGAAAGAGGCAGTCATTTCTGTTGACCACAGTATTCGAGGAGGCTTGTCTTTTTTGCAGCATTCACGCAGAATGTGGTCATGAAAAGAACAGTCTGGTATCCACTGTCTGCAATAGTTCACCATGCCTAAGAAGGACAGCATTTCCTTCTGTGTAGTAGGCCGAGGGACGGAGGTCACAGCTTTGACCCTGTCTGCAGTCATGGAACGTTTTCCGTGAGACAGTGTAAATCCCAAATATTGAACAGAAGTCTGACAGTACTGCATTTTCTTTGCAGATGCTTTGTGGCCAGTCTTTTGGAGGTGCTGGAGAAGCATGTGTGTGGCAGTTTGACATAGTTTTTCACTTTCAGCACAGAGGAGGAGGTCATCCAGTACAGCCCTGGAGGAGTGAAGCTGTCCAGGGTAGCACGGACCACCATTGAGAAAGCAGCAGGGCTGTCTACCATGCCTTGGGGCAAACGAGTCCAAGTGTACTGCTTATTTCTATGTGTGAATGCAAATAACGGCTGTGTGTCTTCATGCACAGGTACTGAGAAAAAGGAGCGGAGCATAAATCCACCACGGTAAAATGTGTATGCAATGCATGTCAATATGCTGTGAACATCTGAAACGAGAGGTGGCAGAGGAATGCTGACTGCATTAATTTGCCTTAAGTCTTGTATGAAACGCCATACGCCAGGTTTGTTAGGCTTTGGCACAGGATTGACAGGAGTGTTATATGGAGATACTGTGGGCTTTATTACTCCTGTAGTCTCTAAATCTCCTATGATGACATCTAGAGCTGCGGCTTTTTCCGTGGAAATGGGACATTGCTTGACATATACTGGCTTGTTGTATTTAAGGTATAAAGTCAATATAAGGTAGGTTACATCTATGTGTCGACATATTTCGTAACCTATGTCTGAGTTATGTAACAAAATCACTGTTTGACCTTAGAGAAACAAAAGTGTGGCTCCCAGTCATGGGATTACCTGGTAGTGGCGTCTGTACACGTTTTTTTGGCACAGTGTGTGACATAGAGTACCGGACAAAAAGGATGTTGAGTTCATTCTCTGCTGAGGGTCCAGCTGACACAGAGGATGTTCCTTCTCCATCATGTCGGTACATAGGGCAGAGAAAACATAAGCTGTTATCAGTGTCAGCAAACATTTCACCCTTTATGTTAAATGAAATACACAAATTCATTTTTGCTCTGGGTGTCTGCGGCTGCTGGAAAACTGAGCCACAATAAAAACACATATCTCTACTTTTATCCTTCCGTCCTCTGAAACTTCCTTGCTGTGCTGGAGCGGGTAATCCTGCATACATTAGTTTCTCACTTTCCTCTGAGCCTTCTACATCAAAATTCAACTTTATCTTAACACTTTTAGCTTTCGTGGTAGTATCTGCACTGGCCTTCAGTTTTACTGACCTGTTTTCTGGCGATAATCGTTCGGGATAGGGCTCCGGAAATAAATTAGAATGCATTGAACTTCTTAAGTTGTAGACAAAGTCAGTCCCGTAAGCACTTCCGCATGTTCTGGATACGTGATCATGGACGTCTTCACCGATTCGCGGACGTAGGTTACACGTAACCGGAAATGGGAGTTGTACTGAGCCGTTATTTGAGACTTTATTTTGTATTTTATTAATTTTTGGTTTTACAGGTACTTTAGATTTTTTATCGGACCTGTCTGTGGTCTTTGAATAATTCTGACCCATGTTCAGTGATTTCCAGAGGGGTTTACACGCTAGGAGGATTTAGGTTAGTATTTTCGCTGCGGCACAGCTGAGGTCACTTTAAATTTATTGCTAGCAATTTTTTGTTTGGGTGAGCAACTCTCACTTAACGAGCAACTTCTCGCTTAACAACAGGCAACTTCCTGTGTCACTTTTTGGTGAGCAACTTCTCACTTAACGAGCAACTTCTCGCTTAACGAGCAACTTCTCGCAAAACAACAGGCAACTTCCTGTGTCTTTCTGCTTTTAATTTACTGCTTTTAACCCTTGTATGGTAATCGGGTCTGTGAGACCCGTGTTCAGTTTTCTTTTCTTTCGTTTTTTTTTTTTTTTTTTAACAAAATTAAAATATTCAAGACAACAGGCAACTTCCTGTGTCTTTCTGAGCGGGTCCACCAACACCACACAAGGGTTAATTTACTTTATTCGGGGACTGAGGAAGTCGTCAGTGTATCTCTCTGGATCACTAAGTGAAACTTCGTCAGCATATCCCGTTTTTTTTATGGATCGATCACTGAGAGAGGTATAATACGGTCTTTATATAAATATGAAAGACGCATATTTACCTTCTGTCAGTCAATCCCACTTCTGACACCAAATTTGAAGGAAAAAAAATGTCCATCCCGGTTTTCCCTCCAAGGCACGAGCGATAAGCAGAGTTCTGTCCTTTCCTTCTAAGATTCCTAATTATTTAAAGTAACACTCAGGTATGCCATTCAGCGTGTTAGTACGAGCTCGGGAGCAGCTTGGGAGAACAAGAAAACAGAGACTGCTTTAGGTTGCCTTCCCAATCGACTCAAAGGTTTATTTAGTACATAACAGCTTATATAGAGGAAAAAAAGGTTCGTGTGTCAGCAAGTTCTCAGTTCAAACCGGTACAGACCAAATAAGGAAACGTCTTCCTTCCTTGTGAGCAAAGAAGTATCCTTTGTGTAGTTTATCAGTTCAGCTACAATTTATGATCATCCCAGCAAAATACACTCCTAGACATAGAATACAGAGTTCTTTCATTAGTGAATTCTGAAACAAACCACCTGGCCTTTAACGAGCCTTTTTCTAAGAGATAAAGAAGGGAGGATGGGAGTAAGGAAGTGGTCTCGTCTCTGTGGTGTTTTCGACCTTGGGGTACCAGCCTGTGAGTCTTACACATCAATTCTTGGGTCAGAGAGAAAGAGAAAAACAACTATTAAATGGGCCTTATTGAGTAACTCTTTTCTGTATAATATCACAATAAAACAATATCCTGTAAATGCTACCATGGTATCAAAATATCACAACATTGTCTGAATTGGTTTGTTCAGTAGAATATTTGAAAAATCATATGACTAAACAGGAACACTTGAACTTTTAAAACAACAAGCACTGATTCAGACTCCCCCGGTTCTCGCTGGCATGACTTGTCATTTCCTCGTTGGAGAAAACTCTCAAACCTTAGTAAATATTTCTGTGGGGACTGAAGAGATCATGTATCCAAAGACAGATTATTGCACCAGGAGCTGGGATTCTTCACTGTGGAGGAAATCACGTCTTTGTTGGAACTGTTTTGCACATTGTTAATCACTTTAAATAAACAAACTGTCACTGTCTTCCTTCCCTCACCCCAACGGGTGGCAGTAGATGATCACCCCTCCCTGAGCCTGGTTCTGCTGGAGGTTTCTTCCTGTTAAAAGGAAGTTTTTCCTTCACACTGTAGCCAAAGTGCTTGCTCACAGGGGGTCTGTAACAGGAATGACGGACAGGACCACATAGTTCATACATTCAATACTTTATATTTCCAGTTGCTGTTCTCACAACACTCGGCTGCAGCTTTCCAGCTACAGCCACACAACAACAACAACAACAACAACAACAACCTCAGGTCCTGGCACGCTCTTTTATGCAGGGGAGGCAGGATGAGCTAATGGAGCTCCGGTGTGTCTCAGCCTCCCCTGCAGCTCCGCCCAAGCCACACCCCGCCACAGGATCATATGATTGTTGAGGTTTTTTCTGTTGTATTATTGTAACGTCTACCTTACAATATAAAGAGCTTTGAGGTGACTGCTGTGATTTGACGCTGTATAAATAAAACTGAACTGAACTGAATTAAATGTGGTGGCTAAAAACATGTGGCGCCTAAAGCTACATCCAGACTGGGAGCAATTGGCCCATCGCACATCAGCTTGAAGCTGATGGCCGGTTGCTTGAGGACATTTCAGGCTTCACTTGCCTAGGTAACCCGCTAATATATTTATTACCAGGTCATATGTCATATTCTTCACTCTCTTGGTATTCACTTCATTCTCTTGTCTGGAAATGGAGACATGTTTATCTTTGGTCCCACACACCTCCTGTCGCCAGCAGTTATACCTACTGCAGCACTGATTACCTAACAATGATGTCTTAGCAAGAAATACAACATAAAACAAAATAAAATTAGTTTATTCATCAAAACCATCAACATATGAGATGAAAACGAGTAAAAAGAACTTAAATAAATAAAATGAAGAAAACTTACATTTTCAATGATTTCTGCCAAGCCTACTAACGTGTCATGAAAAGGAAAGTTAATGAGGTGCTAGAGCCAGAGTTTATGTAATCAGTTTACACAAGAAGCATAAATTTTGGCTCAGACTGAAAGATTTTTACAAGTTTTTGCTGTATAGCCATGGAGTTTTGTACAGACATTCATGGTCCTCAGAGGATGAATGCGAGGGATATTTAAGAAACTGGTTGCACCATGACATTTACAATGTTTTATATTCCTATCAGCTACTGTTTGTTTGAGTGCTAGCTGACAAATGTTGTTCAGTAACATAGTGAAACAGATCAAATTAGATCCAGTGAATCCAGTATATTTATGGTTGACATTAGAATGATGGTGCATGTAGCTCATAATAAGTTTGCCCAGTTTAAACCAACTACTAGCATTCTTGTTCTATGAGCAATGAAACAGCGTTAACCAAGATCCCGTAATATTTGTGATAATTAAAACCTATAAATCTATTGCCTGTAGTTCTCTCTAAACAGAGGTGTCAGTTAGGCATGTAGATCATAAACAATGACTCTAGGTGCATGCTAAATGTTTCATCAGTACTTGTGTTAAAATAATTAAAACCGGCTTGTTGTTGTTGCTGTACTGATGTGGTTTATCACTCAGTTGTGCTTTTTGGCCCTCACTCTCAACAAGCAGGCAACTATTTAAACACATCTCCACCTTGTATGTTAAAACCAAAGTGTCAGCAGATGAAAGAAGGTGCTTGAGGTTAAGGGTAGTTGCCAGGATGCCTTCTGTTCAGCCTAACTTTCAAAACTCCTCTTCATGTGGTGTCTTAACAAGTTAGGATGCCTCCCTAAAGACAATACAGGTCAGAAAAGGTCATAACAAAGTTGAATGGCAAACAGCACTTACCACGATGAGGAGTGAACCACCAAGCTTTATAACCTCTTTTTTGCAGTTGCTGCTTCCTGTCAGATTTTCCCTTAGTTAAGGCTCACAAGGCTCATATGTTAATATTATGGAATAACTGTTGAACGTTTAAATGAAAGAAGAGACTTGTACCATTACATTTTAAAGCATACCTTTTCAGTGGTATGAAAGCCTGGACAAGAGTATGCCCATCTTCCGCCAACAGGAGCAAAATATAATGATACAAATAAATTCACTGTGCTAGAGGTTCTTGTTCAATCTTAATGTTGTTTAGAAATATTGCTGGTGATACTTAAAAATATCTGAATATTTTATTAAACATGGATCCTTGTATTAAGATGAGTTGACAGGTTTGAGTTGGATAACAGGGAAAAGTACATGTAAACTGTTTCGCTGTGACTAAAATGTACATTCTGTTTGGATTTCATTGATTCCTGAAGCTTGCAGCGTGGTCTTATGCGCTCTGTACCTGTTGTTATTGACCCCTTCATATTCCCTTTGTGTCCTGCTGTTTTTGATTAGTTTCGGACCCTGTTTATCAGACATAGTCATATTAACTACATTAATAATTTCAAACTTGTGCACCCACTTCTTGTGTTTTCATGAATGATGTATGCTTTACAATCAAACAATACAATGTAAACCATCAATATGATTCTGAGAGCATGATCCTGACAATTTGCTCTATAGTCATGGTGGAGAATATCTCCTTGTCATGATCTGGTTCAGCCCCTGTTTGTTAGACATAGTCAGGTAACAATATCCTGGTAATTGCTCTGTCGACTTTATCCCTGCTTCCTTATTATTAGATCATCATTTGATTGATTGATTCATTAGCAATACTAAGGTGAAAAGACTTGTCTTAAGGACTTTGAACACAATTACATAAACATGCATTTTTTGTATGAGTATCAATGCTAGTACATCACCATATATGAAGAAAGCAGCTAAGATCAATTATCCACTCATCAGGAGAAAAAAACCCAACAATCATATGACCCTCTATGAGCAAGCACTTTGGCAACAGTGGGAAGGAAAAACTCCCTTTTAACAGGAAGAAACCTTCAACAGAACCAGGCTCAGGGAGGGGCGGGGCCATCTGCTGCGACCGGTTGGGGTGAGAGAAGGAAAACAGGATGAAAGACATGCTGTGGAAGAGAGACAGAGGTTAATAACAGATATGATTCAATGCAGAGAGGTCTATTAACACATAGTGAGTGAGAAAGGTGACTGGAAAGGAAAAACTCAATGCATCATGGGAATCCCCCGGCAGCCTACGTCTATTGCAGCATAACTAAGGGAGGATTCAGGGTCACCTGGTCCAGCCCTAACTATATGCTTTAGCAAAAAGGAAAGTTTGAAGCCTAATCTTAAAAGTAGAGATAGTGTCTGTCTCCTGAATCCAAACTGGAAGCTGGTTCCACAGAAGAGGGACCGGAAAACTGAAGGCTCTGCCTCCCATTCTACTTTTAAATACTGTAGGAACAACAAGTAGGCCTGCAGAGCGAGAGCGAAGTGCTCTAATAGGGTGATATGGTACTACAAGGTCATTAAGATAAGATTGCCAAAGGAGGACTGGCGGTGCTGCTGCCGTAGGCCCCGGTCTGGATGGGCCTGGGCTCCCTTGCCTTGGTGGGTGCCGAAGGACAGGGGTGCCTACTGGGGTCAGCAGGGGAGCTGGCCCCAGGCTTCTTTTCCTCCCCATTCCCGGCTGCCTCCCTCTTCCCGCTCCAACACACCCACCCACACAAGTAGGGCCTTGGGGCGATCGTGGCTCAAGAGTTGGGAGTTCGCTTTGTAATCGGAAGGTTGCCGGTTCGAGCCCCGGCTTGGACAGTCTCGGTCGTTGTGTCCTTGGGCAAGATACTTCACCCGTTGCCTACTGGTGGTGGTCAGAGGGCCCGGTGGCGCCAGTGTCCGGCAGCCTCGCCTCTGTCAGTGCGCCCCAGGGTGGCTGTGGCTACAATGTAGCTGCCATCACCAGTGTGTGAATGGGTGGATGACTGGATATGTAAAGCGCTTTGGGGTCCTTAGGGCGCTATATAAATACAGGCCATTTACAGGCCATTTACAGGTGTGTCACCAGGGTGCAGGGGAGGCATCCCCCCCCCCCTGTCCCCTTCTGGCCACCTGTGCCTCAATTTTATTCCACAACTTAGACATCCACATTACTCACACTCTCATAACACATATAGGGCCTTGAGGGTGGGCACGTTAACAGCGTCCAGTGGACGGTCTGTGTACTCAAACCTACCTCTGGCGCCGGTGCCCACCTCTCAATTTTAAATCCATGTAGACACTGAGGGTTCTCGGGAGGGGCCGTGCTAACACCTGCTGCTCTCTGGCAGCAGCACCATGCTCTCCCGTGTTTTAAATGCACCTTAGCACAACACGCAGCAACACTACACATGAGCAAGAGGAGGGAGGTTTGGGGTCTTCACACACCCCTGTTCTCTCTGCTGGCCATTGGGGCGGGGGGCTGGAAGGAGGTGTTGGTCGTCCGATTGGGATCTGGGATGCGGGGCCTCTCTGCTGCTGGGGAAAAGGGTAACATCTCCTGGGTCTAGGTGCTGTTTCCCCCTCTGGGGGTGAGGGTACCTGGACCCGGGGTATAGAGTATGTTTGGGGAGTGTGATTGTGTGTACAGTGTCCATTTATGTCTATCCCTACGTTGGGTGAGTGCTGAGTATTTGTACATGTGTGCATGAGGGTGGGAATGCATGTTTGTGTCTGTGTGTGCCTGTTTGTCTGTGTCTATATGTCAGATCGGGTATTAGACTCCACCTCTCTTGGAACTCCCAGGCCCTCCAAAGGCCTGTCTCCCCTCACCACACTCCCTGTCAGTGACTGATGCGCTCAGGGGTCGGTGCATTGGTGGTTCTTGGTGTCCGGGGCTGGGCGCTCAGGTATCTACCAGCTCACTCCCGGTGGCTACTGGACGGGGCCTGGCGCCTGTTGCTCAGTCAGGCCTCTTCCGGAGTGTAGGGGGCCCTCGAGGCTCCGGCCTCTGGGCATGCGGCTCGGTTCACTCTGGCACAGCTGGCTGCTGGCAGAGCCCGCGGGCACGCCAGTGCAGCCCCCTCTAGCTTCTGCTCCGTGGCTACTGGGTGACCCCTTTTGAATCTTTTGAATACAAGCGCGCTGATCCACACAGGTGTGCACACGGGTGTTCACTGTTCATAGACATAAACTACACCTTTCTTGGCTGCTATTTCCAAGCACATTGTGCGCTGTCGGTCCTGCGTGCTACACAACAAGATTCATTATTTAGTATTTACTGCTGTTTACACTTTAGATTTAGATTATCTTCATTTCTAATGAACAAACTTCTGTTAGGACATTTAAGATTAATTGTTCAATAGCCTTAATTCATAAGCTATTAAATTCATTGGTACAACCGATGTTTAGATGCAGAAAAAAAATCAGTTTAGTTTTAATTCATTGACTTGTTCAATTCTTTAAATCCAAATAAATGTAAAATACATGACTGAAACTTGAAGTGCAGGGTACAGAGCTGGAGACATAAACTGCACCTACTACATGGATGCAGCTATAAAGACATTCCCTGTTACAGTGGGGCAAAAAAGTATTTAGTCAGCCACCGATTGTGCAAGTTCCCCCACCTAAAATGATGACAGAGGTCAGTAATTTGCACCAGAGGTACACTTCAACTGTAAGAGACAGAATGTGAAAATAAAATCCATGAATCCACATGGTAGGATTTGTAAAGAATTTATTGGTAAATCAGGGTGGAAAATAAGTATTTGGTCAATAACAAAAATACAACTCAATACTTTGTAACATAACCTTTGTTGGCAATAACAGAGGTCAAACGTTTACTATAGGTCTTTACCAGGTTTGCACACACAGTAGCTGGTATTTTGGCCCATTCCTCCATGCAGATCTTCTCGAGAGCAGTGATGTTTTGGGGCTGTCGCCGAGCAACACGGACTTTCAACTCCCGCCACAGATTTTCTATGGGGTTGAGGTCTGGAGACTGGCTAGGCCACTCCAGGACTTTCAAATGCTTCTTACGGAGCCACTCCTTTGTTGCCCGGGCGGTGTGTTTTGGATCATTGTCATGTTGGAAGACCCAGCCTCGTTTCATCTTCAAAGTTCTCACTGATGGAAGGAGGTTTTGGCTCAAAATCTCACGATACATGGCCCCATTCATTCTGTCCTCAACACGGATCAGTCGTCCTGTCCCCTTGGCAGAAAAACAGCCCCATAGCATGATGTTTCCACCCCCATGCTTCACAGTAGGTATGGTGTTCTTGGGATGCAACTCAGTATTCTTCTTCCTCCAAACACGACGAGTTGAGTTTATACCAAAAAGTTCTACTTTGGTTTCATCTGACCACATGACATTCTCCCAATCCTCTGCTGTATCATCCATGTGCTCTCTGGCAAACTTCAGACGGGCCTGGACATGCACTGGCTTCAGCAGCGGAACACGTCTGGCACTGCGGGATTTGATTCCCTGCCGTTGTAGTGTGTTACTGATGGTGACCTTTGTTACTGTGGTCCCAGCTCTCTGCAGGTCATTCACCAGGTCCCCCCGTGTGGTTCTGGGATCTTTGCTCACCGTTCTCATGATCATTTTGACCCCACGGGATGAGATCTTGCGTGGAGCCCCAGATCGAGGGAGATTATCAGTGGTCTTGTATGTCTTCCATTTTCTGATGATTGCTCCCACAGTTGATTTTTTCACACCAAGCTGCTTGCCTATTGTAGATTCACTCTTCCCAGTCTGGTGCAGGTCTACAATACTTTTCCTGGTGTCCTTCGAAAGCTCTTTGGTCTTGGCCATGGCGGAGTTTGGAGTCTGACTGTTTGAGGCTGTGGACAGGTGTCTTTTATACAGATGATGAGTTCAAACAGGTGCCATTCATACAGGTAACGAGTGGGGGACAGAAAAGCTTCTTACAGAAGACGTTACAGGTCTGTGAGAGCCAGAGATTTTCCATGTTTGAGGTGACCAAATACTTATTTTCCACCCTGATTTACGAATAAATTCTTTACAAATCCTACCATGTGAATTCATGGATTTTTTTTTCACATTCTGTCTCTCACAGTTGAAGTGTACCTCTGGTGCAAATTACTGACCTCTGTCATCATTTTAAGTGGGGGAACTTGCACAATCGGTGGCTGACTAAATACTTTTTTGCCCCACTGTAGCTAGATTAACATGATGGTGTTGTGTTTAGTATGTTGCTCTGTTTCTTTTGCTTGTTTTCTCTTCTTTTTCTCTCAACAGGTGATTCAGGAGATTTTTTTCCTCTTCTTTCTCTTTTTAAGTGCCCTTTCTCACTGTCCCTCTCCCCTTCTGTTTTTCTTTTCCTTCATCTTTCTTTCTCCCTTTCCTATCCCTCAGTCATGTCTGTCCCGTCTGTAACAACTGAAAATAAAATAAAATAAATAATAACAACAAAGGCCGATCAAATGGACCAATACGGCAAGGCCGTGATGATCCATTTGGCGAAGTAAATCCATTGGGTATCCTTGTTGGTCCACAGACAACAATTCTGACGGCTAAAGAACCAAATGGGACAGGCAAAAAAAACTGTCCATGACAACTCACCTGCCTCCTTATGTTTAACAGAAATACAGCTATGTTGTTTGGAAAACTCTCAAGAAAATTTACATTATATATTTTGTGATAACCATCATTTCCTACTGCGACTTCCCATGTGACTATTAGCTTTATAATCTCCTAATTGCCCTCTATTGTATTTTTAACTTGTGGTGGCAGCATGAAGACAGCAACTCAGCAGGAGTGTATACACTGTATGTGGCTTTTGTTGTGGATTTATTAAACACCTGCATCTCTTAACACAGCCACAGGCATTATACCTTGAATGCAGTGAATTACAGGCTTTAGTCGATCCACCTGAATAAGTCCCATTACAGAGAAGTCATCCAACGAATAATGTTTATTGGAGAGTAAACAAAGCACAGAGTGCAAAGCATTAGGGGGCTCCAAAGAAGTAATTTTGTTATTTTCCCACTGAAAAAACTGAGCAATAGGAAATGTTCAAGACAAATTGAACTTTAGATTGAAAGAACCATGTAGTCAGAAAAGAAAACCCTAGTAAGGATTAGATTAGATTTTTAAATGATGATTTGATTTATTAAGTGATAAAACAAAACTTTCCATACCTACCTTGCCCTATGTGAAACAATATTTCTTCATCTTGTTAAATCATGAATTAACTATGAGATGGTGGCCACGTGGAGGGAGCAGGTGGCGACACCGACAGCAGGAAGAACTGCAGGACTGGATCAAGCGCCGCATGCAGATGATTAAGAGGCTGTGGACGTACATCTTTGTTTGACCCTTGCACTAACAGTGTCCACATCAAAGAATAGTTTGACACTCCAGTGCATCAGCTTCAGTTTCCAGGTGCTAACACATTGGAAAACCTGTTTGATTGGAAAGACAGCCTTGGTAAAGGGGTCTTCCAGTAAACACCACATAACAACAAGCCTGCTATGTTTGTGGAAGACAAAGTCTTTCTGGAAATAATGGACAAGGAGGCTTTCACGAATTACTCACATAGTTGGGTGGCACCACTACCCTTCAAGCAACCAAGGCACAAACTCACCAACAATTGAGCCCAAGCAGTCAACCATCCTTTGATGTTACGGCACTTGCTGTAAAAGAGGTCAGACATGAAAGAACATATGATTGCCTTTATGAAGAAGCTCTTTGAGGCAGGTCATGCTGAACCAGTGCCACTACCCACTGGTGAACAAGAGTGCTGGTATTTGTATCTTTGGAGTGTATCATCCAAGTTAACCAGGTCAAGTATGGGCAGTGCTCAACTCCAGCCTTAAGAATGATGGTGTCTCCCTTAATGACATCCTGCTATGTTGCCCTAACTTAAATAATACACTTTTAGGTGTCCTCACTCACTTCCGTAAGGAAACTCTGGCTCCGATGTAGAACAGTTGTTCTATTTTTTCATGGTCTCCCAGGATCACCAGGACTTCCTACGTTTCCCCTGGTTCAAGGACAATGACCCCACCGAAAAAATTGCAGAGTATAGGATGAATGTACATTTATTCCCCAATAGCCCCTCTCCCGCTGTTGCCATATACGGCTTGAGAAGGGCAGCTCTGCAAGGAGAGGAAGAACATAGCACAGAGGCAAAACAATTCGTTCTAAAGAACTTTTACATTGATGATGGTCTTGCCTCATTCCCCGCCGGTGATGATGCCACCCGACTCCTGAAAGAAAACAAAGAAACGTTAGTTGACTCAAACATACGGCTACATAAGATGGTGCTGTGCCAAACATGGCGTTGTGCAGAAGAGACCAAAGTAGAGAATACTTTGCTGTCTTCTGTCCAAAAAACATTGTTTCAGAACATTGTTTCTTCTCATTTGTTCAGCTGCAACTTTGCAAACCCGAGCCATGATATCATGTTCATGCTCTTTTCAGAGTGAAGCTCTCTCTCTATTTTTCTACGAATAAGTCATACTCAGTCTTTTTCTGATCGTACTGTCATGGATTTTAACATTTAACATGCTTGGTGAGGCCTGTGGAGTTTGAGATGTAGGTCTGACCTTTGGTTGAAATTACTCTTGGATCCACACTTAAGGATATTGTGATATTGTGTTTACACACAGCATATCATAATGCTCTGACAAATCGACAAAACTTCCGCTGTTATGGAGGTGGTCACACCTGCTGAAAATAAACTAATTGAGTGCGTTTGATTAGCAGCACCTGGCTGCTACTTACCCTTTTAATTCCCCTGGCAGAAGATGTACCTGGTTTTTGTACATCCTGTTAAAACTTTTAAAAAGGGTAAAAATTCAAAAACGACACAAACTGATGTTAAATTAATGCACTGAATTTGTACTATTTACTACAGCTTGTCCTATAGTTGTGATTTAATATTCTTACTTTAGAGGTGCTCCTGAATGTGCTCTTAAAGACAAGAAACCACATTAAAGAATGTGTTTAATTTTGGCCAAGAACGCATTAAAACTACTTTAACAAGAGTAAAGTGTCATTTTCTGCTTCCAGACTTAACAGTAACCTTTCTGTAACAGCAAAGAAAATACCTTATTCAGAACCTGATGGAAAGCTAAAGCACTTTGTGAAATATACAATGAAATATAATAGGATGATATTATCACCAGAAGCCAGCAGAAAAATGATTTAAGGGTGTGATGTATAAAGTAAATGCAGAAATGGATACATCGTTGGCATTTTCAGTTCTACTGGGTTACCTACTGCAACCACCGCTCTTATTCTGATCAGCCCTGTGCTGACTGTCAGCTCAGGGACTGATTTATTGCACACATCAAGAAGAGTACATGCTTCCTCCTCTGTGAGAGATAGCTAGCACACTAGTACTGACAATGAGGATAGAGCCAGGCAGCAGTGGTTTTGGGTCTGTGCCGCTTTTCCAAGCTTTGATAGTTCTAATAATAAGAATGCATAAAAACCAAATGAACAATGCTCAATCAGTACCTTTACTTAAATCAGATACCCGAGCAGGTGACTAAGCATCACGCCAATATCAATCCCTGATGAGAGTGAAAGAAGCCAACATTCAGATACTGATGGACCTATTACTATTTTGAGTGGGCTGTGGTTATCTTTGGAATAACAAGACAAAGTGTTTGACACATAGTCTTCCTTTTTTCTATTTGTTAGGGAGGAATATGACATCTGGCAGTTTCCTCCTTAAAGCTTTGTCTGCTCAGTGCTATTTTGATAAGAGACCCTTGTTTTGATTCATTTTTAATCACTGCTAGTGTTTACAAAACTGCAAAGTGCCATTTTGCTGAAATGTGTTTGAATCGCTTTTAAGTGTTACATTTATTTCTCCTCTCTCATTATGTGGGTCTGCAAGCAGCAAAACATGTATTTAACTCTGCTGACAGTAAAGAAATTTTTTAAAGTGTCAATTTTATTCCCAGCAAAAGCATCAGTATTGGTATAAACACATATTCTAGCTCAGGTAATAGCATCTGTCGGTATTTTATTAAAAGAAAAAAGAATGCCAGTAATCTGCATGCATTTACTTTTGATTTTGTATACATCTGAAGATAAAATATAAAATTGCTCCCTTACACAACATGAAAAACCAACATGGTTGATACCCACAACCAGATAAATACCATGACCTTTTTAACCCCTGGGTTAAAATCTGTTTATTGGACCCCTGCTGACTGCTATAATATATGTCAGCTTCATTATTTCCCCAGGAACTGTGAAAGTGAAATGATTAGTTGATTAATCAGTGTAAAGATCAAATGTTGCCATTTATTTTCCTACTAGCAGTATTTAAAGAAAAAAAGTGCTCGTGTCGGCTTTTGGGCAAAGTTAGTGACAAAATATTTGTGAAAATGATAGCTGGTGTCAGGCACACAAGACTTTTGTGGTTACATAGCAGTTCCCTGAAATAGAAAAAGGGAAGCAATTTGATCAAATCTGCTTTAAAACAAATGTCAGTAAGGCCAGTGTGAATTCAAACTACCTGTCAGTATTTTACCTCCGTGGTACAGATTTCTAATATTTTTTGTTTTGACCTTTTTCAGCTTTTATTTGACAGATACAGTGTCTAAAGGACAGGAAAGCAGGGGCAGAGCGAGAGAAGAGCTGCAGGTCGGACTCAAACGTGCGCCGGCCGCTCTCAGCCGTATGGTATGTGGTCGCCCTTTCAATGCACTGAGCTAAACCAGCAACCCATTCTAATACATTTCTGGCTTTCAGTCCTATGTCAAACCCTTCTTGATTTCTTTGATTTTGTTCTAGACTTGTTTAGATATACGTTCATTTGTATGTCAAAGTAAAATTATATAGTTGGGTTCAGAAGATTGTGGAAATTGGCACATTTTATATATAATTTTGATCCTGTATACCACAACATTAGATCTGAAATGACATGAATTAAGATGCAATTAAATTATTTCACTGCAGTAATCACTGTGTGTGAAAACAGTTCACCATGCCATCCACATTCAGGTTAAAGCTTCATCATGCAAGAAGTCAGATACAAACATGGTCCAGAAATAGTGATTTTTCAATATTTCCATACCTGAATTTTTGTTCAAAGACTATTAAATTCATGTATTTATACCCATGTACTCCCATTAAATATTTATTCTAATTAAAATATTTAATCTACCAGAAGCAGGAAGTTTTTTTTATTTTTTGTGATGTAGCCAATAATGACAGAACAACTTAAATTTCTGGTGCCACAGAATTCCACATATGTCATTAACATATGTAATAACCTGCTCTAAGTTATTACAACCTGTGGCTTCAAAAGACAGCTACTCTTCAGAGACCAAGTAAATATGAAGAGAGTGATGAATAACTTTTCAGCTGTTTCCAGCTGCAAAGAAAGTTTAAAAAAATTCCCTTATGATGACTAATGTCAGAGTAACATGCTATGGGGTATGGCCCTGCGACAGACTGGCGACCTGTCCAGGGTGTACCCCGCCTTTCGCCCTATGACAGCTGGGATAGGCTCCAGCGCCCCCCGCGACCCTGAAAAGGATAAGCGGAAGCGAATGGATGGATGGATGCTATGGGGTATTCCATGGCATTGCAGGAATACCAGACACCCCTGGAGCAATAGACTGAATCCATCTACTAACTCCATTCAGTAAATGCATCATAAAAATTATCAGTGTATTAATGTTCTGGTAATATTTGATTCTGACTCCCACATGCTCGACATTGTAGCACATTATATATATATTTTTCACTTTAAAACATTTTCAACTTTTTTTTTGTCATTTTGGGATATTGTGTGCAGAATTCTGAAGTGAAAATGAATGAATTAATCCAAAATGTATTGAATCCATTTTGGATTAAAGGCATAATGTAACTGTGACTGAAGGTAAGATATAGTATAGTATAGAGTAAATTGGATAAATGTTTTATGTAATCTAGTTTTTAAACAGCGGCTCCCACTCTGACGTTACAATTCCTCACTTTTTAGATTCCAGGTTTGCTTTCACGTTGTGCAACCATCGACCCATGCACACCAGTATTTCCTCCAATGGCTCCAGTCACATGTTACTGCTTCATAGACTTTAAAATGAGATGATTTCATACGAATAAAACATGTTACGATTAGAAACCTTACATGGACCAAAAATTCACAAATTCTCCTCTACGGTACTGGCAATAAAGTCGTTTTTTAACCATCAGTCAAGAGTTTATGACGTTTGTAAGTGAAACTAGCACAAAATAATAAAGGCCTGAATAAAGACCAATATTTATGAAATTTAAAATATACCATCTAACCACAATATCAACATAACGTTGTGTTCTGTATGTTGTCAACATAGATGGCAGAGAAGTTTTCTTACTGCTGCACTGCATCCCAGACATTCTAGTTTCACCTGAGCTCTCTCTACACATCAGCTTTTGTATTTTTGCTTTGGGGACCAAATTGAATAGAAAAAGCGATGATACATATTATGTTTTGGTGCATAGTCTAAAGCTTTCCTGTCGATCATTTTGACAAACCACCACAGATGTCAGATGCCAGATAGCATATCTGTGGTCACATTGCTGGCTCCAACTCGCTGCTCATCCTATCAGAGACAGACGATGAAAAGTGCTGATATGGTTCTGGAAACAGAAAAATAAAACTCACTGGTTGGTGGCCACTGATGGATCTGAGTATTGAGCATCCAGACAGGCTGTCGAAATTCCCTGCATTCAGCTGAGGATAGCTTTGTTTGCCAGACAAAGAGGCACAGAATGCATGCATTTTCAGTGGGCATTGTATTGTCCACACCATCATATATCTAAAGACATCCGATAGTTGTAGAAAAATCAATATCCCAGTCTGGTTTGCTGCACTACTGTGGATCCTTTTCAACTATTACAACATTTACATGGATACGTGTTGGGACATGCAATGCATGTGTGTCCAGCTGAAAAGAAATGCAGCATCTTCTTGGCAGCAGATGAAGAAATTCTCATTTATTCTTGCTTCAGCTGTGGGAAAGAAGCTTTTTAAATTCCTGTTCCAAGAAAAAAAATAGAAGACTGAAATGCCGTGCCTCTCATGTAATCAAAGGGTTACATTCAGATATTGCGCAAGGACAAAACTCAGATGTTGCAAGGCCCAATCATTCTAAATAAAACACCCCAAACAGCAGGGGAGCTTGAAAGTAAGCTTTTCTCAACCTTCAGTCTACTTATCGTTCAACCTGAATAACAAGGGAGAGGGAGAGAGCTGCTGCATATTAACAGCTGCCCGTGTCTGTTTCTACATACTGGGATTTTTTGTGCGTATTAACAAATCCCATGTGAGACACCTAACACAGGGTCATCAACAAACAGTAACACAAAACGCCTAGGTGCATCAACAAAATGTCAAAATTCTGACAAAAAGACAGACTCTCATCATCTGTCAGCAGTTTTGTTAAAAGCTGCACCTCCTACACCTGAGTGCAAACAAGTCTGAGAGTCCAAACTCTGCCAAACCCTGACCATATGACCCATGAAGGAAAAATGCTCGTTTTGTGTTATAATAAATACAATAGGAAATTTATTTTGACTAACTGTCCATCACAAATCATTAGTTGCAGCAGTGAAAACACTCAGCTAAATTGTTATAACAGGGCTTCACTATATAACAGGGAATGTCTTTATAGCTGCATCCATGTAGTAGGTGCAGTTTATGTCTCCAGCTCTGTACCCTGCACTTCAAGTTCCAGTCATGTATTTTACATTTATTTGGATTTAAAGAATTGAACAAGTCAATGAATTAAAACTAAACTGATTTTTTTCTGCATCTAAACATCGGTTGTACCAATGAATTTAATAGCTTATGAATTAAGGCTGTTGAACAATTAATCTTAAATGTCCTAACAGAAGTTTGTTCATTAGAAATGAAGATAATCTAAGGGCAGATTAACATGTGGAATCGGACTAACTCTGTTAAGATCACTGTATTACACATCAGGCAGGAAAGCCTGCTCATTGAAGCTAAAATGTATTTTTTTTTAAACATAACAGCATTTTTACCTTAGGGATTTTTGTGTTCTGTACACATGCAGTTACACAATGAACAGTAATATTGTTGCAAAATATCCCAGTTCATATAAATTTATGAACAGTAGCAGGCAGATTTTTGTGTATTTGGCCTTGTAGGAGCATTTATACTTTGCACAAGGTTTAAGAAGTTGCACAGGTCTTTAAAACAATCTGAGGTCCCTTAAAGTGAGTCCCAATGTAAATGCAACCATAAGGATAAATTCAGATTAATTCAATTTATGTGAAATATCTGAAATAGATTTAAGAGCATCCTTGGAGGAAAACGAGGTCTGTAACCACAGCCACCACATGAATATAAGAATCCTGTGACATACTGAATTTATTGGCTTTAAGGTTTTCCTTTAATAACAGAGTTACAAAACCAGTAAGGTTACAAAACCAGTAAGGTTACAAAACCAGTAAGGTTACAAAACCAGTAAGGTTACAAAACCAGTAAGGATTTGACATATATGGTTAGTTCACCTCCTTAACTCACATAAAGGCGTTGCAGAGGGTCGTGAAAACTGCCCAGCGCATCGCCGGAGCACCACTTCCTGCCATAAAAGATATCTACAGGAAGCGGTGTCTGAAAAGGGCTGGGAAAATCATCAAAGACCCCAGTCACCCATCACATGGACTCTTCACCCTCCTGCCCTCTGGGAGGCGCCACAGGAGCCTCCGGACTAAGACCACCAGGTACCGGAACAGCTTCTTCCCCACAGCTGTCAGACTCCTGAACTCTGCCTCCTGACATCTGACCCACGTTAAACTCATGGACTGAACATACACACCCCCACAATGGACAACTGTACCCTCAAACACAATAATAACATGGAGTGAACCACCACTCACAACCACTAGCACTTTATATAGCCTCTGTAGAAACTATCTACACCCTCACTTATCTTAACTGCACTACTGTATAGCTCTGTGTAAATAATCATTCTGTACATTCAATAATCTTTAATCCTACAACTGTTTACAACTTGCATAGTTCCCATTTCTGTATAGCTGTATATCTCAGATTTCTGTAAAGTTATTTATTTCATATTCTGTATAGTTTTTCATATTTATATCCTGTTCATAGCCTGCACATAGCTTGTACTCACTACAGCCTGTACATACTTAGTTATAGAATATTCACAACATACTTCATACCGTGTACATTATAACATACCATAATAGACCCATTTCTGTAATATACTTACATATCTATACTATTGCTAATATATATTGTAATATACCTATATCACTAAAGCACTTCTGGATGGATGCAAACTGCATTTCGTTGCCCTGTACCTGTGCATGTGCAATGACAATAAAGTTGAATTCTATTCTAATTCTATTCTATTCTATAAACAAGCCCTTTGAAACAGTAGATGTTGGCTGAACAACCTCTGGTAGAAAAAAAATATTAACATTGTTAAACAGTTTGAATTTCTGAAGATACAAAATGTTGTTAATTTGTACTTTTTTTTAAGTCTTCAGTGGATAAAATGGGCTGATTAACTGATGTAATGTGATGATGTTGCTGTCTGAATGTAGGGTGAAATCACTCTCTCCATTATCCCTGAGTACATTTAAATATACATAAATACACAATGATGGCTTCAGTGTGTTTTGTTGGAAACAGAAGTATATAAATTTAACCTGAACAGTCACATCAGCAGACCAGGAAGAGCACTCTCTCCCTAAAAATGATTCATCCTCGTAGTTTGCTACAAGGCCATGAGAACCAGAATTGAAGAGAAACAGATGTAATCCACATCCATAGAGTGCTGCTATTGCCCTTTTAGGGGCTACATGTAAACTCCAGTGGGCAGACTCCAACAGTTTCAGAGTTCAGAGGTAATCTGCAGATTCCAAACTAAGAGGACTTGTTGTTCTTTCAGGTGCTACTCACTCAGGTTTAAATGTCATACATAGAAACATTCATTCCTAAACTTCACGTGCAGACATACAAAGAATAGAGCTGCATGGCTGCTATCTTGGAATGATCATATGTGTCTGTGTGGCTAAAGAGAAAAATATCCAGCTAAAAATTGACCAAATTAGCACAAAACTCTCACCAGTTGTTCATTGGTTAGGTGAACACTGTATGACTGTGTGCGTTGGGACACTGTGCATTTTCTGTGATTAACACAACCCACTCAGAGAATCTACAGTGATGTTTAAAGGGCTGTAATGTTTGCTATAATCAAAGACATAATTAAGAGAACAAAAAAATGGTAACCAGAGTGCAATGCTGAACCCTACGTAGCTTCGGGTTTCAGCATTGCACTTGTGTTCATGTTTTGTGAGTTGTGAGTTTCATTTCTTGTTATGCTATTATTGATTCTTTTTTTTCTTTTTTCTTTTTTACTTTTCCCCTTTATGCTAAACTCCACTGTCACCACTTTTCCTGTTCAGGCCTGCTTCTTAACCAATCAGCATTCAACATATACCATCATCTCAATCAGGCAAATTGCACACAAGCATATGTTTGTAGGTTTCATACCCAAAATTCTTCACTCTGCACAGCTATAGACCTGAATCCTGCTTTAGTCCTCATTGCATAAATGCTCCTGTCCATCTGTGCTACTCTGTTGTTTTTTTCTGTTTGGATTTGGTCACCTTTATTAGTTCTTTAAATAAAGGTCACTTTTTTTAACTCAGTATTTTTGGTCTACATTTGCATTCACCTGTAAACTGATCTCGAAATCTCCAGATCAGTTAAAACTACAAAAGGGCTCATGAGTGCCTCCTAGAATGGAGGGATTATTACAAGGTAGGCAGAAATGAAAGCTATTATAGAGCTGTTGGATAATTTCACTCGAGTGCATTGAATATTTTACAGTTAACCCACCAACTACACTTAATATTGTAATAAATTGCTTCAGGTGCTCATTTTGTTTATTTCCAATTAGGCTTTTTTTTGGGGGGGGGGGGGTCTGTTGTTCATTTATCTGAATTGCTGTTAATTTTCTTTTCATTACTGAAACACTTTGTGGACTGCCATAAACCAAAGCATTACTGATGATGGCTGAAATATCATTGCTGCTCGTTGTAAACATGTGATGGATTGATGTTATGGCTGTTTAAATATGCTTATACAGCCGATGTGTAATGGTGGTGGTGATGCTAGGAGCATTTATTACAACTGTGCTTCTTATTTGTTTTTGGTTTTTTTAATCAATGCAACTGAACTGACTAAGATGGTGGATTAGTCAGTTACTTTCTTTTTTGTTCACTAAGGATAAGCAAATGGCACTAATGTGTAAACAGTATTTATAATTTGCATCAAGAATTTATTAGTTCACTTTTTCTCAATTCTTTACACATTCAGCAAAGGAGCAGCCAGTGTGGACAAAACTGTAGATCTGATGAGGCACAGGTGTTTCCTCCTCCGAGGCCGTGAACCCATAATGAGTTCCACCCAGGTGAGAGAGAGAGAGAGCGAACCAGAGAGATAGAGAGAAACAGCTGATCAGCGACCAGCTGAACCTCCAGGCCGTGGCACCTAAGACCCGAACTCTTCCACAGCATGCATTTTTAATTTCTCTTTGCTATTTGGGCTGATTGGGACCTGATGAACGTAAAAACAAAGAATGATCTTTTTACCCGCTGTAGTTTCTAAGAAATGGATACCAGATCCTTGTAGAGTAAAATTTAGTATTGTGGTCTAGACAACCCAAAATGTGATGTCCACACATGTGGATGCCAGGTCCAAGGAGGTTAAAGATAAACTGCACACCATGCTGAGACATGCTAAGTTTTCTGCTAATAGTTCTTTGGCAGTGACTTTGTTGACAAACCATTTCATGTCTTTCAAACTTTTTATCTTTGGAATTTTTTCACATTCTGCTAAAGAAATGAGAACAAACTGCATATTTTTGTGTTGAATTTAAATTTGGTTCATCCACTGAGTTAGGTGCCTTTTAAATGATAAACGATTCATTTTTAAAAAATCATCTATTACAATCCTGGTCAGATACAAGGACAGATACATCTGTGAAGACGATGATTACATGCACTAGTTTATTGAGTTTATTGAGGGGGTAGGGACAAATAAGTAAATACTTCTGCCTTCTCCTTTTCAAACAAATAATGGAATGATATTTTGTAATGATTGTGAAGGCACATGTTTGAAATGTTTGAAATAAAAATGAACTGAACTGAACTGAACTGAATTATAAAGAAGAGTGAGGGTGTCCCAATGCTCATCTCCATATTTCTATCCTATCCTTACATTAAAGATCCATTCGGTGGCTTCAAAGGACTCCACATGGAGTTAGACTCTTCACAAAGTGAGAGGGTGAAGGGGCCAGATTGGAATTGGGCAATGCAGGCTAAAAGGTCAGGGGCCATAAATGTATTTTATATTTGTGTATTTCATCACAGATTTCACCATGCTCAATGCCTCAGCAATTTTTAAATGTAATTTTAAGCTAGGTGATTTAGCTAATCCATGTTATTAATAATAATAATAATAATAATGGATACTTTATTGATCCCCATGGGGAAATTACTTGTTTTTCTCTGCATTTGACCCATTCACTCTGTGAAGCAGTGGGCAGCCCACTAAGCAGGCGCCCGGGGAGCAGTGTGTAGGGACGGTACCTTGCTCAGGGGTACCTCAGGGTAGCCGTTAAGTGGATTCGAACCGCCGACCTTCCGATCATGGGGCGACCACTTTACCTACTGAGCTATCCCTGCCCCTATGTTATTTCCGGCAACTTTTTTTTGCCGGAAAGTGGAAGAACATCAGCGAATGAGCTACACCACGCAGGTCAACAGCAAATTCAGCAATTCATATCTTGATGTTGGTACAACTACAACCATGACTAGTCTTTGAGAAAAGACTGCCTGCAGTTAGTCAGTGTTGAAATGTTTTCTGGGATACAGCCGGACTTACATCTCACCCTACAATTAAATTTTTTCTGGTAAATCCACAGCTTTGTATTCAGAATTTGGGAGAGAGACTTTTTTTCCCACAATCAATTGTTAATTTTCAACAAATACCTAATCTTTATTTATTGTTTTCTCAACAATCAGATTTAGAATATTCACTGACAAAATAGTCATTAACCTTGAAACCTCAATCCTTCACAAATTTTCCCGAGGGGTCAGTTTGTTTTTCATCAAAACTAGATGAAGCAGCTGATGGAGTAGATACAATAGCCTAACTACCTGCTTGAAGTCATAAGAATTAATAAGAGGCTGTAAAATCATATCTTCATCATCCATCACTGACACGAAACCATCTCCTCTCTGCAGTGAAGGAAGGAAACGGTCCACTGAGGTTTTTTTTTTTTTTTTTTTTTTTTTTTGCTTTTTTCTTCTTCTTCTTTCTGTTCTTTTTCTCTTCTTGTTTTCCTGTCCAGGGTGTACCTCCTCTGGCCCAGTGACAGTTTGTATTGATGGATGGCTTCAAATATAATTAAGAATATTACATAGTTTGAATGATTCATTAGAGAAAACAATGCAATCACTCTTTTCTCAGGGTGACTCCTCCACTGAGGTTTTTGTAAAAAGGCCATCTCTCCGTCTTAAAGCAGAAAGAAGGATAGCATCTCTCCACAGCTGAATTAAATCGCAAGCTGTGAGCTTGACAAGAATAACACACACTCCCATGTGTGTTTTCCAATTTGCCACCCAACACAGGTTCCTCCTTATCGACGTCTGAGGAGGAGAATATGAGGCTCACGCTTCAGCCACTTCAGTCTGTATTTCTTTCAGGGGTCACATGGGTTCTGGCGTTACAGCCACTCCTGTCACTGTTACTGTAGCAACCTTTGCCACGATGGCCTTCTATGAAATGAAGCTAAAGATTCACCGTGAGCCAGAGATCAAGAAAATATTCTCTTCGTGAGCATACACTGTGACCATGGAGCTCCGATACAAGACTGAACTTATTTCATCATCAGACAGCAAAGAATACCACGGGTGTCTAAATATAACTTGTGAAAAAGAGGAGGGAAAAAAATCTCTCTTTTTCTACAATGCACTCTGTCTCCACTCTCCTCCATGCTTTGAAGATTTCTACAAGCGAATGATCACAGGATCTTTTTTGGTGAATTATGCACATTATCATTCCACGCTTTCTCATCAGAGCTGTGGTGCAATGCATCAAAGTGGCTGGCAGGTGATGGCAGAGAGGATTTGGCTTGCTGTACTGTGTTTGTGAGTCCTGCAAATCCAAGAATTTTAATTTGTTTGTATGTTTTGACTTAGTGTGATTTTTGTGCATTACTGGCCATGCACAGAACGAGCAAAGGTTGTCAAAAGTCACTTACCCTGTCACTGGTGAATGTATGTGTCCTGACCCCAGCAAACCACTAGAGGGCAATCAGTGTGTGAAACAGCCACTCAGCAGTTCCAGCATGTGAGTATCAGAGGTAATGACAAGCTTCACATGTTTGTTTGTTTTGTTTTCTTCTATATTATATCCCAAAAGTGCAGAAACAAGACAATTAAGGTTGCAGTTTAAGATCTATATTATGCGCTACGGTGTGGTTTCAGCACCAATATGAGATGAAGGTTGCATCTGCTTATGTTGCTGCAATATAGCGAAAAACAAGATAAATGGCTTTATTAACTCATAGGCTGTGATGCACCGTGATGTAAGGTGTAGTTAATCTAAAAGATGTGCACACTGCAGCAGCCTGCACACATCGGAGGCAATACTGTTCTCCTATTGAGGAGAGGGGGGTTTCGCTTACCCTGGATCATAAACCATTAATTATTGCATTTATTTGACATTTATATGACAGGATTAATTTTAAAATGAGTACTGGTTTAATTTATTTGTTTGATTAGCAAGCTTTTTTTTTTATTGTAGGAAGAAACTTTATTTGATTCACTGTTAAAAATAATAATTATCTTACACTGGGGCTCGGTGTCTGAAACATTTCCTAGTTCCCCTCCAACTGTCTTTTGATTGAGTGCCCATGCAGAGTGGAGGTTTGAACAGCAGTTGGGTGGAGCATCTGCACTCACAACCAAAGCACCGTGCCTTAGACGACCATATTAGGGACATCCTGTCTCTAGTGTATTAAAAAAATGTTTTGAGAAGGTTGAAGCTCGAGTTTTTGGATCAGAGATTACTTCACATACACCATCTGAAACTATAGTCATGTCTAATATGAGCAAATAAAGTAAAGGCAGAATAACCACTTTAACTCCAGGTGATGTAAAAATATAAATGTACTCTTTTGGTCATTTCTCACATACAGTGCAACAAGTAAAACTGAAAAAAAAAACTTTTACAATTAAAAACAATAATTTTTTAATTTTTCAGATTTCATTACTCTTTACAACTGCACTCAGCTGAC
The DNA here is from genome assembly GCF_057381845.1 of Rhamphochromis longiceps. Classification (NCBI taxonomy): domain Eukaryota; kingdom Metazoa; phylum Chordata; class Actinopteri; order Cichliformes; family Cichlidae; genus Rhamphochromis; species Rhamphochromis longiceps. The sequence continues at coordinate 6,251,767 of NC_140561.1, forward strand.
CTTTTTTGCTATTACTGCTTGACCTTCTGATTGCATTTTCAATACATCCCTTAGGCCATAAAGTGCAATACTGATAAACTGGCTGCCGGCGGAGCTCACGGGCACGTCACTGCAACCCCCCCTGGCTTCTGCTCCGCGGCTGCTGAGTGAGCCCTCATCTGGGACTCTCCTCAGCTCTTTCTGGGACAGTGGCACGGCTGCCCCTCTGTTAGTCTTCCTTGGTCTCTTGTCTTCTGAGGGCCTCTGGATGTCTGGAGTTTTGATCTCCTCCATACCTAGCAGATCATTACATGAAGGAACCTTTTAAAAACAAGCGCGTCCATGCTCACAGGTGTACACACGGGTGATCACACCCACAAACTACACCCTTTTTGGCTCCTACCTCAAAGCACACTGTGCGCTGTCGATCTTACGTGCTGCACAATAATGTTTAATATTTAGTATTTACAGTTATATTCCCATATATCATCGTGATGTTGTTTATTCTATTACTCTCGTTTTCTTCTGCTGGTTTTCATTTTTCATTCTCAACCAGGGGAAATTAAAAAAGTATCTACTGTTATCTATTGTTAGCTAGTTTATTGTGATGGTGTTGTTTTTATTATGTTGCTCTTTGTTGTTTGTTTTCTCTTCTGTTTTTTTTCTCCATACAGGTGATCCAGGTGTTTTGTTTGTTTTTCTTTTTTTTTCTTCCCCCCTTTCTCACCATCTCCTCTCCCCTCTATTTTTCTTTCTCTCCCTCTCTTTCATTCTTCCTCCCTGTCCTATCCCCCAGTCATGTCTGTCCCGTCTTTAAAAAATGAAAAATAAAATAAATACATAATTATAATAAAGGTCAATCAAATGGACCAATATGGCAAGGCCATGATGATCCACTTGGTAAAGTAAATCCACTTGGCATCTTTCTTGGCCTTCAGACAACAATTCTGATGGCTAAAGATCCAAACGGGACGGGCAAAAAAAAATACTGACAAGCTGAGAAGTCACACTGTTACACAAGTTATCCATCCACTGTAGCAGTGTGACCTGGATGGATGGATGGATGGATGGACAATCAGCCGTACAATCTATGGTGGATCCTGCTGGCAACGCTGATAAGTTAGCCAGGAAGTTATTTGGTAATTTTTTTGGTAAAAACAAAGCAAGATGATGATACCACACCATTAATTTTAATTGAATTCACTGTTTTATTGAAGCGAACAGCATATCCTGAGGGTAGACTGCAATCAGACTAACCCCTGGGATCGCACAGAGGTGGACTGATGTAGAAGCTTCCGCTTTTACTTGAATAAAATGGTAAATGGCCTGTATTTATATAGCGCTTTACTAGTCCCTAAGGACCCCAAAGCGCTTTACATATCCAGTCATCCACACACTGGTGATGGCAAGCTACATTGTAGCCACAGCCACCCTGGGGCGCACTGACAGAGGCGAGGCTGCCGGACACTGGCGCCACCGGGCCCTCTGACCACCACCAGTAAGCAACGGGTGAAGTGTCTTGCCCAAGGACACAACGACCGAGACTGTCCAAGCCGGGGCTCGAACCGGCAACCTTCCGATTACAAGGCGAACTCCCAACTCTTGAGCCACGATCGCCATGCAGTTATGCAGTGACGTGGGTTTGCACCTGTGTGAAGGAGCAGCGACGCTCTACCTGTTGATTAGACCCACGTGCAAAAACCCAAACTTGGTGTGTGTGTGTGTGTGTGTGTGTGTGTGTGTGTGTGTGTGTGTGACTGTGTGAGAGTGAGTGTGAGCGAGACAGCTGAGCGCAGGCGGAGCGCTTAGCCGCCGGCCGTGAAGGGGTTAAAGAGTTTTCAGTGTGCGGAGCGGCAGGCTGGAGGTTAGAGTGTTGCGGTGCAGAGCTCGTGGACGCGGCGGCAGTAGCGGCGTACAGCAGCGCACCGAGCGCGGTCAACTTCGCCACTACTGCACAATAAACACGCCATGTCGGAGCGAAGGAGACTCTGTGGATCTGACTGCGCGCGGTCCTACTACTAGCGAGCGTGTGTGCGCGCGCGTGAGAGAGAGAGAGAGAGAGAGAGAGAGGAGTGAAAGAGAGAGACAAGGAGAGGGCTGCTCTTTTGCTTTCTGTGGATATCGCCTTCATGGACGGGCAACGGGGCTTTTACGAGATGGAGAACCCAACAGAGAACCCCAGCAAGGCGGCGGAGTATCTGAAGGAGCTGAATAAGATCATCGAGACCCAGCAGGGGCTGCTGGAGAAGCAGAGGGTCCGGATTGAGGAGCTGGAGCTCCAGGTGACGGATCTTTGCAAGGAAAACGTCTGTCTAAAAGATCAGCACCAACGGCACCTGGCCACCTGCAGGCTCCAACAGGGCAACCACTCCGCCCTGGGAGCCATCAAAGAGAATGTCATGCAGGAAAAGTAAGTTATCTGGCATTGGGTGGTGCTTGGTTTGGCTGAATAGGATGCTGTCAAAGTTTATTTTCCTCATCTTGTTATTCGCTCCGCGGCTGGAGAGATATGTTGTGTGTCTGTTTCATCTCAACAACCAAACCAAATTCCCAGTTCTTCGCCACTTTGTCACGGATCAGCTCTTTAATTGTCCGTGTAACGTGCACACTGTCAGGGATTATTTCAGGCTTACACAAGGCTGTGCGAGCTGTGCACGCGTATTGCGTAATGGATCCCGTCAGGCGCATCGCTCAATAGATATGCAACCCCATGAAAATGATATTGTGTGGAGCTCAAACTGTATCGGATCATGGTGGTCGAAGTCTGAATCAGTGGGTGTGACTTTGTATTTTCGCAGGAGAGAAAAGCGCGACCCGTCTGTAGTTGCGTTGTGAGGAAACAAGTTTACGCATCCTTTGCTTAGTTAAGAGTTCAACCCCAGGCGAGTGGTCAGATGCTGTGTGTCATACATTTCCTGTGCCAGGAGCTCTCAGTGAGATGAGGAATTAATGTATGCAAACACCTTCAATTTGACTTGGACTCCTCACCAAAGTGGAGGGCTTTTACAATTGGAAAAGACGTAGTTGTGTTGGAGAGCAGCCGAGTGCCACTATCAGGAGAGAAATGTTCAATCAAAGCTGCCTAAACATGCTGGGTTAACTGCTTAGCAGATGGAAGTACAAAATCAGGCTGTGATACTCTTGTGGTATTGCATCTAAACAAGGATTCCCCATGGATTTATTGTGCACTGTGTTACTGACAAAAACAAGCAGCTTTACACATTCAGGACACTGCTCCCTGCTGATGAGATTACTTATTTGTACTTTTTCATTATGTTTGAATATGATGGACATATAAATTTAAAAAAAGTATTTATTAATTCTCACTCAAAAATATATATCATTTCACACACTTTGAGACACTTATCTCAAATTGGACACGGAAAGGAAATGTCTGAAAAAGCAGGTCCATCCAGGACTACTGCAGAGTGCTCAAGCTGCTCGCTTTCAGAAATGTTGCACTGTCGATTAATTTTCCATGAATCTATGCAATCAATACATGAAATGCAAAGTTAACATGAGACACTGATCACCAATATAGCAATGTTACAGTCTACTTGTTCATGTACTTCATGGGCCATATGCATCCTTGTTTGATTTCACAGTTTGAGCAGTTACCCTACGCAGGTTCCTTATCAGTTCTCTTATCAGTTCTCAATTCTTTAGTATTTAGGTATGAGCACAAAGCAACAGTACAAAATAAAAATAATAAGCAGCACACGCAGACTTCAAAGTGGTCACCACAGAGATTGTGCTATAGACAGTTGAACAGGTGGAAACAGAGGATGCAAACTGACTGCTCATCAGTTGAAGTTCATCTACCTGTTGAAGTTCAGGCTGCTGGGCTGGGGTCAGCACTCACTCAGCTTCATCATCAACCTGGATTCTTGGTTAGCTTAGCCTTAGCATGCTTTGTGTGCAGACCCTTGCAAAGAGCTGAAGTTTTGTTAGCAGCATAATGCGTTTGTTTCTGTTCTGTACGCAGTTTGCACTTCACCATCGCACTCTCATCCTTTTGTGCAATAAAATTAAAAGCAATATCCCTAACCACGCTGTAGACTGTGCCACTATTTTCCTCCTCCAGCAAACAAACTGAAATCGTGATTGTAGTGCAAGTGCAATTGGAACCAATAAGCACAATTCATAGGCAAGCAGCTGTGTTTGATTAACAATGAAAATATGGAGCCAAGGAGGTTCCTTCCTGTCGAAAGGGACTTTTTCCTTCCTACCATCGCCAAACTGAAGTAACATGGAATACAACACAGTTACACAAACATGTTCATTCAGACCTTGTGAAATAAAAGTTGGTAGCCTTCAATTGGGCAGTAACCACTTCATGGGCATTCTTTGCATAAACTTTTAATGAAAAAGACCATTTGGATTTATTTTGTGATTCTTTCAAGTTGCTTGCACATTACTTGAAACACTTGCTATCATCAAGTGAGTTAGCTTTTTCAATATCCCTTCTGTCACAAACCCGCTCACTGTTATGAACGAAGCTTTGACGGAGACGTTTGACTTCCAGGAGATATAAGATACACAGCATACAGCCCTGCATTAAAGGATTTCTTTCTGGAGTCATCTGAAAATTTGTTTTGTGGTGAATTGCTTGAACTATAAAGTGTGAAAACATAAAACAGAGAATAGCAGAAAGTGATAAATGACTACAGCAATTATTTTATTATCAAAGCTGCTGGGAACTGACTAAATACAGTTGCATTTAAAAATATAATACTGTATGGAGGGTATGATCTCTGTTTAAAGCCTGTCCAGTGAATGAAACACCTTGAAGTTATCTTTTGAAGTTTAAGCACTAAACTTTAAGAACAATTTGAAAGCGAAGCAGCTGAAGCTGCAATATTCTGACATGTTTTGTGATTGTCAGCCAAAATATCTACTGGCTTTGTAAAATAAGGCAGTTTTGTCAGATGCTGTCTGCATCGATTACATTTATCATTTTTACATTACATTTGCCTTTAATGTACAAGCTGCCGGACTGCTGACCACAAAGAGAAAATCAGACCTGTGCATTAAAATGGGCTTTGTCACAGGTTCTATGGATAATTTCTTTCAGTGGTGGTTTGACTGCTCCTTGCAAATTATGGAAATCTACTCACTGTTAATTTGGATTTGTGGTGTTAGTTTGAAATAACTTCTACCATCCGGCAACTGTTCCGACTGACTTAGGAACATTTTGAAATGTTTTTAAGGGTATAAATTTAGACTCATTTTGTAAATACATTGTCCTGACTTTTTGGACTTTTATATTGCACATAGACAACATAAAAAATGAATGTTGTTACCGTGACTTCACTCGCTGGGTAGTGAAGGCTGGGTTTGAAGCCTCGAGATGAGCCTTTTTGCTGCTGTGAAAGTATTGATAACGTTGCCTGAGGGGATATTAGATACGATGTGATAAAATCTCTGATTACAGTGCTGTCATGGTTTCCTTCACGTCCTACATCCTCCTATGTGCTTTTAATGTAAATGTGAAACTACAGCATCTCCAGTGGTGAATGATCAGCTCTACAGTCTAATGGCTCGTTTAATGATCCCTGCACAAGTTCAGACACCAACAGCAGCTACTGCTCAAAATGCTGCCTTCACAAAAAGTAGTTCTGCTCAGAAAAGCTGCTTCTGCTGCAATAACCTGGCTGTTTATGTGTGCAGTGCGTGATGCAATAAAGCCCTTTTTCACCTATGACATCATTATCATATTTACTTGCTTACCACTTGTATGGGACTATAAATAGCTCTTGGTGCGACACAGATGATGGCAGCTCGTTTCACCTCCTGGGATTTTCCGTCCTATTATGGCTTTTTAGTTTCCAAGTGGGGAAGATATGTCTCTGAATTCTCCCGAAATTTTGTAAAACTGTATTACATAAGAGTTTGGTCAAAATCACTTCTTTTATGCACAAACGCACACAGCTGACAGGGAGTCCTGTCCCCTGTGTTCTGTCCACAGTTGGGCCACGTCAGCTGTTCTTTTTGTGCTGACCACAGTCAGCATATAGTCCTGGCCTTGACTGGAGGACCAATGGGAGAGCTCTGTTCCTCGTGGGCCCTCTGACAGACGTCTACACACAGACACGGAGTGGATAATGTTAGTCTGTCACCACACAGTCACCCTGTTACTCTGGGTAGTCAGTGAAGTAAGAGCTGCTTCAGAGTCTGTTTGTGTTTTGCTACAGTGGGATCTTGTTATTCTCAACTTTACTCCCTATGAGCTAATCCTCTGTGGAAGGGCTGCTTTCCCCTGTTTACGCTTAAATGTTTAAAGTTTACATAGGACACAAGGTCACCCAGCTCTTATCAAGGTCACGTGTGATGTGTTGTGGGATCTGGAACAGAAGTGTGTAGAAGATTCTTTTGACATTACAGTTTTCATGTCCATTGCTAAGTTTTTAAGAAGGATCAGTGATATAAAGAACAATATATAATGTTTCTAGGCAGGGTCATTTTACCATTCAAGATACTTTTGGATGCTTTAATGGAGGGCTACACATACAGTACATCATAGTTTTTGAATTGCAGTGAAAGTCAATAAAGGGATTTGAGGTTTTAAGGGTATTTAATAATCCACATTCATTAAGTGAATTCCAGCGTATTTTGCATTTGCACACAGCTCAGGCTCAAACATTATATACAGCAGAGAAATCAGTGATGATACACAAGACTAGCTGCACAGTTGCATGTACTGTCATTTATCTTTTACATCAACAGACAGAGCAATGCATATGTTAATAATAATAACACATTTCCTCTCTATTGCTGAAAGTCAGGATTTCAGCCTGTCCTTAGTTTACAAGGATCTGTCAAATTTGCATAGCTTTTATAAATTGGAAATATTTTGCGCACACAGATTTCTGATACATTAAGCGACACGTTGGGCAGTATCCCTTTCAAATAAACTGACTCGTAAATCTGACTAAACTGGCTAATCACTTAGAATACTTCAAAGCAAAACAACAAAAAATCTGCAGTTTTTCTGGCTTTGGCTGGTCTGGACAAAAAAGATATTTGAAGACATCATCTTAGGGTCTGTGAAGCTGCCTGGAACTACTACAAGAAATCAGCAGATAAATGAATGCACACAGACCTCACGTGTGCAAATGTGAGTTTCTGTTTCATCACTGGGGCGATCGTGGCTCAAGAGTTGGGAGTTCGCCTTGTAATCGGAAGGTTGCCGGTTTGAGCCCTGGCTCAGACAGTCTCGGTCGTTCTGTTCTTGGGCAAGATACTTCACCCGTTGCCTACTGGTGGTGGTCAGAGGGCCCGGTGGCGCCAGTGTCCGGCAGCCTCGCCTCTGTCAGTGCGCCCCAGGGTGGCTGTGGCTACAATGTAGCTTGCCATCACCAGTGTGTGAATGTGTGTGTGAATGGGTGGATGACTGAATGTGTAAAGCGCTTTGGAGTCCTTAGGACCTAGAAAAGCGCTATATAAATACAGGCCATCACTTAGAAGTTCATAACAATGGCTAAATAAGGCCCACGTGAACAAACTTGTTTCAAACAGAGAGAATTCTGTTAATATTCTGGGTACCAGTTTCAGCTGTAAATTAATACACATTTGGATCTGCGCAGTAATGTGTTTCTAATAGTTTTTGGATGCAAGTACGTGAGCAGACTTAAAAGCCAAGAAGAATCAAGTATATCAGACTTCGATGAACAGACGGTAGACGGTTCACATCACGCTCATTTTTCTTTTGCATTTGTTCACAAGAAGAATTTGAAGACGTCCTTCTTAAGGGGTGGATCGTTACTATCATTTGGTTTTTTGGGTTTTTTTTACAGGTCAGAACAAAGTGGTTGTAACTAATCTGGCTGTAAGGGGTATTAAGTCGATCAGCTGTTGGGAATTATTTGCTTAGTTGCTTTTGCTTTAATGTCATCTCAGTTTGAGTATGAAAAAGACATTTGACTACTTTAGCCTTGATCTGTGAAACTGGCAAAAAATAACCACACGAGTAGGTAATAAGAAAATTAATTATTAACTAATTATTAATTATGAATTTTGGAATCCCTACAGCTGAAATTTTGTCCTTCCTTAATCGCTATATTTTGGTATTTCTGTGAGTTCAAATTGCAACCCAAGTTTTAATATGGAATTAATTTAATATTTCCTTAAAAATATGATTTCTAGACCATTTATGAGCATGTCCTCTGCAGCATATAGAGCAGTAGCTGCTGTATAACATGCTTTAAAGCCTTATACTTAATAGGGTTTATTCAGCCAGCTCTGTGTCACATTGCGTTCCCTCAAAGGGACCGGAGAATGAACAATCCCCTGGACGTCCTTCACCCATCCCAAGAGCTGTTCTTTTGAAAGGGTGTTTATTTCAAAGTTGGACTCGAGGCTTTATCACTTCAGTGTGTTTACATGTGTGTGCGCAGCGCTGCAGGGAATAACATCTCGCTGGTCAGCAGCTCAGATTTCACAGCAAATCGCGAGTCAGAATTGTTCCCTGCCAGAAGACATATGAAAATTGGTCCGGAATACAACATCGTTTTGACTTTATGAGTAAGCACATATGCCACAGATGCTGTGGGAGAGCTGTGAAATATGAGCTGTTCTTTTAAAAAATATATATTTATTTATTTGATTTAAAGCCAAAGCTGAAATACATTTCACACAGAGAACAGTGTGGATTTTGAACCCCGAGGGTGGTCTTGACAGGCTGCCATTTGAATGCAGAAGATGAGAAGAATAAATAAAGTTTCAAAAGGAGAGAACACATTTTGCAGTGAAATGTTCATGGAGACTGTTTTGGAGGTAGAAGAGACCTTCTGCTTTATATGATTCTGTTAATGTTTATTGTCAGTATGTTACACCCTCTGTTGTTATGATGTGGGTAAACTTTCAAAAGAGTTAATAGAAAAACATAAAAAAAAACCCTGCAACCCTGCACATGAGAAGTGCAAAATGTGGTGATTTATCACACAATCAGGACAGGCATTAGAAGGCAGATGGTAATGAGAAATTGATAGATTGCCAGACCCAAAGGGGAGAAATAAATTCTAACTTGGTGAACACAAACTCCAGGACTGCATTCAATCAAAGTTGAGAGACTATTTCCTCTAATATACCAAATCTTTTCCCATGATGCTCCTCTTACCCTGTGGGGTCTGATCACTGTATGAGATTGAAAAGTTAATTAACCTTCTTTTTTATTCCTCCTTGAAAGGTCTTTATTGTCTGTGTTGGTGTCAACCAGATATAATTTCCAATTAAAACATATTTTTGTGGATAATAACCGTAACCAAACTGTGTCACATCAGGGCTTTTTTTTTTTTTACAATGACTCCTCTTGTTGTGGAGCTACAACAGGATCTGTGGTGTTCTGTAAGCACGGCAGCAGTGCTTGACAAGTGAAGTCTAAAACTAGATTAATACACGCCAAAGTGTCTGTGGCCCATTAAGGTTGTCAAGAAGCCCAGTAGCTTATTTTGGTTGTTTGTTGCATTGTGGATAAACCTAAGGTCTTTTACAGGAGACTCAAGGGGGACCGACTTGCTAGATAAGCTGTGAGATCAATTGGCATCTATAAAAAAAATCACTGTTTAGAATGAATGGGCAATTTGCTGTTTTTCTCTCCAAGACCATCTCTCTGTGTTAGCCTCGCAGAAGACTAGCAACCTGTCCAGGGTGTATGCTGCTTCTCGCACTATGGTAGGTGTGTTAGGCTGGTTACAAGTTTCACAAGTTTTGGTGTTGCAGATTCCTTTGGGGTTGGGTCGCCAAGGACATCCAGCATCACAAATGTGCCAAATCAAATGGAGTGGACCCTCATGAATAAGGGAACAACTGAACGGAGCCTCTTTGATCGTAACTATAGATAAAATGATATTTTACAATTTTTCAGATAGAAAGTGGTGCAGAAAGGTGAAGATGTCAGTGCACAGCTCAAAATATCTAACATAAGATAAAATCGCCAGCATTAAATGATGAAACTTTAAACCTTAATGTGGTCCAATTCCAGTTTGTCTTGTTGTTGATGGTTAGTATATCCATTTACAATGCATTATTCTGCAGCTGTGACGTGAGCTGAAAGAGATGCTTATTAGCTATACACGCTTTCACACAATAACTGCAACAGAGTTTCTATGTAACCATAAGTAACAATACAATAAGGCTTGTTTTCAACTCTTGGACCAACAGAATATAGCACAAAGCTTATGTCGAGCTATATGAATAATTTGATAATAGACTGTAATGGTTTTCACCCTGGAGGCTCCTGTACTGGCACCAGACAGTATCTGTTAACATAGTAGAGGGCTCTGATAGCCAAAGGCTCTCCCTCCTAGGAACTACAAGTAAGCCTGCAGTCTGAAAGCTCTATTGGCATAATAAGTCCATGAGACTCAGAGCCCGTAGTTGCTCTGCCCCAAGACTGTGGAATGCACTTCCACCAGATCTCTGGTTTATAAATTCTTTCTACTTTTAAATCACCTCTCAAAACCCGTCTGTTCAGGACTGCACAGCCGTCATTATTACTTGGCCGTAGTGGATTGTTACCTTCATTAGTTTTATAGTTGTGGTTTTATTTGTTTGCTTTTTGTGTATATGTTTTTATTTTGCTTTTCTAGTGTAAGGTGACCTTGAGGGTCTTTAAAGATTATTATTATTATTATAACTGTGAGGATTTTGACATTAGAGGCACCAGAATTCCAAAAAACTGGCCAGACTGAGCGACAAATAAGCTGTTTCTTGAAGAAGTTATTACTTAAGTTTCTTCTAAAATTTGTAATTTTAAATAGAATTTGATACAAACAAGTATTTAAGATTAATTTTGGGGGGCTTTTATTAGTTTTACAAAGTTCAAATTAATTTTGGATCACATTCGGTCGCACAGTGTCATTGTGAACAACTTATTGCCTGCATTTTAAAACTGATCTCACAGTTGGCTCCAACAGCATAGGAAGCACATTTTAAAGAATTCATTTGTGCTTCACGTGCAGCCTTTCTCTCACTGCTGCGACTCAGTTCACAGCCCTTCACCTCATCAGCTCTTCTCCTCAAGCCCGAAACCCATCCGATTCTGCAGCTCCGCTACAGATTTTCACTTTACTTTTCTTGGATTAGTTCTCCACACTCTGTGACTCTGTGTTCAGTTCAGCTACGCTTCCCTGCTGCTCTACACCGCCAGCAACCTGTCCATTTTTTCACACGTTCCATTAAACACTGCTCTGACCTGGCTCAGCACCCTGTTTGTGTCCCTTTCAGCCCTGCAGTAATTCTTCATCTTTCATCTAACTTCATTTCCCTATATATTAATCAATTACAGCTAGCTAGCTCATGTTAGAGCAGCCCCTTTGGTGGAGTTACTATACTCATGTACTTAAATTGTTCTTTGCTGGTTATTGGTTTTTGATTTGGTGGTCTGTGAGCACACACACACACACACACACACACACACACACACACACACACACACACACACACACACACACACACACACACACTCTCCGGAGTGAAGTTTTGGGGAGAAGACAGGAGGAGAGGAACTGAAGAGCAGCATATCAGACTGTAATTCTGCTTCCTGGTCCCAGCTCTGGACAGTCGTGTTTCGGGGTGTTTAATACATTTGTTCACATTTCTAGAACTACTTTAGCTCCATCTAAAGTATGATGGATGCCATCTCTCTTCTAATTATGTATGAAGCCAATGTTCTTTTCTGGACACCGTCAGTGGTTTCAGGAGCACGTGCAGCAGAACATATCACTACTGGTAGTATCAGAGTGCTACATGGTTTTAGCAAAAGTACACACTGACTGGTTATTCATTTTAGTCACCTCTGATGGATGTAGATTACCAAATCTGTACTTATCCACAGTTGTATGTAGTTGATTATGTTCATTTTTGTAACAGCTGATTGTTTATGGTCATTTTGACACAGGAGGCTGTGGGGATTGAGTCGTGTGGCTATTCGGTTTGTCTGTGTTTTTCAGCCCTGCAGGTGTCTCCCTAATAAAGAGGCCACCTTATGGTGTGATCATTAACAAAGTTAGCTGAATTGCTGTTGCGTATATTTAGAACTGATTCAATAACACTGACCCGTGACTCATTGTTAAAAGGATAACTGATTGGACAGAAGTAAAAATGTAAATTATTTTGCATATAATATCATATCATAGCCTGGTGATGATAATGAGGAATTTTATTGATAGCAGCCTATGATTGTTCTGTTTGGGTTTAGTTGGGCTGATCCTGATTGAACCAAGTTCATGTGAAAAATGTAAAGAAAATTACTGCAAACACAAAAGAAAAAAAATGGCATTATTTATGCAAAGTGCATACTTTGTGCTGTCTGAAAGGTAATGATCTGACCTTAGATTCAGTTTCTAAAATGAGTTTTAGTAATATATAAGAGATAATAAGACAATAAAATATTTTTAAAATATTGTAATACCATAAAAAGCTCCAGTACGACTGCTGGGGTTGAACAGTTGAATTTTCAGATTCAGCCTCTTTGTGTTCTTGTTCAGGCTCCAGTGTCATTACTCTTTACTTGTTACTTTTAAAAACGGTAATGTGTTACTCCTTGGAGCGTGTGATTCATTATCATAGTACCGTAATGAATTACATTCTCATTTAATCCTGGATGACTACTAGTCAGCTCTTCTAGCACCAATGTATGAAATGCATAATGCATACGATAGCAGATATGAGAGTTATGAGGTTGATCGTCCGTTGCATCACCTTTGCATCAACTTTTTTAGTAGCAATTAGCATAAAGATGGTGCTTTGGATGCAGTTGAACTGTCACGAAAGACTCTTTTAAGAATTCGTATTAAGATTCAAATCAGCTGTGACTGTTTCCTTGAAATAAATCGGACCCCTCTGGGAGCTCTGTGTTGAGTCATGCTTATCGATAATCTCATGGCAGTGCAGGAGCACATAATGTTTACTGGAACAGAACGGTACAAATTAGATTTTTTTTTCCTGAGTTTTTGCCAAGAAGTGTTTGATGTATGAGGTACCAGTGTAAAGATGCCCAGAGTGTTAAGAGACAGTTTTATTTGCATTCGTCATTAATCATGGCAATTGGTTTAAGACCAAACAAACCTTCACTCATAAAACACCTGTAAAGTTCCTTTTGAAGGTTTAGAAAGCTCTGTTGTTCGCGTTAGCTTTCAGCGGTCCTTTCTGTTAGCGCCTGTCTGCCTTTGACAGCACTTTAGCCCCAATAACTGTCATCTCAGTCAGCAGATTTCCACGTGACTGTTGTCAGAGAACTGTTGTGAACCTGCTCTAATATTTTATGGGTTGTATTCTTTATGATGTGAATGTCTTTACTCACACTGTGCTACAATCAAAAGAACTTGCTTGCAAAACAGATATGCACTTTCCTTTTCAAAGTATTTCAGTGAAGTGCTCAAAATTTCAGCCATTTAATGGTCATTGAATATGGTAATGATCATATATTGTGCAGGTTGTGTGAACAGGGAAGGGAAAAGTCTGGAACCAAAGGCATGGAATATGCACGGCTTGTTGGAGGATGGGGGAAATTGTCCAAAAATGTCCAAAAAATGAACCTTTTATGATTGATGTCACCAATTTCTACCTATTTACTCACTGATTGCACTCCATTAAACAATAGGCACCTACTTTCCTGCATTGTGGTGAATTTATTTACACCAATTTTGTGGATTTTAATAGCTCACACTTATAGTTACTTACAGTTTACTTACAGTTTGCAGTTTTAGTAACTTACAGTTACTTGAAAAAGTCGTTTCCGGTTGGTTAACAAACGTGTGCAGCACACAAAGACACATACCTGCTAGTGCAAAGTAAGAAATTCATGAAATACTGAATTACATTCAGCAAAACAGAAACAGAAATCAGAAGACACGAACAACATCATTTCTCTACTGAGTGAACGTGAGGCTTTTACACACAAACTCGCTACAGCTGTAACTGGTCATATCCTTAACTCAAGTATCCAAAAAGATGACTTATAAAAGAATTGACCCATAGAACCATTCAAGGGGGGAAGCTGTCCATAGAGGTTTAACCCTGTTTAGTAACAGGCTGTAAACATTCCTAATGTTAAAAAGATGGCGATTTTAACAAAGGAGGCAGTCTCCACGTGGCCATTTTTGATTTGCAAGACATATTTCAGGAGTCTGAGACATTACTCACTGAGAAATGTCCTCATGCTTTTCCGTCTTCTTTTCTGTTTTTATGGAAAATCTATTATGTACAGCAGTCCTGGAATTTAGTCAAAGACATGACATTAAATTGATCTACCCTGGCACCATCCACTTCAGAGGAGATGATAACATTTTTCAGTAGGATTTTATCAGGTGTGCAAATGGAGGCCATCTATCATTGAGGTGAATCCATTTCTCTGCCAGCTGAAGGACCTATCATGTAGACTGCTCATCTGTTGCATTATTGTGCGCCCAAAGTGCAAAAATGAGCTGGAATTGTACATTTAAGTCACTAACCATATTAGGCAGGAAGTTGCGTGCATACATGTAGGTTATGTTAAAGTTTAGCATGGTATGAGGATTTGTCAGCTTGATTCCACTCTCCTCTACTGTTTCGTATTCAGTCACTAGTTTAACAATAGCTGCACGGGATGCTTTCTGGAGAACATATGATGAACACATTTAATATGAAACAGCGCCCCTCCTCTTCTACCCTCAGCCTTGCACCCTTTCAAAATACTTTATATCCAGGTGTGCTGGCCTCGGGTGGATAGTTGTTTTACAGGATTCTTAGGACAAACTCAATATATCTAAATTAAAATTTACAAGTAGCTGTTTCATGTATTTAGTCTCGGGAACAAAGGAACATTTTCTACTTCCCTAAAAGACCTTTGGTTTTAATGGAGAGGTCCCATATATTTATTAACCATTTGATTTATCGGTTAGCTGATCTTTGTTCAGTATTTTTATGAAATATCGGTTGGCTGATGACTAAAAGAGTGATTTTGGATTCCATTCATTTCAATGGTGGTTGAACATAAGGCATTCGAGTTGTGTTTGCTGGATATGTTGGTGAACTTGTCATACAAATATTTCATGTAGATAACTGGCTTATCAACACGTTCTCACTCCCAAAGCGTAACATATTACGTTTTTGGCTACCCACCACGTTCCTAAATGACGACCTCGGAAAAAAGAGGAAATATGAGAACCGTCTGGACTGAATCTACACATGTTCGCTCTTAGCTTCTGAAGATTTTTACAGTTCTGGCTGGTTACACCAGCTGTGGATGAACTCCCATTCCCCGTGCGAACACACCTTTCAGCAGCCACCCACACTCCATCTGTTATTACAGGTAGTTCAAAGACTTGTCCATCTGGTAACAAATCGATGTGTCTGTTTCTCCCAGACAACAATTAAAAAATTGGAGAGGGAACATGAGCTGACTGTTTTTATTTCATGGCTTATTATCAGGAATGCAGACGGCAGAATGACCCTTCTGTGGTTTGGCTTTGTTGTCCACAAGGACCAAGATGATGGAAAGATGGACATAGGAATCTCTATAGAAAAGGCCAATATTAAATAAGACAAATGCATTCAAGTATAGCCCCACTGTTTGATTGCATCTGTCAATGTTAGCAGTGGTCCGTCAATACAACCGAGAACACCGGCAACTCATTTTAGAAATTTTTTTATTTTTATATCCAACTCAATCCATGTGAACCGTGTCCTTGCACTTAATTAGAAGACAGACAGAAAGTCACAAACAAGTACTGTTAGATTATTTCAGGAACTGAGTGAGTGGGACTATAATGACATGCTGAAAAAGAATTGTGTTTTTAGAGAAAATGTTATGCTTTTAAGATCCAGTCAGTCATTGTGCTGTAAGGTAGTTGCGCATCGGCTTTACACTGTAGCTATAGTTATTGTTTGATTTGTACTGGCAAATTAGTTCAGTGGCGCTGATCACTGTCTGTTAGTAACATTAGTCTAATTAGACACATCCTGCTGGTCTCTGTGTATGGCTGCCTCTCCCTCAAACTGGTTCTGCTGGGGGCTTATTCCTGTTAAAAGGGAGTTTTTCTTTCCCACTGTCGCCAAGTGTTTGTTCATCGAAGGCCATCTGGTCATTGGGTTTTTTCTGTACTACCCCATGGTCTAATATAAGTCCCTAGACTATTGTGATACTATTGTGACTGTTGATGTGTATGTTGTGCATTGCTCTTGCCTTCTCATGCATCTTTTACCATGGACTATTGCTTATTAATGTTTTACAGCATCACAGAAGTAAGGAAACTTCAACTGGCACAATCTAGCAAGCTGCATGCTTTTGGGAAATATCCAGAGGTGTCAGTGATACAACAAACTACAAAAGTCATTGTTTCTGTTGTGGTCTAAAATTTAGATCACAACATAAAGAACGCAGAGATTTAGAGATTTTTACATAAAGCAAACTTTAACTAAAAATAAAGTATGACATGAGAGGCAGGATCACCTTGAAATGGGGCATTGTCCCATTAATTTATTCCTAATCTACATATTGTTCCTGTCCATCAAACATAAAATGTGTATTTTTCAGTCCATGATCAAATATTTGTTATCCTCCTCTGAGGGCAGAATATCTAAAGGTCAGGTGTGAGTATAAATGAGCTCTGTGAAAGATCCACTCACAGAGCTACTTTGTTAAATTCCTACGTGAGATGTCATCTTGACATTTTCGGTCAGAACAGTTCAGAGGTTCAGTCTGATGTCGGTTTGAAAGTCTTTTGTTGAATATGGTTCAGAACTTAAAAAAAGGGACATGAAAACATAAAGTCGTCGAGTTTCATAAATGGTATGATGGTGATGTGTTCAGCTGTTTCTTGCCACCTTTGTTTATTCAGATAATTTTATATATGTGTACTGGAACGAGTGGTGTTGGTCATGATAATGCGTGGCTTCAGTAATCTTCATGAAATACAACAACCCAAGACAGCTGTTATCTCATGAAACCACATGGTGAGATTTTAAGTGAAAAAACTCTCCAAATATATTTGCCTTTTTCTTTTCAGCTGAAATGTTGACTCTGCAGTCTTGACCTGTATTGGTTTTAAGCCACCCTCTACCTGCTCATGACAAAGTAAAAGCTTCACAGATGTTGACTGTAGCTAAAATGTATTTATGATATTACTGCGGTATCTACCCAGTCTGTGCTTGGGGTCAGACATGTCCTTCAGGGCCAGGCAGCCGATATGGATCTGTTGACAGCATTGAGGTGAGTTCTATTTGATTTCACATCCCCCAGAAGACTGAATACTTGAGCTGCTCTGGAAGCACAGATTTTCCACTCAGCTTATTATTGAATGCTGCAGGTTTTCTCAGCAGTTATCGGAGGTTCAGTGTGGAGTTGACTAACGGTTAGTGTTAATGACAACTTTAACTTTCAGAGCCATGCACATAGTTAGATGATAACATATCCATGCCAGTTCTCAACTGTAATGACCAAACTATCAATCCCTAAATGTTAAATAGCTCAGATTCCCAATGTCTGTTTTTTTAAGTAATTTATTAATGAAATATAGAATACAAAAATATTAGAAATACTTAGATTTGGAATTTGTTTTGCTCTCTCCTTCCTGTTTTTATGGACAGAAACCAAACTAATACCACTGCTTCATCATGCATATTGGTATGTTTTATTAGAACGGTATCAAATGTGACATCCATAGGCTCGAGCCAAGCCGTTACCATAGGCAAGAGGCAGGGACCACCCTGCACAGGTCGCCTATCTGGACTAACGCAGAAAGAGACAACCATTCACACTCACTTTCAAACCTGTGGACAATTTAGAATCACCAGTTACCTAGCATAACATGTCTTTGGACTGTGGGAGGAAGCTGGAGTACCTGGAGAGAACCCATGCAAAAACAGTTGTTTTGAAATTATTTACATTTTTGTATGATTTTAAGGCAGTTAAGAGGTAATCCAAAAACACTATAAAAGTAAAGTGTAATTTTAAAAAAATGTAGTGGTGGTGTGAAACTAATATGAGATACCAAATATATGAAAACCTCTTTGGTATCAGTGAAAGAACATGCTTGTCTGGGTTGTACACTGCCTCTCGCCTACTGTCAGCTTGGACAATCTCAAATGCCAGTGTGCCCCAGAGTTAAATAAGCATTTACAAAATGCATAGAGGGATGAATAGATGACTGACAATAGCACTGGATGGAATCAGATGGAACTGGTTTTGGAAAAACATAAAATTAAGTGATTAGACATCCTCAAAAACAGGAGCAGAGTCTAAAGTCGTGCCAGTAACTCTCTGAAAGAGCATTCTCACCTAGCATCTAATGGTTCTGTATGAGAAAAAGTCTTGACCTGGCGATGGCAGAAGATAAAAACCTCATTTACAACTTGTTATTAATAGAACATTCATGTTCATACAAACAGAACCGGGATCGGGATCGGGTGTTAATGCAGTTCTGCGCAGCATGAATATAGTGCGAAAATAAAATCAGTTCCAGAAGTTCAAAGGCTATCTTATTTTTGTTACCCATTCCTGTTAACTCAGAAAGCCTGATAGAAGCAACGTGTAGCTGCAGTGATGATATCTCAACAGCAGCACATAATTACCACACAGCAGTGTTACCTCTTATGAGCAGCACTCTGTGATATTTTGGTATGTGCATACCAAAGTAAAATCAGATTGTATCTCGAGTTTAAATGCAAACCCTTCTCATCCATTTGGAAACATTAAGGTTTCAAGTAAGAGGCTTGACTGCTTCGATTGACAAGTGTGCCAACATAGACAGTGGTATTGTTAGGTGTCTGCTATGGTTGTGCTGTTGGGACTTTTTGATCATTTTTATTTGAGTTATCTGATAAATTATGAGCTTCTCTGTGATGCAGTTTTTCAGGTTTAGTGAGTGAAATTCTGCCATTTCTTTAGCTTGTTACTTCACACTGTGTCTGTCTGTCTGTGTTTTAGTGATGTAGCTACCTGATCACTTTACTCTCATCAACTTCAAAATGTCGAGAAGTGAATAGGTGACTGCATCCATCTTTTATATACAGTCTATGGATTTCTCTGATGATTTGTCTCCTGGTATTTGAGTAATTTCAGTCGACACATGTGTCTGGTGGCGACCTGGCAGCCTCACCTCTAGCCTTGCCACAAACTTGTTTTCATTAACTTTGTGCATCATAAAGAAAATGAAACCCTGAGAGGTATTTTCAAAGTGGTAAGATTAGATATTCCAAACATGTGTGGCTGTTTTTTCAGGAACTATGATGGGAACCCACACTGCCCATACTATTTATTTCACTAAACTGTAGCACAACATTGACGATGTTCCAGATTGCTGCAGTCTTCACCCTGAGCCTGGCTATGCCAACCTAATCTCCAGTTCTTGTGACATAATTTTTTTCGTTGTCTTGAACAGTCCAAAGGTCACAGCAGGTCACGGAAGAGCTCTTCTTGGTTTGTCAGCCTTTATTTCACAGCTACATTCCAGTCCCTGTGGTTATATAATTACATATCTCTGGTGCACTGGTAAAATCTGGTTGTATGGTCCAGTTGCTTGTGTGGTTTGAAACTGTAAGTTGTGCACCAAGGAAGAATTTCCAGAGAGTAAACAAACACTGAGTTTAAAATGCAGAAAAGTATAGTGGGTTGTCTGTATAATATACTTATGTAGTTGTTAGTTTACCTAGTATGGAGTTGTATAATTTTAGAAATATGCTTACTTTACTCCCCAAAAGGAACCGGCCCAATGAGCTGAATGACTTCCGACCGGTGGCACTGACGTCACATCTTATGAAGACTCTAGAGCGGCTCTTCCTCAACCTCCTCCGACCACAGGTACAACATGCCCAGGACCCACTACAGTTTGCATACAAGGCAGATGTCGGAGTGGAGGATGCCATCCTGTACCTCCTGCATAGAGCCCACTCACACCTGGATGGGGGAAAAGGCACGGTCAGGATCCTGTTTCTTGACTTTTCCAGTGCCTTTAATACCATCCGGCCCTGTATGCTTCAGGAAAAACTGAACAGGATGGAGGTGGACCCCTGCCTGGTGGCTTGGATCTCCGACTACCTCACCGACAGACCACAGTACGTCAGGCTGAAGGACATCACGTCTGACACAGTGGTCAGCAGCACAGGAGCACCACAGGGAACTGTGCTGTCCCCTCTTCTCTTCACCCTGTACACCTCTGACTTCTGCTACAACTCTGAATTATGCCACATTCAGAAGTTTGCAGACGACACGGCCATCATGGGGTGTATCTGGGATGATCAGGAAGAGGAGTACAGAAGTCTGGTGAGGAACTTTGTCGCATGGAGTCACACAAACCACCTGCAACTCAACACCTCAAAGACTAAGGAACTGGTTGTGGACTTCGGGAGGTCCAGAGAAGGTCCACTGCCGGTTCAGATAGAGGGGGAGGAGGTGGAGGTGGTCAACAAGTACAAGTACCTCGGGCTGTGGGTGGACAATAAACTGGACTGGTCATGCAACACAGAGCACCTGTATAAAAAAGCCCAAAGCCGACTGTACTTCCTCAGGAGGCTGAGGTCTTTTAACATCTGCAGGAAGCTCCTGAGGATGTTTTACCAGTCGGTGGTTGCTGGAGTACTTTTCTATGCTGTGGTGTGCTGGGGGAGCAGCACAGCAAAGAAGGACTCATCCAGGCTGGAGAAACGGATCAGGAAGGCTAGCTCTGTGGTCGGCATGAAGCTGGACACTCTGGTGACAGTGGCAGAGAAAAGGACATTAAAGAAACTGATGGACATTATGAACAATGCTGGGCATCCTCTGCACACGGCCATTAACAACCAGAAGAGTCTGTTCAGTGACAGGTTGCTTCTCCCCAAGACAAGAACTAACAGACTTAAAAACTCCTTTGTCCCACACGCCATCAAACTGTTTAACTCCTCTCTGGAGGGGAGAGGGAGGGGGAAAAGGGGGATAAAGGAGAAGGGAACAACTAAGCTGTAGTGCTTTTTCACTTCACTGTGCAATACCTTTTGTTAATAGTCAATGGTGCAATAGACCTCAATACTTGAAATGTGCAATTCACTTGTATTTTTATTTTTATTCCTATTTATTCTATTTATCCCCTTCGTATATTTTATTTATATATGTCTCTGTATCTATATGTGTGTGTGTGTGTGTGTGTGTGTGTGTGTGTGTGTGTGTGTGTATCTATCTATATATATATATTATATATCTATCTATATCTATCTATCTATAGAGATAGAGATAGATAGAGTTACAGAATATTATATCTATCTAACTTCTGTCGGTGCTGTGCTTTTGGAAACCGAATTTCCCAGAGGAACCCACCCGAGGGATTAATAAAGTTCTATCTTATCTTATCTACTTAAACTTTTGTTTTATTTTGAATCCTGTCATATTTCATTCATGAGATAAAGCCTGATATGTAATAAATAATAAAAAGTATGAAATGCCAATAAATGAGTCTTGGGAATTCAGATCTACCTTTTAAGTACATGAGCAGCAATGTTTCTAAAAGTGTTCTGGATTTCTACTGAGGAATTCAAAATAAAGATGTGACAATCAGTTGGTTTAAAAAAAGAACAAAAGCATAGGAACATAAAAAGGGCCCAATGCAACTTGATGGCAGCAGTAAAAAAAAAAAAAAAAAAAAAATCAGTACCAATGCATGGAAACCTGCAGGGTTTGTAATGTCACATTGTGACATCTTTACTGCAAATGTCATAGAAAACAGATCAAAAACAAACTGCAAACCTTGGGACTCGTCTACAGTGAAGTCATGCTGCTGTGATAAATACAGTTTGGAGTTTAGTCTTAGTGAAATTTGCAGAGCCTTCCCTGAAAAAGACGTATTCTGGATGGAAGCACATGTTGCTTTTTAACCTGTATATACCTTGATGGGGCCTGTAACTGGGACGTATAGGCTCCCAATTACATAAGCACTAATGGACACCTAAATACCTAAAATACCTGTTCTTCACCGAATCATATATTTTAGTTTGCACAATCCAGCCAACATGTGTAAAGTTGTGATAACTGCTGCTCTTATTTCACTTAAATCTGGGTAAAACTGATCAGAATATCTCTGTGCATTGTTCACAAAGCTGGTTTGAAGGGGAACGTTATTGTAAATGTTGTTGGAGCTGGTGACAGTTTTGTGATTTTTCAGGATGGTTCTGCAAACTGCTCACATGCTAGTTCTGTACTAGGTCAGTAAACAAAGGCCCTGGGGGTTTCTAACTGCTGTTCTGGCAGAGGAGTCAAAGAAATGCCCACTGGCCAAAAGAGTACTGAGATCCAAACTCGGCTCTGTTCTGTCTGACAAGTGTTTGTATGTCCTACCCTCCTGCCAGTTTGTCCCATCTGGCACAAGGACACAGCTTGATATGGCTGAAAGGTGTATTTTTAATAGTATTAAGCAGTGAATGACTTTTGTTAGAAATAACAACCTGTGAAGATGCATACAATAAGCAAAATAAAAAATGGCAACATATAATCTGATAAATTGCTACATAGGAATTTTTCACCACAATGTTAAATACTCCTCATGTGTCATTGTGGACTGGGGCATCATTGATGGTTTATAAGCCACCCCACACAGATCTGTGCTGTGTAGAAACACAACTCTGTGGAAATCCTGCTACGTGGCTTTAGGCTAAATCACATGGCTTTTTAAAATTGGTTGTATTAAAGTGTTGCCCCAGTTCTCTATCCATGTGCAGTACACTTTGCAAGATAACAAGGTTAAAGCAATATTTTGTTCAGGTCAGGTCCAAATTACATGAAAGCATGTTTACCTGAGTAGTTGCTGAATGCTTTTGGGCTGCGATATCAATCCCTAATGTGTTTTTTTTTTTTTTTTTTTTTTTTGAGGATGAGGTTTTCTGTTTGGGATTATGAACTAATTTGTAAGGACAGAAATATTGTTACTCGGCTGCTGAATTAGATCAACTGGGACTGGACTTTGAAGCTGTGATCCAGCCATAGCTGAATGTTCAACCATGGAATCAAGTACTGGAATCATGGGTATTTCTTAACAACCACATTCATAGCATATTTAGGCTTTAATTCAAAGATCTCTACAGTTCTCTTCAGTTCTGTTTTCAGTCAGCGTAGCTAAAAGACGACTGATATTTTAATAAAACGAAACTCGAGTCAATGGCAAAAGATAAGACACTGATTATGTCAGATACTGTCATGGTTCTGGGTCATTTGACCCCGCCTTTTAAGTTTATGGTGTTATTTGTGTGTTGGAATATTTGGGTTTTCAATTTTTGGAGTTTTGAGTTCTCTTTATTGTTCAGTTACATTTCCAGATTTGCTGTTTTCTTGTCGAGACGTCTCTTCTCCCCTTCCTGTGTGTCATTCCATGTTTCCCCAGCCCGCCATGTCGCTCTCTCTCCTGTGCTCTCTCGCTCCCTCTCTCATCTGCCTTTCCTCCTGTGTCAAGCTCATGTGTCTACGTTTCAGTATTTCCTGTTTTATTTTGATAGTCGGGTGGTCAATGCCAGTGTGTTTGTTTTTGCTTCCCCTGTGGCGTCAGGTTCATTTGTCTCAGCTGTGTTCCCCATGTGTTTCCACTTCCCTCATTGCCCTTCTGTGTTTTTAAATCCTCTGTCTTCCTTTGTTCATTTTCAGGTCTTCTATGCATCTCTCCATGTTTTTTTTCTATAGTTTTCCCACATTCCTTGTGTTTAGAGCTTGCTTAGTTTTCCCCCAGTTTAGGTTTTTAGTTTATCTCCAAGCTATTTTGCCTTAAATACAGGGTCTGCCGCCACAAACCTGTAACAGATACAGCATGATTCCATTGCAGTTCCATTTCTCTTGAGAGGCACCCAAACCTACCCAACAACACTTTACTTCACCTTATGTATGAAAATATACAGTTAAGTATGCCAAGTTCATCAAACTCAGTTGGACAATGGGAATGTTATACAGTTTATACAGCTGGTGCTATATAAGGTAGAATAAACCCATTAAAACGTGATTTAGACGAGGTAGACAATGTTGCATTTTTATTTTGACTATAAATAGCACACACACAGAGACCCCACGTCACCTCGTGAAGACACTTCACTGCTGTTTAGTCTAAGTGTTAAGATCTCCAATGAGTAGGTGACTGTGGAATTTGTTTTTTTTAAATCTGCATCTACAGTGGTTACAATATGGATGCGGAGGTGCTTGTCCAAATTTGCATCCTTTTCAGACCTTAAACATGTGATTGGAGTTCCTCTGTTGCTCTGCTACTTCCCTAAACTCATGATTAGGACACATGGTGCAGTATGTGGCAGTTGGGCTAATAAGAAAAGCTTCTCTGCAAACTAATTTGGTATAAATGTGACCTGGCATTACCCTGCCTAAAGGTAAGATCCAACATGCCTCCTAAACATGCAGGCAGCTGACTGACCGTTTCACACACTCATCAAGTCCAAGGACTCTGCTATTGATTAAAGATTCCAAGATTGTCTTTTTCTCTTTAAGGCTGTCCAATCTGCCTCTTAACAACCAGCTTTGCCTTAGAATGATCTAAAATAGATCAAGCAGCATCTTTTTTTTTCCAACAAAGTTGTGCCGTGAGCAAAGGCACTTATAGCCTTTTCCAAAAATTCTTCACTCGAATGCTAAATAGCAACTGTCAGCAGAATGGTTGTTTTCATCCTTTAAAGAGTTATAATTGGCATATTCTAAAGCAGCCGATGACGAAGACTTTATTATAGCAAGCATCTGCATCTACACCTATTTGCTCACTTCCGTAGTCCTGTATTTGCCAGCTGCTCCCCCACCTCCCCCAGCATCAAGAGAGCACGTTCCTTTTCCAGTTTCTTTGTAGGTGAAGAGGTCTTGAATGTGATCTCAGAATAATGAATGCCATGTATTGGCAGCGGTCTCCTCACAGTTTTCTGTGACAGATGAACCCCTATTGGATTTTTTTTTCACTGGATGCCAGATCGCTATGACTCATCTCCACTTTGCTGTGCGACTGCCTCACTTCCAATTAAATCTCAGTGATGAAAAGCTGCGGTTAATACCTGTACCTATAATAGGCGCACTTTACTCTCTAATGATCCAGGGAAATTATGAATATTCGAAAAAGGAGCTTTTGAGCAAGATTGAAAAAGCTGCTCTGTATGTGTACATATAGAAAAATGCAGCTTATGGAGCCGTTTTTATTTGAATTTGTTGATCTTTTAATTGAGTGTGAGTACATACAAAACAGTGATTTATGATGAGGAATATGATGTGACAGCCACAGCACAGAAACAGCGACATTTTTATTGCAGTAGCTATTTAATGGACAATACTATTATATTTTGATTTAGAGCCTGTTTCATGTTGGTGTAAACAGTATGTGTGGACATATGGATCAAGTAATAGCAGCTGAGAACTGTCTTGGTAATGTGCATTAACTGCAGATATACTAATCGCATGCTTTTATTTGTCAGGCTTAGGTTTTCCACAAATGTTTGCTAGCTTTTATTCATATATGCACAGCCACTGCAGATGAAAATGAGCTTATCTGTATCTGTATATCTGTGAATTGTCCCTGCTAAGTAAAGTAACTAAGTAAATAAAGTATAATCAAATAAAATAGAATTTAAATATTATAATATAGCTTATGCTAGCTAACCATGTAGAGCTGTTAATGGCTAATTAAAGCATGTTAGTCTGATGAAGGCTGGTCATGAATCAGATAACAGGGTTTATTCATGATCCAGTCTTAACTTAGATATCATTCAGTTTGTCATGTTTAGCTCCTGAATAGCAAAACATGTATGAAGCGTCACTTTAGCCCCTTTTCTAGTGTTGAGTTTTGGCCTACTTTTTTAGGGTTCCCAAGTTCCCATTGTGGGATACTGTTAAGTCGAGTTTAATGTGGAATGCTTAATTTGGATACCCATCCAACCTAATTAAGCAGACTGGGCATCAGTGTAACAGACCCACATGAAAAACTGTTTCTTTGTCTTTTAACCTCTAAAGTCTCTTACTTCTGCAATCAGACACACTGTGAATGTAAGTCAGCTGCACTCACAGAAAAACAGAGATTTTAAATAAATAAGTCAAATTAAATAAATAAATGAACCGTTTTACATCAAGTATTTACTCCCTGATTCATTTTTGAATCGGTTGCGGATGACACCATTTGCAGTTGAGTTGCATCAACTAACCTTAACCTTAAGTCAAACACAGAAAAATGATGGGCAAACGATGCAGGACTTTGGCTCTGCAGTAAGGATTGCATTCATCAACTTTTAATGCTTTCTACAATATAAACAGAGTGTAAGCGAAAGAGTAAATACAGGGCTTACCCACAAGGCCACGAACTGAATTTTCTTTAGTTTTATTTTGTCTCAGGTTCCCACCTCAGATGATTAACTTTAGCTTCCAGGGATGAACTAAACCAGTGGTATCCTCATAAAGCCAAACGTCAAGGAGCAAGGACATCAAAGTTTGTCCCAGGAGTCTATCCAACAACGGCCTGAGCTGAGAATAGTGGAAACCAGTTAGGCGTCAGCCTCCCAATATCCTGGCCATTTCCCACGCCGGAGGGTTTTTGCCAGTGAGTAATTAGCCTTTGATTAATGAGTATAATTTGGATAGAACAGTTTAGAGTGATGAAGATCTCCATGGGCAATTTATTCACCGGTGATTGGGGGAGATGTGATGGGATGGGATTGCGTCTAAGCTGCATTTTGTTTGTTCATTATTTATTTGTTGCAAACATGAGTACAGATTGATGATAATATGACAGCATAATCTCTGTCCAGCATTTGAAGCTGAGTCAGTTCATTTATTCAGTTCAATTTTATTTTATTTATACAGCACCAAATCACAACAACAGGTGCTTTATATTGTAAGGCAGACCCTACAATAATCAGTGTTGGGACTAACGCGTTATTAAGTAACGCGTTACAGTAACTACGTTATTATTGTGGTAACGAGCACGGTAACTAGTTATTATGCCAAAATCAGGAACGCGTTACTCGTTACTGGGATTTAGATAGGGTCGTTACTCGTTACTTCGTGTGGTGGCTATCGCGGAGCTTCCACAGATTCAGTAACATTAGCAAGTGGTGGAGGCCAGCAGGTGGATGAAGGAAAAGGGAAGCAGAAGGAAAAGAGACCCGAGGCGGCCGCCGGTCCAAGTGTGAACTGAACTTCAGGTAAGAAGTTATGACCTGCAGTCTCTCTGGGTCAGATATGAACCAAGTTTAGGCGGAGTTTATTTTCGTTATTCTGACTTTTTCCGTACTGCGTGCTAGCTAGCATGACGGAGTTTCTAGCTGGGTGGGTGCTATGAAGTTAATGATGTTGCACTTTATTTTGTTCATAAGTTATTAGAGTTGCCAACCGTCCCGTCTGGTATTCAGAGAAAATATTACGCGTTTCTTATTGAGGTGAAAAGGAACAGTTTGTCCCGTAATTCAGCTACAATGAAAAAGACACAAAGCTGGAGTTATTCTGTGTCTTTGCTGCACAGCTGCCTCTTCTTCTCTCATTCTCCCCCCTCCCTCTCCCGTTTCTACTTCAATCATGAAACTGATCAATGATCAGCTGATCGTCTTTTCTCTCTTGTTTGTTTATCGCTCACTTTGCGCCAGAAAGAGGAAACCAGCGGATGTCGCGCTAAACAACAGCAGCACGTTTAAGCTTGATCAGCTATTGTTAGAATTTATTTAATATTAATTTCTAGTATCAGCTGATGTTTGCTGGAGCCACAGCTGTAAAGCTGCTGGTCATGATATCGGTTTGGTTATCTGGTGAGAGGGAAACATGAAGATGAAACCAGGAGATGTCCTTACTGAATCATCAGAGCTGAACAGTGATGGAGAAACAGGTTTACCTTTTAGGTGACATGAATGAGTTGAAGGGAAGTTATGAACTGTTTCTGAGAGACAAATAACACCAGGATCCTTTTTTAGGTAGCTGACAGCTGGTAACTGTGCAGGTGCGGATCTAGCAAAGTGTTGCCAGGGGGGCATGTAGGGCATTAACGGGGAAAGGGGGGCACAAAGAAATACTTTTCTTTCTTATTCTCATTTAAAATGCCTCGCTTTTAAAAAATAATTATCTGAGTCTTACAACAAACGATTGATAGATTGATGCATATATACCATCAGAACAGTGTACATCACTGTCACAACAGTGTTTATTGTCATTCAAAGGCGTTATGATTTTTCCTATAATGGTGGGCCGGTCTCTAGTCAAAATGCCCGGGACGATTTATTTGTCCCAGTCCAGCTCTGTATGCAGCTCATCTGCAGTCTGGTGTTGCCTACATCTTCCTATTCAGAAGGCAGAATTTCCGAGTTCTGAGTACAATCGAAAGCACCACGACTGCAGTTTTTGTGTTGGATGTAAAAGGCGCACATGACACTGTGACGTAGACTAGAATCATGGCAGCAGTAAATGACGGTCCAGGCGTGGGATTTCTCTCGTGGAAATATGCACATTATCTTTTCCTTTCTATTGGTAGGTGGCACAGTGCACTTGTGGCAAGTAAGCAAGCTAGAAGACTGGCAGTTATGGAAGCAACACATTAACAAGAGAATTCTGAGTAAAACCAAAGTTACTTTCCCTAGTAACTAGTTACTTTGAAAGTAACGAGTAACTTGAAGTAACTGAGTTACTTTTGAGAGAAGTAACTAGTAATGTAACTAAGTTACTATTTTAAAGTAACTTACCCAACACTGACAATAATACATACAGAGAAAACCCCAAAAGATCATATGACCCCTATGAGGAAGCTCTTTATGGACACTGGGAAGGAAAAACTCCCTTTTTACAGGAAGAAACCTCCAGGCTCAGGGAGGGGCGGGGCCGTCTGCTGCGACTGGTTGAGGTGAGAGGAGGAAGACAGGAATTCTTGCATTCTGGATTTACTATTTAAAAAAAAAAAAAAAAATTTCTGGAACAGCTACATGAGCCAGCCAGTGAGTCGATATCTTTAGACTGTCATGTTAAAATTAAAATTTTTGGGGCTCTATGGATAGTTTCCTTTTTGATAATATGCTAATATTCAGTACAAGACAGAGAATTCAGGGCTTGTTCACGTTATTACAGACGTGCAACTCAGATCTCGATTGTGTGACAGGAGTGAAAAATTCCTTCTCTAGAGGGTGATATGCACACATCCTTTTTGTGTCCTACAATAACAGTGGCACAAATTTCAAGCTTTAAAACGAGCAGTGAAACAAGCCGTTACTCCCTGTCCCACACAAGTTAACATTCTGTTCACATGACCTCATTTACTACCCACACCATCCTCAGCCTCTTCTTAGGGATTCACTCTGGAATTGTTACTGTGTTACAGGAGGCAGTCAGATCCCATGTCTGGTTTGAGTGTTGCAGGTCTGGAAACATATTGGAGTAGAACTTTAAGTGCAGTCTTTTTATTTTATGTATATTTACCTGAATCTGTGTGCATACACAGTAGGCTTAAGACATAACTTGTGTATAACCAGCTTTTAGGTAAAGGACATCATGGACATCGCCATCTGGCAAACATTATTATCACTCATTTGCATATGAGTCGATATAGTTACATAACAATTTAGCCACCATTTAACTGTTTTCACAGTTCTTTTATTTATAGGGCATTTCATCAGCAAACTAGAGACTTAAAAATTACACAACAGGATGGACAGCTGTTTAAAATTCTCAGTAAAACATCTGGTCAACCATTTAAAAGAAATGCACATTTCTTTCGTCTCATTTTTAAATTGCTAATGCGATTACAAATGTGTTGCAGGGAGGACTATGTGACCGCAGTGTTTTAATTCATTTTCCATGTCTGCTTGTAACACTGAGGACAAACTGCATAGCCTTGATATTACTGCTGAGCTGCGGAAGGATGTTCATGTGCTTCACCCTGCAGAGGAAATGAAAGAACACAGAGGTATTTCCTATAATCTCTTGATATGTCCTGACGTCAGGATGAAGAGGGGTATTATTCAATCTCTGGCCACTCTGCTGATGGCTGGTCACAGATGTGCAGTCACTGTAGCTGGCGTTATTTCTGCTATGGCTTTAATCACGCAGGTTCTCACAGCGCACCTCAGGCCGGCTGCTTTTGCCAATCTGAACTGCAATGAACTTATAAATCCGGGCTGCTACTCTAGATTTAGGCACTTGTTGTCAGACGGAGGAGATTATAGCAGCTCCTACAGCTACAGTTGCATAATACTGAATGGTTGTTGCTGTCATAATGTCATGACCAGCTCAAAAATGACATATTGAATTTTTGGTTGTCACTTACTATAAGGTTGCTATTCTGTTTTTATTCACATAGCTAAGCCATTAAAGCAAATCAGAGTAAAGCATAAAGCATTAAAGCAGCACTAATCACTGTTTTTGAAGCAACAATGTCTTAAATAGTAATAACTGATGTGAAAGGCACTGTATATAGGGAATGACCCCACAGATATTTATCAGCCTCATCTTGATGTTTTAGGAACTTTTAAATATACGAGCTAGCTAGTGACTTTGACAAGTGTTTGGAAGCATACAATTGCCCGTGGTTCACTACATTAGATGATAGTATTTTTGTTTATAGGCTGTATGCCCAAAATAGTGTGAAAGGGGCCTTAATCAAAGAATTAAAATTTGATACTAAGAGTCCTGCATAGCTGAGAAGGTGATGTAACTGAAACTGATAGTTCTCTGGGATTCTGGCCTTGACTGATGGGTGTGTGACAGGAAAATGGTGCCTCGGTTGGGGAAAATCTTTAGCCAACTGTTCAAATATTGAAACGATACAGACAGTCAGGCTGTCCTATGTAGACACAAAGACAATCAGGACTTTTCTTAAGATTGGTTTGGATCGGTATAAAGCTGTTGCAAGAGAAAAAGGGAAGGAAAGAGATTTCTTTGAATTGCCACATTTTGCACAGTTACAAAAAAAACAAATCTGGATTTTTGTAGTTGTTGCCATTTTCATTGCATTTTGACCCGACTCAGCTACAATTGGGAGCAGAAACCTGTATTTATTCATGTGACATTTACCTTTACGTGCTTTTTTCTCTGCTGGGTGTACACCATATGATTACAATCTTCCAGTCTGCCATGAACTGAATAGAACTGCTGCTCTGGAGATGATCTCCAGGCTCAGCTACTGTGTCTTTTGTCCGCTCCACAGGCTCTGTGTGTGAATGTAAGTCAGTGGTAGAGAAGGATGAAGTGTGTGTGTAGTGAACCAGTTGCCCCCTACCTGTGATTGATAATGTGCCTCATTATTTGTGCCATTTCATCTGAGACTTCTAGGGAAAGCATCAAGCTGGGACTGTCTGTCTGCTTGGAATACTTGCTAATGATGGTGCTGTGACCTCCAGCCCTCCCCCATCTTCCCGATGCGGGGCACCCAGAGAGCAGTCAGGTCTTGCCAGCAAGCACAACCTTGGCTTGAGAGGCAGAACATAAAGACACACACTCATTTGGACACATGATCCCTCCCAGCACATAAGCGAGGACATCCATTGAAGCTGCTTTAAGCTGTGTCCCAAATGGCCCAATCATAAGACTGAATTATTCCACACTAAAAACTATTTATTACTTTTAAGTCAAAACTTAAAAAAACTTCTCTGCCAGTATTTTATTGCACAAATTGTCTGTTTGGAAAAAAGTGGGCTTCTTTCTATCATAGACTAGCTAAAGTGCATCGCTCAGGGTTTGGGGGGCACGCTGTGATCGTTAATTTATTGGTTGATCTATGTCCGTACATTCACCTGTGGCTACAAACTGAGGGAAGTGACAGAAGGAAGAAGATGAAGGATGCAAATGGCAGGTTTCTCCAAAAGGTGCCTAAAGTCATCCTTGAAGGGAGGGTGAGGGTGAGTGGCGTCTGACTCCTAGGGTAGGTTTTTCTGCAATATTGAGCCAGAAGGAGACCCTGGAGCTGACCCGGGACAGGCTGGAGAGATTGATGGCTTAGGAACTTCTCTGTGTCCTCCCAGAAGAGTTGGAGGCTGTATTTAGGGAGAAGGACGTCTGAACATCTCTGCTTAGGCCGCTGCATTGTAACTGATAATTTCCCTTATAGGTAATTGTGGATTTTGGATACTTCTTATAATTATTCACTATACAAATAAAATTAACTCAATCCTCTCCGCTTTTACGGCCTGGACTGGACTCATGTCACAGAAAAGTGTTGAAAAATGTCTAATCAATACTTTTCTACTCGTTCTACAAATTAAATGACAGCATGCATTACTCCCCTGACACATAGATGCATTTCCTGATTTAACACTCAGAAAATCTTATACATCTATTTGATATGATGCGTCTAAGGATAAAGCTTGTAAGTTATTAAAATTATACACTAAACTTGTTAAGAGTTTCACTGTAATTATTACAGGTTTGAGAGGATTTGTCCCTTCAACACAAATCCACGTGTTTAAAGCTTAATAAAATGGCTAATAGAGTCAAATTTCCCAGTGCAGGGTTTAGGGGATCTGAAATGTGACCTGGAGCCAAGCCTTGGAGGGCTTTCAAAGCAAATAATAGAACCTTGAAATAGATTCTGCATTTAACTGGCAGCTAATGTAAAGGTGCAAGTATTGGAGTAATACTCTCTCTCTTTTTGTTACCTGTCAGGAGCCTCACACCTGCAATTTGAACAAGCTGCAAGTAGGACAGGCTTGACTGACAGATGTCTAAAGAGTTTCAGTAATCAAGACGTGATGAAATGAAAGCATGGATCCATGCTTCCAGATCCTTATATGACAAGCTAGTTCTGAGTTTAGAAATGTTACTGAGCTGGAAAAAAACTGCCACGAACAACTGAGTTTGTTTGTCCAGTTTGAGAGTAGAATCAAAAATGAAACCAAGGGTTTTTAATGTGGGGATGTACATCAGCCGATAGTGGTAAGTAATTTCTTATGACACTAACATAATGTCAGTTTTGTCGTGGTTTAGTTTGAGAAAGTTCAAAGACATCCAGCAGTTTATTCGCTAAGACAATCTTGAAACCTTCTGCAACGTACTATCAACACCTAGCTTTAGACAGAGACAGAACTGTGTGTCATTTGCATAACAGCGATAAGAAATTTGGTGTTTCTGAAAAATTAAGCCTAATGGGGGCATGTATAGGGAGAATAAAAGAGGGCCCAGAATAGAGCCTTGAGGTATTCCACAGGTAGGCGTAGCAGAGGAAGAGTATTTGTTACACAACATCACAGAGAATGTTCTGCTCTCTAAGTGAGAGGCTAACCATTTTACAGCAGAACCTTAAATACCAACTCATCTCTTCAAACGTTTTAATAGGATTGTGTGATCAACGGTGTCAAATGCTGCACTCCGTACTTTTTCCAGAGTCAGCAGCTAAAAGCACATCATTGAGCACCTTCAGTAGAGCAGACTGTGAGCTGTGGAAAGCTCTGAAACCAAACTGACATTTATCCAGAATCCAGAAAAATGAGGACAATTGGTGGAAGACGACTTTCTCCAGAACCTTAGACAAAAATGGCAGCTCAGAGATGGCGTAGGTAACACATCCAGATAGCAAGTAGTTGGTTTTGTGTGCATGATTATATCAGTAAGAGGAAATAAAGAAACTGGTTTGAAATGGGTGAGAAAAGATGAACATATTAGTGGTTCAGAAGGGTCTTGGGATGGGAGCAGAATATGTGCTCTGAGATTATAGAGTTTTTCAGTAAAGAACCTTTGAAAATCCTCACCACTGTGTGAAGTAGTCTCAGATATGGCTGTAGTGCTGGGATGCAGGACAGAATTGACTGTGTTAAATAGGAATTTAGGATCACCAGAATTCTTTGTAATGATCTTGGAGACATATTTTGCTCTTTCTGCCTTGATGGTGCACTGATAGCTATTCAAAGAATCTCTAAACACTTGGTAAGAAACATGGAGCTTATCTTTCCTTCATTTTCGCTCTACTTTCTTACAGTCCTGTCTGACGGCTCGAGTGACATTATTTAACCAAGGCTGTGTTTTAATTTATGGCGTCTACATTTGAGAGGAGTCCATAATGTTGGTGCAAGCTGAACTAAAGCATGCAAGGAGCTCATCTGGGTTATTGCGATGAGGAGAACTTTCATTAAAGGTGGCTAAAGGAGATGTAGTAAAGCGGCTGAAAATTGGGGAGCAGTTTGAGCCATTATAGGGCGTATAAAAGAGGCGGTCAGGGTTTGTTTAGAAAGTGAGTGAGAAATATTAAACAAAATGAGTTTATGATGCTCATGCTTGTCTAATTATAGTCATGCACAACATGAGCAAGAGAGTCTTTGCACTGGCTCTGTTTCTCCTCTTCCACGGTGTGCAGCATCTGGAGGAGGCCATGGTTACATCTCTTCACTGGGTTATTTTGCAGATGATAATACATCGTTCATGAATGACCAATACCAGACAGCTGCTGTAGCCTGCTGAACAAACTATTCACAGGCAATCCAAAGTGAGTGATAAAGTCATGGAATATTTTGTCAGCTGCTGTTTTCCTGAATTTATTCCTTGTTAGGGTATCCTTAGGCAAAGCGTGTTAAACGTTATGCAAGGACAAAAATAACCCATAGTCATGACTGTGCTCAAGGTGTCAGCAATTAATACAAAGAAACTTGAAAGCACTACTGTTGGTGATGTGTTCCACAGGAGCCTTCTGTGGGAGATCAAGAGACGTGTTAGAAGAGGATTTCATACAGGCAGATCTTTTGTTAACATAGTCGTCTAATGTCGTGCTGCACGTTGGGCCAATAAACCTTTGTCGGGTAAGAGGTGTTACTTTATCAGCGCTAACATGTTAGTGCCCATGTCACCAGGGACATTAAGTTTTCAGGGAGAACGAGCTGTCATCTTCCTATGCTACATGAATATTTCAAGTTGCACTACTGGAAATATTCTCAGGTGGCAAAGCCTCTGCATTTCCACCATTCACCTACAAAGTTCCCACCCATTTTCTTGTACTACTTTGCTTCCTTGCCATACTGAAGATATAACTTCTGGTGACATGGTGTCTGTATGTTCTGTCATTCTCTCCTGAAGTTTTAATAGGTGCCTTGACCGTGTTTGCATCTGTATTCATGTTTTGTGCTCTGTACTTAATATTAAATATTATTTTAATATTAAAATGGAAGTCACCAACCCGCCTGTGCTCAACAGCACTTAGTCTAGCAGTCCTAGGGACATATATTAAAGGCTTGATATTAGTGTACACTGTGAATGTTGGGTCATGATACAAATAGTCTTGAAAAGTATCACAGATGGCCCACTTGAGTTCCAAGAAGTTAAGATTACCAGAGAGAAGGTGGTAATTTCTCTCAGCAGGTATCAGTGTTCTTGAGCCATATTTGATGACGTGTAGCTTGTTGTCCTGATGTGTCAGTGTGTAATATGAATGGAAGGTTGAAGTTTGGGTATGCAAGGATGAGTGGATTACACAGCATATCCACAAGTGGAGCTTCAGACTTCCCTTTGTGGGTCAGTCTTAACTCCATCTCCTGACACCAAACGCCGAAGATAGTGAGCGTCTCTTTTGAACAACTTACACTTTGTGGGTTTCAGTTTAATTTCATGTTCTCTCATAAGGGCTAAGGGTTTGTCTACGGTGGTTTACATGGTTTTCAAAGGATGTGGAATAACACCGCTGTGGGGCGCAGCACTTACGTGTAATACCTTCCAGCACTTCCTCAATACACCTCTGAAATGCCGCAGGTGCATTTGTCAAGTCAAAGGGAATCCAAGTGAATTCATAAAGAGCCCACAGTGTGCTAAAGGCTGTGAGACGTCTGGATTCCTCACTGACAAACCCTTGTTGGTTCACTCTTCCTTGATATAATATGGAGCACCATTTGTTGCCACCCAAGTTGTCAAGCAAGTCTTGAATTTGTGTCAAGATGGTGATTTGTGATGTTTTTTAATCTTCTTCTCTCTTGAATCAGTCCACAAATGTTAAGCTTCAGATCCTCCAAGGATGCTGAACGTAGTCTTTAACCTCCTTGTACAATGGCTAAGGATGGAGTTACAGCACTTTTATCTACCCCATTAATCTTCAGCTGAAGTTCGGTATGAAATCTAAGTCTCCCTCCCCTCTTGCCGAAGAAAAACTATAGGGTTTACCTGCAGCAGTTCAGGTACTAAAGATATTGCAACTAGGTTTCATCCATTTTCATTAAACTCACCCAGGTCTCTTCCAATGTCATTTTTCAATTTGCTCTTATCTCTTAAATCTAATATTTTCTACAGCATCTGCTCGTCTCGCTTCTTCTTTTATAAATGGTGTGTCTGAGCTAGCTGTGACCCATTGACTCTTTCATGAACTAGTCTTTTCATCCAGGCCTGATCTTTTTCCTGTGAATCCTCAGGACTTATGAGTGTGCTAGCTATGCGCTTGAGTTCTGTCTTTAGTGTCTTTGGTTCGACTCCCACAGCTTATTGGCTATCACAGTCAAGGTGTCTTTATATTTTCTCCTCATTTTAAAGTAACTTGCTAAAAACGTTCATGCCAAATCTGCTTAGCATTAAACTGCAGACAGTGTTAGGAAGTTGATGAAGAATTTAGCAGTAAATGACACAGATATTTATAAGGGTATCTGCTTTTTCTATGTGGCTACCATCTTTTCCAATTTTTGTTTTATTAATTTGCTAACACCGGTTTATTACCATCTTCCTAAAACCTACTGTAATAACACTGAGTGGTTATAGACAGTCAATTATTTATGGTTGTGCAGAGACTGACACATTTATTCAGCTGCACATTATATGCTGTCTTTCTTCCACATAATGTGCAAAGTTATTGAATTTACAAAAACAAAGTCCAATTAAATTGAGCTTTCTGACCCTTTTTCATGTCTGTTTGTGATTGTGTGGCATGAATATGACATCAGATCTACAGTCTGTCTAACAGATGGACAGAGGCAGTAAACATATTTGTTAGAAGCTGAAAGAAGGCCAATTAGTATCAGTGACATTTTTTACCTCAGCCCCTCACTAACTGAACGTCAAGGAGAAAATGAAATACAGTACTGTAGAACATATGGGCTAAATTAAATTAAGCTTCTGCACAATGATATTGTACAAGTGTGTCATTTGTGCTGGTGTAGAAGCAGCAGGGTTCAAGTAAAAGGCAGGAAATGGTTGAGGAAGTGAGGTCAGAACTGCAGCATGGTTTTGAAAGAGGGTCTGAATGGCAGGAACACAGAGGAGGGGGAGATAAGGCAGCCGGAAGACAGTGCTTTGAAAATCCTGCCTCAACTCTGACTTGTATCATCCATACTGGGAGCAAAGGGAAAGAGACAAAGGTCTTTGAATGACATTCTCCAAAAGAGTCACACCCTTCATACATTATTAAACAGTCCTCTGGTTTCTGGTATCAAGACTATATTTACTGAAGGCGTCATACAGTGCCAATTGTATAGGATTAAAATAAGGAGCTGTAGCTGTAAATGACAAGTCATGTTTGGTAAATTGTTTTGTGCATATTTGTTATGCAACATTTTACAATGCTGTCATATGTGATTTGCCGTCTTTAACAGTTATTCTTTCAGTGCACTTCACAGTCCAGACCACAATTGTGTGGTTTTTTTCCCCATATTTCTACCATGCCAGTTTATTTTGTTGTGATTTATTATCAACCAGACCCATATTTGCTTTAAGTGACAAATTTATTTAAGACGGAGTGGTTTGTGAAAGTCTGGGATGGATTGTGTTAATAGCCGCTCATAGATCCTACCTTCCGCATCTTCTTTTCATTGTTATTGCTGTTATGACTGATGAGGCCGAGCTGGTGAGTTTCTGTGTTGACTAAATAACGTGTTAAAGCTATAAATATGACTATTACCAAACTGTACTGCCATTAATTACTGCCAATAGTGTTGCTTTGTTAATGTTGTATGGTTGTTTATTTTGTGTCTTTCAGTTGATTACCTGGCTTCTGTAAAGGCACGGTTACTGTACTGGTGTTAGCTTATACTTGTGCAATAAAGCTTGTAAAAGGCAGCAATCAGATGTCCGAGCCTGAGTAAATGGTAAATGGCCTGTATTTATATAGCGCTTTTCTAGTCCCTAAGGACCCCAAAGCGCTTTACATATCCAGTCATCCACCCATTCACACACACATTCACACACTGGTGATGGTAAGCTACATTGTAGCCACAGCCACCCTGGGGCGCACTGACAGAGGCGAGGCTGCCGGACACTGGCGCCACCGGGCCCTCTGACCACCACCAGTAGGCAACAGGTGAAGTGTCTTGCCCAAGGACACAACGACCGAGACTGTCCAAGCTGGGGCTCGAACCGGCAACCTTCCGATTACAAGGCGAACTCCCAACTCTTGAGCCACGACACAGTTTCATCAGTTAAAACATACCCTTATGGTGGGAGTTTACTAAATTAAAGGTAGTTAGCTTAGTGAAAACCGTACAATAATTTATATTCACCCCCCCCCCCCCCCCCCCCCCCCCCCTTCATACTTTACGCACAAGTGAGCGTAAAGAGGTCAGCGTAAAATTCATGTCTTGAAAATCTCATATTAAACATGTTGACTTGCTTAATTAAATCAACAGCTGGGTTCAGTTATGTTGAATGATATAGTCCATTCAAGTTCTGGAGCTACATTCCTTCCATGCAGACAAAATCCAAGATCTAGTCCACATTTAGTGCATTATTAAATTAAAAATAGAACGGAGGCCTTGAACTGTTGAGCAACTAAAACTCTACATCAAGCAAAAGTGACAAACCAAACTTTCAATTTGTTGCTATTGGTTTTGTAAGTTCCTGAACATTTAAAGAATGTTGTTAATAGAAGACATGATGCAACACAGTGGTAAACATACCTCTGGCTCAAACTCACAGAGAGCATATATAACAAGTATGTAAGTTTCCCTGTCAGCTATGGAGATTACTGTTCATGAGCAGAACTTCAGAAGATTCAGCATAAAGTCTATAAAAGCCATGGAAAGAGTCAGAAACATACAGCCTAGGCTGCAGTTAAAAGACCTACAAAAAGAAACTGGGGACACTGTGAAACAACTTTCTGTGGACTGATGAAACAAGAATCAACCACTCAAAACAAAACGATGGGAAGAAGAAAGTGTGGAGAAAAAAGGATTGGCTCATGACCCAAAGCACCTCATCTGTCAAACTTGGCAGTGCTTGTGTAATGGTTTGGGCATTCGTGGCTGCCTTTTCAACCCTGGGCACTGTGTGTTAAAACAGCTATGCCTCCCGCACAGTCTTTTCTATTGAAATTACAGTTGCCTAAAAAAATTATATATATATATATACACACACACACACACACACACACACAATACACATATCAGAGATCTCTGTCCAGAGGAGCGCAGTCTTAGGAAAAGCTATGATACTGCGCTGGACCCTCAAGCCCTCAGAACTCTGGTAGAGGACTCGAGCTTGAAGGGGTGAGAGGGGGGGTTGTTTTTTTTGTTATATCTGTATATCTATAGAAAGATAGATATAGGTAGATAGAGACATATCTATATAGATATAATTTTTTTATATACATATGTATATATAAAAAATATATATATTTCAAAGGTGCTATTGACATTATATTCTCACCATATGTTGATATAAGCCATCCAATCCACACATGCAAAGACGTCAGTCAAGGGAAAATGAAGAGAAATTCCCTAAGTTTAATAACCATAATTTTGTGAGTACAAGGTAAAAACTGCAGGTCAATAAAAAGCATCAGTGTTGTTTGTATGTTACAGCGTTTCGGGAACCACATTGAGCCCAGCAACATTTTTTATTTGAACACAGGATTGCAGAGTTGGAATGGAGTACAGAGCTGACAAGATGAAAGGGTGTCAGCATCACATCTCTTTGGATCAATTTTGGATTTGGCAGTGTAACTTTCCCACTCATGTCCATAATTACTCTCGTCTGAAAACAGGAGGACAGTAAACAGAACACTGTTTCTGTTTCATCCAGCATTGTTAGATATTAAAGTTTTTTGTTGTTATATTATCCTTCAAATATCCAACTACTACAAATACATACATATAACCAGAAATTTGTACCAAACCTTCTAACAATATAGGGTAAAAAATTACCTAACAGCATTTTATTGATGCTTTGAGGCAGCAGCATATATGCATCACGGAAGCATAAATATGTTTTACCATATATTTTAATATCCTAATATTAGGATATTAGCCATCATGGAATACCAGGGTGTACAAGGCTATACATAGCACTTACCTACCTTTTATAGAGTATGTGTCAAAGTAACATCCACGTAGATAGCAGGACCCAAGGTTTCCTAGCAGAACATTGCTTCTGCATCGCACTGCCTCTGCTGACTGGCCTTCTTCACATAGTGCCTCCTGGTCCCGAATGTTGCTGCTGTCGCTGGTGGACAGGGGTCACTATTAGGCATCATGACTGTTTTGCGGCTATGCAGGTTCTGATAGACCCAGTTACTGGTTCAGCACTGTTCCTTCCTTGGACTTTTGATACATACTGACCACTGCATCCATCATTTGTGCTTTCTGTCATATTGTGTGTAACTAGTGAGTGCTCCAGCAGCGCTTGGTAGCGTCATTTGTGTACATTTAGGTCTCACATCACTAGCTGTTAGCATCCTAACAGCTGGTTCGCAGGCTGGTTGTACCTGATGGTGTGTTTTGCATCAACTGGCAAAACAAGTTAGGATGCATGAAAATTGTTCCGGCTAAAGGTTGAAATAACAAGTTGTTGTTGGAAGTTGTTGCAATAGCTCCATTTGAAGATACTAAATTGCTTTTTTTTTTTAAGTAGTATGCAACATGAATTATTTGGTTTGTACCTAAAAGAGTAAATAATGAATGAAAAATGCATTTGCTGTTGGTGTCATATGAAGATATGCTTTCATGGTTGGGTACTCTGTAATGATACAGTAGGCAGAACCTTGTGAACATAATTCTTCAACTGTTGGCAAACAGCAGATGCAAAATTAATTCAGACCCTATTTTCACAATTTGTCTCATATTTTCAGGTAGCAGGTCCAATTTCAGGACATCATGGTGCTGTCTAAGCAATCTAGACTTTAGTATCCTATTTCAACATATTATTTAACATTTAAAGACTTTAGTCTATATTCTAAGGAGCTTGGAAAGGAAAGGGTCTTATATTCTTCAGTTCTAACACTAAATGGTGGAGAGTCCCAGATTTTAAGCTTAGTGGGAGTTGTCCTTTAAGAGGGTCGTTGACTCACTATTGATCATGTGCCTTATCACATGAACCAACTCAACTCCAAAGCCCCATTCTTTAGCTACAGATGTATGGCTGAGTCTTGTCCTGTTGGGGTGGCTCTTCTATATTATGCCAATCTAGGACTCGCCACCAATTGGTCTTATAACTAAAGAAGCTTCTTGTATGAGAGGTGAAACGTCTTCAAGAAACTTAAAGAAGCCCAGTCGCTTTTTTTTTCTTTTTTTTTGCTATACTTTGTTTTATGTTTTTATTTATTTCTACAGAGCTTGGCTAGCTTGTAGGTACAGCGAGAAGTTCCAGTCGGGCTTCAAAACCCACCACAGTACAGAAACTGCCCTCCTAAAAGTACTTCTATGTATTAATATGATATTTTATTAATCACCAACTCAGGAGACTCAGCTGTGCTCCTGCTTCTAGACGTAACTGCAGCCTTTGATACTGTTGACCGCAGCATTCTGATCTCCCGTTTGGAGCAATGTGGTATCAAAGGTATCCCTTTGGAATGGTTTAGGTCTTACCTCTCCGAGAGGACTTTTTCCATGAGCCTTGATGATTTTATTTCTTCCCCAGCTCCTTTTACTTGTGGTGTCCCGCAGGGTTCCGTATTAGGCCCAATTCTCTTTTCAATCTATATGTTACCCCTAGGCCTGATCTTTAGGAAGCATAACATCTGCTTTCACTCCTATGCCGATGACACCCATATTTATCTTCGGTTTAATAGAAACACCTCCACTCCCATGGAATCGCTATTCAAATGTTAAAACCCAGATGGCCTCACATTTTCTTATCCTCACATAAGTCCAAATCTGGGGGCACTGAAATTACAGCTTGGTCCAAAAATAATTATTTCAGGATAAAACTGAAATAATTATTTTTGGACCAAGCTGTAATTTCAGTGCCCCAGATTTGGACTTATGTAACTTAACATCTGCTGTTAAAACACATGT
The DNA here is from genome assembly GCF_057381845.1 of Rhamphochromis longiceps. Lineage (NCBI taxonomy): Eukaryota > Metazoa > Chordata > Actinopteri > Cichliformes > Cichlidae > Rhamphochromis > Rhamphochromis longiceps. Next base: position 6,293,794 of record NC_140561.1, read on the forward strand.
AAAAAATCTGGGGGTTTTCTTGGATAACAAACTTGCATTTGAGAAACAAATTAATTCAGATGTTCAGCGGTCCTTTTTTAAATTAAGGCTCCTATCCAAGGTGAGATCATTTTTATCCTTTAAAAACTTGGAATGAGCAATTTATCCGTTCGTCTTAACTCAACTGGATTACTGTAATTCACTATACGTTTGTGTCGGTCAGGTACAATTCCTGGACAAAAATGAATGAAAAGCAGACAATGTCCACTTTAAAAAATACAAGAAAGTCTGAGTTTTTTGAAGCCAAAGATAAATAAATGAGGGGTTACCCGTGACATTTGCACAGTACTATAGTTATTCCAAAGATTTTTATTAGATCAAAAATGTTTTCGTAGCCACAGGTATCTTCCCCTACCAGATATTAAAAATAATCCAGGTTTAAGTCACTTCACTGGATTTTCACACCCAGAATCCATATCCATCAGCAGATGTTCTATTTTTTTTGCTCTTCAGTGCTCTTTAATTATGTACCTCACATTATCCACAGCTTTCTTTCCTACACTTTCTTTTTATGAACTTGAAGAAACAACATTCCATTCAGTCCGTGTTGCTTCCTGGTACACAGGCTGTTACTTTTAGAGTCACAGGTTTTTCTCTTTGGCTTTACAGATGGGGATAAACATGTTGGAAGTCACTTTTCAGTTTGCCTCTCACTCCTTACTCCATCTGCCGCTGGCAGAAAACTTTGACAGCTTCTGTTCCATCTGCACTGGCACAACCGCAATTCCTTGAACTCTTTTTGTGCTCTAAAGCAAACCAGCAGATTTCTAGCCAAATGGGATGTGGTGGCACACAAAAGTGAAAAGGCAGGGAGTCTGCCAGACCCTCTCGCAGCGGTGGCCTCATTTGTTTCTGCTAATTATACTAATTTATCCAAATTACTTATTGATGTGAAAATGCTCCGCATTGCCCCCTTTAAGTCGTTTGTCTAAACTATTGTTCTTCTTAACTAGATTGAATTGATTGCGCACTGCCGTTAAACATTTCACTGATGTATTGAATTGACTTTTGCCATGTAGCACAAGCATATTCCATATCAAGACATTACATAAATCCATTATCCTACTGTTGGGTGCTCCAATTACTTAATGGAATATTCCCAGATGTATAGGAATTGTGTATTGATTTCACTCTGTTTCTCCTGGAAAGAATGTTGTAATAAACTCGCATCTCATTTAAAGTACACTGCAGTGTGTGTTATGGCTGTTTTTGACTTCAGTTAAGTGATCCTTGGAATGTAGCAGGAATGTGTATGATGGCTACTAAATATTCCCTCAGATGTGTCTCCTCTCAGATGAACATGTCTGCTGGGAATAATTGCCACTGACTCAATGGATGGAGAGAGGATTGCATGTGCAAAGTGATTCATAGCTAAAATTGTCAAAAAAAAAAAAGGACTGCAAACATCATTGCTCTCTGGCCTCTTTTTACAAAGCACTTTAAAATAGACCCAGAAGGTAAATGATGTGTGTGCCTTCTGCTCTGTAAAGCTGCTGCCGTTGCTGGCAAGTTGACGTTGATACCTCTGACTCTGTCATCTCTGGTCAAGGAGGTCATAGATTTAGATCAGCCACCTTCTTTTATAATCCATGTTCTTTAATGAAGAAGCTATTAGCCGCACACTTCTTTTTTTTCTGTCATGTAGTTATGACTTCCCTGTGGTCATAGATGTAATAAGGAATAATATCTTTGCAGCATGTTGGCACATATTTAATAATCTCCAGAGGACTTAAAGGCATTAGTGCTCACACCTCAAACCATAGTCACAATGTGCTGTGGAAATCTTGCCTGTGGCACTTATTATACCACAGAGAATTAAAACACAACAGCCATTAATATCAGGCATTAAGTGACTCATCACCTCTGTGTGCTCACAGCGCAGTATTATAGCTGGTACTCAATCATCCTGAGCAACGTGGAAGTGCAGCTACACTGTACGGCATGTGCAATCAGCATTTATGTGTTTGCCCATTAACAACCTCTTTGATTTGCCTCCACTGCGTGTTCAGTGTTAGTGCATTGCTGCATGCATATTACATTTTATAACATTTTAAATCAACTGCGTAGAACCAAAAATAATCTCATCATCATAATCATGTGGAGTTCCCTCTTCATAGGCAGACACTTAGATTATCAAAAATACAATTTCACCAGATCACCCTTTTGATGAGATATCACATTTCTTGTCCCAGTCTCCCACTTTCACATCGCCCAAACACATCTTTCACAAATAAGAGTCCTCCTCAAATCCCTTCTTCATTTTCTGCACAAACGACAAACTGTAAGCTAGGCTTTTTTTTTTAATATATTCCAGCGTTTGTTCCATGTAGGATGCAATCTCACATTGCTATCAGAATATTGCATTGGGTGACCTGGTAAGACTGAAAAGAGTCAGTTATAGTGCCAAATTTTTATTTAATAATTTTTCAACAGAGACTGTTCATGAGTACAATCCAGTAGCATGAAGTGAATCGGACAGGGTCAAGTAGTGAGCCCTGTGGACACCTTGTGTGACTTCAAGAAAATCGGGTTGATGATCATCTGCAACTATTCCTTAAGTTCTACCATTGCACATTCATGTTAAGGCCAATTAATCCAAGTAGATTAAAAAAAATAATGGTTCAAAGCATCGGATGCGTTAGACAAGTCAATGAACGGTGAAATACAGTATTCCTTGTTGTTTCTATGACCAGTGCTTATCACGCTGCTCAGAAAAATAAGTGATGCTACTGAAAGGTTATGTGCTGTTCTGAAATTTTAACTGGTATGACAGTTTGGCTATATACCCATAGATGTTTGGATTGCTTGCGTCACAATCTTTTATGCAGATGTGGCACATATGTTACTTTCTAAACAACACTAATACTCCTGGTAAATGCTTTCACATGTTAACCAGATAATCCCTACACAGTATTTGTAACTCCTCATATTGCGATGGTGGTGACGTTGCTTCCACTACACTGTGATCTTGCTGTGTGCTGGAACAGACTATGTCTGATAAAAGTGGCACCAGGCACTGTGAAGTTTGGGTTTGCACAGACATTATCAGCATGTGGTCCTTTGATTGTGGAAGAAGAAAAGAGGTTAAAAATAAAGAAAAGCTGCGCTATGGGGTCTGAAATCGCTGATTTGCTCGAATGAGCAGCCAGACAGCTCAGTCTCACAGACTTCCTCCAATGCAGATTCTCTGTCAACATGCTGAGAGTCATCTGGCTAATGTGCCACAGAAAAAGCACAGATGGCCACCAGTCAGTTTGTGTCGTGGCCTGGCATGTCAGGAATCTGACTTTAAATGACAGTGTGTGCATACGTGGGCACAAGCCAAAGATTTTTGCATCATTGTCTGTACTTTCAGTTTGTCGGATCTCCCCAAGTTACATATTTCTGCTAGAACTGTGGTGTTATTGGAATATAGACCTTTTTCAACTCACTGGTACAGTAAATGTAATGAATGAACTGAGTGAACTCCAAACAGCTCTCTGATAAGATGCAACAGAAAGTACATTCAAATCAGTGTGGCTGTGAAAGTAACAGTAGGTTTCACTTGATTACCCCAATAAATGCACCAATTAAGTGCTTAGTCACTTCTGCTCCACTATTAACATGAACGAATTTTGACGATTTCAATAATCATTCTGCCTTTTATTTAAAAAACAACAAAAGACTGACTCAGTTTTTCATATAGTGCCAAACAATAGTCAGCTCAAGCTGCTTAATATTGTAAAGTAATGACTGTACAATATTAGAGCGAAAACCCCAACAGTGACAGAGCAAGTCTTTGATGACCGTGGGGGAGGATGGTAGTAGACTTGAAATTCAGTGAATTTGCAAATTTATGTATCTATTTTTCCATACAAGTCCGGGCAATTCCTTTAACCTATTACATTGCACAGATCCTCATCTGTACTCCAACGCCAGAGGCTCAACTGACCCGATTGCAAATGCTTCGTAATGCAGCTGTTGACTTCTGGAGCAAAGAAAAGACAGCAACTCCCGTTTTGTCTCAGTTTACCCGGCTACCAGGAGGTAAAGCAGGTCATATACTAATCAGAAGGTTCACAGTTTGATCGCTGGCTGCTCCAATCTGCAAGCCAAAGTATTCTACCAGTGCATCTAAGCTGATTTTAAAAAATCGGTCCCACAGCAAGAAGATTCTGAGCTCTAACCTCACATTTGGCTGGATTCTCTTTCTGTGTTCATGTGCTCTCCCTGTGCCTCGTGGGTTTCCTCTGGGTTCAACCCGTCCACATTTTAGAGACCGGGCGACCTGTCCAGGATGTCTCCCACTTCTGCCCTCTGGAATCTGGGATATTTCCCAGCATTCCTGCAACCCTGAGCTGGATAAGCAGTCAAGAAAATGGATAGATTGTTTGTTTTTAAAGCCTTCTGTGATTCACCTCCACAGTATATTAGGAGTGTCTGTGGCTCAGGACGAAGAGCAGGTCATTTACTAATCGGAAGGTTGATGATTGCTCCAGTCTGCATGCCAAAGCATGCTTGGGCAAGATACTGACCTCAGAGTTGCTCCCGTTGCATTCATTGAAGTGTGAATATGAGTGTTAGACTTAGATACAGTAAAAATGCTTGCATGAACATGTATGCAAATGAGATGTGTTGTATAAAAGAAGAACCAGTTCACTGATCCTTTATTACAGCTCTATTTTATATACAGGTCTCTTACGTTGGCCTCCTATCAGCTCTTCTCACCTTCAAATGAAAGATGCACATTTTCCTCTGTTGTTTCCTACACAAGTCTTGTCCAAAATAAGTGACGATTTTTTAATCACCCACCTACTTTTCCTAATGTTTCTATTAAACTTATGTTATTTATTCTCCTAATATGTTTTTTAGATGATTTATTTAATTAAAATTTAAAGGAGTGCTTTCGAGCACTCAGAGTAAATGAGGACAGCCACTGTATTGCGTCATGTGTAGTAGTAATACTCTTATTCTCTAGACATTAGCATAACTGTGGTGACAAAACATGGGACTTTGGTTTAAAAGAGAGCTCCTCATAACTAGAAGATTACAGTTTCATTTAAATTGCAATGGAATGCAAGGCTAAGGTTTCTAGGGTGTTATTTAATTTGATCACTATGTTCAGAGTGAGGAAGGGTCTTTAAGTGAAACGTGCTCAAATACACAAGTGGGAGTTTAGTGTCACCTCACAGCCCAAAGTCCGTCTGTTTGTGGACCTTACGTGGTTTTGACTGTTCTGTTTCCATCAGCTGTTCTGTCTTTCTTCCAAAGTTTAGATACCTGAAAGTAGAGCAGGGCGATATGGCCAAAAATATTTATCACGATATATATTTGAAAATTTGTGATAACGATATAACTGACGATATAATTGATGCGAGACAAAATACAACTCCACAACATTACTAGCGCAAAAAGACAACCTTCCATTTATTTTCACTTAAACAAGAAGCTGGTTTTTATGTATATTAAAGCTTTATAAAAATGTAACAGTGCAAATGCAAATTCCTTGCTGAAAGTTTAACCAAAAGGCATTTCCAGTAGAAATGGGCTGACATATCCTGAGCATAACCATGTATAATATCCACTGAAGTTAAAAAGAGGTGCTTTGCAACATTAAACTGCAGTGTGCAGTACGCATTTTTCGGACCATAAGGTGCACGGGATTATAAGGCACATTAAGCGAAACAAAGCAGTCAGATAAATCAAACTTTATTAAACTCATTCTTCTTGCTTCCTCCACTTCTGTACCATTGATTCATTAATGTTGAATTCTCTGGCAGCTGCTCTATTCCCATGTTGTTGCAGTATATTAATGACTAACCTCGTATTGTGGATGGATTATCTCAGTTGTTCTCCTGACTGAAGTTTGGTCCGTTTACAGCATCCTGCCATGCGATTGCATTTGTCTCTAACCATGAAGAACCTTCACGTTAACTTTTATAAGTGGAAAAGTGTTAGTGTTCGTCCTCCAGCTTCACTGTTTATGTTATGCTAACATAGCTGTGTCGCTAGCGATCACGTAGCACATCATTATATACCAGCTAGCCCAACTTCAGTAACCCTACAAACGTCACTGCTGTTTAGTTTCCTGTCTTCATTTATGTTGGAAGTGATAGCAGAGCTGTACGTTTGATTTTTTTCAGAAATCTCTCAGTCAGAACATGCAATATCATGCTTAGGTAACTAGCGAAACTAGCGAGCTAACTTCCGCTAGCTTCCTGCTAACTTCTAACTCCGTTAAATGTAATAACTTTTGTTTTCATGGATGCCTGGAAGTTAAACTTTATAGTTACACCTGGTAAAGCAGCAATGCTGATCGTTTTATTAAAGATGAAAGAATTTAGACAGTTTTTAACTCTAAGTGATGCTGCAGTGTTGTTTGACCTGAAGTATACGGAGTTTAGGACCCAGATTACTCCCAGATTTAAGAGCATCTTAGTCCGACAAATACGACAATAACAACGGCCGCTTGCATGTTCTGCAAAAAAATGTGCTTTGTTGTGTATCTGACGGACAAACACCAAACCAGTTCCACATCACGGAAGTTGCACCATTTTTACAAACCAATTCTGGTTCATCTATTTCACTCAACAATCGGCCATGTGCGTATGAAAACAAAGGCACTGCGCATGCGCGTTTTACTCCCATTCTATCGCGATATTTCATTTTCCTATCGTTGCCTAACATTATACCGGTATTACCGTGAACGGTATAATATGGCCCAGCCCTACCTGAAAGTCGGATGAACTGGTCATTGTGCACAGCTGCTAGTCATTTGTTCAGGTATAATGGTGTTATCAGTTAAGTTAATTTCTCTGGCTACCTTGTAAAATCCTACAAATCATATTTTGTCATTATAAATTAAGATTTAGTTATCACTGCAAACAAGTACATTCTCATTTCACCATTCTCTCTGCCTACTTGGTGCAAGACGCACATTTGAAACACTGAGATGCAGGAGTTATTGATCAGCTTATCTGATTAGAATGAAGTCGATGCTGTGACGAGCTGAAATTGCATTGTGTCTTTGTGGTAGAGCCAGCACCAATCAAATTGGTGCAAATCATACGCCGACCTCTAAAAAAGAAAAAAGAGAGAATGCTTTTCATGGCTTACAAGTCCTCCAATGATCTAGAGAAAACAAAAGACAGCTTTGTGTGATAAAGATGCAATTTCTCTGAGAAATAAGCCATTAGCTTTTCAGGTAATGAGATAATTTAACCTGTTATCGCGAGAAAACGAGCTTTGTTATCTCCAGATTACAGCTTTTAATAGCAATTGTGAGAGGAGACATTGTGGGCTTCTGTACATCCTGGTATATCCTTTTTTTGGTGACTTTGCCTTCACTTGATTCTCATCCAGCAACATACATCTACTGTAAGAAGATTAGTGTGCTAGCTATTGAGAGATTTAACCAAGAGGGCGAGCCAGGTCTGCAGAAGAGCACCTGAAGTGGCCTCCACTTTACTCAGGAGGACCAGGGTGCATAAGTCATCCACTCTAAAAACATATTTGCCTGGCCCAAGCTGGCCCACAGAGTTCAGCTTGAGTACACCTCTGTGTAACTGTCTCCAGATCTCCGCTTCCCCCAATCTTCTCTTTTGACCTCTCTTTTTCTGCCTCTCTCTAGGATGCGCACACACACACACACACACACACACACACACACACACACACACACACACACACACACACACACACACACACACACACACACACCTCCTCTACCTGCTGGCAGACTCCCAATATTGCTGTTTAGTACTCTACTCACAGAGGGAATGATACTATCTTCCAATAACACTGAGGGTTCATTTTTATTCCATCATGTAGATACCAAATTGAGGCCAGTGTGGGGCTAATATTGATGGCATTACCTTCCATCAAATGCTCTATTTACTTCTTCTATATCAATCTTATTCCTGCACCGCTCATTGTCTCTCACAAGTAATTTCATTCCAGGTTAATTTCATGACTCGATTTGGAAATATACAAAAGAACTAATCAATTTTCTTGTACTTAAGAATCTGCCATGTCTCTTATCCCTCAAATAAATATTGCTGAATGTCAGTGAAGGATTCACGTTATTGTTAGAGAAGGCCTGTTGTTTCTATTAATATCCTGGGAAGTAAAAGCACTATGGTGGGAGGATATGCGCTCATGTAGAGACTGCTCTTTTTGTTAAGTCTGTTTGTGGGCTCCCCAGTGCACTAACAAGCTAACTAACTTTTTCATTCCCTCACAGTATAAAGTACAATGAAGGTCACATTCAGAGTGAGTCTTAAAAAATAAAAGACAAAAACACTTGTGAGGACACAGACTTTGTATGAATACTCATATGTTTCAAGCCAAGTTCACTAAATCCACTCACAGTGCATCAGCCTCATTACAATCGTGAGCCCGATACAGAGAAGTATCATACAGAGACTATACAGACTGTAGAGGTAGCATAAGTAAATTCCCCATTGGGTTTAAGCATAATGTCAGTGCTTATAGCACCACTAAAATCCCATTTGCAGTCTCATCCAACTTGTCCAAGTGCTCCATCAAGAGCAATTACCAGCTGTTCATGAGCAGGAAGTCAGTGAGGGATCATGTCCTTTTAGCAGAACTAAAACCAATGAATTAATGGATTATATGTAAAACTGTACTTTATTTCTCACTTGGGTTTCAAAGCAGGTAGTTGGGACATTGCATGTATAAAAAGAGACACATGACAGTCTGAAGTGACACCATGTCAATCTCCAATAAGAAAAAAACGTGAAATACACTCAGCAAAACTATCATTGCGGTAAAACACTAAGTCAGGAAGTGGCTGAAACATGAGTCAAACCGGGCAGGGCTGTAGAAATACATCAACCCAGCAGCAGGACTGGGATCTGCTCCTTTGTGTGAAGAGGAAAAGGAGGAGCACTACCATAGCCCTACAAATCACCTCCAGCTGGCTACTCATCTATGTCAGAATCAGACTCAATAAGGGTGACATGAGGTCCTGACATCCTTTAGTGGGACGTGTGCTCACAGGTCAGCATTTATGCTGCCATTTGTGGTCATGCTACTCTGAGGGAGAAACTTGGAATTACTCTTTACGTGTAAGGCAAATATCAGGCTCTTCTTGCTTTAATAATATTAGAAATAAATACACTCAGCAAGATTCATTCATTTAATAAATTACAACAGAAGATAAACAAAATAAATAAATGAAATATTTATACTAGTTTGATTCTATCTCAGTCTGAGATTCTTTCCTGCTGTCACTTATGGTCATGTTAGTTTGTGCTTTCTCTGCTCGCACTGTGAGTGCAGGGCCTCACCCACAACCACATGGCACGTGGAGGCGAGCTGATGAGAAATAAGTAAAAAGCAATAAAATAATGGAGTTCATAGGGACACATTATGTTACTATGATTGCAATAAAAATAGTCCCAACAAGTGCTGGGAGAGAGATCAAGAGAAAGCATCATTATCATCATCATCAGAGCTCTATCACTACTTGCCAACAGTTTGGACTTAAGTCAAAAACTTTGTGCAAGCATCCAAAGACAAACTGTTGATACCAATAACAATGAAAGCAAAGCCAGACACCAATATCATGTCTGTTTGTTTTTGTTTTTATTTTTTTAGAAAAGTCATGAAACAAGGTAGTCTAGCATTGACTAAGCTAAAGACCATTAGCTTTGTTGTCCAGTTTTATATCGTTTTTATCCCTCATTTGCATTAGTGTAAACTGCTCTTAATGTAAAAAGCTTCTTTGCATACAGCTATGTTTTAATAGTTTATGTCATAATTACATCATTTGACTATTTGAACCTATTGCTCCATTAGTCATCAAGCTGATAGCTATCTCAGTTCATTTGGGTCTTTTTAAGGAAAGGAATAAAGAAGTGTGGGAACAAACCAAAAAATATATAAAAAATAGATTTAACTAATATTACAATCATAATTTTAAAATATATAGCCCTCCAAATAGCCTATACGATTAATTATTTTCTTTTATTTCACAATGATGATGGACACATTTTATTGTACAGCTAAGTCAAAGACAACCACCAGTGTTCTCTGTAGTTACTTGAAGCCAGTTTAGCTTTAGAAGAGGTTGGACAGCTTAGCCAAACTAGCATCACAGTTTCCAAACTGACATTGTGAAGTTGCTAATTAGAGGACAGTTCTGACATCTTTGTAAGGAAGTAATATCCCACTGTCTGCAACAATTGAATAATAACCCTGCTTTATCGCTGGCACAGAGGCTTCTCAGCCTTTATTTCCTATCTCTTGAAAGGCTGGCTGCAGTTAATACCATTAAGTTAGCTTCAAAACACCAGCTAGTGTTTGTTCCAAAACACAAGTACATGTTTGGAAGCCCAGAACTCCACATGCCAAGAATGTGAATAATTACTATTTGCTGGCACAAACATTTTATGAAACTTTTAGAGGCACAGCTAGATTTCATCCAAGATTTTAAAAGTACTTAAACTATTTTATTTTGGAAACCTTTTTTTCTTATTTAATTATTAGCATGATGACTATTTGGATCAAGTCATTACAAAAACTGATATTAATAAATAATAATAATCAAATTTCATCATATTTTGTTTAAAACTGTTATCAAATGCATTTCAGATTTAAATCTACTCCAAGTTGACTTCATGCTTTTAGAAATGCAGTATGTTGTGGGTCTGCAGGTTAACTTTGGGGTCATCCATCCTGGTTTCCCAGGGCTGATGCTGACAGTCTGCCTGTGCTCCCCTCCCTGCACTGCTTGTCTTTCTTGGCCGTGATGTAGTGCCCGGCATGTGGAAAGGTTAATTCCATTAGCCTGTGTGCTTATACAAGGATCCAACTGACACAACAGAAAAAAAGAAAACTTGGCATGAGGCTTTGTCAACACAAGGGGACTTCCAGCAAGAAGGCTGCAGCGCTTTAAAAGAAATGAAATATGGGAGAAATCACATTTATTAGCTTTTCACACTTTTCAAAGCTAAATTGTATTATCCCAGGTCCAGCTTTGAGGGCACAGGAAACTGAGATAGCAATTGAAATTTGGAAAGGCACTTTAGTTCTTACACTTTAGCCCGTACAAAATCTTTGAAAGTGCCAGTTGAAAGTTGTAATGAGAGGAGTAATCTATTTTTTTTGGTGTGAAGGCATGAAGGTTTCCTACAACTAGTGCATTGTGAGATGATGAAATTTAGTTGCAGCAGTTTTCTTGGGGTCATGAAATAAAAAGCACTTATTGCCAGGCTCATATCATTTAATTGGCTTGGCTGTGGCCCCCTGCCAGTTCATTACAAGATGCCTGGATTACATTTGCCCACATTACAATGTAGGATTCCTGCCATTCCCTTAGTAAATATGGGAAATCTCCACATTTGAGTGTGACTTTGATAGCTTGGCTCAGAATCAGGTCTTGAATTATTTTATTTTATTTTATTTTTTAGATTTTACTTGAAATCAGCAGAGAACTGAATATAGGTAATTTTCACTCAGATGCAATATATTTCCAGATGGAAGGTGAAGGTGCTGTGGGGAAGCTTGAACATGTGTGACACACAATTCCCTGCAGCACCATTCATCTGTGACTATTCAAACTTTATACTTGATTAGAAAACTCTGTGGGTAGAAAATGTTAATTATCCTAATCCTTGCTGTGATTGGACTGACAGCTGCTGGAGCAAAGTTGATTGTTAGGGAGGAGCAGTTCCCATAATATACTGGTGCAGCAGCTTTTTTATTTAGACAGTTCTTCCTCATCAGGATGTTTTTTTCACCTCATTAGGACCGGATGTATTGATTTGTGTGTGCCAGTGGAAGAGGGAAAAGTATTCTAACAATGACCTCAGCAATATTTTTGTTGCTCTGCGTAAATCTTTTTTTTAATGGACATTAGTCAAATAGAGGTGAAACATTTAGTTCTTGTGGTGGCCAGTTCTTGGTTGTAACTATGTTATAATCATAATTAAAAAGAAATTGTAACTTGTCTTATTTTGCCAGTTGTTCATGAATAATGCAGTTTTTCCAACATCAGTGATTTGTTTAGTAAAAGTACTGATGTAATGTTGGTAAACCTACCTGTTTCTGGGGCTGTTTAAATGATTTGTTGACATAATCGATGATGTCGACTATAAAAATTGGTCGATGCGATGTATACTAATAACACGTAAATGTGTTGTTGGAACTGCAATACACTACATCAAACTATGGGGGCAGTATTGCCTATGTCGCCTGCCAAGACAGCTCTCAATACTAAGGAAGAAGAGCGTAGCGCTAAAACAGGAGGAGGGAAGAAAATGTAAGCTGAGATTTTAAAAAGTGTGAAAGCATTTAACAGAAAACAAAGTTTAATGCACGGCACTGTTGCAGTGCACGGGCATTTAAAAACGCCGGCAGCGCAGAGCTGTGACGTCAGCACTGAATGGATCAGTTTTAGTGAGTTAAGTTAGTGCGTTGCATTGATACCTGCGAACATCATCTAACAGATAAGAGCAAGCCTCACTCCAGAGCATGTCTACGGCGATCGTGAATTCTTGAACAGAATCATCTTTAAACTGGGAAACTTGTTATTTTGGATTTAAAATAAATCCGTTTTGATTTCATTTGAAGCGATATTTATAGACAGAAGGCAGTTTTAGTTTCCTATTTGCACATTATTGCTTTGTTTAAATACTACTAGCACTTTTTGCTGTGGAGTGGGATGAGACAACAGGGTGGGCAGACTTGAGCAGGTAAGGTACTTGAGCCTAGAGCAGGAGGTTTCCCTACAGCAGGGGTGTCCAAACTTTTTCACTGAGGGCCACATACATAAAAATATAGGAGCGGCTGGGGCACTTACCAGAAGTTAGGTATATGACCTTAACTTTAGTGTATTAAAGTTAGAAAAGTCACTTAAAAGTGGTCAAATATGTTATATTGTTGAATATAATTAAAGACAAAACTGCCTTCATCACAGCTTTCCATAAATGGATCTTTATTGATTTATTCAGAAAAAGCTTTAGCTTCTCAGAACAGCAGCCTCTTCTTAGACAGAAAATTTACAGCACAGAGAAAAAACATCAGCTGAGATCAGCTGACTTTGTGTGCTGTGCACAGAGGTGTGTACTCTGTGTGTTAACAAGAAAAACGCATATAAGAAAGTGGTGCGCAAAAGCAGGGTAGTGGTGGCATTGAAGCGCATTATTGATATTTGAAGCATGTGTACCTGCACATGCATGCTTATTAACACACGGGTACTGTGGAATATATTTTTTACTCACCTAAAGTACTCGGGCTCTCGTCCACTCCCGCAAAAAAAAAAAAAAAAAAATAGCAGCTGTGCGGTTTAATGTTGGCTGACGAGTCTTCAATGCGTCGCACAACTGGATTTCTGGACATGCTGACGTTGTTGAAGTCCTGCACTTTTTTTCGGGCACATTATTTCGGAGACTTTAACGAGGCCGTGTTTTATGAGGTCTCCATTTTTTTTAAAGCATTTTTATTGTAATCACTGAAACTGAGGGATTATTTTCAACATTTTGGGTGGCTTTATCATCAGATAGCTAATAGCTAAAGTCTTTGCTCATTTAAAACCTGTTTTCTGCGGAGCCATTAAAGTTTTATAAAACTTATAAATACGAAACATTGTGAGCTGGCCAAAAGCACGACTCCTAATGAATAAAGGAAAGGCTACCTATTTATACAGTCATTGGATATTTCCTGTTTTGTGATTCTCCATAAACTTGTGTGGGAAAATCCCAGCAGATCAGCGGCTGCTGAAATACCAGCCTGTTTGACACCATGCCATGTTCACAGTCAATTAAATGGTTTTTTTCTCCATTCTCATGCTCAATCTGAACTTCAGTAGGTCATCTTTACCATGTTTTCATGCCTAAATGTCTTAATTTGCTACCATGTGGTTGGCTCATTACATAATCACATTGTTTAATGAGCAAGCAGGTAAACAGTTAATACAAATTCCCTGAATGAGGTTTTGTTCGTGGTGGTTCAGTGCTACACTGATCTTAACTTTTTGTTTCTTGTATGCTGCTCAGCCACATCATACAATTCAAACAGCTAGACCCAAGTTAAAAAGATGATTAGCAGGTACCATAAACCCAGTGTGTAAATACTCCTTATCAGACTTCTTAATGTGCTTCTATTAAAAACCATCTGCTTTGGCACCATGCCTCTTTTTCCTTTCAATTAGTCAGGCGTTGTGCATGTTTTCTGTCACATCCTGTGCTTTTATGCAGTCTACCAGCTGCCCTTTTTATGCTCCTTTTATTTTGTTTGAACAAAGAGGGTCATGCAATTAGGACCCATCAATCTAGAAGGAGGATACAGCAGGAATGCTGGTGTTTTTGACACAGTGTTGATTACAGGAGAAGCAGGCTCAGTATATTTTGAGGTTATAAACATAGAAAGTGAGAAGCTGAGAAGGATCTGTTGGGGATTTCACTGTGGTCAAAAACGAGCAAATGAACCATAAGGCATGGAACTGAGCCTATTTCCACTTATCATCTGGTTGATTTTTAAATAGTTGGTGCTAGATTGGATAAAACAGAAGAACTCCTGTCACTGCTTATTCCACCTAGTGGCTATCATTGGTTCTGTTGCTCATATTTTACTTGTGTATGTGGCTAAATTGCATGTTTAATGTTTTTTTCAAAGTCACTTTCTGCTGATGGGGAACTGAAAAAAAGCTTAACAATCTCTGAAAGTGACGATATCATAGTGCTTGCTTTGTCAAAGTGGATATCAGAGCCAACAGCCCGAAACTCTAAATTACTGTAATTACTGAAGAGGAAAGTAGCTTTTCCACATTTAAAAAGTTGTAACCACCAGCATTGTTTTACAAATATTTCAGCTCGGCAACGCTTGTTTTCAAGGCTCTTGTCCTTGTCTTCATTTTGTTACCTTTAATATAAGGCCAGGCGAGGGTTTTGTTAATATAGACATAACAATAATCAATCACAGCAAAGTGTCCCCATGGTTGATTAAATCTACCACCATATGTCATATATAAAATATGGAAGTAGCCAGTGTGGCACTACCTGTGGTATCTTCACCGTTGTGAAGACTGCAGCTTAGTAATTTGCTCATAGGTTAGTGACAATTTTACAGTGTAGCAAAAACTGTTTTATTTTATTTATTTATTTATTTATTTACTTACAAAATATACATCATCTGTGCAATAAGTTAGTCCTACCTGACTGGACCATTAGCACCATACTATTCACATTATCTGATATATCTTATGAGTATGCATTTCCCCCCTTGTGAGTATTAACTGTGTTTGAGGAATAAACTGATAACTTTGTCTCAACTAAACTGGCTCTCTAAGGCTGGTCTGCTGTGGATGTTTGTTAAACCTTTAAATATCAAGCACAGTTACCTCAACAATAGAGTAGTATGCTGTTTGTTCATAACAGCAGTTATTATGTTAACAAAGTAGCAAATGCTGTCAATCATTATCAGGGTCCGTGGGTCGATGACATTAGGTTTTGAGATTTGGTTGGTTCACATTTTATTTTGGATTTGTGAAGCAGTCCTTTAGTATTTGGTCTTTTAAATTTGGTTTTATTTCAGAGTGTCTCTTGAGTTTTTGTTATTTATGTTTCTAATTCTTAGTTCTTAATGAAACGATGTTAGTTCCCTTTTATGTCACCTCTCTCCTAGTTTCTAAGTGTAGTTGGCCTTGTCATTGTGTTTATTTACTTTTGGTCCAGGCCTGGTTTATAGTGTTGTGTTAGATTCATGGGTCTTAGTCCTGGTTTCCTGTTTTATTTTCTAACCTTGTGTGTGTTCAGCGTTGCTTGTCTCTGTCTCAGCAGTTAGATTTTTGTCACCTGTGTCTTGTTTTGTTCCCAGATGTTTCCTCTCTGTTCCGATCTCCCCTCTGTGTACAGGGAGTGCAGAATTATTAGGCAAATGAGTATTTTGTCCACATCATCGTCTTCATGCATGTTGTCTTACTCCAAGCTGTATAGGCTCGAAAGCCTACTACCAATTAAGCATATTAGGTGATGTGCATCTCTGTAATGAGAAGGGGTGTGGTCTAATGACATCAACACCCTATATCAGGTGTGCATAATTATTAGGCAACGTCCTTTCCTTTGGCAAAATGGGTCAAAAGAAGGACTTGACAGGCTCAGAAAAGTCAAAAACAGTGAGATATCTTGCAGAGGGATGCAGCAGTCTCAAAACTGCAAAGCTTCTGAAGCGTGATCATCGAACAATCAAGCGTTTCATTCAAAATAGTCAACAGGGTCGCAAGAAGCGTGTGGAAAAACCAAGGCGCAAAATAACTGCCCATGAACTGAGAAAAGTCAAGCGTGCAGCTGCCAAGATGCCACTTGCCACCAGTTTGGCCATATTTCAGAGCTGCAACATCACTGGAGTGCCCAAAAGCACAAGGTGTGCAATACTCAGAGACATGGCCAAGGTAAGAAAGGCTGAAAGACGACCACCACTGAACAAGACACACAAGCTGAAACGTCAAGACTGGGCCAAGAAATATCTCAAGACTGGTTTTTCTAAGGTTTTATGGACTGATGAAATGAGAGTGAGTCTTGATGGGCCAGATGGATGGGCCCGTGGCTGGATTGGTAAAGGGCAGAGAGCTCCAGTCCCACTCAGACGCCAGCAAGGTGGAGGTGGAGTACTGGTTTGGGCTGGTATCATCAAAGATGAGCTTGTGGGGCCTTTTCGGGTTGAGGATGGAGTCGAGCTCAACTCCCAGTCCTACTGCCAGTTTCTGGAAGACACCTTCTTCAAGCAGTGGTACAGGAAGAAGTCTGCATCCTTCAAGAAAAACATGATTTTCATGCAGGACAATGCTCCATCACACGCGTCCAAGTACTCCACAGCGTGGCTGGCAAGAAAGGGTATAAAAGAAGAAAAACTAATGACATGGCCTCCTTGTTCACCTGATCTGAACCCCATTGAGAACCTGTGGTCCATCATCAAATGTGAGATTTACAAGGAGGGAAAACAGTACACCTCTCTGAACAGTGTCTGGGAGGCTGTGGTTGCTGCTGCACGCAATGTTGATGGTGAACAGATCAAAACACTGACAGGATCCATGGATGGCAGGCTTTTGAGTGTCCTTGCAAAGAAAGGTGGCTATATTGGTCGCTGGTTTGTTGTTGTTTTGTTTTTGAATGTCAGAAATGTATATTTGTGAATGTGGAGATGTTATATTGGTGTCACTGGTAAAAATAATTGAAATGGGTATATATTTGTTTTTTGTTAAGTTGCCTAATAATTATGCACAGTAATAGTCACCTGCACACACAGATATCCCCCTAAAATAGCTAAAACTAAAAACAAACTAAAAACTACTTCCAAAAACATTCAGCTTTGATATTAATGAGTTTTTTGGGTTCATTGAGAAAATGGTTGTTGTTCAATAATAAAATTATTCCTCAAAAATACAACTTGCATAATGATTCTGCACTCCCTGTATGTATAGTGCTTTCTTCCTTCCTGCTGTTGTCAGAGCATACTGTTAACTTCACACTGTTAAGTTACTGTTTCAGTCCCTGTTTGAGTTCAGGTTCTCTGTGTCCTAGTGTGTCCTAGCCACAGTTTTTAGTTGCTCTTCTCTTGGACTTGTTTTTTTTCCGTTTGATTTTGTATATTGGACAAAAATCAAATGAAGGACTCGCCTTTTGATCAACTCCACCGTCCTCTCTGTCTGCATTCTGGGTCCTTACTTCCAAGTCCTTCACATGAACCTAACTATATGTGTTTTGAATTTGGCTAATGATGTTACATTTAACAGCTATGTGCCATTTGTGAATGAGCCAAATCGGAGAGCTGATTCTTTGTAGTGAATGAGATGGAAGAGCAGAATCTTCAGTCACTCGTTCTCAGTCCATGCAGGCAGGGCCAGGACTTTATTTTGATGGGCACAACATGTGGCAAATCACAAGCAAAGACAGACTACGGTCATGCAATTATGTGAAAGGAGAGGGTTGTAAGTGCAATGGTACAGGCCAGGTCCACAGAGAGGCAGAGAGATGGGGAACTGGATTTAAATATAATTGCACTGAGAAAAAGTGAAGAAACAAACAAAGAGAGAAAAGGCTACAAATATGAAAATGTAAAGCTATAAACTGTAAAATGAAGATTTGGCCAAAATAATACCCATTTATAAACCCCATGTATTTTATTCCTAGTATTAATAAATGCATAAGAATTAAGGCTTTTATGAGAACACTGAATGCAAAATTGTTTCTCCGCACACCAACAACTCACAATTGTTAAATTAGGCTAAGATAAAAGGCTCTGAACGAAGAGCAGTTTGGAAGACATGAAAGCCTGCTCTTCTGTCTGGTATTGGATGCAAATTCTAAGAAAAGCTTGGCTATCTGGCATCCTTAGATGAGATCATTAAGTGGGTTTTATCTGCCTTCTTCTATCTCATCCTTGCCAGTTACCAGTTAGTTTAAGGGGGAGTGTCACGTTTCCCCACAGCAAACAGGGGACCCACACTTGCAGTCGGAGGTCTCCCTGCTGCAGTTGCCTTGTTTACAATTTGCCGTTGATTTTGCTTTTGACAGAGGACAGGTGAATCTTTTTGTTGGTCTCACACTGACAGATCATGATTTCCTTTGGGCACATCATCAGTTCTTGCTTACTTTGTTCTTTCTGTTCCCCTCCTATCGTCCCCACTCCCAGCCTCCTTCCGACACTCCCCTTGCTGCACTCGCTCTCCATGTCATCTGAAAACAGTAGTGACAAAGTAGAACATCTAAAGTTCAGAAGTGTCTCATCAAAGCAGCTTTGTACAGGCAGCGTACCATTATGCCATTAGTAAAGGATTTGCTACGCTTCAGTGACTTTGTCTCGGGGAAAAACATGGCATGGATGAAGGTGTCAAAGCACTACCACCTCTGCCAGCATTTGTTTCACCTATCTCTATAGAGTGGAATTCACTACAGATCACACTCATTAGCTGAGTATTGAGCACCAGGAGCCAAAAAGGCTGACAGTTTTTCTACTGAAGGGAGAGTGAAGAAGACAAGAGCCCTATTAGCAAGATGTGCTGAGAAAGACAACCTGCGTATAATGAAGGAGTCCTTCAAGCCACATACGTCTGGCTGGTCTTATGCTCCCTCAACTGGTCCAAAAGCGGTGAAATAGAAGAGTCCCTATCATTTTCCAGAGTGAGGCTGATGGACGTTAACGACACCCTCATCCTTTCAGAGCCTTTTTAACGATGGAATTTTCCTCCTCTGTCTTTGAAAGGATCTGTCCCTTTATGTGACCACCGGCTCTGACATGACATCCTTTGGAATCTGTGGGGAGCAAAAGTCATGCTGGCATCTGTCATTACACACATGCCTACCCACACATCTGGCCAAGGTCAAAAAACCAAATATGTCATGTTCCTTTATAATTTAGGTCATTTTGCTTGTAATTTCCTGCGTGCCTTAAGCTTTAGTTTACGTGCCAATTTCTGACCATCAGCTGCACTGAGACAAAAATGCAGAAAAAGGCATCTGCCAGCTCTTATTAATTTCACATAAAAATCCTCTGAGCCAGACTATGATTAGAGTAAAATGTTGAACCAAGGAAAAACAAGTTCCCTGCAATGTTTGTGGTTTGATCTAGGCTAAAGCAGCTCTGAGGTATCAGAAGAATATTTTGACAGTGCTGAGGTACAGCTAAAGTAAACCTCATGCATAATTTACACTGCTTGTAAATAAGTATTAAGCAAAGCTACAAAATCAGACTGGATGTAGAAGATATGGTTGGTGTTCTTGTTTTTCTGGCCTGTGGGATTTAACTGTCCTAGACCTGCTGGTCTGGAAAAAGCAAAGAAGGCAGTTTTACTTTTTTAATTGACACCATAATGTTTCACTGAACTGCCTTCAGATATGTATGATACAGAAATCCAGCCAAATATGGCTGCTTTCCCTTTATGAACTTTCATTGTTCATTTTGACCTGGTCAGAAGTGCATTATCTTGGTTTTTGGCTTCAGATGAAGTTGCTATTATCAGTCTTTGCAAGCTGCAAAACAAATGCAACCATTTTTTCTCTTATTTTTTTGAGTATGTCGCTATTCCACTTTTAGTTCATTGTTTTTCCTGATTGATATTTTTGTCATTTGCAGATCTGAAAGTGAAAGTCCGAGACGCGTCAGGTATGTGGTGCCCGGCTCGCTGTACATACGCTGTCATTCTTTTCTTATGCCCTTCTAGACGTCTGCTGCTGTGCACTCTCACTTATCAGCACTACCCTACCCATATAACTATACTGCTATCCTCGGGGAAGCAGTGATATCACAGTGCTCCCTGCTGTGTTTTCTCTCTGATTCTTCTTTTCCATCGATAGATTTATTCCTCCAGGACTGTTTTGTTTTGTACTTAAAAAAACACATTTACGTTTCGTATCAAGGACTTTGCAAACTCTGACTGGTTTAAGAGGAGAATTGTATAAACTAGATAGATATCAACTCAAGTTACGCTAGTCCTAACAGATTCACTGATTTTAATGCCAGTCCACTTCAGCTGATTCCCTTCATGCTCTTTAGGCTGCTTTAGCATGGCTGCAGTTACTGCATATCTGCAAAATGCTTTGTAAACCACCTCCACCCCAGCTCCTTCTTTCATGCTGTTTCTGTGGCTATGTGAGTGTTCCTTTGACTGCAGCTGTCCTGGCTGGAATATATTAGGTTCACACACATGAACGGCTGTATATGACTGACCATCTCATTCTAAAATCCTAGCTAATATTATGCTGGTAAGATTTTCATCATAGGATGTGCCTAGCTATAAAAATATCAATGACAAGGCTCTGCTTTCAGCTGATGTTAGATGTTGATTTGGATAACGTAGTTTCAACATCAACAGTACAATGATCGTAACTTCTTAGCATCCACAAGGTAACCCCAGCTCATGGTTATGTTTTTAAATAATCTGTTAAGGTTTTACATGTAGGTGTTCTAGACAGGCCAAAATGGACTGGGGTGTGTCATTAGCAGTGTTGGTCAAGTTACTTGAAAAAAGTAATCAGAAAGTAATTACTGATCGTGTGATGGCTGTGTAGGATAGTTGCTCCCGACATTTTTTCTACCCCAATTTACCTAACTCGAAACATAAAAAGTTTGGATTTATCTTTGTGGGGTACTATACCAAGGAATAGAAATGCCCAGAAAATCCAAGAAAAAGGATGTAGGAGAACGTACTGAAGCGGAAGAAGATGCTTCGTCGCAAGCTAGCAGCAATATGGAAGAAGACCAGCAACCCGATGCTAACGCCACAACGAAGGACCACCCAGCTACGATGGACATGATATTAAAAGAATTACGTGCTTTTAGAAAAGACACAAATGATCAGTTTAATGCTATAAGGGAGAAGGTCGTCGGCATTGGTATAAGACTCGACGAAGCAGAGGGACGCATAGACGTAATGGAGACTCGAATCCAGGCCTCGGAGGAGCTGCTAATTGAAATGGCAAATTTTCAGTTGCGATGCGAATCTAAGCTACTGGAATTAGAGGGACGGTCACGTCGCAAGAATCTTAGAATATATGGCGTGAGGGAAGGGGAAGAGGACAAATTTCCATCCGTTGTCAATTTTGTAGAGGTTCTATTTGAAAAGACAATGAGTCTCTCCCGCCCCACGGTGTTGGGAATTGAAAGAGCACATCGAGCCGGTGGCAAAAAACCCCCGGAAGGAGCCCCTCCACGCTCAATTGTAGTTAAACTCGCAAGTTATCGTAACAAAGAAGACATTATTAAGAAGGCCTGGCAGGCTAAGGGCTTCAACTTTATGGATTCTAGGATATATGTGGACAATGACTATGCCCCGGAGATACAAAGAAGAAGAAAGGAATATGCGACAGCGAAGAAGGTGCTTAAAGAGAACAATATTCGCTTCCAGACGCCTTTCCCGGCCAAGCTAAGGGTGTTCTACAGAGAGGGAATTGTGACATACAACACGGCGCACGAAGCGACTACCGATATGGTGAAGAGGGGATTATCGGTAGAAGTTGTGAAAGACAGAGACTCATTCTTGGATCAAATAAAACAGCACACTTGGCAAACAAGTACGAAGAAGAAAGGTGGAAACTCGACTCCAAAGCTGGGTTTCAAGGAACGCCTTCAGATATTTAGGCACCAAGATGACAGTGGATAAACAGCAAGTGTGTGACGGAGCACTATACTAGAGGTAAACTCAAGAATATTGAGACCTAAGATGAACTGAGAATATGAATTTTATTTCGATTTACTTGTTTTGTTATATAATTAGTTAATCTTATAAAGAGGGCATATAAAATTACATTAAAGTCGGGTCATTTATTTGCACAATAAGTTGGACCCTACAGACCACTGGGCTTTCGGCCTGTGTGCCGGAGAGGGCACTCTTCCACAAGTGGACAGAAGAGTTTTTCCCTCACCAAATATAGCTAATATAGCGATTATGTTTTTGGAAGTCAACATGATTATATGTTTTCGTTGTATAATGGGGTTTTTTTTGGGTTTTTTTTTTTTTCTTCTTCTTTTCTTTTTTTCTCTTTTTTTTCTGTTTTGGGGGAGTACCTTTCGATCTTTGGCTATGTACAGAGATTGGAATTATATAAGGTCGTACATCAATGCCCTGTAAGGTAACTAAAATAGTGTCATTTAATGTAAATGGTCTGGGGAGCCATATTAAAAGAAGTAAAATTATGTCAAAAATAAAAAGAGAACAAATAGAAGTTGCCTTTATACAGGAATCTCACTTATCGAAGCTCGAACATGATAAATTAAAGAAATGGAAATTTAATCAGTATTCCTCTTCCTGCCCTCAGAGTCCTAAAAGGGGTGTGGTAATTCTAATCTCTAGTAGGTTAAATTTTGAATGCATCCAAGAAATCAGTGATAAGGAGGGGAGGTTTGTGCTAGTCAAAGGGTACCTGGAGGGTATACTGATTACTCTTATAAATGTATATGCTCCCCCAGGATCAGAGATAAAATTTTTCAAAAAGGTTTTTGAATTGATTGTTGGAGAGGCACAAGGTACTCTGATTTTGGGAGGAGATTGGAATGTTCGCCTCAACCCGTCCTTGGACTCATCAAACCCACACGCTCCGGGATTGAATAAAACAACCAAAAACATCAAATTAATCTTAAAGGACGTAGGGCTCATAGATGTATGGAGAGAACTAAACCCCAACAAGAAGGATTATACCTTTTTTTCTCACCCTCATTCATTTTATTCTAGATTGGATTATTTTTTTATGTACCAAAAAGATTTTAGCAGGGTGATCAATTGCAGGATAGGAGTGATGGATTTATCAGACCATGCCCCATTGTACCTGGAAGTAGTGCTTGGATACGAAAGAAGAGTTACATCCTGGAGATTAAATACAAGTATTCTAAGCACGATGAAAGAACAAATTAGTCAAGATATAATAGATTATATAGCGGAAAATAATAATGAAGAAGTTTCCCCAAGTATTCTATGGGACGCCCTAAAAGCAGTGATAAGAGGAAAACTCATAGGTTACAGCGCTAATTTAAAAAAGAAGAGAAATGAGCATTTAAGAAAACTCCAGACACAACTACAATATCTTGAAGATGCCCATAAAATAAGCGCAGTTACAAACTTACAATTAGAAATACAAAAGAAGAAAAACGAAATCGATGAAATTTTTTCAAGTGAAATACAAAAAAAATATGGTTTTTTTAAAACAAAGATACTATGAGGTAGGAGGCAAATCTGCTAAATTACTGGCTTATAAATTAAAAAAACAACAATTAGAAAATACAATATATAAAATAAAGGACCCTCAAACAAATAACATTGTGTATAAACTTGAAGATATACAGTCAGCCTTCCTAAAATTCTACAAAGAACTATATACACAACCTAGAGTGGATATTAAAGATATGATATCTTTTTTAGATTCATTCGACTTACCAAAGTTGAATGAAAAACAGAATATAACCCTAATCAAGGACATATCTGAATTTGAAATTAAAAAAGCTATTACAAAATTGAAACCGAATAAATGCCCAGGCCCAGATGGATTCCCATCAGACTGGTATAAAGAAATGAAAGAGGTACTGATTCCTTTGATGAGAACATCATTCAACTATATTTTAAAGACGGGAGTAATTCCCCCATCTTGGAATGAGGCTTCTATCTCTATAATAGCTAAAGAAGGAAAGGACAGGCTTGACTGTGGAAATTACCGCCCCATTAGTGTTCTTAACCAGGACTTTAAGATATTTACATACATTCTTGCCAAAAGAATTGAAAATATTCTTGTTCAGATAATTAGTTTGGATCAGACTGGTTTTATTAAGCAGAGACAAACGCAAGATAATGTTCGCCGAACACTACACGTTATTGATTATGTTAGGAAAAATAAAATTCAGATGGTCCTTATGAGCTTAGATGCAGAAAAGGCCTTCGATCGGGTTAATTGGGAATTTTTATACAAAGTCATGGATAAATTCGGATTCCATCAATCGTTTATCAGGATTATACAAGCATTATATAAATCACCAAAGGCAAGAATCAAAGTTAACGGGGCGCTTTCAAATGTTTTTAACCTACAGAGAGGGACACGTCAGGGTTGCCCTCTAAGCCCCTCACTCTTTGCTCTCTTCATAGAGGCCCTGAGTCAAAGTGTAATACAAAGCAATACTATTACTGGAGTCAAGATTAGGGGTCGAGAGCATAAGATTTCCTTGTTTGCTGACGATATTTTGATTTATTTGACAAATCCAAACACTACTTTCCCCAAGCTATTGTCACTTCTGGAGATCTTTAGTTCAATATCAGGTTATAAACTAAATATATCGAAGACTCAGATATTAACTTTTAACTATGAGCCCAATTATGAAATTAAGGCTAAAGCCAATTTGAAATGGGAAACGGAGCAGATGAAGTATCTTGGAGTAAATATTACTAAAGATCTGTCTAAGATATACAATGCAAACTTTAATCCTTTAAGTTATAAAATAAATGAGGATATTAAAAGATGGAATTTATTACCATTTTTAAATTTTGAATCACGTATAGATACAGTTAAAATGAATATCTTGCCCAGGATGCTCTACCTATTCCAAACACTCCCTGTAGAAATAACTGACAAACAATTTCGGGAATGGGACAAAATAATCTCTAGGTTTATATGGCAGGGGAAAAAAACCACGGATTAAGTACCAAACTATTCAGTTGGCTAAAGACAAAGGAGGGTTGGGGTTCCCATGTTTGAAAGACTATTATATTTCTGCTCAATTGAGGACATTAGTGTGTTGGTGTAATGTAGATTATCAAGCGAGATGGAAAGAACTAGAAACAGTGACCTTAAAAGATTCTCCAATTCAGGCAATTCTAGGGGATGTGACACTTATTAAAAAACAAATTCATCAAGGAAACCAATGGATTAACCTACCTTTAAAACTCTGGTTACAATTTCTTAATAAGAATGATTGGATTGAAGAGGTTAGGATTTTAAGATGGTGCGCTTTTGATAGTGATTTTTTACCTAATGAATTAGACGTAAGATATAAAACATGGTCTGGACAAGGTTTAACGGCATATTGTATGTTTTACGATAAGGGAATTCTTAGGGACTTCCAATCAATAAAAGATCAATACCAGTTAAGTAAAACGGACTTTTTTAGGTTCTTACAAATTAGGCATCATCTATATAATTTTATACCTAAGAGAACAGATCTTTTTTCTTTACCTGTTCTGAGTATATTTGTCAAGGCTTATCAGGCTGACACAGGCCTTAAGGTGATTTCAAGATTGTACAAGGGTATACAAGAGGTTAAGAAGTGGAATACTACCTACATCAAAAAAAATGGGAAAATGAAACAAATATAGCAATATCAGATAACATTTGGTATGAGCAGTGCGCTTTTCAGTGGAGAATTTCTAGTTCTAATACATGGAGATGTTACGGTTGGAAGAGTATCTGTAGGTTTTTTATTACCCCTGCACAAAGTAAACATTATTTTAATCACTCTAATTGCTGGAGAAATTGTGGGGCCCAAGGAGTAAAACATTTTCATCTGTTCTGGTCTTGCCCAAGGATCAACATTTTTTGGGTATTGATCCACTCTGAGTTGCAGATTATTTTTGGTATGCAGCTTCCCTTTAATTGGGACGAACTTTTGTTTGGATATTTATACTCAGTAAATGTAGATAAAATGTCTAAGCAGTTGTATGGTATCCTGAGTTTGGCTGCCCGTAAAATTATTACCAAGAAATGGCTTAGTGTGAAAATTCCATCACTGGGTGATTGGCATGAGACTGTACATGGGATGTTTAAAATGGAAAGAATTACCTTCATTAAAAGACTCCAGTTTGATATATTTAGTGAAATTTGGGGTAAATGGAAACACTACATCCGGTTAAGGAGACCCGATCTTGTTTGAATCTCTGTAACTATATATGCCACATTTCTGAATCGTTATGTGTTTATATGTATATGTTAGTATGTATGAGATTACAAGTGAACACATATGTAAGTAGGTATGTGTATGTATGCTTAAGAATATGGGTGTGTGAGTGAATATGTGTGTGCGAGTACATACACACTAGAGGGTACACCCGTCTGTTTGTTTACCCTCTTGAAGTAAAGTTTCTGTGATGAAACGCAGCTATATGGACTGTACCAACTTAAGCTAATTAGGGAGGTGTTTTTTTCCTTACGTCTGTCCAATTTATTTTGATTCAAGTGATGACATCTGCTGAAAAAGTGTTAAAATAAGTGTTAAAATCTGCAGTTGCACTTGAGACTGGCTCCAATAGCAATGTTAAAATGTTTAAATTAACAATATTAAGAATCATGTTTATAACCTGCTACAGAAGACTATGTATAGTTTTTTCCCCCTCTTAATAACAGCTGTGTAGGATTATTCTTAAATAACTCAACTGGATACTCGTAGGGCTTAAAATTATGAGCATGGCTACTTTGACAAGTGTTGTGTGACTCCACTGGACCTCTAGTGACACATATAACTGTGAAGCTGAATTTAAGAAATAAGTGCTTAAAGTTAAGGTTTTAAAAACATGTTCAATGTCATCTTCTGTCAGTAAGGAATGTTTTGTCACCAGGTTGGTTGGATGGTTGTCATCAATAGACTTACATTAGTTTATGTTAGCTAGCTATAAACAGAACCACTAATTCAGGAGAATCAGTCTCAGGGGGTCACTTTTGTGCTGGCCCTGGCTGATATACCATGAGTTTTATGTTCAAACCGTGGATATGCTGCCCACTTTCACTAAGTGGTTCTTAGTAGTTTGGCTAGCTGCACTGACAGGAAAATCCTCATGTTAGCTGTAATGTTGGGGTTTGTGAAGCACTTTCTAAATGAGGACTGTGTGGAGGAGAGCCTGTTAGAGCCTCTAATACTGTACATGAGAGTTATAATGAAAATCTTTAAACTTTATAGTATTAGATATTGTGCTGGAGCAGGGAAGCATTCTCACTTCTGTTGGAAAGGATTGCTAACACCTGATGAAGCATACAGTCACAGCTCATGGGTTATGTTTTTATATGTTACTGGCCCCATTCTGAATACATTAAAGTTTGGAATAGGCTTGATACATTACGCAGTTGGCCAGCCAGACATGTTTCTGATATCACAGTTCTGTGAAGCTGCAGGTATGGTGAAAGTGGAAAAGGATTTCATCAGCCTATAAAAAGGCAAAGACTTACAGGACTGAATTGTTGACAGAGTAAAGCCTCTCTCTTTATCAGGTCAAGCATAAACTCTCATGAGCTTATGCTTGGGAAGGATATTGAAGCTTTGTAACAGCCTTCAGTGCACTAACAGAACCTCATTCCAGGAAAATGGAATTACCTCAGCTGTAAGCAGTAGCCCCACTTTAGCAGAAGACAGTGTGGGATATTGAGGGGAACAGGGGGTCTTTGTGTGTGGTGGCTTACAGAAATCATCACCAGCTCCTGAGAGATGACTGTCAGCTGTACTGTTCCACTTCACGTCTCCACTGTGGGACTTAAAAACTGTCAGCAGTGTCTTATTGCAAGATCCTGCCTGTGGCTGCGTTAGCTGCAGTGGCGTTTTGATGAAACAGTAGGACACCATACTGATGACTCCAAAGTGGTGGTTCAGATTCACTCCGCTGACAGGAAAATTACTTTTTGTCCATTGACCACAGAGGTTAGCAAATTACCAATAGACCTGCCACTCCACTCTTAGAAGCTATATGAGCTAGGTTTTAACTATGCAGCAGAGTGGAACAGAGGTGGGAGTGAAGGTGTTCAGGCTGTACATTCAAAATTTTAACAGCAGATGGATGATAGTAAAGCTGCAGTGTCTGTTGTCTCTGTTATTAAATTTGCAGTGGAGTGAAAGTAATGAATATATTTGATGATTATTTTTCAGATCTAGCAGCTGGAATGCAAATATTTACTCCCCAAACAAGAGCTTTTCACTCTTTTCTTTTAATCTGAGCTTTGTATTTTATATTAGTCTCAAAGGAGTCGGACATGAGAAAATGTTTTGTTTGTTTTACTAGATTTGGAGAGAAGGGTCTGGCTGCAGCCACTGTGGAGCTCCACAGTAAGCAGAAACACGTGACCTCGACAGCAGGTGGAAACACGTGACCTGCATAGATTCAGTGGAAACTGTCAAGTGGATCATAAAGGCTGGGACAGAGTCATTCATATAGATGCCCAATATTGCTGCATGGCTGAGAGCGGCCGGTTCGAATCCGACCCATGTGTTCACTGTACCCTTTCAAATAAAGTCATAAAAAGGCCAAAAACCCAACATGGAATCCTAACCATACTGTGGAGGTAATGTGTTTCTGCCTACTGTGGAGCTTCACAGTGGCTGCAACCAGGTCCTCTTGGATTTGGAGGGATAGATCTTTTCTCAAGGAGAAGTGTCACACAAGTGTTGCATTTCCACTGTGTCATCCCTGGTGACAACCCCCAACGCTAGCTCAAAACTCAAAATCTTATGGAGTCGTTCTTTGTTTCCTGATTGTTGAAACTTTTGAGAATAGAGTTGTTGGTTTGTTTGTTTGTTTTTTTTGGGGGGGGGGTTGCTACAGTGCTAATCACTGCGCCACCAAAAATACATTTTTTATATACTATTTTAATAGCAAAGTGTTAGGGTTAGAGTCATGTACTGATTCTTATATAATGCTTTTCTACTCTAGTTGAGCGCTTAAAGCACTTTTTAACATGCCTCATTCAGCTGCTTTCTATCTGAACTGCAACTGTGAGCAACTTCAGGTTCAGTAGCTTGCCCAAGCATACTTTGGCACAGAGACTGGAGCATCCAGTTATCACTAATCTTCCAACCTTCCAGTTAGTGGATGATTTTAAATATTGATATTTATTTATTTTTGTGAGTTATCCAATAACTAGCACTGTGTTAATCTCTTAAAATCAATCATGTCACTGGCAACCCATGTGAGGAAACGACTGGAAAACTAGGGTATATTACAATTGCAGGGAAATTTCCTGAATGCATTTTGACAAACTATTTTATTTTTACATTTTTTGCATTTGCAAATGACCTAAAACAAACTACCCGCAACCCTAGACAATGTGCCAGTAGCCTGATAATCTCATCAAAGCATTTTGCCGATGCTCATTTTCATGAATCTAATTGGCTAGTTTTGTTGGCAAATGATTTGACATTTTATTTCTCCCAACACAGCTCTATCCACTCACCAACTGTCAGAGATGAAGAAGTTGCCACCAAACAATCCAAAGAGAGATCAGTTTGAACTGAATAAGAAATCTGAGATGCAGATCGAGAGGTCCGGAGCTAATTATAACTGATACCAGCTCATGCTGTGCCACATCAAGGAGATCAAAAATACATAGATCAATAAACAATTGAAGACACGTTCTTCTAATTTGCCTGATGGCAGTCCAAGAAAGTTAAAGGACATTAGCATACCCCATGTATTCCCATGTCACCTTAGAAAATTGAAGGGTCAGAATTGCTGCAGAAGGTTAACTGTTAATAGTGTCATTTTATTTATTTCTTTATGACTGTGCCATTGATATTCATTTTAATAGCAGGCTTCAGGATAGCTATGACAATAGCTAAACCAAGACATTGGACAGAGTGAGAGAAAATATGGTGTGTATCCAGAACTCAAGGTCGGATTTGGCAGCGGGGAAAACCCTAACTTCTGGCAGAGGAGTGCAGCTTGTGGAAAATACTCATAAAACCCACATAATGAATTCTTTGTGAGTCCCATGGACTCTCTTTCAGAAAGAAACCAAAGAAATACACCTCTGCACTTACTCGAGTAGTCATTTTTAACCATTATCTAACAGAGAAGAAAAATCTCTTTTTTTGGAAGTTTGCTAAATTGCCCACAGATACAGTAGGGGGAGAAAATTATTTGATCCTCTGCTGAATTACAAATTCACTTCCAAAGAAAAGAGTCTTAATTTTTGTAGTAGTCTCAATTTATTGGAGAGAGACAGAATATTAACCAGAAGTCTGTGGAAAAACAAACACATGGCATAAAAGTTATCAATCGATTTTCCAATGACATTAAGTGTTTGCATACCTACAACCCAGTCAGAATCTTGGCTCCCACAGATTGCGTGTGTTTCCATAGGTTTCGTTACTGCGTAAACTTAAGTTTTAAGTAGTTATAGTGTACTTTTACTTTACATTTACATCTCCTGGCAAAACACAAACATCTATTCTGCTCCTGTGCTTATATTTGACTTATGCATTGTATATAAAGCTGTGTTACTACTATTGTACTGTAATGCTGCTATAACTACTAACACCTTGTTTTGATGGATTCACACTTCAAATTAACTTCAAATCAGTGTTTGGAAAAGAAGCAAAATGCCCTCTGTATACATGTTGCTGGCTAAGCATCCTTCTAAGTGATCTTAGGAAGAGACTGTCTTAACACGAAATTAAGGTATCGAGGAGTAATGTTAGAAAAAAGGCTGAAGATTTTTATCAAAGTAAAATCTATATGAATATCTAAAAATATGTATATATTAGGGGTGCAACGATACACAAAATTCACGGTTCGGTTCGATACTTTGGTGTCACGGTTCGACATTTTTTCAATACAAAAAAATGTTCATGCTTTTTTAATTTGTCATTTATTAAAATTATAAATATATATTTTAACTCAAACGTACAGTTTTTAAATTGAATGGTGCTGAAACAACAAACGGATAAAATAATAAATCTATCTGATCGAGGAATCACTCATCTTTGGAAAAGAGAGTTTATTACAGAGAAATGGCTCTTTCCAAAATAAAAGCTATACTATACGCTTCTTCTGGGCTATATTCTCAGCAGCATATTAAACATATCAGGTCCCCATAAGGAGAATCATGTGCTAACGGCTGTCTAAATGACTCGGGTAAAGTTTGTAGCATGCGTGCTTGTTGTTTTTGTCTGCTTCCACTTGTCTTTGCACTAGGATGCTGTTGGAGTAAATGTGCAGTCATGTTCATTTTGTTCCCACTAGTGCTGTCAGCGTTAATCTGAAATGACGTTAATGCCACAACACGGCCAATCTCCGTTAACGAGCTACAGCGGATCGCCCCGTGCGTGGGGCTGGACGGCCAACACGTTAACGAGCAAACTGCGCTAACGCAGTAGTTCCCACCCATGTAATTGAGCATTGCGTGGCACATCCAACATACTGTTTTACTTTAGTCCATGACTCGCTTACCTTCAGGGTCATACGTCACATGAAAACCAAAATAATTCCAAACGCCAGATCTGAATGAGGGTGGGGGAGGTTCAATTTGCCATGTTGCAACGAGCTTAGCTTCTGTCTTGCTAGCTTGCGCTGTGCTTAGTGGATCTGCGCTCGACAGTGCAGCCTAGGCGGAGTAGTCGAAGGCAGATCCACTGTGCGCATAACACAGACAGCATCTTCAGAAGAAAAGTTGATAAAATAAATTAAAATTTAGTATTGTTCGTACCGAACCGAAAGCACTGTATCGAACGGTTCAATATCGATACGAGTATCGTTGCACCCCTAATATATATGTATGTAAGTGTGACATGTATCATTGAAATGATCAAACTGTAAATTCATTGAAACTATGCAGCCATCCAATCAGTTTTTACAGCAGAATTCCATGTCAGCCACCAGCAGCATTCTCGAACCACTTCTGATATGATTTTTTATTTTATTTAATATGTAACAAACCAGATTGCTGTGGGGCCACAGCAGTCTCAGGGTGGACAGGTTGCCAGTGTGTCGCAGGGCCAACACATGGACACAGACAACCATTCACACTCACATTTCACACCTTCGGGGAATTTAAAATGACCAATTAGCCTGTTTACTTACTCATTTATGAGAACAGTCACTGTGCCTCAGTGGCCCTTCCTGTGCATGGCTCCTGACCATGCCATTGTAGCGCTGCTATGTTGTTCTCATTGCTCTGCTATGGTACTTGGCAACTCTTTTGAATGTACTATGCTAGAATTTCCCTTTCCTTGCTCAGTTTCTGGTATATGACTTTTTTGCCATGATAGAGAAGTGATATAAATAGTAATGGTTTCAACATCACCTCATTTCTTTAATGCAGTATATGGAAATGAGACTGCTTCATATTCCTTCATTTTGCTGTTGATACCAATCTTCCTTTCTTATTGCTTTCATGAAGGACTCTCCAAACCCCCTGCTGCCTCTACATGACAATTTAATGAGCGCCCCGAGTAACAAACTCAAATTTTGTTTGTTGCCTTTGTTGGGAAGGTAAAATTGTGACGCTCACTAATAATGTGAGTATGACCTGAAGTGAAATCCACGAGTGTTCTAACACCCTGAGTGTTTTAACATGCTGAGGTTAAGAAATGGATTTGTCGTCAGAGTTATCCCGGAGATTATTTTGTAACAATAATATATGGCACACCAGCTTTTCAGCCTCAGCTTCCTTTCGTCTAATTGCCGTACCACACTGCCTTTTGTCTGCAACAGATGGTAATATCCATGAAATTAAAGCTACCCCGATAGTGTGATGGATTTCATTTCTTGTGCTTTTTAACTTTTTTGTCCTTTATCTCTGATTTCAAACTGCTAATAGGAAGAATGTGGGGCCTTCATTTAAAGCCCTGTATTTCCAGTTTTTACCAGATGTGAAAGCATGATATTGTTTTACCTTGTGACTCAGCGTGTGTGGGTCCAGCGCAGTATCATAGCTTTTCCTAAGACTGCGCTCCTCTGGACAGAGATCTCTGATATGTGTAGTGTGTGTGTGTGTGTGTGTGTGTGTGTGTGTGTGTGTGTGTGTGTGTGTGTGAATGGTTTTATGATCCTAGAGATGTCTGTTGCTGCATGAACTACCAAAGGAGATATTTTGGTAGGCAAGCAGTCACCAGCATTTTTTTTAGATGTGGACTCCAGAGGTTTGTTTTTCATAGTTTCATGTCATTCAGCTTTAAATTACAAATAGGTTGAATTTATTTATTTATTCATGTTTATTCAGACATATATCTCTCCATTGTATTGCATTGCTCTATTCGCTTTTCTCTTTTTTGCCTTTATATAATCTTAACCTTCAATATTCGCTGCTTTTCTCGCTCTCACTTGTGTCACCTACTCTCTCTGCCCTGTCAGCAGCTTCATGGTTTTCTCTCTCCTTCTCTCATTACTCAAGCACTCCACCATGCTGAGCATAAAAGAATATCAGTAAACAAGTGGTGTTTTTCTTCATGATGTTCAGGAATGGATTATTCTCTATTTCTGACCTGAATGACAATGATTATTAAATCAGGAAACACTGACTCATCTCTTTCACTACTATATAGTCTACTTCTCTCATCTGACAGCTTCTCGTTCCTCGGTGCTCTCAGATTCTTTTTCTTTTCTACAGCTGTCCAGGAAACTGATGAATGTCAATGCCACCCATCCTCTCACTCACTGTGAATGGCTGTGAATGACAACTGACTGAAATAACACTGCGCACAATCTATCAAAAACGACTTCTTTCAATAATAAGCAAATATACGACCTGAACACTCGATATATTCATCTTTCTGGTGTCTACTTAAATTACAGCACAGCATAAATCACTGACATTGTACTCAGACTTCAAGTGAGCTTTCTGACAAATACGACTTAATACATATCTTGTGGTTTGTTGGAAATGTTCATGAAAAACCTTGTTAGAGTTAATTACCTTTCAAGCTAACTTGGCTAAGATGGTTAATGTTACTGATGTTTTTTACACACACAGGCGTGCATACAGGGAGTGCAGAATTATTATGCAAGTTGTATTTTTGAGGAATAATTTTATTATTAAACAACAACCATTTTCTCAATGAACCCAAAAAACTCATTAATATCAAAGCTGAATGTTTTTGGAAGTAGTTTTTAGTTTGTTTTTAGTTTTAGCTATTTTAGGGGGATATCTGTGTGTGCAGGTGACTATTACTGTGCATAATTATTAGGCAACTTAACAAAAAACAAATATATACCCATTTCAATGATTTATTTTTACCAGTGAAACCAATATAACATCTCCACATTCACAAATATACATTTCTGACATTCAAAAACAAATCAGCGACCAATATAGCCACTTTTCTTTGCAAGGACACTCAAAAGCCTGCCATCCATGGATTCTGTCAGTGTTTTGATCTGTTCACCATCAACATTGCGTGCAGCAGCAACCACAGCCTCCCAGACACTGTTCAGAGAGGTGTACTGTTTTCCCTCCTTGTAAATCTCACATTTGATGATGGACCACAGGTTCTCAATGGGGTTCAGATCAGGTGAACAAGGAGGCCATGTCATTAGTTTTTCTTCTTTTATACCCTTTCTTGCCAGCCACGCTGTGGAGTACTTGGACGCGTGTGATGGAGCATTGTCCTGCATGAAAATCATGTTTTTCTTGAAGGATGCAGACTTCTTCCTGTACCACTGCTTGAAGAAGGTGTCTTCCAGAAACTGGCAGTAGGACTGGGAGTTGAGCTCGACTCCATCCTCAACCCGAAAAGGCCCCACAAGCTCATCTTTGATGATACCAGCCCAAACCAGTACTCCACCTCCACCTTGCTGGCGTCTGAGTCGGACTGGAGCTCTCTGCCTTTACCAATCCAGCCACGGGCCCATCCATCTGGCCCATCAAGACTCACTCTCATTTCATCAGTCCATAAAACCTTAGAAAAACCAGTCTTGAGATATTTCTTGGCCCAGTCTTGACGTTTCAGCTTGTGTGTCTTGTTCAGTGGTGGTCGTCTTTCAGCCTTTCTTACCTTGGCCATGTCTCTGAGTATTGCACACCTTGTGCTTTTGGGCACTCCAGTGATGTTGCAGCTCTGAAATATGGCCAAACTGGTGGCAAGTGGCATCTTGGCAGCTGCACGCTTGACTTTTCTCAGTTCATGGGCAGTTATTTTGCGCCTTGGTTTTTCCACACGCTTCTTGCGACCCTGTTGACTATTTTGAATGAAACGCTTGATTGTTCGATGATCACGCTTCAGAAGCTTTGCAATT
This sequence comes from Rhamphochromis longiceps, assembly GCF_057381845.1. Taxonomy (NCBI): domain Eukaryota; kingdom Metazoa; phylum Chordata; class Actinopteri; order Cichliformes; family Cichlidae; genus Rhamphochromis; species Rhamphochromis longiceps. The sequence goes on from NC_140561.1 coordinate 6,329,234, forward strand.
TTGAGACTGCTGCATTCCTCTGCAAGATATCTCACTATTTTTGACTTTTCTGAGCCTGTCAAGTCCTTCTTTTGACCCATTTTGCCAAAGGAAAGGACGTTGCCTAATAATTATGCACACCTGATATAGGGTGTTGATGTCATTAGACCACACCCCTTCTCATTACAGAGATGCACATCACCTAATATGCTTAATTGGTAGTAGGCTTTCAAGTCTATACAGCTTGTAGTAAGACAACATGCATGAAGAGGATGATGTGGACAAAATACTCATTTGCCTAATAATTCTGCACTCCCTGTATATGTATATACAGCATCTCACAAACGTCAGTACACTCCTCACATTTTTGTAAATATTTTGTTCTATAACACTGAAGATATGACACTTTGATACAGTGTACAGCCTGTACAACAGTGTAAATTTGCTGTCACCTCTAAATAACTCAACACACATCCATTAATGTCTAAACTGCTGGCAACAAAAGTGAGTACAACCTTAAGTGAAAATGTCCAAACTGTGCTCAATTTCCCTTCCTGTTGTCATGTGGCTCGTTAGTGTTACAAAGTCTCCAGTGCAGAGAAGGTGTGTTGAATCTGGTGTTATTGCTCTCACACTCTCTCATACTGCTCACTGGAAGTCTAACATGGCACATCATGGCAAAGAATTCAAGGATGCAAGGATTTGAAAAAGAGAAATGTTTCTCTACATAAAGATGGCCTAGGCTATAAGAATATACTCAACACCCTGAGACTGAGCTGCAGCACGGTGGTCAAGACCATACAGCGGTTTAACAGGACAGGTTCCACTCAGAACAACCCGCACCATGGTCGACCAAAGAAGTTGAGCGCACGTGCTCAGCGTCATATCCAGAGGTTGTCTTTTGAAAACAGATGTATGAGTGCTACCAGCATTGCTGCAGAAGGCGTGGAGGGTCAGCCTGTCAGTGCTCACACCATACGCCACACACTGCATCACATGGCTGTCGTCCCAGAAGGAAGCCTCGTCTAAAGATTGTGGCGTGGGTGTGGTCTCTGGCCAGCTGCAGAGGAGGGGTGATGCAGTGAGCTCCCGGGGCGGCGCAGGGGCGGGGTGAACAGGTGTGCTGGGATCTGACAGTGATTGTGTCTCTTTATATGTCGGCAGTGACAGTCGGAGGGGGAAAGCGGACGTGACAGCAGAGAGAGAGCGGGAGTGTCTGTGTCCCAGTAAACAAACCACAGTATTAAATAAAAGTTCTGCTGTCGTCATATTCGCTCCAGCGTATGTTTCTTGGGTCCCACGTTACAAAGATAATGTACAAGAAAGACCAGAACATTTTGCTGAAGACAAGCAGACTAAGGACACGGATTACCTGTGGTCTGATGAGACCAAGATAAACTTATTTGGTTCAGATGGTGTCAGGGGTGTGTGGTGACAACCCGGTGAGGAGTACAAAGACAAGTGTGTCTTGGCTACAGTCAAGCATGGTGGTGGGATGTCATTGTTTGGGGCTGCAAGAGTGCTGCTGGTGCGGGGAGCTACAGTTAATTGACGGAACCATGAATGCCAACATGTACTGTGACATACTGAAGCAGAGCATGATCCCCTCCCTTCAGAAACTGGGCAACAGGACAATATTCCAACATGATAACAATCCCAAACACACCTCCAAAAAGACCAGTGCCCTGCTAAATCAACTGAGGGTAAAGGACTGGCCAAGCATGTCTCCAGACTTAAACCCTATTGAACATCTGTGGGGCATCCTCAAATGGAAGGTGGAGGACCGCAGGGTCCCTAACATCCACCAGGTCCGTGATGTCATCATGGAGGAGTGGAAGAGGATTCCAGTGGCACCCTGTGAAGCTCTAGTGAACTCCACGATCAACAGAGTTAAGGCAGTGTTGGAAAATAATGGTTGCCACACAAAAAAATGAAACTTTGAGCACAGTTTGGACATTTTCACTTAAGGTTGTACTCACTTTTGTTGCCAGCAGCTTAGACATTAATGGATGTATGTTGAGTTATTTAGAGGTGACAGCAAATTTACACTGTTGTACAAGCTGTACACTGACTACTTTACATTGTATCAGAGTGTCATAACTTCAGTGTTGTCCCATGAAAAAATAGAACAAACTATTTACAAAAATGTGAGGAGTGTAGTCACTTTTGTGAGATACTATATATCAGGAACCTGACCTGTGTTGCCACAGTTCTCAATAGCCTGAGTACAACAGAACCCTCTGGTGTTCCAAGGGTGTCAATTAGCAGAAGTCAGGTCTGTCAGCAGGTCTACTTTTAACCTTCTCTTCTTCCTTTGACCTCCTGCTGTCTCCTTCGTCCCTGGGGTGAGAGCAGGATGAACCATTTTTAACTTCTTTGACACACCAGGTCACACGGGGTTGATGCATTACATATTATTCCAGCTGAAAAGTTGCTCTGCTGGCAGAAATCCACTGTTTTGTTTGCTGACATTGCATTGTATAAGAAGAAGCACCCCCAAGGATAACTTGGCTGTAGAAGTGGTTATGGACTATCACGTGGCATCAACACACCTGTGTGAGGAAATTTCCCACGGTCATGACTGTGTTCAGCTCTGCTCTGTCTAACTTCTCTAAAAACAGCCCTCTTACACTAAAGGCACTCACTGTTAACACCAAAGTCTTGACATTCATACTGTCATGAGAAATGTCAACTTTTGTAAAGCTACCATAACACGTTACTTTTTAAACAGTGTTTTTAGGCTTCTTGCCTTTGTTAGATTGCTTAAAATTTGAATCGTCATTATGGCACTAAATATGCAGAGACATACAACAGCTTGACTCAGGGCAGGAATGGACTTCTGAAGCAACTAGGACTGTTTTCCTCAGAGAAACTGTGGATGCAAGTTCTCACGTCCACGGGAACAGCAACATAAGATAAGATAAGACTTTATTGATCCCACAACGGGGAAATTTTTGCGTCATACAGCTCTGCTAATGTGTTTGACAGAGGATGATAAATTGTAAAGGCCTGACTCTTTGACACATTCCGTTTTGTTCGGCGTTCCCCTGAAAGTTGTATGTTATCCTTCATGAACTGCGCTGCCTGGCGGGCTGGCATTCCTAATTGTGCTTATGTGTTACGAGGCCTCTGTTTATTTTTCCGTTCCTTGATCTGCTCCTGGGGGATAAGGAGATATAGGCAGTGAATGCACTATGAAGCGATTCTTTGAGCCTGTGGTGATGACGAACGACACAGCCGAGTGGCCCAGTTGTAAACAAAGATTCCCCTGTAACACAGATTCCAGACACTCATGCTCGAAAGTGCCATAAACTACAATAATTAATTGAGAGGTTTTCCTCCTTTTCCCCCCTTCCTCCTTACATGGTAATAACTGGATAGTAGGCTCCATGAATAATTAACTCTTTGTATTTACTACTGAGGCTTATAAATGTCTCTCCCTCTGGACTCCAGTGATGCAAAGCTGATGAGAGAAAAGAGATGGCGAGAACGATAGTGGGAGGCACACCACAGCAAAGCCGATTTCCAAAAGCCTCACGCTGAATCAGGAAAGGTTAATTGGATTCCTTCAATATTTCACTCTGTCAGATTAATCACCATTTTTACAAATTTCACTTTTAGCAAAAACAATAATCTGATCTTGTCATAATCAGCACACGTCAATATTTTAAATCTATCAGGACATGAGTTCCCTGTTGTGTAAGAGCATTTGCCTTAGAAAACACAAACCCATAGACTAAAAGAATATCAGGATATCTGACATTAGAGAGCTGTGGCCCTCTTGTTTGAGTAATGCCATTAGTAAGCATGCTTACGGCTCATCTAGAGGAAAGAAAAAGATTTGGATTTTGGTATTATGTAAAGGAAAACCGCTTAAACCTGTTGTTTGAGTAGCACAGCAAACAGCCGACTCTGTGTTACATAACTAGCGGATGTTACTCATCCAACAGGAACAAGTTAAGAAGTCACAGTGGTTTTTTTTTTTTTTTTGTAATTGTTGTTGTTGTTTTTTCCTGAAGACTGTGCCGTCACACGCCCATGACAAAGTTCTTGTGTCCCGTGTGCTGCAGCAGGGCTCGGACACCACCACCACAGATGGTGCTGGATCGGCCACGGTGCAGCAGTTTCCAGAGGAGCTGACCTTGTTGTAGTGTGCTGATTAAGAGAGGGAGCATACAGTATTGACTCCTCACCGACACCATTACCAGTGGAACCTGACCCCCAACCTCCCACACCCTCCTCCTCTCCCTGCTCTCTTCTCCCTCAGGAAACCAAATGCAGATGATTGTTTTTTTTGTACAGTCAGTGTGGCTGCAGTGATGCATGACCCTGAAAGTAAATAACTCACTGACCAGTGTTCGTTGCCTCTGCAGTGGGGGATGGGACAGGTCACTTTCAAAATATGCAACTGCTGTAACATGCTCCACCCGTGTTTGGAGACCTTAGACTGTATAGAAAACACGGTGGGCTCACAAAATATCGTGGTTGTAGCTGTATAGTGATTAGTAACAATGTAAATTGCATTTACAGACAAATGTAATGATGCAGTGTGCCTGTTTTATAATACAGACACACTGCATGTGATCAGTGGGAGAAGTCAATGAGTGAATCTAATCATCATCATCAACTTTTATTTTAATAGATGTTTGCTACACTCTAACCGAAGCCTGACCATGAAAACCATGTCTGGTGTCATTGTAAACTTCACCACAGTACTGCAAGCTAACCAGAGTGCTTTGGACCAAACTGTACTATAAAGGTTTGATGCAGTTTGAATAACATTAATTTACTTTATTTATTTTTTGCAAGATGTTTTACGAAACACAATTCAGCAGAAAGTCTCAGTTTTTGATTTAAAACCTTTAAAATAAATTAGGACGGTAAGATTTAAATTTCGCGTTTGCTAAATTTCACCTGCTGATCAGTGCTTATCTTTGCAATATCCCACTTTTACAACTTCCTCCATCTCTCAGTGTTACACATTCATCTGTTTTTTCTCTCCCTGGGTAACACAGCAACTGCACACTAGTGAAAAACTGCACAGAAACAGTTTTTGTGTTTAGTAATATTTCTTCAGCTGCTTAAAAAGCTGTTTGAAATTACCTGCAACTTAATCTGTTACTCGCTCGCTCCTCTTTAGTGGCATTAACTGGTTGATGAAACACCAGCTGTAGCTTTAAATCTGTACCATGAACACATCACAGGGATAAAAAGAAAAAAAGGATCTGTTGAGAGTGTAAGTGGGTCATGAGATGCTTTTATTTATTTATCTTTATCTCTGAGCAAAGTATCTCCATGCCATCATGAAAAAAAGATCATTACAGTAATATACATCAAATGTGTGTCAGTTTTTTTGCTCATTGACTGAAGGTGGCAGAACACTGTTCCAGATCATTTGGCGCTGTCACTTGGTGTTTGCTCGCTCTGCGGTAGAGTATCACTTCCTGTTCCTGCTCAAACACAGTGGTGTTTCTGAGTAGCTTATTTGCTTAGCAATTTAATTAACAACTTTTAAATACATTCTTCTTTCATAGTATAATTTTCACGTGCTTCATCCGAAGCACACTTTCTGTGTACTCACTACCTAATTTATAGCCTAAGTATTCACTCACTGTCTGTACTGTTTCGCTAGCTTAGCTTAGCTCGTAGCCGACTCATTAGCACCATGGCTACTTCACCTGTCCCTCCTGCACTTTCTTGCTCATTGTGTCAGATGTTTAGTTACTCCTCGGCCTCCTTTAGCAGTAATGATATCTGTAACAAATGTAGCATATTTGCAGCTCTGGAGGCCAGGATTACTGAATTGGAGACTCGGCTTCGCACCCTTCATTCACCTGTAGCTAGTCAGGCCCCTGTAGCTGGTGCAGCCGAAGATAGCATAGGCCCCGCTAGCTGTTCCCCAGCAGACCCCAAGCAGCTGGGGAAAGAGGGCGGCTGGGTCACGTTGAGGAGGAAGCATAGTCCTAAACAGAAGCCCCAGGTACACCACCAACCCGTTCATGTGTCTAACCGTTTTTCCCCACTCGGTGACACACCCGCCGGGGGTCAAACTCTGGTAATTGGTGATTCTGTTCTCAGACATGTGAAGCTAGAGACACCGGAAACCATAGTCAATTGTCTTCCAGGGGCCAGAGCAGGCAACATTGAAGGAAATTTAAAACTGCTGGCTAAGGGTAAACGTAAATTCAGTAAAATCATAATTCTCGTCGGCAGTAATGACACCCGGTTACGCCAATCGGAGGTCACTAAAATCAATATTGAATCGGTGTGCAACTTTGCTAAAACAATGTCGGACTCTGTAGTTTTCTCTGGTCCCCTCCCCAATCAGACCAGGAGTGACATGTTTAGCCGCATGTTCTCCTTAAATTGCTGGCTGTCTGAGTGGTGTCCCAGAAACGATGTGGGCTTCATAGATAAATGGCAAACCTTCTGGAGGAAACCTGGTCTTGTTAGGAGAGACGGCATCCATCCCACTTTGGATGGAGCAGCTCTCATTTCTAGAAATATAGACAAATTCATTAAACCCCCCAAAATATGACTATCCAGAGTTGGGACCAGGAAGCAGAGTTGCAGTCTTACATGCCTCTCTGCAGCTTCTCTCCTCCTGCTACCCCCCCAAAAACCCATCTCCATAGAGACTGTGTCAACTCCCAAACAGACAAAAAACAAACTAAAAACCCAGCAACAAACGACTTAAACATAAACAATTACAAAGAAAGAACAATACAGTATCCACATCTGAACCAAAGAGTAAAACAGTGAAATGTGGATTATTAAACATTAGGTCTCTCTCCTCCAAGTCTCTGTTAGTACATGACTTAATAATTGATCAACAAATCGATTTACTCTGCCTTACAGAAACCTGGTTGCAGCAGGATGATTATGTTAGTTTAAATGAATCAACACCCCCGAGTCATTCTAACTACCAGAAACCTCGAAGCACAGGCCGAGGGGGCGGTGTGGCAGCAATTTTTCACACCAGCCTATTAATTAATGAAAGACCAAGACAGACTTTTAATTCATTTGAAAGCCTGATGCTTAACATTGTCCACCCCAGCTGTGAAACTCAGAAACCAGTCTTACTTGTTATCATCTATCGTCCACCTGGGCCTTACACAGAGTTTCTGTCTGATTTCTCAGACTTTATATCTAATTTAGTTCTGAGCTCAGATAAAATAATTATTGTGGGTGATTTTAACATCCATGTAGATGCTAAAAGTGACAGCCTCAACATAGCATTTAATCTGTTATTAGACTCAATTGGCTTCTCTCAAAATGTAAAAGAACCCACCCACCACTTTAATCACACTCTAGATCATGTTTTAACATATGGCGTAGAAACTGAACATTTAACAGTGTTTCCTGAAAACCCTCTCCTGTCTGATCATTTCCTGATAACATTTACATTTACAATAATTGATTACACAGCGGTGGAGAGTAGACTTTATCACAGTAGATGTCTTTCTGAAAGCGCTGTAACTAAGTTTAAGAATATAATCCACCCACTGTTATCATCTTCAATGCCCTGTACCAACACAGAGCAGAGCAGCTATCTGAACGCTGCTCCAACAGAGGTCGATTATCTTGTTAATAATTTCACCTCCTCACTACGTACGACTCTGGATACTGTAGCTCCAGTGAAAACTAAGGCCTCTAATCAGAAGTACCTGACTCCGTGGTATAATTCTCAAACACGTAGCCTAAAGCAGTAACAAAAAATAATTTCCCCCAGGGATCAATAAAGTATTCTGATTCTGATTCTGATGACTCGTAATCTGGAGAGGAAATGGCGTGTCACAAATTTAGAGGATCATCATTTAGCCTGGAGAAATAGTTTGCTGCTTTATAAGAAAGCCCTCCGCAAAGCCAGAACATCTTACTATTCATCACTGATTGAAGAAAATAAGAACAACCCCAGGTTTCTCTTCAGCACTGTAGCCAGGCTGACAAACAGTCAGAGCTCTTGTGAGCCAACCATCCCTTTAACGTTAACTAGTAATGACTTCATGAACTTCTTCACAAATAAAATTTTTATCATTAGAGAAAAAATTACCAGTAATCATCCCACAGATGTAATATTATCTACAGCTAGTACCTCTTAGTACCATTGATGTTAAGTTAGACTCTTTTTCTCCAATTGATCTTTCTGAGTTAACTTCAATAATTACTTCCTCCAAGCCATCAACGTGTCTTTTAGACCCCATTCCTACAAAACTGCTCAAAGAAGTCCTGCCATTAATTAATTCTTCAATCTTAAATATGATCAACCTATCTCTAATGATCGGCTATGTACCACAGGCCTTCAAGCTGGCTGTAGTTAAACCTTTACTCAAAAAGCATCTCTAGACCCAGCAGTCTTAGCTAATTATAGGCCAATCTCCAACCTTCCTTTATATCAAACATCCTTGAAAGAGTAGTTGTCAAACAGCTAACAGATCATCTGCAGAGGTTTATTTGAAGAGTTTCAGTCAGGTTTCAGAGCTCATCACAGCACAGAAACAGCTTTAGTGAAGGTTACAAATGATCTTCTTATGGCCTCTGACAGTGGACTCATCTCTGTGCTTGTCCTGCTAGACCTCAGTGCAGCGTTCGATACTGTCGACCATAATATCCTATTAGAGCGATTAGAACATGCTGTAGGTATTACAGGTACTGCAGTGGTTTGTATCATATCTATCTAATAGACTCCAGTTTGTGCATGTAAATAGAGAGTCCTCTTCACACACTGAGGTTAATTATGGAGTTCCACAGGGTTCAGTGCTAGGACCAATTCTGTTTACATTATACATGCTTCCCTTAGGCAGCATCATTAGAAGACATAGCATACATTTTCACTGCTATGCCGATGACACCCAGCTCTATCTGTCCATGAAGCCAGATAACACACACCAATTAGTTAAACTGCAGGAATGTCTTAAAGACATAAAGACCTGGATGGCCGCTAACTTTCTGCTTCTTAATTCAGATAAAACTGAGGTTATTGTACTCGGCCCTGAAAATCTTAGAAATATGGTATCTAACCAGATTCTTACTCTGGATGGCATTACCTTGGCCTCCAGTAACACTGTGAGGAACCTTGGAGTCATTTTTGACCAGGACATGTCCTTCAAAGCACATATTAAACAAATATGTGACTGCTTTCTTCCATTTGCGCAACATCTCTAAAATTAGAAATATCCTGTCTCAGAGTGACGCTGAAAAACTAGTTCATGCATTTATTACTTCCAGGCTGGACGACTGTAATTCATTATTATCAGGATGTCCAAAAAACTCGCTGAAAAGCCTTCAGCTGATCCAAAATGCTGCAGCAAGAGTCCTGACAGGGACTAGAAAGAGAGAGCGTATTTCTCCTGTTTTGGCTTCCCTTCATTGGCTTCCTGTTAAATCCAGAATTGAATTCAAAATCCTGCTCCTCACATACAAGGTCTTAAATAATCAGGCCCCATCTTAATGACCTTGTAGTACCATATCACCCTATTAGAGCACTTCGCTCTCGCTCTGCAGGCCTACTTGTTGTTCCTAGAGTATTTAAAAGTAGAATGGGAGGCAGAGCCTTCAGTTTTCAGGCCCCTCTTCTGTGGAACCAGCTTCCAGTTTGGATTCAGGAGACAGACACTATCTCTACTTTTAAGATTAGGCTTCAAACTTTCCTTTTTGCTAAAGCATATAGTTAGGGCTGGACCAGGTGACCCTGAATCCTCCCTTAGTTATGCTGCAATAGACGTAGGCTGCCGGGGATTCCCATGATGCATTGAGTTTTTCCTTTCCAGTCACCTTTCTCACTCACTATGTATTAATAGACCTCTCTGCATTGAATCATATCTGTTATTAACCTCTGTCTCTCTTCCACAGCATGTCTTTTATCCTGTCTTCCTTCTCTCACCCCAACCGGTCGCAGCAGATGGCCCCGCCCCTCCCTGAGCCTGGTTCTGCCGGAGGTTTCTTCCTGTTAAAAGGGAGTTTTTCCTTCCCACTGTCGCCAAAGTGCTTGCTCATAGGGGGTCATATGATTGTTGGGTTTTTCTCTGTGTCAATGAAGCGCCTTGAGGCGACTTTTGTTGTGATTTGGTGCTATATAAATAAAATTGAATTGAATTGAATCATTTCAGGCAACTTTAACCTGTCCATTATATATTGTTATTATTAGATTCACCAATATCATAGAGATTTCATTGACCAATTGAGTCATTGAGTTTTTTTCCCAGTTATGTCTTTATTTGCCTGATGTTAAACAGTTTAGGGGTCCACAGAATTTAGATAACTTTTAACTTTTACAAAAACATTATTTCATTATTTTACAGTCTATTCACCATTATATGCTACGACAGTGAGTATAACAAAACACGTCTGATTATCTCATTTTACTTCTTTATGACAGATGACAGCAGCCAGCAACCAACCCTTACATAGTAGGCAGTGATGTTCAACCTCACTTTGTACTTATATAATTTATGAACGAATAAATAAATATTCTGCCACAGTAGACATATACATGTCAGATTTAGACTGACTTCCAGTTTGAGTTAATAATGTGTGAAAACATCTCTGTAAGCTCTGTAAATTTCTTCTACAAATTCTTGGACTCTAAGTTCTCATTTCTGAATGATCAAGTGAATAATTGGTTATGGTTATGGTTGATATTTTCACATTGGAGCGTGCCTACTCCACTATATGGACCCAGCGCCGCAGCAGCACTACTGTTTGTAAAGCCAACAACCCGTGTTTGTAGTTTCTCCAGAGGTGCTTCTTATAACTGCAGGATGCTGCAGGGAGCAGCCCAGTGCATAGCTGCAATTTAATAAAATGAAAGAATAAGCTGAAGATTTTACATTTGCAGGGAATTCTGGTGTCAAAGATTAGGCATGTGGTTGGCACAGTAGGAATATTTCTAGGAGTTCGGGGATTTTTTTCACTCTAAAACAGTAACATTCACATCAAGCTTTGGCTTAATGTGAATTTAAAAGTTGAATGAAGCTGACAGTCATTTTATGATTTGGTTGTTCTTTTCATTTTAGACTGTTTAATATTGTCAATCAGTTTCTGGTGTTTTGGGAAATTTTATTCCTACTGAGGATAAAAAATAAACTAGCACTGATTGAAACAGGAGGAAGGAATCTCCCTCCCCAAAAAATTTCATTGCTGTTAACTTGGATAAGCTTGTCATTTTGTATATTTGATGATAGCAGTATAGCAATATAGTGTAATGAAAAACTCTCCTGACACTACCATTCGTACTGTAACACCAGAGCTGGCTTATTTAGTGTCTGATAATAGTGTGAAAAAAATGACCTATCACTTTAACAGTACCTCTGTATTATTTTGCAATTCTAAACTTAGACATGTGGTATTTTGAGGAGGTGTTGATAGCGGTGGGTCTTTCCTCAAATCTGAACCAGTGTATGTATGTATTGATTATGTTTGTGTGGGTCTGTAAATGATTATCTAGCATATCCCCCAATTACTGCACTCAATTAGTCCTTGAAAGCACTTTGTAAGACTTTGTAGTTTACAGGTTTTGGGAGGAAGTGTTTAGCGATTGCAGAACCTGCATTCCTGTGATAACAGAAGGCTTATGTGGGAGGCAGTGGGAAATCTTCCTCCAGGACTTAACCTCCACGGAGGAGAGATTATTACTGGCAGCTCCAGGTCACAGAAGACCACAACCCATTTGTCCTGTAGGGCATGTTTATCCACACAGCACACTACTGTGCTGCTTTACATTTTACACAGGGTCTTCCAATCACAAGTGCGGTGCCTTCAGAAGATTTACATTTACTTTTACTTTTTTCACCAAGGTGAAGAGGACACATCAGACTGAACACTGTCAAACCAGAAATTATCTGCTTATTAGAATAATGAGAATGCTTTGAATTGGGACTATAAAAAATATTAGCTTTGAATGCTGTCCTTGATTCATTTCTGAGTTCTCAGATGATTCTGATGTGCCAGCTCAAATTTAAGTCTAAAAAATTAATATTTAATTGTATTTCCAAACAAGTTTTTGACACATTTCTATGTGTTTTCTCCTGATAAAGTTGTTAAGCACTGTGTATATGTACACTGAAGTAAGGAAGCATTTGATTTCTTAGTTTTTCAGATATCTGTTATACTTAAGTGTTTCAAATCATTAAACAACTATTTTTCAGCCCGGTATCTTGAAACGATCTACACCACAAACATCAGTCAAATGACAAACTTTCACTTTCAGTGCTCTGTGTGTATGGATGTTCCAGCTTTGCATTAAGCCAAAGCACTAACATTTCAGAGTGACACCTAAATAAAAGACAAACCGGATTCAGAACGTTGGAATACTGCATAATTGACCTCAGAATTCCCAACAATAGTGACATGTGCAGCTGGGTATTTCATCTTATTGAATTGCAGCTTTGCACCAGGGTCTCTGCCTGAGACATCATGCAGAAACTCTTGCTGCAAAGCTTTGAAGAAATTATGTGCACAGTTTGATGCCTTTGTGTGACGGTGCAGCTGCATTAAAAAAAAAGAAAGATCAACCCTCACTGCATCATTCACAAGTTAGAACTTGCAGTTCATGATACTGTAAAACATTACAGAGTCATTTTTTAACTCTCCAACTGGAAAGTGTGCTGCTGATCTCAGTGAATGAACAAGGTTGCCTCCTTCCCTGTAGGGAGATTTGCAGAAGCTGACTGTTTTCTAAGTTAGATGTGTAGGAATCTACCACAGTGGAATATCTGTTTATGATCATATTAATGATCAAGGAACTGACCTCCCAGCCCATTGTTCATTCAGTGGTGCTAGTTTCAGTCATTGCGCAAATGTACTGTTTATAAGGTTGGGGGAACCTGCAGTCAGCTGAGACTGAAGAAGTCACTTGGATGATGATGAAACACTACGTCCAGATGAACAGAATCAACTTTGGGAGATTTGCTTACCTGGATGATTGAGCATGCATCAAGACAAATATTTATTTAGCTTTATTTAGGAATCCTATTGAAAATCGTCATCCTTTCCATGTTAAACCATTATTGGTATTCCTCACATACAGTCTTGTGCTTATATCAAGCTGATCAAAGCAATTTTTTATGCTTGTCTATGTATCAGCCTTACAGAAATGCCTCTTGAAGTTAATTCTGCCTAAGCTCAAAGGTTTACAAGTTCATCAAGCCCAATCTAATTTGCTGCATTCCATTTAAGCATCAGTTCTGCGTTTGCACTGCTGCTTACAGAGCTCTTCTGACACCAGAAAATGCTCTGTTTCTGTGTGATTGATGCATGTGGGAGTATCACACAGGGTAGAGAGACAGGAAAATATCAGTCCCCAAAGAATGACTTTGCAAGGACTTTAAAAAAAAAAGAACATAGCACATTTTATTCTCAGAACTTGGGAAAGTCTTTAAAATCCCTCTGTGAGGTAAACCTCCCTTGAAAGTACATTTGCTACGTTTGGAGGTCAGGACTTGTGAGCGTACAGTGTGAACAGGCTCAGTACTGTCAGCTGACCAGCACGTCCTCAGCATCCGATAGCAGCACATTATCTAGTGGACCAGTTGGCATCAGTCCTCACTGTAAGGGATTCAATGACAAGTGTCTACTGCTTCCATTTCTCAGCTAGGTGCAGCAATTAGACACCGAGGGGAGAGCTGGTTTATTTATGGGCAGTATAGTATTCGCCCCGATGGCTGGTTCCTGATCCCACCTTGCCTCCTCACTCCTCGTTGTTTAGCAAAGCCTTGACTTGACTCTCTGGGATCCTGCGAGGTTATTTGCACAAAAACATTTTGTGAACAACATGCTCTATGAACAAGTGTATGCTCTTTGAAATGAAAGACATGTAAATAACACTTTTCTAGTGTTACTGGCCATTCAGAGTGCTCTATACTTCAGGCCACATTATATAATCAAACAGCACTTTATCTGTTTTGCATCCACACCTACGAATAATTTAGAATCCCCAGTTAATCTAACATGCACACCAGAGCTGCATGTAAAAGAAACAAGCACAGAGAGAACACTGTTGTTAAGATGATTGTGCTAATCCGCACAACACCATGCCGCCCAAGTGTCCTCGCTCTATGATGTCATCGTTGCTTGGTGGATTTCAGAATTTTTTTTATTTCAACCCAACAATTTCAAAATCCTATTTCAGTTATGAGAACATGATCTCAATCTGCCCAATTCAACTGAGTCGTTACATGTACCTCAGAGAAATATCAGACTTTTGACTTATTAGGGATTGGCAGTATTTCCCATATGGAAAAGAAATAGTAAAAACTTACATGATTTACTCATGAAAGTGGCCACTTTCTCATTACTTTCATATATTGTTTTAGTAAGTATCCAAAACATACAAGTTTCATTTATATAATTTTTCAAGGGATCTTATATCTGTTTTCACTCTTATATGCTTTTCATACAAGTTTCACACAAGACAGATACAAACTTTATAAGATTTATATCTAGCTTTTCCATATAGGTTAGCCTGTCCTTTCATAAATACATCCCAGCTAATATATTGTAATGTAATATAAATTAAGCAAAGTATTGCCACATTTTTGCATTTTTTGTAAACCAGGTCAAACGTTTAGGTACTGAGTAGTTTGCTTGTTACGATGACTTAAAGAAACATGTTAGCATTAACACCCACATGGGGAGGAAAACATAGCAGACAAATGGGCCAGAGAGAAGACTGGAGTTCATGTCTTGTGTAAAATGTGAGGTTATCATGATTTATTATATTTAGATTTTGCTGGTGAGTTGTTGTTTTTTGTTCATTTTACTTTTCAGAAACATTTTGGTTTAGTTTAGGAATCAAAACCTGCCTGGTTACATTTAGAAAGAGATAAGTAATCTAAGCAAACACTTTCTTGATGATTTTATGGTCTCAGTTGCTAGTTTTAAATCTTCCGTCAGAGTTTCCCCGTCTGATCCAAACCTTGCTTGTCATGTGTGGTGTGAAAACTCGAAGATGGTGACAGCCAAAAAAGCCACTCAGCTCGTGGCTTAACGACAGGATTTCATTAAGCAATGCATGATGCCACAGTGGATCTGTTCATCTTTTACACGGGTTAGAAATCCTGAAGGTGAACTTCCTCCTCTGTACTTTAGGCACAGGCTCCTGGAAAGAACTGAAACAATCATCATTTATTTATAAAATGAGCAGCTTGGTGTGTGTGTGTGTGTGTGTGTGTGTGTGTGTGTGTGTGTGTGTGTGTGTGTGTGTGTGTGTGTGTGTGTGTGAGAGCGATACAGCGGGTTTATGCAAGACGTACAAAGATGTTCTTGGAGAAAATAGCCACAGATGATGACTTTGTACAGTGGATATGAAAGTGATTCTAATTTAAATACAACACTTCACAACTCCTCGGGTTTCTGTATTACGTGCAGCACCTTTAAATAATTTTCTTAAAATATGACAAAGTTGGTAATTACTATAGACAGTAACTGACACTTCAGATTGGAGCTATGAAGGTCATTGATGCTAACAGTGTAGATAATAGAGAGTAATTGAACCGCTTCCTCTTGTCTTCTTCTTCCTTCCTGTCCTCTGGTATCGTCTCACGTTACTCTCAGCCTGGTACATTTCGATCACGCCTCAGCTCCTGCCTCCCTCCTCCTCCTCCTCTTCCTCTCTCTGCTCTCTACCTGGCTCAGAGCTCTGTGTGCTGATTCAGCCCACTGTGCATATATGCGAGTTCTCAGCTCTGATTCGAAGGCATTAAAATGCTGCAGGCAGTGGACTGAAGTAATCTCTCTTTCTGCCAAGCACAACATTCAGCTTGGCGGGAGTGAGCCGGCTGCCCTTCTTGCTATACAGTACACCACAGTTCATGCTGCAACATGTCATCGCCC
Source organism: Rhamphochromis longiceps (assembly GCF_057381845.1). NCBI lineage: Eukaryota > Metazoa > Chordata > Actinopteri > Cichliformes > Cichlidae > Rhamphochromis > Rhamphochromis longiceps. The sequence continues at coordinate 6,345,044 of NC_140561.1, forward strand.
ATGCATCACTTGCTGTCTGGTTCTGAGTGAAAATGTGCTGCTATAATTTCTTGAACTTCACAAAATGTGCATTATGAACCACTTCAACATGCCTCTCTCTTTTTATGTTGCAGGCGGCACGCCTCATTGCCCGTAGAAGTCTCTGAGATCCCTCTAAACCTTTTTGCCCCTCCATGTAGAAGGAGTTACCCCTGTCGCAAATGGAAGTCTGCATCTTTTGGGTAAATTGAAGGGTTTTGCTTTTGTTTTTTTAACTATTCATCAGCCCAAGAATTTGTAAGACCATTTTCTGACAGTCTGTCTCCATTACAGCTGTTTCTGTCCTGGTGGTAGTCCATACAGTTTTTAATCAGCCTGATAAAACACCTCATTTCTGATCTTCCCATTCCCCATTCTGCTTTTCAGTGTTTGTCACTCATTTCCGTTTGCTGGTGAAAGCTTCCATCGCCTGTTGTGAGCTAGCTTATGGGTAGCCTCCTCAAATCCGCTCAGATAAAAAATGAACAACACCCATTACGACCAGAGCTGCGAAGCTGAAGCTTAGTGGGGTAGTGCATTCCTTTGCAGGATAAAGAGGGTACGCATCTCCCCTTTCCGATGCCTCTCCCCTTCAGTATTGAACAATATGTTTGAAAATGAGTAACAAACCCTGCTGTTCTAAAACAGATTTGTAGATTATTACAAGCAGCTTGTTTGCATAAAGCAACCTCCAGCATATACAGTGCATGACTGACTGGCTGTCCATTACAGTCCTCCCCTCTATGGATTCTTTTCATTTTTTTTCCCTTGGAGTTCATTACAGCTGCTCAGTGAGGCCCTGAGAGCTCTGCAAATGAGGAGAGATGGGGAGAGATGAAAACCCTCAGCGAGCTGAGCAGTGGGACACGGGCTTCAAAAGCTTCATGGCAATTTCAAAGGGTTTTTATTCCTGACAGCACCCTAGCTATATCTATGGAATATCCAGCACTGTGCTCGAGAGCGGTTCTAAAGGCAGGTTTGTGGGACGGTGGCAAAGATGAGGTTAAGACACCTCACCCTCTGGGCTTTGGTCTGTAAAAGGAAATAGCGAAAGCCCTGATGATTAATGTTTGCTCACCATGTTTATTGATTCTAATTAGGCATGGTGATGAAGTGAGTACAAAGAATGAGCGCTAAACACTTGTGATTACAGCGAGGTCTTGAGCTGTCCTGCTCTATTAACAAGTGTTTGCCGAGGAACACGAAGAGCAAGTGCACATCAATTACAATTGCCCAGGGAGTTGTGCTCCAAATGAAGTTTGGGTCAAGCTGGAGCTTACAATAAGACGTAGGTGTGCAGACTGGGTAATGAATGCAGTTATGTTAAAATTACAGAGAGACATGGTGACACACTGCTGCAGGTAGAAATCACACTGTGAAGCAAAATGCAGCCATATAGTGGATCAGCTTTAGAGACAGATTATTGGCTTTTATATTTGGTGGAAATAAGATTAAGGGTGTCAGCAGCAGGAAAAGGTAACAGCTAGAGATAAGATTACTCCCTTCTTTTGGACTTTGGTAGTCTTGCAGAATCGCTGTGATTCTGCTCTTTCCTCTCCATTATTGCATTTTCAAGCAAATAATAATAAAACTGAAATTGTTTAATAAAAGATTATTACGATTCAAATTGTGAAATCACACAGAGAACTGCTTTCATACTGTGTAGTGCAGAACACAGTACTGAATTTCAACAAAGATGGCCAAAGCTGTGTTCTCGAAATTATGCTTAAAATAGGAATCTAAGACAGACCTGCTCTTCTCAGTGTGCCTGATATTCTTACCTCAGCCCTCGAACCGGTTTTGCTCCACAGTTCAGATCAGCAACACGTCCTGCAAACTTACCTGCTAAAGCTGCTCCTATTGGTCAGCTCCAAACACCTGAGCGCACGCAGCCAACGACTACATTTATCTAGCCAAGGAAGAAATTCAAAGAAGGAAAAGGGAAATGATTTCATTGAATGCAAAACTGGTACATGCCCCAAAGTACAGGATACATCATCAACATGTTCCCAATCTTTGTTCCTGAATTTACTTCTATGTAGAATAGCATTTTTTTAATCATTTCTGATATAAAATTTGGGGAAATTTGATGTACAACCTGTATGAACTGCATCTGAGTCAATAGGAGAAGCTTAGCGTAGGGGAACTGAAGGGTCCAGGGGTCAGCACGACTGACCACCAGCTTCAGTTTGCTCTTTTATTTGAGACCTTGCAGCTGTAAATGTCACGGTCCGTGGAGATAGACCGTGTGGGAATGTGTGTGTTGGACCCAGACGCGAACACAAGCGAAGATGCAGGAGTGGATTAAACAAAAGCGAGCCTTTTATTATGGCTGATAACAGAACAAACCAGAGCGAGGGCAGTATAAGGGTAATAGTTCAAACAGAAAACCTAAACTGGACATAAACTAAGAAAAAGCTATGGCTGGAGATACGGAACACAGGGGGTGGTAACACAGACGACGCGACACAGACTACATGAAACACAGAGACTAAATACACAAGAGGGATGATCAGGGGAAGTGGCCACACATGGGAACACAGCTGACACAGATAAACATAACAAGACATGGCAGGAGTAAACAACACTGACGGGAGACTGTCAAAGTAAAACAGGAAGTACACAGGTGCAAACAGGAGGAGAGAGAGAGCGCGGGCATAGTGGGCTGGGGAAACATGGAATGAAACAAGGAGGGGAGATGAGGGCTCACAGATACATAGAGGGGCACACAGGGGATAAAAGTCACAAGGGGAAGTCAAATAAGGAACACCACAACAGGACAACTTAGGAAACATGGCCTAAATAAGGAACGAAATACAAAAATACAAGAAACTAAGAATACTGGGCCCACATGGCCCAGGACCATGACAGTAAATGTGCTGGATTGTGTTCATTAGTGCAAATGTCTGGCTAGAATTGCATTTGTTTGTGGGTGTTCTGTTCAGACTCACTAATGTGCAGGTGTCCCCTCCTTGGTAATGTTTAGCCAGGCTTTATCTCAGCATATTGACAATTCTGAAAAAAAAAAAAACATAGTAATTTTGCATTTGGGAAAAAGCCCAAATCCACAGAGCCACACACTGAAAGACAATATGTTCGTGTCTCACTATGGTCTGCTTTGTCTTGTTTATTTTTCTCCAGCTCCTTTTGGATGCTTTTTAATGAAAGCTCAGTGAGTGTAACTCCAGGCTTGCAAAGCTGGATGTTACTTGAGTTTTAGGCAACTGTTATTTTTGCTGATACGGTCACTGCCAGTGGAGGTGCGTCCAGATTACTTCCAGTTTGAGCTCCATCAGATGATGTGAATCTGACAGCAGGTAGTGATCTGTGTAAATGGTTTTCTGTAAACCTCAGTATCCACTTCATCTTTTCCTTCTCTTCTATCTGCACTCTCCAGAAGGCACAGTTGGAACCTGATGTCCCTCTGTAGGGTTTTATCAATGTAAAACCCGTTTACACTGAGAACTGCTGATGAACTGGTGATGGCGTCATGTTTTTATTATGTATGGCCTTCAAGCAGAGATCCAACAAAAGAGTATGCCTGGTCTAGGTTAAGATTCATTTTCTCACTTTGTGCTCTGCTCTTATCATCGCAACATATGCACGAGTCAGCATCCATTTTGATTCATTGAAGCCTGATGTGTTTTTTTATTTATTTATTTGTGTGTGTGCGTGTGCGTGTGTGCACTATACACCGTGAACATAATGTGCTGATTGCATTAAAAGTGTTCCAATATTTCCATTAGCTAGTGAAGAAACTAAGTTCTTTGCATCAAAAAAAATGTGAAAAACAATGAGAATCATAGGAAGTTGTTCCTGTTCTAAAAAAACAGACTATTTACAAGCTAATCGAAACTGTAAATTAGTGCCTCTAGATTCTGTGATTTTCAAGTAGGGCCTTTGTAACACCAGGTCAAATTTTGTTGGTGATTTAGTCTCAACCCTACTATTATGAAGTATGCGGTGAGAATCACAGAATACTGTAACAAACAATACCAAACCATCTAAATGTGTGGTTGGTGATAGTGATGGTTGTGCACTATTTGTTAATTGCTCAGCAGAGAAAGTAATTTCTTACACTACTCAGCATTACTTTCTCGTTACTCTGAACATGTCTTACCGGAAGTGCACCGTCACCTAATTACCAGTTAACAATATAAACTACAGTTCCACACACCAACACACATCCCTGTCCTAATGAGGACACACATACAAGCTTTCTTTTACTATTCATGTATGAACACACGGCCAGCAACACAAAGCTAAGCTTATAACCTACCCAAAGAAACTTCAAAGCGATCATCACTGCAGAAACATGAACAGATAGAAATGGAGGCTACAAACCTGACCCGGCATTGATTTTGTTACAGTTCAATTTCAGTTCAGTTTTATTTCTACAGCGCCAAATCACAACAACAGTCGCCTCAATGCGCTTTATTCAGGGAGTGCAGAATTATTAGCCAAGTTGTATTTTTGAGGAATAATGTTATTATTGAACAACAACCATGTTCTCAGTGAACCCAAAAAACTCATTAATATCAAAGCTGAATGTTTTTGGAAGTAGTTTTTAGTTTTAGCTATTTTAGGGGGAGATCTGTGTGTGCAGGTGACTATTACTGTGCATAATTATTAGGCAACTTAACAAAAAACAAATATATACCCATTTCAATTATTTATTTTCACCAGTGAAACCAATATAACATCTCCACATTCACAAATATACATTTCTGACATTCAAAAACAAAACAAAAACAAATCAGCGACCAATATAGCCACCTTTCTTTGCAAGGACACTCAAAAGCCTGCCATCCATGGATTCTGTCAGTGTTGTGATCTGTTCACCATCAACATTGCGTGCAGCAGCAACCACAGCCTCCCAGACACTGTTCAGAGAGGTGTACTGTTTTCCCTCCTTGTAAATCTCACATTTGATGATGGACCACAGGTTCTCAATGGGGTTCAGATCAGGTGAACAAGGAGGCCATGTCATTAGTTTTTCTTCTTTTATACCCTTTCTTGCCAGCCGCGCTGTGGAGTACTTGGACGCGTGTGATGGAGCATTGTCCTGCATGAAAATCATGTTTTTCTTGAAGGATGCAGACTTCTTCCTGTACCACTGCTTGAAGAAGGTGTCTTCCAGAAACTGGCAGTAGGACTGGGAGTTGAGCTTGACTCCATCCTCAACCCGAAAAGGCCCCACAAGCTCATCTTTGATGATACCAGCCCAAACCAGTACTCCACCTCCACCTTGCTGGCGTCTGAGTCGGACTGGAGCTCTCTGCCCTTTACCAATCCAGCCACGGGCCCATCCATCTGGCCCATCAAGACTCACTCTCATTTCATCAGTCCATAAAACCTTAGAAAAACCAGTCTTGAGATATTTCTTGGCCCAGTCTTGACGTTTCAGCTTGTGTGTCTTGTTCAGTGGTGGTCGTCTTTCAGCCTTTCTTACCTTGGCCATGTCTCTGAGTATTGCACACCTTGTGCTTTTGGGCACTCCAGTGATGTTGCAGCTCTGAAATATGGCCAAACTGGTGGCAAGTGGCATCTTGGCAGCTGCATGCTTGACCTTTCTCAGTTCATGGGCAGTTATTTTGCGCCTTGGTTTTTCCACACGCTTCTTGCGACCCTGTTGACTATTTTGACTGAAACACTTGATTGTTCGATGATCACGCTTCAGAAGCTTTGCAATTTTGAGACTGCTGCATCCCTCTGCAAGATAACTCACTATTTTTGACTTTTCTGAGCCTGTCAAGTCCTTCTTTTGACCCATTTTGCCAAAGGAAAGGACGTTGCCTAATAATTATGCACACCTGATATAGGGTGTTGATGTCATTAGCCCACACCCCTTCTCATTACAGAGATGCACATCACCTAATATGCTTAATTGGTAGTAGGCTTTCGAGCCTATACAGCTTGGAGTAAGACAACATGCATGAAGAGGATGATGTGGACAAAATACTCATTTGCCTAATAATTCTGCACTCCCTGTATTGCAAAGGAGACCCTACAATAATACATACAGAGAAAAGCCCAACAATCATGACCCCCTATGAGCAAGCACCTTGGTGACAGTGGGAAGGAAAAACTCAGTTTTAACAGGAAGAAACCTCCAGCAGAACCAGGCTCAGGGAGGGGCGGGGCTATCTGCCTCGACCTGCTGTAGATCGCTCCACTATTTTCCTCCTCCTGCACATGAACTCAAATCAGCTGATTGTAGCTCGAGTGTGCAGGAAGATAAATACACATTTGTCTGATTTATTTTTTCCTTTCGTTCTGCCTGCCGCACAGATAACTGAAGAACCTTTGTAACGCAAGTAACAACATAATTGTTTTTACTTGCTAAAACATAACCGTTCTGATCAACGATGACCCCGACCCTGAACCCTGACCCTATGGTTTGAAGTCAAACAAGAAGTACTTTTGTTTTTTCAAAACATGTTAAGAATTTTTCATTTAAAATTGCCAAGACAGTGAGATTGATTTCCAGAGTGTTAAGCAGGTATATCACCACCACCCCACTAACATCTTTCTCTGCACTTCAAGCAAAATTCTTATCTTTGACTTTAAATGATAATTTGTTCCCATGCCTCTTTTTGCCATTGAGTGGAGGATTAATCAGAGCCAATGTTGACCACGTCTGTGTTGCTCCGGGTAGTCACAATACTGAGTTTGAATGGGATGAACAGATACTGATACCAACGTTTAGAACAACATTTCCACTGTGTTTTTTTTTTTTTTCATAAATATTTTTCATGCATTAAGCAACACAAAATTGATGTAAAACTGAGGATACACTTCAGTGACTGTTATTATATTAGTCATCTAATTTGCTGATAGGTAGGCTCCTTGTTAGGTAGGCTGATAAATTGTTGCATTAAATGCAGTTGTCTTACAGTGGCTTGCAAAAGTATTCGGCCCCTTTGAACATTTCCACATTTTGTCTCATTACAGCCACAAACATGAATCAATTTTATTGGAATTCCACGTGAAAGACCAACACAAAGTGGTGCACACGTGAGAAGTGGAACGAAAATCAGACATGATTCCAAACATTTTTTTTACAAATGTTAATACAAAGTGGGGTGTGCGTAATTATTCAGCCCCCTGAGTCAATACTTTGTAGAACCACTTTTTGCTGCAATTACAGCTGCCAGTCTTTTAGGGTCTGTCTCTACCAGCTTTGCACATCTAGAGACTGAAATCTTTGCCCATTCTTCTTTGCAAAACAGCTCCAGCTCAGTCAGATTAGATGGACAGCGTTTGTGAACAGCAGTTTTCAGATCTTGCCACAGATTCTCGATTGGATTTAGACACCAGACAGGTCAGGGATAAAGTTATTGAGAAATTTAAAGCAGGCTTAGGCTACAAAAAGATTTCCCAAGCCCTGAACATCCCACGGAGCACTGTTCAAGCAATCATTCAGAAATGGAAGGAGTATGGCACAACTGCAAACCTACCAAGACAAGGCCGTCCACCTAAACTCACAGGCCGAACAAGGAGAGCGCTGATCAGAAATGCAGCCAAGAGGCCCATGGTGACTCTGGACGAGCTGCAGAGATCTTCAGCTCAGGTGGGGGAATCTGTCCACAGGACAACTATTAGTCGTGCACTGCACAAAGTTGGCCTTTATGGAAGAGTGGCAAGAAGAAAGCCATTGTTAACAGAAAACCATAAGAAGTCCCATTTGCAGTTTGCCACAAGCCATGTGGGGGACACATCAAACATGTGGAAGAAGCTGCTCTGGTCAGATGAGACCAAAATGGAACTTTTTGGCTAAAATACAAAACGCTATGTGTGGCAGAAAACTAACACTGCACATCACTCTGAACACACCATCCCCACTGTCAGATATGGTGGTGGCAGCATCACACTCTGGGGGCGCTTCTCTTCAGCAGGGACAGGAAGCTGGTCAGAGTTGATGGGAAGATGGATGGAGCCAAATACAGGGCAATCTTGGAAGAAAACCTCTTGGAGTCTGCAAAAGACTTGAGACTGGGGCGGAGGTTCCCCTTCCAGCAGGACAACGACCCTAAACATAAAGCCAGGGCAACAATGGAATGGTTTAAAACAAAACATATCCATGTGTTAGAATGGCCCAGTCAAAGTCCAGATCTAAATCCAATCAAGAATCTGTGGCAAGATCTGAAAACTGCTGTTCACAAACGCTGTCCATCTAATCTGACTGAGCTGGAGCTGTTTTGCAAAGAAGAATGGGCAAAGATTTCAGTCTGTAGATGTGCAAAGCTGGTAGAGACAGACCCTAAAAGACTGGCAGCTGGAATTGCAGCAAAGGGTGGTTCTACAAAGTATTGACTCAGGAGGTTGAATAATTACGCACACCCCACTTTTCAGTTATTTATTTGTAAAAAATGTTTGGAATCATGTATGATTTTCGTTCCTCTTCTCACGTGTGCACCACTTTGTGTTGGTCTTTCACGTGGAATTCCAATAAAATTGATTCATGTTTGTGGCTGTGATGTGACAAAATGTGCGAAAGTTCAAGGGGGCCGAATACTTTTGCAAGCCACTGTATAATAGTCAGTAATTGCTAGTGAAATTAGATTATATTTTAGCATCTTTACAATCTGCCCTGGTTTAAGTGTTTTCTATTTTATATTTAACTTAATGTAGTAAATGTTTAATCTCAACTGGAGGTCATTTGAATAGCAAAAAAATCAAGTTTGCAATGCATGCTATGTTTTTATGTCTTTAGCTTGGTGAGGTAAGAAATAGTCTTGTCTTTTTGTGCTTTTGTTTCTGTTATAAGGCAACAATCCTCCCATCAGCTGCTAAGTTGCTTAATTCATGACAGACTGCCTGATGCTACAAAATATTAATTTTGTTATGCTGTGCTGAGATGTTAAGTGAGCGGCTGGTTTAGTTAAGCTACAATACCCTTGACAAATGGCTGTGCTCCTTGGTGCCTCTGAAGTTGCGGTGGGAGTGGTTGCGTGTGTGTGTGATCGGCATGCAGGCAAAGTTAGCCTTACCCCACTCAGTCAGCTGCGTCTTCATTTCATCCAGGCTCACTTTGATGTCGACTTTCGTACTGATGCGTCCGTCCCCTCCTAAATTGCTGCCCTACATCGTTAAACCTGTTGCTTACTCATGTTTCTATTCTGCTTTATCTCTGCTGCACCACACATTGTCACACATCTACTTGAATAAATGTTTTTTTGTTTTTTGTTTTTTATTTCCGGCTAGCTGTGTTGAAGTCACTCACAATAGCGCTTGGGGATTTAGTTGTCTCTGCAACTACACTGCCTGATTGTGGAGCCGCCGTCTCCGCTCTGTCTTGGAAGCATCTATTGTTTTGTTTGTAATTAAAAATGTGTTCAATTTTCTGCATGGCGCTGACGCTTGTGGTGGGGAGTTGCAGATCACTCTTTGCATCTGTGTGATTGTTTGGGATTTGTGACGCAGCGTTCGGCACATTCAGCTGAATGGGATTTATAAATAACCACAATGCCTGTCACTGGAGCTGTGGGAATATTTATAGATTTCTGTGAATGTTCTGTCCCAGTTACATTCATCTGAACGCAAGCGGGCGTCGGTAGAAATACATTCTCTGGTGTTTGCTGAACACACATTTAGTGCTGTTAAATTACCTTGTGTCTGTTTTGCTGTTAGTCCCCGTGAGTTATAACACTATTTTCTATTCTGAGCAATGTGAGAATAACACTTAGATAACTTTAAATGGCCAGAAGTACTATTCTGCCTGTAATACCCTTCCATTAGTGAACTGCGTTTTTAAAAATAAAAAGATTGAGTTTGAAGGACTCGTCTACATAACATATTATTTTTAGAGTACTATGAGACATTACATTACATACAGACATTATATTTCTTTTATTTACCTTAATAAACTGGGTTTCTCCTTTTTGCCTTACCTGAAGTTAAGTGAGCTTTGATATCACTTTTGACTAAATTCAAGTTCTTAAAGTTAGTATTTGCCAAATCAACTGTTTGGATCTCTACCTGCAGCTTGTGGCCATAGGTGAGGATGGGAACACAGACCAACCAGTATACAACAGCTTTACAATCCACTCTGCCAATTCCTACTCTTCTCTTCTCCCACTTCCAAACAACAGATACATGAACTTCTTCACTTGAAGCAATTACTGATTCCCAACCTAGAGTCGGCCGTCTGTCTTTCTCCAGCTGAGAAAGCGGCTTCATTGTTGGACATGTTAATCATCATAAGTTCCTCAGTTGTTTCCCTGTTGTGCTACACAATGAGTGATATGTAATAATTGACTTATCGCATTACTGGAGTAACCCAGCACTGCTCACAATGTGAGTTATATCACATTATGGGAATTGCAGTGTTTCTGGGCTGAAGTTATTTTAGAGACTGAGAGAATAACTCTTCATCGGCTGCTTTGATTTTAACTATTCTTTTAAACTCTGTCTCTTGCAAGTGTCTCAGCTTTGTCCCAGCGTAATATTAAATTCCTTTAGTTCCCCTCAAAGTTGTGTGTAGTGTGGTGATATTGTACAACATGTTCATCCCCAAAGAATACTGCAGCTTAGTGCAAATCGAATGCACCTTCAGCACAAGCAGCACCCCATTCTTTAAGCATTCTTCCTTCAACAGCAGGAGAGAGTTTCATGTTTTCCAGCCTACGAAGGTTTCAGTGTCCACTAAAGAAATAATTCTTCCCACTAAGACACAGAGAGATAGCAAGCATTAAATTGTCCAGGCCTAAATCAATCAATTCTTTACAAATTTCAAGTTGCTGATTTTTTTTTTACAAACAATATCTATTAAAGTATCCATAATGTCACATCATTTTTTTCACAATCAGCAGTTGAGAGAAGAGGCATAGAGGCATACTTTGCTTATTGGGTATTAAACCAAGTTACTAACACGAGCCACAACCCAGCCTCATCCAGTTCAGACGTCTGTCGAAAACCTCCCAGCATGGACGAAGGGAAAAAAAGGAACTTGGGTTTTGGTATTCCAGTGTCAGGGGTTGCAGTGTGGATGAGAGAAGGAGGACCCAAACGCTGGACTCACAGGTAGGTGAAGGTTGGTGTTTATGGTAGACGGAGTGAACGAACAGAACAGAAGCAGGAAATGGCTGAATGACTGACTGACTGACGGAACTGAACATAGGACAACCTAACAGCGACAATGACACGACAGTGAACTGGTAAAACTGAGGAACTTAAATACACAGACTGGACGATGACAACAATTGGCAACAGGTGAGTACACGGCTGAAGATAATGAAACAGGAAATGGAACATGTAGGAAATAAACTGTGAAGAACAGAAAACACTGGGTCAACAACCCAGGAACCCTGACATCCAGCAGTATGCAAAGAGCCACAGAATCACTTTGAGGACTGCTTCTTCTCGTTAGTCAATATTTCTGGATCCAGGGGTGGCTATATAGCTTAGGAGTTAGAGTACATCATCTGCTAATGGGAAAGTTAGTGGTTTGATCCCTGGCTGCTCAGTCTGCATGCCAAAGTTGCTCTCTGATGCATTTATCAGTGAACAACTTGAGATGTGAGTAAATGTTTAATGGAAACCACTTCAGTGTAGTAAAAAGTGCTTCTGTGGATGAGGCATGTTGTAGGAAGCACTTTGAGAATATTTTTTTTTCCTTTTACAGTTTCAAAACGAAATCATCTACCGGTTTCCCTAACATGCCCTCAGCAATGAGATCTATACCACATTCAGATGAAATACCACCTCTCGTTTTTACTGGCTAACTTAATGAGAGAGAAGAGTCTGATGATAGTACTGTTTGTCTATAGATACATAACATTCTAGTGATGAGGACTTTGAAGCTCCATCTTCTAGCTGCCCATCTGTCCCCGAGTTATTCACCCAACCAGAGTTAAATGACAGTACGAGATTTGGATCTGCCAAAGGAACCAGCTGAGTTGCTTGGGTCTAGGCTCAGTGAGGAAAAACCTCCTGGCTCCAGAAACCAAATGTTTCTCTTTATAGGCACGGTCTTATTCTATTGTATGAAATAGATGACGACTTTGTCAAGGTTTTTTGAGTAAATAGCACTTTTAAACCCAAAGCATTTTATACAACATTCTCCCATGTTTTCTACATCAAAGATCTTTTAGTGAAACATTCACACTCTAATGAACACATCAGAGAGCAACTTGGAGTTACTATCTTGCCCTAGGATAGGAGCAGCCAGGGATCAAACCACCAACCAAATTAGCTAATGACCTTCTCTACCTACTGAGCTACAGTCATCCCAGTATGCAAACTGTTATTTGCATCTGAATGTGACTGACCGCTTTTATTGGTGTTTTTGAACATTTAATCAGTGTTGGGGAGTAACGGAATACATGTACCAGCGTTACGTATTTAAAATACAAAATATGAGTAACTGTATTCTGTTACAGTTACAGTTTAAAAGGGTTATTTCAGAATACAGTTACTTTGTTGAAATAAATGGATTACACAGCGGTCTTTTCCTGTCTCATATGTTAGGCTATGCCATCTCTATTGGTAATTGGTAATCCTACGCCGGTGGAAACCCAAACAAAACACGCATTAAGAGGCTCTAATGCCTGTGTCTCAATCTCGCTGCCCATGTCACCTCCACTTGCGGCCCGCAAGTTGACGTGAAGAAATATTTTTAAAAATTATTATTCAAAAAATTATTTAATATGAAGGGAATAGGCAGAGTGTTACAGGCATAGCCCTAAAGAATGTAGCCCAGGGGTGGGCAATCTCTTTCCACGAGGGCCGGTGTCCGAGCAGGTTTTAGATGTGTCCTCGAACCAACATAGCTGATTTAAATGGCTAAATTAGCTCAACATGTCCTGAAGTTCTCCAGAGGCCTGGTAACGAACTAATCATGTGATTCAGGTGTGTTGACCCAAGGTGAGATCTAAAACCTGCAGGGACACCGGCCCTCGTGGACTGAGATTGCCCACCCCTGATGTAGCCTCATGGGCAGTTTAGCCCAGTTGTAAGTAAGCTATTAAGACTCGACTGTACACTGTGTTCGTGTTTTCCTCTAAAACAATAAGTTCCGTTGGAGCAGCCTTTCAACGCCTCTCTGTCTCTCACTAGCAAAGTTGACCCAGGCAACAAAGTAAAGCTAGTTTTCGGCTACGAGCCCGACACGAACCCGACGTATTAGCCAGAGGTCCCTTTACTAGGGTTCGGAGCTGCGGACCTGTTTTATATACGCGCAGAATAGTTTTCTATACGAGATCGCCGCAAAAAGTGCAGCCTTACCTAATGTCCACCTACCGTTACTCATTTATATTAAGATTTAAAAATCTAGTTGGTGTTGGTATTGCGAGTAACCAGTAATAGAAATAAATCACACAGCAATAGTACCTTCATGTAATTGTAAAAAAAATATATTAAGTAATCCAGAGTATTCAGAATACGCTACTCTTATTGAGTAACGTAACGGAATATGTTACAAACTACATTTTGGGGCATGTATTCTGTAATCTGTAGTGGAATACATTTTAAAAGTAACCTTCCCAACACTGCATTTAATTAGGTATTATCAAGGATCTTCTGGAAAACAACAGAAAGTTTTGCAACAACCCAATTTTTCCAGTTTTCTATTGAAAATTACACAGTTTACTGTCTCATTGCACTCTAAAATGAAAGCATAGTACAAATAAACAAGTGGAGATAAAAAAAAACAAACAAATCATGGAATCAATCTATAGACCAAAATGTATTCTAAACGTTTTGGCAGATATATGGCAGTTATAACAGCTGAACACACCTGCGGCATTCTTTCTACAATAGAAATCAAATATTCTTCAGAAAGTTCTTCCCATATCTGTAGCAGAAGTTCCCATAAATGTGGCACTTGTAGGTTTGCTTTCACTCTTCTGTCCAGTTCGTCCCAAACCAGCTCGATGCGGTTTAAGTCTGGAGACTGTGCTGCCACTCCATGTTTTAAAGCTCACCATCCTGTTCTCTTTTCCTGAGGTAGTTCTGGCATAGCATGGACTTATGTTTTGGTCCTTATTTTGCTGTAGGATGAACCTCTGACCAACTAGGCACATACCAGAGGGTACTGCATGGTGCTGCAGAATGCTGTGGTAGCTGTTTTTGTTCAGAGTGCCTCACTCTGCACAAGTCACCGACCCGAGATCCAGCAAAACAGACCCAGATTATCACACTTCCTCCTCCATGTTTGACAGTTGATGCCACACACTCTGGAACCATTCTTCCACCTACTCGACGGTGTACAAAGATCCTGCGTGATGAAATTTTGATTCATCTTTGCATAATACCTTCTTCCAGTCTTCCAGTCACTGTACTCCGGTGTTTCATGGCCCAGACAAGCCTCTTTGTCTTACTCTGACGTCTGGCTTTCTTGCTCCAACTCATCCTGTCAAACCTGCAGCTCAAAGTCTTCTCTTCACAGTTGAAACTTAGACTTGCTTATTATGACCACTATTAAGCTGTGCTTGAAGCTGTTGTCCTGTCGCCTATCACGCAAGCTGTTAACTCTCAGAAACCTGTCCTCTGATTCAGTTGTGGCTTTGGGTCTGCCAGATCTTCCTGTCAGAGTTTGTTTCTGAATGCCTTTTGATGGTGAAGGAAACTGTACTCACTGACACCTTTACTTTCTTTGCAATTTCTCTGTAGGAAAGACCTACATTTTTAAGTATTATGATGGTCCGTGTCTCTTCCATTGTTAATTGCCTTTTTCTCACCATTTTTGTAGCAACACACTACATTCTGCAGTACAGTACTGTTCAACTGATGCTCACGAGGGTATGGCACCACAGTGTGTTCCAACACTGCTTTTATGCAGACAGCGGGGGTTGTAAATAATCCAGAAACGTTGGAACACTTGTAGGAATTAATGCATAGTGCAGAACAGTTTTAAAATTTTAACCCATTGTGTGTTTCCTTTAAAAGGCCCTTTTGTATAATTCTGAAATGTACATTATTTTTCAGTTTTGGGTAACCTTACTTTTTTTTTCTCACCACTTACGTTTGTACCATTAGAGCTGTTCATTGGACTTGAATGGTTTCAGCTGCAATCAATAACTGGAAAAATTGGGGCGTTCTAAAACTTTTGCCCGGTAGTGTGTTGCAATATATTATTGTGAGGTTAGCATATTGCTATAATTGATCTCTGGCAGAATAAAACGGGAGCCATATGTGTTACAGCTATACCATCATTATCTGCTCAGAAACAATGGGAAAGCAGGGAAAAGGCTGCTTATTCCCTCTCTCAAGGTAAAAGAAAGTAATAATCTTCAATTTCCATTAATGGATTTTTTAGTATAATTATTGTTTTGGTTTATTGCTTGTACCTTTCCCTTTCCTCCTCTTCTAAAAGAACTGCAATCTGCAACCTCTGTTGGTTCTACCTGGTGTACAACATACTAGAGTGAACTACAGCAATCTTTCCCCTGGGCTCAAGTCGCCACTTATATGGGGGGTAGGCAGGAGAGAAGGAGCAATAATTCATCACTGCTAAAGGCTGCGTAATGGGGCCGCATCAGTGGCTGGGCTATCACAGACCTGCCGCCTCAAAAAGGCAGTTAATTAACTTTCCATCAGCTGTGAGAGGATGCATGAGTGTGTGTGAGTGCTGGTGAGAGGCCTGGATGCAGCTTGTGGAGTGTGAATATGTGAGGTCCAATCCTCAGCCCTGCTCGGAGGTTGCGCTCACTTGCAGGAACCACCCTTAAAGTTTCTTTAGGACATGCTGCCGCTCTTTTAGTTTGGAGGTCGATTCTTGCCCATAAATACTTTAAATAATAGTTGTTTCATTGAGTCTTCTTTTGAGATCCTTCTTTATAGTACAGCATTTAAGTGATTCTTATTAAAAAAAAACCTCAGACATGTGCTGCTCAATTTTATTTGGTACTTAGATGGAAGATTTACAGTTTATGAAGCTGGTGTACAAGACCAAGCTGAAGCTGTTTATAATGCTTGCTTTGAGCTGATCTCACAACCTTTCAAAGAAAGCCAGTAGCCGGTGTTTGCTGTGGAGTTGCTGTTGGATCTATTTTTCCTCTCTCATGTGTTGAACTTACTTGCAATACATTAGCTTCAGATAGCACCCTTGCATTTTGCACTTTGTCATGTTTCAGACAAGAATTTAAAGTGTTTAGGTTTTTCATTGTAATTTTATCAGCTGTTTTAAAGCTGCTGTTTCAGGTGTTCAAAGTGCATAGTTTAAAAACTAAAGACTTTGCACATCTGGATTTCTACTATTATTCCCGGGGAGCAGCTGTTGGTTCATGATGACCTCTTTGGTGACTCAGTCTAACCAAACCAAAAAAGAAAACACAGGGAAGGTTCTGATGGTTGAAAACGTCTTACATTATTCGATATTGATGCGACTGTACTTGCTTGCAAGAACTCTCAAAACAACTCAGAATAAAGAGTTGCATTGTTGAAACGTTAATAAGTAACAATCACACCTTTCTATAATGATTTAACATGGGATGTAGTCAAAAGTTCCATACAAATTCAATAAAATAAAAAATCTAATAAAATCAACACCTTACACTTTATTTTTCAATCTAATGTTGTCACATAACTGAAATGTGAAAACTCTAATTTAATGGAATCTGGTCAAATTTACTTGATTAAGTTTCCTTAAAGAGCAACCTTTGATTTTATATATTCCTGTTCCATTTTACTCAAAATTATTGCCTCATTTTTCAAAGAATCATATGTTGAGTGTATACAACTTAAACTTGGCTGATCTCGTGTTCAAGATTATCGTCTAGAGACTTTCCAGCACATCTGTTATTCTTAATCACTCCCATTCTGACCACTTACTGTGCAATCTGTGATTTTACCACATACCTCATCGTGGGCTGATGACTACTGATGGATTTGGAAACCACCAGTTGTCAAATAAACAATACAATCAATATTTTAGTCTTTTGCAATAACCTTCACAGCTGAATGTCTGTTTAATAAATACTCCTATGTTTCCTTTCTTTTGTTTTTTTGCATGCACCACAGCAGTGTAGTAATGCATAATATCACTACAGACGCTCACTGAAGTGTTCCATAGTTCAGAGATTCACACGCTCCAAATGAAGAGCTCGTTCGATGACAGCCATCACTCCAACTTCACAAGCGCGCTCAGAGGAGATGAAAGTGTGTGGAGAGATTATGCTTTACTTTACACTGAAATGACCCTCCTGTCTGTATAGATATGTGCAGAATAGATTCAGTCCCTTTCACTTCATCACTGTGATCATCTTTTTCGGTCAGGCCCAATAACTACCTCCCGCCTCTACTTCTTTTTCCCCTCTCTCTCGATCTCTAAGAGCAATCAATTGTGAATTGGGCTCTGCCGGTAGGTTTTCTGCTCTCCTCTCGGGAGTTCTTACCATTGAAATAGACTCTTTGGACCGAGGCTCGGCACTGCTGAGAGGGTGTTTTCAGAGTGAGCGTGCTTCTGGCCAGCAGTAACAGCGACATTGATCCCTCTGCTTTCTCTTTGTTAGCCTCAACCAGATGACATAAAAACTTCTCCACATCAAAAGAGCTGCATGAAATCAGACACCACAATGTGGCACTTGCTGGACTTTTAACAAACAGCCAACTGGTGTCACAGACACAATATGTTCACCTGCCACGCAGAAGCAGTTGTTTCCCAGAGAAACGAACTGGTAGTTTCCTCCTGTTTAATTCATCAGTGTGCACATTTTTAGTTCAAAAACTGTTAGCCTGGTGAGAAGGTAATGTATCAGAAAACTTTACTTTTTCCTCCTTTTTTCTTATTTTGTTGTTGTTGTTTTTTTTCTTATTTAGTCAAGTGTGAGCCTTTTTAAAAAACTCCTACTGATTAATGGTGTGCAGAAGCGATGAGAATATGAGATTTTACATATTTCTACATTTTCTGACTGTTTTCCTTTTTTTCCTCTTTCTGTGCTCACAACAGGAGAGGCGGTGCCTGCATGACTGCACTGATTGATTGTTTTCCTGTTGTAATTGATCTGCTGTTAGTTATGCATCATTGTGTTTTTATTGGCAAATATTTTTCAGGAAGCACCTCTACGTGTGTGTCGGTGTGTTTGTGGAGAACGATACCCCACGGTCCAGGATTTTTCCATTTCTCCGGCTTTCCTGAAATGGTTTGTAATTTGAGATTAGGGGCCATCTGGGAGGGAAGAGGGTGAAATGTAATCCGAGCGCATTCACTTACTCAGTTTTAGCCCAGCTTTTGTAACAGAGCAGCATATTGGATTTTTCTGCAGGCGTGTTGGTGTGTTATTTTCTGTGAGTGAGAGAGCGAGTGCGGTCAGCATCGACAACGGCCGCAACATGTAAAATTTATAATGTCCAGCAGCACCCAATGAACCAGTGGTCAGCTTGATATACTAGCACAAGTCCCGTCTAATGCCTCCTTTCTTCGCTCTGACTCCACTGAACCACAAAGCAATACAGTTCCACTGATTAGAAGCTTTGTTCTCCTTTATAGTGGTCATTAGCTGCATCCCTGCCAGCTCTTCCTATGAGAGCTATTGGCTGCGCTTCAAGTGATGCCAAACTCTTGCAAGTTTTGAAATTAATGAATGTGAATGAGGGTGTTACTGTAAAATCTGTCAGCTCTTCTACAAACATAAATAACAAAGCGAGGATAATTGCTTCCATGGTGGCACCTACATTGTAAGTGACAACAGGTGCCAGCATCAGCTTCAATTTAAGACGTTCATTACAGTGTGACATGTCACGTTTCAGCATCAACAAATCATTACCGTGTTAGTGGGACTCATTAGTTCAATTATTGAAAACAAGAAAGCTTTTGTGTCTCTGTAAAGCCAGGTTTTACTTGTTTTTTCCTATTGTCAAAGTGTCAAACCTTTTTTTTATCTCTTCATTAGCTCATCCACCTAGTTATTAGTAATGACTGAATCATATTAATTAACTTTACCAATGGCCAAAGAGGAAAATGGTTTGAGTACCCAAACACAGGGATTCCACAGTAGGTCGTCAGGTTAGCGCTGTAAAGGGATTGTTGATGTGATTTGACGCTATAACATTTAAGTCAATTGAACTGAAATAGCTAAGACTAATCATTAAACATTGAAAATTAACTCTACAGTTATGCTATCAGCCCTGGTAGGCATTGGCATTCACCTTGTGGCTCTTTATGTGTTTGCTTTGGTTTTGTTCCACATATACAGGAAGGACCTCACATGACAAAAGCTTTACACTCTTGAAATTAACTTACAGAGTTCGTGTTTGTTTCAGTTAACTTTGATAAATATGTTAAGTTGGCAGTGTGACTCCATTCAGTCATAGCATAGTGCAGTCATAATATTAACACATTTCTTGAACTGACCTCTGACGGGCCTGGCTGGGCGACGGTGGGGCTCAAAGGCTGGGTAGCAGAGGCCATAAGCCCCAGAGTGAAGTCTAGCAGGGCTGAAGCCAGATGGCCAGAGGTGACTGAAGTCACTGGCTGACACCCCGATCCCGCCCCCAGCGGCCTTACGTCTTAACGTGGAAGGCAGACGAGGAGACTTGGGTGCTGGGCTGGCTAGAAAGGAAAATTATGGTAAACTTCTCATTGGTAATTATGGACAATACAAGATCTATCAGCAACCTTTTTAGACTTTAGATAATTCACATGAAACCAGCTGCTCCCTTATTTGCAACGGGGTCACCACAGCCAATGGATTACATACTTGAATTGGCACAGGATTTTCTGCAAGATGTCCTTCTTGGTGCATACTTCCCTGGAATTTATGCCTCCTCCTGGTCTTGGAATGGCAATGTTTTTGGTATTTTAGGTGAATGTGTTAAAACTACACTGCGGAGCCACTACACTGGGTTCTGTAAGAACTGAAGGGGTGACATGACCACCTCCTGGAGTGTCATGTGCGAGTGTGTGGTTTGCAGTTAGCGGATCCAGATTGCAGACTCAGAGGTAGATTCAAAACAAGAGAAATAAACAGCCTAAACTGGAATCTAGAACTTACATGACTGAGTAAACAGGGCACACACACACAAGGAGGGAATGACAGCGACATGACGAGGAACAGAGACAAACTGAGGATCCAACCAACAAAACAGGGGAAGCGAAAACTAAACATAACGCACGCAAGACTGTCACAATAAAACAGGAAACAGACAGAGACCAGCCACAGGAAAACATGGGAAACACACACTGAACTCAATGACTAAATACAGGGAATGAAGGAAGGCGACAGAGACAAGACTAGAAAGAAACAGAACGAGGGTGAGAGAGAGGAACACAGAGAGAACAGCGGAAAGCTAACATTCACTGCAACAAGGTTTAACTGCCCGCCTGTAGATGCACTTGGGGAAAAAATGACAAGACTTTGGAGCATGCTCAGTGGAAAAAGTGTCCAATGCTGAGCTCGTTGGAAAGCTGGTTTCTTAATTTAGAAGTGTAATGTCTCTTAAGCAGCAACCTCCCTTGTGTAAGTGGTTTTAATTTGAAGAAAAACAGCACGTATCCTCTTTAGCAAATGAAATTGTGGCCTAATTCAGGTAGTTTATATATGAGAGTCACTGATGAACAGAAGGGGATGTAATTTTAATAGTATCTTTAAGTACTGCATAAAAGAGTACTTTGATATACTCATCTTTGACAGAGTCCAAATGCTTGATTGTTTGTCACAAAAGAAAACTCAAGACCACAGCAATTAGCTATTGATTGCCTTAATGGTGTTTTCAAGTGATTTTTGAGTGTGTGTGTGTGTGTGTGTGTGTGTGGTGTGTGTGTGTGTGTGTGGTGTATGTGTGTGTGGTGTGTGTGTGTGTGTGTGTGTGTGTGTGTGTGTGTGTGTGTGTGTGTGTGTGTGTGTGTGTGTGTGCGCGCGCCATGGACCAGGCAATATGTGTTTCAAGATACTCAATTTGATCACAAAGACCACAGGGTATTTCAGTCTGTACTGAACACACACATTATTTGATTGAGAAAGTTTCTGGGTATTTGTCTTGTGTGTAATCATGCGCTCAGGCACCACAAAGGGATTGAGCTTTCGGAAGGAGCTTTCTGTTTTCACTTGCTATTTTCACAATCACCTGTTATATTATATTTAGCTCGTGTGTTCCTTCATAATGGAATTAATATTGCCTTTCACTAAGATTTCACAAAGTGAAATCTTGCTATCTATAATAGCGTTTAGAAATACTTAAGGGTTATGCTGGAATATGTCTGAGTACACTATCCTCTCATGTATTAATCATTGCTTTCAACCTGAGGCAGAGGAGAGCTGTGTTTATCAGCAGCTATGATGAACTGCACCCTTTCTCCTCAGCAGCAGAAGCATGTTTAGTGCTACAAGCGATGAAAATGTTCCTCAGTCATCCAGATGTGTAATCTGACAAAATGCAAACTTGCAGCTCAGTTATGAACTACTTTTTGTTTAGTTTATGGTTATCAGTGCATTTTGTTCACTGTTTGTCAAACACAGCTGTTGTAGAAACTGCTGCTATCATAGAGATACATCCAAGATGTCCTCTGACATCACTGCACTGGCATCACTGGAGAACACCAAAGTTCAATTCAGTTTTATTTATATAGCACAAAAGCAAAAAAGCACCTTGGTACGCTTTATATTATAAGGTAAGGACCCTAAAAAATAGAAAGAACCCTCCAACAATCAGACAACCCTCTATGAGCAAGTGTTTTGGCAACAGTGGGAAGGAAAAACGCCCTTTTAATAGGAAGAAACCTCCAGCAGACCCAGGCTCAGGGAGGGGCGGGGCCATTTGTCACGACTGGTTGGGGATGAGGGGTGGAAAACAGAACAAAAGACATGCTGTGGAAGAGAGCCAGAGATTAATGATAACTACCAGAGGTGACTGAAGAAGAAACACTCAGTGCATCATGGGAAGCCCCCAGCAGCCTAGGCCTATTGCAGCATATCTATGGGAGGATTTCCAGTCACCTGATCCAGCCCTAACTATAATCTTTTTAAAAAAAAGCAAAATTTTAAACATATTCTTAAAGGTAGAGAGGGTGTCTGTCTCCCAAATCCAAACTGGGAGCTTGTTCCACAGTATAGGGGCCTTAAAACTGAAGGCTCTGCCTCCCATTCTACTCTTAAATATCTTAGGAGCCACAAGTAAACCAGCAGTCTGAGACCAAAGTGTTCTGTTGGAGGGAAATGGTACTATGAGGTCCGAGTTAAGATGGAGAATGTTTTTAAATTTGATTCTGGATTTAACAGGGAGCCAATGAAGAGAAGCCAATTTAGGAGAAATATGCTCTCTCTTTCTAGTCCCTGTCAGCATTCTGTATCAAGTGAAGGCTTTTGAGGAATTTTAAGGAGAGTCTGATGATAACAAATTATAATTAGCCCAGTCTCAAATTTGAATGGGGTGGCTGTAGTTCAGGACTAAGGCTACGTTCACACTGCAGGTGAAAGCGCATCAAATCTGACTTTTTTGACCCTATGCGACCCATATCCGATCATGGTATGACAGTTTGAACGGCACAAATCCGATATTTTCAAATCCTATCTAGGTCACTTTCGTATGTTTTAGAAAGCAACTGCTGTTTGAACGGTCATGTCACATCAAATCCATCTTTTACGTCACCGACACAAGACAGATGCCAATTATCAGCGCCGGAGAAGACAAACAAGAAAGCATGGCGGCCGTTGTTAAAGCACGGGCTCTATTTTTTCTTAGTGTCCTTCTTTCTTTAATTAATTTGTCAAAATTCTGTCGGTTACGACTGTGTAGAAATTGATAGACTGCTGCAACAACACCTACTAGCTCTGTAGCTGCTATTGTTACTTCTGTAAACAGAGTGCGTTGTGTGTGACATCTTCTTTTGCGAATGCGGGCTACTTTGAGGGCCGTGAACCGTTCGCACTAGAGCGCATTTGCTGTCACATTTTATTTGTAGTGTGAACCACCAGACAAAGAAAATCGGATTTGATCAAGAACTTGGAATTGAGCATTAAGACCTGCAGTGTGAACGTAGCCTTAGTGCAAGGCATCTACTAATCGGAAGGTTAGTGGTTCAATTCCTGGCTGCAACCGTTTCCAGTTTGCACGCCTTGGGAAAGATTTTGAACCACAAGTTTCTCTTGTTCCTGGAGTATGAATAAGTGTAGAAAAAAGTGCCTGTATAAATAGGTGATTGGTGTTTCATAGAGCGCTTGAGAGTAGAGTGAAAAATCACTATCTAGGTGTTTCAGCATCACTCTGTGACAAGATGTTTCTAAATTTAAAAATAATATGCAAATGCAAGAAAACACTCCAACATGTTTGTTTAATATTCACATTGAAAGAGAGATCCTGGTCAAAATTCCGCACAGTGTTACTGCAGGCCAAAGTAATACCATCCAGAGTAAGTATCTGGTTGGACATCATGTGTCTGAAGTCAGACATTGGACATTAAATAAATGCTGTCCAATGTTGAAACAATAAAACAAATATTTTACATTCATATAAATTGAATTATTCTGCTTGCAGATAACAGCTTGTATCTCCAAGAGTTAGGTTTTGATAGATTTTTATTGTACCACTAAAGTTTCTTTCTGTGCTCCAGGGGGAAAACAAAAAAAGAGAAAACTATGAAGCCTTGGTCTGAACACCAGTGTTTGCTTGCGCTCAGAGCATGGCCATCGTTTCCAGTGGAGGGAGCAGCTGTGCTCTCCTAGACAGCCGTCTGACCAATGGCAGCACATACTGCCTTGATTTACTGCCAGGATCTATGGCCAAAGTCCAGCTAAATAGAACTCTGGCCCTAAAGTGAATGACCACCTCAGAGCATGTACAGTGGGAGTCAGGAACTTTAAGAGTACTTAAGACAGAAAAAAGTTGCTGTAGAAAAAAGTAGTAAAAATGTTAGTTTCAATCCAACCAGGACTAAAATGTATTTATCATTGCTGTGAATGTCAGAAGACGAGGTACCAGGTTATAGTACGGTTATTGTTTGCATTCTGGAAGAATGATATAATCTATAACGCTTGTTTATTTCTTTAATCAAATGGTTGGCATATCATCACCAATTAAAACTTGCACACCATCCATCCATCACAGTTCAGCCCAGCCCCCAAACCATCCTTTTTCTGCTGCTAATCCAGGCCTAGTCGCAGTATGAGCAGAGATTCCCAGATTTCCCTCTCCACATCACCTTCTGCAGCACATCTGGGTGAGCCTATTGTCCCCTTAAAGTCCTGTCTTTCATTTCCATCCAAGATCTTATTTTTTTTGGTCACTGCCCACTGTCATCGCCATAGATAGATATGTAGATTGACAAGTAAATCAATAGCTTCACCTTCACACCTTCAACAGTATCCTCAAATACTTCAATTCCTCCACTTGAAACAGCGATACGTTTCCAACCCAGAGTGGGCATTCCCTTTTCCCAATGAGAAATATAGTCTCTTACTTTGAGGTCCTAATTCTCATCCTGGCCACTTCACATTCTTCTGCAAACCACAACAGTGTGAGTCGGGCGTTATCCCAAAGCCAAGAAAGAACCGAATTAATTTGACACCAGCGTTGCTACGTGATGCATTCAAGCGACACAAAGCTACATACTATGGTTTGATGCCTGAGGTAGCAGCAGGTGTTATGCAGGACTAGTACTTAGCAAAAAAAAGCTTGATTGGTGTCCTTAGAGAAGCCTGAAGGAAGCAGCTGGGATGAAGGTAAAATCAATGTGGATATGTTCATTAGATGATCTGAGGTTAATAGCATTACTGATGCTGCTCTGCTGTCTGGCCTTTGTGACAAAAGGTCAGCCTGAACCTATTAATACACTTGCAGGTCATACTTGGCTGCATGCAGGGAGTACTCTACTGAAACCACAGTAATACAAACCTGCACAGCTCAATCATATCCCCACCATGGCTGTCGCCGGCTTTGTGTCAAAAGTAATTAGTGATGGGTTTCTAAAACAGCTCAGCGTGAATTGCGACCCCACCCACTAACACTCCCACTCACCTAAACACGCAGCCACACATCCCCTCCGCTGCCGGGTGCAGCACGAGCCTCCCCCCTAATGACAAGGGCGTGTGTTGCAGTGTGAAGGGCTGTTATTTTCTGACATGGGAGCAATTTAACACATCGCGGCACATTGTGAATTAAAGTGAAATTCTTTTTCTCACTTCGAACAAGATTCGGAGTATGAAATGTGACATCAGACTCAGCCACTGACAAAAATGACCTTTTCCCCACGGCCGAACAACTCAATCCACCTCTCGTTTGTCTTTTGGGTGTTCTAAGAAGTTTTCAAAAATTACAAAGTTTTTTTCTCTTTACAAAACCTGAGAATTTCTTTTCTTTCTTTAGACGGGGAGAAACGGGGGTGAATAAGAACCATTTGGCATTTGTTCAACAGTTTTTATTACCCCTTGATTTGAACCTTTGTGGCTCTCTTGTACGAGGCACAGCCTCACATCAGCTGATGAAAGAAGCAATTTCCCTGCAAATCTAAACTGGTAGTCCTGCTTTGCTTCATTAAAAGGAAAGAGATTACCATGAGCAGGGATTTACCCATGATGTTGTACAATAGCAAATCTATTTCTCTCCATGTTATGTAACTTTCTGGGCCTGGAAGAATGCCACTTGCCCTCTCTCACTTGCTTACTCACCCTAAAACTGCAATTTCCCTTTAGGATTAATAAAGTGCTCTGTCTATCTGCGGCCACTTAACTTGATGGCTGGATTTTACTCACATTCCCTCACGAGGCGACGACTCAAAGGGCAGCCCTCTGGCTCTTCACCCTCAAGGAAGCCAGTAGGTGAAGCCGCAGTGCATCTTCCTTTAGCCATGTGCATTTGATGGATGACGGGGGATGAGGTATAAGCTGGAGAGTTGACTGGGAGGCAGTAAGTGCATGCCAAAGCATTGGTCACATGGAGAGCCATGCCTAGCTAGCCTTCAGGACAGAGGATGCCATGACCCGGTGCCCACAGGAAACATTTCTACAGATTGAAAAAATAGAAGCACTCAGCTGAGAGTTACTGCTCATGTGCTTCTTTCTGATGGCCTCTGGACTGAAACTAGTAATGGATTACAAGAATATTACAGAGCCATATGCACTATGCAGCTTTCATTTTAGGCTATTAGATGATTTTCATTGCCAGTGTCTGAAAAGCTACCCTTACGTTCTTGTTTGTCTTTAACAGCTGGGACTGATGATGACGGACGAATTTTCTGTGTGATGCTTGTTCTCACTTTGCTTTGACATCAGTGTTTTCTTTTGCACTTGATAATGGTAATCCTGACATGTCCATTAATAAGTCCACTAATGCCTAGTGTCTGTGGCACATACTCCAACAAAAACTCCACACTGGGCTGAAAAACTTCAGGTAATATTTTGCTAGAGACAACTCCAGCAAGCAAGCCGATTAAGGTTGGTCAGCTAGTTGTGAAATTAGGTTATTTTTTAATTCATTTTTTCTGCTGGCCTGCCTTGCCACAACAACACTCAACTGCTATATACAGTGATCTCATACGGACACCAGTATGTACTGTTTTAACTGATGATAGCTACATGCAAGATTGCATTCAGTTACAACACTGCAGTTCATTCAATGGCTGACAAGTCAGTTTTCATTAATAAATGCAACTATAAGGTTAAGTGGCGGCAGATAGAGTAAGCAGTGGTCGTTTAAGGCAATGCTTTGTTCAAATGAAAGCTATAGATATATATGTATTCCATGTATTTCAAAGGGAGGAGAAACAGTGTGTTCCACATTTCACTTTTTGTTTTGCCTTGAAGGCCAATATCATTGGTGTTAAGCAGCCGTGTTGCCCTTCTTTATTGATGTGCATATTACAGCAGCAGTGGGCTCTCCACCCGTCTCATGTTTGCAGGAGGCATTTTAAACCAGCAGCCCTGCGTGGAGCCTCCATGTCAGATCTCCGGGAGAGGGACATTGATCTCGTTAAAGTGTGCCTCATTGTGCCCTCTGGAAAGAGAGAAAGGGTTGTGTTGAACTGTAATTGATAGATTGATAGTTCACCCTCTAGTGACTAAATGTAAGCAATACCCACCCTTTTCTTGCACTTTCAGTAATCATACACAGCTATGCACACATGCAGCAAGATGCTGGGACTGCCGGATGGAACCTAGAGATGGGCTCTGAAACAGATTCACAATGCTGCATAGTATGCCTTTCTTTTATTATTCCTTGTAATCAGAGTGATTGTGTGCAACTGCATATTGATCTGGTCCTCTGGCCACCAATCTAGAGGTTAATTCATGCCAAAGGGGGTAATGGCCCAGCATGGCATCAGTCAGATTATCTGGTGCAGTTGTAATCAACTAATCACTGACCGTCAACATGAAGGGTCACATGTTTGCTGCACCCATGATCCACAGGACTAACAAGTCCGATTTTTCCTGAGGCTGATTTATTTTATTGAATTTAGAAATGTTCTTAAAAAGTGTGTGTGTATTTACAGGTATATACATACTTTAGCTTTGGTTATTTAACCCTAGCAATCCAGTTGGCTCATAGTTTTCCAGCTGTTTTGTTAAAGCATATTTGTAAACCTAATGGTTTATCTGCTTCTTGGCTAAAGAACCAGATAAAGACAGCATCGTTCTGATTGGTTACTCTTGCAAAAAAAATATTCAATCAGCATGTGACTCGGGGCTCAATGGGCATATTAATATTAATCTCTCTTTGTGACATCATGAAGAGCTAGGAGTAGAAAAAACTGTCCAAAATTGAGAGTTTAGAGGAATCTGAACTCTGACCTCATTATTTCAAACTTTGGTGATTATGAAGGAAAAGGACATTTGACTGTAAACAAGCAAAAGCATAATATGACAGCACTATTGACTCCTGATATACATGAGTGTCTTTTGTCATACAGATCAAAATTAGATGGAAGGAAGAACTGCCAGGTTCAGTGGGCCACACAATGCAGAAAAACTTGGACTAGAAAACGATTTTGCATCAAGTGCCAGGCATGCATATTTAATTCAAATGACTAGGCGCCATATTTAAGGCAAGTACCCTTTTATTTCATCAGTATTTCATTTCACTCACATGCTTCACAGATGGCTAAAGTTTGCGTTTTGGGAAATTGTTCCATGAGCTTCGTTGTATTTGCGTGTAACGTGATCATGGGCTAGCTAGGTCTAATAGGAAGTGAAGATAGTTTAATGCTTTAATGTTTGTCTTCAGAAACCTTGCATGGAACAATGAATAACCCTTGTAACTGATACACATTATGTAGCTCCAAATCACAACAACTGTCACAAGTCACTTTTTATTGTAAGGTAAACCCCCTACAATATCAGAGAGAAAACCCCAACAATCATCCAATCACCTATAAGAGAGCGGGAAGGAAGAACTCTCGTTTAACAGGAAGAAGCCTCTGGCAGAACCAGGCCCAGGATACAGTAGCCATGACTGGTTGTGAGTCTACTACAAATATGCATCATCATTTAATGGGTGATAGGAGAACAGGGTGCATTCATCTAAGAATACTTGCCAGTGATTATGGTATCAAAGCATGCCCATCCTTAGGATTGTCCGCTGATGTTACTCAGCTTGCATTATTCCTGGTTGTAACAACTCTTTTGCACTGGCCAGTGAAGCAACAACAGACGTTCAGAGACAGAACAACCAGAGTTGTAGTAGAAAAGCATCATTCTGTGATTTTTAAGATGCATGGCTTGAATCACATAGAAGCAAATCTCATTTATCGTGTGAACATTTGGCCCAACAGGAAGGTCTAGTCTCAACTGTACTGTCTCTGGAAGTTGGTGTGTAAACATTTTCAGTTTCCTTCCAGTCAAAGTCAGACTTCAGCAATTATTCTGCCACATTTGACTTTTCAGTATACAATAGACACATCTTCTTTTCTTCTTTGTCAATATGTGAGGTTTACTTATGCACAGCAAGTTATGAGGCTGCAGGACGCGGCAAGGCCACGGTGAGTCGTGGTAAATGGATGCTTCTTGGTTTGCATTCCGTCTCTTAGCGTTTCCTACTGTTTCATTTATTCATCTAGACATATTCATATATTTCCAGCCACTGTTTA
The DNA here is from genome assembly GCF_057381845.1 of Rhamphochromis longiceps. NCBI lineage: Eukaryota > Metazoa > Chordata > Actinopteri > Cichliformes > Cichlidae > Rhamphochromis > Rhamphochromis longiceps. The sequence continues at coordinate 6,374,016 of NC_140561.1, forward strand.
ACTGATCATTCTGTTTGTGCATACAATCAACAATTTGCTTTTGATTAAAAAGAAATTGTGCCAATTCATATTCTACTCATTTGGCTGAGCAAAGCACATAATTACATTTTGGAGATGCATGTTTTGTTTTGTTTTGTTTTTTTTAAATGAATGTTATTATTTGATAATTTCCTCCGTTTGGGGATGTCACAATGCTCCGTATTTTTGCATCAGCCGATGCAAGACTGATGTTCTTTTTCTATTGTAAGCATAATTCGTAGAAGCCTGACTTATTTCAGTTTATTTAGAGTAGAAGCTCATCTCTTCAACTCAGTGCTCTATATTTCATATGGCAGTTAACCAATCTGTCCTTCACATCATATTATCTCATAGCAGTCTTATTAAATTAAGCAGTCTAAATTAAAATTGTAATGTTTTAGCAAAGACTGTACATAAAAGATAGACTATCATGGTCTTAAGGTTGGATTATGTTTCAGAGTTATAGATTCTTATTTAATTCTTGTTCTTTATTCTTGTTTTATTTTAAGTTTTCGTTTCTTTTAGTGATTATTCACCAATGATTTGTTGTAGCGAGTTTTTGGTATATGGCTAGATTTTGGTTTAGTTTTGATTCTGTTTTTTATTCTGCCTCCTGAGTTGTTGGAGGCTGCCTCTCTGTATTGTTTTAGGGTCTTTTCCTTACAGTATAAACCACATTTAGGTGACTGTCATGATTTGGTGCTATATAAATAAAACTGAATTAAGCGAGTAATAAACAGTAATAGAATAAACCATATTTCTGTGGTCTGACTTCTATAATCAAGTGCAACATGGAATATCCACATGGGCTTTATTGGATGTTGCCAGAAATCTTTTGAAACATTTTCCTTGGTTACCCTGTAGTAAGTACATGTGAGAGACAGAAGATGCATTGGTGTGTAAACATCCAAATTGGATAACACAAACACAATCTGAAGCTTTTCCATTGCAAATGTGGCGCTACTTTAGGCTATAACATTAAATGGGGTCTTCTCAGTCTTCCAAATTCATGCAAAGCCTCCACCGAATGCCTTGAGCACTGCTGCTGAGAGTGATTTAAACTCCATCACCGCCCGTTTGGGATATTTGATCAATTGTAGCCATGGTTACAGAAGAGGAGTGTTTAAGGCAGTTTGAGCTCAAGGATAGAGAGGGAAAATAAAGTTGAGGAAAAACAATGAGATAATGATAGAAGTCCTTCAGTAAAGCATCAAAAAATGAAAAGAAAGAGACTAGACCAGGGGTGGGCAATCTCAGTCCACGAGGGCCGGTGTCCCTGCAGGTTTTAGATCTCACCTTGGGTCAACACACCTGAATCACATGATTAGTTCGTTACCAGGCCTCTGGAGAACTTCAGGACATGTTGAGGAGCTAATTTAGCCATTTAAATCAGCTGTGTTGGTTCGAGGACACATCTAAAACCTGCAGGGACACCGGCCCTCGTGGACTGAGATTGCCCACCCCTGGACTAGACGATTGAGCAAAAGTGAAAAATGTGAGTGAGACTGAGCTTTTCAGCTAAATAATTCTTTTCACAGCTTCCATTGCTGTGGATCCTTCCCGCCTGGAGCCCAAGGTCAGCTCAGACCAGGCAGCCAAAGCTTGAGGAGCTCTGCTCTTTCGTTTTCAGTGTGCCATCCACACTAAAGATATGGGTGTTCATCTCTATTTCACTTTTTTTCTTGAGACCAGGATAATAGGCACATTAAGTCTTCTGTCATGCCTGCAGCTGTAATTCTCTTAGAGTTGTTCTTCTTTCTGTGCACATGGCTCACTTCCTGTCTTCTTTAATCATTGCTATCATCCACAAGCTCCAGATTACCTTACTTGTCTCTTCTTCCCCCTCTTATATCCTGGTTTGGGTCTGAACAGTGCCAATACAACATTATAGTTATACTGGATTGTTACTACACTTTAAAACACATGATGTGACTACACTGTGGGGTAAATGATCCATATGGTCTGAGTGACTAGTGTTACTAAATAAGAGCTGAGTTAATGTAACCCAGATGAAACCAATTTAAATGTGATACTTACATGTTAAGGTTGTTGTTATTCATAGATTTACATTTGCAGCCAGAATCTTACCTGGTCCAGCATAAGGAAGGCAGGGGGTGACTTTTCGCACACATGCCCCATTAACTAGAATTTAGGATGTTTTCTGAAACTTGTCATAGTGTTCATGTTCAAAGAGGTGAAGGCTGTTCCAGAGCAGTTTGTACAGAGTAACAGAACAGTGCTAAATGGCTCTAACAGAGGTGCTCAACAGAGCAAAAAGACAAGTACATTAGAATCTCTAGTTTTAGAAAATGATACCTCACATCCCAACAGGCAGTTTTATTGAATGGCCCCCACTAAATGCTAGCATTGAGCACTTTAAAATACTACATTGGCTTCAGCTTCAAGCTATGCTGGTTTCTTATTGGACAATAATAGCAGCAGCTGCCCAGCCAGCTCAAACTTTCAGATATCTCGGGTGGTCTCTGCTGTCGTAGGGTAATGGTTGACTCTGCTGTAAGTTCATATACTATAACTGCTAACAAGTGTCAGCATTAAAGCCACAGCTCTATTTTCACACTCTGCCAAACATACTGTAGTCTTTCACTGTCTCTGTGCAACAAGATTTAACATTGGGATCTTTCCCATATCCTGTTTAACCAAGGTCTCATCTATAGGTTGAAGGAGTCACCGCTTTGTGACAAAGAAAAATCCCACTTGTTGGCAGTTTGACAGCTTTTTTCCTTGTTCGCTATATATTAAAAGGAAGGAGAAAAGTGATCATTTCAGTTCTGTTGCTGGGGTGCTGCTGCCACTGCTGCAGAAGAAGAAAGTGCTGCATGCTCTCTTTATCTCCCTCCCTCTTCTTTCTTTACCAACATCTAAGCTCTCATTTGCTCCACTTTTCTGCACTGAATGCAGAGGATGTGATGATAGATTTGTGTAGTGCACTGAGTCATCTGCACAGCAAGGGCATAAAGTGGATCCATTCATTGTGAGGACCAAAAACTGAATTGCCATGGCACTGTAATTCAATAACATGTATAATCCTGCCTTAGCTTTCCAAATGAAAGATGTTGTCAGCCACTGTGAAATTAAATAGAAATGTAGGATATGAACATGTGAGACTTGGATCATCTCCTTTTTAAAAGGAAAAACACAGTCTAAGTTCTCTTAAAGTAGTCTGACAGGATGTAAGCTTGAGTGCAGCAGACTTAGTTAAGCAGCTTTAAGTGAGATGCGTCCACTGTGTGTGTGTGTGTGTGTGTGTGTGTGTGTGTGTGTGTGTGTGTGTGTGTGTGTGTGTGTGTGTAGGTGTGTGAACATCACACACAGTCAATAGGTTTCTGAGCCACAAGCTGCACTCTTGGGCACAACTAGGCTGTGCTTTGTTGCAAGACAGAGATATGCAAACGTCACCATTGTCATTCAGATCATATCCTTGCTAAACTTGAAAAACAATAAATATTTTAGTTTGCTTCCAAGACCTCTGGATCATCACACAAAACTCTGATTTGAAGAGGTTTGGTGTTGTGTTCACTAACTGGAACTGGAAAAGTCATCAGAAATCTGGAGGGTGAAGAGTACCTTAGTAAGTCATCATCGCAGCTTTGTAACCTTGGACGACTCAGAGTCTTACTAGTCATCCTACTTATGAACTTGGAGTGTGTATTACGCACAATACAGTTCAATCACACACAGTAGTATAGTATACACTGTGGTATAGTTTAACATGCTGCTGGGGAACCTGTTGGAGTGGGGCTAGGGTTAGAGTTCCATTTTAGAAACATGCTAAACAGGCACTGTAAAAGAAATTCGAACATGTTACCTTTTAAATGAAGTCTCTTACATGCATTTTGGCTTCACAGTTTTACTCTGAAATTATGTGAAAATGCAAGATAAAGGGGTAGATGTGGATCAGATTTGTTTATTCACATGTGAAAATCTGAAAATTCCAAATTGAGCCACAAAATCAATGGTGCAAATTCATCCTGCAAAATTACGTGAGTCAGAAAAATATTTTTAACTACCGAAATGTTCATAGATTTTACATGTCCAGTGGGTAAAACACTGAATACTTAATGGTTTGTTGGTAAGTACAGCTGGCATGAGGCCCTGGGGTGGACACAAATAGCTTGAGGATCATTAAGGGAATGGACATCAGGAACACATTGTTTAACTTATGCGCTGACCAGTGGACAGATGTATAGTCTGACTAACTGTTAGTAGGAGTATCACTTTGACTAGAACCAAATTCATGGTGGTCTTCATTGACCTAATCCAGCGGTGGGCAGCACTGCTTTCACTGGCACTGACTGGTTTCTCCCAGACAGCTGATATTAATATGTTTTATTTCTAATCCCCTGACAAAAGACTTTTTTAGAGCAATATGTTAGGGACGTATCACTCTCTTACATATGTTTAGACTCATGCTGTAACCATCATAGTTGATATTTTGTTGCACACTTTAAGTTTAGTAATCTTGTTTTACTTTAATAAGTATCCATCCTTAATTTAAACTGCTATGTGTTAGACAGTCATGGATGGCTACATTACATTTTACATCAGCTACTTTGTATGATTACTTAGACCTGGGTAAGAAGGCAAACGCGGAAATTACCCAAAGATATATGACTGTTCATTGCCGTGTTTAGCAGTGCATAAAATTAATAATGATTCAGAGCAGATTAATCAATTGGTGTGTTTCTGTTTGCGCAGCAAGGAAGAAACAAAATGATTTTGTGTGTATTTCACTCAGCACTCCTCTAACATCTATAGTAATGCTGAGAGGAACAGAGGAAACTGTTTCTAATGTTCTGCATTCATTAGCCTACTTCCAAATCACTTGTTTTGATCAGCAGTGTAGCTGAGATGTTGTGTGTTGTGTGTGACCTCGTTTTGCTTGAGTAAAGATTCAGCCCATGTGGAAAGAAGTTTTTGTTTTCTGTAGATTTTGTGTTTGTAAGTCCTTTAAAAAAAATCCACAGACATTAAACACTCACCGGCCTTTTTGCTAGGTAAATCTGCTCGTTAACACGGATATCTAACCAGCCAATCACTTGGCAGCAACTCAGTGTAGACCATCATTATCTCAGACTGGTTTCATGAACATGACAATGACTTTACTGCACTTAAATTGCTTTTACCTGATCTCAATCCAATAGAGTTGGATGTGCAGGCTTGGAGATTTGCTTCATTGATGCGCAGATGACAAATCTGTATTATCTGTATGATGCTGTTGCTGTGAACCAAAATCTCTGAGAAATGTTTCCAGCACTGTCAGGACCTTGTTAAATCTATTTGTAAATAACCCTAAATACTATTATTTAGTTCCTTGCACCTTATTTTGCCACTTATTGCCTTTATCTACTATGAGCTTTCTGTTTGAGTTTTGAAGCTATTATTTTGAAGGGACGACTCCCTGTAAAACTGGTTTAACGGAGCCCATGGAGATTTATTTTGTCATTAGCAGCCCCCTTGATAGAGGCGCAAGGTATGTTTATGACGAAGATAAGGACATGTTTTCTGTGACAGAGGTTACATTTGTTAAATTTTATGTAGAAGGTTAGTTTGTGTTGTAAAGGTTTAAGATTGTAAGAGTGTGGATTTTCTACTTGCACGCAGTTTTTGTGTATACATTGCCAGCTCTTACAGTGAGATTGAGGGTTTATTGCCGTTAAACCTGAAAACTTCATCAGTAAAGTGTCATCCTTCATCGGATGCCATAAAGACTTATGGCACTTCCGAAGGCAAAAGCAGGTTCAACCAGTACTATCAAGGTGTACTTAATGAGATGATTTGTGAGAGTATATCTGTATAACTTTGTATATATCTGTATATCTGCTGTAAAACATTAACCTAACCCAATCCTACCCATAATCCTAGATACATTGCTCAGGACAGTGTGTCATGGGCAGTGTGTCTAGAGAAATGGAAAGCTTGACAGACCAGTGATGCCTAATTATTTATGAGCAATTATTACAGAATTTCTGATTGCTGTGTTTTAGGGAAGCAGTTTATTGGTGCAGGCAGTCATACTGATACTTTGTCGCATTTTGTATACCCTAATTTTTTACTTACCCCGGGGCCTGTCTCAGTGCAGAGGGATTAGGCTACATCCGTGGATGGATGACAGCAGGGAAAGAGATCACTGTTTGTTCTCAGAGTCTTCCCTCAATCTGTTATTGAAGGACACAAATGGGTAAGACGCAGGTCCAAGGCCAGATTGATAGTTTGACTGGGTTACTGGGGGAGTAATGATGCTTGCCTTCTCTCACTAAGATTTTACAAGTGCCAAAGGGTAGAAGTCAAGGCAAATTGGATTACATCCTTTGAAGATGAAGTTGTTCTTGGTGTTGACCTTGGAAATTGTTCAATTGTGATTCAATTTGAAGCCCATACAATCAGTTGACTGATCACTGTAAACACAATGACAAATGCATCCCTCGTCTGCCTCTGTCACACTAGTAATGGATCTTCCCTGCAACACTGGCTTACATTGTGAGTATTACCCTGCTCCTAATCTGATTGTCAGATAAAGCCGTTTTCATATTGCAAAATCTTAAACAACCAAATCTCATTGCGGCTGTGAATGTCTCTGCCTCAAATTATTCCCGCACATTAAAGGATCCCAGAAATGTTGAGTCGGATTTCTGCAAACCCCCAACTGTGAGAATCACAGGGAAATATTCACATACACCTCCTGTGGAGTCGTAGTCTCTATTGTTCTGACTCAGGTGATTGCTCTACTCTTTGTTCGCTTGGATGAAACAGCTCGCTGTCACACTTTGCGTGCACTGGAATGGGAGATAATTAACTGTAATGATAATGGTCGCCTTTTGCTGTTTCGATTAGTATCATTTTAATCATCATTACATTGTTGTCTGGCTGTGACATGATGTTAATAGGATGTGGTGATAGTGTGTATATAGGGAGGGCGATGGCATTGGCTCAACAGGCCGGAGAGTACCAGCTTTCAGCTTTGCATGCTTCAGAACAGCTCTACTCATCACTATCAAATCATTTCCATTATGGATCATTGTGTTTTGCAGGTTAAAATATAATGTTTCAGGCATGATAGATTTTGTTTTGCCTTTGAAAAGTGTTTTGTAATTGAGTGAGTGCACTGCTTAAGGGTATCTAACCCTGGCATACACATCTCAGCACCTTCTTTCACACTTCAGTGAAAGTGTTTGTCTTCAATGGCTGCACTGATTTAATAAATTAGCTGTGGAATTTCTCTCCGTGTATTTTAAAAAGCACTGGATGCAGTTATATACATTAGGCCTTATCTGCCTGGTAATTAGCAGCCAACAGTTTAGATATCACCAGCATTACATGAGAAGCCACGCACATTTTTTAGAGAAACCCGGGGAGGCTGGGGAAGCATTGAGTCCGAATGGACCATGTTCAGCACCTCCATTGCCGAAGCCACTGCACTGAGCTGCGGCCACAAGGTAGTTGGTGCCTGTCGTGGTGGTAATCCCCGAACCAAATGGTGGACACAGTGGTGAGGGGAGCCACCAAGCTGAAGAAGGAGTCCTACCGGGTTTGGTTAGCCTGTGGGACTCTGGAGGCAGCTGACAGGTACCGACAGGCCAAGCGGAATGTGGCGCAGGCGGTGGCTGAAGCAAAAGCTCGGGTGTGGGAGGAGTTTGGAGAGGCCATGGAAAAAGACTTTCAGACTGCCTCGAAGAGATTCTGGCAAACTGTCAGGCGACTCAGGAGAGGAAAGCGGTATTCTACCTGCACTGTGTGTAGTGCGGGTGGAGTGCTGCTGACTTTGACTGAGAAAATTGTCGGGTGGTGGAAGGAATACTTTGAGGACCTCCTTAATCCCACTGGCACATCTTCTGTGGCTGAAGCAGAGTCTGGGGATGAAGGGGATGACCCGCCAATCTCTGGGGGCGAGATCATTGAGGCAGTTAAACAACTCCTTGGTGGCAGAGCCCCTGGGGTGGCCAAGGTCTGCCCCGAGTTCCTGAAGGCTCTTGATGTTGTAGGGCTGTCTTGGTTGACACGTCTCTACAATGTTGCATGGAGATCAGGGGCAGTACCCCTGGACTGGCAGACCAGGGTGGTGGTCCCCATCTTTAAGAAAGGAGACCGGAGGGTGTGTTCCAACTACAGGGGAATCACACTCCTCAGCCTCCCTGGGAAAGTCTATGCCAGGGTGCTGGAGAGGAGAGTCCGTCCGTTAGTCAAACCTCGGATACAGGAGGAACACTCCTGTTCCTGGTCGTGGAACACTGGATCAGCTCTTATCCTCTCGAGGATACTTGAGGGTGCATGGGAGTTTGCCCAACCAGTCTACATGTGTTTTGTGGACTTGGAGAAGGCATTCAACTCTGCTTTTTGCAGATGATGTGGTTCTGTTGGCTTCATTGGGTGATGGCCTCCAGCTCGCCTTGGAACGGTTCACAGCCGAGTGTGAAGCAGTGGGAATGCACCTCCAAATCTGAGGCCATGGCCCTCAGCCGGAAAAGGGTGGTGTGTCCACTCCGGGTCAGGGACGAGTTCCTGCCCCAAGTGGAGGAGTTTAAGTATCTCGGGGTCTTGTTCACGAGTGATAGGAGAAGGGAGCGGGAGATCGACAGACGGATTGGTGCAGCGGCCACAGTGATGCGGATGCTGTACCGGTCTGTTGTGGTGAAGAGAGAGCTGAGTGTAAAACCTCCACATCAAAAGGAGTCAGTTGAGGTGGTTCGGGCATCTGACAAGGATGCCTCCTGGACGCCTCCTGGGTGAGGTTTTCCGGACATATCCCACAGGGAGGCGGCCCCGGGGCAGACCCAGGACACGCTGGAGAGGTTATATCTCTCAGCTGGCCTGGGAACACCTTGGTGTTTCCTCGGCTGGGGAGAGCGAGGTCTGGGCTTCTCTGCTTGGGCTACTGCCCCCGCGACCCGGCCCTGGATAAGCAGAAGAAAATGGATGGATGGATGAAATCTTTACCGTGTTAATGAGAAACTTCTGTTTTCTTTTACTTTATTAAACTGTGACATCTCTGTATATAAAAGATGGACATCTGAGATATTACCTGTTTGTTTTTGGACATGCATTGTGAAGCCTTATGTTCTGGTGCCAAAAGTGACCATAGTTTAATTAGAAGGAGAAGTGCCAGCAAGCTAAGCTAGCAGGCCAGTTAGCAAACTGCATCCACAGAATGCACAGGATAATGCTTGCTCACAGGGATTTGCTCACGGGATGGGCTATCCGGTTGTTCAGTGATGACGCGACGAATCCTACTTCCGGGTCTAAAGTAGTCTGCGTTTAATATGGCTTTTGTGTTGTTAACATGTTTAATGTTATGTATTTTCTTCTATTTGATCTCAAAAAGCTCCTAAAACAGTCAGTGATCCCTGTTGACCTCCCTAGGCTTTTATTACCACTAATCATTTATTTAAGCTCAGTTTTTAAAACCTTAGGATGTAACTACAGCCCAGCCCATGCAGCAGTATATGAATGACTAACCTCGTATTGTGGATGGATTATCTCAGTTGTTCTCCTGGCTGAAGTTTGGTCCTTTTACAGCATCCTGCCATGCGATTACATTTGTTCCTGATCACCGAGAACACTCACGTTAACTTTTATCGAGTGGAAAAAAAGTTAGCTTGTTTATATTATGCTAACATAGCTGTGTCGCTAGCGGTCACGTTGCACATCATTATATACCAGCTAGCCCAACTTCAGTAACCTTACAAACGTCACTGCTGTTTAGTTTTCTGTCTTCATTTATGCTGGAAGTGATAGCAGAGCTGTACGTTTTAATTTGTTTCCAAAACCCCGCAGTCAGGACATGCTATATTGTATTTAGATAGAAACTAGCGAGCTAACTCCCTGCTAACTTCTAACTCCGTTAAATGTCATAAATTCCGTTTTCATGGATGCCTGGATGTTAAACAGGACAAAGGAGGGGGGAACAACTAAGCTGTAGTGCCTCTTCACCTCACTGTACAATACCTTGTGCAATACTTTTTGTAAATAGTCAACAGTGCAATAGACTCAATACTTGAAATGTGCAATTCACTTGTATTTTTATTTTTTATTCCTATTTATTCTATTTATCCCCTTTGTATATTTTATTTATATTTGTCTCTGTATTTATATATGTGTGTGTGTGTATATATATATATATATATATATATATATATATATAACAATTCTGTAACTGTAACTTCGGTCGTTGCTGTGCTTTTTGGAAGTCGAATTTCCCAGAGGATCCCACCCGAGGGATTAATAAAGTTCTATCTTATCTTATCTTATCTTAAACTCAATTGTTACACCTGGTAGAGCAGAACGCTGATCATTTTATTAAAGATGAAAGACTTTAGACAGTTTTTCAACTCTCAGTAATGCCATAGTGATCGTTTGATATATGGACCTGCAGCGGAGTTTAGACCCAGACACGGCTAGTGACGTCAGACTGAACAACCGGATACAGTAACTGACAGCATGTCATATTATTTTTTAAGATAATTTCTAGAAAAATACCTTAAAAGACATCAATACTACAATCATGGTGTAGTTCAATGATTCTGCTAGGCTTTACTGGAGGTAAAGCCTAGCAGATAACAAGAGGATTTATGTCCCTGTTTTTGCAGACCTGAATATCCAAAAGGCCAAGCCCCTAATTTTCAAACAATAGTATAACGGAGTTATAAAAAATGACCCACTGTGGAGTTGTTGGGAAGAGGGAACCTGCTTTTTTACCAGACTCGGAGTATGCTTACTGCTGCTGTAGAGTTAAGAATTTCAACATGATAGTCTATGGCAGTAGTTCCCAAACTTTTTTTGCTAGGTATAGTTTGTTGGGTTTCTTTTGTTTTTGTTTTTTTTCCACTATGTAATAATATTCAACATTGTCATCAATACATTTTTTAAAAAATGTGCAAAATGGGTTTAAAAACATAAACAACTGTGGGATACAGTTTGTCCGTGACTTGAACCGGGAATACAAATTGTGGCAGGATCAGTGTTGTGCCAAGGTATGCATCCCCGACAAAACCCGCTCCCCACACTTAGGGAGCATTCGCTGGGCACGTAGTGCGGATCCAGTTTACTCCACCTCCATTACAGATTGGGCGTGGAAGCAGTGATATTTTAGTTTTGTGAAAAGTGAGTGTCATTACATTACCATTCAGTTTGAGGGTTACAACAAAAAATTATATATTTATTGTTCTCACGTGGTATTGGACAGGGTTATTTTAATAAACGAAGGACGTTTTACCTGATAATTATTTTTATCCTCCTATAACTTTCCTGAACAAAGAGCTAAAACCTTAGTCGTTATAAGAAATGTTTGTGAACTAAAAATCAAGAATTTGGGATACTGTTTGTTTGGAGATCCCAGCGTGTGCTCCCGATGCAGGGGAAATTCTGTCAGGGATCCCTACCTTGGCACGGCAACTGTCGTGGAGGTGAATCCAGTGGCAAGATATGCTTCATCATATGTTCTAGTCTTTGGCTTGGAAGCATATCTAGCAATGCTTCAACCTCTGCTTTGCTTTGCATTTCCATTATGCTAGCAGTGTCCAAGCATACTTTTTTTTTTTTTTTTCCCATTCCGCCCACTTTGGGAATCACTGGTCTATGGGATTGACTAGCTTCTGTCTCCAGTGGCTATTAGTGGAACTACTGTTTTTAGCACTTCCACGTTGCCTTCACTTTTTAGTCCCACAAGTTGCTGCTTAAGTATAGGCAGCTGAAGTTTCTGATATGGATCAATGTCTACAACTGCTTTTATTTTTAAAGGTTACACTCCATCAACACATATACATAATACATATAGTACTAATGTTTCTGGACTGATATTGGCACACACACAGTCTTTGAGTTGCTTCCAATCAGACAACTAAACCAGTCTGCTGTAGCTAAATCAGAGTTGATGGTATCTTGACGTAAGAGTAGTGTGAAGACGGGTCCATTTCCATGGCTAGAGATAGAAAATAAATTATTCAGGTGTGCCTTTGGCCTAATGTGAGGCATGATGAAAGTAGATTTTAGATTAACAATGTGCCGACACTACCCTTTTGCTCTGAAGCAGAGGTCCAGTGGGACATGTGGGACAAGCTTCAATCAGTGAAAACACACTGCCATCTGTTGGGCCAATCAGTTTTAGTGACTCCACACACACTCAGCAAGACACACACACACACACACACACACACACACACACACACACACACACACACACACACACACACACAGTGAAGCCTCACAACTCTGACTTAGTCATACCATTATTAAAACTTTGTAGCCATTTTCTCAGATGATATCAGTGACATCGGAGGGTCACCATGGTGAAATTAACCATCTTTGTAACAAGAAACAGGGCACTTATGCTCCTTGTCACTTTTTTTTGCGTACATGCTCGCTGCACTGATATGTTGAAAACTGCTTTCGGCTTGGCTGTCTCATGAAGTTAATAAAACATGTGCAACTGTATGATCTTGCACAGCCCCAAAGTGTCAGCAAAGAGGAGGGAGCAACATCATTTTAGGGACTCTATTTGCCAAAAATCTGGCAACAGGACTGACTGGCACCATGTCTTTTGAGTCAGGGCTGTTAGAATTTAGGATTTCATTCTAAACACAAACTCTTCATCAACTTTTAATTAAGCCTTAAAAGCATCAGTAATGTTCTTGTTACAGACAAAACAGACAAAACTTTAAAGTTGCCTAACGTAATTTGGTGCTTGTTTGCATGCTCCCAAAAACACCCCTCACCAACAAAGCCCTCAGCTGTAAAGATGGCCGGTAAATATCTGGTCAAAAGGTTTTATCAGCAGATCCTTCAAGTTGTGAGTTCCAGCCAGCACATATAAAACTTGTTCCCCTGAATCTACTAAAACCCTGTCACATGGTTTCTGAGTAGGTACTCAGCATTGCTTGCCATTGGCATTTCAGTGATGCCAGTCGGTGACCCGGTCATTCATCCGTAACAGATTTTGCTTTTGTGGAAGTCGCTTAAGTCTTTACAACAACATATTCTGTTCCTACTTCCAACACTCTTACTATAAGAAGGGACTGTTCAGCACTTACAGTGTCTGCTGATTGGTGCTGGGCAGGTAGCATGCCGTAATGCTGCAGCTGCTGGAAACAAGACTAGGGCTGACACAAACGATTATTTTGATAGTCGACTAGTCACCGATTATTTTTGCGATTAGTCGACTAATCAGATCATGCATCCATTGGACGTAAAACGCACAACTTACTGCACTGCATAACTATCAGCTTACAGCTTGAAGTGTTTAGGGTATGTGCCAACTAAAAATAAAGACAAGATGATAGTTTATTAAACTTTTAATGAAATTTGCAGATTGTCTCAGTGGAGTTTAATGAACTCAGCTCCTTGTGATCTAAAATATAACAGGACACTGGAGTAAATTCTCCACCATCTCACACTTTTGTTTAATCAGTTTTCTGTTTGACGTTTATTCAAGCTGTGTAAAAACTATATAACTTTAATCTCAGCCAAAACGATTTATTCAGGAACAGATAAAATACTGAGAAAAGCCAAACAATAACATTTTAAAGTTATTTTTTGGCTTTTCTCAGTGTTTTATTTGTTCCTGAATAAATCGACTTATACATCTGTGTGTGTGTGTGTGTGTGTGTGTGTGTGTGTGTGTGTGTGTGTGTGTGTGTGTGTGTGTGTGTGTGTGTGTGTGTGTGGATGTATTGCTGCTATCTTCTGTTTCAGGATCTTACAAAGCTTCAAACGGCATGTCGACTATTAAATTAGTCGTCGACGATTTTGATAGCTGACGTAATCATGTAATCATGACTCGTGGACTAATCGTGGCAGCCCTAAACAAGACTCATAAAAGAATTTAGAATGAGCCAAACCATTTAAGTAGTTGGCTGCAAAACCCAAAAGATGAGCAGTCAATCTCTCTGGTGTGAATGACACTTTTAACATTAAATAAAGTATTTTAATCTGTGTTTAAGGATGATTGGCGCTTTGTCAAGAGCTTTGCACATGATTAAGATAAACTTTCACTGTCTCTAAATCTTTGAGACCCAGCTGAACTAAACCGATTCTATTAAAATTAAGACCTGAGGCAACAGTTTTACATCTTTAGATAAATGCTGCTGACTGCCTGTGCTACCCCTCAGCCTTCAGTGACTCAGTTATTGATTTCAAAATCCAACTTTGCAGAAAACATAACCGCTGACTGAGGTCGCGGTCACTGAGATAAGAACTCGTCCAAGGTTGGTAGTAGCTACACCTATACTATTGATTTCAAAATTCTAGCTGACTTCCTTCTGGAGTTATCGCATTCACAAGATTTTCCAAAAAGTTGAACTTAGACCTCTGACCTTTAGATCAAGGTCACTGAGCTTTGTCACCTCATTCTCAAGTTATCGCAGTCGGAAACTTCGGTGTCCACACTGCCCCCACACTCGGACACCAGCCCAGCAGGGTGACAGCAATATTCAGCCTTTTACAACTGAGGGGTAAAAAACTGTAGTTGACTGCTTACTAACAGAGCCAACAGATTTATTTCACGCCATCTCTTCCACCTTCTCACTTGGTGTTACACAACACATACTTGACATGTTGTATTGGCAACGTCATTGAGGGAAATGTGTGTGAAGCTGTAGTAACAGGCCTAAAGGCATTAATATATTAATTACAGATTTTATGAAACTACATTATGTCGCCAGGCTTTGCCAACTATTCTATATTGTGTTTTATTTATTGTGTTTTCCAAACTGTGGTGCTTTCCAGAAGGTGTTAGTTTTAGTCGTTTTTATAGTATTGCTTGGCTATTTTTCCTGTTGTGTTACATTTACTTTTGTACGGTGTTGTATTTTGTATGCTGGGTCACCACACAAAAAATGACTTTGTCTGATGATATTAAAGTCACAGTAAAAGGGTCATGTGATCCTGGGTAGAGAAGCTTTGATTGGGCTCTGATCTAGATGTGAGGCAAGACAGCCGGAGGAGGGAGACAGTGACCGCAGAGATGGAACTGCCTCTTAGCTCCTAACTTTCCTTCACACCCAGAATATGCTCGTGCACACGTGCTCATACACAAACACAGAGTTCATTATTGCCGTGCATTCACTCCCATCCTTCCTGCTACTGCCTTGAAGTGATTAGCAAAACAATGACACAATCTGCAAAATGTTTTTCCCACAGAAAAGCTTGTGCTCAATAAACTGCCATATCATCTACTGCACTAAAGAACCTCATGATTGAGCTTCCTCTTCACAGCCTCTTTCCCATCCTGCTTCGTGTTCTCCTGACTCCCAGCAGGGTACTGCAGTAACTGGAATTATGTGTTTGTGTGATGTTGTTGCTGTTGTGAGCCCCAGGCTTTTTTCTCTGATCAAGAAGGGGCCTCATGTCTGGGCCTTAATGCTTGCCTAGCAGTATGACTAATGCATCGTGTCCCTAGTACCAACCATATGGAATTTAGATAAACTGGACTAAGAGCTCCTTCTGATAAGACTAGTGTAAAAATAAGCTATAGAAATAAGAATGGAAAAAATAAGACATTAAGATTCTATGTCACGTTTTCTGTGTAGCTCTTGAATTGATATTACAACCTTCTTTTGATGTTTGTTATTGTTTACTCTTGTTATTGTTTAATCAACTGACCAGAAGAAGACCTGGCCTTATCCCAGAAGGCATATTAATCATAAATGTCTCTTCCTGCTATATAATGGTAGGTTATTTCTGCACAGAGTAACCTTATTTCTGATTAGAATCAGTTGAGGAATCTCGGCACAAGACAGAAGGCCACACAGGCCTTCCCATGTGCACGGTTTGATTGTTCTCCTGTCATCCTGAATCACTTTGGAATGCTTCACAGCCACATATCTATGTTTGCTGCTCTCAGTATCAGAACCAAATGATTATGTCATCCCCTGACACAATTCTGCCTTAAAGGAAAACCACTTTTCTACTCTAGCTGAGTATTCAAAGCCCTTTTTACTACAAGTACCGTTCAACTATATATTTTCTGTGTTTTTCCTATACCCAAGCAGCCTGGCTAACATTTGTGCACACACAGTGATCAGCACATTGGGGTTCAGTGTCTTGACCAAGGATATTTTGACATGCTGGAGCAGCTAGGAAGTGAACCTCCAATGCATTTATCTATTGTTTGAATCTTTTATATTGTCATTAATTAATGTTTCATTTAGCTTAGACTAAATCAAACATGCAGATTCATGCGCTGTGGTGACCCCTTGGTAAGCTGAAAGTAAGTGTAGGAAAACAGCCCTCGACTCCCTTAATGCATGATGTCCATAAACACTTTGCTAATGAGATGTGATTGCAATTGCTAGTTTCAAACAATGAAGCTGAATTCTTTTGATTTTTTAAAGACTTGTATTTCTCTGTATTTCTCTGTCTGGAACGACTCTTACTCTTGTTTTCTTAATTTGTGAATAAGTGTAATGTGTCATTTATTATGTAGATGTCTGTCTCAATTGTTGTGTATGCCTTTTTGCACACGGGTCTCAATCTCAGTGAGACTGAGATCTGTTTAAGTAAAGAATTTAATAATAATAATAATAATAATAATAATAACCCTTCCAGTTCTGCAGTTGTTGTTTCCTGATGATAAACACAAGCAGTGATGTAGCCCTATGAGAATGCTGTGGATTGTCTGTGTCTGTGGGTTTTAGTAGTGAATCAGATGTAACATGCTGTTACTGATCTGTCGCAATCCATCAAAGTGATAAACACACCCCGACCTATACCCCCACCTTTCTTTCTGACCGAGCAGACTGAAAACATTTCCAACCTGAATCGGACACATTTGCTAAAACTACACAGTTCACCAAGCGAGGCGTGGCTGTTGGACTTGCAGCAATGTCTGCTATTTGAATGTCACCAAGTCTCCAGAGAGGGAAAGAAAAGGATCTTTGCTTTCAGCCATTGCTATTGTCATGACAACTGCTTTAAATGCCTCATCTGTGATTGATGTTTCACTGCTTCTTTCTACCTTGCCTCTTGTCATGTCAGAGAAGTTCAGTCATTCCTGCACATTGTGTATTCCTGTGAGAGATGTGCAGCCGAGCACAGCGGCATGTGATACATACAAAGCATATTCAGCATTTCTGTTATCAGCTGAGTGATAGTACAGCTTTTTATTTTGTTGTTAAGCAATTTACCTGCCTCCCCCTGCCTATTTCCAGCCTTCTGTGACTGTCTTCACTCCCCCCTTTCCCACTCTGTGATTGGGGCATATATCTTCCACAATGCTACACAACTTCACTCTTGCTCTACTCTTTAATGGAAGGTGTCACTGAGAAGCAGTCACCTCATTCCTGCTAAAACCAGCGTTTCCTCACCTGCTTTCTTGAAAGCTTTTAACCCGACTCGACGAGAAAAGGGCCAGCACACAAGAAAGGTGTGGAACCATTTCTACCCAGGCTTACTCTGTTGTGTCATTCTGATTCCTTTACCTTGATAATCTTTTGTTTAGCAGGTTACAAGATGTGACCAGCTGGTTGGACGGATTATACATAGGTAACTCTTTTTTTCCCCCAACCACTGCAGTCAGGGTTCAATCGCAAATCAAAGTATAGCTGGCTCAGTTATGCATTTGTCAGAAATGCAACTTAAAACCGATGCATTTCAACTGGGAAGTAAAACTTTGCAGTCATCGGTGCTGGTTGCCTATGGCACTTGTGAAGAGTCAACGGAAACATACATCTTTTCCATTTTTCTGAACACTGTTCCTTGACCTAGAGTTTCAAAATGCCATGTGAAGAAAACAAGTTCATAAAAACTTTGGAAAAGACAAAAACATTGCCAAGACAGTCCAAGTGCATTACACAGCCAGAAGGGAATTACTCAGTGTCTTTTGTAATGAATACTCCTGTGCAGTCTATATTCAGTAAGATACCTATAAGAAAAAACAAAGGGACTGCAAACAAAGTGTTAATCACCTACATCACTTCTATTTTATTTATATAGCGCAATCACATGACCCCGTATGAACAAGCACTTGGCGAAAGTGAGAATAAAAAACTCCCTATTAACAGGAAGAATCCTCCAGCAGAGCCAGGCTCAGGGAGCTGTTAGGAGTGAGTGGAAAGAGTAGAGCAAAGACAGAAAAGAAGGTGACCTATAGTAGGGAGAGGCATGTACTGTAATGAAAAAGTATTTCGGAGTATTTTTTATTTTTTTTGCATAATTATTCTAACATTTTATTTTCAAAAAGGATCAGGCAAAAGAGGATTTTTATAGAATACTGTTAAATGTTACTATATCATTAGAATCAGACTACTTTCATAATCCCTTAGGAAATTATGTCCATATGTTCGGACAAGATCGAGTGGGATCAAAACAGTGAGTGGGTCATTTACATTTGAGAGAAGCAAATTGAGTCTACTAATAAATTAAATGCTATATTTAAGTTCTGTGAAATCTACAGAAGGTTTTCTAGTTTTTCCTTGATGCAGCGCTCTCTCACTGTAGCCACATTAACTGAGATTAAGGTCTGTACTTGCACAGTCGTTTCACTGTAACGGGACTCATCAGCTCTGAATCAGAAGTGTGGACCAGCCCTCATATTGACCAGCAGGCCAATCCTCTGTCAGCACCTCAGTGACCTGATGTTGACTACATAGACAGGATCTAGTCCTTTAAACATTTCTAGTCTATTTGCATGAATATAAATTAAGTGGAGAATTTGTGGTGCGATGTGTAGCAGCAGTTATATCACCAGTCAGCTGTACGTGAGCCATCTCAACTGCTGCTGAGCTTGAATGAGTGGCACACTAATTCAGTGTGTGTGTGTGTGTGTGTGTAAGGAGTGGGTAGGAGATTTAACTGTGTGGTAGTCGCTGTGTACCTAAGCTTTCTGCTTTCCTGTTCCCCCCAGACCAGACACAGAGGTCCCCAGCTCCGTCATGATTCACAGACGCCACCATCACTCGTGAGTAATTATTTGAATGTTGTACATATGGGAATTTTATGCCCATGTGCTGAAGTGTTAAAGCTGTGAAGCAAAAAACATCCAATCAAGAGAAGGGAAAATGTGTGCTTGGAATGCTAAGTCCTAGCAATTGATCTAGTTTCTTATTTCTTCATATGAAGGAAGAAATAAGGAGGAAACACACAGTGCACTTTTTACTGTATGTATGCTGATCTGTGCATATGTTGTGTGTGCATGTTGTCAGCAACAAAAACAACCAGCGCTGCTCCTGGAGGCTAAAAAGTGGCTTCAACATTTTTCTGCTGCACTACAGAAGTAAAGCTGGACTTTATTTACGTAGCGCTGATGATGTCACACCAGAAGAGCTATTTTTAGAAAATGGTCTGAGGAAAACTGGTGGGGTTTTTTCTTCCTCTCCTTCTTCTTTCCTGCACATTTCCTGGAACATTATTACTATTCAGAGCCCTTCACATGTGCATGTTCTTCCCTCAGCGCGTTTAATCTCATTGTTTTGGTCAATTTAGAGAATCTATGAGCCACTGATTGCTTTCACAAAGCAAAGTTTGTCAGGCAACAAACACACACACACACACAGTCAACTTACTGTACAGAAGAATTTCCAGTGTGGTTTCATAATTACATGATACGTGTTGTTTATCATTTAAAGTGAGCGACTGCATATTAGTCTCAGTGCTAGCAGCCAGCAGGCATGATGGGAGATGCGGTGGGGTGGTGTTGACCTCCTGTTATTCCCACTACCCATCTGCCTACAAATCTCATCTGTTAGTCCCATGATCTTCATTAGGCGTTTTGTTTTCTCCGACATCCAGGGAGTCACATAAAAGTCATCATTTCTGCCTCACTAGTGCTGGATTGCATAAGAAAGAAGGAGCTTCCATCTGTTCCACCCAGGGCTGGCTTGCCTGCACTGAGCAGACTTTTCATCTTATTATCACACCAAAGCTGCCTCCCCCCTCCCACTAGAGCAAGGCACAGCAGCAAAGCTGTTCGTCTGTGATGGATGATCATGTGACCTGACCAAGCTCAAGGTCACTAGATTTCCTGAAGTTCCCCAGCTAAACATACCCTTCACGTGTCCAGCTGAGAAACATGGGCTTTCTTGTCTGCTTTAGTGTTAGAGAATAAGTAAACCTACTTCCATGACCTTACATGCACTAAGTAGATGCAGGTGTGAAAAAGCTGATGGCTCTATTATAATGAAGTCCATCTGTGTAATACACTGCTGGCCTGAATTACCTTAAAAATGGAAGGCCACGCTGAGTGCTCAGCATATTCAACTTGAAGTATAATGATGGATGGGACATTAGAGTGCCAAGCAGAAAGCACCAGGTGCTGAAAAATGAAGCTCATGGAGAAGTGCCAAAAACTGCAGTACTACTCCTGGCCACTTGAGGTTGACTCCAGTGAGCCACTCCTTATACTTTCCCAATGACCAACAACTATCAAATTTAAATGATAAACAAAGAATAGATTAGGTGGCTATGCCTAATCCATTATAGTACATTCATGGTGTGAATATTTTTGACTGACAGATGGCCTGACATAGGCTGCTGTAGTCCTTGTTAGGCAAAGATACACAGTACTGTTGTGAAGCCTTGAACTGAGTATGATTTTACTTGGTGTTTTGAAGGTGGATGTGAAAACCAATGATTGGACTTGACTTTGAAACAGCAGCCATCTCATCCTCACTGGCTATCGATCTGTAAAGGATAATTAATATAATAGAGTAAGAAAGTGGATAATTGCCGACATTCTTACTTTATCAGTGACTATAGTTTACACACTTTTACTATTGCTCTCAGGATTAAACTTGGGATTAAAATAAGAATTTAGCCAATAAAGTCATCATCAGTCATAGAGCAAAGGAAAAAAACTATTTTAATTAGATTTATTATATTTTCGACATAATTCTTTTCATTTTTCAATGGGATGGTACAGGCAGTGCCACTGCAACTGCTGATGTTGCACTTACATTCAAATAATGCATTAAAAATTATCATAAAAGACCTTGTTTAAAGAGTTACTAAGAATCCCATTTGCAATTTGCACCTGTGATTTATGAATTTCAAATCAGCTTAAGTTTTTCAAGCAGAAAGAGGATTTAGTAGTGGATCCTAGAAAACTGATTCTGTTCATCTGGTTGTAGCATTTTCTGAGTTCCCTCTGAAAATGCTACAACCAGATGAACAGAATCAGTTTTATGTCACTCATACAAGTCACTTTTTCAATCTCAATTGACTGCAGGTTTGCCTAACCTTATAAATTGTACAGTTTAACAAGACCATTTAAGGAGACACTTGGTGTCATTTTGAACAGAAAACCTTTTTTACAGGAAGAATCCGCGAGCAGAACCAGGGTCAGGGAGGGTTCTGCCGCAGGTCATCCAGGCCTTTATGTCTTTAAGATTGGTGTGTGTCATCTGTCCTCTTGGATAGATAAACCATGGTATCATCTACATAGCAATGAAAATGTATATTGCCTTAGGAAATCTTTTTACATTTTTACGTAATGTAAAAAGAAGTGGTCCCAGCACAGAATCTTTTGGAACTAATTTTGTGAAAAAGACTCCCCATTTACATGAACAAATTGGATGGGAATTGATAAGAATTTAGCGATTCCGATTCCATTATCGATATCACTTATTGATTCGATTCCTTATCAATTCTCGTTGGTTTCTCATTGGCTCCACTTTGAGAGTCACCATCATCTCTAAGCAGTGTATCAAAGACATTAAATTAGTGCAAATTAATTACATGTTGTGTGGTCAAAAGTTTGTGGATGCTGGATGTATTTCCCCTTGCCTGTGATCAGCATTGGGATCATTACGCATATTACACAGAACACTTTTCTTAAAAGTAATGCATTACATTACTTAATTATTCCCAGGGGAAAATAACTTGTTGTAATACGTTACTTTCATGTTACTCTTCCAAACAACCTAAAAGGCACTGTCTGATAATTACCATTCAACAGTATAAACCTATAGGATACAGTCCTACACACCAACACAAATCCCTACCCTAAGGAGGATGCACATATGATCTTTCTATTAGTAGTACACAGAGCAGGCAAAGAAAAAAAAATAGCACAAAGGGGCTTTAAAGGGATCGCCACAGTGATTCTACGAAAGAAACACGAACAGCTAGAAACAGAGGCCGCAGCCTTACTGCTCATCAGTTTGTTCAAGTTCAGAGTCTGGCTGATGGGCTCGGTTCAGCATTCACTCAGCTTTAATATCACTCTAAGTTCATGGCTGGGTTCTTGCTGTATATGCAGATGCTTGCAAAGAGCCAAAGTTGCATGAGCAGCACTTTACCATTGCATTCTCATTGTTTTGCGCAGTTAAAAAGTAATGTCCATATCGACAGTGTAGACTGTTTTCCTTCTCTGACACAAAAACTGAAATCAGCTGTAGGGCAAGGAATTGGACTGCTCAGATTCCCATCCCTACTGGAGTCTATGAAATAGATATGATTCAAACTACAGTGGCAAAATTCATTTGATACCAAAGGTACGTTCTAATCTCTCTGGTAAAATCTTGTGGTTAATGGTACTAAATGCAGCACTGACTTCTAACTAGACAAGCACAGTAACCATTAATAAAAATTCATCATATTTATGGTTTAAGTATTAAATACTATTTGAGCAGTCTGACAGAAATAGGGTCTAAAAGGTACATATATAAATGTTTTGGGGGTTTTTTTGTTACAATTTTATTGTGAAGCAATTCATGAAGTCATTACTAGCTAAAGTTAGGGGAATCCTCAAATCAACAGACCTAGGCTAGAGTGCTGAGAAGAAATCTGGGATTATTCTTGCTGTCGTCTTTCAGTGAGGAATTCTACGATCGTCTTGCTTCAGGGAAGGATTGTTTTTATAGAGCAAAGACCTGTTTTCTGGGCCAATCAAATCTTAAATACTGATTGCTTTACCGTAGAATATTAGCATTGTGGCGAGGAAGACACTGACATCGCTCTGTGAGGACAACATTATCATCCTTCCGGCAGAAGAGGGTAGATGCATGCTATTACTAGACCAGACAGACTGTCATGAGAAAATGTTCTCTTTTTAGTGACAAAAGTTCTTATGAGCCCTCGAAATGAGAACCTGGTGGCGAATACAGGAAAAGGGTAATAGATTAGATTAGTTTGTAAGAGATTGTAGGGTGACCCCACCCATGACAACATGACCACGCTCAACATCGACCACGTGTGTCTGTTCTTAGAACTGCAATAACATATTTCAAGTTGCTCCCTGATGCATCCATCAGAGTTTGAAAGTGTGTGAATGTTAGATATAAAGCACTTATATAGAAAAACCCTAGAAAAAGGTGCTTGTGTGAATGAGGCAAGCATGTCTTACTGAAAACTGATTGCAAGTCCGTTTTTTTCAGTTATGCCACATCACCATAGAAGTGGATCGCCTAAACTGGCTGCTGTTTTCTTTACCATTACCAATTGTGCTTGTGTTTTTATGGCTCTGCAAAGCCAAAATATCACCTGTGAAAGGAGTTCTTTCTTTTGGAGTTTCGTACTATGAGTGATGCTTTTTACAGGACACTTTTTAATCTATTCTTAATGTAAAAGATTGATTACTGCATTATAGAAATTACACTCGTCTGCCCATCTATGTACTGTAGCATACTTAGGTCATATTATTTTTCCTTACAATAATCAAATCAAGCAGGTAGAGCTGCAACACAGGGTTTTAAATTAATTGGTCTTTACCAGAATGTTCAGCATTTCTCCACAGAGCTTTCAGCAGGATCTTTGGGCATCGGTATTGTTCCCTATTTCCATTTATTGCAAAGGTAAATCTATCCACAGGTCTATAATGATGGACCACTGAAATATTTAAGGAGCCAGTGGTTAAACTTTAATGTGTGTCTCAGTGTTGCAGCTTTACATCTTGAAAGTTAGCTGTAGCTGTGTCGCATGGCCTTTTTGCATTACTTCAAACAGTTTAGGAATATGGCTAAATGATAAGGTAGTAAAGTAATCCTAAGCAGTACTGTCTTCCAGGTCCCTTTCTGCCTGTTGTTTTAGGCAGTGAGCATTTATGACTTGGTTTTGATACCCTCACTGTATTGTAGAGGAAAAGCTGTGTGTATCTACGTAATGTGCAGCAGTGTTGCTGTTGGCCATAGTGATATAAGAACTGGAAATTGTCCGATGGTGCATCAAACCAGACACTTCAGCTAATTAAGCATAACTTCATATATGTATTGTCATCATGCATAGAGAAGCTATAAATGGATTTGATATTTTACTGGTTCTCTGGTCACGGGTGTTTGTGCCAAACTGATGTAATTGTAAAGTCTCTCTCGTGGCAGTGCTGTGGACTATTAGAGATCAAAGACTTACTCTGTCATAAATCTGCATTGAGTAAATTTAACCCACTAGATACACTGCACTGTAAGAGTTGTTTATGCTTAAAATGCAAAATTAGGTAACCTTGACTCAAGAGTGCCAAGTTTTGCTAACCTATTTTGAGTCTGTCAAAGATACGTTGCATGAACTGAACTGTAGGAGGTTGTCATGGTTATGTGATTGCAGTCAGGCTGGAGCTGTCATTTTTATGTCATTTAAAATGATGGGTAGAGATGTTTATCTCAGCTCACTGTCATACACAGACCAGGCTCCTATAACATGGCTGTTATACAGGCAGCCTTTAAGCATTATAACTGTGTGTGTGAGAGTATGTGTGTCTGTAATACAGTTTGTAAAAGTTATTACTATGCAGCCAGGTAACTTCTTCTTTTTTGACGGGGCTCCTACACAAACACAAAGCAGAAGAGGAAGCATCGCCAAATATGTTTCCAAACCAACTTCCTTCTAAGCCAAAGACTAGAAAATATGATGAAGAATATCTTGCCTTTGGCTTTACCTGCACAACGGTGGAGCCAAGGTGGGTATCCCAGACAGAATTTGTTTCTCCTGCGTCGGGAGCACGCGCCGGGCTGTCCAAATCACAGACAAACAGTATCCGACAGTTGTTTATGTTTTTTAAACCCATTTTGCACAGAGAGGGATTTTTTGAAAAATGTATTGATAGCAATGTTGAATATTCTTACAGTAAAAAAAAAAAATACACGTTTACAGAAAGATTTTCTTGCAAAACAAATGGGGGCCTAGAAAAAAAATTGGGAGCCACTGTGTTAGACAGTTAGACTGCGAAGACAGCATTCATTGTCTGCAGTGAAGCACTGAAACTTTTTCTTTCAGGTGAGTTAAACAAACCAGTCCTCTGATATGAATGCAACGCACAGGCAGGAGATCTATGCCTTTTATGCCTTTTATGGTCATTTTGTTATGATAGCTTTAGGCTCAAAAGCAGCCCTTTCAGCTCGAGGGAATCATTTGTATTTAGTTTTAAATAGAGGACCTTTGTCGTTATTACAGATTACAGTAATAAATTGGTGGTTAAGGTCAATTTAATTCAGTTCAATCCCAATTTAGCTTTTATAGCAAACCATAACATGAGTCATTTTGGGGCACTTTACATTTTGGGGTTAAGACTTTGTAGTGTTACAGAGAGAAGCAGCACTTGGCACAGTGGAGAGGATAAAGTCTCCATTAGCACTAAAAGAAGCAGAATTAGTTGTGGAGGTTTAAAGCAGAAAGAAAAAGAAAGAAATTTTAGAAATAACAGATATTTAACATTGAGCAAGCAGAGCATCAGTAGCTACAGATCCACATAAAGAGATATTTGCAGAAAGACACAAGCTGCACTTGGCACAGGCTTCTTGACAGGAGCCACAAGAAGCCAACCAATGAATAATATTTAACAACAAAA
Source organism: Rhamphochromis longiceps (assembly GCF_057381845.1). Lineage (NCBI taxonomy): Eukaryota > Metazoa > Chordata > Actinopteri > Cichliformes > Cichlidae > Rhamphochromis > Rhamphochromis longiceps. Next base: position 6,399,754 of record NC_140561.1, read on the forward strand.
AATGGAGAACAAAAGCTGATAGAAGAGAGGAACTGAGCGTAACACATATCCCGCAGCATACATCGATTTTCTTAATTTTATCCAAATTAGGGCAGGGGCGCTGGAACATGGGGGCACGGGGGAAATGAGATAGCTGCGAGTCTCACCCTGAGCATGTTTGTAGTCCAGTGCAGAGGTCCTCCAGCAGTCTTGGCATAGAGTTATATAACTACAGGACTGTTTAAGGCCACCTAATCAAACTGCAGTCTTATACGTTTCTTAAGATTGAGTCTTAACACAATTTTGTGGAGGAGAGAGTGTCTGCATCCTCAACTCAAACTCAGAGCTGGTTCCACAGGAGAGGGCTCTGAGAGCTAAAGCCTCTAGCTGCTGTTTTTCTTACTGTGGAACATTTAGTATTAAGAGAAATCGTTCAATTATCAGTGTGACTGCTGGCATGGCCTATGTCTACTAACCAGCAGGAACCAGTCTACTAACCGGTAGATATCCTTTCATTGACCTGTGTGATCTATGTAGACTTGCAATGAACTTTCACACATGCTGAACCAATGTGTAGAGGTCTTTAGACAAACTTTGTGGTTCTACAACATTTTACCTCATCGCTTACTCCTGTCCAAATAGCTCTAATATACAAATATCCCAACATATTACACAAAACTGCATGTAGATAAAGTTGAAATTCAGGTACCTTCTTATCAAACTGGCTTTGCTCTTTTCTCTGATGTGCCAGTATTAACGGTGTGCAACTACTGCAGTGTGTACTTATGCTCTAGATGGAGGATTTGGACAGAGAGATGGCCACAGGCAGGAATGATCATTCAGTGGTACATTTGTGTAATCTCAGTCTTTCACTGTAAATGCTCCTGGGACTGCCCAGTACGTCATGGAGTGGAATGGGGGGGGTTCTTAACTAAGATAACATCTGCCTGTCCAACACCAGCTTTAGAGAGTCCATCAGATCAGTTTATTGAGTCTCTTTCAACAGCATAAAATATGGTCAATAATTCTTTTTACCCTTTTTTCCTGCACCTTTGTATAACACTGTTTAAAATCAATGTGGAAAAGTACCCATGAACTTGACTTGCAGACATAAACGATTGCATAACATAATTGCACCAAATAACAACCGTTGCTGAGCTTTTATGGCAAACAGCTGCCATCGTTTAATCAGGAAGTCTTTTACAAGATCAATGCTGCACCCATCATTTTTTTCCATTATTTCCCTTTTAAAAAAATAAATGTACCACCACTGAAAAAATGGTTAGTGTGTCAGTTTAAAGTCATCCTCAAACAAAGCTATTGTGTCTATTTATAGCATTGGTAATTTGCAAAATTAAGGATCCCGGTTTCTTAAATAATAAACACTAATAGTTTTTTTAATTTTTTTAAATTTATTGAGTACAGCTCTCAAGTGCAACGTAATTTCATTGTATATTTCTTTTACAATGACAATAAACATTTTTCAGTTTTGAATGACTTAAGTAACAGAAAAGATGTTAAGAGGACTTCATGCTAGTCTTCATGATGTGTGATCCTGAGCAATCAGGAACATTAATGAAAAAACAGATCGCTCTCAGGAGCTCACTGATTTCCAGTGTTGTACTGTGATAGGATGCCACCTGCGCAACAAGTCCAGTCGTAAAACTTCCTCGCTACTAAATATTCCAAAGTCAGCTGTAGAGCAGGGCGATATGGCCAAAAACATTTATCACGATATATATTTGAAAATTTGCGATAACGATATAACTGACGATATAATTGATGCGAGACAAAATACAACTCCACAACATTACTAGCGCAAAAAGACAACCTTCCATTTATTTTCACTTAAATAAGAAGCTGGTTTTTATGTACATTAAAGCTTTATAAAAATGTAACAGTGCAAATGCTAATTCCTTGCTGAAAGTTTAACCAAAAGGCATTTCCAGTAGAAATGGGCTGACATATCCTGAGCATAACCATATATAATATCCACTGAAGTTAAAAAGAGGTGCTTTGCAACATTAAACTGCAGTGTGCAGTACGTATTTTTTGGACCATAAGGTGCACGGGATTATAAGGCACATTAAGCGAAACAAAGCAGTCAGATAAATCAAACTTTATTAAACTCCTTCTTCTTGCTTCCTCCACTTCTGTACCATTGATTCATTAATGTTGAATTCTCTGGCAGCTGCTCTATTCCCATGTTGTTGCAGTATATTAATGACTACCCTCGTATTGTGGATGGATTATCTCAGTTGTTCTCCTGACCGAAGTTTGGTCCGTTTACAGCATCCTGCCGTGCGATTGCATTTGTCTCTAACTATCAGGAACCTTCACGTTAACTTTTATAAGTGGAAAAGTGTTAGTGTTCGTCCTCCAGCTTCACTGTTTATGTTATGCTAACATAGCTGTGTCGCTAGCTATCACGTAGCACATCATTATATACCAGCTAGCCCAACTTCAGTAACCCTACAAACATCACTGCTGTTTAGTTTCCTGTCTTCATTTATGTTGGAAGTGATAGCAGAGCTGTACGTTTGAATTTTTTCAGAAATCTCTCAGTCAGAACATGCTATATCATGCTTAGGTAACTAGCGAAACTAGCGAGCTAACTTCCGCTAGCTTCCTGCTAACTTCTAACTCCGTTAAATGTAATAAATTTTGTTTTAATGGATGCCTGGAAGTTAAACTTTATAGTTACACCTGGTAAAGCAGCAATGCTGATCGTTTTATTAAAGATGAAAGAATTTAGACAGTTTTTAACGCTCAGTGATGCTGCAGTGTTCGTTTGACCTGAAGTGTACGGAGTTTAGGACCCAGATTACTCCCAGATTTAAGAGCATCTTAGTCCGACAAATACGACAATAACGACGGCCGCTTGCATGTTCTGCAAAGAATTGTGCTTTGTCGTGTATCTGACGGACAAACACCAAACCAGTTCCACATCACTGAAGTTGCACCATTTTTACAAACCAATTCTGGTTCATTTGTTTCACTCAACAATCGGCCATGTGCGTATGAAAACAAAGGCACTGCGCATGCGCGTTTTACTCATATTCTATCGCGATATTTCATTTTCCTATCGTTGCCTAACATTATACCGGTATTACCGTGAACGGTATAATATGGCCCAGCCCTAGTCAGCTGTATTATAACAAAGTGGAAGTGATTGGGAACAACAGTCACTCATTCAGGGATGACTCTGCTCTGATGTCTCCTTGGCACTTTCCAGGAGAACGTCACTCTTCTGACTGCATTGCCCCAAGTAAAAAAGACGGGGGGTTATTATGGTGTGGGGTTGTTTTTCAGGAGTTGGGCTTCGACCCTCAGTTCCAGTGAAATGAGCTCTTAATGCTTCAGCACACCAAGACATTATGGAATAATTCATGCTCCCAACTTTTGTGGGAACAATTTTGGGATGGGCCCTTTCTGTTCCAACATCTCTGCCCACTAGTGCACAAAGTAAGGTCCATAAAGACATGGATGATGTCTTTAGTGTGGAAGAACTTGACAACTAAATAGAACACATTTGGAATAAATGAGAGCAGAGATGACAAGACAGGCATTCATATTCCTATAAACACACTTCTAAACCTCGTGGAAAGCTTCCCCAGAAGAGCTGAAGCCATTATAGCTGCAAAGTGCGGGCCAGAATCATGTTAAACCCTATGGATTAAGCATAGGAGGCCACTCAGGTTCAGATTAGTGTGAAGGTAGATGAGTGAAAACTTTTGATAATATTAGTGTACACTCAGATGGAATATCAATGAATAACATGTTGAAATATAAATCTTAATGTTGGCCTTTTAACTTTACCTTTCAAATAAGGACGATAGTATACCTTTGCACTCTGGACAACCAGCTGCCTTTTGCAAGCTTTTGCATTCTAATGACAAAACACTCATGACAAAGCCAGTCGTCACTCCCTAAGGCTTCATCAGATCTGACCATTTGTGCTCCTCTTGCAAATATAGAAATCTTTATAAATACCAGCGTTAACTCCAAAAAGTCCATTAGAAGTTCCACCACACAAGGCTTGATTCTCACAGATTTCTAGCAGCTGACATGTATGTTCTATCTGAACTCTATGTAAAATAAATATGGGAAGGCAATGTTATCGGAGCATTTGTTGGTTTCTGAAAGAGGACTTATAAAGAACTTGACATTTTCTGGGCTAGACTGATAACATCTGATAACTGCCAAGTGGTTCTTGGTACAATATAGATTAGTAAAACAAGATCAATGCTGCACCCATCATGCTGACCATGCTGAGAAGAAATTTGTGAGAAAAGTAACCATTCAAAGGTCATTCTGAGCAGTCTTTAAAAGGCAATAATTAAATAGTACAAATTGATGAGTTTTTCGATATATATTTAACTAAAAACCTCTTAGCATGAATCTTACTGTAATAAACTTGATCTAATCCATTATATGTCTTTTTTTTTTTAAGTGTCACGCTTTTAAGATTTAACAAGTACAGTACAGTATTAAACTAATGACAGTGTGAATACAGGCACTGCTGACATTTTGCTTCACCTTTCATCTTGTTTGTGGCAATGCACTGACACACTTGCCACACACAAATACTTCAAAGACCGAGGCCCCAGTTCTACCTGCCTGAGGCAACAAAAACGAGTCACGCCAGATGGTTACTTTATCTCTGCTCGGAACACAATTTCACAGCTCATTTTCATCCAAATCGATAAAAATGATGTGATCTGCAGCCTGATATAGCAGCCTTAGCAGTGAATCTCAAATGACATGCTGAGACACCCTGGAATGCCTGTAGAGAATTCCAGGTCTAACATCGCATTTTATGGCAAACATACAGTAATATTGTAATATAAATCTATAGATGATGCTATGAATTCATTGTTAATTTCTATATCACATTTTTACTCCCTCATTTTCCATTTAAAATAGAAAAAAAAAGAAAATCTTAAGTTTTCTTTTAAAAATTATTGCCCAAGTCCCCCAAGCTGTCAACGTGACATGACAACGACCTTAATTAACAGAAAAGAGTATTTCAAAATATCAACTCCCTTTAGCCACATTTAGTACTTAGTTCTATGTACTTTAAGCAACTGTGTGGCACGGGAAGCTGTAAAAACTCTACAGAGAAAGGTCTCATTCAGCTCAAAACCAGAAACCTCTTGCTGTAAGGCAGAGTGTGAACCACTGCATCACTGTGCTCGACTTGGCTGATGCTTGGTGCCAAAGGCTTAGGAGGCACGTGCAACTTTAGATTTAGATACCACAAAAGGTTTGCAAAACTCTACAAAAAAAGAACTAATCATGTGATCACTCACCATAAAGAGGACAAGCTGAAGAACAACAAAGAGACTCTTCTCCAGCTCTGTAGATGTGGCTCATGGACAGTCCAAAAAGTTAGCATCGCTCAGTGCAGCCCTCCAGGAACAGTGTGTGGGACCTTCCATCTGTCTTTGGCTGTCGTCCTGCTTGGCACCTACTCATCAGTCTTCCAGGGCTGAACTGGTAATGTTTGGTTGAATGACTCTAAGATTTTTCACAGTGTTACTGGAAGTCAAAGTAATGTTATCCACAGCAAGTTAGAATGTTAAACACCATGTTCAAAGATTTTTAGGGCAGAATGAAAGAGTATCATTTTTGGTTCAATTTAAAAGTAGGAAATTAGAGCTCATTCTGGCCTTTATGTCTCTGAGACATGCCTGTAGTTTAACTAGTTCTCTGGCTTTGTGGGTAAATAAACTTGGGTATCATTTGCGTAGCACTGAAAATGTATGAAGTATTTTTTTAAAACATTTTACTTGGTAAATTGTAAATGAAGTGGTTCTTATATAGAGTTTTTTCCATTCTACTTGAGCTACTTGTCAAAGCAGTTATTGCAACCTTTGACCCACCTGGGGTGGCTGTAGCTCAGGAGGAAGAGCGGTTCGGCACTAATTGGAAGGATGGTGGTTTGATCCCTGGCAGTTACAGTCTGCCTTGGACTGGATACTGAACCCCGTTACTCTCTGATGTATTAAACAGGGTGAAAATGGACTAGATCTGCCTAACGTTCAACAATACTTCTTAGCCAGCAGGCTTCAGTTCATCTCAGGATGGTTAAAACATACACGCTTAGATGAGCCTTGGTCAGATGTAGAACAGGCACTATGCAATAATCTAGAGATTTCAGACCTACCATTTATCAGCTTAAACATCAAACGACATGAATGCTTTAAAAGCACTAACATCAGCTCTCCTCTGACAGCATGGTGGGAGTTTCTAAAAATTACGGAGTCTTCATTAATCCCATGCAAACGTACACCGCATTCCAAATTATTATGCAAATGATATTTTTCTCGGTTTTTCCTAAATAGACGATTCAAATGACATTCGGCATAATTTTCGAGTCATCTACCAATAGAGTACAATTCAAATGTTACTGAACAAAACTCCCAATGAAAACAGTATGTTTTTCAAAAATAAAAAACTTAAAATGCACTGTTCCAAATTATTACGCACACACAGTTTCAAAAGATTTTATAGGTTGTAGAGAATTGAAAATGGTCATTTGTTGAATTTGCAGCATTAGTAGATCAATTTCACTGAAATCAAAAGCTATTTCAATCCAAGTTATATATTAACATAGGACCCCTTATTTGATAGCAGTTTTACAATTCTTGCATCCATGGAACTTGTAAGTTTTTGGAAGGTTTCTACTTAAATGTCTTTGCAGGATGTCAGAATACCCTCCCAGAGCTGCTGTTTGGATGTGAACTCCAATGATGTAGAGGTATTCCTTGTAGCATGAGATGGTGCATTGTCTTGCATGAAGATAGTTGTGTTGCAGAAGGCACAGTTCTTCTCTTTCTACCAATGAAAGAACGTGGTCAGTCAGAAACTCCACATACTCCACTATTCTCACCAGCAGGAAATAGATTTTTCCCACAATTACATCTTTCAGATGGTACTTTCCACACCTTCAGGAACCCTAAAGGGGACGACCAGCTCTCTCCCCGTGACTCAAAACCTGACTCCACTGCATCCATCTGGACCATTCAGGGTTGCACTGCACTCATCAGTTAACAAGACTGTTTGAAAATTAGTCTTCATGTAGTTCTGGGCCCACTGCAGCTGTTTCTGCTTGTTAGGGGTGGCCAAATAGAGGGTTTATGCACAACTGCAAGTCCCTGGAGGATATACACCTTGATGTTCGCAGGGCTCCAGAGGCACCAGCAGCTTCAAATATCTGTTTGCTGCTTTGTTATAGCCTTTTAGCAGCTCCTCTCTTAATCTGATGTATTTGTCTGGCAGAAACCTTCATCATTGTGCCTTTATCTGCACGAACACGTGTGTGCTCAGCCACAAATCTCTTAACATTATGGTGATCACGCTTAAATTTTCGTGAAATACCTGAGGTTTTCATTGCATGTCCAAGGCATTCAACTATTTCACGCTTTTCAGCAGCAGAGAGATCATTTTTCTTTCCTATATTGCTTGAAAATGGTGGTCAGCTTAATAATGTGAAACATTCTTCTTTAGTAGTTTTTCCTTTAATTGGGCTCACCTGGCAAACTAGTGATCATAGGTGTCCGAGATTGATTTCAGTGATACAAAGAGTCATGAGACACAATTCCATCCATGGTTTTGAATGAAAAACAACTTATTTAATCTTTATGACACTTAAACACAATTTGCATAATAATTTGGAATGTGGTGTACACCTATCTGGAATAACCCTGACATATTACAAAACAATAACATGATTAATTTTCCAGATTGGAAAATTGTAAAGGAATGAAATACTTGGAACATATATTAGAAGGAACAGACTTTATTCCGACAGAGTAGTTATACAATATATGATCAACAAGAAAAGATTTCTAGAATATCAACAAATTAAATCCATAGTAAAAGAGAAATTTAAACCCGTGAGGGGCGTGGGGTTCTGGGATGCTTCAGCTGGTAGGGAGGTGTTACATGCTTGCAGAAGTTCACTCTGCAGGTGGGGGTGAGACATAGGAGAGGTGGAGAATAAACTGGTGTCTGGGCTGGGCGCTCAGGTATGTACCGGCTCACTCCCAGTGGCTGCTTGGCGGTGCCGGGTACCCTTGGCTCGGTTGGGCCTCCTCCGGGGGGGTGGGGGGTCCTCAGGCCTCTGGCCTCTGGGCCTGCGGCTCGGTTCACTCTGGCACAGCTGGCTGCCGGCAGAGCCCGCGGGCACGCCACTGCAGCCCCCTCTGGCTTCTGCTCCGTGGCTGCTGGGTGACCCCTCGTCTGGGGCTCTCCTCAGCTCTTCCCAGGAGGATGGCATGGATGCCCCTCCGGTGGTCCTCCTTGGGCTCTCGTACTCTGGGGCCTGGATCTCCTCCATGCCTGCTTCATTCCCTGGGGGACGGGGCTGTGGCTCCCTGCACCCTCTAGCAGATCGTTACATGAAGAAACCTTTTAAACATACAAGTGCATTCATCCACACAGGTGTGCACACAGGACAGACGCAAAAAACAAAAAACTAAAACAGAGTGTGAATGTTAGATAGGAAACACTTAAACACAACACAAAAGCTCCTGTGAAAGAAGCATATATTGTAAATGCTAGTGGTCCCAGTGTAAAACTCTGTGACATGTGTGATTTCATGTGTGATAAAGACTCCCCATTGTCTTCATCACCAACTGTGTCCTAATCTCTGTACTGAAATGTTGTGGTCAGCAGTGGAATGCTGCGATCTGATATCATCGTGGTTGTGTTGTTCCCACATCATCATAATAAATGTTGTTCCAGGTTCAACATTGCAAGTGACCAATCACATTGTTAAGACGTCATACTTTTGCGACTTCGGGAAAAAAAACTTGCCTCTGTCTGCCGATCCAGCAGTTTGAGTTCTTTGCATTTCAGGATACTGTTCTTTGATAAACGGTAAGCATTATACATATTGTCCTTGCAACACTGGAATTTCATAAATGAATGAATCACTTGGCTTGCAAAAGTATGACATCACAACATTCTGATTGGTCACGTGCAATGTTGAACCTGGAACAACATTTATTATGATGATGTGGGAACAACACCGACACGACGATATCAGATCATCCGCACTAAAGTCGACCAAGACAAGCACAAAGATGAGTCTAAGAAGATCATTCATAACCTTCACCAGTGCTGTTTCTGCACTTTTTTTACTACCATTCTCTATAAAGCTGCATAACAAGTCTTTATTTTGAGATCCCAAACATATTTTGTATTATATCTTCATGCACAGTGTACATACTATTTATTAATGAAGTTTGTACTCCTTTCTTACACACATATTACGTGACTGTTTTTAACTAACTTCATTTTTACTTTTCTTTGGTTTTTATTACTAATGTAAATTCATACATTTCTGTATTATGGGTTTAGGGCAGGGTGGTACGTACAGGGATACGTAGAGAGTTGGTGTGACAGAGGAGGATGCTAGGGATAGGGGACATGGAGGTAGGTAACGCACCACTGCAACCCCTAAAGAGAGCAGCTGAAATAAGGAGCTAAGTTATGGTTACTTACTTACTGCCACCTTTAAAGCCTGTGTTACATAGTCTTTTATTATATTTAAAATTGAAGGATTAGTTAATAGAGATCCTTCTTTGAGCAGTCTGGTAGGAACGGGTTCTAAAAACATTTCGAGGGTTTAAAGGGAGAAAATTTAGACGTTAATTCATAAAGATTGATAGGAGAGAAACAGTTGATGTACATAGTGACACTTGTGTGGGAATGCTGTGAATATTTTTTTCTCTAATGTTTGAAATGTTATTTCTGAAGAAATTCACGCAGTCATTAGTGTTTAAATCTAAAGCTCAACAGGGCTTTGACTCTGTCAGCCTGGCTGCAGTCCTGAAAAGAAAGCTGGGGTCACTCCTACTTTCTTTGTTTACGTGCGTTTGCGTACATACGATTTTCTGGAGGAGGACAGACATTTTTTTAGAACTCTTAAAGATGTCGAAGAAGCAAATTCCTTTAAGAAATTACTTTGGTGTTCCTCCACCTCCAAAGAAATGTCAGAAGGAGACCGAACAGCAAAAGAAGCGCGCATTCTTGGAAAAGTGGTTGCAGGAGGTGAGCTGGCTTCAAACAAATGATGAACGCACAGAGATGTGGTGCAGAATATGCTGTGAAAATCCCACTCTAGCGGACAAAAACACTGCCCTTATATGTACGCGAACGCGCATTGCAATTTTTTATCTGGTGCGCGTCTTTTATTTTGACAGCGAATGCGCACCTAAGTGCACATAAGTGGTCCGCACCACTTATGTGCACCCCTGCAGAAGAAGGTGTGCTTTGATAAGGCATATGTAGACCACAACAGGAAGTGATATGATACAGCAGTGAGAGCCAATACCAAGTGTGGTTATATTCCAGTGTTACAGTCTGAGTTTTTCTTTTCGTCCTTGTGCATGAAGTGCAATAGCAAGTTCAGCCACAGCATCACTTTTTTGTACAAGTTGTTCTTTCTCTTCCCAGACTGTGAGCACTATACTGATCTACACTGTGTTTCGAGGCATCCTGTTGTCTTCTTACTTCTGTCTCCAAATAAACACAGTCATCCATTAAACTGAAATGACCTATGACCGGCCTCAAAATGCTCCACATGGTAATTGACCATTACCTACAGTCATTAATTCTCCAGAAAGTCATTCTCACATGTAAACAAACTGTCATGCATGGATGGATATGTGCGGTGATTAGATCATGAGGCAAATATCCCCAGATGGAGATCCCTAATGCAGTGAGCAAATGGCTCGACAAGGTGTCTAATTCCTGTGTTTATTTTTAGTTAGACTCAAAAACATTTTTTAAACCACGGGGGCTTTGTCCTTGTTGTCCCAATATACACTGTTCTGTGTTGTTTTTTCTATGTTTGTTTTGTGCAACTCCTAATTTTCCCAAATAGCTAAGAGAGTTGAAGAGTGAAAAGTTAGCACAGGGATAAATCAACCTGAGAAATAACAGAATTATCCTTTAATATGTTGAAGCATGGAAATGTTTTATTTATTTTTTACTTTGCTGATTATAAAAAAGTAACATTTTGAATTTTCTAAGCAAAATCGAAACATCTTGAGATCTTTATCATTATGTTTAGATCATCTTTTTACTTGATATTGAACAATATGAACATTGTGCTCTACTGGACAAGACTTTTCTTAACAGCTTGTTCAGTTCAGGGTTTCAGGAGAATGAAGCATATCCCTGCTGCCACAGGGCGAGATGCAGGGGACACAATGGACCACTGGCCGCCCACCAGTCCATCACAGGGCTAACGCAGACAGACAAGTATTCATGCTCACTGTCACACCTGGCCAATTTAGCGTTGTGCATTACCCGAACATGGATGTCTTTGCACTGTAGGACGAAGTCTACGAGAATTCATGCAATAAGAGGGAAAACATTTGAGCCCAGAACCTTCTTGTTATTAGGCGACTGTAATGACTACTTAACTACTGCACTGCTGTACACAAACAAAAGGTACACACTTTTAATTAATAGAAACGGAAACAAGGGCTATAACATGTATAGTCATGCAAGGTTTGACCCCAAAAAACGCAATAACACTGTATATTTAACCACCCTGTATCCAATGATTGTACTGCTCATGTGTCACTTACTCTTAATTACAGTATAATTATGAGTTAATGCCATCATTCAAGCAAGGCGCATTCTCATGAGGAAACAGTCTGTCTGTGATTTTTAGCAGCCACATCTCAGTGAAGTAAGCTCACATGAGGTGAAACACACTAGCATGTGTGAGGACACCTCTGTTGATGTTTACCCACCAGTGTAAGTCTTTAGGGCAGGAATCCACTAGGTGGAGCACAGCTCTAAGGCTTTGCTAATGTTCACCCGAGAGCATATTAATCCCCAGTCCAGAGGACTGGGAAGCTGCAGCGGTCGATGGAGATAAGGACAGTCTGGGAGAGAGCCACAGATGCTCCCTAATGCTGACTGAGGACTGCCTCGGGCATTAACAGTGTTATCTGCTCCACTTACTGATTAAAAGAGAGTCTTGAGGAGTGCAGAGTTAGATCTTTAAAGGTTGCATCTTCCCAGTATATTTATTTGTGGTGCTAAACCAAAGTTGTGTAATCCCAGAGCTAGACACCCAAAGGCATAAAAGGTAGCAAACACACAGAGCTTCAGGACACAGTTGGCCAAACAACAAGTGAGATTAGCCAGTTTCCTCCTGAAGCGTTTGGAAAATACACTCAGTCAGATTTCCAGTTTTCAAACATGTAGCGTAATTTATGTTTTGATATATTTGTATTATTTGTGCCTGAAAGATGGGGGTGAAAACAGTCTGATCATTTAATTATGGCAAACTGATGCTAATATAGACTAGGAGCTGTGTATTTTAATTATACTTTATTTGGCCAGTAAACATTCACCGTCAAACATCAGACTCTGCTCTCCAGTACATTAATTTAGCATTTAGTTGTCGCTTGATAACCATGTTGATATTGAATACAAAAGATAATGAAGCATTGATAAGAAGCTAATTTGAAAAGGCTTTTATCAAAGCAGACATTTTGGCTTTCAGTAGTAAAAGCTGGTGTATTTCTGCTGTAATTAACACGTCATCTGTTCTGTTCGAGTGTAACAGTAATTATTTTCATTATTTACATATTTTTTTCTACTCTTATAAAATGTCTGCTGTCATGTTTTAGGAACTATGACCTGTTTGGGGTAAAAAATAAATAAATAAATAAATAAAGTGCTATTTCTTTTGAAACATTCAATTCAATTGCATCAGATGAAGAGCTGTTTTTTGGTGTTGGTCTTTCTGTTGGAGGAGCCAGGGTGAGGGTTGAGTTTTCAAGAAGGTGTCTTGGACTCTGGGAGATGACAGCGAATCATTTCCATACAGTTACATGTTACATTGTGACTTGTGGTCTAAACCAGCAATTCACGACAAGGAACCAAGTTTTGTTTTCTTTCCCAACAAGCCCATCACGCTTTTATCTAAGGTTAGATAAAAGCATTGTTTCTGAGATGTTTCACTTGTTGAACTACTACACTGATGCCAGGTCCACATGCTCTGTGGCATTTTAGTTTCACAAACAATATTTTCCTAATTAATAGCTCTGAAATCCTGAAGCACCACTATACAAGCATCCTTTGAGTGTTATGTATCACCTGGAGTGGTAACTGAGCTGCTCAGGGGGGGTCCCACACACCAGGAACACACTACTCTGACTTCACAGAGACACTCTTTTTGTCAGGCTTCCAGCTTTAGATATTGCTCATAGCCAATTCCCTCGCTCTTGTCTCTGTGGGATTTCTCCCTTTTTCTTCACCCAAAAAAGAAACTGCCATACAATAGCTAAAAAATACAGATAGTGCAGTCTGCCTTTGGGTAATCCTCTGCAGTATCTAAAATAAATACCTTAAAAAGCTCTGTTTCACTCAAGTTTATTATTTAGAGCTTGTAGAAATCAGTCTTGGTACTTTTAACTCTTATAATTCATATGTTCACTTTCATATTTGATGTTGTAGCTGCTGAGACTTTCTAAGCTTATCCTTCAGCAGCTGTTTACAGGTCTCCATTATACAATGTTGGAGATGCTCATATATTACCAATAGTGAATAAAATTCAAATACAAAAAAATAAATTATACTAAGTCCATCCATCTTTTTCTGCTTCTTCAGTTGAGGCTCTTGGGGGGTGCTGGAGTCTATCTCCGTTGGCATGGGGTGGGAGGCAGAATACACCCTGGACAGGTCGCTAGTCTGTCTATAGAACCATTAACGTTCACACCTATGAGCAATTTAGACTCACTAATTAACCCAACCCCACTCGCCAAGAGGAGAGCATGCAAACTTAGTAAGACCTTCATGTTGTGATTCAACAGTGCTAACCACGGTACTAATATCAATCAATATGATTTAGAATAATAAGCTGGAAATGTAATTACATTATAGAAATTGCATTAAAGCAGAAATAAAAACATGTAACCCCATCTTCACTGCAATCAGTCGGAGTGCTCACAGGGTTAACCCTGGTGTCAGGATGGAAATGGGACAAAATGAGTCAGCCTTTTCTATTGAGCTTGAAATGTCAAACAACATCAAGCGAAAGCGACGGCTGCAGGATTTACTTGCTAGCTACAACTTTTATTTGATATAAGCTCTTAATATTTGGCCTAGCCATTATTGATAAAGGCAAACGAGACTTTCTGTGCTAGATAGAATCTGAATGTTTTCTATTCCAGAGATGTTTTAGTGTGGTGGTTTAGACAGTTCTGAACTTTCTTCGTTGCATGTGATATATGATGGATTGTATCAGGATTTCAAGCCATACTCAAGAAAGAGTGTCATCCAAAGCTTTGTTCAGTCAGTCCTAGAAGTCATAAGGAAAAGAGCTTTATCCTGTGGCAGATCCTGTGCTAAAGCTGAGGCAAATAGCCATCAATCAGTGCCTAGTGAGAGCCACGCGTGAAGGTAATCTGCCTTCACAACATAACCTTCTCATCTTTCTGCTCATCACTCCTTCTCAGACCTCAGCTGGCCTCACAATAGCTGCAATTACACAGGCAGCGGTCCCCTGGGTACCGACAGGCTCGCGGGGGCTGTTATGGCCGAGCAGGGACGCCGTGGGCCACCTTTGTTGGTGTCAGACCGTAGAGATAATGATAATGCCAGCGTTGACTGTTTATCACTCTGTAGAGAGAGCTGCGTGTTCTTCTTGAGGAATTATCACAGCATTCGAGCACAGCGGGTGAACGGGGAGGAAACCTCGTATCGGATAAGGAATCCTATTATGCCAGCAAATGACTTCTTTAATGAACTCCGAGGAGAGCAGGTCAGAGTTGAGGTGCTGCCCTGAGATAATGGCACAAATGTGGCTTTTCCCCCTCATGCTTCCTCAGTCATGCCTGTAAAGATGTTTCCTCTCATGCAGGGGGAACAAGGCATCAAACTCGTATTTTGATCATATCGTGCAAATTTCAGACTCCCTCTAAAGTCACCCGCAGCACTTCTCACTGGCTGTCTCAGACCTGCATTTGCTGAGAAAATGTACACCACGTGGTAAACCGTTAAATTTCCATGAGGATAAACAAGATAATAGGATCTGTTCTGCCAAATGAGTGAGCAGAATAGTATGACAGCTAGGAGAGGGTTTTTGCCAGAGGTTTTTTTGTTGTTGTTTTGCTTTTTTTAAGGGAATAAAAACTACTGTATTTTTCCAATACCCAGCTCTTGCTGGAGTGGCAGCACAACAGATTCGACAAACTGTGACTTTGCCTTTCTTCATTGCCTTTCTCAGCCTTCTTCTGTGTAATGTTGACAGAATTTCAATAATGATATTTCTTGGGGAGGAGCTTAAAGCACTCATCAAGCAGCAGCCTAACAAGCTTTTCACTGGCCGGGGAGGTGCTGAATAAAGCGTCTTACTCCTGTTATGTTTCGTTTTTCTGTAGGCATCATGTGGTTGCCACTTTGAACTAATGCTTTAGAGTTTTGTTGCCATGACGTTCTATCCAGCAGGGATTGCAGTTTGAAATAAAAATACTTTTATTCATGTGGAAAGAGAACCTGGAGGACAAACCCCCAATCTTTCTAATATTGTCAGATTCAATTAGAAATCAGCTTTGCAGAACTGAGCTGCATTGCTATGCACGTTGGTAAAAGACAAAAAGTGATTTTTACTTTCAGTTTGGATGATTCTTCAAAACATGATTTCCAATCTTTAAGCAATTCAAGAAATCCTACTTAGTATTCAGTCCAACAATGTTTCGCTAATGCCTGTTAGCTGCAACAGTGGCAAAAACAGCAGCACGTACCAACAGAAAAGTTCAAGCTATCCTCAACAATTCACCTCAGCATCACTTTACTTGGTCAGAAATGAGCTTCACTGGCTCATTGTCTCATATCAAACTTCAATTTTCACAAATAGATGTGGACACTCTGCATATTGCCACCGCAGCCACATTAAACAGTGAACAGTGGACAGCCTACACATGGATGGCAGCCACAGCTGTTTGTCCTATAGTGGCCACTGTAGGATTATGAACTTAAATTGAGAGGTGTATGAAAATGAGATTTTACATACTGCATATTAAAAGTGGGGGGGATGCTATTTTATGGTTTATACAGTACATCTGAGTCCAGAAGTGGGTAGATGTGCTGCATAGAGTCACTCTTTAAGCTGGGATGAAAAGCCTGTCAGTAAAAGGGGAAAACACCTCACACTTGTCTTTTCTTGGAGGTAGTCATGATATTGTTTTTGGTTGTGGACACAAAATAAAAAAGAAACTACTTTGTAGTGTGTCATTTCAAAAACCCTCAGACCAAATTAGTCATAGAATGATTTTGAAATCATGAATTTGGTGGACAACTACCAGAATTTCCTTTTAAAAGTGTGACATTAGCCACTGTGCGTTTTACTCTGTGGTTTCCATGAATTTCAAGTGTATTGTGGCAGTCTTTATGTACATTACACAGTGAATAGGATACCCATATTGCTTGTTGTTCATGGCCTGCCGGAGGTACACCTGGTGTTGTAGCGTTGGGTTTGTTGTTTCCGAGACAGCTAAAGCCTGTGAACTAAAGAAGCTCAGCTGGAGTGAAGGGCTTGTCCTTCCCCAGGTGCCAAATGGAATCTGCAGTTATTACCATAATGCTTTCCTCCAGCTCATTTTACTCCAGCTTTCTGCTGGGTTCAGGAAGAGCGGCAACCAGTTAAGCTAATGCAGCAGAATCTACTTTCTATCCTTCACTACTGGAACATATTCACTGATAGAAGATGTCAGGCTGTGAGATTAGCATCACATATCCAAAAACATGAGTTATACAGAAGTCTGTATTTTTACATACTATGTATGAATAATTACGAACGCTGGTGTGGGATTTCTATTGTCTACGCCTTGTGAGAGGTGAATGGTCATTGTGACATCTCACTTTGTCTGCTTACACACTTCAGGCTCTAGAAACCACATGATAGATGAGCTCCCATCTGACTGCATCACACCTCTCAATAATGTGCTGCTCCCATACCCCCACCCACCACCCCCCTCACTGCTCCTTAATAAGCTGAGAGGAACGTGTGTGGCTCAGTCCATGACCTGACCTCTGGTGGCCTTGAATAAAACAGGGACATTTACTGCAGTGTTGTTAGTGCCTGAATTCAAACACGCATTTCAGATAGCACATTGCAGTGTGACTGTAGACTTTTGAAAACTAACACATCAGGTTCAGCGTTTTGAAAAGCTATTTTATATCTGTCACTATGGTGATGGAAGATAGTATCTTAATATTCCAATTGGCTGGTACTGCCACAAAGATGAAGCTGCAAGGGGCTTTAAAAATGAACTTTTAAAGGAGTCAATCATGTGTGATTATGATTTAACCAGATTCATGCAAGCCCATAGGGGCTCTTGTTTGGATTTTGTGTGGGCAGGTCTAATAAGGGCAAGTGTGGTGTGCCCACAGATTGGCACTGAGGCTCAAAATGGCAAAACTGCTGTGGACCCCTTATAAGGTTGCCTTCATTGGCACCACATGTTTTTTCTGTGAGTAATCCTACCAACAAAATTCCCACTTCACGACCCAAATGGGCAAAACTGCTATAGGCCCCACATGAGGTAGCCTGCATTATCCCCACATGGGTTTTCTGTGAGGTTCTGTGAAGCACAATAGTGTAGGGCCCACAGGATTCCCCCATTAGGCCCCATAAAGGCAAAACTGCATTGGCTCATGAGCCTCACATGGACCCAAAATCGGTGCCACATTCTGTTGGCAAGCCAGTTATGGATTT
Source organism: Rhamphochromis longiceps (assembly GCF_057381845.1). NCBI lineage: Eukaryota > Metazoa > Chordata > Actinopteri > Cichliformes > Cichlidae > Rhamphochromis > Rhamphochromis longiceps. The sequence goes on from NC_140561.1 coordinate 6,417,488, forward strand.
GCCCATAGGAGCTGTGCTCCACACAGCCTCACACCTGCCCACTGTGGGCTCACACGGACATGCTTGCTGGTTAACAATATGCAGTAACACAAAACATTCAACAGTAAGGTAGCAAAGTTAACAAAATGCTTTTAGTTTACCTTTGCAAAGTGAACAAGTCAGTGAATGTTAGGCAGTGGGCCAAATTACTGGGAGCCAATATGAAGGGGATTTCATTTTTTAAAAAGCTTTCAGTGCATATTATTTTATTAATTAACATGTAAAATTATGTTTACAGTAGTGCACTGAAAACAGTCAAAATTCAGGAGGGTGATGACACCATAGGCATCTGTGTAAAAGTTACATTTGTCCAAAGCCTGGATGTCATGAAGTTCTTATTTAATCATTTGTAAATCTCTCAGTTTTATTAAAGAGAGGAAGAAATTCACTGGGAGCCCCTTTAACATTTCTGTCAAGCTTAGCTGGCCGGTTTGTTCACTTGGTGCTTCTATTCTAGTATAATGCTGTATAATTACCAAAGACTTCATATAAGTCATTAGTGTTATTAGTGTAGGCCTTTAACAACTGGCTCATCCACATAACACACAGAATAGGATTGCATTTTGAGTTTGCAGCATCATACTTCAGTGTACTGTTCATTACTGTAAACTTTTCTCTGACTCGCAGCCTTTTACAAAATGCTGTCTGTTCTCACTTCAAAGCTGTTTGCCCGGCTGAATAATTGCCGTATCGTTCCGTGTGGCTCCCCACCCAGCCCACTCTGTGGCTCTGTGAGCCGATGGAGCTGAAAGCTGTAGCAGTGATTGTCTTAAACCTGGCTGACAGGATGCTACTGACAGCTGAATCATCATGGCAGAGAGCAACACCGCCCATCCAACAGGGATATCTGTATTAAACAGAGTGATCATGGGACTTGTTTACACTGGTTACGATAAAACTGATTCACTTATCATCTCTTTGATTATTATGAAAGTATGTTTTTCTTTTTCCAAGTAAAACTTGTGGAGTAAAAATGGTGATATGTGAACACCATGATCCGTTGCAGGTTGTAGATCTGTACTTGGAAGAACACGTTATGATAAGCTAGTGACGGTGTTCCTGTATTCGTCATTAATTCATTCATGCACGTGAATCGTCTGTTCTCTTTTTTTGGCATCATTTTAATAATTTGTACATAAGACGTTTTTGATGTTGGAGCGTGTTTTGTTTGGTTGGGGATTTTTGTTCTTGGAAGGCTTCTGAGAACTCTTGAAATTGACCCTCACCTCTCATCTTCATTCAGTGAGAAAGATTCACATCAAGGGTCCATTACTTTCTGTAAATCCTGTGTTTGGAGTTGTCTTGGCAACCAGCTCAGGCTTTATGTGTACAAAACGTGATTGAGGTTGGCCCTCATGGGTACTTGCCTCGCCCCTCTGCGCACCATGTGCTGCTGCTGATTAGCCTCTCCCTGAGCAGGCTGGGCTGGTGCAGGCTGTGCAGCATCTGATAAAGCCTAATTGATACGGTCGCCGAGGGAGGCCTTTGTGTGCTTTGTTGGCCCAGCGAGGCGCAGCAGAGTCAGACCTTGTCAGTGTGGCTGCTTAGACAATAGGAGCAGCTGTAACTCAACTCTGAGGAGCAGCAATGATGGAAACTGAGACCATCTCTGCTATTGATTAACTTGAAAAGATTGAGCATGGTGGGACGGAGTAGGTTGAATCCACCATAAGATTGCCAAGGTGAACCTTTTGCTCAGGAACCCCAGACAGATCCACGGTGTCTGGTCTTTGACATCTCTATCACACCAAAAGGAGCTTATAACTGGACATATAGCACAGGACTGCAGGCGACCGCTCAGCGTTAACAAAGGCAGCAGCAGCAGAGGGATGCAGGTTCAACCCCCTCCATGTGGCCCAGAGACACACAGGCAGACGCTGAGATGGGATTGTACCATGTGGGGTGTCAGTGTTTTTGACATGCAGTCTGAACTGTGCATGATTTGTTTTGTTCCTCTAAATGTAAGCCATTCTTTTTAAGCAAGTTCTTTTTTTCCATGCAGAATGACATTTTTAGTCTAAGCCTTTTTAACTGGCTGACAAAATGTTGAAGTTCAAAGCTTTTTGTTTGGACTACTGGCAGTTCCTGTGTCTACAGCCTCTGCACGGTTTCTATAAAAGGTAAGATGCTCGCTGTGTTCATTAAGAGACTTCAGAATCTCACATTTTGCATGACTAGGGAAAAAGCCAGCTTACTAAAAGAAAGAATGTTTTGTCACATCACGTCAGTTCCTCTTGCGGAAATGCAATCATATATGTAGTCTTTTAGTTCCCATTTTAATTCCCACATGAACACAAAGTGTCATGTTTGACCCAGTCGTGGCTGACAGACAGCGGACACTTTTCACCCTCTCTGCTTTTTTTATGTCGAGAGAGGATGAAACGGGGACAAAGGACCCACGTGTCAGCGAGGTCAGCTGCTCTGAATGGAAGAGCTATTGTTGTGGTTTGCCTCGGACAAGCTCCAGCGCAGTATTCAGTCTATTGTATGTGTGGTCCCATCGGCTCAGGCAGCATGAGGAGGCACGTGCTCTGTGGTCCTTTGTCCAGCCCCAGTATTGCATCCAGATGGGGGTCTTTTGTTGTTGTTTGTTGTTGTTTATATTTTTTCTGAGTTTGTACAACAATATCCATGTTTACCTTCATGTACTTTATATAAACACATTTTAAAGAGTTTGTACAAAAACACTTATTAATTCCTGCTGGTTAAAGTAGAATTTTAGAGAATTCACACATCAGCAGCTGTACAGTCAATCTGGGAAGCTGTAGTACTCCGCTGGAAATCCATATCACACCCTGGAGGCTACAGTGTGGAAAACAACTTTATAGAGCTATTGAATTAAAAGAATACAATCAGATTATTTTGATCACTATTTTTTGCTTTAGTTTAATGTCTACATTATGAAGAAAAAACAATTTCTTTATGCCAATTATTTGTTTCCATGATAACTTTAAGTCCTGTTGGACCTCTCTCTCTATACTTGCTATAACCTACTTGCTACAAATAAATATATACCGTAAAACATCTGCGTGTAGAGAGAGAGAGTTGTTTTTTTTTTTTATTAGCAACATCATCATTGAAACACACTTCTTATAACTGCTTCTGACAGTTTCAAGTATAGACATAAAACCTGCCGTGTGCTTGTCAGCTCCAATACAATACAAAGTCAAGCTCTTCGGAAAAGTTTGTTGTTGGTGGTGTTTTGTTTATCCATGTTCCAGGGCCCTATGTCGCAGTTTACACACATTAGCTAAATAGCTAAACCCCTAACCCTGTCCTGTAGCTGTTTGTGTTTTTCAACTTTCGTTTGGGAACCTGAACACGTAATGTGTTTCCATTATGTTCGTATAAATCAGCACAATATGAGACCTTGCCGATAACATATTAACATTAACAACTTGTTTTAATCATTGGTCCAAAGCATACTGGTTACAGTGTTATCTTCTGTGAGAGGGTTGCTATTTATCCCAAAATACTTACAGCATGTCAAAGATGTGTATGTTTAAGCTAATACAAAATTAATGATGATGACTTTTCTGTCAAAAACCTATCTGTTGGCTTTTAGTATGGTTACTAATGATCTATTACACCAGCAGGATGCTTTTTAATGCAAGAAATGAAATGAATTTTACACTGTGTGATAATACAGCCAAAATCACTGACATGTTTGCTTCAAAGCTAATTTTGTTGTTTGTTTGTTTTCTGGCTTGTGTTTTATTTCATTTTGTAAAAGTAATGAGAAAGACTGCCCTGCGGGTCGGGTCAAGTGAAAAGAAAAAAGGGGAATATGTGATGTGGAGTTGATCATCTAAAAGGATGAACTGTCACACACCCCAAGGCCATCTTTATATCTATAATTGTTTTAGAGTCCACAAAAAATAGCATAACCCCCTCCTGATAACATGACTTAATACTCTGTTTTCCATTGAAGTACAAGTCAGTGTTTGCCTGGTGGAGACACATTTCATTATGCTTGAGGATGAGCCAAACTCAACAGCAGTGTTGTTTTGGAGTGTGGTGTAAATGGAAAATCTTCATTTGCTGTAGGCTTCTGAGCTCCGCTTTGGGAGCCAGACAGTAATGAGTTGCAGTTCTTTGCTTGGGTCAATAAGAGGTTGTATACAAAGAACACTGTTCAGTCTGTTAAAATGGAACAATCAGCAATATGCTGTATCTGTCTGTTTGCTGTTCCTCAGAGTTTTCACTTATGTGTAGAAAATTCAATGCATCTCTTTAATCTGAAAAATGCACATCAGAAAGTGAAATAGAGCCTTAAGGAGCCTTTAAATTAAACTTCTGATTTCAGGTTTCTGTGTTTCAGCCTCTGTGTTTTGCCTGTGATTCCAGTAGATCGGTGACCTTACTGATAATATTTCAACTCTTGCCCAGTGTCTGCTAATGGATTTATCTGTGTTTTAATAGCTATGGACGGACCACAATAACGGGTGTTGTGTTGATGGGACCAGAAACCTGTGATTGTGCCGTACTGAGAAATACATTTAAATATTGTCCAAACATGGCAGTTCATCAGCGCTGAAGCCCCCCCCCCCCAACACACACACACACACACACACACACACACACACACACACACACACACACACACACACACACACACACACAAGCCTCCCCCCACCTCTTTCATCATTCACACTGACTTGACTTCCTCATCCATTTTTCCTCATGTCGATGTGACCTGAGCCCCAACATGTACAGCTGCCAAGTCCTAACAGAATAATTGTTCGTATAAGTGGCTCATTTATGGATCTCAATTCGCCCGTACAAAGATTGAGACTTTGGCTTTTTCCTAAAGGATTCATCAGATTACAGTGTTTCTATCTGAAGTTAGCAGGCAGAGCAGTGGCTTTTTAATATTGCACATTCACTGTGGCCTGGATTGAGAGGGTTTCACTAAATGCATGACATCAAAAGCCATCCTAAAGGCATCAGGCAGGTCTGTGGTCCTTCTAAGACAGATCCCTGTGGAGTTTGCCCAAAGTCCTCGCAGACACCGATGAATCCTGATAAATCTCCAGATGCTTTTCAGATTCTTACCTACTCACCCAAGTGATTGAAGTGTTTTTTTATTTGTTTTTTATTTAGATGTACAAAAAAATAAGCAAACTGTTTAACACTCACTATATAATATAGGTTACATTAGAAAGAGAGTTAATATAACTTAAAGTTGCATTAATGTTAGTGTGTTAAAATATATGCTCATTTTAATTTGATGACAGCCACACTTTTCAGAAATGTGTTTCCTAATGTGTTGGACCACCTTTTTTAATCACAATCAGCAAAAAGTGACCAATTGCTGTCATTTTAAAAGCAAAACACGTTTGTTTGATACAAGATTTCGGCTGCTCGGCAGTTCAACGCCTCATTTGTCATGTTTCGTTTCAGACAGGCCAGTTTAGCACCCAGATGTTTTAGTGAACCATGTTGGTGGAATAAATGCAGAATGTGGTTTGACATGATCTTGCTGAAAAAAGCAAGACCTTTCATTGGATGGCAGTATACTGTATATTCCACCCCAACATGTAAATATCATTCAAGATTAATGAGTTAGTCGAGCCATGTGCACCAAATTACTGCCGTGTAATTACAGGTTACATAATATTACATCCAATGATCCTCTGCTTATTCAAAGGGGGTCTGTAAGTGTTCCTCAGCCAGTCTGTACTGACTGACCATGCAACTTTGTTAAAGAAATTACAGTGTGGACATTCTGGTGTTGTCTGGCCTGCGAGTGAACATTTTGTAGCTGATACACTAGCAGCTTGTTCGCCCAGACTGCACCACCCAGTAGAAGATATGGCTCGTAGCGGTCAGTTTGATATCATTGATTTCTGTGATTTTCTCCATGGCATGAAATGGAAACATCAAAGTACGAAGCCCCTGTCAAATCAATCTGCTGTGTGAATGTGTACAGAGTGTGGCAGTGCGAGCCTGGAGCTGCCGTCACTGTGGTTCACAGCTCTGGTGCCTGTGGCCACTGATTCTCCCTTTTGTTGATTAGCTTGCATTACATATTAATTATATCTGCCATTTTTCATCTGTTTCTGCTCTTGTTTCTTCATTGAATTGAAATATTGTGAAAATATTGTGAGTCTTTATCAAGCAGATAATTCACACTGACGTTTTTATACTGAAGCATTAGTATCAGCATTCATTCTAACTCTTAGTAGCTGACCCAGCCATGAGAGTGGAGGTCAAAGATAGACAGAGAAATGTTTGGCAGCTGCTCATATAGGAAGACACAGAGACCAGCAGGCAATGGAAATACTTGGTTATTCTTAAACATCTAAAATAACAAAGGCAAAGGTCTCAGATGGTCACTGTAAGGATTTCCTTTACTATGTGTCAGCATATCGTTTACATGCAGCTGAAGCTTGTTTGGAGCCGTTGATATGCCTAGCTGTTATGGTTATTTAGGTCACTACACTATAATACTCTAGTGTAGATGCTACCTACAAAAAGTAAATTCTAATCAGTTCTTTACCTTATAATATATGAATCGAACTCAAATACACTGTATATACAAACATAAGAAACCAAGGTATCTTATTTAACTTTCCAAAACATTTCAAAAGTTTGTACCTGTAACAAAGGATAGATTATAGATGTGTTTTTAAATACTGATATTTAAAATAAAATGATTTTTAATCCATTATATTCTGATAAACAAACAGGTAGTAATGATGATTAATGTCCAAGGGTGGTTTTATGTTTTCAAGTCCAGGATAAAAACAACATGCATGAATGCCAGCTTACTGTGTGAAAAAGATCCATTCAAATGGAGACTGCAGTATGCACTGAGGGCAACATCTACAGTCCTCACTCAGTGCCAAAATAAAAAATAAATTCCAAGTAATCAGTCGTAGAAAGATGAGCTTTGGGAGAAAGCGCTAATAACCGGTGTCAACATTTAAACACGTACTGATGGAGGCTAGTTTTTTGTAACTCTCCCCATGAGTTCAGTTGAGCTTCTTTCAAGTCTTTGTCTGCATTACGAGTTACCCTGCATTCAAAGTTCAAGTTTCCTTTGCTGGAACACGGAGCACCTCTCCTCCTTTCTGTCATTCTTTGTAGAAGGATTTTCAGACTGCACAGCTGTTCGCAGCTAAAGCCCCTTCCAGACACGCAAGTCTTACTCTGATTGCAATTGAAGGTGTCAGTGTCATGTGTGGAAAAGCTGCTGACTTTTCTACAGAAGAAAGATCTTAGACCTCAGACCTGGTGATATTTATGCATTAGTATCATTACAGTAGAAGAGTGTGTGAATGCATTAACACTGGCAAATATGAATTAGTGGCATAAACTCCATAAAGGCAGTGTTTTTCTACTTCTTATTTAATAGCACCATTACATGACATTTTTCATTCGCTCCATCTAGCCTGTCCTTATCTTGCTTTTTAAATGCTCTTGAAGCATGAACAAGATTACTGCCAGACATGGCAGTTTAAGAAGTGATGCTTAAAAAGCTGCAACCTAATCCCAGACTGCACCCAAAGCAACAGTCTTTACAGAAAATCAGCTATTAAAAATATAAAAATAGGAGAGTAAATACTTGGTCCAGTTAACTCAGTTGCTTAACTGAACCGTAAACCCTCACGCGTTACACACTGGGTGCGTTGTCTCTCATGAGACAGATGATAAACACCAGACATCAAAGAGTTTTTTACTTTTTCTTTACATTCACTGACTCAGCATGTTGACTTGGATGTTTTATTTTCCTCTTACTGCTGTTTAAAGATAGCTGACGCATCACACCCACTGTAGCATGACCAAAATAATCTTATTCAGCTGCAGCATGTTTCACGATCCTTAGGTCAGATACCATCTATTGAGAGTTTGTGAAAAACAGTGAGACTTGACACCACAGGAGAAAACAATACCTGAACCTTTGCACATCCCGTACTCAGCCAGTGGGATGATTTAGAGGAGGAATGGCGTGGCAGCAGTAAAAGATAAGCTACTGAGGAAAGGGGCTGCAGCCAGCTAGTGGAATGTGAACACTCACTAGTGTTACACACTAAAGCAAGAAGGGATTTTCCTCCCTGTCTGGTCCACTTAGAAGCTGGCCTTACTTGGTAATGCTGGATAAGTCTCTGCTCTGCTCTCCTCAGACAAGAAATGAAAAAAGAAATGAAAAAAGAGGAACTCAGAAAGGAGCAGTGACTGAAAAAACCCAGCCTACAGGATGGAGAATTAGTCATTTTTTCTCAGGAGCGAGCAAAGACTAGTACATGTTTTGTGGTCAAGTGAGGAGAGAGAGAAGGAGTGGCATGGGTGGATGCTGCTTCTCCTGAGGCAGGCTTTTCCCAGCTCTGAGTTGCCTAAAAACATTTGGGTCTCTCACTCAAGAACTTAAACAAGCCAAATCTGTCCTGACGATGTCAGGGGCATGTGGAATCTAATGTGGAAATACTGCATTTCAGTGCGCACGATAAGGTAGGGGGATCCTCTTACTCCAGAGCTCAAAAGTGTGGTGTTGGTGTGTGGCTGGGAAAGCATTCGGGCTCATGCTGGTTCCTTCCCCGGGGTAACGCGTTTTAATAAAATTGGACACCTGTAGATCAGGGGTGGTAAGTTAGCCTTTTCTTTTTTTAAATAGATTATTGCAAGATGAGTTAGGCTGCACTGTGAGACTGTATGGTTTACCACAAGTTTTAAAACAAACAAACAAAGCTGTGGTATGCAATAAATCATCAGATGATTTAAGATCAAAAGTTGTTTAGTTGATTTCTTGTTGTTTTTTCTCTGTTTTAAATCATTTAAATCCTTTGTTTTCAACATTTAGTCCATCAAATGTTACAGAATAGTGAAAACATCCATCTTGAAACAAGTTATTTTTATACAAGAGCCCAAACATCCAAATGTATGGTACTTCAGATTGAAAGTACTCGTTTAATTAGCTTAGTGTTGATCCAGTAAATACTTTTCTTTGAAAAATGGCTGCTGAGCATGTGAGTGGTCCCTGTGACCTTTTGTGATTGAGTATCTACCAGTTTCTTAACAGCTATGATTTTTTTAATCATGTTCATCTTCCCAAATAAACAGAATTATATTATCCACGCTGTGACCCTCCAGTGCTGTCTGGGATTTAAAACTAGAGGTCTTTCAGTTACGCCGAGTTTTGGACTTCTTAATCTGAGATGTGTCCAAAGGGGTGATCCAAGCTCTGCAAGACCCAACTCTAATACAAAGATAATTAGATCTGTGTCAGGAAAATGAAACCCTACCCAACTTTATTAGACTAGAGCAGTTAATGTAGAATATGGTCCCAGTACGACACAGGTACAATCAGGTCAGGTCTCGATTCCTCTGAACCAACTGGACCCATAATGACCCCTATCAGGAACCACTTACTGAAAGTATTGATTATTAAATTAGTCGTATAATTTGATGACTTAATGGGCAAAGTGTTTCAGCAGTAGCTTAGAAAAACTGTTGTTTCTTTGGAGATGACTGGAAGAAGACTTACTATGCTTCGTTCCATGCAGTGCCCTCCATCTGTGTTGTCGTATTAAACATACTGAAGATGCTGCAGGGGATGGGCTGAAGCATTAATGGTTCCTCGCAGTGGTTTCACCACAGCAAGGCTAAAATTAGTGGCCACTGTGGCTAGAGCAGCCTGACTCAGCAGTAGACAATCACCATTCATAAACTGCTACGGCCTGTAATTCCAGTCTCCTTGGGTCTGCCGGCCACAACACAAATGTTCCTCCTGGGATTCTCAGCAAGTCCAGGCGTTATATTGAATTTCTGATCTCTGTCTGGTTCTGCGCACGCAAACAGCCTTGTGTAACTTGGCCATCAGACATTTTCCGTCCGTGCCGATTTCTAATGAATGCCACAGTTACATGCTTTTTCCTCTTGGCTTGGAGTCCCTTCTGTCTGCTCTGCTAAAATTGACTACACATTTACTCACACATGCACACATGATCTGGAGGCAAATGTGTGGTGTTTTTAAATAGCTGACTTTAATTAGCCTGGTCTATATTTACGCTAGAGTCTTTTTTTTTGCCACTTTTTTGATAGTAACAGTGGCAGCAGAAGAAAATTCTAGCACAACATTTAAGAAGATCAACGTTTTCTGCTTTCCAGCATTGTCGTGGTGCTTCGTCTTCTTTTACCCACATCCACAAAATCTCTGTACAGGGAATGATGAGGTGGACTTTCAGTTCAATAAATATGTGAAAATTACAAGTAGTTGACACAGGATTTTTTGGCGTTCTTGGGTTGTTTTGCATAATTAAAACCTTTTGCAGTGTTATTGCTGTCTCTGGCAGAGTGACCTTTTGTAGCCCTCCTCTCTCTGAGCTGATGGTAGAGCAGCATGTCTGCAGAACATTCCTGAGGACAGAAGTCATAGCTCAATAACTCACGTGCTCACATGCAGGTCCTCACCCTGTTTCTCTGATTCTTCTCCTGAATGTCTGTCTGCATACCAACCCCATCTGTGAGTGTGAGAGTGGTCCCCCCAGGTATTCACTCTCTGTAGGGAATTTTAACCTGCTTTTGTAATAAATTCCCTGTAAAGAGCCTGGCTGCACAGCAGAGGCTGTCCCAATCTTTGTTTGAACTCTTAGCAGACCGTGTTTAGTTCAAAGACTGTGTTCATGCAGCCCATTTAAAAAGGTTTGCCAGTGAAATAGTAGAAGCTAGCAAACCTGATCTGCTAGGAGTGCAGACATTATTTATTTAACTTGGGGACTCAGACTGGAGCTGCAGCCTGTTTGAGGTGACCTACAGTGGAGTACGTGTCTGTGTGTCTGCTTCCTGTGCTCCTAGTCTCCCCGACGAGAGGAAATACGGTTTCCCTCCTGAACTGGACAACAAACCCTCAGCTGTCTGGACAATTACTGTAGCTCTGCAGCTTCCTGGCATGCGTGTAAACACGGCAGTTGAGAGTTGTCTACAAGCAGATGTGCGCCTGTGTTGTGAATCGATACCCACCTGGTCCTCCATAAAGGCTGCACTTTAATGGTAAAGTCATTTCTGCCTTAAGCGGGGAGTGGTGGTGTAGAGGGCCTTGTGTAAAGAGTACGGAGCGGAGTCAGTGAGCTGTTGGCCATTCACTGTCTGACAGAAACTCCCTCTGCCCTGTCACTGGTGAAGAACAGCTGCAGTATCTCAGGAGCTTTCTGCCGTCGAACACCTGAGGCAGGCAGGCGGGAGGCAGACGAGCTTTTAACACAACCGAGAGACAGACAGAGCACCTAGGAGGAGGCGTATGGTGAGTGTGGGTCTAATTCACTGGTGTCTGCTGAACGGATTGTTTAAGGAAATGCAGATGTTAATAGATGTTTGCTGGTCTGCAGCCTAGAATAATGTCACATGATGATAAAACTGCATTTTATGTTCTTGTGCTTTGTGTGTGCTGGGATGTCAGTCGGTATAACTGACGTGTGTCTGCATTACTGTGTCACTGTACTTCTGCCATTCCTCAGCAATTTCACACTTTTTGGAAGGAATTCTTTTCATCCTGATTAGGCTTGTTTGACTCACTGTGGTGTCACTGACGACCGATGCCACACTTACGATACAGAAACTCTATAGCTATAATCTAAATCTCTGCAACTAGACACAGTGTTGTGTTTAGCTGTTTCTGTCGTTACTTTTGAAGAAGTCGAACGTCAGGATAATGCACAAGTGCACATTTGTCCCTTAATAAGCTGCTTGTTGTTGGACTGCATGCCAATATTGTGTTATAAATAATTTAACACCACAGTGTCTTATTGCCGCCTGTAATTTGATCCAGGTCTTCTTTCCTGGACTCCTGTTTGGACTCTGTGTTTGTTTAATGTTTTTTCTCTCTCGTGTGTTTAAAATTTTTATCATATTTAATCCAAATGTGTTCACCTGGATCCTGATTGATAAAGTGAGCTACAGGGCTCAGCCCAAGACATTATCAGAGGCAAAAAATGGCAAGCCAGTACTAATTTACCTTTTAAATATTTCATAGTTTGTGTAGTTCATTTATTTTAAATGAACCAGCCTAAGGCAGTGCTAACTCAACATTAGCTCTAGTTCCCCCTCACCTTTACTCCTATGCCTAGTCTATATAAAACAAGAAGTGGTTAAACGCTCCAGCTGGTGAGGTATAGGCTAACCCCAAATATCATCATTTTCCTGTTTAATAAAGTTTAGAAATCAGTTTCACTGGTGAGAAATCTGAGCAAAAAACCATATTATAATACAATAAGTACTTCAAGAGCTCAAACTTTCCTTTATTCTTTTGAAAAGTATTTCCAGAGGTTTGCAGTGAAATAAAAAATTTGAACCCTTTTTGATATACTTTACACAATATTTTATTTATGATGATATATACACGTGTAGCATTCATTTCATCGTTTACTTAAATATGTTTAAATGATTAATAATAAAGATCAAGTGAAAACGTTTTTCTCAGGAACATTGTATGTGTATTCAGATTGTACAGTTACTGTAATGTACATGAAAACGCGTTATAAAATGAGTCTACTTCATTTACATGAGTGAGTGTCAGTTAAATGACTATGGAGGTTAAACATGGACACATTCTGTTGGTAGATGTCACATGTTCCTGCCCCTACTGAAACAGAGAGCATCTGAATGTTTAGCTTACAGTTCTGTAGGAAAAACGGGAGAAAAGAGGGAATAATGTTAATGTTTCATTTGAAACCTTCTTTTCACCATGTCTGCATATACACAGCAGGTGAGGAGATAAACCATAACATTTCAGTTAGACAAGATCTCTTTCTAATGATCTCAGTACATGCTTGGATGAAAGTATGATGGATTTAAATTGCCATAATCAAGAATAAATCTCTCAAAAATAATGGCGTGTCACTGTAGCTCAGGAAACTGCTGTGCTCTGAGTCCCTTTTTTAATCACTATCAGGTGCTACTAGCGGTGGCCGATGGCCCGGTCAATAATGATCGGATAGTTGCTCTTGGGGGGAGGGGGACGCCACAGCCACCTGGGGTCCTCCTCCATCTTTTATACATGCCAGTGAGGCCAAGCTCATCAAACATTAATGGCCAAAGCTTGGATCGCTCTACCTCCGTCAGCTAGACTATGACCCTGAGCTGTCAGTGGTCCAGGAGAGGTACTCCCGACCCGGCCCTAGCTGCCCCGTGAAGCCTAAATTCACTCCGACTCTGGTAACAGCAATGTGCCACTTGGTCACGGCCCTCTGATGGATTAGAAGCTCGGCAGTGCTCTCATAGTATCCCATAACCAATTAAAATCTAAACTATTGAATGCTAACCATATTCACCAGGACCTTTCCCTTCCAAAGTGCTTTTCCCAGTATGGTGTGAGCCAGGCCATTATCCTCAGGAAGGGCTCCGCCTCCATCTTTGTAAACTCAGAAAGGATTGCTAGGTTCCAGCTGGAAGTGGCACTCACCAGCATTTACCAGTGTGAACACCCTGCTAACATCAGGCTAGTCACATATTATGCATTTGCAATTGTTTGAGTCGAGTTATCGCCCCAAACCTCTGGGTAGTCAAGTAGAAGGTTTTGAGAAGGAAACTTAAGCAGCTTATTAAACAGAATTTCGAATATTACTCTCTCGTTTAAAAAGTCTGAATTCATCTTCACCTGGAATGTGCGATTTAGCTTTTTGTTTCAGTTTTCATCTCATGAAAACAAAGGAGCAAAGCTATGAATGAATAAAAGACAGAGGTTAAGCTCTCGGCTATTCACTTCATGAACAGCTTAGTTAATATGACTGCAGCATAGTTTATAATGTTACGTAGCTAATCAATAGGGGGCTAATGGTTCCTGGAACACCTCCTGCTTCGTGCCCACACCCTTCGGCTTGTATTATGGGAGAGTATCGTTCACTGGCAGCTCGGGGTTTTTGTTTTCACTGTTGTGTAGCATATGCCAGGAGCGGCAGTGTGTCGACAGAGGATGGACATTAGTGCTATTACTGCTTGAGGAAATGCATGTTGTTAATGGTGTGGTGCATTTGCAAAGGCTGCAGGAACTGAGTGTTTTATTATATGTTTGGACTGCATGTTGTCACCCCATGTGTTTTGCATCGCACTGATTAATTGTGCAAATCTGAGAAATGCACTTTTACAATAGAATGATAACAGTAATTAGAGACACACTTTCCTTATTTGTAAGCTGCTGCATCAATTGTGTTTACCCTTTCTGACCTCTTTACGCCTGTTCTCCTCCCACTTCCACCTCCTGCTGGCCACCCGCCCTTTAAATAAACCCCCCATCCCCTAACTCACCCCACCCAGCTTTCATTCTCTTTCCCTCATCTCCTCCTCTTCATCCGCTTTTATTATTTCTGGTTGAAGTCTGCAATCAATTAGTATGAGAGAAGGCCCAATCAATTCCCACTCATTTGCAATTCCTGCCCGTTAAACACTTTCCTTTATTACCAATGTCATAATTAATGCGGAGGAGATTGAGGGGCGGGGGGTGGGGGGATTCTGGGGGTGGGGGAGTGGAAGGGGGTGGGAGAGTCTTTGCCTTATCGCCTGCTGCTCATCCAGACATCACTAATCATCAGTGTAGCGGGCCATGCTTGCTTTGTACAGCAGGCCCAACAGTAAAGAAGTGAAGCTGGACTTGGCGACAGACGCTTTACAGTTCTGTCCATATGACAGTCAGTGAATGCACTGCTATGGAGAAGTAAATATATATTGCGCATGTTCTGAACGTCGTCACAAGAGTAAACTCGAGCAGCCCGTGTTGGTAACTGTCCCCCAAGGACAAACTGTCCACAATGTCAGAATTTGCTCAAGGACATCCTTCATTTTTTTTAAATTAATTAATTTATTTTGCATGACATTTCTCTTCAGTGGAGTGTGATGCAGAAAACTGTTCGGGCCGTTTGTGCCAAACCTCTTGCAACAAAGATAAGCACATTTTCTGCAGTGCTGCAACCCCAAATGACTGCAAATTATGCTCTCGCGTTTTTGGCTCATTTAAAATCAAGCCAGAAAAAGAAAAAAGAAAATGTTGAAAGGTGATTACAGCTGAAATCATTATCACTTAGAAATGCCTGAAATGTTCCTACACTTGTCCTGAGCCTGTGGACCTGTGGTTTTGGTTTGGATTATTATCTTATGTTTAAAGTTAATTCATGTTAAGATTTTCTTGTTCTTAGGTTTGGTTTCTGTTTTGTATTTTGAGCTCCTTTTGTTCTGTGTCTCTGTGTTTCCTTCCTGTTGCCATGTCTTATGTCTCGTGTCTGTGCGTGCCTGTTGTACCTCCTGTTTTACTTTGATAGTCCCTGTCCTGTGTGTAGTGTGCCTGGTTTTGCTTCCTCTTGTCTCGTCAGCTCTGATTTCTCCCAGTTGTGTTTCCCTCCTGTCTCCCATTCCCTGATTGCTCCTGTGTGTATATAAGCCCCGTGTTTTCTTCTGCTTGTTACTGGTCCGTCTGCGTTACCTCCACGTGTCATCCTGTGTTCCACTCTTTATGTTTTCCTGTGAGTTATGGTTTTAGATTTGTTGGTTAGATTGTCCCAGTTTAGGTTTGTTCTTAGCTTCCGTCTGTCCCATCTTGGCTCTGTCTGTATTATTACCTCATGTCAATAAAGCTCACTCATTGCATCGTCAGTGCCTGCGATTGGGTCCTTTTCCCTTCGACTTCACATGGCTGCCGCGGCAGTCGTGACAACACTATCTACAAAACAAGTCTACAAGTAAAATTAGATTAGTGAAACCCGTGCATTGGCTGCTTACTATTAACCAGCATGCATGTTAATGAATCAGAATAATTTTAAATCAAACTTTCAATCTGCTATCGCAAACACCACCAGTCCCCAACTTTCATGGTGTTACAGGATTCAAATGTGTGACTTCTGTGACTATAGAAACTGACATAATAGGGTCCAAGAAGGAAGTCACAAAAGACAAAGTTTCCTTGGGAGTGGTGATGGTTCACTAATGTTTTTAACGAGATTTCAGATAATAAAATAAATCCTGTATTTGTGTGTGCACTGTTTGAATGTAGTCATACACTCTCCAGAGTATATGACCAAGTTTATTGCACAATGAGTTTTCCAGCAATGCTAAACAAAATAATAAAAGCACAGAGTAAGGGCTATAAACAAGTACAACATTTCCACAGAAACGCACAAAAAAAATCACAAATTAACAAAACATGAAAACAGCTGTGAAACCACCACGCAGAGATTCAAACTGACTGCAAACGGCCCTCGCGTCCTCAATGTGACGTTTCCAGGGGTCCATTGTCTCAGATAGGGTCTATGGCTAGTAGATGTGCACAGCTGTGTGGAAGCATGTTTTATGAGCAGCAGGATGAGATGGTAGTGTGACTGGGGAGGGAGGGTGCAGGTGGTGGACCAGTGGTAATTACTGGGAAGCCCTGCTGCTCAGTTAGTGGTCCCAACACACCAGTCTGTCTTCTTCTGGACCCTAATGAAAAGCCTTTTAATATCTGATTAGCTTTTAATGTCACTCTGTGGGAGTGGGTGTGGTCTGGAGACTTTTATTAGAGACTAGGAAAATGGGCCTGCTTGCCGGCAGTTTGTCATTTTTGATTGAAGAGCCGAGGGATGCAGGTGGAGATATAATTACACCGGAGGTCAGTAATGTTTTCATAAGTGTGCGGTTGCGTGTTTATGTGCAGCCTTTTATGGTTTCTTCCTAGTCTCCATTTCGGCCCGCAGAGGTGTCCCTTTGATGGATTGTACAGATAAAGTATTTGATGACACAGGAGAGCCCGGGCCCATTAGAAATTCATAGCAGATTATCCACACAGCTCAAATGAAAATGGACATCAGAGACATAATGGCTGTCGTTGGCATTTTCCACCACTTTCTGTGATATTGTTTCCTTTTCGTGACTTAACCACTCTCATTTTTGAAAACAACAATTCTTCAAAGAGTCTCTAACAATCATATTGTTCTGCTTGTGCTTCACGCCGGCAGCTTTCATCCGATCGCCTCTATCAAGTCACGGTGACAAGAGCTCTCTTGCAGAAATGAGCTCTCATGCTGCATCAATACGAGTTGTCTTTGAAGGAAGTCCATGCAAACAATTTGTGGACTTTTTGTTGTATTCTATTTCTATTTGTTCTTTTTTCAAAGGTTTGTTTTCACTCTTTGACTAAAACCTCGTCACAGATGTCGCTGAATCATCATTTTTCACCAGAGACAGCACTTTGGAAGGATGCTTTGTAGTGACAGTGCAGAAGCATGCCACACATTACTTAATATCTGGCTGCGCAAAGCAGCCAGGACCTAAAGGTAGTGGGTTTTTGCCGGGCTGTTTGATTGCCGCTCAGCTGTAGCTGTGTGTGTGTGCTGTGTGAAATGTGTTCAGCTGTTATGGTGCATCCTGCATACTTGTTAAATATAAATGGCCGCCAAACTGATCGTGGCAGGTGAACACTAAAGCTCAAAGGAAATTCCTGTCCAAGTCTTTAGTCTTACAAGTTTAGCTTTAATACATTTGCACATGATTCAGTAGCCCATTTGCTGACCTGTTTAAACCTGAAACATGGGTCAAAGCGGTTTTTTTAAACACTTACATACCTTGATTTGTTTCTAACTTAAGACAATGTCAAAGTCATTTTACATTGCAGGCCACGTACAGCCCACTTTGATCTTATTTGGTTAGGGTTAGAGATAGCTTGATATGAGAAAAAGAAGTGAAGTTTCAACATTGAGTCTCAGTTTTTCTACATGATAAAAAAAATGCTCTGCTCTGTCAGCACCCCTCTTTGGGCTTAAATTGTTAGAAGTAAATGTGTAAAATTAAGAACTCTGTAATTACACAATTTGGTGTAGTATGAATGGCCATGGGGGACATCTTTGTCACTAGGAAAAGCTATAAAACTTGTAAAAAAAATAGAGTGAAAAGTCCAGAATTTATGTCCTACTTCACATTTTTCAAAGCCATCCAATGAGCCACATTGACTGGGGCTGACTCTGGCTCCTGGGCCTTATGTTTGACATCCCTGGATTAGGCCAATGTATCAGAATCCTGTTGCCCGTGAACTTTCCAAGGTGTATCATTCAAAATAATAAAGAAGCAGAAACATATTTCCTTTAAAACGATAAATTTGTCCGTGTATCCTCCACAGACTCGTCTTTCAAACAGCCTGCTCTGACTCGTCACAGAGTCACAGCAGCCACAGCGATCATCAATTAGTCACTTGCTTGGTTGATGCTGTTTATGATGCAATCCATGGATGTCTTCAAGGGGCATCAATTAAGTGAAAGTCACTGGCATGTCTGTTTTGCACAAGGTATCCTTTAGCAGCAGTGAATGATGCACCAGTTTATGCTATTAGTGAGACATATCTGTCACTCCCAGCTCACCTTTTTTCTGCATGCAGGATCGCTATTGTGATGAGACATATTTTACCCCAAACCAAGATCTTGTCCTGAATCTACTCTGTCAGAGTAGATTTGAGTGCTTTAATCTCCCCACAGAGGTTTTTTTGTATATGGGCAAATCTTTTAAATGTTTAAATTTATGGAATGAATGCACACATGCACGGCACATGTTCGATAGCAGACTTGATCTCAGGACTAAAATCTCTCAATAACCAACGTCAAGGCAGCAATGCTAAAGAATGCCTTCTTCATAATGAAAAGAAGCAGATAGCATCAGATTAAACTGCATTTCATGAAAACCTGCCATAAGAATATGTCGTCTTAGCCCACTGGGCAATCCACTGATCCCTAAGGTTCACGTGGCTTGCGTGTCTTTAGCATACCCTAGTGTGTCAGAACACGCTTGCTCAGACACGGACCAGTTGGAATGGACACAGTGCACGTCTGTTGTGGTCGCTAATATGCAAGGAACACTCAAGCACTGCTTCTATGCAGCAGCATTAAAAATTGCCGCATGAACACACTGATTAATTTATAAGTCATGCGAGAGGGGCATAGGCAGCGCACCCAAAAAAATCCCAGATAAGCTGCATAGTGTGAGAGTTCTTTTCTTCTACACAGACAGATTGTGATTTGCGTGTCTGTGCGTGTAAATGGGTATGAGAGAGAGAGAGAGAGAGAGAGAGCATGAAACTGAGATGCTCCTTTCAGTTCAGGATGAAGAGAAAAAAAGAGGCCTGAAATATTTGGGGAAGTGGGGATTGGTAAGGGGGGGATTGGCTTCTAGTCTTCTCATATCTTATAGAAAGACTTGGAGACTCTTTCCAAAGAATGATTCTGCCATTGTCCCACTCTGGCTCTGCTTTTAAATGATCAGATCATCTTGGAAAAAAACCCTCCCTACAGTCAGTAGCAGTACATCTGCATTTATGGTTTGTTAGCATCCAAACTGTTATATTGAAGACGTTTCTCTCACAAATCCAGCAACAGTACGCTTCTTATTGAACTCTCGTACTACATCAGATTTATCTTTAAAGTGATGCATGGCGTCGGGCCATGAGGTGGCACTCAGCTGCCTGACGGTAAACACTCATTAATTCCAGCTCTGCCAGAACACACAAACATCTGCCGTCTGTTGCCGTGGTGACTCAATGGACCCCATCCAGCAGGCACCGTTGCATGCCTTTCTGCGCACCGTATTTCAGTGCACACAATGCCAGCCGGTCCTGGTACCAAAACAAAGCAGCCGCCTCCTCGTGGCTTGAAGCAGGTCCGCTGTGTGTTAGAGGGAATCCCGGATCCTGCGCAGAGCCTGCTGCTTGCTCACATGTGCGTGGACGGATGTTTAAATGCTCCGACAGAAGCCCTGACGCAGCACAACCCAGGCCCTCGCTGCCTTTCTGCAGACGGCGTCCGTCCTGATATCGCAGGCTGTGGGGCAAGGCCTGGTTTCATTTTCGAGGATTCTCCTCAGATTCTGTTTCCTGTACAGAGGTGCTTTTCTGAGGAAGTGACTTATCATTTCTATCAAAGTGATAACATCAACCTGGTCTGTGTGAAGTGTCTGCTTAGATTTGTGCAGCCGTTATCAGCTTGAGCTGCTTTATTCATTGTACCACAAAAAGTAAAAGTCACAATTCAGTTTGTGGTTCCAGGAGGCCGCTGTGAGAAAGCAGACATGCTGTGAGCGCTGTCTTTAGTAGCGTGTTACATCTGGACACCTTAATGTTGTGACAGGCTGTCAGGAGACGGTGTCTTGCTTTCTTACGCCGACTCGTTTCTCTTCGTGGCGTTGAAGCCGACAGTGCTGATGTGGTGTCAGAAGTAGTGCCAGCACAACACCAAGCCGCTGGGCTGCGGGCGCCTCTAATGAGCTCCCCTGAGTGGTAAGCAGGCCGATGGAGATGGCCCGTCCTCTCTCCTCCGCCTCGCTCAGCGTGCTCGCCTCTAATTGGTGGGAGAAGAAAGAGGGACTTCACTCTAACAGGAGACAAAGCTTTGTTTAAAGTGAGTGACACAAAAAGTAAAAGAAAAATCTATTTCTGCCTCATGTGAAAGCAGGTCCTCTCACCCCAATTATAATTTCTGGCAAAGGCCCGAGGTTTACGTCGTCCAGTATGTCCTGAGCCCGAGGAGAAAGACATGGGTGACGCGAGCAGAGTCAGGTGTTCGTTTTGGACGATGGGAGACTCTGATGTGCCAAATGAATGCTGCTTTTTCACCTAGTTTTAATCACACTGTTGGCTCTTAATGTCAAAGTGCTCTTTGGAATGACTGGAATAATGACGCCCTCTACTGCTCAGTTAGCAACACAGCCAACAGAGGGAAACAAAATCAACAGGGGACCGTGGTACATGTTAGCTCAGCTCAACCACCAAAGGATCCAGAGGGAAACACGGTGAAATGTCTTTATTTTTTTATTAATTCTAGTAAAGGCATGGCTGTAGTTTAAGAGGTGGAGCAAGCCATTTCTCATATTGTTGCTATGAGACACGTCTGGACAGTGTTCAGTGTGTGTGTGTGTGTGTGTGTGAATGCAGCTCAAAGCAGAGGCTTGATAACTGCTCAGGGCGTGAAGCTCAGGCAATTATGACATGAAATCTTTGTGTTTCGGTTCTCTTTATCAAAGCAAGCTTGTGGCAACATTATTCAAAGACATATTTTGGATTTTAAAAATGTATTTAAGCATTCTGGTGTCACAGTAGCACACCCACGTGTGCCAAGATCCAGGGTTTCCAGGAAGAACAGTGTACTCGTGTCATTTGGCTCACCAAATTGTGTGCACACATCACATTACGTGGATACAAAATGTGCGGAAACAAACTAAATTCTTATGCAAAGTGTGATAAAGTATTAGCAAGAAGAAAAATGGATGCTTAAATAAATTAAAAGGCCTGGTGTGTTGATTCTGTTGATCATCCATATTTATTAGTCATTTAGTCCATCACTTGCACAGCCAAATTAAATTGCTGCTTGGGGGCCAAAAATGAGCTGCTGGGTTCTTTTGCTCTGTTATCTTTAGAAGCTGATTTCTAAAACACCAATGATGCACAAGCAGTAAGTTAGCGTCCAATAAAATTCCTTTCTTAGGTTAGTCATATATGAATTTCTCCACAAAAACCTTTGAATCTACAAACATTTTACATTTACTGTGGTTATAGTTGATTATCATACACATTCTGAGTCAGAGAGTGTTTATTATATTGATCTCTGAGTGTATCGGAGCCTCGTGAAAGATTGGTGACCTGTCCGGGGTGGCCCCTGCCTTTCACCTTAACAATAGATGGATGGCAGAAAATGGTAAAAGTTCTTCTACCTCAGCCTTCATCAGGATGAAATTGCAGCTTCTTTTGCTCTGGATTGTTTGCCCGGTGTGAAAATATTAATTGAAAACCACACAAAAGTACTTACAGTGTACGCTTCAGTGGACTACACTGTGCTACTATGTTCTGAAGCACTGTTACCATAGTGTGAACCCGGAGCTTCAGAGAAACCAGTCTTGATCATTTAAAACGCTCTGTTACATCAACTATTTCTCGAGGCTGTACCTCTGTTATGTAACTCCTACATCTGCCCAGCTCTAATTACAAACCCCGTCTGAGCTGTCTCAAGGATGTCACGCCTAAAACTTTTCCTTGATCTTCTTCTGTATGGCACTGACTTTACTTCTACTCCACTCTCTCTCGTGTTTCTGAGATCACTCTGTGTCCGCACATTAATTGTCATGCATTCAAGGCCGTTTTTCAGAAGTCGGCTGGATACAATAAACTCTCATTTTCTGTGTGAATGCCTTCCATTTAAATGCATTCACACTAAGCTTAAGAATGGTCGGCAAACATAAACTTTAACCTGCCTATTTGTGTCTGGATTCATCTTTGTATTCAATAAATGCCTGCAGTAATTCTGTTCTCAACTCTGAGATGATGCATTCACATTTCTTTTCTTTAATTCAATCCAAAGTTTAGAAATCCGAAAATATTACACAAAATCTATCAAACAAAATGTGAAAAATCAGCGCGTTGCTAATTGGCTAATGTTTGGATTTATTCATCACAAACCTGTGATCATGAGTCTTACTGTGCAAAAATGATGATTGGCTAATTTCATATGAAGCGTAGTGCTGGCTGCTTCAGGCCAGTATAGCACGGTGGCTGCTGTCACTCCAAGGTGCTTTGCAACCCACCTCAACCCTTTATATTATTCATGCTATGTCATGTCATGGTTGTTGATATCTGCTCTATTTTTAAAGGGAGTTTTGTTGCTTCTCTCCCTGTATTTTGGCCTTCAGGGTATGAAATTGGATAGGTGTGGAAGTCTTTGAACAGAGCTGTAAAACCAAATATGTATAACTGCCATATGGTTAATTTTCATGTAATTAGTCTTACAGCCCAGACCCAGAACTTAGCCACTGAGCACTTGCTGCTGCATATAGTGACTTGACACTCTGGGGGCACTGCTTGTTGAGATTTATAAACTGTAAGTGAAGCTGAAAATGTGAGTGAAGAGGGGACAGTGTGTTGTTGGCTCAACCTGTGAATGATCTAAGAAGCAGCTAGCCAACTAGCCAGAGAGCTTCATAATTACGTCACCACCTATCATCCTGATATAATCTGTTCTTGTTTCTAAGAACTGCTGTTTTAGCAAAGTGAATATGCTGCTCTAAAATTATGCAGTACTTAGATAGTCAAGACTTGGTGGAGTGGTTTCAGATCAGGTTTCTTCTTCCTCCTTTCTTCTTCTACTTTTGTTTCTACTTTTTTCACCTGCTCCCTTCAGGGGTCACCACAGGGGATCATCTGGCTCCATTCACAACA
The DNA here is from genome assembly GCF_057381845.1 of Rhamphochromis longiceps. Classification (NCBI taxonomy): domain Eukaryota; kingdom Metazoa; phylum Chordata; class Actinopteri; order Cichliformes; family Cichlidae; genus Rhamphochromis; species Rhamphochromis longiceps. The sequence continues at coordinate 6,440,670 of NC_140561.1, forward strand.
ACCCCAACATCCTCCTTCATAACATCAACTCTCTGCATGTCACTACATGCAAGAACCCCCTCTGTGGTCTTCCTCTTTTCCTCCTGCCTGGCAGTTCCGTCTTCAACATCCTTTGTCCAATATATCCACTATCCCTGCTCTGCACATGTCCAGACCATTTCAATCATTCCTCCTCCAAACTGCTCAACCTGAGCTGTCCCTGTGATGTACTCTTGGTCATTCTGATTGGAAACCTGAACATCTTAACCTCTTCAGCTCTGCCACCTCCAGCTCAACCTCATGATTTTTTGGTAGTTCCACCATCTCTGAACCACAGACCATAGCAGGTCTCACTACCATCTTGTGGTCCCAGATCAGGCACTGGCTCTGAATTTTTCCTCAAACTGCCAAATAGGACAAGGAACATCCAAGAATCTCTTCTATCTGAAGTCAGAGCTACATTATTTATTTTATACATAAAACACATAAATAGGAGCCTCTTTCTTGCACATAGAAACTTAAACTGGATTCAAACTGGAAAGTCTTACCATATCGTTAGCTTCATAGCATAATTGCCTAAGTCATTTGACTAAGTCAATGACTTAGGCACTTATGCTATGAAGCTAACGATATACTAAAAAAATATACTTTTTAAAAATTGCACTTTTTTAAAATTATCAGCCTTTTCCAGCTAGATTTAAAAGGCTGAAAGATCTCTCTGGCTTTCTTCGTGCTCTTCCTCTGGTTTGCTCTGCAACATTTGAAGCGCTGCCGCTGATGCCTGTGATGTCACAGGCTGTCCTGCTTTCAGAGGCTTATGGAGAAACGATAACAAGCTCCTTTATCCTCATTAGCGCCATTACATTATGACGTAGCCTCTAGCTATTGTTGTCTTTCTCCGTCTCCCCTTTGTTTTCCTTCCCTTCCCTGCCTGAGACACAACCAGCCAGACAAGCTGTATCTTAGTTAACTTTGTCTGGAGAAGAGACACGTGAGGAAAGCATAACATTGTCGAGGAAATCTCAGGGCTGCCTGCTACAACTCTGTCCCACTAGAAATGGTGGAAACAGAAAAAGTACATTTGCTCAAGAGAAAGGTGCTAAAAGCAACTCCTGAGTGTCTCTTTAAAACAGATATTCTGATATACATTAGATGGACATGTAAAATCAAATCAATGTTTCTGACCCAGAGCTTATTCCATATCTTTTTATACAGTCTGTGCTTCTGACTGGTGGAATTCAGTTAGTGTTGTTAAAGCTAATATGAGAGCACATACAGTTTTTCCCCTAACTGAACAGCAACTTCTAAGACTGAGAAATGAAGCTAGTGTGGAAGTTGAAATAGCTGCCGTGAGGCTGACTGCATCATTCCCCACAGAAAGCTCATAGGGGTTATTCTTAAACTTGTTCAGGCTCGAATTTGTGCATTATTATATTCGGTCTCCGTTGAGTGTCAGATGGGATCCTGCTAGGTTTTTGTTAGCTCAGCTAATACCTCTCTGAACTCGACCTCTCTCTTGTGTAATGCTGTTTGTGGCTTTTGGAGCATTTTAGTGGAAATAATTTGACCTGCTGTGGGGTTAAACTCATCCATGCTTCAGGTTTTCTGACTAAAATCCTAGCATTGTATTAGCCTACATAGGTAGGTATATGTACTCCAAATCCACCCGTTTGCCCTGTCTTTCTGTTTTTGCTGTCTTGAGTTCCATCTTTTAGAAACAGCAAACTAAAAACACGATTTGATTCAGTAATCTGGCTTTCTTCAAGGTGCTGTCATGTCGGTGTCACTTGTTTGCAGAATGAATTATTTGAAGCTACTAGTAGTTATTTTTATTCTCGCTGCAGGGAACACGCTGGTGTAAACAGCTAAGGCAGTTTTTTTTTGGCAGCACATGGAAGAGAAATATTTAAACCTAGGTGATGTGATCTAAACTGGGACGCCACCTGTCAGGAGGAGCCATTAGTGGGAAATCCCATTACTAGTAATCCTATAGGCCCAGTGATAGGAGCACAGTAAGTAGTCTCCACTCTCTCCTTATGTCAGTTTCTCGTGGCCTCGCTGTATAAACAGTAGTGGCCACAAGCCTGTGAGTGCCAGTCTTGGAAGAGGACATGACCCCTGGCAAACTTTCAGCAAGTGGACAGAGAAACGAGCTCAGGATATTAATGCCGTTCCATGCCAGCTGCAGTTCATTGTCGAAACAGTGAGTCGTACACTCTTAGAAGCTCCTTCATTTAAAAAAAGAACGCTTCTCTCTGTTAGTCTGTTTAATTGACTTCCATCGTCTGTCAGATGCAGGACTGCGTGCTTCATCACCACCTTTCAGCCAGTTTTGTCAGCTTCAGCAGTGCTTATCACCTCACAGTTTTAGCTAAATTTAGACCATTGGCTTAATGCCACGCTGCTGTGTTATTGTTGTTGATGGTGGTGGTGTTGTAGTAATGGGTTTCAGCTAAACATAGAAACCAAGTAGAGCTCAAAGTCAGTACTAATGGTAGTACTTAACTTTAGTAATGATTTGGAGGTATTTTCAATTCAGATACTTTGGGTTATTATCCAAAAAGTAGCATTATCTCACAGCTAGAAGGCAGCTGGTTCAAACCTCCTGGTAGGTAAAGGCACATCTCTGTGTGTTTCTCTGTGAGTTTCCACAGTTAAGTTGTTACGTTATCTGGTAATTCAAAATTTGCCATGAGTGTAATACAAGGTAGATAAATTGCTCAAGTGCGTGGATTCATAAATGCATGTGAAAAAGGTAATATGGCTTTTTAAATACCACTTCATTCCAATCCACAAATAGTCAAAGTTCTTAAATGAAAGCATTTAAAATTGGTCAAATCACAAAAGGTTACCAATGTGCCAAAGCATCCTGACCACCTAAGTAGCTAATATGCTGTCAGTCTTTGCATGCAGCCAAATTACCTCTAACCGATCACAGGTCTTCTAGAGTCCAGGCCTCGAAGATTCCTCTATCTATCTGGTGCCAAGACATTAGCAGCACATCCTATAGGTCATGTAAGCTGTGACTTAGAATGGGATGAGGCTTATTCCAACACTTCCTCCAACATCCTGCTGCTGTTGATGGTAAGTCACACCACCATCAGAATGTGGTCTCTCTACTGTCAAATTACCATCATGTGAACTTTGCAGTTTGGGTCCTGCCTTTTTCAATCATATCTTTATACCTGCTGATTGATCCCACATACAACATGGAGGTAATATTTTTTTTGTTTTGGCTCAATGGAGTAAATATACACCTTTTTTTTTCTCCAAGCAAGCTATCAGTTATTGGCATCACTGTCAGTCTAAAATCTTCACAATATCAAACTCAGAGGCTTACTCAGCAAAAACAGATCATTTCTTGTTCAGTCATACGGATTAAATTCACCATTTTCCCAGAAGAATCACTGATGTTTACGTCTCTTTATTTCCCACTTTGCTGTCTGCATGTTTAAACTCGGAGCAGTTCATCTCATTAATTACTGCACATTCGCCCAGAGAGGAGAATAAGCCGGTGCATGAAAAGGCTGCACGCACTCAGGTCTCAGTGCTGCCTCCCTCTCTCTCGCTCTCTGTCAGTGTGAAGGACTAGGTGCAGAGAAAAACCTTGACCTTGCTGTGCTGCCAGCGAGCGGCAAGGACTTGCCGGGCTGCGTCAGGCTGGACACACAACTCCACTGAGAGGGAGGGAGTGAGTGGGGGTTAGAGAGAGAGAAACAGAGAGTTAGAGAAAGGGAATAGAGGAGGGGCTATGCTGAGAGAGTGACAGAAAGTGGTGGTGGTGGTGGTGTTGAGGGGACTCAGAGTACAGCAGGGCCCGAGCTGTCTCTCTCTCTCTCTCTGAAGCTGGAGGTGAATGTGGAAGGATGGTCCCCTGCCTTCACGCTGCCAGTGTCGACCATATGCCGGGCTGCTCGCTGTCTCTCCCTGCCGGTAGGGCTGCTTCTCCTCGTGCTTCTGTTATTTTCATTTTCTGTCATGTCATACCTGCATATTGGCCTAGCTGGGACTGCTTTTTCTTCTTTTCTAATCTTTGGAGTGTGTGTGAGGTGAGAGCAGAGACGGAGAAAGAGAGTGCTTGCGGGCTACGTATGATCTTGTTTACACCCGCTGCCTGAGCAGGTGTCTGGCAGGGATGACTGCAGCAGCTGCAAATGCACTGTGCCCACCCCCCACCCTACGCCCCACCACTTCCACCCTCGCTCATCACTCCCTCTTCCCATCTCTCTCGAATAGTCTGATGTCATGGCAGCTGATGTTTGCTGCCTGCTGCTCGCTGTAGCAAACTGGGGTTGAAGGGACAGTCCAACTTCTCAGACAGCGCCTGGACTGTTGTTGTCCTTTATCTCTCTCTCTCCCCCCATCTGCTCTCCCTCTATGCAGAGGCAGATGTGTCCTCCGAGCAGCCTTGCAAACCAGGGGTTGTGCACTTGTTGTTGATGTTTTTTCTCTTTGGTGTTGTCTTTAACTCTGCTGCATCCCGGTTCTACTTTTGCTGAGGGCAGGCGTTCGTGTGATGAATTCCTATTGATCATTTAAACAGACCCAGGAATAGTTCATTACATCAGGCTTCTCTCTGCTGACCTAGACAGCATTCAGCGTACAAAGTGGACAGGCTCCTGTGCCATACTAACCATTATTGCAAATGAGATGGAGGGTCCTCAGCAGTCACTCCCCTCTGCCTTGTACCAGTACTCATTGGCTTGCATGTCTTAATACGGTTTAATAATATTAATTCAATATTAATTCATCCTGCTTTGGCCCGCAGCACAGGATTACGTCTAACTTGTGTGATTTTTTTTTTCCTGTATGTAGCCTGACAGCCCACATCCAGGGCTTTCAGGCTCTGAGGCCAGAACTGCTTTTTCGGTTCTTGGTTTCTGTCCTCAGGGGCAGGATTTTCAGGTTGGGTAGATTATGCAGCATTAAGCTGCTTGGTATCAGATAATTCTACAATGATGAAATCCTCTAGGGTTATGAATTAAAATGGGTTGAGCTCTGCCGTTGTGTTGCACTCATGAGAATGTTTGTGACTCTACACTTTTTTTAGGGTTTAGATTCAGTGCATCACAGCTGTTGCTAAACAGGAAATTTGTTGCCTTGTCCAACGTTTAGGAAGACATTTCCTGCCTGTTTTGAATCTGCAGCTCGGGTGCAGAAAATAAAGCGGATGGTGCCATAAGTGTTCTGAGAAGAGAACGCATCCAAATCACTCCAAGAGTGAAGCACGCAGAAAGGTTTAGGCTGTTTTTTAATGCAAACTACATCAGCGAGTGCTCGATAAATCACAGGCTCATCAGAAGGAGGAGGACGAATCAAAGGAGGTGAAAAGGAGCCAGGAAGCTTTGACAAGCTCCTGATGACTCATCTTGCATATGATTTGAAAGGCATTAGGTATGGGCCCAGCCGGCCAGACAGAGGCTCACTCTGCTGGCCCATCAGTCATTATCACTCCAAGGAGACTCGACTCCAGGATAATGATTCTGATTGGAGTTTGCTGAGGTTGAATGGAATCCAAAATCTGATGCACAGAGTCATCAGAGCCACATTTGTTCTCATCTTTAAATTTGAGTTGCCCTCTTTGTGTTTGGTCAAGTGAATCATATGCAGCAAGAATGCTAGAGTGAATAGAAATGTTGAGAGATTTTTTAGATTATAGTTACTCTTTACATTTTTGCACATGCACAGTCCAACCTTTCTCATTCGCAGAGTGTCATTGACCATTTGGTCAAAGCATGTGGTCTGCCAGTTTATGCACACAAGATGTCCTTCAGTGGTGGAGCGTGAGGCACAGGGTGAGACAGGCCTTTCACTCCAAACTGGTGCAGGCTCACTGTGAAGGGAACAAACTTGTTCAAGTCCAAGCCGTCATGTTTTGGAACCACCACAATTTCCCATTCTTGTTGTCTTTTTTATTGCCGTGCTTGATGACCACTCGTGACTTTTGACCCCTGCATGGTTCTAGAGAACAGGCACACAAATGGCCTTATGGTGGCCGTGCACTTCTGATTGTTGTGTTACTAATTGATTGGCTCTACGTTATACCTGAGGATGTGGGCATTACTGTTTAGACGAAAGTACAAGTCTTTGTATACACACAATTCTCCACCTCTCAAATGCCCAGTGATAAGACGTATAGTTCCAGCCAGTCTGCCATAGAGATTACAGCCTGTTTATGCCTGCCCAGCATTGGTCCACTGAGTCTCTAGGATTGGTGTCAACAGGCTGCCATAAAGCCCAATAACATGTGGCAGGGAAAGGCTGCAGGGGATTATTATGCTGGTGCTCACCTCGTCTCTTCCTATTATTACCACAATTACTGTCAGCAGCTATAACAGGGGTTCTTGAGATGCTCTAAATTGTGGACGATCGTGTGTCATAGTGATTTCGTTTCACTACTACAATGCATTTTTGATGCAGAATGGCAAACCCACTACAGGAATGAGTATTCTGCATGCTGTAACAGGCTGACAGTTTCCTGTGGGATGAAATCAGGCCTTTAAATAAAGGGTGGTTTAAGGGGTGGGAGTGACAATCAAGTGAAAAAGAAAGTTTTTACCCTACTCTGTGTCGTCATGTGAAAAATATAGTATATCCCATTATTCTGTATCATTTTCTCTACCTCACTATGGAGCAATCTTGTTTTTGCCAAGTTGCTTCAGTTCATTGACATTTGCAGGGATTTGTACATGCACAGCTCTCTTATGGTCCTGATACAGCATTTCAGTCATGTTGAGAAATGAAAGCAGTAACAGAATGCTTAGGTTTCTGCGGACCATGCAGACTTCTGTGTAAACTTTCTTCTTCATGTGACTGTGTTTTTCTTGTTGGGTGTGTAACCTTGCAAAGGAGATTCCTCCATTTGATCTGTTTTTGATGTGCTCGTGGTCTAAGTCCCCCTTAATCCCTAACCCTAGTTCTAATCCTAACCCTACATGAAAGTGTAAATTGTCTTAGGAAAACTGTTCATCAAAGTCCAGAAAAGCAAAACAGCAAATATTAAAAATAAAACTTGGGTGTTTGTTTACCCAAACCTAAATGAACCTAAACTCATAGAACTCAAAAAAAACAAAAAAACAAAAGACATTCATAAACTTCTTCTGTTCGTGGCTTTCAAAATGTGCAAACACACTGTAAAGACATACAAATGAAGCTTGTTTTTGTGACTCTAATGGTTCAAATAAATCCACACTGTACCTCTGTGTTGTTACAAACATGAAGTGAATGGAGCTTTCATAGCGGCCATACTTTTCCTGTACTCTCGCCAAGGAAAATGGGAATACGATTGTGTGCTTTGCATTTAGGATCAGTGGAAAATCTCCTCACACGCTTTGTGTGCTGCTTAAGATTATCTATCCCTGTGTCAGTGTGAACCATGTGGTTCTATCCCGGCTCATTTGTCCACATAAACAAAAACCAAACATTCAATAAACAGATGCTTAAGCTGAAGTAACTTACTGGCCCTCTGGGAATTAATGCACTGATTATGAATTGTAATATCTCATGTTCTCTGTCCCCTTGCACCCTGTCATTTCTCTGAGTTAGTTGAAATGTTATTGTTGAGTTATAAAGTACAGTGTATCCTGAGTCTACAGCATGTGGTGTGAAAAGTTGGAACAGTTTTTTTCCATTTGTACTCTAGGTCTGCACCAGATTGGCCATGGTGACTGTGGCTTGGCAGCTGGGTTTTCCACATTTCTACTCAAGGAAAACATTTCCAGAGGTGCAGCTAGTCAGCTTCCAATTGCTGGAATGTGAAGAGAGAGGATGTACCGCTGGATGTAATGCTTAAAAGAAAGACTTATTAGAGCTGTTGGAATTTCATGATAAGCAAATAGCAGCTCATTTGCAGACTAATTTTTGTTATTTCTCAAATGAGACTTGATGTGATTCTTAAGGCAGACTGAGGTCAGATAGGCAAATAATTTCGGCCATGTGCTTTGTGCTCTACATCAAGTAGGTGACCTTCATTGAATATGGATTTTCAAATAGATTCCTAACTGGAATTAAAACTGCTAAATGAGCTTAAAGTGAAGAATGTAATGCTGTTAAATGCTTAATTGATGCACCCAACTGGACGTTCAGCAGCTGAAACAATTGTGTGAGACATTTACAATCTCTATTTAGTCTAAGAAATGTTAGCCATTTTCTCAGACCCAAAAAAACATGTTTGTTGGAATGAATTAATGACAAAATATAGATTTCTTTTTGAGCGTGATGAGTTTTGGCACCCAGCTGCTGGAGTTGGCATCAAATTCCCGCTTGTTGGTAAAGATGTAGTCCACATTCATCTCTTATTTCCAGCTTAGTACAATTTAGGATGAGCTGAGGGTTGTACTGAGCCTGAAACATTGTTTTAGCATTATTTCCCCTGTTTTAAAGCAAGCTTCCATCCCACTGGCTGTCCTTTACACACAAAAGTTTAAAACAAAGGTAGGCGGGGCTTTAGTGCAATCAGCCAAGCTGTGTGAAAATGTGCATATGAGACACTCCCAGTTTGTATGAAATAGAGAACCGAGTTGAGAAAAAACTGAACTAAAAGATAAACATGAATTAATTTGGTTTAAATGGAAAATGCATAAAAAATAAACTTTGCTGAGAATCATCACCGTTTTTAAGTTTTAAAGAAGTGCAATGACAGTCTCACAGCACCATAGCAAACATGAACTGTTGCTAATTTGGTGTCAAAATGTCACAGTTCTGTGGGGGAGTGGGGGGGCTCATTAGGGGATGAAACAATTTTGAGTTTGTACTCAAGAAATTATTTCTTGAATATATTAGCTGTGTATATGGGAAATTTCAGAATCAGTTCAGTAGATCGTGGTGATAATCTCGCTTCTTGGAAAGAAAATGTCATGTCGTTAAGCGTACACGTAACCTTGTGAAGGGGAGGGAGTGGATGGATGTGCCTGGCAATCGTGTTCAAACCTACAGGTCTTATCAGGCCATTCAGCTGCCTGCTTGGAAAGATATTCAAATGGTGTATTCATAGTCTCAGGAGACAGAAAAAGATGATTGTCTTCTGGGAAATCTTGCTGCTGGGAATCCACCTCAGTAGGATTTTTTTTAGAAAACAGCCACTAGTCATCGGTACCTCACAGTCTGCTTTTTCCACCAAACACTTCAGAACACTAGTTGACAAATAGTTTCTAGGGACACGTGATGCTCACTTCACTAAAAAGCTTTTGCTAGTTCTTGAGATTGAGGCCCACAACAGTGTAGGAAATGATGAGTGGAAATGTTCCTTCCTCTTCTTTTTGATATATCGTGCTGTTCACCTTCTCATTCTTAAAAACAATTCCATCTCCTTCCTTTTCATGACATCCATATTTTGTTTAGCTTAGGGAAATAACTTCTAACTGTCCAAATCATATTTCCCTGAAATTTACGGTTATTCTACAGTGATTTTTTTGCACTTGTACGTCAGCAGTAGTACTTGCATGTTTTAACACCACCCAGTCTGCCTGCTCAGATTTGTCATGTTTTGAAGTGTTTCAGGTTTCCTTTACATGCTAGAGTAAGAGCGAACTGTGGAAAAGGGGCCCCTTCGCGTGTAGATTTGTAGAGGAAGTGCTGGTTCAAAAGGTTAGCAGCATTCCCATTTGAAGAGGAAGCGTTCAAGGTGAGGAGAATGGATCTCTCGGGGAGAAGGAGTGAACCAAAAATCCTTTCATCAGTCTAAGGATCTATTTGGGAAAGAGTAAGCATTTTCAGTGGCCCCTGGTTGACCTCTGCTTGGCTGAGTCTTTTCAGCATGTGCTGTCTTGAATGGCATTAAAATAAATTTGCGCTTGCCTCTGTTACCTAACTGGCAGTGTATATGTTGGTATGCATGTTGGACCTCTTTGTCCTGCTCATTAAAACTAATATCGACAGCTCGGCCAGCTGGCCAATTACTTATGCTACACAAATGTACAGGATAAAATGCGCCTGGCAACATACATCATGAATGCAAATGAAATGTTTAAAGCCTTAACAACAAGTACATGCCGCAGAGCATGATTGAAAGTGGCCATTTCAAAGCCTGTATCAGCAAATTAATGGGAAATAAATTATACTGATTGACTTTAACATATGGTAGATTGCTTTTTGAAGTATTAAGGATTAGGCTATAGCTGATTGAACTGCAGCAAAAGTTTTAAATTAGTGTAGAGTGGGTGATGGTGTATAAGCTCAGTTTCTGTCTGGAGAACAGAAAAAAGAATGAGGGTCTTTAACTGCACTGTATATTTCTTGTAGCTGTTTTGTCTGAGGATTTATTACACTTGTTTTGACTGAACATGGCTGCTGACTGTTGGTGGAACTGATCTTTATGCTTTTAGCTGGCTAGCTAACATTTTAACAGGTCTGAGTACCTTGAGAATTCACCTAGCTTTATTTGAAGGTCTTTGTGTAAAGACCACGCACATGTCTTCAATGCAAATCAGAAAATTTAAAAAATACACATATATTTGGGACAGTACAATAAGAAAGTGCTATTTCTCCCACTTAGATGCTTCAGATCATCAAACAGATTTTAATATTAGACATACAGACGATTGATGCTATTTTCAGTGAACGTAGCTGTTGATGCTAGTTGGAATTGCTGCTGATGTTGTAGCTGCATCTTTAAATCTGGAGTTGTCTTATGTAAACATTGTTATGTTCTTCGCTGGCTTGCTAACCAAAGCTCTGAGAACATTCAGAAGTCACTTAGCTCTATTTGAACTTGGTGGTCACTCATCCAAACTGGATAGCTGCCTGTCTGTTAATCTAGAATCTTGTTTTCTGTTTCTACACATGTTAAATGCAAGATACAAGGTGTGTGTGGAGGATTTAGAGTTGGTTAGTCTACCTGACAGAGGTGGGGTCAGTTGTAAAAGTAAAGCACATTACTTTTATTGGTAGGCAGTAATAAAGCTCATTCTGCATTCTTTGGACCTCATTTAATCTAACAGCTAACTAAATCACATGCTAGCTCACCAGCATTCAGCAAAAAAACAACAACAAGATATCGTGAAACATTTTCTAAAGGGGTCACAGTTGGATATAGACAATGGTTGCAAAACAAAACATTGTATCTTAAAGTCACTGCGTATATCTGTGTCATAAACTGTATATAAAAGATGAAAATAGCATTTAGTTTCTGGACTCAATGCTAGCAAGCTTAGTTAGTTAGCTACATCACATAGAAGTAGATAGTACTAAGTAACAGACCAATAATATACTAGCATTTCACCAAAACTGAAAGAACAGACTTCTTGAATGGCCTGCACCACACAGGAAATTCTCAAGTTTATCCCATTAAAAGAACAACTAAAGGTACCAACATGACAAATGCAGTCGAGAGGTCCCAGTGAGAAAGAGACCTAGTAATCAACTTATCTGTCTGATTAATCTTTAACAAAATCAAACAGGTAAGAAATCCCTTAACATTGCATTTTTATGAATTTGTAAAGTTGGGCATTTGGGTACTCGAATCGGGTTGGCTTTTTTTAGCGCCAGCCTCCAGTGGCCAAAAGAGTAACTGCAGTTTAAGGAACTTTTATGAACGTGTGCATTGGTTTTCTTTGTTTTCTTCAGGTTGCACTTGATCTGTGTTTGATGGATTTTGCCACTTCCCTGCCCCTTCAGTAGACTAGTGGCAGATTATTCTGTCTATTCAATTCAAACTGGACATGAACGCACATACAGTGGGGCAAAAAAGTATTTAGTCAGCCACCGATTGTGCAAGTTCCCCCACCTAAAATGATGACAGAGGTCAGTAATTTGCACCAGAGGTACACTTCAACTGTGAGAGACAGAATGTGAAAGAAAAATCCATGAATCCACATGGTAGGATTTGTAAAGAATTTATTGGTAAATCAGGGTGGAAAATAAGTATTTGGTCAATAACAAAAATACAACTCAATACTTTGTAACATAACCTTTGTTGGCAATAACAGAGGTCAAACGTTTACTATAGGTCTTTACCAGGTTTGCACACACAGTAGCTGGTATTTTGGCCCATTCCTCCATGCAGATCTTCTCGAGAGCAGTGATGTTTTGGGGCTGTCGCCGAGCAACACGGACTTTCAACTCCCGCCACAGATTTTCTATGGGGTTGAGGTCTGGAGACTGGCTAGGCCACTCCAGGACTTTCAAATGCTTCTTACGGAGCCACTCCTTTGTTGCCCGGGCGGTGTGTTTTGGATCATTGTCATGTTGGAAGACCCAGCCTCGTTTCATCTTCAAAGTTCTCACTGATGGAAGGAGGTTTTGGCTCAAAATCTCACGATACATGGCCCCATTCATTCTGTCCTTAACACGGATCAGTCGTCCTGTCCCCTTGGCAGAAAAACAGCCCCATAGCATGATGTTTCCACCCCCATGCTTCACAGTAGGTATGGTGTTCTTGGGATGCAACTCAGTATTCTTCTTCCTCCAAACACGACGAGTTGAGTTTATACCAAAAAGTTCTACTTTGGTTTCATCTGACCACATGACATTCTCCCAATCCTCTGCTGTATCATCCATGTGCTCTCTGGCAAACTTCAGACGGGCCTGGACATGCACTGGCTTCAGCAGCGGAACACGTCTGGCACTGCGGGATTTGATTCCCTGCCGTTGTAGTGTGTTACTGATGGTGACCTTTGTTACTGTGGTCCCAGCTCTCTGCAGGTCATTCACCAGGTCCCCCCGTGTGGTTCTGGGATCTTTGCTCACCGTTCTCATGATCATTTTGACCCCACGGGATGAGATCTTGCGTGGAGCTCCAGATCGAGGGAGATTATCAGTGGTCTTGTATGTCTTCCATTTTCTGATGATTGCTCCCACAGTTGATTTTTTCACACCAAGCTGCTTGCCTATTGTAGATTCACTCTTCCCAGTCTGGTGCAGGTCTACAATACTTTTCCTGGTGTCCTTCGAAAGCTCTTTGGTCTTGGCCATGGCGGAGTTTGGAGTCTGACTGTTTGAGGCTGTGGACAGGTGTCTTTTATACAGATGATGAGTTCAAACAGGTGCCATTCATACAGGTAACGAGTGGGGGACAGAAAAGCTTCTTACAGAAGACGTTACAGGTCTGTGAGAGCCAGAGATTTTCCTTGTTTGAGGTGACCAAATACTTATTTTCCACCCTGATTTACGAATAAATTCTTTACAAATCCTACCATGTGAATTCATGGATTTTTTTTTCACATTCTGTCTCTCACAGTTGAAGTGTACCTCTGGTGCAAATTACTGACCTCTGTCATCATTTTAAGTGGGGGAACTTGCACAATCGGTGGCTGACTAAATACTTTTTTGCCCCACTATATCGCTTCCAAAAATCAAAAATACAGTATAGTACAAGGACGCCTATAAAACTCATTTACCTCTACTGATAACAGCATACAGTACACAACTCAATTTTATTTTATTCTATCCATGTAATGTTTACAAGACTTCCAGCTGTGCCTACTGAAGATACAGGAACTATGTACAATTTCATCCCATTGCAGTGCAGCTTGTAATGTCTTGATCTTTGTGTTAAACCATCTTTACATGGGACTTTCTTCATTCTAAAAGAAAAGGCCATCCCAGCTTTTTCAAGCCTGATGTTAAAAAAAATGAAAAGTCTACTCAGGTCAGTAAAATGCTAGAAGGAACTTTTCGGTAGTTAGTGTGGATTTAGGATTTTGTTGTCTTCTGGCAAAATATGGTAGTAATCAGCCGTGTTTTTTTTCTGTCCAAGTACTTTTAGGGCATTCCAGATGGCTAAGCCGTGAAGCTATTTTGTGGCTCGCCCCACTGATTATCAATAGTTAATTATCTGCAATTAGATTAAGAATGGAAACTCCATTATTACTCGCAAACCACGCAAGTTACCATGTGCTGTTCCAGAAATGCTGATAACTCTAACTTACTGCCACTCCTACTGAACTCACTGTTTCTTGAAGTTCGCACAGGGTGTCAGTTGACAGGGTGTCATATGTTGCACTTTAAAAAGATTGGTTATGTGATAGCGTGTTTTCCTCTAAATAAAACAGGGTAATTTGATGTCAGATGAACGATGGTCAACTAATGCAACGAGTGGAAGAGGTAATTATAGGAGAAAACGCAGTATAGTGTTTCGCTTTTATTAGGGTGCCAGTAGAAGCCAAAAATAATCCCCAATCAGCCAGTGTAATTGAGTGTGTCACACCAGGCTGCCACTCCCTTCCCCTGACAGGCAGGCACACACAGGCGGCACAATGCCGTCATACAACCTTTCTTCCATTTCAGCCTTGCAGCTCTCCTTGGCAGAGGTGAAAACTCCAGCGGGAAGGCAGGAGTGCACAGCAAAGAGAAAGGCAGTCTTTATTACAGATGCCAACATCAGCAGCGCCCAAAGCCAGCGTGTATAGACAGAGGTGCTGCCTGTCCTTCACAGCCTCAGTGTGTATATGTGTGTGTATGTTCTACATCACAGAAAAAGGGGCGGGAAAGGAGCCGTCTACTACTCACACTAACCAGAACTAGAGCCGTGCTTCTCTGGAAGTCTGTCGGTGTAGAGTGGTAGTAGCGTCAGCCGGTGCCCTGCTGCCACAGGCTGTCTGGACTTGTCAATGAACAGTCTAGCTGGGTCTCCCTAGGTCGAGACAGGCCTCTGTCCTTACTTGAGCTTCTCTACAATGAAGGTAGGTTCATGTTCTTAGCGTAATCTTGCCGTGGCTTTAGTTTGTCTTTAAACCTCTGGTGTCTTTGGTTTTCTTCGTGTCAACAGTCGTACAGCATGCGTGCTTCACAGAGAACGAATTTTCTCTTCTGTTTTCATTTTCTGTCTTTAACACAGAATGACATTTCATTTCTTTGTTAGTTTAAGGTCCTGATTATTTCCATTTCTTGTCCTGTATCATCTGTGACATTTTGGGAACTATCCTGTTAGGCCTGAACCAGATGGGTTTCGTCTCTTCTCCTGGTTGATAATAGAGCACCCACACGCCCCCACTCCACCACCACCACCTCCATCATTTGTGTCTTGCAGCAGATGATGTACAGGTGCTTCTCCTGAGCCTCTGAATTGTTTCCCTTGTCTGGATAAAATGCCCTTGAAACCAGCAGGGGCAGCAGGCAAATCCATAACCTGTCATGATCGCTCAGCCAGGATCTCAGACTGCATAATTTTGGCCTGATGGTCTTGCTCAGAGCGGACAGCGGAGGGTGCTGCCCATCAGTCACTTTGGCAGCAGTGCTGCCCACTCGGTGCCAGCGATGAGCAATGGATAGTAGAGAAGGGACATAAAGAGAAAGGGGAGGTGATCCGAGGGACCCGTGAAGGGTATTCAGCCGTCATCAGTTTCTCTCATTTCCTGTGGCCTGGCAGAAAGCAAAGAAGTTTGTCTTCAGTTTGTAAAATCTAAACCATAACCTTTTACTAAACTTGACTTTGTAGTTCTCTTGCCTAAAACTAACCAAAGAACAACTGAAAATGGGAAAAGACTTGAAAGTCAGTCTTGTATGCGACGTCCTGTGTTTTAGCCATCCATCCATGTCTGTTTCCCTTTATGCCCTTTATCCCAACAGCATTCACACCAACCAGTCAAATTCTGCAGACACTACAATGCAGTTTTTCAGAATTTCACTTATCAGTGTTTATTACCCTTATGCAAACTGATATTTAATTTGCCTGTAAAGGGTGTAAATATGCAGTCTATAAAAGCTAAGTTAAAAGTTGCAACAGAAGGACACAGCTTCTTCATAAGCGTGTGGAAGCTTCAGGGAAAAGGAAACTTGGCAGCGCGTCTCTGCTCCACCTAGAATTAAATCCCATTTCACTAGTTTGACGCACCTGGTACCAGGAAGCAACTTTCACATTCAGAGGTTACTGAATACCAAAGCTCAGTCTACTGATTCACTTCTAGGGAGTTTGCTTAGCCGTTGTTGCTTTCGATTTTATACAGTCTCAAGCCATTTGATAGTTAGTGTGGGTGGGTAATACCAAACCACAGTGGGTTGAAACTTTGACTTTCCCTCTTCTCTCTTCTTCCAAGACTTGTTCATTTTAAAACAACATTGTCATAACATGCAAAAAATGCAAGGCTTTAGTGGAACAAGGTAGCAGACGTTAGTTTCATATGCAGCAACTTCTTATAGGTTGAAACTTGTGTGAGTATGCCACCTGACATCAGAACTTTAGATAAGAATTTCAAAAACAAGCACAGTTAATAATGATGATCGGCACACCACTGGTTGTTAGTAGTTACACTTTGATATGCTGTGAACTGACCAGTGGACAATAACTGGATTGGGTAAAAATTTTGGAAGAAATAAAAATTGCTTTTATGCACAAGGCAAATGAGGAAAGATTTGGAAAGTCAAAATTGTCCCAGTAAAGTGCGGACTGAGTGTTTCAGCATCCTTGTTGTGAACCGT
The DNA here is from genome assembly GCF_057381845.1 of Rhamphochromis longiceps. Classification (NCBI taxonomy): domain Eukaryota; kingdom Metazoa; phylum Chordata; class Actinopteri; order Cichliformes; family Cichlidae; genus Rhamphochromis; species Rhamphochromis longiceps. The sequence goes on from NC_140561.1 coordinate 6,457,002, forward strand.
GTTCCTATCCTGTTTCAGTTTATCTGAAGTCAGCGCGCCTTGTTTTTTTTATTCCCCTTGGTACTTTTGCATTTTCCCATCACGCATAGCCAGTGTCCAGCCATTCTCAGACTCAAACTGAGCACACTCAGCCAGCCGCTCTGCCTGGAATAGAAAAATGTTTATGAATACTAATGAAGCAGCAGCAGCTTTACAGAGAGCGCCTCAGGTTTACGCCACTGCAAGATGCTCATCTGTTTTTACTGCAAACTAAACGTGTCGGGATCTGCCATGTGTTCTGTCTGAGACACCGACACGATGAGCTTCAGTAAATGTTATCTACTGTCATTTGGTTGGATGAAATCTGATTGTTTTTTCTTTTGTTTTTCTTAATGGAAAAAAATCTGTAAAAAAGAATGACGAGACAGCATCACCATCTGTGGGGGACATCTGAAAAATACTTCCTGTCTTGAATCACCTGATAGCATCATGGTTTGGGTGGATTGAATGCACAGACATTACAACAACAAATACTGAAGATAGGATGCGGTTCTAAAAGCTCAGCCCTGTTTTGGAACACATACATAAAGTAGAACTTAACACCATGCACGGACTTATACCCGAGAGTGACACTGGTTGATTTTAGAATCCGAGGCAGCGATAAATCTTGTTTACTAGAGCTGGGAATAAACCTGTCTGGCTTGATTAACAGATATGTGTGGTTTATTAAAACTTTGGTTTTATTTTAAGTAATACTGGAAACCTTTAGCAGATTTGAAAAGATTTTAAAATATAGTTGGATTGGTTTAGTCAAACTTCTACTGATGAGGAAAATAAAAATAAATCAACCAGGGTCAAATAATCTTGACATTTACTATAAACACTTTATCTGAACAGATTAAACCTTTACAGTGCCCTTAAATGTCATATTATATTAAAAAGTATTATTTGTATTTGTTAATGTAGAAAGTAACATCAGCAAGTTGTTGCAAGTGCAAGCATATCACTGTGAATTTATGTGATCGGCTATCTGCCACGACTGGGCAGCCTCCCTGAGCCTGGTTCTGCCGAAGGTTTCTTCCTGTTAAAAGGGAGTTTTTCCTTCCCACTGTCACCAAAGTGCTTGCTCATAAGGGGTCATATGATTGTTGGGTTTCTCTATGTATGTGTTATTGTGAGGTCTACCTTACAATATAAAGCACCTTGAGGTGACTGTTGTTGTGATTTGGCGCTGTATAAATAAAATTGAATTGAATTGAATTATGTGACCTCTGCAAGGAAGATCCCAAACTGAGTAAAACTGACGTCAACTGTTTTTGAGAAATATATTAATTTGTTTTCTACATAAGAGCAAAGTAGGAGAATATTTCTTTTATTCTCTAAGAGAGGCCTACATTGTATCCTGGTGAGTGCTGCAGAACCACTGATCCAGCATCCATCACTGTGTTCATAGCTCTTAAAAGTGAAACGATACATGATAAGACTCGGGTTGTAATAACGTCCTGTGATGCTGCTCAATATTTACTTCTCCCTGTGCTGCTGTGAGTTAACGGTTTGGTATTAGAGCTCATGGGCAGCTCAGATACAGGATGGAGGAAGAGTTATGGCTTGAGGATTAGAGGAGATAAGCTAAATAACTGCGTGGTGGTCGGAGGAGCTACAACAGCAGAGCATAAACGTGAACAGATATTATTCCATAAGGACACCAACAAACCATCAAGTATGTTTTCATCTGCCAGCTCTTGTATCTGCAGTATGTGTGTGTTTGTTTCATAGCTTTTAATGGGTGATGCTTGCATGTGAATGTTATTTGTTTTTAAGTAATGTGAGCTGTGCGCTGCATGTGCTCTGTTGCTGGCTAGGAGCAACATGACCAGCACAGAGCATGAGAACCAGCGGTTAGTTAAGTTAATCCTCCCTCTCTCGCTCTCTGTCTCTCTCTCTCATGAAGAGGGTTGAGGCTGAGAGGGCAGGGCCACCGCCTCCCCGTGAAGGCCACACGTGGGTGGGTTCTGTGCTCAGGGATTACAGGGCTGAAGTGGAGCCAAACAGCTTTAGAACGGGCAGCCAGACGCCCTGTCTGCTTTCTGGGTTGGGCCTGAGGAGCGCTCAGTTTGGGTTGTGGGTGGTGTGACCAGCTCCAACAGAGCACAAGGGCCTGGATCTTTGTTTTCACTTCTACATGAACGTATTCCCTAGCGTCTGTAAACAGGAGATAATTAGGAATGAGCTGGTACTTGTGAAAATATGCTACAGCTTCTGCTCCAAGTCGGTGTAGGTTAATGGAAAAACGGCTTTTATGGCTCCACTGAATTTTTGAAATGGTGCCTGTTTGTGTACGTTTAGTTCTGACTCATAATTAAAGTGAAGTGGCTTGTAAAAAGAATCAGTTCAAATATAATCTCATATTTCTAACTATAACAAAGACATTCTCAACTCTGAAAATATTTTTACTTCCTGAGTCACATCAGTGTTTCCCATAGAATTAGACTTTGTTGTGGTGGTAACGGGGGGGAGGGAGTGCACCGCAGACCATGCTTATTGTATAGCAACTGCAAACAAGGTTGTGTTTTACTCTTTGTGAAATCTTCCAAGCACCTTGAAAAGTGAGTTTTCCTTCTCACTTTTTTACATTTTTACATGTATGAAAACAGCTTGGTAGAAAAAAATGGGGGAAAAGGTGATTCGTTGCTGTAACTGAATGAGGTCAGCTGCTGATAAAATGAAAAGAAAATATTTTTAGAAGATCTCTTATTCAGTATGATCTTATTCAAGATCATATTCTCATGAATCACATTCAATGGAAGAGCTGTCATTTCTACCATACCTCTATGGTTCCTGCTGAATCACCTCGAGTGTGTCAAAACAATGCCTCAACTTTCAGGCACTCAAGTGTGGCAAGTGATCTGGTGATTAGCCGGGATTGTGTTGGTTTGGCTAAAAATCTCCTGAAAAGCTCTAAGCCAGCACACAAGTGCACTGTGGCACTGCTCTGGGTTCTCAGAAATTACAGTAGAGCTCAACATTGACAGTCTCACCCTAGAAGATGAATTCTTGGTGAATGTCAGACAAAAAGAAGATGCACTCTCTGAACATTCAGCCACTATCCGGCCTGGAAACCTCGGGTCCTTCAACCCAATCGTAGCTGGAGGAACAGCTCTCGTAACCAGTGATGCAACATTTGAGTCTGTTTGAAACAGAAGCTGATATTTGTTCTCTGTGCGAGAGTGCAACTCATCAGAATAGAACTTACAGGAAGTAAACAGAAACTAAAAATAGCAGCTCCATGGCTGTGACCAAGCTTCCTTAAGTTTTTCAGATGTGTCTGTAAAAATGTTTCCCTGCTATGCGGGTTATCTAACTGTCAGGCTATTTAACTAGCAATGATCTAACACAGGGAAAAGCATCAGGCCCCCAGATCTTTAAAGCTGATGATCTCATTATTTGATGAGACTTATTCATCACCTCTCCCTGTGAAAAATGTCTCTCCTCTGAGACTCTGCCTAGTGAATCCGGGTAAGCTCCCTGAGCTTCTAATCAGTGCTGCTGTTGTTTTAAACCACAGATCAGAGCATCTGGGGAAGGTGGACATGCAGACACATTTGTCTCCAGGTACCCGACTCACACAGACTGCTCAATTTACTTACCAAGTGAAGCAGAAAATGTAGTGTCTGTCAATGACTCTATTTTTGCCCCCGCTGGTGTCTCGTGCAGTATGTGAAATGTGCCACACCCACACAGCTGTGGGTGTGGCATGTTGTCATCCTGGCTGTATAAGGAGGTGTTGGTAGTGAGAAGAGCTAAGGTTTGCCTGCCGTAGACGGAGACTGAAGTGTGTGTAAGACGAGAGTAAGATCTGGTCGTTATAGTTGGACCGGAGCTGTCACACCCTCCGTCCTCAGCGCTGAGGAACTGGAAGTGATATAGGGATTAATACAAGGACAAGGAGCACTGCTGTTCCCACTTTGGAGTCTAGACAGAGTGTGACAGGTGTGTCTGTAACTCAAGCCCTTAAAAGAGCCATCCTGTGATGAGTTGTCACTCTTTAAACTCGCTTTGAATGCACTCAATTGAAACTGTTTGGCTGTTTGAAAAAGACCAGCTGCTTTATGAATTCCTCCGTGTGCTTTTGTGTCGGATCAATAAAGGGTAAACACACGAGGACGCACATACCAGTGCAGTGAAAAATGGGAGTTAACTGTAAGCACAGAAAAGCTAGCTTACCTTAAAAAACTGACAACATGTCTGTAAATCAACACATTTGTAATATTAATGTTCTGAGTTATTCCTGTCACATACAGACATTCAGATGATGTGATTCTGCTCACGTAGCTCAAAGGTCACAGGGGGAACCTGATGTAAGGTGGTGTGGGGGAGAAGTAGACAGCACTGGATGAATAATAAGATCTGTTGTGTCATATGTATTTTAATGGCTCACACAGTGAGTACTAAATTTTGAATTTTATTTTATTTCACAAACTATTGATTGTCTCTTAGTTGTGCTGAAATTTTAATATAAAAATTATATGTATGTCCTTGTTGCTTAATTTAGAGAGTATGTGAAAACTATATCAAGATGTAAATTGGTTAGCTTAAAGTGAGCAATGGTTCAACCTTGGAAATAGCTTGAAGGTCCAGCAATGCTACAGTCACACTAGCTAAAATAGTGTCAGTCAAACATGTTCAAACCGTCTTTGATGCATCGAGACGGCAATAAAACAAAAGCTGTACCAATCCGCCTGCGATAATACAGTGATTAGGTGTGATATAGCTGTGAATATCTCTTGCCATTGATTGCAAATTTGTTGCGTCTCCATACACAGAAATTCACATTAGTTAACATCTTAGATTAGGGATCCAGCTGGAACCCTAATCTAAGATGAATGAGAGGCAATCAGCAACTTTGCTTTTATATGGAGCAGGCAACACTTAAGATTATTTTAATGTTTTTACCAAGCTGCAGTGTGTTTACGAGTCCTTCCATGTCAGCTTATCGCACTGTCTCAAACTCATCTGGGAGGTAAGAATACATCCCATCTCTGTTAACTACTGTACCGTAATCGCTGTCACGATAGAGATGCGAGAGACCAAAATAACCCAAGGTCTGATCAAAGGCAGCTGGCTCCAACTGTCCCTCTCTGCATTCAAGCAGAGTGAGTGTTAAATGCTGCTGCTCTACCTTAAGCTGCGCAGTCATGATTAAAGCTAAAGGAGAACCAGGTTCCCCCGGCGATGTTCAGTGGGGGTGAATACTTTAATTAATAAATAATGACTCAGCCAGTGACGGGGACTTTGCGGGATTTTCAGATCTTATCCAGGTTTTTGCATCACTTGAGCTCAGTTCAGACCCGTTTTAGTTCAATATTCTTCTGCTGTGAAAACATTTCTGCTGCTAGCTGAGCTTCCCTTGTGTACCACAGGTAGCAGTAATGAATGCTAAACTCTTATCACTACACTCTGCTGCACCATATATAAAACCTCCATAAGGGAGACATTTTGTCCTCTTTTCTAAGTTCTGTAATGGCTTATTCACTTCATACTCTATCTTTATTTTTACCTTTGACTTATTGTATTCAGGATTATTTTCCATTATTCTTTGTTTCCTTGAGGGGAAATAGGATATAAGATGTGTAACCAGAGAGGCCTTACAGTCCCAGCTACCACTGTTAGCTGTCTTATCACACTGCTTTACTATATGTGGTTGATATAATCTTTGGTCCACACCCATCTTTTTTGGGGGGGAGAGGTAATGATGTCATGAACCGGAAGTGGAGGGGCCCTCCTCAGGGCTTTAGTTTATGTGGTTGAGGTGGGAACATCATCAGCACAAAGATGCAAAGAGTTGTGAGTCAAACATTCCCTCTAAACTCGGATTGTTTGTTTAAAGGATGGTTGAGCCAGTCAGCTGGCTGAGCAGCTGTTCCTTGGGTAATGTTGGCTGGAAAGCTGTGGCTGTGATACTATCTTCTAATGCACACTTTCAAGGCCTTTGATCAGCAGTCCTAGAGAGCTGATTATCAGGTGCTGATTAAAGCTGAACGTTGGGCAGATCTACTGAGGTGAACTGATATTAATGCAATCCCAACTCCAGCTAAAACGCTATATCCAGGGGGTTTTTCCCAGGCCTCATCCTTACTGCAGTTCTCTCTCACCACCAGAGTTTTCTCCCTCTCTGTCCAGTTTTAACTTCTTGCCCCTTCCTGCTAAAGACCCTCCAAATCCATGGGACACCAGTGCCCCCGCTGCCACACGACCCAGTTTTCCTCTGGAGGAATTCCCTCCCTCTTCCTGCGAACGCCCCTCCTCACAAGCCGAGAAGGGAGGCCAGAGCTTTAGTGGAGAAGAGTTGAAGGAGAGGGGAGCCGTCCTCTGTCAGAACACAGCACAGTCAGCCAGCAAATGAACATTTAGCCCAGGGATGGAGTAAGCGAGGTCAGGGCGGTGATGGGTCTAGAGTAGGGGCTCGCAGGGTAACATGTGGTGTCTGCAGTGTGCCTCTGACAGGACTCAGTCCTTACTGGAGCTGGAGTCATACAGCTGGTAAGTGTGTGCGTGCTTGCTCTGAGTCTTTTAATAGCTGCTGGACACGTACTTAGCTTCTGATTTGGCTCTGAACGGGTCTCGTGATGCAGCTTGAACATTTCACTAATGGCAGCTGCTGTATTTAGGGGCCACTGCCAGCTCAATTGAAAAAGCATTAATAAATGTCCAACAAAACTGCTGGTACTGCTTATTAGATGAATTGCATTTAATGAAGTAGATTTTTGTGCCAGGGTGTAGCTGCTGATGAAGAAGCCCGCTTTGCATGAAAGCCTTTGATTTTCCCACTGAGTGCCAAGCAAGTGAATGCAGCTGACTCATATTTTACTGTTCCCAACTCAGTGCCCTCTAACTCAGGTTTCATCAAGTTAGGCTTAATCAGCTCACGATGAAACGTACAAGTCAGCGTGGCTGCACGGCAAACGTGTGAGTGGCAGGTCGCAGTAATTAATTCATCACTGCAGAGTGACACAGTGAGAAGAGACTCTGGTTTTTGAAGAAGTCACACAGCAGCACAGGGAGGATGTCTCCAGGGGAGGTGGTGACACCAGCACTGTCCTCGCATCACCTGCCCTCCCTCCCCCTCCCTCCCCCTCCACTTGCTCTGACACACCAGCGCCCGCTACCAACACATCATTAAAATTCTATCAGGCCGCAATTTATGCACTGTCATGGGACTCTGAGGCACTTTGTGAGTTTCTGATTCGAAACGGCAGCTGTAATGAAACAAGAGGGAAGGTGCACCCTGGAGGAAATGTGGGTGTGATTGTTTGTGTTAAGACTTCACGTTTTAACACCACATCTGGCACCTCTGCTGGACGGCAGGACCTCTAAACGTCAGGAAGAGGTTAATATTTTGAAATGGTGAAAAGAGTTGCGTAATGTCTTCAGTGGCTCCAGTGGAGTTTTCTGAAACCTGAGATTTGCGACGTCACTGGAGTAATGTTAGCTTGAACCAGGAAACTGAAGTTTTATCATGGAAAGCGGAAGAAGCGGCTGTTTATAAAACAGGGCGGGTCTAATGTGCAGAGCGTCTCACCGATTCAGCCACTCTGTAAATAAATCGTTCGCTTTGGACCATTTCTCAAATGGACTTTCCAGACAGGGAAGAAAACAACTCCTTACGTGATTTTCTGGGGTTGTCGCGATATTATTGGTTTGGGTTTGTGTTATACACACGTGGGTGGCTGTTATGTTAATGCTTCCTTACAGCTTGTTACAGCCATGCTGAGGATTTCAGAGAACTTTGGCATCTAATTTAGACCAGGCGGTGCAGGAAGTTGGGTATTACGTGTAAGACCTTTGCAGTCCTGTTAAACACTCGTTATCTTATCCTTGACATGAAGGGAGAGCAGTTCTCTGATCTCGGCATCAGACCAATTTCTGCATGTATTTGCAATCAAACTGACTGTTTCCAAGTGAAATCTGGCAGTAAGGCCCAGTATTATGTATCTGACTCCCTGACATAAGAGGAAGTTACACTTTCTTTACATTTCTTTCCACAGAAATGTAAATACCGTGACGTGCAATGTCTTGTCTCAGAGTGATGCTGAAAAACTGCTTCATGTATGTATTATTTCTAGGCTGGATTATTGTAAATAATTATTATCAGGCTGTCCTAAAACCTCCCTTAAAAGGCTTCAGTTGAGAGTACTGGCAGGGAAAGAGACAGCACATTTCTCCCATAGGGGATTCTCTTTATTGGCTCCCTGTTAAATTCAGAATTAAGTTTTAAATCCTTCTCGTCACATACAAGGTATTGAGTAATCAGCCCCAACTAATCTTACAGACCTCATGATGCACTGAGTCTTTCTTCTTTGCTTACCTCTTTTCACACTCTCCCTTTAATCGTTAGTTATCAATAATTAGTGTGTCTTTTGCCCTGTCTCATGTTTCTTCCTGTTAAAAGGGAGTTTTTGCTTCCCACAGTCGCCAAGTTTGATTGTTGGGGTTTTCTCTGTATTATAGTAGGCTCTTTACCTTACAATAGAAAGTGCCTTGAGGTGACTGCTGCTGTGATTTGCCATTATATAAAGAAAATTGAATGGAACTGAATTATGCACGTCTATCATAGTAACAGTGAAATATCTGCACTCAGATGCAGCTGTTTGTTGAATCAGATTTATTATTAACACATAGTAGAAAAGAGGTTGGATGGATATATAATTCAAACTAAGTATTCTTAAACTAATTTCTAAAATAATCAATGCAAATAAACAAATGCCTGCCGTACAAAGAGTCCTCCTGGGGGAATTCTGCTAAGGATTAGGCTCTAGGATTATGTCACGTGGCTGTTAGGCGTTTGTCAGTTGTCAACTGCATTCGTGTTTGTTCTGCACTGAAACTCATTCAGAAATGTTACTCGGTCTAATGTAGTAACAAGATGGCTGTCAATCACTGAAATATGAGCGGGGTGTTCAGATGTAAGGCTGAAATGTTCCACTGCTAACAGGATAAGTGAAATAGAAAGAGCTACTCTTATGAAAGCAGTTCAATTATTCAACTGGCTGACATTTTGGAAGCTGTAGCAGTGTGTTAGGTTGAAGCCAGATTATAGTTAACACAAGTGGAGTCCCAACACGGTAACACTGATACACTTAGCTTAAACAAATATCAGTGATCCGGGTACTTCCTGCTTCAGTCATGCTCCCCACAGTCGCTGCTGCACCTCAGTTTATGGTCCAGCACTGATCCAAACACGTACCAAACTGCGGTAGTGGAATTACCTCCATCAGCATCTCAAACATTGGAGGTGCCAATCCCAGTTCTTCCAGCATCTTTATGATATCTCTTTAGCAATAATATGTAGTTACATTCTTTTTAGAAGTTTGCTAGTTAATTGGCTACATGTATAACCTCTAATTAATATGCACCTATACAGTACTACAGTATGAAGACTGGAGCTATCTAGGAAGGAGATCCTTTTGCGTTTTCTAAAACCTGTCACACTCATTCTTCCTGCTCTGAACAAATCTCTCTCTCTCCCTCTCTGACTGCTGGGGATATTTCAACATATACTTCATATATGTTGAAATATAAGCAACATACTCTTCAGTCATTCTCATGCAACATAACCAGCTAACTGAAGACATCAGCATGCTGTAAGTGGTTTGAGTATGGTGCCACGTTTCGAGCATGCCAAGCTCTTCTTCCGTCTAACGGAATTGATATTTCCAATTAAACTTCCTCTGCTGGAGCAGATGTATTATGGCCCGCCCTTCAGTCTAATTAAAGGGCTCTCTCTGTCTGATTAGATTAGTTCCTTTAAAAATTAAAAATGTGTTGAGGGTGCACAGGGAAGGGAATGAAAATGCTGAAAGTGGTTTTAAAATGAGCGTGAGTGTCCAGCTTGGAGAGCGGGGACGTTTTCCCTAATGAGAGATGTTATCACGTGACAGAGAAACTGTCGTTCATTACAGTGACTTGGCCAAATAAACATTATTGCAAAGTATCCCACAGGAATGTGCGGCCTTCCAAATTTGTTCTAAATGCCACTACTAAGCTATTGTTAATTTTAGGCACATTTTTTTTTCCCCAGTACAAACTTGAGCTTAAAGTTTTGAAGAAGGGAGAAATAGTTAACGTAGCTCCTCTCAGTGTTTAAATATCTGTCGACTCACTCATCTCAAAGTTCACAAACTAACACAACCCTTCTTTTTTTTTGTTTAAATGTTTTACACAGAGCAAAACAGGAACACAGTAGTTTGTAGTTTCAGGAGAAGTTACACCACAGCTGTTTTTCAGAGTTGTTTAAACTCCATACTAACCATGCAAGGACAGGAGTAGAAAGGTTTCCATGTCAGCGAAGCATTATTGGAAGCAAACTGGAACTTGTCCAAAGACTAGAATGAAAGAATAAAATTGCACAAACAAATGTTAGAAATGGACTTCTCAGATTGTGTGGGTCAGAGTAGAGCGGACACCTCCCAGTGTGGAGATGAACACACATTTGGTTCTTTAGAGCATCTGAACAAATGAATCATTTTTCAGATTTATCTCAGAACACCACCAATATAAAATGTAGCTGTTTTGCTTTGATATGTCATATTTCTCAGCAGAAGTCTAACTTATGTGAATGTAGCCCCATTTAAATATCATCCTCTTCAGAATGATGACAGGAATCATTAGTCTACCGCTTTGACCCTATCCTGGATGTCAAATCTCTTTCCTGTTCAAACTTTTACTTCACCCTTTATTATCTAATTTTGACACATTCTCCCACAGAGATGAGCCTTTCCACCTCACCCATCACACTGATGACAAAAGGAACATTTTTGTTTTAAGAGAAAACTGCTGAAATCTGGTCAAACTGATTATGCATTGTTTTTAAAGTCAGACCCCACCACGTCCTGGCTTGATGAAGCACTGACACATTTCTGTCTCTGACTGACTGTTCAGGTCAGATGGTACACAGCCAACAATAGGCCAACATCCTGCAACATGGATGTCTTGTTTTTTCTGACATTGCCGTTGTGTACTGCTGTGTGAAATGAATTGATAATGAAAAGCATATCTGCTAAGTGTTTCTGGATGTCTCACTCCTCATGCCAGTGCAGTAGTTGGTGTGATCTTTTACAAATCACGATTGCACATGAAGCTATTGGCAACTTTCTGATTTGTGTGATGTCTCAGCCTGGTTGCTGGTTGCTGGTGGACTTGTAAATTTGCTTCCTGAGGGCCGAAAAAGAGAGTCTGTCATGCAGAAATAATTGTTTAGGAGATGCAGATGAAGAGTAACAACCATGGATGCATGTTACAAAATATCAAGAATTGGGGAACAAATGTTACATCCCATTCTTCTGCACTGATACCACAGAGTTTCTTAAACAGCAGTTCTCCACATACAGAAATATGCCTACACACTATGTATAAGCAGCTGGGCTGTCCTTTAAGTACCCCACTTGAGCCAAAACACATCAATGGTCAGAGGCCAAGCTCTAGGCTAATCTATTTTTCAGGCCTCCCCAAAGTGAGACCTCACCAAATAAACCAAAAAAAAGTCATGATATATACCACATGTGGTTCTTAGATGGTGGTGGTGAACAGAGGGGTTCGCAGCCAGCCTTAATGATAGGCTTGTCTTTTTTTTTGTTGATTAGCAATTTAATGTAGTGTTCTGCCTAATTTAGAAGTGAGCTCGACTGCAGTTGACGGCTTACACTAATAGGAAGTAGCAATTGGAGTTGTACTATATTATACCTGTTCTTGTAGTGTTGATTGATATCTTTCACAAAACAATGTAGACACAAAAATTCAGTTAAGCTGTCTCCAGTGGTTGCTGTCTAAATGATTAGTACTGAAGAGCAACTCAGACTCATATGTGAGAACTACAACAAAAGATACAAGTGTAGTTGTGCACCATGATTATTATCCCCACCTCACTGCATATTAAGAGGCCACCAACCTGAGGTGTTCACCAATTGCTTCAGTGTGATCTCCTTCTTGTTGTTTTTGCAACAAATAATTCCATGACTACATTCACGGGAAAATGGCATGTGCAGAAAGCAAACCAACTGCATGCATGAGAAACATTCCACTGTGAACATATCAGCAGTCACCTTTTGTTGGATTGCATTTGCAGTTCAATCAAAACCACGGCATTTAAAGAGAGGCAGCTATTTCATCTGCTGTCATTTATATTTGGCTGTGTAGCTCTGTTCTGGGACCTCCACACATGTGCATACATGGAACACCATGGAGTAAGAGCATCAGCAAGACCCAGTGCAGAACAGAGCAGGAATCAGTGACATGATGGCATGAAAGGAGGAGCTGGGGTGGAGGGGGATTGCAAAGCTAATGAATCTTTAGTAGTTGCAGTAATGCTTAAGTAGTAATGCTTGTTTAAAGGATGTAGAGTTTAAAGGATGATTCATGTCGTGGACCTAAAGTCATGTCTCCCAGCTGTAAGTCATTAGAATACCCATCAAAGCTAGCCAAACGTCTTTTTTAAACACCTGTATTAGGCTAACAGGTTTCCTTTAATTTTGTCTCTGCCATTAGTATTTCAGCTCCTTATGGTAAGTTCCCAGTAGATATGCCCTTCCTGTTTTGGTAGCCATCATCATCATACAAGGTGATAAACAGAATTGCATAGTAAATGTGTGACTGATAGGGAACACGCATGTTCTCATTATTATAGCCACTACATTGTGAAATGAACATTTATTCCAAAATGAAGAAGTAAAAAGAGAAGTAAAAGGAAGCCTGCCGATAGCAACTTTAAAGTGAGCCACACAGCTGTCCAGCTGTATGACCGACACGCTGCTGTCACCTGCAACTCTATACTTTGTGTTTTAAGTGTGTAGATAGCAGTGGATAGTATAAGCCGTAAATGAGCAAAAAATGATTTGCAACTATTGGGAGGGAGGAAGTGCAGTTTCACTTTGATTCATGATAGATTCATTTGCCATCTTTTTTTTTTCTATCGTCAGCAATCCTCATTTCAGCTTCCTTCCTTTTTCATGGAATTTCACACTTTTGACTAAAATGTTTATCTGCAGTCTCATAAGCATTTAATGTCCTTACATTGACATCCAGTCTTGTACAAAGAAAAAGTTTCTTAAATCAAACATTTGTCAGTGGAGAGGAAGATCTCACTACGTCAAACATTCAAAAAGCAGTCAGATCAGTCCTGTAAGGCAGAATCTTTGATTCTTTACAGGAATACTTATGGAGCTGTCTTTGAGAACCAAATATATGGTAGAAAATCACAACAGTGTAAGATGTGTGGAGACCAGCTGTATGCTGGGAGAACCGATCTATAGTCTGGAACGAGCCGGTCGGTCATTGCCAGTTTATCCAAACTGATGTTTGAACTTCTGTGAGAGAACAAAGGTCTGTATTGATCTCAATATTCAAGGCACTACTTCACATGCTTTAATCAGTTCTGACATGGTGCCCCTTTGTTTATAGTAAGATTGGGTTTCTGATAATGTTGTGGTAATTTCAGCATCGGTGGAGTTAAAGTGTGTCTTTAACAGTCAGCTTTTATTCACAGTCATTTCATTTGTTTTAATTAAGACATAGTGCCTCGCTCGTACGGCTGCTTGGGATAGCCTGAGGTTTTTCCTGCTCTGGAAAGAGAATGTGTAAAGACGACAGGCTGCACACTGACTGCTGCTATAAATTCACTCGCTCGCATTTATACCCTGCCAGCAGTATCAAAGTTCACTTTTTCCATCTGTCACGTGCTCTGTGCTGACACACACAAGGGAGTGTGTGCACTCAGGAAAATGACTAAGCAGACTAACTTGGCGTGCTCTCTGTGTTTGTGTGCCGCAGTGTGGAAGGTGATGCTCCAGGAACTGAAGTGGGAGCTTCTGTGGACCCTAGTGGTGGCTACAGTTGTGTCCCAGTGACCCACAGCGGCGGGCTCGGCCCCGACCACCTGGACAGCCAGCTCTACGGGCACATCTTGCTGCCAGGCCACCCACGGCCCAGACGGCCCAAGCTTCAGCACTCTCAGTCCATCCTCCGCAAGCAAGCAGAAGAGGAGGCAATCAAGCGCTCCCGCTCGCTGTCAGAGAGCTATGAGCTCTCATCTGACCTACAGGACAAGCAGGTGAGACGGGAAAGGGCCACACTAACTTAAATTTGTTAAAACTTAGAGTAATGAGTAGCTTGAACACAGAGGCATTATGAGCAGATGTGTAGTAGATCCTAGTTTTTCGTGGCACATCAAAGGAGAATTATTAGCCAAAACTGCAGTTCCCTGCCAAGGTTTTTCCATTTTTCACTTTCTGACTGATTCATTCTGAAAGTATAAAAACAAAACTTCTGTCAACATTAAAAAAAATTGCAACCTGTTGTATTGTATTCTCATAATGTTTTCATTAGTTTGCTGCCCACCATTATCTATTAGCTTTACACCCCATGATATCTGATGTGGTGCATCAAGTCCTTCTAGTTTGGAAGTCCAGTTAGTTTGTAATGTGTATTTAGGGCCGTGCAGACTGTTACAGGCTTTCAACACATAAAAAATTCATAGTCAGAGTCATTTCTTTTTCCAGCAGTAGTAGGCATGGATGGTTTGCTTGGTCTTCAGCCATGTACTAAGGCTCCACATGACAGTGAATCCCTCCATTTTTTCCAGAGGACACCAATAACTTAATTAGCAGCAAAATTAGGCATCAACACAGTCAAAGGGTCCTGTTCAGTGACTTAAATAGGAGTAAGTTGAGCGTATATTGAGATTTGCTACCATCCTCAAGTACCGTATTTCCCGGACTACAAAGCGCACCTGAATATTAGCCGCACAAGCTAAAATCAGGGGAAAATCCTGTTTTGTACATACATTAGCCGCACCTGACTAAAAGCCGCAAGTGTTTCAATGTTGACTTATCATATAAGATAAGATAAGATAAGATAAGATAAGATAAGATAAGATAAGATAACCTTTATTAGTCCCACACGTGGGAAATTTGTTATGTAAGAGAATATGCACAAAGGGAATTGTCAGGAAAGAGATGGCTGTTTGGAGACACATCACTTTTATTAATATTTTGAAAAACAAGTTATGGGTACATATTTGCACAACTTTTTAGGTATATGTAAAAGTAGCGGTAATTACAAGTACGAAACATGTACTGTGCTTCATAAACGAGTAACAAATGTAGTACATAACAATGACCTACAGCACAGCAGAAAAATAGATTCGGACTACCTTTTAGGCTCAGGTGCAGTGACACGGCTTCAACAAGAAGAAAAGTCAGTCATTCACCACCATCTTCCTGCGCACTAAAACCACCAAAGTCCTCTCCTCCAGTGTCGGATACAAACAGGCTCAGGATGGCTTCGTCATCCACTCTCAGCTTCTTACAAAACCAAACAAATCCTCGTTGTCAGTGTCAGAGTCAAACACCCTCTGAAGGGCCGTGGCGGTGTCCTCCTCTCCATCATGCAGCAGTCCAGCCCTTCGAAATCCGTTGATGATTGTGGATGTTTTCACACTTTTCCACGCTGTCAGATTCCACCGGTGGAGTTGAGCATGACTTGCTTTTCGCAAGTTTATCGCCGCTCGTCATCCACGCCTCCGGCTGAACGTGTAGCGCTACTTTGAAGTTTGTTTTTCGCGCTACTTGTACGGCACTATGTTGCCTGGCGGATGGACACGTGACCAACATACCACTCTTGAACCCCGATACTGTGTGTCTGATCACATGCCCTTCCGCCAGGCAACGTAGTGCCGTACAACAGCGGAACAAACAAAACAAATCCTCTTACGATATGACAAAAATCATGGACAATCCATAGAAAAGCCACACCTGACTAAAAGCCGCAGGGTTCAAAGCTGGTGCAAAAAGTAGCGGCTTATAGCCCGACAATTACGGTACTCATTAGAGGAACTGAAGTTTTTGGCATTTTAAAGTCGACTTCATTGTTCAGCCTCAGAGGTTGTGGCTTGACCACAACATGGAGAGGACTATGGGTAGTGGAAACCATACAGCGTATTATCTGTAAGCAAGCCCAAAGAAAAAGCAGGCAACTAGGCATTAAAGTGTGTTGCTGAGTAGAATTTGAGACTCTTGTATAAGGACATGACAGGAAAATATGTGCATGGCCTTTAGAAGAACTACATAAAAGATCATCTAGTGACTTTGGTGACCCCAGTAGAGAGCATCATTCCCTCCTTAGCTCTGGTTGTGTGCCAACCAAACAGACTCACAGCATAGTTTGTTTATATAGAGTATCTAGAGTCTGTTTGCATTTATTTATTACTTCTATAGTTTCATATAGCTGAAGCCCACAGGAAAGCACTAAGAACTTAGAATGAACCAGAAAGACCAGAGTTACTAAGCACACTGTCAAATGTAGCTAAATGCTCTTCTGAGTTATTTATCACATGACACGTCAAACTGTCATTGTTTCAAAATAATAGTGTTTCAATAATAAATAGCATCTGTATGACATCTATATTAGTAATACATTATCGATAGGAAATGATATCACCGCTTAATCCTTTTGTCACTGCTTAACTTCTTGCATTGAAACTTCCTGTCATGTTCCATTTGTGGCAAGTATAAACCCACTCGCCTCCTTGGCCGTCCCATACAGAAGTGGTATAGATTTAGTGTCATTTTTTACCCCCATGAGTCCATAGGTGGAAACCAGGTCAGTGTAAGCGGTACGGGAATGAGAGGGGGACAATGCAATTCAGCCCTGACATTATTCTAATTAGAGGCATATAGTTTGAGACTTTTCAGTATAGTCATATACAGAATACAAGACAGGATACTGTTTCTCTCAAGCACTGCAATGATTCAGTAGGATTTGTTCTTTTCAGTTTCAGAGAAAAAAGCAGTTTCTGGTTATCTTACATTTATGTTAATGAACTAAAGTGGTCATACAGTTAGAAAATGTACTGTTTCTCATAAAACAAGCCACCTGTACCTATTGTGCTTACAGGCTGTGGCGTACAGACACACATTTTGTTGTTTTGGACAGAAGGATTAGAATCCTTGCTAGTTTTTTCAGAGCTTTCAGCTGTTACTCCCAAGGCTTCATTCAGTGAACAAAGCTTGTTTAGTTATTGGTGTTAGCATCTCTTAAAAATAATGTGGTCAAGTCTCTTTAATTAGACTGTGTGATCATAGATGAACCATCTTTATCATAACGATGTTTTTTGTGTGTCAGACAAATATATTTTGCCAGAGAGCTCAGGAAATTAGCTTTCTGGGTTTTCTTATTTTTGTTTAGTTTTTTGTTTTTTGCTTCGGTTGTACCATTGTAGGATGCTTTTGCAAGTCTCAAGTCTCGTAAGAACACGTCTAAAGGGACTATTGAGGAAAGTGTTCCCATGTTTCCAATATGTTTTCATTTCTCTCAAATTCCCCTCCTTTCCCTACAGGTGGAGATGCTAGAGCGCAAATATGGTGGGCGTTTCATAACCCGGCATGCTGCCCGCACCATACAGACAGCTTTCCGCCAATACCAGATGAACAAAAACTTTGAGCGTCTTAGAAGCTCTATGTCTGAGAACCGTATGTCCAGACGGATCGTCCTATCCAATATGAGAATGCAGTTTTCCTTTGAAGGACCTGAAAAAGTCCATAGCTCCTACTTCGAGGGAAAGCAGGTCTCTCTCACAGATGATGGCACTAAAATTGGTGCACTAAGGCAGTCAGACCATGGCGGGGAGATGGGTGTGCAGGCCAAGACCCCCACCACACAGAGCGACTTCACAGATGCCATCACAGAACTAGAAGATGCCTTTTCAAGGCAGGTGAAATCTCTAGCCGAGTCCATAGATGATGCTCTGAACTGCCGCAGCCTACATGGTGAAGACAGTCAGTCAGAGCCAGGGAGAGGCCTCCAGGATATGGACAGAGAGGTCACCTGTCAGGTGAAACCCTCCCACAGCGCCTCAGAACACCGTAAACTCGATGAGATGACAGCGTCTTACAGCGATGTCACCCTGTACATCGACGAAGAGGAGTTATCACCACCCCTTCCTCTTTCTCAGTCTGTAGACCGGCCCTCAAGCACAGAATCAGACTTGCGCCAGCGTTCGCTCAACTCCTCACAAGATTATTGGTCTCTTGCTCATAAGGATGAAAAAGGGGACACCGATACCAGCTGCCGCAGTACACCTTCCTTGGAATGCCAAGAGCAACGTCTACGGGTAGATCACCTACCCTTATTGACCATAGAGCCTCCCAGTGATAGCTCAGTGGAGCTGAGTGATCGTTCTGACCGCAGCTCTTTAAAGAGACAGAATGCCTACGAACGAAGCATCAGCAACCAGCAGAGTAGCCCTAAACAAGTCAGCCACAGCCTGCCACCTCGAGGGCCTTCCAGAGAAGAAGACACTTCCCGACATCGATCGCGACAGCTGGAGGCCCATCTGGCAATCAATGGTACAGCAAACCGGCAGAGCAAGTCAGAGTCGGATTTCTCAGATGGCGACAATGACAGCATCAACAGCACATCGAACTCCAACGATACCATCAATTGTAGTTCTGAATCCTCGTCCAGGGACAGCCTGCGTGAACAGACGCTCAGCAAGCAGACGTACCACAAAGAAACTCGCAACAGCTGGGACTCACCTGCATTCAGCAATGACATCATTCGC
The DNA here is from genome assembly GCF_057381845.1 of Rhamphochromis longiceps. NCBI lineage: Eukaryota > Metazoa > Chordata > Actinopteri > Cichliformes > Cichlidae > Rhamphochromis > Rhamphochromis longiceps. Next base: position 6,475,591 of record NC_140561.1, read on the forward strand.
AAGAGGCATTACCGCATTGGCCTAAATCTCTTCAACAAGTACGTCCACACGATAGAACGTCACTTAACACATGATACATTCACACTCTTTGGCTTGTTCAAATTCGATGCAGTTCATTTCACATGACTTACAAAATGGGATTTTTTTGTTTGTTTTGTCTTAGAAACTCGAAATGAACCTCACATTAAAATGCAATGAAGTTGTTTGGAACAAGAACTATCTCTGCCTGTTCTGCGTAAAGTGCAAGCAAGCTTCAAACTCATTCTGCTCCAGTTCGTTTGAGCCCGGCTGAATCTGTTTAATCATTGCTGATTGTGGATTTGGTTGCTTTCTGAGCCCGCTATAAAATGCCTTTTAATCATTTGTGATCAACACCGTAGAGAGTTGTAACTCTCTCCTGGCTTCCCTACGTCCTGTCCCTCATGCGACACACATTTGGCCGGGTTAGGAGCGCAACGGGATAATCACAGATTTGGAATGTGTCCTCACCCACTCTCATTTTGCCTCTTTCTTTTTTGGTCTCTCTTTCTCTACTCTTTCCTGTGTCTCTAGGAAGCCAGAAAAAGGCATTCAGTATCTGATAGAGCGAAACTTTGTTCCAGACACTCCGGTGGGTGTGGCCCACTTCCTGCTCCAGAGGAAAGGCTTGAGTAGGCAGATGATTGGCGAGTTCCTGGGTAATCGGCAGAAACAGTTCAACCGGGATGTCCTCGAGTGAGTCTGCAGCAGATCATGCCGGTGTACTCTTTTGGAATATTTGTATTTGAGGATAAATCATTTCAGGCTTTTGATTTAAGTTGCCAACTATGCCAGTGCACAGAATGTTAGTTTATTTGCCTCCTGGGAACATAAATATAAATCATCATTTAGTTGCACATAAGGTTGGCAGTTTGTAATTTACCCTCATTCACACTGTCTAAGGACTATATAATGACTCAAGTTACATGCAGGAAATAAGCAGAAATGGAATCCACTCAGGAAATTGCCATGATGCTCAGATAAACATACAGATCCTCTTTATAGTTTCCAGGTTTTTTGATATGAGAGAGCAGTCGTATAGATTGTCTACTCTCCACTCCTTTGTATCATTCCAATAGTGCCTCATGCTTTAGATTGCACAGATTTATCTTAGACCCACTTGAAATACACCAGCTCTGTCAGAGCCTATTGAGATTCATTGGAGGATAAGGCCAGAAAAGGTCCGCTGGTGTCAGTTTGACAGGCATAACTAAAGGGCTCCTTGAGAAAATGTCTATAAATCCAGACATGCAAGGTATCACTGCTCTGGAGTGCTGAGTCACAATCCTCTTCTCAGCAGAGGAAGAAATGAACATTTCTTCTACTTAAGTAAGTGTCAAGTGAGCAGAAAAACTCTTGCTCCCTTTCATGTCCTGCATATAATCTGAAAAATCAACAGCAGATCAGCTTACTCACTGACAACAGCCAAGTTTGTAGTCATCCTTAATCTTAAACTTCTGCAACTGTTCTTCACCTACGTGGCCAAAAAAAACCCAACAACTTCTAAAATATTCTCAGTTGAACTGGCAGGTGCTTGTTACACTCCCAAACTTCCTGCTCACTGTGAACTCGTGTGTTTTTCACCAGCTGCGTAGTGGATGAAATGGACTTCTCAGCTATGGAGCTGGATGAAGCGCTCAGGAAATTCCAGGCACACATCAGAGTCCAAGGGGAAGCACAGAAGGTAGAGCGACTGATAGAGGCCTTCAGGTAAGGCATGCTTTTAAAAGTTGGGTGCAAAACCATGGCTTTAGTTCCCAAACCAATGTAGGTAGCTTAAATCTAAACCACTTCATGTGCCTTTCTGTAGAAAGGAGGTGTAAAATGATGTTTTTGCAAATAGGGTCATACATCAATTTAGACTAACTGATTATGTGACAGGATGGTCATTATGGGGTTCATTGCCGTGTCTAGTATTTACCACCAATATAGCGTTTATGATTAATGGATAGCACAAACCAGCTTTGCTCCATTTCAACAACACCATTATCCTCTAAAACAAAGGTGACACCAAAAAGTCTAAATGTAACGGTCGCGAGCAGAAAGCAATAGAGCGGTGCAAAGCCATTTCAAATCCAGACTTTTGTTCGACCAAGGCATTGTAGAAAATGATTTAGAGAAAATTAGTTCAAAGAGTGAAGGAATACCTCCCTCAGGGCTGCTGATAGATGTTGTTTGTGCCTCATTTACTTTTCCAAAACTTCCAGCAGAAAAGGTGCCCTCGTGTGCATAGAGAATTCGCTTCGATCAGCAGTGAGCAAGGACATTTCGGCCTCAGTAAACAGCACAGTTACAGGGGAGATAGTGATGACTGCTCATCTGGTGCTCACCTGCAGCCATATCCAGATATGAGTACAAGCTCCCTTTGTGGTGGTTCAGAAATTGCCCGTGTAATACATGGAGGCTGTATTGACAAATGTTACTGTACTTGCACATTATTTCTTTGACTGCAGAACAGATAGCAGAGAGCTCAATATTAATATCAGGTGAAGCATTGATACCTATGCCCCAAACTAATCGCTTACAGGGAAGCTTACACCTTTACTTTGCCAGTAAGTTGTCTTACTGATGCCTTCTTATCAACTAGCTCCTATGTTCAAGCAAAACATTGCATTGTAACTTTCCAGAATGCATCTAACATAAGTCAAAGTGAAATTGATGTAATATTATTTGTGTTATTTCAGTAGCATTAAGGTCATTTTTAGAAACTGGCTCAGGTCTCAAGTCTTTGGGTAGTCTAAATGAGCTAATTAGTCTAGCGTGCTAATTTTAGCATATTGTCACCTACTGTACGTTAGTCAGTACTGATGTATTTGGTATTTATTTATTTATTGTCATTGTCAAGAACAATGAAATTGCGTTTGGGGCTTCCATACAACCCAAAAAAAAAAGAAGAAAATAATAAATACCCCTTAAAACCCAAGTGTACATATTTAACCCAGTGTGACTCCAATGCAATAAGACAATCCTTAGCAATAATGTTCGTAGAAATTCAGACAAAGACCTGAGAAACATGACAAAATACAACAATGCAACCCATTCAATATTATTGTACTGTGAGATATGATATCAGATATGATAGTTATCTATTTAAGAAAGAGGGGGGGGGGGGGGCAGGAGGGGGAAGAGAATAAAGATATGATGCACCAATGCAGACCAGTTCATTGCTATTAAGAAGTTGGATATGGTTATTGTCCGTGAGAGGGGGGCAGAGAGTTCAGGAGCCTCACAGCCTGTGGATACAGGCTGTTGGCCAGTCTGGATGTTCTGGCCTGTATAGACCTGTACCTTCTCCCTGAGGGCAGCAGATGGAAAAGGTGGCGCGCAGGGTGATGTTGGTCCCGCAGGATACTGTGCACCCTCCTCAGACAGCGAGTGGGGAAGATATTACTGATCTCTGGCAGACTTGTTCCAATAATTCTGCCAGCTTCTTTCACCACCCGCTGGAGTGCTTGCTGATCGGCCTTGGTGCAGCTGGGGAACCACACTAGAAATCCATACGTCAGAACGCTGCTGATGGCACAGTTGTAGAAGTTCAACATCAGAGATCTGGGAATGTGTGCGCTCCGCAGTCTCCTCAGGTAGTAGAGGCGCTGTTGGGCCTTCCGTACAACTGAGGTGATATGGTTGCCCCAGGACAGGTCCTCGGTCACAGTTACCCCCAAGAATTTAAAACTGCTCACCCTCTCCACCGCCTCACTGCCAATGAAGAGAGGCAGATGGTTGTTATGACCCCTCTTCCGGAAATCTACAATGATCTCCTTGGTCTTTTTGGTGTTTAAGACCAAGTTATTGTCGTGGCACCATGACTCTAGTTGTTGCGCCTCTGTCTGTTAATGTAATGCTTATATTTAGATGTAGACTATGTAAAGACATCATAGTAAATTCTTATAATACATACAATAGCTCTGTTAATATATTAGTTTATCTAGCTAAAGTTAGCAATGGCTGCACTTTGATAGCACAGTTGTGCTATTAAAGTAAATAGTTTTGCTTTTGTCTGTTAGGGGTAAATATAGGTGGATTAATGGCCCAAATATTAATTTACACACATATTGTTTTTATCAGAACAATGATTTTTGCATTCAGTTTCTGCTCCTTACATATTCTTCCCAGCCAGCGTTACTGCATCTGCAACCCCGGTGTGGTGCGACAATTCAGGAACCCCGACACCATCTTCATCCTTGCCTTTGCAATCATCCTCCTCAACACTGACATGTACAGCCCCAACGTCAAGCCTGAGAGGAAGATGAAGCTGGAGGACTTTGTTAAGAACCTTAGAGGTACTTTGTTCTCCCTCACTGCACCACATCCAACGTTCTGTCACAAAACCAGTATTCCCCTGACACATTACTGTTTCTCTGAGGATAAATATTCATCTTAAAATTGAGTTTTGTGCATGCACATTGCCTTGATTAATGGCCATGTCAATAAGGTATTTATTTTTTTGGAAGTCATGGCCAAGAAAGCTTTCCTGTCGAAGCAAAGTACTTTTTAGTTGTCCTCAACAGATTTTGAGGGTATTAGGAAATGGCTTTATGGCATGACTGAATAATTTTTCTGCCTATTGAAGTGTCTGTAATTAAAGTACAGTATTGAATGGAGGAGAAAATACTTGTCCACAAAGAGCTTTGAAGGACATTTCTGTATGTATTTTGAGATACATAAGCAATGCAGCAAGTAAGTATATTTAGAGGTTTGGCTTGCATAAATCTGCAATTTAATCATTAATCCCTCTTTTTTTCTCTATTTCTCTTTTCCTCTTATCCCCCGGCAGGAGTCGATGATGGGGAGGACATCCCCCGAGAGATGCTCGTAGGGATATACGAACGGATTCGCAAGCGGGAGCTCAAGACAAATGAAGACCACGTTTCCCAGGTTCAGAAAGTGGAAAAGCTAATCGTTGGAAAAAAGCCAGTAAGTTGGAGTTTGACCTTGGACAGCTACATGTGAAGTGTAACTCCTTTTCTTTTAAAAACCTCCACTCAAGAGCTGAATCCAAGCAGGAGCATTAACACTAAATTACCCAGTGTGCCTCTGAACTGCTATAGTGTGATGGTTAATTCATGGCCAGCTTTCTTCACCGTGTGACTCTTCAGGGCTACTATACCATTGTGAATTACTGCAGTATGTTGTTTGCCCTGAGTACCAACCACAAGAAAAGTCTGAGCTAACAAGCTGTGTAAAAATGAGATAAACAGCCTCACTCATAATGATCTTGAAGCCGTTTATTTGAAAACTACTCCTTCTGTGAGTCGATACCTGAGAGATGATCCTTATGATGTCATGACCATTATGGGGGACGGAGTCGGAAAAGAGGAAAGTGAAGGACTCTGGCAGCGTGGTTCTGTCATCCGTAAAACTGTTTTGGTTTTTAATTTGGTCTTAAACATTGCTTGAAACTTCTTATCATTCTTGTTGCATACATTTTCACATGTGTCCCTCAAGCTCTGAAATGTGTTTTGTTTGATTTCTTACTCCTTAGATTGGCTCTTTACATCATGGTCTTGGCTGTGTAAGTATTTCCTTTCAATTATTTTCATATTAAGATAAGATAAGATAAGATAAGATAGAACTTTATTAATCCCTCGGGTGGGTTCCTCTGGGAAATTCGATTTCCAAAAAAGCACAGCACCGACAGAAGTTACAGAGTTACAGAATATTATATATATATATATACACACACACACACACACACACACACACACTATTAGCACTGAGTGGGATTTTTCTGTTATTCCTCAAGGCTGTATGAGGCATAAAGTTTGAAGCAGCATGTTTGAAAGCTCTTTGTGAAGCACCAAGAGACAGAATAAGAAATTATACTGTATTGTGTTGTGCAGGTACTATCTCTACCCCACCGGAGACTGGTCTGTTACTGCAGACTTTTTGAAGTGCCCGACCCCAACAAACCTCAAAAGTTGGGCCTGCACCAAAGGGAGATCTTCCTTTTCAATGACTTGCTAGTGGTACGGCAGATGTTACTTTCAGTAAAAAGAGAACAAACTCTGTTTTAGAGTGAAAGACTCTTAAAAAGAGTGTGTGCTTTGCTTTTTTCACAGGTTACAAAAATCTTCCAGAAGAAAAAGAATTCTGTGACATACAGCTTTCGACAGTCCTTCTCTCTTTATGGCATGCAAGTCCTCCTCTTTGAGAATCAGTGTAAGTAGTATTTGCATGAAGCACTCACTGTGATATAGATGTGTGTCCACTGAGAGTCCCCAGACCCCTTAGTTCTAGGAACTAATGTTAGGGAACTAATGTTAGGGAACCACAAGTTTCTTCAGCCCTGTTTTTGGTCTGATCTCATAACGCAAATTGATTAGCGGACATTTTCAGAAACTATTACTTTTAAACTGCATCTTTTTAAATTATTATTACGAATGTTAAAGCTGACTTTCTCATTGTAGGCTGTTGTGTCAAATTTCATTTCATTTGATTCGTTTTTATTTATATAGCACCGACAAAAGTCATGCTTGAAAATCCGGTTTGATGCCTTTCTATGCAAAAACTTCCTAGACAGTTCAGGACTTCCTCTGTAGCTCCATGACTTTTCAAAGCTAAGCGGGCACAAAAAATAACTGTTTGCAGTTGCAGGTTCTTATAAATGGCCAATGGACACTAGTGGGAAAATACAAGAATACAAATGAACAAAGTCAAAGATCCCAAATGTTCCATCAACAGAACCTCCTAAACAAGGACTGTTTGAAGGTTAAACTCTCGCACTTAAACTTAAGTCACATGGTTCCTTTAACAGAAATCCCAATGGGAAAGTCTATTGGAAAGTTCCTTTTTGATGGATAACAGCCAACCTCAGAGCTTGCCATCATGGAAACTTTGAATTATATCTATAATCCAAGTCACATACTCCACATACACATACTTTAATATCCTAAATCTGTTGTCTCTGATGGTAGTTCTGATATCCCGCAGCTGGTTTCAGATCCTATTATGTCCTACTGGTAACATCAGTCCTAACTCTAATAGACTTCAATAGTATAATGTCTGAAATGTTATTTTCATCATTCTTTAGACTATCCCAATGGCGTTCGCCTGACTTCAGCCATTCCTGGAGCTGATATCAAAGTCCTCATCAACTTCAATGCACCCAATCCTCAGGACCGCAAAAAGTTCACTGATGATTTGCGAGAATCTATTGCAGAAGTCCAAGAGATGGAGAAGTACCGGATAGAATGTGAGTAAATTGTTCCCATTTTTTATAGACGATATCAGCAGCTGTCTCGCATCAGTAGAAAATATGTGGAAGCCAGGAGTATATGGCACATATGTATTTTCTCCTTGCACAGCTGAGCTGGAAAAACAGAAGGGCGTGGTGAGGCCTAGCATGTCCCAGAGCTCCGGGTTAAAGAAGGATGCAGGAAACGGAAACCTGAGCCGAGCAAGCCTCGACGACAGCTATGCCATCGGTGAAGGTCTGAAGAGAAGCGCCCTCAGCAGCTCCCTACGCGATCTCTCAGATGCAGGTAAAGTCAGGGGTTGCCATAGTAACATGCTGTCTCATCCCTCATCTAGGCTGAGTAGATTGTGTACCTGTGCTAGATGCTGGCATGACACTGTTTACTCCTTCTGGATGTTAATCGATTTAGAAACTTGGAATACGGCATGGCGGCCATCCTGCCGGTACAGAGTGTCTGAGCCAGTGAAGCAAGGAGATAGAGATGGGTGTGTTTGCTAATGGGCCTACGTATAATTTACCAGAGGCTATCAACTAATAATCCTGCATCGCAAGGGGGAGGAGGCAGTGCTATGTAGGTCAGTGCGATCAATTTGAGAGTCTTAGCAGTAAGAGGAATTAATGTTACCATTCAGGCGGGGTGTAGACAGTCGGCTCTGCACAAGCACACTCAATGACCTCAAAGTGAGGAAGCAACCTCGAAGACTGAAGTGAGCTGTCGTTTTTTTATCAGCGTGTCTTTTTGGTAAATGAGGGACAGCCTTTAAAAGCCTGATCAATATCTGGATTTCGGAAGCCTAGATGTTCTCGGGGAACTTTCTCTATCTTTAAAGGGGAGCTCTACACATCTACAAGTACCAGTTATGAGGAGAGCCACAGTTTTGTGGGTGTAATAGTTCCTTTGCGAATTTTAGACCATCAGCCTGAGTCGGTAACATTCATTGACATTCCTTAGTTAGTGACATTGAGTTTAAAACACTGAATATTGCTTATAATTGCATATTTTAGCCCCTGATTTCACCCAGTCTTTTTTAGAACTGTCCCTTGGGAGTCTTTCATCTTAATGGACATGAGAATCATTTTCTTGCAGTCAGATCAGTTGTTTTGCTGATGGGAAGGTTTCCTGCCAGCAGTGACTCAAGTTGACTGCACAGATTTATCTCTGACCTTGTTTCGGAGCAGTGTCTTGTTCCTTTCCCATTTCCTTTAGTTCTTATTCGCCTCCCTCTGCCACGCTAGTCTGCCACCAGCTAGCCGTGTACCACTTTAGTGTGTTAGCATCCTGCCGTCGCAGACAAGAAATATGTGCACCTCCATATTTTAACCAGGCATGTCTTATCTGTCATGTTACATGTTCTGGGCAGGCAAGCGTGGGAGACGCAGCAGTGCAGGATCACTAGACAGCAATATGGAAGTAAGTTTGGATCAACTGATGCTGAGCTGTCCTCCGACTTTACGTTGCTCACTGTGATCACAAGTTTCTGTTTCATTGTTTCTTTATAGTGTTTTTCTCTCTTTTTTTGAGTGTCTGTGTTTTAGTCGTGAGCATATTGGCTGCTGTGCATGTTTTGAGTAGAACGGGAATGATGTTGCATCTAGCATGTTAACCCTTCACGTACACAGCATGGCACGACTAATAAAGTCCTGACAGCTCCGTTGATGATCGGCTCTTACGTTTGAGTTATCTTGGCTTTTGTAGTGGGAACAGTTTTTAGCCATTACCCGAATGTTGTCCTTTTTTGATCACTCAGGATGATCCTGACAGTTCTACTGCATGCTGACACAGTTTGAAGTTTCTTTTACAGACCTCTGACATCAACAAGAAAGTCCTGTCCTTTTTCACTGTTGCACTTATCCAACATAGAGGATGATATGTTGTACCTACTCAGAGTGGGACTGTTCTGAACTTCCTCCAGTTTGTGCTCCAGTCCAGTGTTCTGCATTACCTTTGTATTACAGGATAATATGGAAGTTTTTACCCTATTGTTTGCATTGATAACTTATGTTAGCAGATTCAGATGAGTAATTCAAAAATAAAAAAATAATACTGTAAATTATAAAGTAATGAGAACATGACCTGGTCTGTTTTATATATGGCTGACAGAGTTAACTTGATTTAATGATTTGAGACTAGCATACATTTTTAGTTTACTTCAATGCTAGCTTGAATCTAACTATTACTACACAAGTCCCATGAAGAGATACCACAACTTACTATTTCTCCATCTCTGAAAAACTTCAGACTAGATTCAGAATCACTGGGACTGAAGCATGATCGCTACGTTACCATTTTTTAAAATGTATTTTATGTTTTAGAACAGAACACAGAAATATTAAAGGCTTTAAAACACATTTAAAACACATTTACTTTGAATCTACTCCATCCCTTCTCCCCCAAGCTGTACTGGAGGTTTCTTCCTGTTAAAAGGGAGTTTTTCCTTCCCGCTGTCACCAAGGGCTTCCACATAGGGGTCATCTGATTATTGGAGTTTTCTCTGTATTTTTGCAGTCTTTACCCTACATTATATCGTACTTTGAGGTGACTGTTGTTGTGATTTGACGCCGTATAAATAGATTGATTTAAATTCCTTCAGCACTATAAACCAACATCACAAGTCAATTAGTTCCAGCTCAAAGTGTTTAACTTTTAAAAACAGTTCACAACTACCCTTCCTTGTCATTTAAATAAAATGCACTACCTTCAAAGCACGCTGACACCATCGCAAATCATTCAGAATATTATGCAACTCTGTTAATTTAGCAGTATTCATGTATAAAAACACACGTATAGATCATAATTAAATAGGCTGAACTTTTGGATTTTGAAGATCATCTATTATAAGTTCATTGTGCACTTTATGCATGGCTTTATTAATTTTGGTTAGACTGTGTTGTATTTATCTTATGTTATATTTATCGTTTATTGTGTGTTTTGTGCTATGAAAATGTAAAGAAAATGTACAAATTACTTCTTCACCAGGCTTGGGGGAAATTTCTGTTTTAAGTTAAAGACAGTAAATCTAAAAGTATGAGCTGCATGCAAATGGCAAAAAACCTTATTCAGGTCTGCAGTGTCAGATTGTTGTCCACAGATCCATGAGTGATTTTACATGTATTTAGAGAGCTCAGAAACCAGAGGTAGGAGTGATGAAAACTCACAAAAGCATCTGCTGTCAGAGCTGAAGACGTACAAGCTGTGTGTCTACTCATGACAGCGCAGACACTGCAGGCTCTGACAGGCTCGGCAAGCTGAGCCTCCAGACCATTTAGGGAGAGTGGAGCGTGAGATGTTAGCATGGATAGACAAACAAAGGCAGTGAACTGGAAAAGGAAATGGCGATGCTTTTCCACAAGGCAGCACAAGCAATCATGGGAGATTTGAGATCAGCTGTAGCTGGTCATGTGGTCGGTGCCGCTGTGAAAAGAATTGAGCGAGGCTGTGCACGCTGCAGAGCATACGAAAGTGCAGGTGTGCGTTTGTCTGCTGTGGATCTCGTGATTGTCTGTGTGATCTGACAGCCTTCTCTCTTGCAGGGGTCCATCATTAGCAGTCCTCACATGCGGCAGAGAGCCCCGTCCAGCCGAGACTGCCCATCCCGTCACAGCGCCCAGTCCCTGCCCAACTCTTCCTCGTTGCTCGGATCGTTGTTCGGCACCAGGCGTGTGAAGTCGCCAAGCCCCACCCCTCAGCCCCAGCTGCACCCTACTCTCATCTCCCACACCCCGCACCCAGCCAACCTGCACCACACAGCCCGCGTGGAGACGGAAGGACCGGTGCCCATGCACCCGCACCACGCCCAGTTCTGCCACATGACCCAGAACCCACCCCCTTATCACCACCATCACCACTACCACCCGCCGGCCCACTTGCAGCACCCACCGCACCAGTACCACCCTCCCCCGTCTCACAGCCAGCAGCAGCCGTACCCGGCTCATCCTCACGGGCCCCATGGGCACGGGAGCCACCCACCGCACTCCTCCACCCACCCCACTCACGGCCCTCCCCACCACCACGGCGCACCGCCACCATCCTCCCAGGGACCCAGCAGCACCAAGCCCAAGCACAGCGGCATCAGCACAGTGGTGTGAGGGGCAGGTCGTCCTCTCTGGACCCTGCAGCTGAACTTTTTCCTCCTGGGCTGACATGATGGTGGCACTGTGCATCGCCGGTCTGGGGCTACGAAGCCAGACGAGATCCCGTTGTGCCTCCTTCAGATTTTTTTCCTTTCTTTTAGAGCCGCTTCTATCAATTTGTTTCAGGACATAAGACATGTCTACCCGCTTCAGGAGCAACAGACAAGAGCATGCACAAAGACCACAACTACTGTTTGTTTCTCAGTAAACTACCGGAACTCGCTTACTAGTATTTTACACAAGAAGTACATATTAATCTTCACACAGTAACTTTAAACGTTGTCAAGACGGTTTGGCTGAACAGACACGAAGACGACAGCTCAGCCTCAGCCGTGGCTGTGCAAGTATTTAATGTAGCAGTAGCTCACAGTGCACTGTGATATCTCTGTTAGCAGTGATAAATGTGCCAATTATTAAAGCATTTACTAATTTAGTCACACAGATTGCTTTATGTATATTGTGCATAGTATTTTGTAAAATAATAATATCAAATGTTATTATTATAGTTATTACTACAGAACAAACAGCATCGATGAAAACTCTCAGTATTATACTTGCACATAGATGGCGTAGTTTCACTGTTAAGAAACCAATCAAAGCTTTTCTTAGTTAGGCAGTCGGACGCAAGAGTACTGCTGTGAATGGTTGCCTTTGAGCTAGAAGTTAGATTGTTGAGGGCTGCTGCACTCCAGCCCACCTACAGTCTCATCCACTGCACGTGTCTCCGGGCCGGAGCTCTCTCTCTCCCCTGCTCTGAAAGCAAAGGAAGCCAGCGGCACTCGCTGCTTGCCTGCCCTCCTTTTATTTTTTTAACTATTTTTTTAGAATCCAATGAACAATACGAATATATAAAGGCTGTCCTGCAGCCTGGTGGGACTCTGCAAGTCTGTCCTGCAGGGGGAGGAGGACGACGCTGGATGTTTTTCATGTGGAAACTGAGGGAGAAACTGTGCAGCAGGGAAACATGTCCCACTGTGGAAGCTCTCAGCTGGCTGAGCGTGGCCTCTCCCTCTTCGGTTTCCCCGTGCGTCTGCTGGAACGGCGAGCGTGCCGTAACTGACTGTTTTGTTTTGTCTTGAGGTTTTTTCCCTGGGATGGACGCCACAGAGCAAAAATCAATAATTATCATTCTGTGATGGTGACAGCGCCCTTATGCTTGACTCATTACGGAGAGCGGTTTTATATCAATCATCTTTCTGACATATTATGGGATGGCTGCTTGTACCTCCCGGTCATCCCGTGCACAGTATCTGTGGTGTGTGTGTGGAGCGGAGGCAGGGGGGCTGCTGTCCTGGAGCATATTTTCTGTTTCTGAAAGCAACAGATGCAGCGCTCATTCTACATAGCTGATATCAATGGCAGGAGTTAGTCTGTATCTGCTTAAAGACTGTGAGATGCATTTTTTAAACTAGTGCAATATGTATTTACTGTTTTTTGTTGTTGTTGTTGTTTGTTTTTGTTGAAGAACAAGTTCAATCTGTTGGTCGTTCTGTTAGTTTCGCCCTTTACTTTCTCCCTCCGGCGTCCTCTGGCATTTCTTTCTCAGTGTTTCAGTGAAGTGCAAGTATCCACATGGATTTGGAGGAACTGGACCTTTCACACTGATGCAGAGTGTCACAGAAAAGAACTGCATGTAACGTTATATCTTGAGGCTATTTTCAAACTGTGTACTCCCAAACTATATCAGTGTTACAGTTGACAGTTGTTTAAAAAAAAAAGAATGGTAGAATAGTTTTGACTTCTTCAAATACAGCTAACCGAAGTCAGCGATGTGTTCATGTCACTCCAGACGATAAGTAACCAAATCTGTATTTTAACCCGATCCACATGCAGTACAGTAGTTAAACTGGATCGTTAGTGTTCAACTGTAGTTAAAGCAGGACCTGATCAAAGCTGTAACGGGGAAGCTCTGTGTGTTCTGTCATTTGAAAATCAGAGTGATAATCGATTATTTAAAAAGGAAACTTTTATCTTCACATTTTCTCTCTGTCTGTCAGCGGCGCACACGTTACCATTTTCAAGTGGTGTCCAGTAGATCAGTATTCTTAAATATATATGCCCTCAGTTAAAGCCACACTTTGTACTTGCTTCATAATGTTTGATTGAATAATACGCTTAGAAATGCTCTTTGTATTCATTATAAGACAACTTTTGGGTTGCCAGGTTCTGGAAAGTGTCTTGTGGCCTAATGTTTACCCAGTTATACAGGAAATTACACATTTTTATGATATACTATAAATTACACGTTTTTAAGGTTTCTCTCTAACAGTCTAGTAGTTTACACATTCACCCAACAAGCCAAACGTCCCCTCTTCAACCCAGAGAAGAGACACAGATCCCTTGGTGTTTGTGTAAGGACGGGCATCAAACATGAGGCGCTAACTGCTTTGGCAAAGAGCAGCCAAAAGTAGCTTTTTTTTCCAGGAATCCATAGTCTGCAGCTGGCTGATTATTATAAATGGTATTTGCTACACTGTTTTTTAGCTCTCTGCTTTTATTGCAGTAGCTTTGCATGCTTTTCACTGTTCAGAATAATCCATTACATACTCAGTTTAGCGCTGTCTGAAACAAGCAGTTACAGCTCTGTTCTCCTTCTTTTTAAGCCATTTAGTTTCTGATTGGCTGCACAATGTTATCAGTATATAGATTTTCAAATGTAATTTTCAAATTTTTTCCACAGGCTAAAGGTGCTCTGTTGAGTTTCCAAACATTAGTAGGTTTAATAAGCAATTTTATATGATTCCACTCTGGTTTGGAAAGCACAAGTAAAACCTCCCACGTGTGCAAGCAGAATTTAGAGTTTGTGCAAAGTCCATAGGGCAGTTTCAAGTGATTTTCGTTGATATACAAAGCAGGTTCCACACTTGGCACAGTTTCCCCTCCACTCTCACATAAAACAGTATAACCTGCCTCTTATTGAGGTGATACTCTAAGCAAATAAGATACAAAAACTATGAGAACTGCTTCAGTATTTCCTGGAAATGTTCAGTGAGGATGTAGATTTGCCAAGACCTTACAACCTGGCAACCCAGAGCTTGTGCTTCTTAAAGTTTTATTACTGATTTTGTAAAGCATTTAGTAATGTTTTAAAAAAAAAAACAATTAGATTCTTTCTTTTTTTTTCTTTTTTTTTGTAGAAAAAGTAAAATTTTATTTAAAGGTACGTATTTAAAATCTATTCCATTAGAATAAAAAACTTCTGAAATGAACTGAAGCTGTCAAATAATGTGCGGGGGAAACCAAATACTATGACTTCATCGACGTCATCTCTGTATGGGATTAACCCTGAAAAGCCTGAACCAAGAAATAACTGCCAGAAAATTCATTTGAGAGTGTTTATTCAACCTCACTTTTCATTTTTTACAAAAAAAGAAGTGAAATATCAATTTGCATATATGAGTTTTAATTTATTGCTACAACTGGCATTTTTATGCAATTTATTGCTTAAAATTTTATTGTGCAGTTTATTCAGGTTTTTCAGGAAAAAATAAATCACACTGATAATGTAAGGGTCTAAAAATCTCATGTATCAATTATGATATACTTGGCGTTACAGGGTTAAGTTAAAATAAGGCCCAGCCGTACTTTCATGCAATGCACATTTGTTCCACAAGATGGTGCTGAAATAAATGTAACTTTACAACTTGTAAATCAGGTAAATCATTACGAAAACATTCCTATTTGCAATGGTAGCCTGCAAAAGGCAACACAATAAAAAACATAAAAAATGAAAAGAACGACGCCTCCGTAAACATTTCAACACACCTGCTGAGAAAACCACTGCCTCCTGGTGGTGAAAGTTTTATTAACGCATGTGTACAATTTGCAATATGTCCTTACAAAAAGTACCTTTAAAATAGATTTTGTTGTGTCCGTGCACTGTAGGCTCCTGTAACTTTCACACCTTATAGTTGGCTGCAGTTTCTGTGCTACAGTGTCAGGAAAGTGCCAATATTGCATTGTTAAAATCAGTTTAACATGAAATCTACTGCGGGCTGTATTTAAAACCCAACGCTGTACCCGACCAATCACAAAGTTTGTCTTCAGACCAGGATTCGAACACCAACAGGCTATTAGAGAGTAAAGGTACAGGCAGATCCCAAAAAAGGAGCCCGAGTTACTTTTATTACCCTACAACCTTCCAGTTCCTTCAGAGCACTGATCTATTGTGAAACCTGTCCAGATTCCATGTGAGGTGCTTTGCTGCATGCCATTGATGCCTACTGTTTCTTTCTTCTACTCTCTTTTTTTGGTTTCATTTGTTGTTGTTTTTTCAACCGTTGCTCTGTCAAGCGGCGTGCTTGACTAGAACTTAACCTTCCAGCATAGCTACGACTTCCCTGACTTGAGCTTGTTTACATCTAGACGAGTTTTGGCCTGCTAGTGTGTCTTTTTGTTTGTGCATCATTCTCCTCCGGCATGCATTTCACCCATATTTCCACTGTAGAGTATAAAGACCTGGCAGCGTACTGCTGAGTGTAAATATGGAATCTAATGTGACTTGAAGTAAAAGTAAAGAGGGCTGGACGTGGAGGAAATATTTTAATGGCAAGCTGGTAATAAAGAATGAGTAACATATGTAAATAGTCTGTAAATTATTGTTATTAATTATTCTTATTATTACTATTCAGTGTCTACAGTTACATTGAAGGTGCATTCCTGCTCCCTTGTGATCTTTACATAATCAAACTGCTTCTCTCTGCCTCCGACAGGACTGAATTATCATAGGATCTAGAGATGAACAGCCAATTGTTACACGGCTAACACCGTTTCTGTCGTCTTTCCTGAGATGCTTCTGTTTTCTCACACTCACAGCCAGACTTCTGAAGTCAAAGGGAAGAGAGGAGTGCTCTTATTTTATTATGCATTCTGTTTCTAAGTAGAAAAATACCCATTGATGTAAAACTAGTACTGTGACAATGTTGAGAACGCAAAATAAAATGATATACAGTCAAATCGGAGCAGTTGTCTGCCTGTTTGCATCCTGCTTGGTATTTCTTGGTGTCAGATGAATGACTGGGAAGATCAAGGAGCTACACTTCTTGTAGGCTGAATTCAGATCCCTAAATGAGTGAATGCGTGAAAGCAGATGGAGAGGAGGAAGTAAATATGGCTGAGCTGTAGGCTCCTCTGTACCCTGACCTGAAGGCTGCATTCCTGCTTTGCTGTACAGCTTTATTGTCCTTTTTTTGTAATGCAAAAGTGTCTGCATCCCAGAACTGAACTGGCATAGTCTTCCAGATCAGTCTCACCTGCAAACATTTCCCAGGTCAGTCTTGCAGTATTGCAGGTTACTGTTTTGACTGCAGGTCTTTCACTGCAGATCTGTGGTGTATACATTAGAACCAGAGTTAAGCAGATATGTTCTAATAGCCTCAGCTGTGCAGATAGATGTGCCTTATGAGCTCTCTGTATATTTGCTTTACCACTCCCTTTAATGTCCACACTCATTCTGTAATGAAATATGATTTCTCACCTGTTACTGTGTCTTAAGCTGGTTTGAACAACCAACCAAGAGCAGACGCTGGCAGGTTTAGATGTTTATTGAAGTGCAGCAAGACGGATACTGGTAAGAGTGAGAGTTTTCAAGTGTCTTACTCAGAACTCAGGAGGTATACTTGGTTAGCTAGTTGCTGAGAGGAGATGGGTGGAGAGCTGGCAAGCAGGTGGAGAAGAGGTTAGTCCTTTGAGGGTGACTGTGCTGGCATGCCAGAGCTGAGAAAAGCAGCTGATGGTGCTCACAGTCTTCAGGAATGTGTGACTTGGAGGCAGCATGTTCACAGAGAAAGAGCATTACACAGGCACAGGAGATTACAGACAACCACAGCAAGGACAATCACCACCCATCAACAAAATTATTCATTAATCACACCATTAGGAACAGGCGTGGGAAGAACTGTCCAGACAGGAAAACCTGAGACTTAATGCCAGTCCAACAACTCCACCTGAGACTGAGAGCAAAAGGTTACCAAAAAATGAGGAAAATATAAGAAACTAAAGCGCATCCAGACAAAACATGTCAAAGTGGCCACTTTGGACTCTATCAGGTGCCAACAGTTGAAAATAAATACACCAGGCTTTTCTACTTCAAAGGGTTCTGTGTCGGGAATTGAGAAGGTTTTTCCTAACCTCAAACATGGTGTGGTGGCTGAGAATCTGGGAACTCTATATGAGTCCAAAACATCTTAGGACAGCATCTCTGTGATGCAGTCATCCTAGTCATGTGACCAGACTTCCTCAAGACTTCTTCCTTGGCACCTTTGGAGAACCAGCCTTGTTTTAGAGTTTTAGAACCAAACACTGTCATGGAAGCTGCAGTGACTCCAATGGGAAAGGAAATGTTAGCACACTGGATCAGCAATCACCCGTGAATTTCTTCTGATTGCCACTGATCTTTGGGGTACAAATTTAAGACCAGCATGTGGGGCTTTTCTGTAGCAGTGTGGTCTTTAAAGAGTTTAAAGAGTTCTATTTTAGCCACTGGCACTGCATCAGTGGAAAAGATGTACTAGAGCTCCAGAACCTCTGGCTGCTTCTTCATTCTTCTTAAAGGTGTCAGTATTACATTTCTGAGAGAAGAATATTCTCAAGAGTGCTTTAAAGGCTTCTCTACGCAATGATGGTCCCATAGCTGTAGAAACTAGGGCCTTTAAAGAACTGTTTTTTAATATGTATATGTGATATATTCAGTCTTTATAGCCTATTCTTCTTAAAAGTGTCCCTTATGTAGATTTTACTGAATTAAAATAGACTGCATAGTTGTGGAACCAGACTTTTTTTGGCTTTTGTATACTCAGCCTACAGCCAGTGTGACAGTACACAGTCTACTCTAGCAGGATAAAGTGCTTTGAAATATCTAGCACTGCCAGTGTTTACACTTTGGGGATCAACGTCTTGCTCAAGAGCAGGGGTTAAAACTATTAACCCTGTTAGTTAACCACTGGCTCCTGAAACAGAGTGTGCAAGGACAGGACTATCTACAGTAACTGAGACTAGATTAGCTCAGAATTGGTCTTCTTAGAGTGTTTCCATTATTAGATTTAGTGCACACTATGCATGTATTCGTGCATTTACGTATTATCTTGTATTGGTCATGAACTTTCATGCAAACCTGAAACTCCACATCCTCACTTTGACCTGACAACATCATCTAGATTTTATTTTCAGCTTTAAATTCAGCAGCACAGAAAACATTGTACAAGTACTCCAACAGGGCGAGTACTACCTTGTGACGAATAAAATGACCTTTATGTGTGAATTTAGTGGAACTCCCCTTTAAAATCCCTACATTCCATGAAACAATAGTGAGGATATGATATCCACTGTCCTCGGCTGCAGCTATATTGTCCTGCCCATGAGTGATACATATGTGTTTCTATTTTCCTCCCCTTCACGTAGCTCCAACAATACAGAGGCCACCAGGGACGCTGAGATATTTCTATCAACCTAAACAAAATTCTCAGGAAGTTGAAGCCTCTGATGAAGGTCACAACTGCAGTACTCTTATTCTTTTTTCAGTCTCGCACAGCCAGCATGCCTTGGCTACTTGCCTAACTGTGGCAGGTGGTCTGAGTGACAGTTTGCCCTGTTTGTCTGTCTGGCCCTTGAGGCTGGATCTAAAAATAGATTCCAGCAATGAGGGCCACATCCGTAGTGTCAGCAGGACAACGTCATCATGCGGCCTGGGAGGGACCAAGTACAGGGCTTCATTTCCTCTGCCAGCAAAGAACAGCATGTATTAGACAAGTACACATTCAATGATACAGAAGCAAACCAGCTCCAGGTTTTTATTTCTGTCAGTAGGGTGTGTGCAAATTTTTTTTATTTCTTTTATTTATACAGCTTTTAAATATCTTAGTTGGTGGTGAAAATTATTCTACACACATGTAGATAAAGAAAAGAAAAAAGTTATTGTCCATAATTTAGGTCCAGTTTCCAGCACAAGTCAGAAGCAGAGCCCTCTCTACTCTAGGGCTGAGTGGTTTCTTTGCAGAATACGTCATCTAGTGGAGTCCTGCATGTATTGCTATGATATGTTCAAGTACCGTCGGAAAATTCGAAAAACCAATGGCACTAGTATTCATGACGTACACGAAATTTAATTTCTTTGAAGGTCTTGTGCTTTCCAACTTTAAATTCGAGGGCTTATAGTCAGCGAGACGGAGGATCATGGAGTCACGTATGGGTTTGTTTTTGTTTTTTTCCTGGGATTGCTCTACTTGAAAGCTACAAATACGAATTGCATATTTTTAGTAATAAAACATGAGTGAACATATACATTATATACAGATAACATGGTAAATAAAATAAAATAAAATTCAACAAACACTTTTTAAAAGTCACAGTCTTTATGACCGCGGTCTTCTGTAAAGAACACGTGAAAAATAAAAATCAAAGTTGGTAAGAGAGTTATTTTTTACAAAGATATTGATTTTTTTTTGTAAACACAAACACAAACAAAACAAAACATAATTTTTATTCAAAGTTACACTACCAGTAAGCTCGGTATGTATGTGTTAGAAGACCCATAGAAGACCCATAGAAGACCGTTCACATTTGTAAGTCTGTAGTTTACATGGGTCAGAGAACGCCTCTCGAACATATCTCTTACGTCATCAGCATGGGACAGAAACGGGTGAAAGGTACTTTGCTGCTTGGGTTCGGGAGCAGACCGATGGCTGTATGAAGTAGAGATCTTTGCTAATAGAATGATGAACATGAACAGATTAATCGTCTCTCGAACCTTTCGAATCGGAGAGCGGTTGCTTGGCTGTCACGCGAGGCATGCTGGGCAAGAAGAGCTGAGACTGCAGCAGCGGAGGAGCATTAAAACTCACTGCAGACACCTGGCGTATGCGAAGGATCTGTTCCTCGGTCAAGTGAACAAGGTAAAGGAAAAGAGCTGCCAGAAAGCCTCTCCAAAGTTAGTGACGGGCGGAGGAAGTCGTCTCAGAAAAGACTTTGTACTTTAGATGATAACTATATTCAAAGCTAACAATCACCAGCGTTCTAGCTTTGAAAGAAGTATCGTTTACGAAACAAAGGGCCTTAGACGCAACACCAGAAAAATAAGACGCATAAAATGCAGGGAAGCTTGAAAAAACTGAGGCTGAGGCACTGTCTCACCTGTTTGGGGTAAATGGTGAAAGAGACTTTAAATATCTACCCAAAGTAAAACCAGCTACCGTGTAGGAAGGTCGGTTTATCTCACACAGTGGAAACGTCTTTCTTTAGAGTCCTCCATGTTGACATGAATCATCACACCGTTCACGCTTTCAGTCTCCCTCTATAACACATCCCAAGGCCTCTCTGCAGGATTTGTTTCTGGAGTCTGGAAAAGGCCATTAAAAGAGGGTAAATCATGGCGATAAAGGGATGCACATGGTTACCAACAACCCTTACAGTGCTGTGATTGCTTCAAGGATCTCAGAGTGTGGAGAGAAAAGATTCCCTACACAGCAACATCAGTCTTTACTTTTGGCACAAGGCAGGTCAGCACAGGGGAATCATGCTCTTGATTCACCACACCAGCTTTTACTTTTCAGTCACGTTTCTGCTGCCTGCAGTCTTACAGTTCTGTACCTGCCACTCACTGCGTGGTTTCTGCACCATTCTGAGTAAACCCTGGATGCTGATGGGCAGGTGAGCTGGTTCAGAATCATTTAAAACCAGCCCAGGCCACAGTCAGAATTACAGACATGACCTTTTTCTCCTTTCTCATAGTTAATATGAACATCAGCTTTATCTGCAGGATTTCATGCTTCACACTGTCACCACATGATGGATTAGAAGCATATAACTATATAACACAAAAATATGACTTGGACGGTAACATAGATGCATAACCCTGTTACGATCTCTAAAAAGGCCTGTTTCGTTCTCCAGGCTGAGGTCTTCCCTTATCCAGAAATTGGAAATGATGAGGTGGAGGAGATAAAGCAGCTTGTTGCACCGGTAGAGAAGTTCTTCAGTGATGATGGTGAGGTGGGAATTGAGTACATGCACGTGATTAATGACTTTCAGATATGATTTATCAGAGGAATTAAATGACTGACATTGGAATTGCTGGATTTTGTTTGTTTTTGTTTTGGGGTTTCTTTGCCAGTTGACTCAGCAAAAATTGACAGAGAGGCCACAATTCCCCTGGAGACTCTGCAGGGGTTGAAGGATCTCGGGCTGTTTGGAATCATGATTCCTGAAGAATACGGTGAGATGATTTTAACAAAGCCCTTCTAAAAGATAGTCTTGTGTCTCAGGATCCATCTGAAAATATGAGTGAAAATTGATTTCAAAGCATTTTTGAGATGAACTTTAACTCCACCCGACTTTGCCCCAAAGTGAAGTTAGAAGTTAAGAGCAATGTTCTGGACATTATACTAATACTTTGATCTGTGTTGTTACTTATTTTTACATTCTTTTATTTAGGGTATTTTTTAAGGACGACACCTCCCTCATATAATTTGTGTGACTATGTAGCTTTTATACACAACTCTTCTAAGGCTACTAGTTAGTTTCAACATTGCACTATACATAACAGATGGACGCAGCTCCTTCTTTCTGAAAAGCAAAGCCGGTGAAGCAGTGCCTGAAACTTGCACTCTTTTCATTGGCCAGCAGAGGGCAACTTCCTCCTGTGGTTGCAGAAAAGAAGTCTGATTGTGTGGACACCCGTAGTGGCATTTATTTCAACTCACTTTTATTTATTTATATATTTATACAGCACCAAATCACAAGAACAGTCACCTCAAGGTATTTTATATTGGCAGACCCTACAAAAATACATACAGAGAAAAACCCAACAATCATATGACCCCCTATGAGCAGCACTTTGGCAACAGTGGGAAGGAAAAACTCCCTTTTAACAGGAAGAAACCTCCGGCAGAACCAGGCTCAGGGAGGGGCGGGGCCATCTGCTGCGACCGGTTGGGGTGAGAGAAGGAAGACAGGATAAAAGACATGCTGTGGAAGAGAGACAGAGGTTAATAACAGATATGATTCAATGCAGAGAGGTCTGTTAATACATAGTGAGCGAGAAAGGTGACTGGAAAGGAAAAACTCAATGCATCATGGGAATGCCCCGGCAGCCTACGTCTATTGCAGCATAACTAAGGGAGGATTCAGGGTCACCTGGTCCAGCCCTAACTATATGCTTTAGCAAAAAGGAAAGTTTTAAGCCTAATCTTGAAAGTAGAGATAGTGTCTGTCTCCTGAATCCAAACTGGAAGCTGGTTCCACAGAAGAGGGGCCTGAAAACTGAAGGCTCTGCCTCACATTCTACTTTTAAATACTCTAGGAACAACAAGTAGGCCTGCAGAGCGAGAGCGAAGTGCTCTAATAGGGTGATATGGTACTACAAGGTCATTAAGATAAGATGGGGCCTGATTATTTAAGACCTTGTATGTGAGGAGCAGGATTTTGAATTCAATTCTGGATTTAACAGGAAGCCAATGAAAGGAAGCCAAAACAGGAGAAATCTGCTCTCTCTTTCTAGTCCCTGTCAGGACTCTTGCTGCAGCATTTTGGATTAGCTGAAGGCTTTTCAGTGAGGAAGTAATAAATGCATGAACTAGTTTTTCAGCGTCACTCTGAGACAGGATATTTCTCATTTTAGAGATGTTGCGCAAATGGAAGAAAGCAGTCACATATTTGTTTAATATGTGCTTTGAAGGACATGTCCTGGTCAAAAATGACTCCAAGGTTCCTCACCGCGTTACTGGAGGCCAAGGTAATGCCATCCAGAGTAAGAATCTGGTTAGATACCATATTTCTAAGCTTTTCAGGGCCGAGTACAATAACCTCAGTTTGATCTGAATTAAGAAGTAGAAAGTTAGCGGCCATCCAGGTCTTTATGTCTTTAAGACATTCCTGCAGTTTAACTAATTGGTGTGTGTTATCTGGCTTCATGCATAGCAGTGAAAATGTATGTGATGCCTTCTAATGATACTTCCTAATGGAAGCATACATAATGTAAACAGAATTGGTCCTAGCACTGAACCCTGTGGAACTCCATAATTAAACTTGGTGTGTAATTGGATATGATACAAACCACAACCACCAACCTTTGGTTTCTCAGTCAGACCCACATTTAGCTCATAACAGCTGGTTTCAGAAAACCAAGATGGCAACATTCAAAGCATGACGTCACAGTGGCTGGATCCATATTTTATATATAATCTATGGTTTCAAGCTAGTGATTTACACTAATGTGCTGGAGCTGTCCTTCATTTCTTTACATTCTGCTCAGAAAATGGGAAATACACGGAGAGATTTATTGAAATGTGTAAACATAACAAACACAGTTTGTACAATTCCAATAATGTTGGAACTCCATATTCGTATGACTGTCTGAACTATCTCAGGCAGCTTTGTTTAAGTGTTCTTCAGGAATATCTCTCCAGGCTGTTTGGATGATATTCAAAGCTCTTGTTTGGATGTCGGCTGCCTTTCGTTCTGTGTTGATGATCTCGATAATGTTGGGGTCTGGGCTCTAGGGAGGCCAGTGCATGACCTATAGTGTGCACTGCGTCTTTGTCTCTCCAGGTATGGCTTTACTGCGCTGCTACTGTGTTTGGATTCATTATCATGCTAAAAAATGAGGCAGTTGTCAATCAGATGCTTTCCAGATGGTATTACATCTGGTCAGGAGGTTGCAAGCTAGTGTTCACTTAGTGCCAGCCAACACTGGATAATGGAAGGGTTGCATCAGGAACTACATCTGGCATCATATCTGTGCCAAATCAAATATGTAGCTGCACCCACTGCGGGGATTTAACTTCCCAGAACATTTTTTTTAATGTATGTCAGTTTAAAACAAAGCATTCATCTCGTGGCACGGCTGATGACAATTGTATGGTATTAGAGAGAAGCCCAGCAATCCCCTGTAATCAAGCACTTTGCAACTGTGGGGAGGAAGAACTCCTTTTTAATTGGCATATCCAGGCTCAGTGATGGCAGCCATCTGCTATGGCAGGTCTGGTGTTGAGGATAGACAGAAGAAGAAGAAGATCACAGACTCTACAAACAGCTTTGTTTTACACATGGAGACATGAATCCCAGAGCGCAGTTTAAAATACTGAAATACTGTTTGAATGGACTTTAAACATTTAACGTCATTACTTTATGAGTATATTAGTATGTTATCTGCTGTTAATCAGCAGCGTTTCAAGTATCAGGTCAGTATATTTGGGTGTATTTTATGGCACAAGAGGTTCAATTAAGCTCTCACACTTGACATCTAAATGGTACTCTGTCTGAGCTCAGCGCAGAAATGCTTTAATGAACAGGTGGCATGCTGTTAGATTTAGATATGGTTCCTGCCTCAGTGCAGCTTCTACACGTACAGATTCAAGTCAAAGCTACATATCGACCGTAGTGGGGTTTCCCTGAAACATCACTACGATCCTGACTTCATCATGGCTCCACAGCTGTCTCTCTGACACATCCATGCTAGATGGAAATGCAGAAACTGCCCCACTGCGAGACACAGTGGGGCAGTTTCTGTTTTTATTGTTTATCATTTGTTTTTCAATCCCAGGGGGTCTTGGATTATCCCACACCATTTATGCACGACTGAATGAGATCATCGCCTTAGACGGCTCCATCGCCGTCACACTGGCTGCTCATCAAGCCATTGGACTGAAGGTAAAAATACAATACGGAGTTGTGTCTGCAATGTGGACAATCTGGAGGATTTGCTAACACATTTGTGGGCTCTCAGGGGATCCTGATAGCAGGCAATGAAGCCCAGAAGAAAAAGTATCTGCCCAAGCTGGCCTCAGGGGAGCACATCGCAGCTTTCTGTCTGACAGAGCCCGGAAGGTAAAGAACACCATGCACGTCATCCGCAGCGTTCTCCTCTGTGGCTCCAACTCTGCTCATACAGCAGTGAAGCACAGTCTGATGAACACAAATAACAGGTTATCTCTACACCCACTGGCCACTTCATTAGGTACACCTGTTGAACTATTATTAGAACAAATATCTGATCGTCCAGTCACAAGGCAGCAACTCAATATCAGAGTCATTTAGGCATATAAACTCGTTCAAACCCAGCATCAGAGTGGGGAAGAAGGGTGGTTTTAGTGGCGTTGAATGTGGCCTGGATCTTGTATCTCAGAAACTACTAGGATTGTCTCATACAACCATCTGTAGGGTTTAGTCAGAAAAAGAGAAACTATCCAGTGAGTGACAGCTGCCTGCGAGAAAATGTCAGAGGAGAGTCGCCAAACTGCTGTGAGCTAAAAGGAAGGCAACAGTAACTCAAACAAACACTCACTATGCAGAAGAACATAGCTCTACGAACCCTCTATGAACACACAACATTTTGAACCTTGAAGCAGATGTGGTACAACAGCAGAAAAGCTAACAAACAGAAAGCTGAAGCTACATTTCACACAGGTTTAACAAAGCTGGACAGGAGAAGACTAGTAAAACATCTGAGGTAGGCGGCGTGGCCCCTCTAATTTTTGAATAAGATAACCTGAGAACGAGGTGACGTAGGTACAGCTACTAAAAATCTCAGACGAGCAGTGATCCTGGAGATCTTGACCTCAAAATCAGATGTCAGCTTTCCTAAAAATCACATTTATTCTACGTTTGCATCTACTAGGGGGCTGTGGGGTAGCCTGGCAACTGTCAGTAGACTCCCAGTATGAAAACTGTCAGTGTGCGTCAGGCTCCATCCAGGTAACTGGCTGCAGTTTACGTTTTAAAACCCAGCAACCTGAAAATAAGCGTCTCAGCTGATTGTATCTGCAGGTTCATTCTCAGTCACTGCTCAGCATTGACGCCCACAGGGCACCAAACGGTGGTTAAAGATGGCGGTTACAGGATTCAGGACACTGTACAGAGCACCACGATTACAGCCTAAATCAGGACATTGTTTAATCAAGATAAAGACTGATGTCACAGATGTTGAATCACTTCCCAATGACTTTAGAAACACTATGTATTTATAGAGACCATTAGCTGTTTGGATTGGACTCCACAGAAACACCCACAGAACCCGTGTTCCCACTTTTCCTTCCTCTGATTAGTACTTGGTGATAAAGGCTCATTGTGTTATTTGCTTGAAGTGAACTAAACAGTGAGGTTGTTTTCAAGTCACTGCAAGCCAAAGTCATCATTGAAAACCCAATGTGATGCATCAGCCAGCGTTAACACAGTGATGATGGCATCTACGCCATGTGCCTGAGCACGTAGCTGTCTTTGCTCCACTGACACTCAGCCTGTCCGTTACAGTGGCAGTGACGCAGCCTCCATTCAGACCCGTGCAACCCTGTCTGAAGATGGAAAACATTACCTGATCAACGGCTCCAAGGTGAGAGGAACAGTTTCCACCAAGTTTTAATTCAGACTTCAACTCAGCCTCTGACTGAAGCTCCTGACTTGAATCATGTTGTCAGATCTGGATTTCAAACGGAGGCATGGCGGACATCATGACCGTGTTCGCCAGGACTGAGGTGGAAGTAGATGGTGTAAAGAAAGACAAGATATCTGCATTCATCGTGGAGAGGGCTTTTGGAGGGATCGCCAGCGGCAAGCCTGAGGACAAACTGGGCATCAGGGGATCCAACAGTAAGCCTTTCATCAACACTTAAAGGCAGTTTGATAGACGCTGGGCCATTTTCATGTCATTTATGTTTCAACGCTGTAACCTTTCAGCCTGTGAGCTGTCCTTCGATAATGTCCCAGTACCAGTAGAGAACGTGATCGGAGAAATTGGAGGTGGATTTAAGGTAAGCTCTAAAGCCAGCTTCATCTGTCTACACAACGGAGATTCTGTAATATTTGTAAACATGTGCTGCGTGTCGGACAGATCGCCATGAACATCCTGAACTCGGGGAGGTTCAGTATGGGCAGCTCCTGTGCTGGAATGATTAAAAAGCTGATCGGTAAGCACTCAGCTGTTGTTTTAACTGGGTAGCGGTTGTGAGTGTTTTAAGTTTATTAAGTCTGGCTTCTCTGTCTGGCCTTCTGTAGAGCTGACATCTGAGTATGCTGCTACCAGGAAGCAGTTTAACAAAAGCCTGAGTGAGTTTGGTATGATCCAGGTATGCTCTCCCCTCACTTGGAAGCTTGTGACACCTTCCAGTCTGATCAGAAGTCTGATCAGAAGTGACTAAATACTGTGATTTCTATGCTTTCTGTAGGAGAAGTTTGCAATGATGGCCCTCAATGCCTTCGTGATGGAGAGCATGGCATACCTGACAGCAGGGATGATGGACAGACCGGGCGTTCCAGACTGTTCTCTGGAGGCAGCCATGGTCAAGGTACCACTTGCTCTGTCGTCTGTGTTCAGGTGAAACTTTTATGAAACTACTCACGGTGTGTGTTCCTCATCTTCGGTACAGGTGTTCAGCTCGGAGGGAGGCTGGATTTGTGTGAGCGAGGCTCTTCAGGTGCTCGGAGGTCTGGGTTATACCAAGAACTATCCCTTTGAGCGCTTCGTCAGGGACTGCCGTATCCTGCCCATCTTTGAGGTACTCATACATAAGTGTTTAAACTCTGAGGGCTAGATATAGTCTTGGTTTGTGCTAGAGTGAAACCATATGTATTTGTTTCCTTTTCAAAAAACGAATCTTGCCTGCCCTTCAGCTTTTTGCCCAGCCATAGTTAAGATGAACTCTGTGCCCCCCTCTCCTCTCCATGACACACATCAAAAAACTGTTAACAGTTCATTTGTTAAACCTTGTCTTCCAAACTGTAATGCTGTATCAAATCCCAGTATTTTTATGGTCATTGGGAATTTGAATCTTCTGCTTAACCTTGTCAGGGTCGCTGGAGCCGATCCCAGCTGTCTTAGGGCGAGAGGCAGGGTACACCCTGGACAGGTCTCCAGTCTGTTACAGGGCTAACAACACATAGAGACAAACAAACATTTGCACTCACATTCACACCTATTATCCTAACCCCACTAACTGCATGTCTTTGGACTGTGGGAGGAAGCCGGTACCCGGAGAGAACCCATACAAATATGGGATAAACATGCAAACTCTACACAGAAAGGCCCCAGAACTGGAACTGGAATTGAACTCAGGACGTCCTTGCTGTGAGGCAACCACTGTGCTGCCAAATTTAAAATCCTTGTGTGAAAGATACTGGACTGTTGAGACGGTTCATTCTGTCAGCAACCACCAGGTGGCATATTTTACTGTTGAAACAAAGCTCTTAATAGATGAAATTGAAGTAAACAGTTAATTTTGAGGTGAAACACATCTTCGGGCACTTTACATAGAAAGCTCCAGACCCATCATTATCAAAGCCCCTCACTGTGTCAGTCAGTCACACTCACTGTTACTGATAGAAAGTTTAAAATTTGAAAATACAA
This sequence comes from Rhamphochromis longiceps, assembly GCF_057381845.1. NCBI lineage: Eukaryota > Metazoa > Chordata > Actinopteri > Cichliformes > Cichlidae > Rhamphochromis > Rhamphochromis longiceps. Next base: position 6,504,267 of record NC_140561.1, read on the forward strand.
TGTAGCAAAATTCCCTGCTTTCCTACAGCAGAGAATCCCACACACTCCTACACGCACACCTGCGGGGTACAGTGCGAGGGAAGTTCAACGCGGCCATCCGTTCTTCGTTAGTCAGAGATAACAGGTTTCACTTTGGTGGTTATTGACTGTGCAGCTGAGGTCGGCTTGGTTTGTGTGTTCTGTGATTAGAATCAAGTGTATAAACATTTTCTGCATCACCAAATCAGTACATGTAACTTTACAGCTGGGCTTCATTTGTGATGTGAGTATGGTACAGCCTAACAGCCTGCACGAATAAAACGTGCTCCCCAGCAGAGAATCAGCATTTCACTTAAGACATGCAGTAAATAAAAGAAATCGTTAAAACGTCACGTTTCCAGCTGATTTTGAAAGCAAAACATTGCCTGCTCACAACCGAGTTCTCTGTTCAACCATCAGAGAGCCACTTCCCGTGACACAGAAAACTCTTAACTTAAGTCCAATTCCACTGTTTGCTCACAGGGTACCAATGAAATCCTGAGGATGTACATCGCTCTCACTGGAATGCAGTACGCTGGCAAAATCCTCACAGGGAAAATAAAGTAAGAATCTGAAGGTGTTGTTGAGGTTTGAAGGTTTTTGCTTTTAAGTCCTACATCGCCCCTTCTGTTAGTTGTGTTGTGTTCACACTTCCTAAGAAAAATATGGAGCTGTTTGCCTGTGCTTAGAGGCACGTGGTTGTTTGTGCCCTCAGGGAGATGAAGAAAGGAAATATAGGTCTTGCGATAGGCATGGTCGGCAAGAAACTGAGGACCTCGCTTGGAGCTTCAGTAGACCTCGGCCTGACGGGGAAAGATGGAGTGGTGCATCCCAGCTTGGAAGTAAGAGAATTGTGGTGTTAGATGAGTGAAGTGTTTTTTGTCGAAGCTCTTCAATCTTCTGTTTCCGTTTGCAGGACAGTGCAAAGAAGCTGGAGCAGAACGTCAGCCTGTTTGGGTCGACTGTGGAGAGCCTGCTCTACAGATATGGAAAGGTAGCGTTTGATTCTGGAAAAGCAGCTGTGGGATTTTCCCGCTCAAAGCTTTCCAGTTTCTATGAGCAAATTTCCCATTCATCATGTAAATATGAAAGTTGTTTCATAATGAGCGGTGGTGTTTGTCTGTTACACAGCTGCTTCAAATTGTGTTTCGCGACTGTGCTTTTGTAATCACAGCTTTACCCAAAGAAGCTATAAACCTTTTGGTAGCCGGAAAGTTTTCCAGATTCTGTTCCTGTATCATTTGACTGGTTTAGATCCAGCACACACAAACTTTCCTCAGAGGACTTAAATGTTTGCCAAGAGTTTGAATATCGAGGTTCAGGCTGCTTACATGTAAGAAAATAAGCAGTGAAAAGTTTAAAGGCTAACAGCACATGCAAATCATTTCTTCTTCTCTTTAATGATATTTTCAGGAAATTGGGACAAAGCTATTAAAGAAGATGGTCTCATTGCAGGCAGGGTGGAGGAACTGATGCATTTAAGTAGAAAATTGTTGCTATGGATCAAAGCCGTGCTCTAACAGCTCATGCTGTAATTGTACAGTGTCATTACAGGACTGATTATCTGTAGTGTTACAATGCAGGGAAAATTCATTCCTTAGCTCTACGTGTTAACTGCCCATCAGCCCCAAGCTGCTATTTCACTCTGAAATCTAGATGGAAATGGAAACTGTCAGTTTATTCATTTGATTAGTTTTACTCACATGTTTTACCCATGGCAACAGGACAACAATAAAGCTCGATGCTAGTTAACCGTGTGCTTCTTCAGTACTTGCACAGTGACTCGACTAGGTTTTCGTCACTAAAATACAAAAGCTAAAGTTGAGGTAACTGTCCCTCACATGTCTCTCCTCCTCTCCCCCGATGATGTCAGACCATAGTGGACGAACAGCTCGTCCTGAAGAGGGTGGCAGACGTGCTGATCCACATGTACGCTATGACAGCCGTCCTGTCCAGAGCGAGCCGCTCCATTAGCATCGGCCTCAGGAATCACGACCACGAGGTTTGTACGCTCTGTGCACACTCACACAGTTTAGAAGTCTCGCACACGCAGAATAAATATTCATATTGAACTTGTTTGTTTGCCACAACGAGAGCAGTTTTCCATCGATCTCATAGGATTTCTGTACACATCACTTCCTCTGTGTTTACGCTGTTTAAGGCTGACAGTAAACAGCTGCCTCACTTAGCCCACACTATAAGCATCGGTATGTTCACTGCAGAGCCTGCAGCAGCCCAGCTCACACCTACAGCGGCTGAGTTAATGTTTTCACGTGCGTGAGGAGTCTGTAAAGAATTGGAGTTTACACAACTGTAATTTCAGCTTGCGTCTTAGTGTTGGAGGAAAATGCAGCAGGTGAAATTTTGAGCCATGCCAACCACTTCTGGACAACATTTCAACACGAATGCTAGAGAACTGCTCATCCACATTTATCGTAAGAAACTAAAGACAAAAAGATTCAGATTAAATCGTGTTCACTTGTCCAGCTGTCTCTGTAGGACCCACTTTGAGTTTTCGACCGTCAGCATGAGGACACTTTGGTTACAAGTAGTTTCTTTTGGCAGTGTTTCCCTTGAACGGCTCATTGGAGGGGCCTAACCGGACAAACTTTCTCAACGTATGACGAATCACATTCAGCAAAGCACTTACTCAGGTCCCCAGTAACACACATGCCACGTACACATGAAGTGGACCGGATGTAGAGCTTCCTGATTTATTAGTAAGATGCAAGAAGAAAATCTCCCAAACATGCAGTGCAGTCACACTCTGCTGTTGGCCAAACACTCAAGACTTTCACACTAACAGCAGCATAAAGCAGGATATGTCTCAGCTCTTTGAGGTGAATTACAAATTTAGTCACACAGCCAATCTTATCAAATTTAATCCTTTTTCATTATCGTATTGTGTAATTGTTTTGAACTGTGTGTGTGTACACAAACGTCTACCCTAGTTATTGATATGGTATAGTGCTTTATTTGTGAGTTTGATGGTTACCACCCAAACTGATGTTTGTGGCTAGACTAGTTCTTTGACATCACACAGATGAGGTTTCTACAGGAGCACATGTCATCATTCACACATTTCAGAGTCTAGCAGCTCGTGTGAAGTTTACTTTGGATGGTTCCAGCATTACGGCTCATAATCAAAGTCCCCACGGAGAATTTGAACGTGATTTTTATTCCTCACTATTAGGCTCTATTAAATCGTATAATCTTATCTGGTGTGGTTTGTTTTGGCTGTTTTCACTTACTGCAGGACAGCGGTTCCTTCTGCAAACAATTAAAACAGCTCCACGTCTGTTATTCTATATTTGTGTGTTTTTCTTTTCTTTTTTTTTTTTCCTTTCACTTGCTGACGTGTTTAATTAGGCTTTTGATCAGCTTGTGTTTAGACTTGTTAAATAAAACTCGCCGTCACTTTTATTACTTTCACTTTACTATTTGATCGAGGTAAAAGCTGTAGCACACTACCTTCATTTGAACAGCGGTTGTTCCTGGAGCAGATTTAGGTGAAGGGCAGGACGATGGAGTGTAAAGACGACTGAAAAAGAGTCCTGTTCGTAATGAGAAACAGCGATGCAAAACAAAACCTCAACACAAAGACTTTAAGAAAGAAAGCCTTTAAAGAGGGCAGCGAATGCTTCATATTATCCTCTGTGTTTCAGATGGGCAGCGCTGTGCTGTCTCTGCACTGTAGTTAAAAGCCATAAATGTGAGGGTGCACGCAATACACCTTTGGTTTTCAGTAATTATGTGTACAGTATTTGCAGATAGAGGTGCCAAATGTTTACTGGTGTTGCTTTTTTAGGTGCTGCTTGCGAACACATTCTGCAACGATGCCTTCTTTAAGAACAATTACTGGATGGTTCAGCTGCAAAAACGTAAGTACAACACAAAACGGTAATTGAGAACAGCACCGTGATCCGTGTGGGACTTTTTTTTTTCTTCTTTCAGCAACATCTTAGTACAAAAGACTTGCATGTGTTGTGGAATTTCCCCACCAAACAGCACATACCAACACTGGAACCACCCGCTGCTTTTCATTTTCACACCGTGCACTTTTTTAATGACCTCTAAGCTAACCAGCGCTATGATCAAGTGCTGTGTTTACGTCTGATCGGAGTGTGTGGCGTGGTTTGTGATTCTTGTCTCAATTCGTTTCAGACTCTCCTGAGAACAACGATGCCAACATCAAGAAGATTGCCAAACAGGTCCTGGAGAACAGAGCCTACATCTGCTCTCACCCTCTCGAAAGAACTTACTGAGCTCTCCACTGAGACCATAATACTGTTTCCTGTATTCTGATTGGACTATTTTGACCAGTCCCAATGATGCGTCTCCAATCTTGTATTAGTGGTTGTTTTTACATTCAGTAAAACATGAAGAGATTAATATTAGCTGTTTTATATTAATAATAACTTCAGTGGGTCAGACTTCTACTCTGATGGCATTACATGAAACTCAATCCTAAGTGCTCTTTCACTTTAATGCTATAATGAATAATTTTGCAGGATAGCAGTTTTAATGAGCCTGTTTGGACACCAGGTTTTCCTGAATGGCTGACCTTTACTGTTCTTTAATGCTACTTTTGAAACCTGAAGATGCTCCTCTCCCTGTCTGTCAGAGGCAGGGCAGTCCGCTTGTACAAAAATGAATGCTGCTCACAGAATCCACTGTAAGAGGCAACAGAAAAAAAGCATATATTACTTCAGAAATCTTTCTTTCATTTCTCCAGCATTTGCCTTTTCAAACAGCACTTGAGCTCACTTGTAGTGGTACTTGCTGTACTGAGAGTTGTGTCTGGGAAAGGCGTTTCTTCCCAGGCTGCAGGCCACGCATGGGCCTGGAGCCAGAGGCACTCTCTCCCGTTCCTCTGCTTTGTTGTCAGCAGCGTTCATCACGGACAGTTGAGGAAAAGGCTGTAACACAAAATGCAGCTCTTGGCTCAAAGATTTCCTCAGTTAGGTGCAAGAAGAGCCACGACGATAAAAGAAAAACAAGTATACAAGATCTAAACTAAACATGTGTAGCATAAATGGCCTTTAAAGTTGCATTTTTGTTAACACTTTTGTGAACTGCTGTAGCTGGAAAAAAAATGCATGGGACTTCAAGTGGACATCAAAGTAGCGTGACAGGACCTGGCCATCGGATCCCCAGCTGTCTGCGTCCACAGTGGATTATAATCTAGGCTTAATGTGTTTTTGATTGATTGATTGGTTGATTGATCATACTTTATTCATCCCGAGGGAAATTGGGTTAAGGCTGCCAGCCATGCCAGCGCCATCACTATTTTGTCACTATGGCTAGTTTCTCCTTCCATAGCAACCTCCTAAACAAGAAGCGCTAGCTTCTGGACTTCACTGAGGTACCACCTTTGCTAATTTAAGGGAGTGAACCAGACCTCTAGTCCATAATTGTCTAATCTAGCAAGTTTGTGCTCCAAATTTGGAGAGTGAAATTATTCAATTTTATTTATACAGCGTGAAATCACAAAAGTTGCTTCAAGGTATTGCAAGGTAGACCCTACAATAATACATACAGAGAAAAACCCAACAATCCTATGAGCCCCTATGAGCAAGCACTTTGGCGACAGTGGGAAGGAAAAACTCCCTTTTAACAGGAAGAGACTGTGTCAATAGACACACAGTGAGTGAGAAAGGTGACTGAAGAAGAAATACTCAATTGTGGGAATCCCCCAGCAAGATACACCTATAGGGTCACCTGATTCAGCCCAAATTATATGCTTTAGCAAAAAGGAAAGTTTTAACCCTAAACTTAAAAGTTAAAAAATACCTTAATTCCAAGCTGGTTCCATAGAAGAGGGGCCTGAAAACTGAAGGCTCTGCCTCCCATTCTACTTTTAAATACTCTAGGAATTATATTAAATATTAAAAGTATTTTATTAATATTGGATTCATTGAGTGTTCATGTATTACACCTGTACAGTTTTGTGTTGCTGACCAAGCATTAACTGATAATCTCAGCCTCTTGTCTGGTATGGTGACTTCAGGGTCCCACAAAAAAAAACAAAAAATGCATCTTTGACACAGGTGACTTCACAGTTTTATATACAGTCTATGCTATTTGAAACTGAACCATGTAATATATGAAAGATTTATCCAATAATAATAAAAAAAATCTTGATTATCAAGCCATTTGTCATGAGAATATTATTGTAACCCTTGAATAAACACAAATGCAGGTCTGTGAAATAAATAAAACACTTTATAGTCATGAATAAACACACCTAGCTGCTCGTTTGTTAAGTGCCTCTAGCTTACCGTAAGCTAATCCAGTCACATACAAGAGTTCTGACCTTAACTTTCCCTTAATGATCAGTTTTAGTTGTCTGCATGGTTATTCTGAAGGCTTTTCATGTTGTTGAGCTGTACTCTTTTGTACTGAATTCTGAGTGCCACTTGGAATGAGTGGAAATGCTGTACCTTAAGTATCATGCCTGGTTTCCTCAGTGAATATTTCTTTGGCAGATCTTTCAGTATATCCTGAGTTCTCTCCAGGTTTCCTTTCATGTGACACTTGAATTGTTGGACGGGGCTGTTGTCTGCTGAGTTAACGTTGCTGCCGTCAGGAAGCAGCTGCTTCTTCCACCGGCTGTACTGAGCTCTGGCTGCTTGGAGCTGCTCCTGCTGTAGACGATCTCCTGAGGATCAACAGCGCACACGCTTAACTCTGTGGATCAACAACTCCAAAGAGTTCATCCTGTAAACTTCATACAGCTGATAAACTTAACAGGCGTGGTGTGGTTTTAGCTTACAACAGAGTTGGAAAAATATAACATGGCACACATTAACGAGTAACTCTGTACACTGCTGAGATCAATTAAGCTTCTGCCCGACCAAATTTATTCTCCAGCTCAGTCTGGGAGTGTGTTACTCAGCAGCAAAGACTTCTACTGGCTTAAATATCTGCCATCTGGAGCTTCAATCAAAATGGATCAATACTGGCCTTTAGTACAGTGAAAAAGCTTGCAGCGTACACAGACATAGGAAAATCCACTCTTAGATATTCTGTGCTTTGCTAGATGTTGGCTTTGAGACTATAGGCTGTAACTGTCACATGATGTATGCTCCCATGTTTTTGTCCAGTTTTGTCTGCTTTTAAAAATGAAGCTGAGCCTAGTCTTCTCATGAAGTTGCAGACAAACTGCAATAAAGTTGCAGACAAACAGTTCGTGAGTGGAGAAAAGTAAAAGTGCATCACAGCTCCACTGAAGACTTGACAGACTGAAAAAGACAACATTTCAACCCCATCAGAATTACAACAAGAGCCCAAACTGTGACATTATTACATGCACTTTTGTGAATTCAACTAAACTTCATATGGTCTTCTGACAATGTGTTTCTCTGTCTCACTTAATATTAAGGCATTTTTGGACATATGTATTTGAAGTAGGGGAGCTATCCCTGATCTGCACTTACATATCTAATTCACAGTGTCCCTGAACAAAACACATACATGAAATGTAAGCACACCGTATGTCTCATTAAATGTTACCAAACATGTAACTCACTCGAGATCATAACTCATGTCATAGTGCTGAAATCTAAGAAATATGTTTTTTGTTAGTTGGACAGATCACAGATCTGCCTTTGTGCCACAGGAAAATAGTTCCATGGTGGAGTTACATCTGAAAGGAAAACTGTCTCTTGAAAATGCATTAAAGATGTTGCCCTCTGTTGTGAATGTTTAAAACCTTATTGGAGTGCTGTGTTGTGGTTTTTGTTAACTGCTTTCATTTGGCGTTTGTTTATTTCTGTCTGACAACCTGCTGGCATGCCGGGATACATCATCCACTGGAACCACTGTGTCTAATTTCCAACTAATATAAAAAATTTTAATATTTAATCATTATTATGTTCATGTAAATAGGTCACTTACTACATACTTTTTTCCTTAAACTAATTCTTGGGTGCTTTGTTTTGATCAGAATCAGGAAAATCAATGTAGCTCTACGTCAGCAGTACAGCTTTAAATGAAACCTTGTGGTTTCATGACATGCTTGTATACTGAGTTAGTGTCTGCATCACTTGTGAACTAAAGAATTGTGGGATTTTTCACCTTTCTGAAAGGTCAAAAAGGACCCTCTTACACAAATAAAATAGATAAACTACTCTCGGTCAGATACCAGTAAGGCACAACATTATGAGCACCTGCCTAGTATTGTGTTGGTCCCCCCCTTTTGCTGACCCATCATCAAATCCATTACACACCTGAAGGTGTGCTGTGGTATCTGAGCCAAGATGTTCACAAAGGATCTGGGGAAGGTTAAGTCAAGAGCTCAAACTCATTGTTGTGACTCAAAAACTATTCCTGAATCATTTTTCTTTGTGGCAGGGTGGATTATGGTCTGCAGCAATGCTTAAGTAGGCGACACATGTTAAAGTAGCATCCACATGGGTGAAGGAGGACCCAAGGTTTCCCAGCAGAACATTGTCCAAAGCATCACACTGCCTCCATTGACTTGCTTTCTTCCTATCATGCATCCTTGTGCCAGGTGTTACCCAAGTAACCAATGCACATGCACCCAGCCATCCGCGTGATATGAAAGAAAACACAATTAATCACACCAGGACACCTGCTTCCATTGCTCCGTGGTCCAGTTCTGATCCTCACATGCCCATTGTTACAAGATTCAGCGTGAGCACCCTGACTGCTCTGCGGCCCCATGCACAACAAACTGATGTGTTGTGGGGAGGCTGTAGCTCAGGAGTTAGAACAAGTCATCTGCTAATCAGAGAGATGGTGGTTCAACTCTTTGCTACTCCAGTCTGCCAAATATTCTTGGGCAAGATGTTGAATCTAAAGTTCTGTTCTGTTCAGTTGAGTAAGAATGTGATAGCAGGGCTCTAGACTAACTTTTTGCCATGGGTGCAAATATTTGGTTGCACCTGTGCGACCAACTGTTCGGGTAGCAAAAAAAAATAAAAAATCTGCAACCTTCCCTATGGTCAACAACAGACACACATTTTGCCCCTATCGTGGACTAAACCAATCAGAGATAGTCAGGGGCGGGACCTCTCTGATTGGCCGTGGTCCAGTTGAAAGTGCAGGTGGAAGTGGGAGGTGAGTAGCTTGAATAAAGCGATATCAATTCATTAAATCCTGAATCGACTTTTAAATATAACTGTGTTTTGCCAGAAACACCAGATTCTCAGATTAAAGCTCACAAAACCATTTCAACAACAACCGAACAGCAGATGAGAGCAGGTACACGGACTCCACACAAAGACGTAAACACAGACCCGACGCATCAGAATCAACTTTGTCTTTCTCGGCTTTCTCACCCGATGGCCCGTAGACGGTCACGCTGTTGGAGCTCAGCGATTCTGATGCGTGCGGTCCGCGCTGTGTTTACGTCTTTTTGCGCTGATTCTGAGCTGCAGGTTTTGTCTCTCTCCAACCAAAATTCACCGAGCCAGCAGCAAAAGAAGCAGCAAACTGCGCTTCACATTTGATCAATGTCGTCATGAATTTTGCTGTTTTGCTTCCATGACTATTAAAATCACACTCCATGCACAGCTAGCTCTCTCTCTCTCTCTCTCTCTCTGTACTTCAAGAACAGTTTCTCGTCTCCAATCTGTTTTCTGTATTATTCATTCGCTTATTACCCACCAGTCTACCTCTGTTTACAGCGCTGTCGGCTGCTGTCTTTTTCTTTTCTTTTTTTCACTTAAATGACCTCGGACAAGAAAGCCTGTTTTTTCTGTTGTTCAATACTGAAGAAATTTAAACTTTATATGCAGAACATTGTAGAATATTTTTAAGGTTATCTGCTATAAAAAGCCAGACCAGGAAAATCTCCTTCATGTTTTCCTGTGTTTTATTCTCAGTTACTTTCACACAAAGGCATCTGCTGTGATGTTCACAATTCTGATGAAGTCAGTACTGATAAATGATCAGAATTATAATATTTCTGACTGTCTGAGGCTAAATTGAATCGAATCGGGACTTTGAAAACCAGAATCGAATGGATTATAGAAATCAGTGATGATACCCAGCCCTAGTGAGCAGCCTAGGCACGACAGAAGTGGATGTAGCTGTAATAGGAAAAGAACTATTGCTAACTTTTCTGTTAAGGCCAGATCCTTCTGAAATTCATAGCCAGTGCTCTGACACGGTGGCATCAATCTTTGAATGCTGAAAAAGCACAGTGTATCCAGAAAAACACATTATATTATATAAATTATTATAAAATTTGTGTGCGCCTAACTTTTGTGCCGGTACGCCTAACTTTTTAAAGTTAGGCGTACCGGTACGCCCATGGCAAAAAGTTAGTCTAGAGCCCTGCTCTAAGGGCATTTTACGACACTGGGGTGGCATCTGCTATCTTTTATGCTGTGGTCTGCTGGAGGAGTGGATTGGCAGAGAGGGACAGGGGGAAACTCAACAAACTGGTCAAGAGGGCCAGCTCTGTCCTGGACTGTCCGCAGAAGTCCATCGAGCAGGTTGGGGAGGAGAGGATGTTGTCTAAGCTAACATCCATCATGTGAGACTGTACAAGCACCGAGCAGCTCGTTCAGCAGTAGACTTTTACACCCACAGTGTAGGAAGGAGCGCTACCGCAGGTCATTCTTACCAGAAGCTGTCAAACTCTATAACACAGTTTAACATCCTTTGGTCATCTTACTCACCAGCTGTTTGTTCACTGTACATTTTATACTGTACATATCCCTGTACAATTTTTCTATACATATTTCTGTACATTGTTACCTGTGTATACGAACTTCAGTTGCTTATGTATATAGGACCACTTTGTGTCTTCCTTTTATATTTTATATTCCCCTTGCTATAAGAGCTGTGTAACACCGAAATTTCACTTTCTATTCTATTCTATTCTATTCTATTCTATTCTAACTAGTTAAAGTCAGGGTGATATTTCTCTGGACCAAGGGAGTCTGAATAGAATGTCCCAGACTAGGGATGTTCGATATAACGATATATATCGGATGACGATATAAAAACGTCTATCGTTTTATTTTACACTATCGTTTGTTTCGTGGTGTCGCAAAATAAACTGTTTACGGCAATATTTTTTCATGGTTTTAATGGTCACTGTAGTGGCTAAATTAATTTCTTAAAGTTCTCTCTTTCTCTTATATTTAATATAACCACACTACGGACGGATAAGCGACTGTTTTTATGCATTGTCGTTAGCAACAACGACGGTAAAACCATCCCGTGTCCGCTTGTTTATTTTCCACATAAGCCTTTCACAATAAAGCTCAAGATCGTGTTGAGACTTTTCAAAATAAACTGAATTACGTGAAAGAGTATGCCGTGTTTATGGATGAGAAGCAAAAAAGAGCCGCCAGGTGCTAAAAAATAAACCTTAGACTCAAACGTTAGAACAGGCTTTTCCCCGCAGCACGCCGTCTAATAAATACTCACAAAGAAAACTGCGGCCGTTACTTATGTCTAAAAATGTATCGTTTCATGCATCAGTTAAAACACTGTTCCAAGTACACGACGCCCAGCTGGAAACACTTCACGCAAGTCGAGCTGCCCGAGATTCACAGAATTTACAGAAAATGTTACATTTTGTGATTTATATTGTTATCGGGAAGATAGATGTCTTATATTGGGATATGAGATTTTGGTCATATCGCACAGCCCTATCCCAGACTAATACACAAGAACGGTCAAAGAAAAATGAAGATAATGTTTTGGAATGTCCAAATTAAAGGTGTGACCTTAATCAAAGAGAAGTGTTGAGAAATAACAGGAATGATGAGTGGACTAGTTCTTATATAGTGCTCTACCTGTCTCATTCGCCCATTCTTTCAATGCTTAAGCCCTGTCTCTCTAAAGCTGACACATCAAAGAGCAACTTGGGGGTCTGAAGTACTTCTAGGGATTGAACCATCAACCGCTCAATTAATAGATGACCTGCTGCTACAGCTATCCCAGTTATACTTGAAAAAAGGAACAAGTATAATTATCTCTACTTGGAAATTGTATATTTACACAATTGCTGAGGGGTTTGTGAGCTTTTTCTTGCAACTGTAACTACTTTAGTGCAGATCATGGATTTTGTCTGTTTCTCGATGAACTCCACAATACTAGTAAGATGAATGCAATAAAAATCCTCAGGTACGAACACTAAGTTCCAGATGATGCTGCAGTCATCGAATAAAACACAGATGTAACCACATCGTTTCAATTATGACCATTCATTCATTTCTACCATCCTGCAGCAAAGCATTTCATAACAGTGCGAGCTAAAGGACAATTTGTGTTTTCATATAAAGATAAACTCTTTCATTTGAAATATCAGCAACTGTATATGGTCTTAGAGGGTTGGGGCAGCTTTTTACTTTTTTGAATGTTGTTTGTCTGATATGCCACGTGAGGCTGCATATTACATTTTTAGTAAGATTCAGTCATTAATCTACACACTTCAGATCTGTCCTTTTAATTGCTAAAATTTACATACATCTTAATATTGTCTACAATACTTTGCCTCACAGAGTTCAGGCTGTGCTGAAGAATAAAGGTGGTCATACAAAATACTGACTTCCAAGTGGATGAGAAATGTCTGTTTTTGGCTCATATAAAGTATTTCCATGTATATTTGAACATGTTTTGCTTCTCAAGCAGCTCAAGACTTTTGCACAGTACTGTGTAACAGATATAGTACTACAGAAAAGAGTAAGAAATGTACATTAAGTGCCACTTCTCTGAAGACACATCTGCAATAAAGACAGTGAGGCCAGCCACAAACACACCTCTGTCCATGCTTTTCATTTACAAACTTGACACGGCGCCTCTTTAGTAAATCCTGACAATAAATGTTCAACCCTAAACGTTGGTTTTACACTTTAGTAAATCTGGATTTCCATTTGAGGAACCAGAGTCTAAACAAAAAGATTCACATAGACTTGCCACACACGAAAGTGTGTACAGTGAGGTTGTGCTTTCCAAGAGTTCAGGAACTCTGATGATGCACTGAATCTACAGTGATTGGTCAAATATGCTAGATTTTTTTCTCCTGTCATTTTTAAATACTACATCTGCCAACACATTAAGTTTGTTCGTGTATGGTCTTAATGATGGAGAAAGATTTAATGATACTGGGACTGCAGGCAAAGTTCAGACATTCAGAGGAACCTTGTTGTGCTTTGGACTCTTCAGAGGGTAAATAAGCATAAAAAGGCACTTAAAGATCCTGCACTTCAGCTATTAAGTTCCTTAATTGTGTCCATACCAGCCAGGTAGATGGTCACGGGAGAGGTGCTGAAGAACCGGGGAGGTTTCCTGTAGAGCTCAAAGTCCTCCGAGTGTTGAGTCCAGGGCCATGTGTCGCGTGAAAGTGTGGGTTTCAGTGTGTTGGCATGTAGGATGTTCTCCCTCCACGGCTGGAAGCACACTGAATTATCAACTACAAAACACTATCATCACATAACCTTTGAAGATTAGGCAGATGTTTCAAAGAACTTACAAATGTTTTCTTACTGCCATTGGATAATAAATAATTGTGTGCTCACGACAACTGAAGCAACAGAAGGGCTAATATTATTAGTCATGTCATATTACATGCTATTCTATACCTAACCTAAACATACTGGCTCATGGTCATGGTCATCCTTGTCCCATGTGTATTCATAGTAATACCAATAAACCTATTTCTCTTCTGTTGCACAGTACTTGCAAATGAACTTTACCTTTCTCAGCTCTTCCACACGAGCTTCATCTGGGTGGTTAGGGTGCACTTTGGACTTGCTCGTGCTAATATTCCAAAATGTAGATGTAGAAGAAGATCTAGCATTGGTTTTCCATGGAATGTCTCCTGGGTCCACTGTTGCACTGTTATACCGTTGACTGTAGGTAAACCTGCGCCCAGGCACCTGAGGCAGTCAGAAAAATTACTTAGCTTCATTATGTTCATTATGTATAGACTATTCTGCAAGCTAGAATGACACTGTGTGTCAGAAAAGGTTGAAAAATACATTTAAAGATACACTAAGTCATTCTTGAGGTTATTTAATAGAAAAAAAAATGTTGTACTCATAAATATACATTGATTAGGTTTGTGTGTAATTACATTTATTCCATTAAAAATACACAGGCGCAGGTGCCGGTTGGATCCCCGCCATCTGGAATACAGCGGCCGAGGTGGATAGCACCATTCCGCCTAATCACATTTTATGTATAAGGCTAATAATCAGCCACATGTGTAGCACACCTCATAAGTTATTTTTAAATGACTCTTTTAACGAGAGAGCAGTGGTGGAAGAAGAGAAAAACCCAATGTTAATGACAATATTTTATGTCTTTGTGATGTGACTGGAAAAGCTGGTCAAATCCATGAGATTGTACAGACAGAGGGCTTTCTTACAATGGCATTGTAAGAACACCTTACAATGGTACTTTCTTGGTACTATACTATACTCTGATATGTTAGAGACAGCATGCTACACACACCTTGGCCATCTCTTTGCAGAGCAGTTCCCTAGCTCGCTCATTTGAGTTGAAGGTCTGGATGCTGTAGTTGTGTGCTGTTCTTCCTGCAGCCATGTCTATCCTTAACACTGCAGCCTCTGGCTTCTGCAACTGCTCTCTCTGCTCTTGCACCTTTTTAATATTTTCCTGGAATATAATGATACACATGACTGGATCTGTTAATAAAACGCTTCAAGTAAGTGTATAGTACTATAGGATATCACAAACCTGAACAAAGTCTTTCAGCTGCTGGAGAGGCCTGTTCTGTTTCCATGTGATGTACTCTGTGTTATGTGTGCTGATGGGCCCATGTCTTTTCATCCTGATAGGCAGAGTGGGAATGCTCCCTTCAGTGTTTGCCCGAACCTTTTGCTCCCTCTTCTCAGCATATAAACCAAATACACTGCTCAAGCTGAGAATCATGTCAGCTGAGGGGAACAGGTTGTACTCCACCACCTCTTTAAGCTGCTTCACTTGACAAAGCTGGCTTAACCTAAGAAAAAGGATAAATTACACAATTTATACATTTTATACCGAATTGTTTGTTTTATATTTGACATATTCATTTTGATCCAAGGGTCCTTTACTAGCCAACTAACCAAAGACGAGAGTCTTTTCAGATCAACTTGGTTAGCAAGAAGTGAATCTGACTCTGAAACTGAGTACACCACACAGTCACTGTATACATAAAATGTAAAACAAAACAAAAGAACAAAAAAATGCCAAATATCCAGTATAAGGTGGAAGCAGTCAGTCAATGTGAACCTCTCAATAAGACATGCAAATTTTTGCTAGCTGTCAGCTCATTGTTCTGGTTTAACAGCTTGCACCTTTCTTTGCTCTTTTTCTGTTTACTCCCATTAACTCTGATTTTCAGGTGCAGTTGTCTTTACTGGCAACCCTTTACTTTATTAAATGTAGGCTCCAGATTGTAGAACAAAACAGTTGGGGACTACCTGATGAATAGAGAACAGCAGTTAACTTTAACTTAAGGGCTGGATATAAATAGAAGCTGGTGAAGACCAAATCATATTTAAAAAGGGACTGAGCTTTGGAGTTACACACACCAAGTAGCAATGTGGTTTCCAAAAAACACGTCAAATCGAATGCTACGGTTGTTCTGGCTCATCCTCCCACCACCATTATTCACTTAAAATAAATATGTCTAATTCAGCTACCTTGACAAAGCCTGAAAGCAGGGTTGGGGGATCGTGCCTCTAACGTAGATCTGAGACTTTTTCATGATGGTCTCTAGTGACTGACTCAGATGGATAGGACTCAGGCTCATGTCTAGTGAGTCATAGATGCGTCTGAAGAAAACCAGGTTTGAATTATATAGCACTGTCACCTGCTCCTCCTCACTCCCACGTAGCCTGCAAAACATCACACAAACTACAGCACCCTCAATGGAATCTCAACACTTTATCCAGCAGGCAGCACAGGTGAAAATTGTTAACACCGGCTGTTGGGACAAGACAGCACGGGTTGGCTTACTTCATAGGAATGGCTTCCCAGAGTCTCTTCACTGTTTTTTGTTTGAGCCCTTCAAGGACAAAGATGTGGGTCTTCTTATCTATCACATGAAACCCTGAAACAAAATCCAGATCCTTGGTCTCACTGTGCTCAAAATTCATTTGGTAATTTGACAGGGCTGTCTCTATGTTTTCCACTGAGCGTGAGCCCAGATGGAAAGCTGCCGCATTGATTTGCAGTATCTCCGACCTCAGCTTGGTCATCGCAGAGGAGTTGCTGTATCCAAAGAGGTAGACAATGCGGCCAAACGGACCCTTACAGGAGTCCTCATCACAGCTGTCATTCTGAACACTGAATGGGCAAGTTATCTCGACTTTGACTTTGAGTTGAGAATTGGCAGCGTAATAATGGCCTTGTGGCATTGGCTTCTCTGACATCTTCCTCTTGTGTGGGCTTCGCTCCCTGTCCAGTAGCAAAGGGCTGCATTTAACTGGCAAGCACACCTTTAGACTTTTCTTCCCCAGCAGTAGCTCAGAGAGGTTTAGTTTTGCAATACCATGAGGATTAATGGCTGAAGACTTCTGCTGTAATACCGATCCACCGAACTGGATGTCATGCTCTGACACAGTCCCAAGTGTCTGGGTTTTCAGCGCTTCCGATTTTTGGTCACGATCATGAACCTCTATCTCCAGAGGTGGACCGGATAGGAACTCGTATAGCTCTTTACGACTCATCAAACCAGTCAAGATTACATTCACATCTCTGAAGTAGATGTTGGTGTCCTGCTTGTGATAGTTTGTCCTGTGTTCATTTAAATTATGGAACTTATACTGGCAATAAACGGGCATACATTTCTCCTGAAAAAGAAATCATCCAGAAAATGACTCAGAGCTGAAAGTTGAAACCACAGCCCACTACCAGAAAGGGCAGACTGGGTAAGAAATAAATTGAACACATAGAAAGGTGTCAAAACTAAAACGATGTGTACATCCCACCTGTAGGATGTGAAAAGGCACTGACGATGAAGGCAGTGAAGTGGCTGACAAAATTGTGATAACAAGTGGATTGAGTTCAGCCTTCAGTTGGTCTGACATCAGTGGTTCATCCAGAGAAATGTTGAAGATGATCTCAAAAACCCCAGAAGAACAGACTGGGATGTTCTCAGTCAGTGAGTTCTCACCTGACAGTCAGAAAATACAAGCTTACATAAGAAAATAGGAACAGTGCTTTGTTTTCAGCTGACCAGCACTGGTCCAGGCTGTGCCCGTGATTATGAGATTGACTCACCTGCCAACAAACAAACAGGGCTGATTTCAAATGATGCAGTGCCACTATCTCTGATGGCATCGAGGTCATGATAATCACTCGTGGTTTTTTCAAAACCTGTTTTAAGTTTGAAAAAATGTATTCATTAAGAAGTATAAAAGTATGACACACTGATATACATAAAATATTCATTGTTGTAATGCACATACCCGTTTCTGGTCCCACATCTGGACTGAGATCAACACAAAAATTGCTTCTTTGTCTTTTAGATGTGTGTGTCTTATTTTCACACAGGCTCCTCAGCTTGTTCACCATCGTCTCAATACAACCTGAGTAAAAATATAAAGTTCATAATTCCATAACACAATAGGAGGGTTTTTCCTGGCTCACGCCGGGTTTCCGGGCTTTGGATGGTGACTAATCACAGAGACTGTGTTTCCTTACTTAACAGACGTCTCTGTAGTCCCCTGTAATTTCTGGCCATTTGATTCTTGAGTCAATTGAAGCCCTTGTAAATCAAACTGGTTAAAGCATTTCTATCCCTCTAAAGGCAAGTGTGTCATATTTGATACACGGGTTTTTGTGATTATAAATTGCCAATGGGTGTGAATGGTTGCCAGCCTCTTTGTGCTAGAGACAGCAAATCTGTCCAGGCTGTACCCTGCCTCTCGATCTATGATAGCTGAGGTAGGCTCCAGCCCCCTGCGACCCCAATAAGGATAAGCGGAAGAAAATGAATGGATATAATTTTCTGGCGATTACTTCATGGTTCAGACAGAAAGCTGAAAACTCTTTTTATGCTGAATAGGTGTAATATTTTGATCATTTTTAAGAAAATTGGAAATGGATGCTCACCGCACTCTGTTTCATCCTCAGACAGCTCCTGTGACAGTTTGAAGGCTCTGACTCTTTCGTAGCGGGCTTGGCTGCAAAGTTTATCCTTAGTGTTCCAAATCTGAAGCCTGATCTTATGAGGTAGAAGACTGATGAGCACATCCCTGTTGAGTCCGATGTTAAACTTCTGGGCCCAGCCAACCCAAATCTGATCTCCCTCAAGCCACGTTCTTAGAATCTGTTCACATTTATTTTTGCATTAGACAAACTCAAAGTTGTATTCAACAGCAGCCTGAGCAGTCAACTATTTACCGTAACTCTACACCACGAGATACTCCCATCCACTTATGATGTTCATGAATTGTTCATTAATGTCACACACACACATACACAAACAAAGAGGATCCTATTTACCTTGCACTCGTCTTCTCTGTATATTTTTGCTGCTGGCCCAAATACTAGTATGTCCACTTTAACCGTCTCAGTATCACCTGGCAACAATTTGTATTCAATATGATAGCAGCTCTGAGCTTTGTGGACCGACACATTCTTTGATTTCATTGCTTTCTCAGAATCTTCAGGAGCACTGACTTCCCCTGCAAGAGGCCAAATGTGCAGGAATGAGATTTAGAATCAAAACACTATTACATTACAGCAGATATGTAGAGCCTGTCAAATTCAACCGTCTCACTCTGACCATCTAAACAGAGCTAATAATAATTGTTTATATGTTCTGTGGACCATCTTACCCTGTGGAACGGCTAGAGCTATGTAAACTGTCCATGTGACGTAGTAGGCACTGTCATCTGTTTGCACTTTAATATCCTCATATGAATCGGTGCTGGACAACAGTTCAGTCTCAAAGACAAGGACTTCTTTCTGTTCTTTCTCTGAAATGTTTTCGTCATCACAGGTTGGGTTACAAACACTCTTCTCTGACATGTTGCCTTTTGGGTCAGACTTTGCTGGAATAGTTTCCCTGGAAAACACTGAAAGAAAACAGCAAATGAAGCTACGCCAAAACCTTTTGGGATTTTCTTACCTGGATGATTGAGCATGCATCAAGACAAATGATGATACATTTTACATGGAAATGTGTAATTGTGAGGAAGCAGCTTATCACAATCCTAGCCCAATCCCTTGCTTGACCGCTATGCTGAGTGGATCAGGCAGTTTTCTTATGCAAGGGGGTTTGACACCAAGGTCTGGCTCCACTTTTCTCTTTGAAAGAAAGAGTTGCTGCAAATCCAAACTGTTCTGTGTAATCAAGTTTATCCTGTGATGTAACATTTCTATCCTGATGAAAATGCCTCATCCACAGTGCACAGAGGCTCGCTGAATGGTTTGATGAGGACAATATGATTCACAGATCTAAAGCAAGATGGAAGGTTTTAGATAGAGCTCTCCACTACCCTCATCAGACAACCAAATGAGAGAATATCCTTTGTTAGAATGGTTTTCAGCCTTCAAGTAGCACAGAGGTAAAGCAGAGAATCAATATACAGGCCTGATGTGTTCATGGAAAGATGGCCCAACACTGTCCTTTGTGTATCATTGTGTAGCATGAATTTGTCCTTTGACACATGTTTATGAAACAGGTCTAAAACTAAAAATATTCTTACTTATTTATTCCCTGAAAAAAATGCCAAGCAAACAATCTAGCGCAAGATGCTTGACTACATCTTAATGACACTAATTTTAAGTAACAGAAACAAAAGCTGACCAATACCTTGATCTCAATAACCTTTAATAAGCAGATTTGAAACACTAATACGAGTGTAACAATTTCCAAAGAAAATATGTTTTGGTTCGCACTGAAGTAGATGAATGAATGAATGAATGAAACTTTTTCTTACAAGCTTGATCCTTTGATTATGACATGGAACATGAACAAAAAATAGACTCCTTAATTGTTACTGTTATGTACATATTTTCAGTTCACTAAATACCTAAATCATTTTTGAGAAAACTATTCACCTGACCATACACCCTGACACAGATATCAGTGTGGTATGTGCAGCTGGAATTGGGAGATGATATAACTGATGTTTTTCTTGCAGTTTGTGGTGTTGGTTTCAGAATTATCACAGCCCCGCAAACAAATCAGAGATTACTGAGAGATATCCTTATTAAACAAAAGCACAGTAAGTAAGCAACTGAGTTGCATTGTCAAATGTCAAGATACACAAGGGATTAATTACTTATGTAATTGTTCTTGAAGGAAATCTAACTGGAGAGAGGTGGTCCAACCTGTACGTGTGCCATCGCCCTGCCATGTGGCTGTTTCAGCAGGACAATGCCCGCCGCCCCCACCCCGCCTTTGCCAGAGTACCGTAGGTCTTTCTGGCTCAGGTTCGTACCCAGAAACAGCCAGCATTTAGTCCCAATTATTCATGAAAGGCAGCCGGCTCAAATTTGAGTACAAAAATTTGATTTAAGTTTTGCACGGCAATTTCCGCAAAATGTGTAACAGGCCTATAAATATTACAAATTAATTATTAGCATACTTTACCGCCTTCGCTCGGTCTCTTTCGTCTCAGATGAAGGTTAGCTTACAGCTTCCTGCAGCCTTTAGAGTCCATTAACTTCAGCGTCACTCACTGTAAACCCGTGACCATGACAAGAGTTTACATTATATCTCAGTTTATATAAATTACACAACGAAACGACATAAAAAGTTCAACCTACGTGATTTTCAGGAGTGCAACGCATGGTGACAACGCAGTGGTTGTCCATGGCAACGGCTGTAGTGAAGGACGTCAGGCGCACCCCTGCCCTCACGCGCCGTTCAGATAAGGAGGCAGCGTCTTTTCCTTCGCTTTCTTTCTTTCCTTTTTTTTTTTTTTTGTTTCTTTTCCAAGTTTAATGACAAGTCCAAAATATCCTAGGTTCAAAGTTTTAGGCGGGCTCAGCGCCCAATAATAATATCACGCAGGCAGTGCCTTAATTGATATTTAGGGAATATGCTGTTTGCAATCGTAATCAACCCTTTTCACATTTACAAACCTCAGTTTAACTGGATAAACATTACAATGATACCTTCAAAAGCAACTGAGTTAGTTGGATAACCGGTTGTGGTGTCTAAGAATATGTCTTGGTCTGAGTGAATAATCAGAGATTTCAATTTAATCCACCCGTTTTAGGGTGGAGCCTTTAGTTATCGACCCCAAGGCGAAATGGCTCAGTCATTAAAGAGGTTAAAGAACTATTTGTGGCAAAGCAGATAAGATGAGAAACATGCACAGCATTATTTCACTCTCTTAATCGCAGAAACTGGAAAATCACCATACCACTCCACAGACCTATTTACTGAGCAAACTAGCAACAGAGGGGGTTTTTATATCAGTTTTTGAATTCATACACTACAAAACCTCCCTTTATTATGCAGACTCGGCATTATGTATCTCAGTTTCAGGAGTGGAGAACAACTTTGTAGTCCATCACATGAAAGTAGTGGCAGCCATCCTGTTCAGCCATGTTTCAGTGCATCCTGTAAATTGCTGCCATTAATATTCATTTTCTGTACAGAATATTCAGCATTTTAAGTGTGTTACTGGAAAACATGCAAAAAACCCATGAAAAATATGAAAAATGTTATAGCATAACATTCTGAGCTTGATCAGTATGTTTTTTTTCTAATAGTTTATCAAGCTCTCTTTCCCATTAAATGATAAAATTGTGGATATTGCTAAATTTTGCTAATACGCTCGGCCTTTCAAATTGAGTCTCACACACTTTGCCATTGCAGTATTTATTTTATTTTATTTTATTTGTTACAAGCTTTTAAATTTGGGATTAGAAGAAGAGGCAGGTGTTTACCGAACCTGAAGTCCCGTCCCTAGCTCTAACCTTTGATGCTGGGTGACTTGGTGGACATTAAATATATTAATAGCTCACTTATTGGGAGGATCAACAGGCTTACATGTAAGTAGATGAGATTTTTCAGGGTACCAGCACTTAAAATAAAATGAAAATCAACAGGGAAAAGTACAGAAGATAACTACAGAACAAAAATGTAACTCCACAGACCGAGCTCACGCATTACATCATGCACAAAGCAAGGTGCAAAAAGTACAAACCCCCCCATAGAAGAGTGTGTTTTCCGTGCACACAGACCATGGAGTGGAATTTTCTTCAGCTTAAAATAAAAGACATTATGCAGCACGGGCTGTAAGTCTCTGGGGCGCCTTACATCTTAACAAAGTCTAACCCAAGTGAATGAGAAAAGTTTACACACCTGGCGCCAATTACAGTCAGACGCACGGCAGTTGGAGGCCGTTATAATACGCGGAGTGTTGGAGCTGCATTGCTGAGCGCTGTTTGGGACCCCTTGTTGTGGATTTTGGGGGCAGTGCTAAATTCAAATCTGCTCGAGCTCAACACACGCCTCGTTTCGAGCTGCGCCACTGTGCTCCAGGTTTTCGCGCAGAGCGAGAAACGAAACGCACACGGGATGCTGCGAGGAGAAACACAGCAACTCCAGTTCAGTTCGAGGAAATATGACTTTGCTCAGTAGAAATGATGGATGCGATAGACTCCGTTGATCCATACAGCCGACCAGCGCGCAGGACACAATGGATAGTCAGCACCCTGGCTTACCATTACGGACTGGACCGGGGAGTGGAGAACGAGATTATTGTTTTGGCCACCGGGTTGGATCAGTATCTGCAGGAGATTTTCCACCACATGGACTATCAAGGTGCAGGCAAAATCCCCGTGGAGGAGTTTAACATCCTGTGTGAAGTTTTGGGACTGGACAAAGACTCGGAGGACACAGAATGCGTCGACGTTTTAGACAATTTGCCCAGCGAACTCACTTTCAGACAGTTCCACGCCAAACTGTGCGGGTATTTCAGCACTAAGGCTGGCTGCCAGTATGAGAACGGCCGGCTGCTGGTCGGGATGGACAGCGAGCACATAGAGACTCAGATCCGCTTGAGGAGCCCGCTGAAGCGCCGAGAGAAGCTGTTGTCTGTGGGAGCGAGCAGCGGCCCCTCTCCTCTCCCGGAGGGGCGGCACGCCTCCGGCTGCAGGCTTGGCTCCTGCACCCGGGAGTGCTACGAGGAGATCGTGGCCCTGGAGGAAGCGGAGGATCGAATAGCCAAACTGGAGGATGAGAATGCGAGTTTGAGGGAGTTGATCGAGGACATGCGAGCCGCACTTCAGAGCAGTGATGCCCGCTGTTTGGCTCTGCAGGTGAGAAGCGGGATTTTAAATACTCTGTCTGTCCATATAGTGTAATTTTTAGGATGTAATATCTTTCACTTGGATCTTCCAAGCCCATAAAAATATGCAATATGCGTCCATAGGCCTTTTGTAAAAGAACAGGAGTGCTGCTGGGGCCCAAGCTTTACTGAGGGGACCAACGCTAGGAAGTAGTTATTCGTGACTTTGAAATTGTTAATACATAATTTCTAACAACTAATTACTGACAAGAAAGCAGATCCCATTTTTCTGGTTTCTCCTGCAGGAAATATGAACATGTCTCCTGTGGTCTCACTCCCCAGAAAACCCCCCAAAAGCCACAGACTCAGCCCCCTTCGTTACTTTGGACAATTTCATTCATTAGGAACAGTGACCAGTAAATGTCGACTGAGTCCTAAATTGTGAGTTTGTTTCCTGGCCGGTGTTGTGGATGGGTCCATTGTCAGACTTTATGAATTAGCACCAGCTAAGACACATGTTGTTTCAGCTTTACAGGCTTGTTTGCACAGGGCTTATGAGGACTTGGCAGGGCTGGAGAAAGGGTTCATATTCAGATGGTCATAGGAGGGGTTCAATCTGGACCTCCTAACAGGTTCAAGCAGCTCCTCTGCAGTTGTAAGCATTCATAAGGTTTTAATGAAAAGCAAAATACATTAGCATTAAACTAAAATGTCTGCTAGACGAAGTTAAAAAGCTAGTCAAGTTTAAAATAAATTCATTTATATTTATAGAGTACCACTTCACAGCAACAGTTGTCACTGTTTAAATTGTAAAGACCCTACAACATTAGAGAGAGAACTGCAATGATCAGACGATCCATAACCAGAGGTTTAAACAACTGTTTAACAGGAAGAGACCTCCTTCAAAAAAATCAGTCAGGGATGGGGAACACTCTGCCACAGGGGAAAAGAGACCAACTTGGCAACCTATAGCTTATACAATTTCACATCTCATTTATTCATTAAGAAATGAATTCAAGCTTAGCAACCCTTTATAAAGGGTGAGAAACTCATAAACAGCTGTCAACAAATCACGATGAGATGTAATCCTGATACTAGTTTTCAAGAGAAACATTACATTCCTGGTTTTTATTTTGATATGTGCCAGTTAAAATGTTTGTTTATTGGTACAGGGATTGGGGAGACTTGGAACAACAATTTCCAAAACCCACATATTTCATATTCTGATAGCACATACAGCACAAGAGCAAGTTGGTTTTAGATATATGATTGCTGACACCTTAACACCAAGAGATGTTTTTCACAGCCTCGCAGCCCAAAGGAGTTATTCATTTTCGCAATCTATTAAAACAACACTTCTTTATGGTTTCCTACAAATGCAAGACCTGCTTAGTCATGTTTTAGTAAGTTATGGGAATATCTCAGTTATTTCATTTGTTTCGATTCAGGTCGGACTGTGGAAAAGCCACTCCAAACACAAAGCAGACGAAGGCTGTTTTGTCGCTCACCAGAAGCAAGCCATGCAGAAAAAAATGGCCAACACCAACCTGAAAAGCTTACAGAACATAATCCACGAAATAGAGCTGCTGCGTAGCTCGCAAGATCGGCAGGTGGAGGAAGCCATGCGTTGTAATCAGAGACTGGAGCAGGAACTGTGGAGCTCTAAAGAGACTGTGGCTGCGTTGGAGGACTGCAACAGGGCACTGAAGAGGGAGCAGGTGGCCATGAGAAGGAAGGTGGAGGAGGCCCGACAGGCGCTGCTCAGCGGGCTGGGTAAAGTGAAGGAACTGGAGGCAAAGGCAAATCATGTATCAGCACTGCAGAGACACATCCTTCAGCTGGAATCAGAGCTCCTCTACTACAGGTGAAAACTCTCAGCTTCACATGTAGCATTTAAGTCTGAGCAAACAGCAGTATTTTAATGTTTGGGTTGGAGTATAGAATTTTGTCAAGACTCGATCCTGCACCATGTTGACTGAACTACTATTGGTTTTATATTAACTACTTATTGTAGTGATAGCAGTTGCTTGGAACAGTTAACTTACTTTCTGACGTACTGTTATTCCCAAACACTAGTTCTATTTTTTACCAGAACGCAGTCTTCAGTCTGTAAAAAAACATCTTAATGACATTTATTCCTTTATAAAACATTTGCCGCATCTTTAATTTCTCATATCCTGCATTTACATTTTCTTGGTGGCCTGTTTCTTTGTCATTGCTTCAGTTCTTGGCAGTCATTAGAACAGGGGAAGCAAAAACATAAGGTCTGAGTTTGCTTCTACAATGGCTAACTGCATTCATGCATACCCCTCATTAGATTTACCTGCACAATGCAGTTTTGCTCATTGTGGTTCCATCACATACAAAACCTTCACAGATTCTTAATAGATGGAAAGAAAAAAAACTCAGTTGTGTTTGTAGTCTGTGTCATTTATTTGGAAAAGTTTTCTTTAATGGCAGTCCACTGTTTAAAAAACAAAACAAAAGAAAACACACAATGTATTCGAGTTACAGAAGTTTTTTTTTTCCCCATCTTTTTGAAATGACATTAGTGATGAAGAAAATTAGTAGCATAGCTCACAAGCTGGCAAGCACATCCACCAGGAGATTGGAGAAGCAGTTTCACCATGGTTGGCGTCACCAATTGGTACAAGTTTATTAGATTTATTGTGGAGGGTAAACTGATGATTATCATACAAACATAAATATATTTCCAGAAAATCTGCCAAAACAAAAATGCATGTCATTTAATGCATTGTTGTTCTGAGCTGGATGGTCAAGATTTAACAGCTGGTCAAATTCTCTTGGTTTTTTTTAACTAGAAATGACTCAGTGTATCTTTGTACCTTTACATAAAGATGTGGGGTGATGACACTACATGTTTATAGAGAGAGCGCGTAGACTAGACATAAGCCTTTCTGCTAGGTTCAACCAGCTGTTAAACCCCCAGCATAGCAAGTGTCATGAGAAGCAAGGGCTTGTTTTGGCACGTTATTGCATTAGAAAGGCCTTTGTGGCGAGAATCAACCATAACGAATTATAATTCCTCCTACAGTAGGTTGAAATGACTCTATTTACCTCTGGCTTCATGCCTGGAAAGCTCTCCCATGCTATTTATAAAGGCTTGATGTGGCCTTACTATTCCAATTTTCAGTCTTGTTGTGTTTGAGTTTATTGAATGAGGCTTCGTGTGTGGCAGGTCAGTCTTGCCTGAGCTCCACTACTATTGGGAACTATTCATTTTGGTGGAAGTAAGGGTGTAATTGCACTTTTAAAGTACAAAGCCTTTGGTTTAATGTTTATCTCTGGGTCTGTTGTCCCCACTGCAACCATGTAATCAAGTCTGCAGGTCTGGCAGATGTCTCTAAATGCTTGTAATGTCTACATAATGCTGCTATTATAGCGTCATGGACAACCAGAGCTGTATGATTAAAGTCTTCACTCCTACCTGCATATATAGGTAAAATCACTTTTAGCAGCCAAGGTGCCCTTCCTTTTTTAACCCTAAACACTGCTAATATATGCACACTGTGTTTCAAAGGCTTTTCACTGCCCCTCCATTGATGCCCTAATGGCGAATAATTCAATAACACAAAGGCGAGAGAGAGTTCCATTGAGTAGGAGCCTGAACAGACTGACCGTTCTCATCAATCTTTGTTCACTTCTTTCACTCTGCTCCCACATGAGCAATAGCACATAGGCACCCCCAACCTATGGAACTTAGCAACCAAGCCCCTATTCTCAACGAAAGCCTCAAAGCTTGCTCGCTCACAATATATCCAAGGACACAGTAAGAAGAAACATGTGAGAACTTTCTGGTGCTCTTTTATGTCTTTCATCAAAATGATGTTTCTTTAAAATAAAATCATGATTCTTTCAATTTGCTGTCTGAAATATCACAGATGATATGTTTTGACAGGCAAAATAGGTCTTTGAAATGATTGACTATAACTTTATCCCCACGGCTTATTTCTAAAATGCTGTGACAAGTAATAAGATTATCTCTGACGCTGCTGGATTTTCAGAGATTCTGCTACAGAGCCGTAGGAAAGGTACAGCAGAAGCAATTTAGAACCAGATAATCACACATCCTTATGATGATGAATCCTTATAGTGTTCACCTTAACTTGACAGGGCAACAACTGATTTTTTTTAGACTGCTTTGAGTTTGAAGAAAGCTTATAAAGATGAGGATATTTGAGGAGATTTTACTATGAGAAACTTCTCATAGTAAGATGGGTTTACAGTCTGATCAGCTGAAAGGGTTGATCAGCCATATTTTGTATAATAAGCAGGAAATTTACCTGAGAAAATGTAAAACGCACATCCTTCTAAGCATTAATCCACCAATTTTTTTAAAAAAAAAAAACGTTTGACCAACTAAGACTACCAGCTTTCCACAGTCAAAGATAATAAGTAATAATAAATTGTTCCACTAATTCATCAATTCTTCATCCTTGATTGACTCTGCACATTCTTTTTACATACTAATTACACCTGTGTTTATTTACTTTTATCAGAATTTGCTGCCATTCCTTTAGGCAGCGTTCTGGAGGAAGTCCTTAATAGAGAAATGAGCTAAAATAAATACACCATTTCAGTAGTTTAACAATTTTTTTTTTTTTTTTTTTGTCATGTCAGTTTTGTTTTTTTTTGGGGGGGGGGGCGTTGTTGTTGGGTTTTACAATGACTGTGATTGTTTTTTTCCTAGAAAATGGTAGAAATATACTAATGAATAGTCACTGGCCAGTTATAGATTTAAAACCAATAGGGCATGCTTGATGGCATCTCTTTCAAAACCACTACGTTTATAATGGACCTTATTATAAGTGTGGTAAAATCAAACCAGAAATAGCTGCTTGTTATTATCAGTGATGACAATTACCAAAGAAATCTGTTTTCTTTCAGTTTTCTACCAAAAGCCATTAAAAAAATTGCTGCTCTCAAAAATACTTGTGATTATATTAAAGTTACTGTCTAGCTTTAGAACAATGGCATGAAACCAAGTGCAAGTTAGCTTAGCAAAGGGTAACCAGTGTACACAGAGGGAAATATCTAAAAAAACATTATTTTGTTTTAATATTATAATATAGATACTATTTTAATACAATAAACATATATTAGTACAATAAACATCAACAATGTCGTAAGCTTACTGCTAGCTGTTTAATGCTAACAATCTGTGGGAAACACAGCAACATATTAGCCAATACGTTACATTTTGTTTTGCATGGTATGCTGAGCTTAGTTATCTCTTGGGTACTTGGGGTGGCTGTAGCTCAGGTGGCAGAGCAGGTCAGCCACTAATCAGAAGGTCGGTGGTTCGATCCCAGGCTGCATCCTGGCTGCATGCCAAATATCCTTGGGCAAGATACTAACCAGTTTGCCTACTGGTGGTGGTCAGAGGGCCCGGTGGCGCCTGTGTCCGGCAGCCTCGCCTCTGTCAGTGCACCCCAGGGCAGCTGTGGCTACAATGTAGCTTGCTATTGCCAGTGTGTGTGAATGGGTGAATGACTGAATGTAGTGTAAAGCGCTTTGGGGTCCTATGGACTAGAAAAGTGCTATACAAATGCAGGCCACTTACCATTTATGCAGTGAATGGTCATGAGAGCGAATACCAGTCTTTCTAATATTATCCATGGTAACGAAGCCAATACGCATTTCAGAAAAAGTAGCCTTTTCCTTTATTAGGCTTTCTTATAACTTTTCCTTCATGTGTTCTTTTTTTAGCATTCAGTGATATACAAGTTTCTTTTCTAGAAAAATCCCTTCTCAACTTTCCATCAGTATCCCAGCAGAGGTCCAATGTGCTCATCGTTACGTGGGTGTTGTTGCATAACATGTCTGCCATTACTTTGGATTGAATGCGAGAACAGAGCAGAGGCTGAGATTCAAGTGGGAACCACACCCTCAGGAGGACTTGATCAAGCACATCTCTGGAGAAGTCTTGGTGCAGCTGCAATGATATAAATTTGTTACTTTTGGTTCAGTTTGTGCTCTTTAGTTCCAGGAGTCAAACTGAGCTTAAATCAGTCACTGCAGTGTGTAGAGCTCTGTGGGCCAGACATACTAGACAATGGGAAGCACAGCGAGAGGAACAAAATGAGATGAGGGGGGGGAGGAAAGCTTACCATCTGGAGGAAGAAGCAAACACTCAGCTGTTTGTTCATGAAATGACGGACACTTTTGCAAGGGACGAAAGTGAGAGGGACAGATGTGTTCATTAGTTTCGAGTCCCAGAGAAAAGACATGAAGCAGAGAGTGCAAATAAGTCATTAAAAGTGAACTTTGGCTGCTTTTTATTCAAAACTTCTTGACCTTTAATAGTCATGTAGATCCAGGTGTCTCACTTTATAAAGTCCAGGGATTTCTAGCAAGCATACCAAGCACATGCGTACTACATGTGCAAGTTTAAAACTCACTCACTTTCATTTGCTGGCTTCTTCTAACCTCAGGCCATCTGAAGCCAGGCCCCAAGGGAGGCATAATCTCCTGGCCCTTTCATGCTCTCTGTATGGTGCCTGAGAGCAGAAAGAAGAGGAGGGTCTAGCATACCATTTATCTGCCTCAGCTCTAGAGCTGCAACATTGTGGGGAGCAGGTGCTGCCATGGCTTTCCTACCCTTTAAATAATGTGGAAAACACACTTGGGGATGTCTGGGACCTGTGGCATTCTGCTGTTGCTATCTCGCTGTAGTTCTTGAGCAGCCTTCAAAGCCCCACACTGCCAAGTGGACTCATTTTCACGCTGAAGTGCTGCCCTGTTCTCTCTGGTTTGGAGGTATGCTGACATCAGCAGAAAAACATGGCACACAAAATATCTTATAGGCGTGCACCACCCACCCTCACTGGACTTCTCTCCCTTTAAAATTTCCCTCTGCTTTTAATACCGTCGTTTGTTTGACTTTAGAGGTTTCTTTGCACTTTGCTTGCTAAGGAAAGTTTAACCACCCTCTGTAAATGTTACAGCCATTAGTTTTTGGATTAAGTTCTCAGCTAGAGCAAAACAATAATCTGATCCCTAGAAGTGCTTTATTTGTATCCCAGAAACCAGCACATTGTTGGGCAGCCCAAGAGGACTTGATTAATAACCGTCAGCTATGTAAACAAAGCCCCCTCGCCTTTCCCTGTCAAGCTGCAGGGCATCGACAACTGACAAACTTCAAGTGCAAGCTCAGGTTTACAGTGTGCCCTCAGTTTTAACCTGCAGGGAAAGCGGACTGTCATTGACTGATGACACCTGAAAAAGGGAAACTGCTCTCGTGGGAGTGGAGGCAGGTCGACGATGATGGGGGAGGGGAGGTTATGTTGATGAAAAGTTCACTTCAGCGCCATGCTGTAATAAACACAGGGAGGACTCTGGGTGTCCTGGCTCTAACAACAAGCAGCTGGACTACCTCCCACCAGCCGAAAGAATGGCTTTCAGCTTTTGCTAATACAGTACAGGATGCTATTAATTACAAAAGTCATGACATAGCACAGTAAAACTCTTTGTGTGTGTGTGTGTGTGTGTGTGTGTGTGTGTGTGTGTGTGTGTGTGTGTGTGTGTGTGTCTGTCTGTCTTTAGGGATCAATGATAATTAGGGTATATTATATTCCAACAAAAGAGCATTTTTCACTGTCAATATCAAATCAATAATACATGTAGCTCTATAAATGCATTTGTTGCTCCTGGCACATACATGTACTTTATTGAATTTCCCACATTAACATTATGAGCTCGTTCCAGGTCTAAATTTCATTTTGGCTAGAGATCAACCAGAAAGTGCTTTTTGATACATGAATCTGGTAAAAGAGAGTGAGAAGGAGAAATTGATCAGCCTCTCTATCGGTCCCGCTTGTAGAGTACTTCCTCCAAAATGATAAAGTCTGTTTTAAGTTTCCAGCAGATGTACATGACTAAATTCTGCCTTGATTCTCCAGCTGATTTATACCATACCCACGACCTCAGTTTGTTTCTATTTTCTCCTTTTTTCTTATGAAGTGACAAAAAAGCTATTCTTAAAGGGGACATGTGCCCCAGATTTTTGTCCTTCTAGAGCAGCTTTGTGTGATTGATAGTTCAAATTAATCCTTATTGTGTTTTACTGGGCCTTGGTACAGGCCCTCAATTCATCCTCTGTCTGCAACACACCACTTTCCACTCCATTTAAGCCAACTTTCATTTGACTCGCTGCCTCTTATAAACCTACATTTTGAACAGCAAGTGGGAGAGGTGTCTTGGTTTGACATGAATGTAGGTGCCATGCACTGTCAGTTTGGACATTTGCTTCCTGCTGTTGGGTACCGGTGCAGTAGTAAATGGTCAGCCTTTTCACTGCCAAGAACATACTGTAGATTCGTTTAGTTATAGTAAACAACAGTAATGCTTTTTGAAATTGTTACTGACCATCTCTGCAAATGACTGCCAGCCCAATAATATTTCTTAAGATGAAATAAATATATGAGGTGAAATTATTTTTTCAAACACTGGAATTTCCCCACATGCAATACTGTTCACACATCTTGAGCACGTTACCACTTATTGTTTTTTATTTTACTAGGAAAATTTTTACTAGCAAAATACATCAGTATTTGGTATGACCACCTTTATTCATCAATACAGCCTGAACTCTATTGCTAGCTTTATAGATGCCTGTAGACACTCTCTCCTGACCTCCTCCAGACATACTGATGACGATGATTTGAACCAAAAATTTCAAATATGAGTTCATTACGCTATAAAATTGGTTACAGCTTATTTTCAGTCCAGTCCTTGTGCAGTTTTGTATACCTCAGCTCTTCTCTTTGTTTCTTAACTGTCACTGAGACCACAGTGAGGCTTCAGTGAACAGTAGATGGATCAACCAAAGGGCCAAATGTGTCTCTCGGTTCCTATATCAGGTGTTTGTAGCTACTTCTTACAGACAAGACTTTTGGATATTGTTCATCTACTGTAGATAGTTTTTGTTTGTTTGTTTTTTAGTGCTGATTCTTCTTCTTGGCCTTCTACTGTTATCCACACTGGATTCTTATAAGGACGGTGCACACCATATTGAGAGATTCCAAATTTTCAACTAATAGCTCTTTGAGAATCTCCTTGTTGGTCCAAACCATGTTATTTCTGTCTAACTGTGTTGTCTTTGGCATGTTTTATTGATTCACCTAAAGAAATGGAAACAAATGATGTGTTTTGTGACAGGCTATTAACAGTTTTCTTAGATACAACACTGATTCATCCTTTGACTTTGTTACCTTTTTATGTTTTAATGATGGACAGATCAGTGTTAAGTGGCTTAACAAAACAGAAGTAAAAAAACAACAACATTGTACCTCACCATTTTCAGAGCAATTGACTGAAATGAGTGAAAAACGGTGTCAAAAGAAAAACAATGAAACAGCTTCAGAAAGTCTGGAGAAGTACTGCTTAAGAAAAAAATCCCAATAAAGTCTGAAGAAATTAAAAAAAAAAAATGCCTCAAAACCTTCGCACAGTGCTGTATAATAAAATCTGCAGCATCTTTTTTTTCCTTCTCTGCCTCTCAACAAAACACATTAATAGTTATTTTTCATTTTGGCAGGTCAGACACATCCATGCTGGCCGATTGACAAGAATAATTGCTGATCAAATTTTGACTATGTCTGCTGCATCCCACAGACTAACCACTATCTGGGACGTCTGCCTGGACTCCTTTCAGGTGTCTCTACTCATCCAGTTGGAATTCCCACATTCAGCACTGCCACCACCAAACACTGTCAAAACATGTGATGGAAGCTTTCTTTAAACAGAATAAATCGCCTGAAAAGGCACACGTAGATGCAGATGCAAACTAAGTGAAGTAAACAAAAGTTGGGGAAACAGAGAAGAGGGACAGGCGAACAGTCAGGACACAGCAGACAACCTCAATGTTGGGAAACAAGGCAGTAACCTCCAGAGTTGAAAATGAAGCTACTATGGCAGTACTATTATTTATTTATGTATGTATGTATGTGTGTGTGTGTGTGTGTGTGTGTGTGTGTGTGTGTGTGTGTGTGTGTGTATATATATATATATATATATATATATATATATATATATATATATATATATATATATATATATATATATATATATATATATATACACCCAGCACGCCCCTGCGGGCGGTTTATCCTTCAAGCTCGGGTCCTCTACCAGAGGCCTGGGAGCTTGAGGGTCCTGCGCAGTATCTTAGCTGTTCCCAGGACTGCGCTCTTCTGGACAGAGATCTCCGATGTTATTCCCGGGATCTGCTGGAGCCACTCGCCTAGCTTGGGAGTCACCGCACCTAGTGCTCCGATTACCACGGGGACCACCGTTACCTTCACCCTCCACATCCTCTCGAGCTCTTCTCTGAGCCCTTGGTATTTCTCCAGCTTCTCGTGTTCCTTCTTCCTGATATTGCTGTCATTCGGAACCGCTACATCGATCACTACGGCCGTCTTCTTCTGTTTGTCTACCACCACTATGTCCGGTTGGTTAGCCACCACCATTTTGTCCGTCTGTATCTGGAAGTCCCACAGGATCTTAGCTCGGTCATTCTCCACCACCCTTGGGGGCATCTCCCATTTTGACCTCGGGACTTCTAGGTTATACTCGGCACAGATGTTCCTGTACACTATGCCGGCCACTTGGTTATGGCGTTCCATGTATGCCTTGCCTGCTAGCATCTTGCACCCTGCTGTTATGTGCTGGATTGTCTCTGGGGCATCTTTACACAGCCTGCACCTGGGGTCTTGCCTGGTGTGATAGACCCCAGCCTCTATGGATCTTGTACTCAGAGCTTGTTCTTGTGCTGCCATGATTAGTGCCTCTGTGCTGTCTTTCAGTCCAGCTTTGTCCAGCCACTGGTAGGATTTCTGGATATCAGCCACCTCCTCTATCTGCCGGTGGTACATACCGTGCAGGGGCCTGTCCTTCCATGATGGTTCCTCGTCTCCCTCCTCTTTCTTGGGTTTCTGCTGCCTGAGGTATTCACTGAGCACTCGGTCAGTTGGGGCCATCAATATATATATATATATATATATATATATATATATATATATATATATATATATATATATATATATGTGTGTGTGTGTGTGTGTGTGTGTGTGTGTGTATATATGTATATATATATATATATGGGGGGAGATATCATCACCCGAGATTGGGTACATAGCCCCAAGTGCGATAGGAGAAGGATCGTTGAGTGCGAGAGGAACTGACCTGAAAAATAGAATCATGGCCAAGCTTGAAACCTGGATCCCCCGTAGCCGGTTACCAAGATTACGTGAAGTACCCTCAGAAGGTCTGCTAGATGATGTTAATGCAGCACTACGGGCAATACCTACAACCACGATTACCGACACTAACAAGCTCATCTACAATACGGCAACAGTGATCAGTGAGATGCTTGGCTACAAGTTGAACAGCGACAAGGGGCAGTACCCTCCATGGAGAAGGAGGCTAGAGGGCAAGATCAAAGTAGCACGGAGGGAGGTTAGCCAACTAACGGAGTTGCAGAAAGGTGCGACAAATAAGGTGCCTAAGAAATACAGCAAGCTGTCCATACCTGAGGCCTTGGAAACTGCCAAGCAAAGACTCACAGCCTTGGCCAGCCGCTTGAGGAGGTACACCAGAGAGATAGAAGGCAGGAGAATAAACCAGCTGTTCTCCACAGAACCAGCAAAGGTGTACTCTCAGTGGCAAGGGAACAATAAGAGAACAGCACCACCAAGGCTGGAGACGGAGCAATACTGGAAGAGCATATGGGAGAAGGACGCAACCCATAACGGCAATGCTCAGTGGCTAGAGGATCTGAGGGCAGACCACAGCGACCTCCCTGAACAGGGTCCAGTAACCATCACAGTGGCAGATATCCAAGAAAGGGTCTCCAGTATGAAGAGTTGGACAGCACCAGGGCCCGACATGGTTCACGCCTACTGGCTGAAGAAGCTGACTGCACTCCACGAGCGTCTGGCAGCACAAATGAACCAGCTGCTAGTTAACGAGAGACACCCGGAATGGCTAACTGAAGGCCGGACGGTCCTGATCCCCAAGGACCCCAAGAAGGGACCGGTCCCCTCCAACTACCGACCAATAACCTGCCTCAGTACTACATGGAAGCTCCTGTCAGGCATCATATCGGCTAAGATGAACAGGCACATGGGTCAATACATGAGCGGGACACAGAAAGGAATTGGCAAGAATACCAGAGGCGCAAAACACCAGCTACTGGTAGACAGAACAATCAGCCGAGACTGCAAGACCAGACTGACCAACCTGTGCACTGCCTGGATTGATTACAAGAAGGCCTATGACTCAATGCCCCACAGCTGGATACTGGAATGCCTAGAATTGTACAAGATCAATGAGACCCTAAGAGCCTTCATCAGGAACTCAATGGGGATGTGGCGTACAACACTAGAGGCCAACTCCAAGCCCATAGCACAAGTCACCATCAAGTGCGGGATCTACCAAGGAGATGCTCTGTCCCCACTGCTGTTCTGCATAGGCCTGAACCCCCTCAGTGAGATCATTAACAAGACTGGCTACGGATACCGACTACGGAACGGAGCAGTTGTCAGCCACCTCCTGTACATGGATGACATCAAGCTGTATGCCAAGAGTGAACGAGACATCGATTCACTGATCCACACTACCAGGCTATACAGCAATGACATTGGAATGTCGTTCGGACTGGAGAAGTGTAGTCGGATGGTAACAAAGAGAGGGAAGGTAGTCAGAACTGAGGGGATTGAACTACCAGAAGGCAACATTGCAGACATAGAGGACAGTTACAAGTACCTGGGGATCCCGCAGGCGAATGGGAACCATGAAGAGGCCGCTAGAAAAGCTGCAACCACCAAGTACCTGCAGAGGGTCAGGCAAGTCCTGAGGAGTCAGCTGAATGGTAAGAACAAGATCCGGGCCATCAACACGTACGCCCTGCCCGTGATCAGGTACCCTGCTGGGGTAATAGGCTGGCCAAAGGAGGAGATAGAAGCCACTGACATAAAGACAAGAAAGCTCCTTACCATGCATGGAGGGTTTCACCCCAAATCCAGCACCCTGAGGCTGTACGCTAAGCGGAAGGAAGGGGGCCGGGGACTGGTGAGTGTCAGCACCACAGTCCAGGATGAGACAACGAACATCCAAGAATACATTGGGAAGATGGCCCCAACTGACCGAGTGCTCAGTGAATACCTCAGGCAGCAGAAACCCAAGAAAGAGGAGGGAGACGAGGAACCATCATGGAAGGACAGGCTCCTGCACGGTATGTACCACCGGCAGATAGAGGAGGTGGCTGATATCCAGAAATCCTACCAGTGGCTGGACAAAGCTGGACTGAAAGACAGCACAGAAGCACTAATCATGGCAGCACAAGAACAAGCTCTGAGCACAAGATCCATAGAGGCTGGGGTCTATCACACCAGGCAAGACCCCAGGTGCAGGCTGTGTAAAGATGCCCCAGAGACAATCCAGCACATAACAGCAGGGTGCAAGATGCTAGCAGGCAAGGCATACATGGAACGCCATAACCAAGTGGCCGGCATAGTGTACAGGAACATCTGTGCCGAGTATAACCTGGAAGTCCCGAGGTCAAAATGGGAGATGCCCCCAAGGGTGGTGGAGAATGACCGAGCTAAGATCCTGTGGGACTTCCAGATACAGACGGACAAAATGGTGGTGGCTAACCAACCGGACATAGTGGTGGTAGACAAACAGAAGAAGACGGCCGTAGTGATCGATGTAGCGGTTCCGAATGACAGCAATATCAGGAAGAAGGAACACGAGAAGCTGGAGAAATACCAAGGGCTCAGAGAAGAGCTCGAGAGGATGTGGAGGGTGAAGGTAACGGTGGTCCCCGTGGTAATCGGAGCACTAGGTGCGGTGACTCCCAAGCTAGGCGAGTGGCTCCAGCAGATCCCGGGAACAACATCGGAGATCTCTGTCCAGAAGAGCGCAGTCCTGGGAACAGCTAAGATACTGCGCAGGACCCTCAAGCTCCCAGGCCTCTGGTAGAGGACCCGAGCTTGAAGGATAAACCGCCCGCAGGGGCGTGCTGGATGTATGTGTGTGTGTGTGTATATATGTATATATATATATATGTGTGTATGTGTGTGTGTATATATATATATATATATATATATATATATATATATATATATATATATATATATATATATATATATATATATATATATATATATATATATATATATATATATATATATTAGGGGTGCAACGATACTCATATCGATATTGAACCGTTCGATACAGTGCTTTCGGTTCGGTACGCATATGTATCGAACAATACAAAATTTGTAATTTATTTTATCAACTTTCCTTCTGACGATGCTGTCTGTGTTGAGCGCTCAGTGAATCTGCGTTCGACTACTCCGCCTAGGCTGCACTGTTGAGCGCAGATCCACTGAGCGCTCAACACAGACAGCATCGTCAGAAGGAAGAGCGCAGGGCAAGCCAGCGAGACAGAAGTTAAGCTCTCCTTGCAACATGGCAAACTGAGCCTCCCCCACCCTCATTCAGATCTGGCGTTTGGAATTATTTTGGTTTTCATGTGACGTATGACCCTGAAGGTAAGCGCGTCATGGACTAAAGTATAAGCATGTATGTTGGATGTGCCACGCAATGCTCAATTACATGGGTGGGAACTAGTGTTAGCGCAGTTAGCTCGTTAACGTGTTGGCCGTCTAGCTCCACGCACGGGGCGATCAGGGGTAGCTCGTTAAAGGAGATTGCCGTGTTGTGGCGTTAACGTCATTTCAACGAGATTAACGCTGACAGCACTAGTGGGAACACAACGAATATGACTGCACATTTACGCCGACATCATTCTAGTGGAAAGACAAAAACAACAAGCATGCTACTAACTTTAGCCGAGTCATTTAGACAGCCGTTAGCACATGATTCTCCTTATGGGGACCTGATATGTTTAATATTGTGGCGAGCTCAGACAAGGTGGAGACGGAGGTGTCGTTTGGTCTTGCTTCCCGTGAGCTAGCCAGGGAGCACAGCCGTTTATTGACATCTGCAGAAGAACACTGCCGCTAGCTAACTGCTCAGCGCGGCAACCGCACAGCAACAACAACAACACCACACAGGGCGCCCTCTGACCCCGGAAGGACACACCGTCGCAGCGAGAGGGCGTCACCCGTCACTATGGCAACATAAACAAAACATAACTGTACAAACAGAACCCCGAACAGCCCTGACCCGCTACATAGCCCCCACCTAAGGGGTCAGTCGTCCCCGACGACCCCATTACCCCACACAAAGTCCTGCAAATGTCCAGGTGCCTTCTTACGGCGCACCGGCCGGTCACGACCGGCGGGGGAAAAGTCACTCGGGTCAGAACATGGGGTGCCACCATCATCCCACTTCTGACACCAATGTGGCGAGCTCAGACAAGGAGGAGACGGAGGTGTCGTTTGGTCTTGCTTCCCGTGAGCTAGCCAGGGAGCACAGCCGTTTATTGACATCTGCAGAAGAACACTGCCGCTAGCTAACTGCTCAGCGCGGCAACCGCACAGCAACAACAACAACAACACACAGGGCGCCCTCTGACCCCGGAAGGACACACTGTCGCAGCGAGAGGGCGTCACCCGTCACTATGGCAACATAAACAAAACATAACTGCCCTGACCCGCTACAATATGCTGCTGAGAATATAGCCCAGAATATATAGTATAGTATAGCTTTTATTTTGGAAAGAGCCATTTCTCTGTAATAAACTCTCTTTTCCAAAGATGAGTGATTCCTCAATCAGATACAGGGCTTGCAAAATCGCTAGCCCGACGTCCCGGGGCTAGCGATTTTTCCAGTCAGGCTACCAAAATCTATCTCTGCCCTGCCCGTCGGGCTATTGTAGGAAGGAAAAATATATGTCAATGCTTTTGCATTCTTTCGGAAATGTAGCTGGGTAATTATGTCATTGGCATCGATGAGCCACTGTCAATATGTGACATATTGAAATCGCGTTTGAATTTGCGCTTGTTTTTTGCTTTCACTTTGCAATCGCGCGAACTGTGTATAGAGAGCGACAGCACTGATTGGTGAGTGATGATAATTTGTGCACCAATTCCTCTGACATCGTCTTATCAATCGTTAGCTTACACTGCAAACATGACAAGTGAAACCTCCCGCAGCTTAAACATGTGAGAGGTTGATCGCGCAGAGAATCGCTGAGCTTATGTGAGTGCGCGTGTAAAAGCAGCAGGATATATATTTCAGTTCTGCTGAGCCAAATAAGACAGGTCAGGGTGAAGAAGTGACAGCCAAAGAAAAGCTTACCACAAAACGGAAAAGTTATGACAAATCAGACTATAAGGCAAAAAGAAAGTGCAGCTTTATGGTTTCATGGACAAAATAATTTCTGTGGCTGCGATATGACGAGCTAAATAACCAGGGCTGAACATAAGTGGTCCGCAGGTGCGCATTCGCTGTCAAAATAAAAAACGCGCACAAGATAAGTTGCAACACGTGTTTGCGTACATAAGATTTTCTGGAGGAGGACAGACATTTGTTTAGAACTCTTAAAGATGTCGAAGAAGCTTCTTTAAGCAATTACTTTGGTGTTCCTCCACCTCCAAAGAAATGTCAGTAGGAGTCCGAACCACAAAAGAAGCGCGTATTCTCGGAAAAGTGGTTGCAGGAGGTGAGCTGGCTTCAAACAAATGATGAACGCACAGAGATGTGGTGCAGAATGTGCTGTGAAAATCCCACTCTAGTGGACAAAAACAGTTCTTTTTATATGGACGCAAACGCGCGTTGCAACTTCTTATCTGGTGCGTCTTTTATTTTGACAGCGAATGCGCACATGCGGACCACTTATGTGCACCCGTGTAAATAACATAATGTTCTGCCGGGTGTGTTGTTGGCTTTCTCTCGATTTCTGAGTCGACAAGCGCCTTTGTTACTGGGACCAGTCATTTTAAGAAAGCCCCCATTAGAACCCATGAGAAATGCAAGAAATGCATTATTGCTCAGTCTGCAATATCTTTCAGTTCATAGAAATTTCTGTTCAATTAGAACCAAGTATTTGAGTTGATGATTGTAATTTTTATACAATGTTGTAATTTGTTTTTCAACAATTTTTTGATTAATGTTTTGTTTCCTTTACAATATTATACTTTAATGTATAATATTATAAAGGAAACAAAACATCAATCAAAAAATTGCTCTCTTTTTTATTCGGGCTACTTAAATTTATTTTGGGCTACCAAAAACTGAAGAGCCCCTGCCCAAAGGGCTACCAGGGATTTTGAAATTTTGAGAGCCCTGAGATATATTTATTTTTTTAATTACTTTTGTTTCAGCAACAATAAATTTAAAAACTGTACTTTTGAGTTAAAATATATATTTATAATTTTAATAAATGACAAATTAAAAAGGCATGAACATTTTTTTTGTATCGAAAAAATATCAAACCGTGACACCAAAGTATCGAACCGAACCGTGAATTTTGTGTATCGTTGCACCCCTAATTTATTTTTTTATATATATATATATATATATATATATATATATATATATATATATATATATATAAAAAATTTTTTTTTTTAGTAACTCAATTCAGATAGAGTGTAGGGTGTCTCCTTTTTATTGACAAATGTCCTCACAAGCAGTTGCAGCTAGCTGCCTGTTAAGCCTTACTTCCACTAGTATCAGTATCACTATGTTACTTAGTTACTTAAATAGGAGATATTGATGTCGGTGCATGTTATATGGGTAGTTTGTGGATGCAGCCTGCTAGCTGACTATATTAACATCAAAGTCCTGATCCTGCGGCTGTGGCCTACTGTTAGCCT
This sequence comes from Rhamphochromis longiceps, assembly GCF_057381845.1. NCBI lineage: Eukaryota > Metazoa > Chordata > Actinopteri > Cichliformes > Cichlidae > Rhamphochromis > Rhamphochromis longiceps. The sequence goes on from NC_140561.1 coordinate 6,545,296, forward strand.
CCCTTTAACCGTTGCCAATTAAAGTGCAATCAGTCACATGAAGCCTGTATTTGAAAAAGCCTTCCACCGTTTTGCTTAAGAGTCCGAGTGTCTCCACAGCAACCAGTTGAATTTTGTGTGTGTTCTTGTCTGTGCTGGTGTGACTACAGCTGCTCCTTCTTTCTTCCAACGTGGCGCCCTCTATAACTTAATAAACACGACTCTCTGATTGATTGCCTGAAATCTTGCTAAAGTTAACAAGTGACTTCAGTGGTTTCTCTCCAGTGTTGCACAAAGCTAGAGTAATCCACAGATGCAGAGCATAATGTCATCTTACAGCAGGGTTTGCCTTGTGCCAACAGGATATAAGCATGAGTTCTCTGTGACTCTTAAAAAAATTAATTGTTTTTTCAGAGAGTTAGGCTGCTGAAACTCTTTCCGAGATTTTCTCTCTGCTTTTTTTTTCTTGGGCAAGACATCATCATCTGGAAACACTTATTCTGTGATTTATGAAGGCCCCCTATCGGATTTCCCCCAACACAAAAGAGCAGACAGCAGAAGAAGCCTAGAAAATTCAAACCATTACAGAATGATTGATCCGCCCAAACTCAGCCTCAGTCTTTTTTTTTTTTCAGGAGGGAATGTTTGAATGTGATCATGACATGAGGAAATATGTGAAATATACACTAAAGGTCTTACACATCTTCTCCTCTGCAGATCAAAAGAAACGTTGCACTTAAAAGTCTTGCATGCTTTACCTCACATCTTGCAAACTCCTGCTAACTCCTGCACACTTAGAGTGGCTCTCTACCACTGACCCACTTTACTGTAAAAATGCCTTAAAGATACAATGTCTGGCTTCAATTACCCCACCCAGATTTGGCGTACAGCATCACAGGCCTCCATAAAATTATCATGGCGGTTGTAGATGTGGCGTAATACACACTCCCTTGTGTTACATGATATGTTCTCTTTGATGTTGGCAATTGGTTTGGACGGAACTTTTCTCATCTGTGCAAATGTGACGAGCGGTTTTAGCCCCTTTGGCCACTGTCAGCTTACATGCAGCAGCACATGTGACTATATTTGCAAAAAAAAAATGCTGAACTCGCAGCGCTTTCTTTCAGGTCAGAAGTGTCGAAACTACAACTCCCAGGCAGCACCAGTGCAGAGCAGCAGCTGAGTGTCAGCAGCAGGCCAGGACAGAGATGCTGCCTGGATACCCAGCACGACCGCTGTTCCCCGACAGGATGTGCTGTAACGACTCCAGACAAGAGTAAGACAATATTGAATATTAAAGTACAGAATGTTTTTTCTGATACTAGCCACTCATGTATGAGCTTCAATGCAAGTCTAAGCAAAATAAATACTGAGCTTGCAGGTAAGGTAATACTTACCCCATTTTGAAGTGGTCATCATATTCATTAAATATGCTTATACACGCCTATGTTGTTTTGAGGCAACAAACTACACCACATTTTAATTCACTTGTACCTGTAGCACCAACTAACATATATATTTATACTGGAAGCTTAACTCTGCAATATTAGAGAGAGAACCCTCACAGTCTACTGCTGGCAGGTACTTGCTAAGAGTGGGGGGGGCACTGTACAATTAATTTTTGTTAATGAAGACCTCTGGCTAATACCCTTTGCAATGATCGCAATAACAGTTGGTGATGATGATGATGATGATGATGATAACAATTATGTACTGTATGTATTGTCCAGTGGAGGAGCAGCTGTTTCGGTCAGTGGAGGGCCAGGCAGCCTCTGACGAAGAAGATGACAAGTGGACTGGAGATCAACAGAGACAAGTGGATGAGGTGAAGAGGATCTTAGCCAGGCTATCCTGCTGTGGGGAAAGGTATTGCATGTTCATGTTATCATAAAATATATCATATATTTGATTGCAGGAATAAGTTAGATTATGGAAGTCTTAATCTGTTACCTCAGTAAACATTGCTAGTCACTACTTTCTATTCATCATGAATGAATGATTTTCTGTTTGGTTCTATTTAAATTAAACAGACAGTTAAAACAACATCATAGTTATATTGTAATTGACAGTAAATGCTCCTCTGGAGTTTTCAGGAAAATCCAACCTTATTCAATCATGGCAATGCTAAAAAAAAAAAGGTCCACAATCCAAAAGGTGATGTCACAGTGTCCATGTCCGTCTCTTGTATACAGTTTGTGGGTCGGTCTGACTGACTTTCCATCTTCTATTATATGTTCCTTAATAAGGTGCGAGGACAAGGCATTCAAAAAGTTAATGTCTAATTTCGGGAGCTCGAGAAGCGAAGAGAGCTGCAGTGCTGTGTTGGAGCTCCTTGAGAGAGTGACCAGGTTGCATAAGCAGCTGGAGCTGAAGGAAAGCCAGGCTGAGATAAACATGGACCAGGTACAACCCAACTCTGTCATTCCTCACCCTAGGGTGGGTTTCTGTGGTGCCACCTGCCCTCTGTTGGATCTATTTCTATGAAAGGTTCTGTTATTGATATTGTTCTGCTTGCCTTCAATCCCAAGCCTTTTTGTGGCTCTGCACGGTGTGAAACTAGATTAGAGATGACTGCTAAAGGTTCTTCTGAAAGTGGAGGTCTTCATAGGCTAAACCACAGCTAATGCTACAATCCTTCAACTTAAGATAAGATAACCTTTATTAGTCCCACACGTGGGAAATTTGTTCCACCTAACCAAACCACCAGGCCGTCCCACACACAGACACGCCTCCCTCTTTCTGGGTGTGGGTGTGTTTGCAGCTGTTTGCCACTGGAGCCGACCACAGAAACACTCCCCTCTTTGTTGCTCCATGACACTTAAAAAAATATAATGAATTTAAAGCCCTCTCGTCACAGTCGAGTGGTATTTTCACAACACAGGAAGACAGGCAGAAGGGGAACCGTGATGTAATGTGTTCCCAGAACATCTCAGCACTCAGAGAGGAAAAGTTCAAACCAAACAAAGTCCTGACAGCGAGGCTTTGTTTATGAGCAGGATGTGTGGGGTGAGACCTTTGTCCTTCAATACACCATGACGTAAAGGTGCACTGCAGGGACTAACATTTCTTACAGAAACCTACAAAAATGGGTTGAATTTTAATGTATTTACAGTTACAGTTGTAGGATAAAGACATGCTGTGGAAGAGAGCCAGAGATTAATAGCAAGTATGATCCAATGCAGAGAAGTGTATTAGCACATAGTGAGTGAGAAAGGTGGCTGAAGAAGAAATGCTAAAGCCTAATCTTGAAAGTAGAGATAGTGTCTGTCTCCTGAATCCAAACTGAAAGCTGGTTCCATAGAAAACTGAATGCTCTGCCTCCCATTCTACTTTTAAATACTGTAAAGTGCTGTAATGGGGTGAAATGGTACTATAAGGTCATTATTGGACCTGATTATTCAAGACCTTGTATGTGAGGAGCAAGATTTTTAATTCAATTTAACAGGAAGCCAATGAAGGGAAGCCAATACATGAGAAATCTGCTCTCTCTTTCTAGTCCCTGTCAGGACTCTTGCTGCAGCATTTTGGATTAGCTGAAGGCTTTTCAGTGAGTTTTTTGGACATCCTGATAATAATGAATTACAGTCGTCCAGCCTGGAAGTAATAAATGCATGAACTAGTTTTTTCAGCGTCACTCTGAGACAGGATATTTCTAATTTTAGAGATGTTGCGCAAATGGAAGAACGCAGTCTTACATATTTGTTTAATATGTGCATTGAAGGACATGTCCTGGTCAAAAACGACTCCAAGGTTCCTCACAGCGTTACTGGAGGCCAAGGTAATGCCATCCAGAGTAAGAATCTGGTTAGATACCATATTTCTAAGATTTTCAGGGCCGAGTACAATAACCTCAGTTTGATCTGAATTAAGAAGCAGAAATTTAGCGGCCATCCAGGTCTTTATGTCTTTAAGACATTCCTGCAGTTTAACTAATTGGTGTGTGTTATCTGGCTTCATGGACAGATAGAGCTGGGTGTCATCAGCAAAGCAGTGTAAATGTATGCTATGTCTTCTAATGATGCTGCCTAAGGGAAGCACGTATAATGTAAACAGAATTGGTCCTAGCACTGAACCCTGTGGAACTCCATAATTAACCTTAGTTCTTTGTTAGTTTTGGACATAATTAATTAAGTACAAAACCAACAAAGAAGTGGTCTCACATCTTGTGGATCAAAAGCACTGGAGGTCTACAGACCTAAAATAAAAAGTTGTTAGTTAGCCTCATTGTTGTACTGGGTGACATGTTCATTCATTACTTGTAATATATAATAATTTTAACTGCAATTTTTCCATTCGTTGTCTTGCCATTGAAAATGCTTTAATACCAAATCAGTGTTAATGAAAGTCCTTATATTTAAGGATGTCTTCAAAGACCAGATGTTCTTCTAAGATGAACTCACAATGTGATTCTTGATTCTGATGCCAGGAGTAACTGGTTCTTGTGCCATGTCTTCCAGATGAAGGACTCCCTGATGCAGGAGCTGCAGCAGAAGGCTGAGGAGACTGAGCTGCTTCAGATGGAGCTGCAGATGCTGGAGACAGAGAGGGTCCGTCTGTCTCTGGTGGAGGAGAAGCTCGTGGACATCCTGCAGCTTCTCCAGCAGCTCAGAGACCTGGTTAGTCACAAGGTTTTGGTTTTTTAATTGTTGAGATAAATTTAGAAAGGACGTTTTGACTTTGTAAGGATATTCAAATATTTTTAATTCATTTTAAGGCAGGAAAATCTTGCAAACAAGCATTCAATCCATCATGTGAACTGAATTTCAAAGTAATGAAAATCATTTGCAGGGTTGATAGTTGAGAGATATCCACTGATGGCGCACTGGAATTAATTTGTTCTGTTCAGATATCAAATAGGAAAACAAACAGAAAGCATTTTCCTTGCTACAGGCAAATTCTCCACATGGACATTAACTTGGGAATGTTTTCAAAATAAAAGGCAGCTTTGTGCTGTTGAGGTTTTTATACATTCTTTTGTGTTTGCACTATCCCTTGTCAAACATATGTGAAAGCTTTGCAGTTACAAGATGCAGTTTTCTCATGAAAGTGGCTGTTAAGCACCTGATTCTGTCATCTGGCTCTCTGCTGATTTCAGAACGTCTCACGGAGGTCTCTCGGGAAAATCTTGCTCAGCACTCTGGAGTCTTGCAGCGACCCGCAGCACGGTTAGTAGACCTCACACACCCAATGAAATCAATACAACTCTTGTGACATGAAACCATGAAAATTTACAGTTACTTGTGGGAGGGAGTTAAATGGAAATAAACTGAATGGCCTGTCATGTGACTTCCTCAGAAATATCACATCTGTTCTGTTTTTAACACAGGCAAGGCCCATATTCTGGAGGTGCTCAATGCCCTCTATCATGAACTTACTGCTTGTGAGATTCTGTCTTCTGGTAGACCTTTGGAAAAGACACACAGTCAGCAGTCTCTTGATGCCCTCATCATCTCCTGCTAAACAAGACTGCCTCCTGCTGGCCTCGGAAAATGCAAGCGTCTTTTTGGAGGACACTGAAAGCTCAATAGTTTTGATATATGAAGCTGATTGATGTGTATAGTGTATTATATTATGGCGATTATAAGCCTCTTGCCCTGTATCTATAAAGGGATGTTAATCTAGAATTATTGTAGCAAAGAGCTTTATTACATATAACTGAAATACATGCTCACAGATTTTTTTAAAAGCTTCTATTGCACATAAACTTTCAGGATGCAAAAAAAAAAAATTGTTTCATTTGAACTTTTTCACAAAAGATACGTAAATGTGAAAATTCAGAAGTGAGTTTAACTTTAACAGGACATAGTACTCAACCTCTGCTGGTCAACCTCAACCTCTGACATAACCATTCCACATCTGCTTTTTAAGATGAAATAAGCTGAAAAGATGATAGGCTACACAAACTGTAGAGAAATATGCAATCTACAGTGTATTTTACCATCTCAGGAGACCACACATGCTTTTATTTTGCAGCCCTTAGGATGCCTCCGTGTTGGGAGATAATGTGGGATCATTAGCCACTTTGTATCTAACTGTGTTGACATGGTCATCTGCGACTATTAAGCAATAAATAAAAATTTGGATAGAAAATGTATTTCTGCTCAACTTACTCAAGTTCCTCTTACTCACTTTTTGAACACAACACAGTCTTCATCAGCATTACTAATCACCTGACAAATTGTACAGAGCTAATGCCACTGGTTGTCTTCTAGCTGCTGACAACACATCCTTATCCTGCCACATCTTAAAGCTGTATCTCATGAGCGCACTATTTAATCTGGAATTCACCATCTTTACCTCTTCTACTGAAATCATTTTAAATATTTCTTGTAACATCAACTATTAGTAGCCTACATACAATCATAGACTGTATAACAAAAACAAGCTATCAACAACTTATTTTGGCAAACTTTATTTTCTAAGAAGTAAATAATACTCACCATACCACTTTTGATTAAAAGGGAATAAGATTTTTCATTCAGGCTCATATTTATTGTGCTCTCAAGTAACAGTGGTGAGTGATGCACAAGTTAACTGTTGAGTATGAGAACAAAATTTGGTGAATAAAATGCACTCTGCTAAATTTTTTTACATTTCACTATTTAAAGGATTTTGTAGCCTACTCTAAAACTAACCAACAACCTGGTCAGTGACATAATTTTTAACGCAGTTTAAAAAAATAACTGGAAGGTCAACAGAAATGAAACAACTAGGGGTGGGCGGATCGATCCAAATATGGATAGTATGGATAACAACTCTAGCACTGGTATCGGATCGATACTAGCACGATTGGATCAATACTTTGCTTTTTAAGTTCAGCATGTAGCCCGCTGAACTGTGTTAATTATTTCTCTGGAAAAAATAATCCTCAAACATGCACTATGAAAAATGTCCGAACATTTTTGTGTGCTTTAGAGACAGAACATTTTACATTTGAGGTCTCCGAAAACCCAGTTTCAAAACACACGAAAAGCTGTTGAAATTTCCAGGCAAGTATATACATGTTAAATGACAAGATATAGTGTTCAAATAGCATCAATTAAAAACTTCAGGTTTTTTATTTCTATATGACAATTTTTCGTGATTAAACAATAAGAACAAGTAGTCTGATGTCCTGTAATCATTACATTGTAATCACAGTCCCCTCTGTGCATCCTCCGACATGCCAAAAAGGGGGGCTGTAAAAAGAACAAAACCAATAAATATGAGTAAAGTAACAAAATAACTCACCTTATAAACACAAGGATTTAGGATCCTTTAGCATCTGCTGTTATTTTCAATCAATTCATCCAAAAAAATAAAATAAATACATAAATAAATAATAGATGTGCTTACAGTCTGAGGAGATTGTCCCCAACACCACAGATCGCACTCACAACACTGTCCAGTGATGCTGCATTTCCCTGCAAACGATCATCTCCTCCTCTCTCAGGCACCTCACAGCCATCACCTTCTCAAAGACCTTTCTCTTTGTCTGGAGGTCAGCAGCAGCTACAGTTTATCAACATCAGAAGGGAAAACATAATAGCATATTATCATTCAAGAACAGAACATCCAACTGCTGCTCAGATACTGGGAATTTGTTTAAACAGGATACATTTGAAATATTTATAAATGAAGAGCTTACATTCACTTGTGCTCTGCCAGGGCCAAATGTCGGTCTGGATGAGGGCATCACTGGACACAATTTGCTTTGTTGGTTCAGCAAGCTTGGTTCTTCTCATCTAAGATGACCTTGTGAATTCTTTGTCGCCTCTTGTTGCTATCTGTAAATAATCATAAAAAAGGCACACCTTCACATAATGTATATATTTAGATTAGAATCCACACTCTTCAATTTGTTTGCTAGAACATGCATCACATCCAGCTAAAACAAACCTGGATAAGATTTTATTCTGTTTACAAAGTAGCCGTACATGCACCAAACTGCAAAAGTATCAAACGGCCCATTTCAAAGAAACAGGGACATACCACTTTGTCTTTGTTTGTAAAGATTTTGTTTGCACTCTGATGATGGCGACAAACTCCTCTATTCGTGCCTGCAACGCTCCAAGGCTGCCATCGGTTTGATCAGTTTCTAAGTGAGAGGAATATTAATAAGAATACAGGATGAGTATAATACATAAAACTGATCACTCACATTCAGCAATCAGTCTTTGAAGCAGAATTTCCAGAGCTAGACTTTCCCTTTAAGGGGGGGCGGTACTTTTCACACAAATGTCATAAGTGTATTGTTTCATTTAAGTGGCTGAGACATAACTCCATGTGCCTTTCCAAGAATACTGTAGAAAAGCTGTACTACGTGTGCTATATAGGGTTTGAAATTATCACCAACCAAATGCAGGAAATCTAAACTACTATAACGCACACAAAGTTAACAACGCAGCGTATGCTGTACAGTGTAGCGAGCAATGCTCAGACCTCTACATTGGAGAGACCAAACAGCCACTTCATAAGCACATGGCACAACATAGAAGAGCCAAATCCAGGGGCCAAGACTCGGCTGTCCATCTCCATCTAAAGGACAAAGGTCACTCTTTTGAGGATGCCAACATTCACATTTTGGACAGAGAGGACAGATGGTCTTAAAGAGGAGTGAAAGAAGCCATTTATGTCCACTGTGAATGACCATCTTTGAACAGAGGCGGTGGTTTACGACACCAACTGTCTGCCATCTATAATCCAGTTTTGAGATCCTTCCCAGACGCCTTAAAGCCCACTCACATCCTGGGCCATCTGACTTCAATAAATAACATAATACGGTGGGGCTAGGTTTCACAATGGGTTCACCCAAAACCTTGGCTGATTGGGACCTACAACTGTTTTCACATCTTGGCTAATGATAGTGGATAAATGATGATAGAGGATAAATAGGGGGTCCATGTCCTTCTTGAGGGGACACTCCCATAGGGCTTAAAATCTGGGACTCTCCACCATTTGACCTTAGAACTGAAGAAGCTTTTCAGATGAGAAAAGATGAGATGAACATCTTCAGGGAAACTTAAAGTCCAGAGGCTTTTCTTTCCAAGCTCCTTAGACTTCGATGACCTGGATGACTGAGAACCTTCACAGACAGACTACCAAGTGTGATGCAGAGAGAATGAAAATAATACCATAAAAGAACATAATAACTCTCTTTGTTCAGCCTAATGTTACTCTACAGTTCTGTTGTACATCAGTGAGGTGTATGGACTGAACTACAGTGCAGTCTGTTATCATTGACTTGACAGATATTGATTATAAGACATCTGTAGCCTTCATGCGCTGCATTATCATGAGACAACAAGTACGTTGGTGTTCAGGTTTATAAAACCATCTTGTACAACAGCATTTCAATCCAGGTACAATCCCATTTGATCAAATGCAACAACTCTGCCACAAATTCTGCTTTTACAAGCCTTATGTTTCATTGTTGACACTGTCAGAAAGATATTAACTCTACCTTTAGTTCATTAATGAGGCCATGGTGGGTCCTATCATTGTATAGGTGTGCATTATATTGAGAGTCACCTTCAGCCCAGTTCTGCACATCAACCACCTATTGCTGTAGTGTGTTGTCATCCACATTTAGGCTCTCCACTTGTTCTCTAAGGATCCTCTGATCTAATAATACATTAATAAATGTCATTCACTTTGACATTTTTAGAGTACTGGTGCTTTTCCCCATTACCACACACATCAAAATTAGTGTTGAAAAACTTACCTTTAGATATCTCTGGCTCAAAGTGCAGCCCAGCTGCTTCACTTTCCTTTTGTTCCACCCCAAAGTCAGGTGGGTCAGCATGTCTGTTCACCCTGCATTTTAGTTAGTCTACAAATAATAATTAATCAGCAGGAAACTAAGTGGAATCTCACACACAGACACATTAGGACCACATTAGGCCACAGCAGGTGCAGCTCACCATTGAGAGGCAGCTGGCATTGAGAGGTTATAACGGCCTGTAGGACGGATAAGTTTAAGTTAATAAATTAAGTAACAGGTTAAGGTCAACAGCACCTACGCCACCAAGGAGCCCACAAGTATGTATGCCTGGCATGTATGTATGTCAGTACTAAGCAAAATATTTTGACCTAGTTTTATCTTTTTTTTCATGTTGCTTTCAAATCAGTCTGGTAAATCCAAATGACCTTTGATAGGTGCATATACCGTGGGCCAAGGGTAATTCCAAACAAGATAGCAATGCACAGTATGCACTAAAACCTGTAAACACGTCTATTGTGTATGTATTGTGTGACAAAAGGGCCACTTACCATTTATGGTTACAAGAGCCACTATTGCGCCAGGTGAACCCTCAACGTTACCTGCTGTGCAGCCACACACATCATCTGGCCTTTGCACAGGCAACAGCCGCACTAACATTAAAACACACAATATATATAAAAAGAATTGGAAGTCCACTGATACACAATAAATATACAATAACAGCACCCACTCATAGTGCATAGTAAGGAATGTATAGGACTTAAAAACTGTACCTATTTGCTGGTGAAACTCTGATGAAGGCTGCAAAAACCCTCCTGTTACTGCCTCTCTGTTGTGCAGGACAAAGCGTGTGTGAACTGCAATATCACAGTGGGCACAAAGGAATGGAAGAGGCAGTCAGTCCAGGCACCTCACAACAACTTGTTTGCCACACTGACACACACTGTGTGGCTGTGGAGCCAGAGGAGCTAACATATTGTCAATAAGACAAGGCCTGGCCTCTTTCTACTTTTGCAAGGACACCATGTTTCTGATTTCCCAGTGAGTAGCAGCCAACTCAGACGACGTCTCACAAGTCACAGCTGCATCCTCTTCTCCATCCTCCAACAACTGAAGGAGCTGCTGACGAAGCAACTCAGTTCCAGGCACTAACAGAAAAAAAACATTAAGAAATAAAGAAACTGCCACAAAGTGAACTAAATACTCTAGGCAGTGTGGCTTAGGTTGGAACAATGACCTTGTCCAGCTATGCCGTGGCTTTGGTGAGAGAAGCTTTGGTGCAGAAACTGATGAGTCAGTAAGATAACTAAATCAGTACCTAAGACTGAAGCTCCTTGAATGAGTTACTTCAATATGGCAGGGTGAAATGTCACTTTGATGCACCACCAGAAAACATGGATCAGGTAACCTGCATACCTGCACTTTAAAGAAACTGGAGAACCTGAAGGACACATGAACACTTCGAACAATCCACAGCTATGACAAGTGCACAGAAATCTGCAGTAACTCCACATTTAAACATGTTCAGTTGCTTCATTCAACAACCTGTCTTTAGATGAGTGACTGTGACAGCATAAAACTTTTTTCTCACCTTCCTTTTTACTCCAAACCTGGAAGCACACACGACACAGGAAATATAATCAGATCTCTGACAGTGAAGACAAATAAACGATCTCGACTTAGCTCTGCTAATAATGACTCAGAGAAACAAAAATGTACATGTGTGTGTGCAGATTATTTATACACTTATTCACAAAAAAGATTACATTTGTTCATTTTTCATTCACCAGTTCACTAAACCAGTCTTGGCTACATAAAAATGCACAATAAAGCAAAACTGGAGAAACCAATAGACATTTTTAATCCTTCTCTTATATGGTAAATGGACTGGTTCTTATATAGCGCTTTTCTACTCTTCTGAGCACTCAAAGCGCTTTACACAACTTGTGCATTCACCCATTCACACCCATTCGCACAAGCACATTGTTCTAAGTGTTCTAAGTGCTTTCTAAGAAGCATTCACACACATTCATACTCCGATGGATGCATTGAAAAGCAATTTGGGGTTAATATCTTGCCCAAGGATATTTGGCATGCAGACTAGGGGAAGCCAGGAAACCTGGCAACCTTCCTATCAGTAGATGACCTGCTCTACCGCCTGAGCTACAGCCACCCCTATATATGTTCTCATTTTATTTTTACCTATAAACTGAAGCACAAGCGTAAAGACACACAGACATTTGAATCTGTCTGAATGTAAAGATCTTATCTCTCAGTCTCGTTTCTTCTTGAGTTTCTAACAAAAAAATGTATTGATTTGCTGTAATTACACTGTAACATTACTTTTTCATTGTGAATTTCAGCCTCCTTTTTCACATTTCTGCTGCTATTCTTATGCAATCAGACTGTCACAGATTTCATGTTCCTCATTTGTTACCAGCTAGAGTTGGTATTAATTAATTAGGTTGGTTCTCAGGAAGCTATGGTGTTAAATCCTTACCTCCCTGCTTTATATTTTGCTGCATATTTCGTATACAGCACCTCCTTCTGAACGAAAAGGGATTGTTACAACAACGAATCCAGAAAGAAAAAAATCCTAAAACAATAGAGGCAATATCCTTGTTAGAACTGGCCGATTTATTTATGTCCTCTTTTATGGACATTTGTTTTTGTTCTAGGGATTGAAAGATTCTATGGGCTCAAATATTTATGACCACAATTTGAGCCCATATCGAATCCGTATCGTCGATACCACTCTGAATTTTACCTGGTATCGGATCGGAAAGGAAATCAGTGGTATGCACATCACTAGAAACAACGGTCTGGAAACACCTTACGAGTTCTCGTGGTCTCGCGGGATTTCCCAGCGTTGCCTAGCGACGTGACTCTCAATCGGTTCCGCGAGGGCTTTTCTGGCTTTCAGAAGCATTAATGTTTTCTGGAAGTGTTTGTTATGCGCAGAGACACTCTTCAGTTTTCAAGTCTGCTGCTGCTGGCATATTATTATTTTTTTAAGTGACATCTAAAAATGTCTTTTGTAGTTGCTCAGTCCCATTTCATTTTCGGTGTACGGACTGGTGTGAGGAACAATTTGTGTTTCTTTGACGAGCAAACCGTCGTCTTCCCCAGCGGAAACAGCTGCGTGTGTTTCAACACTGTCCAACGATGGCAGCGGTTCATTTCAGGTGCGCTCATTTTTAGATGTCTAAGTCATAACTAACTAACATAAGTAACCTAAATTTCTACCCTGGTGGTGCTCTTGATATAAGTACGAAAGTTGTTTTTTTTTAGTATTTAACAGCATTTATTTCTGTTGGTGTCGTCTCTCCAGGCTCAGAGAGAAGTCAGGGAATGCGTGCTATGACCATCAGCTCCAACAGACGCTACCTGGCAGTGTCAGATTATGGAGAGAGAGCCACCGTCACTGTGTTTGACCTGCAGCATGAGCAGGGCAGAAAGAGAAAGGTTTTGAGTGCAGGAGACATGTCTGTTCAAGAGTTTATCTGCATTGCTTTCTCTCCTGATTCCAAGTACCTGATAGGCCTGACAGGGAGCCCCGAGTGGATGCTGATCCTCTGGCTTTGGGAGAAACACAAACTCCTGGCAACACTGAAGACAACAAACACAAATAATCCTGTCACCCAGGTGAGTCATCTGTGCTGCATCAGTGAAGCTTGTATAAATGCAGGCATACACATGCTGAACACGTTATTATTATAGTAACTGTTTCTCATCAGGTCAGCTTCAACCCTTACAGCAACACACAGCTCTGTGTGAGCGGAACCGGTGTTTGCAAGCTGTTCCGCTACTCAGAGGGGGCCCTGAAACCAAGCAGTGTTGCAAAGGTTGAGTCCATCAATTTCCTGTGCCACACCTGGGTGTCAGAGCACAGGGTGATCGCTGGCACAGACACTGGCAGACTGCTGGTGTTTGAGTCTGGAGACCTGCGAAGAGAGATCAGCATGACTTGTGTGCAGGGCCAGCCTGCCAGGTGAGAAAGCTGGACCACATGAACTGGTGCTATTTTACATGAAGCAGCCTCTGTAACTCATCTCCACCCCATGCTGTTCCTGCCATTTTTGACCCAATCAGGGTCAAGTCCATAATCATAATGGTGAATAATCTGACCTCAAAACCAACTAATTTTATTGAATTCTGTCGGTTGTACCCCAAAAATATCTAGCATAGAGCTTTTCATGGCTACCAAAAGCACCTGCTAAACTGGGCAGATGGGCAAATATAAATGATTCCTGGTGTCTAACTTCATTGTTGTCCAACAAATACACGCCGATGGATTAAATAAAGACTTTAAATGTCTGAGCAGCTAGTATCACTCATAACGTGTGGCAATGATTTAAAAAAGTAGTGGAAAAATTGGCAGACATGTTAAAACATGGAATGGAAAAGCGTATAACAAATGATAACCAGCTGATCTCAGACCAGATGAATGGGTTCACTGTGGTCACTGCAGCGATCCATCTTTGATGAGTGATGTTCTTGCTTATACCCGCTTCACTCTGCACAGGCAGGTGGAGGTAAAGAAGATCAAAGATGCTAATGTGAATGAAGGTCCCTCTGTCCCTTCCATCACAGCAATCCTGTCCTACTCCAAAGGCTTTGCATGCTCTAGAGGTCCTGGCACCGTTTTTCTGTTTGAGCAGACAGATGAGAATGGTTACAGAAAGACCAGGGAGATAAAGGTAAATGTTCAAGCTTTATTTCAGAAAAGGTGGAAAGTGAAGTCTTTGTGTGCACATGGGTATGCTTGTGTCAGATCCCTCTAGATGCATACTGCAGCGGTGTGACCTTGGCAGAATACCAGCAGATTGACACCATATGCATCAGTCCAGCAGAGGAGACTTTGGCCATCAGCACAAACCGAGGACAGCTGTACAGTGTCAGCCTGTCCTCTGTGGACATGAACAAGGTGCTCTGCAGTTACACCTACCAGCACCACCAATGACGGGGTTCATCATTTGTATAAGTGAAATTACTGCATCAACTGTCCTAGCTGGTATTTTATTTTCTTCCACATGCCCCCATCAATTCAGATTATGTAGAGCTGTTTGCTACATCCATTCTCACACTGACCTCCTCTGTACTTGAAACATTACTATAGTAGCTGGTCGGCAGTCAGAAATACATACATATTATTTTGCTGTTTTACTTTTTCTTCTATGTATGATCTCACTTCCTGTTGGGTCTGTGTTTCCACAAGCCCCGCTAATTCTAGAGACTTATTCATCATGAAGAAAACAAGACAGTCGATCGATCAAACACTTGCGCAAGGGAGGCCTGTGTCCACCACGAAAATGACCTCTACCACGACCTCCCTTGCTGCCCTTTTTATTGAGACACAGTTCACACAAAACACGTCAGAACAAAGCCACGCCCCCTTGGTTCTGAGACAAAGCATTTGTATGTATATGTGTGAACTTCTGTAAGAAAGTGTGTGTGTGTGTGTGTGTGTGTGTGTGTGTGTGTGTGTGTGTGTGTGTGTGTGTGTGTGTGTGTGTGTGTGTGTGTGTGTGTGTGTCAGACCTCCTGCTGACCAAAGGGTCGTAAACCCAGGAAGCTTACAAAAAAAGAAACAGATCTTTCAGATAGGATGTATCTACAATAAAACCTCCCCGAGCACAGAGTGGTTGGAGAGGTGGTCAGGATCAAAGGAATGGCTTTGATCCTACTGCTTGAACTAAGACTGTACAAATTTAAGAAACACAATGGCAACATTCAACAATTAGACTTAACACTTCCTCTTCTTTTTTTTGGTGGATCAATTGTGCTAATTTCCAGTTGGATATTTTTAACAGTCTTTATATGCTGTAGCAAAGAAAACAGTAGCGAAGTCTTGTGAATGAAAAGAAAAAGGTCAATCCAAGAAACATGGAAAACAGTTCAAATAATCCAGCAAAAAATAATTTTGTCTTTATTTGCAGCTCCATATTTTTATTCATGGACTTTGTTAGAGTAGTTGTCTTATACTAGGCCTCGATACATCCCCTCAGTTCATTTTTTATCTGAAACAAGCTTCTCTGCCTTTAAGTTAGTTCTCTAAGGTAACCTTTTTACAGATATTTCCTCTCTTTGACATCATCTAGAGTAGATGTGGCCCACATGAGGTCAGTGGTAGATTAGGATTTAAATGTAAAGACATTGCACCCTTTGATAAACTCCCCATCAGAATTGATTTGAGAATATAGGCTGAACTCAATTCTGATGTAGCATGGCCCTCCACAACAGTGCCAGTTTCTCATGTGGCCCCTTGAAAAGTTAATTGCCCATCCATTCTCTAGAGAAAAAGGGTAAAAAAAAATTTTGTTGTTGTTTTCTCCTTCTCTTCCTTCATTGTCTTCTTTCTGTTGTCTACCTCCACTCTCTTTTTTTCTCCACTTGTTTAAGGCATCAGAGTTCTCTTTAGATGTTTAAAGTTATCTTTGCAACTCCATTAGGAGGATAAACTACACTTTGAGTTCCTGTCCCAGTCCTTCCACTCCAGCTCCATCACTGGTTTGTCCATCTGCATACGCAAGCCCCTCGTAGCCACCTGCTCTCTGGACCGCTCTGTCCGCATCTGGAACTACGAGACAAAGTAAAACACATACACACAATTCCTTTTATAGATATATATCAATCAGTTTTCGTCAGGTTGATACAATATAAAACTGCATAACAGAATGACATGTCGTCTTTCTGAGCTCTTGCTGTTCTCTCTGTTTTGTCTCTAGAGTGTTGGAGCTGTGCAAGGAGTTCCAGGAGGAGGCGTACAGCGTGGCACTACATCCCACAGGCCTCTTCATCCTTGTGGGGTTTTCAGACAGACTCAGGCTGATGAACCTGCTTATTGATGACATCCGCACCTTCAAGGAGTTCACTGTGCGCAGCTGTAGAGAGGTAGAGGTTGCTTTGCATTTGTGTTTGCAGTAAATCTGAACAGCCAATACTGAAATAATCAGAGTATTACTAAATTCAAGGGTGAAATGATTGATCTTTACCCCCTTCTGTTGTGTCTCATCCAGCTGTGTTCTGTAAATCCGTAAATACTGAATCCTGGGTTAGCGTTTTCAGCATTTACTGCGATATCTGATAATTCATCTTAAAG
The DNA here is from genome assembly GCF_057381845.1 of Rhamphochromis longiceps. Classification (NCBI taxonomy): domain Eukaryota; kingdom Metazoa; phylum Chordata; class Actinopteri; order Cichliformes; family Cichlidae; genus Rhamphochromis; species Rhamphochromis longiceps. The sequence continues at coordinate 6,562,080 of NC_140561.1, forward strand.
TGGAGCATTATCACATTTTCCACTCAAAACTTTTGCGCTTGGACTCTGTCTTTGTCTCCTTCACTTTTCAGTGTGCTTTTAGCAATGGTGGCCACATGTTTGCAGCTGTCAATGGAAACATCATTCAAATCTATTCTGTCACCTCTTTTGACAATATCCTTAATCTGAAGGGCCACAATGGAAAGGTGAGTCAGCTGGAGTATGTGTTACAGAGGAGTCCCAGTGCTTATTTGTCATTCTTATTTACTGGTATTTCAATTAACAGGTGTGTCGGATTGAATGGAGCCTGGACGACAGCCGGGTCGTGTCTTGTGGGGTGGATGGGGCAGTGTACGAGTGGAACACGCAGAGTGGCAAGCGGGAGTCAGAAAGCGTCCTAAAGTCCTGTAGTTATACAGGTGTGGCCTTCTCCTCAGACTGTAAGACCATCCTGGCTGTGGGAACAGACCTCACTCTGAAGGAGATCCAAGACTGTCAGGTTAGCAAGCACAGCTGACTCCTGGATTTGTTCTTTTAAGTTGCTGCAAATCAACAAAACATCTCAAGCAGCAGCAATGTTGTTTTTTCTTTCTTTTTTTTGTTTAAAAAAAACTGGGTTTATTGTTATATCCTATCCACAGGTACTGAGGGAGGTTCCAGCTGATGAGACAGCTCACACTGCTCTTGCAGTGTCCCATTCTGGTAGAGTGGTCTTCACCGGGACCTCCAGTGGGACTGTAAGGGCCATTAAATACCCATTACCTATCCAGAAGGAATGGATGACATACCAGGCTCACTCTGGGCCTGTCACCAAGGTGAGCAGAAGCACTGATTTGCTCTGATTGAGATTTGCACTGATCAGAATACTTTATTGATCCCTAGGGGAAATTATGTGTATTAATGTGATGTGAGATTGATATACACACAATCTCACATCGTGTATGAAAAAAATCGATTGACTATGATGCTGATCATTCAGACGCAAAGAGTCCACCCACTAAAACATGTGTGTCCTCAGATGGTGATCACGTATGATGATCAGTTCCTGCTGACAGTGTCTGAAGACGGCTGTCTGCTGATTTGGAAAATCATCGATAAGGAAGGCAGAGGTCTAAAGAGCAACAAACACATAGTCCACACGGAAGAGATCCTTATCACCAAGTCAGACCTGGAGGAGAAGGTGAGTAAGTGCATAGTGTGACACCCCCCTGTTGGTCTTGTTCCTAAAGCATTGTAAGTTCTTGATCCTGGACCATCAGTGCAAGTGGTCAGTTATGTGTTTGTAATGTTATAGCTTTGGAACATCACTCAGTGCAACACTCAGTGCATCATGGGAAGTCTCCAGCAGCCTAGGCCTATTTCAGCATAACTAAGGATTCAGGGTCACCTGATCCAGCCCTAACTATATGTATCCTATGTATGTGTATATTTCATCTAAAAGAAAAGTTTTAAGCCTGATCGTAAAAGTAGACAGGGTCTCTGAAAGCTGAAGCCTCTGCCCCCCAGTCTACTTCTACTTCCTAGAAGGAACAATCCTTAGTGCTGTACTGCATGTGAGGTTTGCCAGATGAAGCCTCCCCATACATGGCTAGCGCATCCATCCATGCATACTTACATACACACACGTAGATACAGAGGTGGCAAAAGTACAGATATTTCGTACTTAAGTACAGATACTAGTATCAAAAAAGCCTGTTTTAAAAATGTGAGGAGTAGAATGTAAAGATATTTGATTAAAATGTAGGGAGTAAAAGTAAACAGCTGTCAGAAAAATACCTACTCAAGTAAAGTATAGATACCTGAAAATTCTTTTCAAGTACAGTAACAAAGTATTTGTACTTTGTTACTTTTCTTTTAAGTAACAAAGTATTTGTACTTTGTCATGTTGTTCAGTAATAACATGCGCCGTTAAAATTGGGCGCTTTTCCTTCCTTTTTAGTTTCAAAACACGAAGGGTGTTTGTTTCACTTTAAGGTTGGATTAAGAATTACTGTGTGAGGAACGGTTTCACTTTTGACTAGGGAAATAATATGCTTACTTTTGGGTTTATGAGAATTGAATTACAGTGAGAAGGGGATCTTCTGAATGCGCAGGTTGTTTGCTACTGTGAGACAGTGGAGAGAACTTACGAAGTTACCTTCTTTCACCAATTAAGAGTGGAAGATCTCGTAACATTCTGGTGGAGATGCCGGGGTAAAAAGAGTGAGTTCGGACGAGGAAGTCCGAGAAAAGGACACCTTGAGTTGAGCAAGGTGTTTAACTGACTCAGGATTTCAGAGAATCGAGTCAGCTGTGATCTTGAGTTCTGATGGTAAATTGATTTTAAAGGAAAATCAATGTTTACTATGATGAAGTAATTCTGATGATATTACTAGATGTGCTGTGATACCAGTGAAGAATAAGTTGTGTACATGAGGATACACAATTGTGTTGAAGATTACTGGACCCGGCGAGGTCCATTTGATGAAGTTCTTGGGCAGATAAATGACAAACAGTTCTTCAAGTGTGTGGAGAATTTAAAAAGAAAAAACTGAACTTGCAGGTTCTCCGTACTGTGTGGACTTATATCAGAGTTATAAGTCCAAAGGTTATGCCCTGGAGGCCAAGAGTTGTGTTTAAAGAAGAACATGACTTAGAAAAGGACATTTAAGGTCACATTTTGTCTAAGATGGGGAGAATTGTCCCATATGTGTTTATTTCTCTTCTCTTTTAAGAGGACAGACGCAGTTACTGAGTGTTGTCTACTTCCTCTTTCTGATTCTTGAAAGCATGTTTGATAAAATACTCTTAGGAAAGCGTATTTTGAGTGATTCTAAGTGTGTGAATGTTGTGAGTACTCGATTTGAATGATTCTGTGTGATTTATACAAAATAATAAATAACTAATAAAAACTCATAGGCGAGTGTGTGAACAGAGGAAGTCTGAGAGAGAAGTGTGTGCGTAGGCAAACTGCAGAGTGTGTGCGTGGAATAAGGGTGTATTGTTTTTACATCAAGATTTAGTAGAACTAAAGTAGAACGTCACAAACAAACAGATAAAAAAAGTAAAATAAAGAGAGAAAATAACTGACAATTACATTAATGAATAGAAAACACACATACACAAAGTGCCATATGTGAAAATTATTTTAGGAAAGAATCAGAAGTTCTATGTCTGCTTATAGCTATTAAAAATGTACGATTAACTGTGACTAATGTCTGGAACCTATTTTAATCTGTATTTGACGCCATGGGGGGGCGTGTACCCCACTGCTTTATAAGTGTCCACAACATGTATTTTGGTCAGAAGACATATGTTGATGTTTTCTCCGGGCTGTTAATAAACTCATCGTTTGATTGCACTTTTCTGGGGCTTCCGTGGTTTGTGACACTGCTCTACATTGATCGATTTCGCGACAGCTTTGGTGGAGGATGCGGGCACCATCAGTCACCCTCAGAGCACAAATCTTGAGCTTGGGGATATCCTGAATCCTGACATCATCAGTGACTGTTCCCACGATGACAGTGATTTTGTTCTCACGGCCGGGAAGCTTCATCTTACGGATCAGGCGGGAGACAGCAATGTTGGTTCTGCTCATGAACAGCCTCTGTTGGTTTGGATGTTCCCAGCTCTGTACATACGACCATTTTCGGCTTCTTATGATGCCCCAGCAACCAGGACCAAGCTAAGGTCCTGGTTGCTGGGGCAGCATCTCAGCAGAGACCTCACTCTCACCACTAATCCTGGTCTTTCGGGGACCTTGAGGTGTTCCCAAACCAGATGTAACTTCTCCAGCATCTCTCTTCAGCCTTTCTCTCTTTAGTACATGCCTGAAACACCTCGTTTAGGAGGCCTCCTGGTCAGATGCCTGAACCACCTGAGCTCACTTCTTTTGATGTGATGAAGTAGTGGCTCTACTTGGACTTCCTCCTACATGAACAGGCTCCTCACCGAGCCTTTGGAGGAAGCTCATTTGCACTGCTTGTATCCATGGTCTTCAACCACTACACACAACTTGTGGCTGTAGGTCAGGGTGGGAATGTAGGTGAGCCAGTAAATCGACAGCCTTGCTTTCACACGAAGCAGAGTCTGGGGTTCACATTACTGCAGACGCTACAGCAATCTGTTCTTTCCAAGTAGTATGAGGTACACTTCATGTGTTTATGTGTCTGGTTTAAGTTATTTATGTACGACACTTTAGAAGAAAGCTAAAAGAATTGCAACAAGGTGACAACTGTCATGTTATGGTTAAAAGAAGAGGTATTGAATGTATGTTCCTGCGTCTACTTTCAGACCCAGCACATGCTGGAGATGAAGATGCAGCTGGAGGAGCTGCAGATGGAGAATGAGTACCAGCTCCGCCTGAAGGACATGAACTACAACGAGAAGCTCAGAGAGCTGTCTGACAACTTTGTCCAGCAGATAGAATCTCTGAAAACATCCCAACAGGTGTGCCTCTGTTACACGAGAGCTCAGCTTCACATAGATTTACAACTTAAAGGTCAAAATGTCTTCCCAAGACTAGCAATCATCAGTGGGTGACTTTTGACGTTGATTAATTGAGTCAGTAGCTGCTGCCCTTGATGAATCAGGTATCCTGCTTTTACTGCAGGCCATGAAGACAGAGATGGAAAAGCAGGAATGTGAGAATCAGCAGAATTCTGCAGAGCTTATTATGAATCATTCGAAAGAACTGAAGGATTTAGGTAACAGGAGAACAGGATCAGCACAATCTGTTATCTTTATTTTTGTAAGTGTTTGGTGTTCATACTCTTTTAATCACACACAGAGCTATCATACAGCCAGAAGCTGATTGTGGAGCACGAGAAGTACCAGGATCTTCAGCAAAAACATCAAAGAATGCAGGAAGACTATGAGAAGCAGCTCAAGTCTGCAGAGGACAGAAAAATCCAAGCGGTGGAGGAGCTCACAAAGATGTACGAGGCCAAGCTACAGGAGAAGGCCGAGCTCCTCGCTCAGGTCAGTAATAAGGAGCAGGAAGAGGAGGTGGTGGTAAGTTAAATGGTGCAGCAGTTGAATGAAACCGGTAATCTTTCGTTTAGTGTCAGGAGGACACCGAACAGAAGATTAGTGTTTTTAAAGCAATCATAAAGCAGGCTGAAGAGGACGAGGAGAGGAAGATTCTCGAGATCCAGACCAATTATGAGAAGAAAATGAAAACTGAGAAACAGACCAATACAAATCTGAAGGGAAAAAATAGCATCATGGCACAAAAGGTGAACAAAGCTTCTGTTATTCACTGAATGTTTGGTTCTGTTGCAGAGCATCAGCTCTGTCTCCTGTCTGTCTGCTCACATCAGCTGCTGTTCTCTGTGTGTCTTCTCTTTGGTTGGTTGGACGCTGGTGTGTTCACAGTTCATCAGTCTACAGAAGCAGATTGATGACAGGAGCGCTGATATAAACAAACTGAAGCAAGAGCGGCAGAGGCTGCTTGGGCTGATCCGCTCCCTGGAGAGTGACATTGAAGACCTGAAGAGGCAGATCTCTGGACATGAAAAGACCAGTCAGGACAAGGTGACCAAGATCAGAGCTGTCATTTCCTGTCAACCAAACGTCCACTTAGCAGAATTTTAAACAGTTTTACATTTTGAAGCCTCGACGTTACACATATGGAGTCAGAAGTGACGACATTCATTAACTTATCATTTAACACTAGCTTTAACTCCATAAAGCATAAAGTGACATTTTAATGATGAGTTTTGACACCCAGCTGATAGAAACAAATAAGATTTGGGGACTTCTCGCCCCCTCGAGTTCCTGCTCTTTGTTGTGCTCAGCAGTGTTGGTCAAGTTACTTGAAAAAAGTAATCAGTAACTAATTACTGATTACTTCCCCAAAAAAGTAATCCTGTTACTTTACTGATTATTTATTTTCAAAAGTAATTAATTACTTAGTTACTTAGTTACTTTTTAAAAACACGATTTACAACCTGACGAGGTGATAAAGCGATAGATCTTTCAGCCCAATTCTACTTTTTCTGCATAATCCATCATACAAAATGTAATCAGATGGAAAAGTCTCTTTTTAAAACTTGTTTTATCAGTTTTAATCTTTTAACTTTATGCATCAAGCAAAAATTTAATTATATGCAACATTCTCTGAGTTGAATAAATGAGTTTAACATTTAAACCTATTTTCTGCACATTCCAGCTCATAAAATAAAATATTTTTTGTGTTTACACTCACTCTTTCAAATAGATGCAAGTAAAACACAGCAGAACATAAATAAAGTCAAAGACTCAGCGGTCCTGTTGCTCTATTTTCACCTGTAAAGCAGGACTGGGGGTAGGCGGAGGTTTACCCTGGTGCAGGTGTGCCGCGGTCAGTGGAAGAATCCGCGAGTTTCTCTGTGAGTTTCCCATTACAGCGTTGCGCACTCGGTGCTTGCTCGGAAGTTTAGGGGTTTTTTTCGCTGTAAAAAGAAGTTTTCTTCCCACGCACGATGGACGCTAATGTTTTTGTCACTTTTTATGGAATCAAACTCAAAGTAAGGTCAGTACTTCCACGCTTTAAACGCTGCACGCTCATACTCTCTCCCACAATCGATATGTGATCCATTGTTGCTCTGCACACAGCTGTTGCCACTAACGGCGCACTCGCTTACATCACTGTCGTGAGACATTCTCGCAAAAAATCACGGTTTTAGTAACGCAGTAACGCAGCGTTCCTACGGGAAAGTAACGGTAATCTAATTACCGTTTTTGCAATAGTAATCCCTTACTTTACTCGTTACTTGAAAAAAGTAATCAGATTACAGTAACGCGTGTTACTGCCCATCTCTGGTGCTCAGTGCTCACTTATTTGTTCCTCAAGTTTTTCTGCTTCTTTGTACTTTCCTTCATGACCATCCTGACAGCTTCACAGATCTCCCTCCAGGAATTTGCTGACATTTATGAGTCATTATAGATGAGATGATGATTGCGTTGAAAAATAGCCAGAAATACACAGGACGAACAGGCCAGTCACAACAGCTGTGGGCTGCGTTGATATGTCTTCTGGTTCTACAAAGGAGTGCGTCAGGTTATGTTGTAGGTTTATTGAAGGGTGTCAGAGGGGTTGCAGTTGTGATGCAGGTGCAGTGTAGATTTCTCAGCGAAGCTTAAGTGCTGTGTTACTGTGCATACATTTATGGGACTATGAGCATATTATAAGCATATAAGTATAATATAAGCATATTTTAAAGCGCTGGGTTACTGAAAGACAGACAAGTTTTCCTACAATGCACTTCAACTCTGAGCTCTTCTCTACATTAGCTGTAAAATTGTACTGTCTAATTCAGTTTGACTACATGACATATGGAGACTGATCTGGACCAGATTCTCTTGACATTGTTCAGAATTCATGTATGAAAACCTTTGAACTCTAAAACCGTTCAACCTGTTCATGTTCTCACAGGATCACATTATCTCGTGCTTGAAGAGAAAGAATCAGGAACTGGAGAAGTTAAAGTTTGTTCTTGAATTCCAGCTGAATGAGTTAAAGCAGAAAACTGAGCCTCTGCAACATGACATCAATGTGAAGAAGGAGCGGATCAGTCAGGTATGTGAAAGATGGAAAAGCTTAGCACTGTGTTAACACATGGTTAGAAAACATATGTGGAGACTGTTGAATACATAAATGTAGATGATTCATAAGGGTTCCTGTACATTTTCTTGCCATTTGAATAGTGTTGAGTTAAAAAGTTAGACAGAAATAAAGTTTGCTGTGCTCGGTTGACCTTGTTTTAATTGATCTGATAGGACTGCATTAGCAGTCAAGTTAAAACAGTGTCAACACTACCAGTTACAGTGTCGTGCTATTTCTCGTGTTCGGCAGCTGGAGGAAGAGCTGATACAAACCGACAAGAGCAATGCTCAGCTGAAGCTCACCGTCTCTGAGCTGAAGCTCAAACTGAAGACCAGAGACAAAGAGATGTGCAAAGAGAGTCAGAAGGTCAGTAAACAAACAACGCTTCCTTTTTAAAGTAAAGAGGCAAAACTACATAATCTGTGTCATTGTGCAAATAATTGTGGACCTAACTCTTTTGAGAAAGAAGTGGCATTCAGAGAATCTTGAATTGAAGTCTAATGGAGAAATCTGCAAAGAAAACTTTTTAAACCCACTGGGCCAGAATCAAAATCAGCAACTCTTTTTTTTTAAATCAGATTTGAGGTACTGCTAACATTAATGCCAAGTGGCAAGATTAGGTCCTAGAAGGACTTTGGCTCCACCCAAAAGCTCTTGCTTACAAGTGGCAGCCAATCAGAGGAAATGTAGGGTGGCGGAAACTAAAACCTGTTTCAGACACAAGGTGAACAGCTGCATGAAGGCCAAGTATAAGGTAAATGATGATTGTTTTTAACTGTGAATCTACTGGGCTACATGTACTGTAGTAAAATCGAGGAATAAAAATATGAAGCTGGAAGTGAGCAGAATAGATCCTCTTTAAGCTTTGAGGATAAAAGTGTAATAAAAATCATTCCTTTTTTAATATAAGAATGGGCTTCTCTTGTTTTTTGTTGTCAGGTCAAAGATTTGGAGACGCATCTCCAGCGATTGAAATCAGACCTGCACAACTGTGTCGGCTTCATCCAGGAGCCTAAAACTCTGAAGGACAACATACAGATGATATACGCTCGATATGTCCAGCAGACTGAAAGGGTAAGTGTGCTAAGAAATACCCCAAGAGCTGCCTGGATGCTGGGAGGGCTTGAAATCAAACTGTCAAGTGTATGTCCCGTTTGAAAGGTGGAGAGAACCAATGCAGATGATACTGTTCAGAAGGCGCTGCGTCACCAGTGTGATCGACAGGAGAGGACAGTAAATGGCCTCAAAATGAGGCTGGTCAAATCTGCAGAGGAGCACGAAAAGGTCTACACCAAAATCATGAAGGTTAGTCATTACCCAGATCACAACAGTACATTGGCATTAGTCATTAACAATGCAACTCTGAAGTCTTAACATATCCTGTATGACAGAGTGTGAAAGTGTAATGTGGAGTAAAGACCTGCTGAATTGATAGTTATCTAGCCACGACTTTGGACTTTGCAGGAAAACATGACTCTGATTGCTGAAATCAACGAGCTGCGGAAGGAGCTGCATTTGGCCAGGACTCAGGCTAAAGACGTCAGAGCTCAGCTGGCTCTCTTAAAGAAGCCCAAGAAGTCACAGCCCATCTTAGAAGAAGCAGCCTACCAGGAGCCCAAACAGCTAGGAGTCAGCTGATCGTCTTTTACCTCAGCAATAGCTCTGCAACTAACACACAGCAGCAGATACACATGAAAATCATATAAGAAGAAAGTTGTTAGTAAGATTGTTGTATTCACTTTGATAATGAACGTGTGGATTTGTATGTTACCATAGCAATTTACTGCAGAAAACAATCACATTGATAAAGGTTTGATCACTGACCAGTGAACCTGTTCTCATTTCCAGGAAGTCAAATACTGATGTTTAGCCAAAGACGCTGGTGTCTCCAATGTATACAAAAGATGTCCTTTAGCAGTGGCCCTGTGTAGTGAGGCGAGTCTTATTCCTCATGTCACAACTGCAATATATATATATATCATTTTCATTTTTAACCTAAACATGTAGTTCTAGTGTCTAAACCAGAGAAAATAAAAACAAAATTGAATGTTGAGTGAAAGGACACAAACCAATATCTCCAGGTTCTTGTCATTCCTACCATCCTATCTACTTGTGTGCTCTTTAAAACAGGTATCATAAACATCAGCTTTATAGCAGCCATGCAGATATTGTTTCTAAAATAATTTCTTAACCATCTATAGATCTGCTGCAGCCTCACAGTAACCATCCACATGTTCAGATGGTTTACAAATCTTCATTTCTCTGCACTTTGCAACTTCTCCCCTCTTATTGGTGAGCGCTTAAGAAATTATTTGTGTATTCATTGATGTTCCTCAACCACAGAAATTCCCAACAGCCACACAATATTTACATTCTGGAATTAACACTTCAATGGATAAGGCTACATTTCCGCTGTTAAAGCTAGTCCCTCCATGGTGTCCCAGCACCACACGTGTTAGTTTAGTTAAAACATACACGTGCTGTTGGTCTTGCTTATGCAGCATCTACATCAGCTCTGCGTATTTTGCACATATGAAATCAATGGTAAGGTGATGTGACTTTTATACATTTTACATCAGATAAAAACTTTATTTGTAAGATTCAGATAATTATTTATTAAAAGCTAGACATTTTAAATGAGAATAAGAAAGAAAACTATTCCTTTGTGCCCGTCTTTCCCTGTTTATGCCCTACCTGACATCCACTGGTTTCCTCTTTCTGGCGCAAAGTGGGCGATAAACAAACGAGAGACGGGACGTGCGACAGAAAAGCTGATCAGCTGATCATTGATCAGTTTCATGATTGAAGTAGCAACAGGAGAGGGAGAGGAGAAGAGGCAGCTGTCCAGCGTAAAGACGCATTCTAGGCTAAGTATGGGAGAAATCTCATTCCTTTTCATCTCAGTACCGTGATGAAATTGCTTTCAGGACCATTGCCCAAGCAAGGGGGAGGGTGCATCTGACCTCGGCTGTAATTGGTCCAGCCCAGAGTTGATTAACCAGTTGTCCAGTCCACCACCTTTCATTGTTCATACCGTTACAAACAACATTGCCCCATAAAAACGAAAAATCACCGGTGGGCTGATGGCCAGTCCAGCTGTGTGAGGTTGTATTGTACTAGTCGGTCGATGTTTGACATCAGTCGTCTTCCTGGACTGGTTTTATTTATGTGTCAAAATTCAAGTTCATTAATGTACAAACTTTATTTATAGAATTTAAACACTCAGAAAGACAAAGTCAAGAGTAAAAAAACAAAAACACCCGACAGATTAGTAAATACAGGTTTTCAAAAAAAAAAAAAAAAAAGGGAAAAAAAGAGAGAGATTAGAAGTTTGCAGACATCTTGGTTAGACTGAGTTTCAGGTCCATGGTGTGCATCTCAATCCTCTTGTGGAGCTCATCCATGGATGTGGACAGTGTGTCATAGAGGGCCTGGACACAGAAGGGGATCGTGTTACTCTCAAACTATGAATGAACAGCGAGCAGACGGGAGCTACCTGTACCTGAGCCTTCTCTGTCTCTTTGCTGCACACGTCTCTCAGGCTCTTAATGCTGGTCTTCAGCTTCTGCGTCTCAGCGGAGATCTCTTGGATTTTGTCAGCCATGTCCTCACGCTTCTGGTGGATTTGGTCACACTGCCTGCAGAAAAGTTAAGTTTGGTTTTTAATATGTCAGTTTATCACATTTAAGTCTTTCGGAAATACAACGCTCTTGTGAATCTACCGCATCAGGAATCTTGCAGTTTATTAACTCCACTAAAGTTAATACCCCAACACTTCCTGAACGTGCTGCTCCTTCATCTCTCTCTTCTTCTGCCTGCGGATGTTCTGTTTGCACTCCTTATCCTGCTTCATGCCCAAAGCTCGCTTCAGCTGGCCTTCCTCCATGCACAGGTTCTTCAGCTCCTTCTGCTTCTTCTCATACTGAGCCATCAACTCCTGGTGCTACTCATTCACACAAACCACATGGATACACAAATCAATGATCAACTGCACTGTTGAGTTTGAACTATAAACACAAGAATTTTATTTTATTTTTTTAAAAGCTAAATGACTTTATCTCCTATAATATAATAATATAGTGGTATATAAGGACTATATAGTGGTATATATAGCCCTTTGGCTGTGTCACATCAGCTCAGGTCAGAGAAGATTGAAAAGAGTCAAAAGCAAGTACAAATATGATTTTGGGCCTCGGTGCAGCTCAATCGTTCATCCTCTCTTTTGAAAAAAGCTGTATTAGTTCCTCTGTTTTATCCCTCACAAACAGCAGATGGATGGCGCTTCTGTGCTCATTGTCAGAAAATGCACAACTACAGGGCACTTGGGTAAGTACCAAAGTAAGCAAAGTGTCTTCATATTACTTTGACTTTCAATTTGTTTAAAGCAAAAACAATTTACTCAAGCATTGCAGCTCGGCAGCTTGTTACTGGATTAACAGGCTGATTGTTTTTGTGCTGCTTTCTTTTAATGAACTTCTGACAAGAAGAGAACTTCCCGTCAGTCACAGCTGGGCCGACAAGTTCTTCAAATCTCAATCCCCAAACGTTTAAGTGTGTATACAACTACTTACCGTCTCCATGCTGATAATAAATATGTCTGATATTAAATTAAATAGAATATACTGCAACAGTGCAGTGTATAAAAAAAAAAAAAAAAGCTCATAGGCAGTGAGCAAAAGCTTCAGGAATAGAAAAGAAAATATCAAACAGACATTACATAATTTTCTTCCAGGTGTCCCACTCTGTACATCCGGTCTATGTGTGTATAGATAAAGAAGAGAGCAGCTGCTCTGACATTGTACCTCTTCCAGCCGCTGCTTGGTGTTGCTCATGCTGCTCTCCAGGTCCTGCAGAAGGCTGCACATCTGCTGGATCTCAGCCTCGGTGTGAGTCACACCCTGCACCATGTTCTGGAGCTCCACCACACGCTCGTCTGTTTCTTCCTGAAAACAGCCATCATACACGTGGATCACAAACACATCAACTCAACGCAGCAGCTTTTGGAGTCAAAGACGTTTTCCACTCACAATGGAGTTCTTCATGTTCTTCACATTCTCCCTCATCTTCTCCATCTGGCTCTTTAGCTCCTCTGGAGACTCCACGATCTGAGACTTCAGTTTGCTGATGTCTTCCTTCAGGTTGCTGACATCTAGCTTCACCTGGGCCTGATGCACAAAAACTCGCACTTATATTTGCCAGTCAAAACTCCGAGTGCACACAGACAACAGTGTAAAGTGCTCGGGCAGCTTACCAGTTTCTGGGTCTTCTCTGCTATCGTAGCTTTCCACTCTGTGATGCTGTCGTTTTTGGCATTCTGAAAATAAAAGTGTTTTGTTTTTTTATTTACTGATGGCACACACAATACCTTTTACTACACTGAGCATGCTTCATCACCCCCTACCACTTCCTGGTATTCATGCATGGTGGTGGCCTGTAGCTCAGAGAGAGCAGCTGCCAGCTCATCAGCCTCAGCTTGTTGCTCTGGTGGGATGGTCCTGAGTAAGGACAAGACAAAGTGCAGTGCTTAGCCTGCATAACTGTTCATTTACTCATAAGAGACAATTGATAGATTATTAGTCAATCATTCTGTTGCTTTAAATAATTAAAAAAAAAAAAAAAAGGGTCATACATTGTGCATTCCCAGACAGTGAGATCGGGAAATAACATATGTCTAGTGATGCGCGAATCATGAACGAATCGTTCAATAATACTCGAGAATCACTTTACTGACTCATGAATCATGATTCACAAGCCCAACTGACTCACTGACTCATCCCTGTTGCTGTTAGCAGCAATGTGTCTAGCCTATAATTAAAATTGTGGAGAAAAACACAACATCCAGTATCGTAACAAAAAAATTTCTGCTCTGAACTGGAAGAAAAAACCCTGAGTAGAAGCTCACATCAAGAAAATAGCTCCTCGGTTCACAGTAGCATCGCTCTGCTAACATGCTAACAGCACATTTGAGCTCCTCACCCCCTCCCTTCCTGTGCTGAATCGTAAGCGTATCACTCAGGACTCGCTCACCCCCTCCCTTCCTGTGCTGAATCATAGACTGAATGGTTGTATCCCAATTCAGGGTCTGCAGCCTTAAAGTACACAGCCTTAACGGTCCACAAGGGCCGCGTACTCAAAGACCGCTAAGGCCGGAAGTGCGAGGCTTGTGAAATGGGAAGGTCTAGCCTCCGTTGCGCTGCCAAGGTTGCCTAGCAACCATGATACTAACAGCTGGAAACGTGTCATAGCTTTGTTTGACAGGAATGAAGGAGAAAATGTTTTGTTCATTTGTTTGTTTGTTTCTAAGATAAAGGTCAGCTATTGAACGGCGTATATTTTAAAGTAAAGGCTTTAAAACCAAATTAGTACAAACGTCACTAATGTCACATAACTTTGCCAACATGTGGCCAACAGTAATGTTTTAATGTTCTTCGTTATTAAACATTTGCACATAAATAAGTGCCATAATAGTCAGTACTTAAAGTTTACTCTTCGGGCACCCCTCATCCGCCGTTTTTTTTCGGCAAAATTATCCACACCCAACGCATTGTGCATAATGCATTCTGGGATATGTTGGGCCATGAGGTCTACACCGCCACATCCTTAAAATTCAGGGAAATGAAGGACGCATTTGAGGGCCGCATTTTGAGCAACCTTCGAATTGGGACAGCCTTCGTTGCGTCGCTGTGACGTAATCGGCCTTAAAATGCGGCCTTTAAGGCTGCAGACCCTGAATTGGGATACAGCCAATGAATCACTCACTCACTCACTCACCCCCTCCCTCCTGGCTCACAGCTTCTTCTTCTTCTTGGTTGGCAACCAATGTTAAGGCACATTACTGCCCCCTGGCTCACAGCTCAGTGGACATTTAGATGAGAAAATATATATTTAACACATTTAAGGAAAATAGTAATAAAATATAAAATAAAATAAATGTTTATTAAGCAATTTTGATAGGAAATTGCTTAGTTTTAAAATGTTTCTGCTCTTTTTTGCTGTTTAGTTGTTTTCTTTTAGAATCATTCATCTTAGCAGTAGGATTTACATGAAAAGAGAAACAAATTAAGTTTGAGCGAAAATGTACATTTTTTTGCACTCTCTGGTCGACTGACTCAGTGAATCAAATGACTCATTAAAACTCGATTCAGTAAAAAGAATCAAATTTACCATCACTACATATGTCATTACTTTTCCATGTAGAAGCTCAGCCACATAAACTGTGTGGGAGATTCCTGTTGGACAGGGACCCATTTTAACACAGGGATCACCTTGTGTTGAAATGTAAGGGATCCCCTTACCTTAAATATCTGCCTATAGTGGCACACGGGGATCAGAGTTATCTTTTCTTGTGAGTGAGACAAACAAAAATTCAGTCTGTAGTTTCTCATTTTGAGCCTAAGCAAAAGGAAAGAGTTCTGATTGAGCAGACAGCCTTGGATTAGCTCTTCTTTCTGGAAAAATTAGCAGCTGTCTCCACTAATGAGCATAAAAATGTTATTAAATGGTTGTGGCCTGGATTGTTTCAGGGATGGCATGTTTTTCCAGCCATACACCAAACAACACCGACAAAAGTCACAGAATCGTTCCTCCACTTACGTCAGCATCTCAATCTTCTTCTCTGCCTCCCTGATGCCTTTAGTATAAGCCTGCAGTCTGTCCATGTCTGCCCGCTGAAAACACACAGAGCAACAGTATTACTGCGAGGCTAACAAACACATTGGAATGGTATATAAAATAATAATCCAACGTACTGAACCTTATTCTACTCCATATTCTACTCTCATGATTAAAAGTGATTTGCAACATGTCGTCTAAAGTCTTAGTAAACGGGTACAGTTATGCACATCGGAGTCATTTATGAGAACAAAATGTTCATCCTTTATTTTACTCCCCATTCCATACAATTCTCTATGTTCCCCAAGAAAACATACAAATTTAGTCTGCTTCTCCAAGACGACCTCCATCCTCTGCTTTCTGAAGTGGAGAAAGTTCATGATGGCGCTCAGAATGGTTAGAGTCCTCTGTTTTTCTGGAGAAATCAGGCCAAGATTATCATCAAAGAAAATTGTACATTAAACACAATCTCTAAATTTGAATATTTGGGAGATCTAGACTGCTGATAAAAAAATAAAAAACAAAAAGACATTTGAATGTATGAGGGGTATTTTATGCAAGATACAAACCACAAACTATTGAATGAAATCAGTGAGACTTACTTGGAGCCAGCAGATCATTGAGTGAAAAATCATACACCAAACACATAGGCAGAAACTGCCGCCTAGAAAGAAACGATAAACACACAAAAAACATTTCACAGTTGTAAACTAAGATTAGACAAAACCAGCAGTGTACGCTACACTTTGTTCCCTCATACATGCAAAAATATCTACAGTTTGAACCTCTCTGCTTTATTTCAGGGTGCAGCACAATCATTTATTTCTCCATTTTACTTCACTATAGTGTTGGTGTGCATTTATTATTATTCAATTATAGTTTTGCATCATTTAAGTTCCCAAAAAAGTTCCATGTGAACAAAATATGGGTTTATGAGAGTTGCAGATTCATTCCTTCTGTTTTTATCTACATTTTATACAGCTTCCCACCTTCTACTGAGTTGGACTTGTAATAGAAATATTGATATTTGGCCCCAGTGAACTGATAATAATGTAATAGGAGGAAGTCATATGATATAGCAGGGGTGCCCAATCCCGGTCCTCGAGAGCCTGCAGCTTTTAGATGCATCCTTGTTCCCACACACCTGAATCAAATGAATGGCTTGTTATCAGGCCTTTGCCAAACATGATGGCATGCTGAAGAGGTAATCAAACCATTTGATTCAGCTGTGTTGGAGTAGGGATGCATCTAAAAGCTGCAGGATAGTAGCTCTCGAGGACTGGGATTGGGCAGCCCTGTGATATAGCATAGCCTAGCCAGGGCCTAACTGCCTACAGCAGGGGTGTCGAACTCCAGGCCTCGAGGGCCGGTGTCCTGCAGGTTTTAGATATCACCGTGGGTCAACACACCTGAATGAAATGATTAGTTCATTACCAGGCTTCTGGAGAACTTCAAGACATGTTGAGGAGGTCATTTAAATCAGCTGTGTTGGATCAAGGACACATCTAAAACCTGCAGGATACCGGCCCTCGAGGCCTGGAGTTCGACACCTGTGGCCTACAGGATCACACTGTGTCATCAGTCTCAATAACTGTGTTGAATAATCAAGGTTACTGTCACTCATCACAGTCATCGTGATTGGAATTTCTGCTATAACCAAGCAGCCTGATATCCCAGACAGAAAATGGGTAAACTCACATGCGTGTGTAGACACTCATGATAGCAGTTGCCCCTTCGTGATAGGCTGGATACTGAATGTTCTCCAGAAGCGGAACCTGTGGAAAACAAATTACAAATCCAGACCACAGACAAAAGAAACATCAGCTGCAAACTGAACATGTTGCATTTGCTCTCACATCAGAAATTGACATTCATACACTCAAAAGGTTCTATAATGTTTCTGTCTTCATAGCATTTTCACTGCTATGAAGACAGATCACACATATCAATTCAACTACAGGCACTGCAGACATAAAGGCTTGGATGCTGTGTGTCATATTTGAACACGTTCGTTCACTGTGAACTAAAATACAAGCTTGCAAAAAGGTCACAGATCTGCAGAAAAGACATCATCATGATCAAGCCAACTAAGAGAAGGAACATTCACTGTCTGAGCATTTTAGAGCAGAAGCAGAATTTGATATTTAACACTCACCATGGAGTGACACTCAGGCCTGAAACGATACAGGAGATGCAGCACTCTCATGTATAAGGTCTGAACTGCTTCTGGCTGTAAGAGAGGAAAGTGCTCTGTTAATGATCTTTTTCTCATCCTTTATCATATTCGACACTATGTTTCCACCTGAATCTCAGGATACTAAAAGACAAACAGACTGAGGCTTACATTCACTCTTCAGTGTCCAAGAGTGCAAGAAGAGGTCCTCCTGCTACCCCTGAAATCTTGTCTCTCTTTGAGACATGATTTCAGTTTAAGAAACAAAGGGCAAAGTTTGTTCTGTGCAGAAGTAATAACCTGGGGTCAGGGCTCTGAATAAAGAGTATTTTCATTATTTGACTTCTTTGTAAATGTGACTGTGACCAGAATAGTTTACTGTTTTACAAATTTGGTTAGAGGGGTCGATTGCGCTCATTTTTTTTTTCTAAATTCTTTGAATGATTCAAAATGCAAAATAATCCTTATTTATCTTATACTGGACCTTGCTGAAGTCCCTCAATTTATATTCTATCTGAAACAAGCTAGTTTGACTTCCCCTACTTTAAGCCAATCTTCTTTTGATTGGCTGTCCCTCATAAACAGGCCTGAGTAACTGAGATGACCATATTAGTCCTGTCTACTCTCAGTGAGCTTTTGACTCACAGAAATTAGTTGTTCACATACCTCAATATCAAATCCTGGTCATGTTTAATGTGAGCAGATAAGAATGAAACAGTATCCAAGGTGTGACCAAAAAGGTGTGAGCTGTTTTCAGCTGAAGCAGCCCATTTCCAAAACCGCACATCAGGTAAGGAGTAAGACCAGAAGAAAGACTGTCTTTCTTCCCTTCTCTCCAGCTCGTATGTATGGGGTTATATCAACAATCTGTATTCTACAAAGTGAGAGGTTACGTGGAAATAACGAGAAATGTGGCGTTTCCAATTCAGTAAAAGCATAGTAATTTTTTGTGCCAATACCCACCACACTGGACCAAGTACAAGAGGACATGAAAAGACTTTCACTGTAAGACCTCAAATGAGCTGGCACCACTTACAGTGGGGCAAAAAAGTATTTAGTCAGCCACCGATTGTGCAAGTTCCCCCACCTAAAATGATGACAGAGGTCAGTAATTTGCACCAGAGGTACACTTCAACTGTGAGAGACAGAATGTGAAAGAAAAATCCATGAATCCACATGGTAGGATTTGTAAAGAATTTATTCGTAAATCAGGGTGGAAAATAAGTATTTGGTCAACAACAAAAATACAACTCAATACTTTGTAACATAACCTTTGTTGGCAATAACAGAGGTCAAACGTTTACTATAGGTCTTTACCAGGTTTGCACACACAGTATAATAATAATAATAATAATAATAATAATAATAATGGATACTTTATTGATCCCCATGGGGAAATTACTTGTTTTTCTCTGCATTTGACCCATTCACTCAGTGAAGCAGTGGGCAGCCCACTAAGCAGGCGCCCGGGGAGCAGTGTGTATGGACGGTACCTTGCTCAGGGGTACCTCAGGGTAGCCGTTAAGTGGATTCGAACCGCCGACCTTCCGATCATGGGGCGACCACTTTACCTACTGAGCTATCCCTGCCCGTTAAGTAGCTGGTATTTTGGCCCATTCCTCCATGCAGATCTTCTCGAGAGCAGTGATGTTTTGGGGCTGTCGCCGAGCAACACGAACTTTCAACTCCCGCCACAGATTTTCTATGGGGTTGAGGTCTGGAGACTGGCTAGGCCACTCCAGGACTTTCAAATGCTTCTTACGGAGCCACTCCTTTGTTGCCCGGGCGGTGTGTTTTGGATCATTGTCATGTTGGAAGACCCAGCCTCGTTTCATCTTCAAAGTTCTCACTGATGGAAGGAGGTTTTGGCTCAAAATCTCACGATACATGGCCCCATTCATTCTGTCCTTAACACGGATCAGTCGTCCTGTCCCCTTGGCAGAAAAACAGCCCCATAGCATGATGTTTCCACCCCCATGCTTCACAGTAGGTATGGTGTTCTTGGGATGCAACTCAGTATTCTTCTTCCTCCAAACACGACGAGTTGAGTTTATACCAAAAAGTTCTACTTTGGTTTCATCTGACCACATGACATTCTCCCAATCCTCTGCTGTATCATCCATGTGCTCTCTGGCAAACTTCAGACGGGCCTGGACATGCACTGGCTTCAGCAGCGGAACACGTCTGGCACTGCGGGATTTGATTCCCTGCCGTTGTAGTGTGTTACTGATGGTGACCTTTGTTACTTTGGTCCCAGCTCTCTGCAGGTCATTCACCAGGTCCCCCCGTGTGGTTCTGGGATCTTTGCTCACCGTTCTCATGATCATTTTGACCCCACGGGATGAGATCTTGCGTGGAGCCCCAGATCGAGGGAGATTATCAGTGGTCTTGTATGTCTTCCATTTTCTGATGATTGCTCCCACAGTTGATTTTTCACACCAAGCTGCTTGCCTATTGTAGATTCACTCTTCCCAGTCTGGTGCAGGTCTACAATACTTTTCTTGGTGTCCTTCGAAAGCTCTTTGGTCTTGGCCATGGCGGAGTCTGACTGTTTGAGGCTGTGGACAGGTGTCTTTTATACAGATGATGAGTTCAAACAGGTCCCATTCATACAGGTAACAAGTGGGGGACAGAAAAGCGTCTTACAGAAGACGTTACAGGTCTGTGAGAGCCAGAGATTTTCCTTGTTTGAGGTGACCAAATACTTATTTTCCACCCTGATTTACGAATAAATTCTTTACAAATCCTACCATGTGGATTCATGGATTTTTTTTTCACATTCTGTCTCTCACAGTTGAAGTGTACATCTGGTGCAAATTACTGACCTCTGTCATCATTTTAAGTGGGGGAACTTGCACAATCGGTGGCTGACTAAATACTTATTTGCCCCACTGTAAATCAGTTCAGATGTTCAGCAGGAGATGATCTTGAATATGAGACCACACCTAATAAAACAATAATGAACACCCGATTCTTTACTAGAATCAGTTTAAATGATCAATTGCAAAATCTGTTAAATCAGCAACTGTTTCCAGATGATTCATGTAGAAAATAAACAATTCAAAACCCAGTTGTATTCTTTTGGCTGTTATATATTTTACTGTATTTAGATCGCCTGTTTGCTGAACATTGAAATTGTGGGCAGTTCACTCATCATAATGACCTCAGCTCTATCCACCTTCGTTTCTATGGACAAAGAAAAAGAGTATTTTTTTCTGAACAAGACTTTTAATGCACAGTGAGTTATCAGGATCGCCCTCCCCCCAAGAACTTAGTGAGGAAACTTTAATACTTGAACAACTCGTCTTTAACATTACAATATTAACATTTTCTAATAATGATTTATCTATGTAACACAAAACAGCATAATGCAGTTAACTCAGCTCCACTTTTACATTCAAAAATAGTATATTATGCTACCATAAGCACAATATAATATTCTCAAGAGATGTGTAAGAAAACAAAAACAAACTGTCATGTCTCTGCATCACGTCAGCATGTCAATTGTGAAATCAAACTAAAAACCTTTTAAGACTTTTCCAAGGAGATTCTTCAAAATTATCCTCTGTGTTTCTCCCTTTTTATTTGCATTTATCCACGACAAATTAATTAACTGCGTGAAACTGTAAAGACACACACACACACACACACACACACACACACACACACACACACACACACACACACACACACACACACACACACACACACACACACACACACACGAAAAATAAATAAGGGACACCTCGTGGCCAGGGCCGGGCAACCCAGTTCACCCTTCCCAGTGTGGTGAATTTTGTAGCTCTTTTTTTGTGTGTGAAATTATTTTTTAACCATTTGACTTGAATTTGATTTAAGCAGATGCATATTCTTTGTGATATGAACACATGTGAAACAAATGATCATTTAGCCATTTATTTTTAGCTCAAAATGACAACATTAACACAGTAAAACAGGTCTCTTTCTTAAACAGAAGCCTGTCATGCTTAACTTTTGAGAATATAAGTAAATCTTTCTTTAAAAGCACTCTGTCCTGCTTAACTTAAAATAATATAAATTAATAGAAAACAATAGAAAAATATTCTTGTAACAGTGCACATTTAGTACAATTGGCTTCAGTTGAGGTATTATTTCAGCTTTTCTAAAGCTAATCAGCTGCTCCTGTTTGTAAACCCGCTTGTTCCCATGATTACGCATCTTAACTCATCATCATTATTAAAATATGTATTACTTTTATGTATTAGTGATCCATTTGTTGTAATCATCTATCCTTGCAGTTGGTTATTACACAAAATAAATTATATTATCACACTTCTGGCCACATAGCGCTGATATTCACTGCACATGCCCATATTAACCTTAACCAGAGGGTTTAAAAAGGCAAACCAGTGTTTACATACCATATCTGCTTCTGCCGTGGCCTGGTGGACAAAAAATTGGTTAAGGGTTCCCCGAGCTTTCACGCCCCTCATGTTCTTCATGTGCCCACCACTAGAAGCATGCCTATGGAAAAAGTGCACCGGCACACAGTGCAGTGCGCTTTATAGGTGTTATCGTGCATTTTCCCAGCCAGGTGTTTTCCTTTTCCCATTCCTCCCTGTACTTTTGCAGCCTTTTTTTCTTTCTCTGAAGGGAACAAACATTGCTGCTCTAATGCTGGGCTCACACTGTGCGATTTTTGGCCCATTTTGAGACGATTTTTGAGTCGTGCGACCGATTTGGTGATCGGCCCGATTTTGGCCTTCATCGTGCATCGTTTAGTATACGTGGGGTAACTGCTCACGCGCAAACACGTAAACGTCGGTGAAAAAGATGGAGCAGCATGGCTGTGCAGCGTGTGATCTGGACACAAGCGATGGAGGCACAACTTGTAGAACTTTGGAAAGCTCATCCGAGCCTTTTCGATGTGGCCTCACAAAATTATCACGACCACAACAACCGTGAAAATAGTTGGATTTACATTGCTGCTCAATCACAGCTGCCTGATTAATGTTTTTCATTAACAATTTAGCAAAGTTGATGGTGGTGGCGGTGTGCGTGTCTGTGTGCGGCGATACTGATCCGATACCGATACTCTGTACAAAAAAGTGTGAGACCCTGCATCGTGACCTACCAACTTCTAACCCCTGCGAGTCAATCGTGTAGTTTGAGCAGGAGCTGAATAACGTGACTGAAATAAATAAATAAATAAAATAAAATCGCACAGTGTCTGCCCAGCTTTAGGTGTACTGTCGTCCGAGACTTGCAACGCAGTGTCGGCGTTTGTTTCCCTGTTGGCCATGCTTCTTGTTGTGGTCATCTGTTGTCTTCCGGTATTTTCTCCGTAAGCGACCTTTCCTCGACCAATGAGATGAGCGGTAATCTGAATTGTCATACTCGAATTGTCATAAGTGTGCTGTCAGCTCATTGGTCACAAAGCAGGAGAGGGGCTAGGAATTATGTTTTCAAACAAAGCGTTAATTCCATAAACATTTATAGACTACTTTTGATTCTCACTGTATTACGGGTAGTGATGTGCGATACAACTGATTTCCTTTCCGATCCGATACCAAGTAAAATTCAGGGTGGTATCGGCGATACTGATCCGATACCGATACTCTGTACAAAAACTTAATGTTTCATTGCATTTCATAATACAATATATAATTGTATTATGTAATTGTAATAATAACATAACCATATTGCTTCATAATGATTAGAGGACATCAGACAACTTGTTTTTATTGCTTAATAATGCAGAATAATCATATAGAAATAAAATAAAAAAACTGATGTTGTGCGCTATTTGAGCACATTGCCTGCCTGCAGCACTAAAGGACTCTGCGAGAGACATCTGTCTCGCCCTAGCAGCACCTGTCCCTGTCCTCCTCTTCTGTTCGCCTCAACATAAGCTTATCATATTCTGTGATATGATTTACTCCGAGGTGTTTGACGAGGTCAGTGGTGTTGCCACAACAACGTGTCCACACAGGACTCTGTTTGCGCTCAGCCATTGTTGTGAGTGTGAATGCCAGGGGCTGCAACACATTTATACAGTCGTATTCCGCATATGACTATGAAAGGCGTAAGAGGAAGTAGTTCCTTCCAAATTAGACGATCCGAATTGTATAGTTTCTTTCCACTGCGTTCATTTTAATGGAAAAACTACAAATTTACCCCAGAGTACTAAAATATCGATATAATATGAGAATTGATTCTAGAACATAAATTGCTGGTATCGAAGAATCGATATTTCAGTATCGATCCGCACACCACTAATTACGGGACAAAGTGTGTCCCTTATTAGCTCAATACTGGACGTGTACTTTTGTTTCTAAATACGGGACGATTCCGTTTGTTAAGGGACGGTTGGCAACCCTAAATGGAACATACATATTAATTTGGCCCGTAATACCAAATCTAAAATCAAATGACAATGAGCCTTTCCAGCTCATGATGTAATTTGCCTTTCCGGGCTTTACCTTCTTTCTAAACCGCGGAACATTTTGTAGGTAGACTCTGTAACACCGAGCGGACCTTACCTTTGGATGAGGAGTCAAGTCGCTCTTTGTAAAGTGTTTTGCTTCTTGACCAGTGAGAACTTCAGTTCGATAAAAGTTCACTATCGCATCCGCTGTGTATACAGGAAAAGTGTTTTCAGCCATTGTCGCAAATAAATTGGAAAAATAAAGCGAATGCAAAGAACTGAAAACGTCAACTGTAGCCAAGGATAAAACTGGCGCCTTCCTTATTTATTTTCAGTCGGGAGATCTGATTGGTTATCGTCACTTCTTCTGTTGTGAGTAAAATACTACTTTATGTACTGGCGCCATCTAGCGCTTAAACCAAGTGACTGTTTTGATTCGGGTGACAATTAAGAAAATTAAACAGTAGCAAATTTACAACTATAATAATAATGATAATAATGATAATAATAATAATAACAATGATATAACAACAACAACAACAACAACAATAATAATAATAATAATAATTATTATTATTATTATTATTTTATGAGTATTTATATGATGAGTTCCTTCAGAAAAATACAACAACAAAAAACAAACAAAGATACAAACAAGAACCCTGTAGTTAAGATGTTGTCAATGTGGTGGCGAGACTAAAATTTAAAAGTTTCCCTCGCTGTTTTATGCTCGGGTTTTTCATATGAAAAATGAAATCTCACTTTATTACACAGAATCATGACATGTTAAATTTTTTAATGAGGACCATGCTGTTTCCTGAGCTTCTGATGCACTTCTGACTTTCAAGGAACTGAGGCACTGAGCTTAGTTGACTGGGATTCTACATTCAGTGGCTGTGTCCTAATTCAAGGGTAGGAAATTCAGGGGTAGGGTGGATCCTTCGAAGCATGCTACCCCTGAATTTGGACACAGCCACTCGCTCTTTAGAGATATGCCTTGGTTTTAAAAAAAATTTTCTTTGGATATATCCTCCAAAGCAACAGGGGGCGGTAAATATAGCACTGCAAGTATTAAATGTGCGCGTGACACAATACGGAAACGGCAACTATCAACAGTGGATGCTGTATGTTTGCGAAGCCTGGTTTCTTTAATTCTCAAAGACAACTTTGCTAGCAGCGGATTTCAGTAACAGTTCCTGAAATGATAACTTGCAAGCCGATAAAGTTTTGGATTTGAGAGACAATGGCGGCGAACTGGGCCGAGAGGATTTCTGCTTTCTCCCGCAGACCGTCCGGCTTCCTCTCCGGGACCACCGCGGAGGCTTTCCTGGCGGAGTTGCTCCGCGAGCTCCGCGATGACAGAGCCACTTACAGCGTTAAGGTAAATATAGTGAACAGAAAGCGTCGGTATTGTGTCAGCTGGCAAACATGTACAGTGCAGTGTGTCATATTCATTGTCTGTTCCCTTATTTCGCTCTGGAACGTGTGTACCTTAGCCCCTGACACTAAATTAGCCTTGTTTGACTCTCTACATTCGCAAGACAGCAACGAGCAAGCTGTGTTGTTTGGTAGCTATGGGATACGGAGAAGTTTGAAAATGTAAAGCAGTAACATATATGTGACTGTACTTACAGACTTGCTGTTTTTTTTAAGGATTTGTGGCAGTAACCTGGCGGAAGGCCAGGCAAGCTAATGTTTTTGTGTGCAGTGTTCTTATCTTCTATGTGTTTCCCACTCGCAGATCCTCCTGCTATCGCCGCTGTGTGAGCACCCCACCCTGCTGTGTTGTTCGGACTCTGTGGGTGAGGAGACAGCCCTGGAGCTCATGTCAGTATTCGCCCAGTGTCCTCCTAAGTCTGTCCAGTTTCGTTGTCACCTCCTCCTGGCTCTCACCTCCGTCCTCATCTGCACTTCCTGTGTGAAGAGCCACTCCCGTGCATCTCTAGACTTTCTGGATGTGCTCCTTCAAATAGCCCAGGACACCAGCGACATCCATACGGATGGCAGCCAGCGTCCTCTTCGGGCAATAGCCTGCGAGTGCCTGCGGGAACTGGAGGCCTGCTGCCCCGGCCTCCTCTCCCAGCGCCTTGAGCTCTTGGGTGGACTCTGGCAGCAGGAAACATCGAGGCTCCACCAGGCTTACGCGGAGCTTTACACTCTGGTGTTAAGAAATGCCATCTATCAGCTCACCCAGGAAACAGGAGCTGGTGCTGAGCACCTTAAAGCCCTTCTGGGAGGGAACACATCAGCTGCATGGGAAGCAGACCAGGAGTCAGGCCTGGCAAGCAGCAAGGACTCAGCCATACTGTCTTCTCTCATCCTGGGACCCATGGGTACAGTACCAACTCTGCACACCGGCCCTGACTGTAAGGAGCTGCGATCAGTCCTCTCCACCCTCCTGGATGAGTCCTACCTGCTCACTCCTCTGTGTCAGGCTACACTATTACATAGACTGACAGAGGTGGTTGCCATGGTGCCTGGAGTCCCTCCAGCTATATTCAGGACTCACCTGCTGCGGCTCCTGGGCACCAGTGAGGTTTGTGTTACATGGAATGAATTGAAGGGGGAGGGGAATCAGTAAAGGATGAAGTGCTGTGATTCCTTAAAGCAGGAAATTAGTTGGCGTTTTTGCACTTCTAGTTCCTTGTTTATAATCTGACTGGGTTTTTGGTTAGATGGCTGAAAGTGTGTGATTAAGTCTTTCAGCATTTGCATGTCTTGTTCTACAAGATAAAATATGTTGGTGTCTGTCCTCAACTTTGAAGGTACCGTCAGTCAATTTTAAAGTTATTTAATAGGGGGAAAAAAAGAATATTATACTCATCAATATATATTGATTAGTGTGTAATTACATCTTCCAACAATTTGATGAGGAAACCACCCTGATCCCACGCCATATTTTGAATAAATCAAGTTTTGCCTGTTTGCCTAGAGACCAGTCACATACGTAAGACGTCAAAGGCAGAGGAGAAGAGAAGTAGTAGTTGTTTGCATGTTGTGGAGGAACATTTCAATTTATTCCTGCACCTTCAGACTCATTATATGAAGCGCCTTACATGTTTTATCGTCAGAGAAGCGGTCCCCTCCAGCAAAGACACAGAAAACGCAACACAAAGCGACAAAACCACCACTATCATAATGAAACGACACCCTCTTTCTCCTCGCCTCGAGCCTCATGTTCTGAATTGAAGTCATTTACATTTTATGACCTAATTTATTTCCAAGTGTTACTATTCATATATGTTAATATATAGTGTATACAAAAATGTGCTTTTTACACAAACACCACATAACGCCAGCCTGTCGTGGCCGTTATGGGACACAGCTTATATTTCATGGTTTTGATCTCTCTTGACTAAAACGTGTTCTACAGCAGCCACCGTAATGAGATTACATACTTGAATTAAAGGTTAAGAAAACAGAACTGAGGTGCGTGGAATATCCACAGGCCCCGTTGTGTGGAGTAATGGGCTATTGTTAAAAGAAGACATTTTTCTGTTTCAGTCTGATCGTTTCAATTCAAAACACGATTTATTCTAAAAACTTGTTATTGATTACTGCCAAATATGTGTTTTCTGTTTTTCTTTTTAATAAAACAAATTGTCTTTCCCTTTGGTAAGTTTTGGGATGTGATCAGTCTGATTGTTTTGGTGTTTTTCATGCCGTCAGGTGAGCCTCCTTCATGCCACTCTGCTGCTGAAGTGTGCCTTCACAGACAGCCTGTTCAGCTCTGAAGACGAAGCCTTCATCCTCAAACGGCTAGTGGTGCTCTCCCAGCACCTGCTCCTGAGCACGCCTGAGAAACTCTTCTACATGGACTGCATCCTGCACTTCCCGGAGAACCGGCCCATCAGCTGCGGCGACGGTGACGAGACCCTCCCCGTGCTCCTCACGCCGCAGCTCGCTTCAGCTCTGGTCCCCACCGTGTTTAATGACAGCGCCACCCTGCTCGCCCGGTTCAACATGCTATCCCTGGTGTACCTGGAGGAGGGGGAGGAAGGCCAGGGAGGCCAGGGGCTGGCCTACCTCTACGAGCACCTGAGCTCGCTGCTGAGCATGGTGGAGAACGGGTGCGGCAGAGAGCTCGTCGTCACCTTCTTCAGAGCGGCCTTCCTTTTCCTGTATTATTTCTGCCACGTGGAGCGTTACTCCAACGACCTGACCAAGCAGCTGTGTCAGCTCTACCTCAACCACACCAAGCTGGCTCCACATTTCATCAACCTGGCTGACCAGACCCAGGACAGACTGTCTGAGTCCAGCTGGTCTGTGGGGCTCCTCAAAGCTCTGCAGAGGGTCATTACTGAGGCACCGCTAACCCAGCTCACCTCACACGACCTCAGCCGGCACCTCAAGATGCTGGCCCGAGTGGCGGAGGAAGGAGAGATCATCCAGCAAAGCACCCTCACCTTCCTCTCCAGCATCATCACTCCCTCGTCATCCTCGTTGTGCACAGGTGGTGATTGGCGTCTGGGAAACGAAATCCTCAGGGTCTGCCGCCATCTGCTCGTCCACCCAAGTCTGGACTCGCTGCTGACTCCTCTGGCTGACGTCCTGCAGCTCCTCGTCTGCCACTACGCAGACATGGAGATCCAGGACCACGCCCGTCTCTACTACACCCTCCTGACCACGCTGTCAAGGGAGAAGCTGGCTGGGGTGTTGGCACAGGGCATGGAAGAGGGAGGGCGTCAGGACAAAAAGCAGTCACTGTCCTGCCTCATAGGTGAGGGGCTGACGAGCACACTGACCATCCAGCAGACAGAGAGAGCTGTATTCAGGCTGATCGAGGCCCCTCCTGAGCCACGAGCAGGAGACATAAATTCAAATGAAGTACAGAAAGGCCCGGAGGAGGCGAGCGCATCGATGGAGGCCTACAGAGATCAATTCAGTGACTCCAGCTTTGCTTCAGAGATCACCTTACAGTACCAGCTGGTCCACATCAACTCTCATGACTCTCACTTCGATCAACTCTTTAGCATCCGCCTTCACTTCAGCCTCACAGACCATCACTACGAGGAGCTGGGCGACATCAGCGTCCCATGTCTTCTCAGAGAGAGGCCGTCGGCCATAGTTCAGCTAACACTGAAGCCCAGGAAGCCTTACCCTACCAGCCTCCACGCCAGCGCCATCTTCACCTCTCCAGATGGCCATACATGGCACACCACCCTACCTGACATCCATGTGGCTTTCCAGCAAACTTTCCTGCCTCTGCCTGTCCCCTCAAACTGGGGACGAGGCGGCACACTGAGCGTGTTCGAGGGTTTGTGGGACGAAATCTGCTCAGAGAGCGGAGACAGTGCTATGAGCCTATTCTGCTGCCAGCTGAAGGAAGCAGCTCTAAATACACTGGTGGAAAAGCACTTCCTCCCCTTCCTCATATCAGACGCGTCACATAAAGAAGAATTCAAAGTGCTCTTCTTCCTCCCACCACGCTCTCACATCCTGCTGAAGGTAAGCTCAGAGGAGGACGCCGTGCACTTCAACATTGCCACGGATAACTGGGAGCTTCTGTCTCATATTAACTCTTACCTTCTAAAAATTACATCATTACAGGAAGACACGCTCAGCTGACTGTGATGGACAATATTTTAAAAATAGAAATGCACTTTTAACATCCATATTTTTCAAAGTAAGATGTAAATGGGACTGACTGGGGACAGTTGATTTAAAATGAAGAAATTGCACTTTGATTTTGTTGATATGCAATTAAACAAACATGAAATGACAGTTTATTTTCTGGAGACAAAAAATCTCATCTTTACACTTTTATTTTTAAGAAAAGCCAATTTATAACTTACGAGTGTGCAAAATCATCAACCAGATAATTAACCATTGTTGCCCTCACTTCTATACCAGTAATGCAATTGTTTATATTAACAGTGGCCATATTTGATTACTGTACAGTGATGTTAAACAGTAAAGTAATCATTAGGAACATCCCGAACACTGTCATGTATTAGCCATTGGTCTAAATATTGGTAGTGGTCTTCTCTCTTTTGGCTGAAAAGCTAGAAAAAATAAAGACACCGGAGAAACATGCTTCAACCACAAGTGTTGACATTGTAGTTTGTCCACTAGAGGGCACTGATGGAAATGCCACAGGGACGACAACCAGCTGACTCGTCCAGTCAGACCATAAACAAGTAAGTTGTCACATTATCCTAGTCCTCACTCATAAATAACTACACATAGCACATTTGGGAAATCTCTTGTGTGCATGAAAAAAAATATTGGCTTTTTAAAATCACCATATATCAATATTGTCTTACAGTTGGGCTTTAATCAAGAGCCCAAGTTTCAAGAATACAGCTGGATAAGGTGCCTTGTTTCACCACTAATGGTGCTAAAAAGCTAAACCTTTCGGAGTGGTTCAGTTTTTTCTTAAACTCTATGCTAACCTAGAATTCTGCTGAAAAATTGCAGACTGATGCTGTACTAACATGAGACGCAGAAGTACAATTCCTTTTGGTGAGAAAAGCTGGATGTCAGCTTCTTGTGTTTTTGGATGAGCTCTGTGGTGCAGCTTTATATCTGATCCTTGTGCTGAAGGTTGGTGGAATATTCTGCTACACGAGTTCTAATAAATGCTCTCATACAGTAAAAGTGTCCAGACACAGTCTATCAGAGATTTTCACTTTTAGAAAAGATTTGTGTGTGTGTACAAACATAAACTTAACAAGTTGTGTCCTTAAGGCAACATGAGAAAGTCGGTGAAGCTTTTGCGACTGACACGAGCAGTTCTGGAATCCTTTAAGACTAGCGTTAGCATCTGGCTCATGTCCTTGAAAAGCCCAGTGTGTACAAGTTGGAGCAGTCTGTTCTTTATTCAGTGAGGCCTCTGAAGTTGGGTCCTGCGTACGTAGGTAAGGCTGTCTGCTGGCTGACGAGTTTGTCCATGACGGCAAGCTCCGCGTCTCTCTTCTCCACCTCGTCGAAGGGGGTCCACGACATGTCGTGTTGAAGTTTGAATGCACCAAGAAATGGGTGAGGGGAGCTTGGACCCCATTCCTGTGGAGGAGAAGAGAGGACTGTCATAATAAATAGAATATGTTTTGAGATCAAAAATCCACCATGAAGGAAACTCTCTTCATTGTCCTTTAGTTTGCTAACGTTCAGCACATCAAAGTCTGCAATACCGACAGCTTTTCTTTATGTTTGTAAAACGATTTCACGTAAATACAAACTGCAGTCCAGTGAGGTGATGTAACAGAAAAGCTCTGATCACGGTTCTGTCAGATTCACTTTTTTTTGTTTTAGTCCTGTTGTCATTTATTAGCCACATGCTGCTTTACACATAATGATTTCTAGTTTCGGGTTACAGTTTATTGGTGTAACGCTGGTATCAGATCAGTATTTGGTATGGACAGAAATCAGGAGCTAAGGAATCGAATAAGAAAGAAAAAGAGTAGCATTGGCGGTATCTCTAATTCAAACAAATAAAAAACGTAGGAGTTTTATCCAAATTGGATAAAATTCTAAAAAGCTTATCCTGCTACATTTTTTTAAACAAATGTTTTACATTTACAATTGAAAAGGTTAATCTTCTTAAAACCAGTTTGTGCTTCCAAAACCATCCACAGCTGCAGCGTAACCAGCCACATCCAACCTGAGCAACCTGATCATCTGATTTATCAGCTCCCTTCTGGCTGCACGACCTTTGAACACTAACACACAGACGTGCAGCGTCACGTTGAGTATTCACGTGTGTGATGTAACAGCTGCTGTACTGGAGTTTTGTAACTGCTGTCAGTCTGGGCTGACATAACATGAACAAGGCTGGTGCCTACCATAGGCGAGAGGATGGAGAAGTATTTCTGTCCCGATGGCCTCTGATAGAGGTAGTAGATGTTGCCTGGCTTTTTCACAATGTTACAGGCAGCGTGGTGCAGTTCAGAGTCTCTTTTGGCTTCTTCCAAAGCCTAGCAGAGAAGCAAAGATGTTGCCTTTAGATCAGAGCAACGTGACCATGCAGCTCATCCAGCGTGCACGGCTCTTACCTTCCTCGCCTGCTCCTGCAGGTATCTGATCTGGTCTGCAATGACTGTCAGTTTGTTGCAGGCATTGGCTTTTACAAACTCATCTCCCTGGGGGGGGGAAACAAAACACATATTCAGATATAACACATATTCATTATGAGAATAACCTGAAAGTAAAAAATAACAAAAACTGAGTCCAATCCACACCTTCTGGACTTGCTCTGCAAGAGCAACCAGATTCATGGGGTCTCCAACTCTGTTGGTCTGGTAGGAACTAACCAGTTCCAGCCCACTGGGAGCACTGCTGCTCTCAACCAGAGTCACTGCAAAAAAATAAAATAAAAATGAAAAACTAAATAGTAGATTGTTTCTTAAATATGGTGCTGCCTTCATGGCACATTTGAAAATCTGCTAAATAAAGAATTCATTGTTTTTTGTTTTGTTTTTTCCAGCATAGCTTACACACTTTATGTAAACACATGTAGCCAATATATCTATTGTAAATTAGTATTTACTACCTAAACGTTTCATATATATATATATATATATATATATATATATATATATATATATATATATATATATATATATATATGTGTGTATGTGTGTGTGTGTGTGTGTGTGTGTGTGTGTGTGTGTGTGTGTGTATCGGGGGAAACTTGGGCTTCAGTCTTACTGATATATCACATTTTCTCCTCCCTAATAATGATGACTGGTATTACAGAAGTTCATAGAAAAATAAAAATTATCAACATTTCAGAATTGCAGTACCTTTAAGATGAAACAACCTTTGTCTCAGCACATTTATTACAACTTTCTAACGTCTAAAGTTTTAAACTCCATGTAGAGACGGGGTTAACCTGCTGGGAGCAGCTTCTATACGAAAAGCTACAGGAGTCCTACCTCTGAACACTTCCTCACATGTGACACAATAATGTTATTAAAACACTAACACCAAATTATTTTACATGCACACGGTCCCCCGCCTCGCTGTTGGGCTCACGCAGCATTTCAGTAACCACGCAGACTGCACTGGTTACGCATGTAATGTAACTCTAGAAAATGCTAACCCACACGCTCAGCATGAACTTGAGTGTCTAGTTGCGAGTACAGTTCAGCTTTTACTTAAACAGAGGGTCAGCTCGTGTGACAGTGCGTACAGTCAGATAACCGAGAAAAAGGATTCACGTGAGATTTTTGATCACGTAAGTGTGTACATGTGTTACCTGTTGTGGTTTTCTCGGGCTGGTTAGGCAGGCTGACCGTCCTGTCCATGTCGTCTTCCTTGAAGTTTTACTATAAACTCCTCTCTCGAGTAATATCAATAATCACAACCTATCTTTAGGCTGTCCACTTGCCTGTTTTGCAACCAACTCGTATTCAACTAAAAATACTGTAGGGATCGATGGGTCCTAATCTCCGCCCCGTTCTGCTCAAAATAGTTGTCCATATTTATGCCTTTTTAAAATACATTTAATTATGCAGTTAATTTTAGCTTACTGGTGATTATGAATTTGTTTTGTTTTATTATAATTATGTATTGGGATTAATAATGATATAAACTTTTATATTCTGTATTTCGTACTTCACTACATTTACGCTTGTTCTTTCAGGCTCTCAAATAGCAGGTCGACACGAGACAGAGCATTTAAACATGAAGATATGTCAATGTTAAGAAATATACGAAGTTGTATAATACACATAAAACGGAAGCTGTGCTCCACTTTTGACTGAGTCAGACTGCACTTAAAAGCTTCTAGCTAAAGCTCACATTAAAGCTGACACTTTCACTAAAAGATGTATTTTTATTGGTTTCGCTCGATCTTCCTCGCGCATACTACTTTTCCCATAATACATTGCGTGCTTAGTTTCATTTTTTTGGTAAGTGAACAATTTTTTGGTAAGTTTTTTTCTATTGTGACAAAATTAAAATCCTCTGTTTTGTCTTTATTATTTTACTATTTGCGCAAAGTTATAAATAAACACAACAAAAATAAAATTACACATCGTCTGCAGGATTCGATGATATTCTTTGACCAGCTTAAAGCGGTGGAACAGCGATCTTGATTAAATAGAAGAATGTTAAGCTTTACAATATACTGTGACACATTTCAGATGTACTGCCCATCATGCTGTTTGGGAATTCTCTTCCAACATCCAGCATCACAGCAGTACAACTTCATTAACAGCTTCAGTCAGACACGTTGAAAACTTTTAAAAAGTACATTTTTAGGCCATTGACGGGCTCTATCAGTGGCCTATAATACGAGTTTCTCCACAGACTTCAGGTTTCTTTGGGTGCCGTGTCTTCTTGCCTCACCAGAACCTCACTGCTGTGTTCCTACGCACCAACAGCTGTATTTGGGAGCCTGTGAAAGTGTGAATGAGGACAATTCCAAACAGATCCATCAGTGGAAAAAAGCAAACAGTTAAAAGTACAGTTTTCATTGGTTAGTTGCCTTTTCTCGGACTTTTGTCAATAAACTTTCATACATTTTAACCAGACCTTTTCAGAAATCTGTGTCATTTTGTGTTTATTCAACTAGTGAAAATATTTTGCTCTGAAGCTCTGAAGCACTAAATCAACTCGTATCATGTTGCATACGGCTGATGCGTATGCATATGCATAAAAGGATGAAGGGTGGGGGGGTGTTGCCGAGGGGGGCTCCGCCGCTCAAATCCCACCTCCAGTCAAGCTCCTGGTGGAGAAAGGAGTAGTAACAATTCTCTCTGCGTACCGGCTCGTCGTCGGCCACAGGCCCAGGCTCAGGTCCCGCTGCAGAGCCCTGACACTTTGCCACCATGGAGCTCCGTTATGCGCTCACATTCCTCTGTGTTGTCGTGGTGCCTGCGTGCACATCGGACACTGAAGTGAGCAGCCACTTTGTTTTGGAGCCTTATGATTTCCTCTTCGACACGGCGGTGGAAGCTTACTATAAGGGGGACTGGTTATCGGTGATTCTGAACATGGAGAAGGCTCTCAAAAACAAAGCCACTTTGCGCAAAGTTAAAGCTCAGTGCCGCCAGAGCTGCGCCAACCAGACCGCTTTCGGCGAGCCTTTGGCCGGGTTGGGAGTTCCCATACCGGGGACCGGCTCTGTGGAGGACCTGGGCTTCTTCCAGAAATTCCTGAAGCGGGCCGACTGTGTTAACTCCTGCGAAACTGAGAAAGTCGGCGCACCAAGTTTGCATCTCGTCAGCGAGGAAATAGAGCTGGAGTTCAAGAAGAGGAGCCCATATAATTACCTACAAGTGGCGTATTTTAAGGTAGAAAAGGATGCTGGCAGCTACAGTGTGGCCTGTCTCTCACTGCACACACACGCTCGCTTTGCTCTAGGCGAGCTAGAACAGTAAAAACTTTAGCACTGATTCTTTTTTAGCCTGTAAGTTAGAGCTGATGTGGAGCACATTACTGTTTTGCCCCAACCCCCCAAAACCAAGACAACCATGCCACGTCTTAAGGTGGAGTCAGCTTCTGCGGGGTGTGACGTTAGGACGTGAAATTGAGCGATTTAAAGGCCTAAATTTTTATTTTCAAAAGCTCCTGCTGGCAAACCACAAACGCTTGATCTGTGAAATAAGTAGGGACTAGCAATTATTTATTTTATTAATTTTTTTGTAGACTTAAATTCGTTTTTAACAAGATATTTTTCCAACTAAGCAAGTTAGGGGGCGTAAAGATGAATGGGTTAGTGTGAAAATAAGGATTTATTATCTGCTCTGATGAAAATATTTTCTATGAAACTCTGTGTGACATGGCAGAGGTGTGCGGGACAAACGTCAAACAGGACGTTTGTCCCGCACACCTCAGCCTGGCCCCTAAAAGCTCAGGCTGAAGAAAATGTTAAAGTTAGTTTTTATCAAAAAGTCATAGAGCTGTCATAACTCATACAGTACTGTGCAAAAGTCTCAAGCCACGACTCATTTCTTCTCATTAGCTATTTTAGGGGGATATCTGTGTGTGCAGGTGACTATTACTGTGCATAATTATTAGGCAACTCAACAAAAAACAAATATATACCCATTTCAATTATTTATTTTTACCAGTGACACCAATATAACATCTCCACATTCACAAATATACATTTCTGACTAGGGCTGAACGATTATGGAAAATAATCTAATTGCGATTTTTTGCCCCAATATTGCGATTGCGATGCGATATGCGATTATTTTTTAAGGTCTTTGTCTTCTGTATTATTAAACAAAGACAAGCAATACATCATATAGTATGGCCAATACTATATTACATTAATTTTAAACTGTTCTTTCCTGGAAGACAGACCTCTGTTATGATGACATGAGGTGATGCATGAATTGATGACTGACATTTTTATTTAACTTCTTCAATCACAACAGTATATTTGAACATACACAATAGTTTATTTTTAGCTTACAAACATCTGAGCATAAAGTGCTGACAAGGAACCCTGGTGTAAACATTAAAATGAAAGTCAGTACAATGTGCAGATTGCAGAAATATACATAAAAAAAATCAGTGGCTTTACCACACTCAGTTTTTCGACATCTGTGAACTACTAGACAGTCATTCAATTAAAAAATAATATTAAATAAATAAAACTAATAAATAAAAAATACACACATCTTACTGATCTCTGCAGTCAGTAACATTACACATAAAGTGCAAACATAATAGCAATTGTATAAACACACACGCAAACACGCCTTTAAAGTTTAAAGGCGTGAAATTGGACGGTCTAGTTCTGATTAGCGTCACCGCTGTCTCGGTGGAGTTTAATAAACTCGGCCGTCTGCTTCTTGCTATCTAAAATATAACCAGACACTGGTGTAAATTCTCGACTGTCTCATACTTCTGTTTAATAAGTTTTCTGTTTGACGTTTAGTCAGCTGTGTGAAAACCAAGGAGGAACCCACCCGGGGGATTAATAAAGTTTTATTTTATCTAATCTAATAACTTTAATCTCAGCCAAACCGATTTACTCACGAACAAACAAAACACTGAAAAAAGCCCAACAATAACATTTTTAGGTTGTCTAAGTGACTTATATATTACGTTTAACCCGAGCAGCGAAACTCCGCGGTGATCTGAAAATGATGTGCCGGGAGTTGTGCCGTTCTCGGCCGCATCAGTAACCCTCGAGGTCCCGGCTAGCTGTCGAGCTGGTGGGTAGCAGACGCCTCTGAAAACGTCGAAGCACTTTTGCAAATATGGGATATCTTGATAAACCGAGCAGATATTTGATGTTTACACAACTACTTTCTCGCCTGAAAATATGTTAAAAGTTTATTTTGTGACCCAGAAAGATTAGTATGAGTAATTTTAAAACTTAGTAGCGGCCGCCATTGTTGGAAACTGGAGTTTGGCTGGGCCGCGCTATGAATTCTGGGATATGGTAGTAATTTGGACAGCCTTCGGCGCGTCGCTGTGACGTAATCGGTCTACAAATGCGGCCTCAGGAGGATGCAGCCCATGAATTTGGACATGTCCAGAGTATAATCGCAGCCTTTGCGGTTAGAAAATTGCACTTGATCATGTCGCGATATTATCGCAAATGCGATATATCGTTCAGCCCTATTTCTGACATTCAAAAACAAAACAAAAACAAATCAGCGACCAATATAGCCACCTTTCTTTGCAAGGACACTCAAAAGCCTGCCATCCATGGCTTCTGTCAGTGTTTTGATCTGTTCACCATCAACATTGCGTGCAGCAGCAACCACAGCCTCCCAGACACTGTTCAGAGAGGTGTACTGTTTTCCCTCCTTGTAAATCTCACATTTGATGATGGACCACAGGTTCTCAATGGGGTTCAGATCAGGTGAACAAGGAGGCCATGTCATTAGTTTTTCTTCTTTTATACCCTTTCTTGCCAGCCGCGCTGTGGAGTACTTGGACGCGTGTGATGGAGCATTGTCCTGCATGGAAATCATGTTTTTCTTGAAGGATGCAGACTTCTTCCTGTACCACTGCTTGAAGAAGGTGTCTTCCAGAAACTGGCAGTAGGACTGGGAGTTGAGCTTGACTCCATCCTCAACCCGAAAAGGCCCCACAAGCTCATCTTTGATGATACCAGCCCAAACCAGTACTCCACCTCCACCTTGCTGGCGTCTGAGTCGGACTGGAGCTCTCTGCCTTTACCAATCCAGCCACGGGCCCATCCATCTGGCCCATCAAGACTCACTCTCATTTCATCAGTCCATAAAACCTTAGAAAAACCAGTCTTGAGATATTTCTTGGCCCAGTCTTGACGTTTCAGCTTGTGTGTCTTGTTCAGTGGTGGTCGTCTTTCAGCCTTTCTTACCTTGGCCATGTCTCTGAGTATTGCACACCTTGTGCTTTTGGGCACTCCAGTGATGTTGCAGCTCTGAAATATGGCCAAACTGGTGGCAAGTGGCATCTTGGCAGCTGCACGCTTGACTTTTCTCAGTTCATGGGCAGTTATTTCGCGCCTTGGTTTTTCCACACGCTTCTTGCGACCCTGTTGACTATTTTGAATGAAACGCTTGATTGTTCGATGATCACGCTTCAGAAGCTTTGCAATTTTGAGACTGCTGCATCCCTCTGCAAGATATCTCACTATTTTTGACTTTTCTGAGCCTGTCAAGTCCTTCTTTTGACCCATTTTGCCAAAGGAAAGGAAGTTGCCTAATAATTATGCACACCTGATATAGGGTGTTGATGTCATTAGACCACACCCCTTCTCATTACAGAGATGCACATCACCTAATATGCTTAATTGGTAGTAGGCTTTCAAGTCTATACAGCTTGGAGTAAGACAACATGCATGAAGACGATGATGTGGACAAAATACTCATTTGCCTAATAATTCTGCACTCCCTGTATTGCTCAAAACCACTTCAAAAAAGCCTCATAAAGAAATGAGGGATTGCTCAGGACCAGTGTTGGGACTAACGCGTTATTAAGTAACGCGTTACAGTAACTACGTTATTATTGTGGTAAGAGCACAGTAACTAGTTATTATGCCAAAACCGGGAACGCGTTACTCGTTACTGGGATTTAGATAGGCTCGTTATTCGTTACTTCCTGTGGTGGCTATCGCGGAGCTTCCACAGATTCAATAACATTAGCAAGTGGTGGAGGCCAGCAGGTGGATGAAGGAAAAGGGAGGCAAGAGGAGAGACCCGAAGCAGCCGCCGGTCCGAGAGTGTCAGTTGAACTGAACTTCAGGTAAGAAGTTATAACCTGCAGTCCATCTGGGTCAGATATAAACCAAGTTTAGGTGGAGTTTATTTTCGTTATGCTGACTTTTTCGTACTGCGTGCTAGCTAGCATGACGGAGTTTCTATACAGCTGGGTGGGTGCTATGTTACTGATGTTGAACTTTATTTTGTTCATAAGGTTAATTATTACAGTTGCCAGCTGTCCTGTAAAAAACGGAATCGTCTCGTATTCAGAGAAAATATTACGCGTTTCTTATTGAGGTGAAGAGGAACAGTTTGTCCCGTAATTCAGCTACAATGAAAAAGACACAAAGCTGGAGTTACTCTGTGTTTACGCTGCACAGCTGCCTCTTCTTCTCTCATCCTCTACCCCTCCCTCTCCTGTTTGTACTTCAATCATGAAACTGATCAATGATCAGCTGATCGGCTCTCTTGTTTGTTTATCGCCCACTTTGCGCCAGAAAGAGGAAACCAGCGGATGTCGCGCTAAACAACAGCAGCACGTTTAAGCTTGATCAGCTGTTGTTAGAATTTATTTAATATTAATTTCTAGTATCAGCTGATGTTTGCTGGAGCCACAGCTGTAAAGCTGCTGGTCATGATGTCGGTTTGTATATGTGGTGAGAGGGAAACATGAAGATGAAACCAGGAGACGTCCTTACTGAATCATCAGAGCTGTGATGGAGAAACAGGTTTACCTTTTAGGTGACATGAATGAGTTGAAGGGAAGTTATGAACTGTTTCTGAGAGACAAATAACACCAGGATCCTTTTTTAGGTAGCTGACAGCTGGTAACTGTGCAGGGGCGGGTCTAGAAAAGTGTTGCCAGGGGTCCATGTAGGGCATTAAAAGGGAGAGGGGGGCACAAGGAAATACTTTCTTATTCTCATTTAAAATGTCTCACTTTTAAAAAAATAATTATCTGAGTCTTACAACAAACGACTGATAGATTGATACATTTATACCATCAGAACAGTGTACATCACTGTCACAGCAGTGTTTGTTTTCATTCAAAGGCTTTATGATTTTTCCTATAATGGTGGGCCGGCCTCTAGTCAAAATGCCCGGGACGATTTTTTTGTCCCAGTCCAGCTCTGTATGCAGCTCATCTGCAGTCTGGTGTTGCCTACATCTTCCTATTCAGAAGGCAGAATTTCCGAGTTCTGAGTACAATCGAAAGCACCACGACTGCAGTTTTTGTGTTGGATGTAAAAAGCAGGCTAGGATAAAATCAGGCGTGGGATTTCTCTCGTGGAAATGTGCACATTATTTTTTCCTTTCTATTGGTAGGTGGCACAGTGCACTTGTGGCAAGTAAGCAAGCTAGAAGACTGGCAATCTTGCTGGGTATCCAGTTACGGAAGCAACACATTAACAAGAGAATTCTGAGTTAAACCAAAGTTACTTTCCCTAGTAACTAGTTACTCTGAAAGTAACGAGTAACTTGAAGTAACTGAGTTACTTTTGATAGAAGTAACTAGTAATGTAACTAAGTTACTAATTTAAAGTAACTTAGCCAACACTGCTCAGGACTATTGCACAGCGCTGTATTATGCTTACGTATGAGTATGATGTACCACTGCAGGAAAACCAGAAAAAATGGCTTACTGTTTTCAAGTTCGGTTGTTTTTAGGATGTTGTTAGGTTGTTAGACTATTTTGTGACCCACTAAATCCACACAACTGCAACCTGGGCAGTTCAGTCAGGCCTTACATTAGTACGATTCACTTACTTGTGATTTCATTGTAATATATATTCTGAACTTTTGAAATATTTTAAAATCTGAGAAATACGACTGGTACTATATTGCTTTACTACTCTCAGCAATCAAAGCCCTTTCCTACTAAAAGTCTCAGTCTCTGTTTATACAAGGATATTTTTCCTATGCCTAAATACTTTTAACCTACCATGATCAAAGTTACACTGTGATGGATGCATCGGGGGAAACCTGGGCTTCAGTCTTGCCAAAAAATCTTTTAAGTCTTTCTACCTACTGAGCTGCCTAAACGTTAGCGTTTCAGATAGTAAAGAGTAAACTGAAATCCACCCCAGAAAATGTAAAGATAACAGTTTGGCCCTTATGGGTTACCAGACCAAAAATGTGAACATTTAAAATGATATTGCATCAAAAATCATTTATAGCAGATTAATTACCCCCAAAATAAAAGTGAGTGAAAGTTGACAGACACAGTCTGAAGTACCTGTACAAAAACATACAATAAGAATGATTAAACATAAATATGTAACATAATTAGTTAAAATAATAGCCTGTGTACATTACTGACGTCTCAATATGAGTATGTCAGGATCAATATTGGCTGGTGTATATAGTTAGCTAACATTTGGAAAGTAAAGAGCAACTACTGGGCTTATTGCACCAAAACAAAAGTAAAATCAGAGTAGATTAAATGTATTCCACTACTACATTAACTAACTGTTAATGTATCTGTGCCTACATGAGATATTTTGATACCAAGTTAGCTTGCACGAGTTTTCCAGTTGAATTAAATAGAATAGAAAATAAGCTTGTGTATGTGTGTTTTTCTTCCTTTCAGATCAATAAGCTGGCCAAAGCAGTAGCAGCTGCCAACACGTTTTTCCTGGCCAACCCAGATCACATGGAGATGAGACAGAATCTGGACTACTACAGGATGATGGCAGGAGTACAGGAGGACGACTTCAAAGATCTGGAGGCCAGGCCACACATGGTGAAAGCAAACTCCGTCTTTGATAATGCTGTTATGTTCTTGTAGCCTCATCCTCTGCTGATTGTCTATAATTCATCTACAGTTTATTTTTATTGACATTTCATTAGTTTGGTCAGTTAAGTCAAATTAAGGAACAGTCAGACGATCCCCTGTGAACTAGCACTTGGTGACAACGAGAAGGAAGAACTCTCTTTTAACAGGAAGTGGCTTCCAGCAGGACCAGGCTCAGGGAGAGAAGGCAATCTATCATAATCAGCTGGAGGGGAAAACAGAAGAGAAGAAAGGAGGGCATTTTTCTTTACATGTTGCCACACGATGCAGTCTCTAACGATGATTCAAGCAGAAAGATTTAAACTCCTTTGTCTGCCTGACTGACCTTGAACAGATGAAGCTGACTGTTGCAGTAGCTGTGATGTGCCCTCTCTCTTCAGGCCCAGTTTCTGCTGGGAAAGAGCTCCTACAGTGACGACTCCTTCATCCTGGCGGCTGAACACTTTGAATCAGCCGTAGATGAGTACTTCATAGCTGATAAGGAGTGCAGAGTTCTGTGTGAGGGAGCCTACAACTATGATGGATACAACTACATGGAGTACAGTGCAGACCTGTTCCAGAGTATGAGTGGTGAGGCAGCATATCCTTTGCTTGTGAGCACTAAAGATTCCAACAGAGCTGAGAATTTGATGTGAAGCTGCATGCAAGGGAGACATTTGTATGGCAAATATGAAAAATAGGCTGCATGTGCTATAAATACTTGTATAAATGTGTCTGTGTCCCTCAGACCACTACCTGCAGGTGCTGAGCTGTAAGCAGCACTGTGCTGTGGAGCTGGCCTTAACTGCTGGCAGAGACAAGCCCTTTGAGGACTTCCTGCCTTCACACTTCAACTACCTGCAGTTCTCCTACTACAACAGTGAGTTTCACAGTGCTTTCTATAAGTCAGGTGTGCCTGTATCCACTGTCCTTAGCAACAATGCAGAAAAGAAGTCTAAACACAGAAATGAACAGCTATGGCCTCATATACACGGATCATCTGTTTGACGACTTTAATAGCAAAAACACAGACCTGCACCTAACATGAACGAGATTACCTCTTAAATAAGCCAAATATTATATGATAATAGATCAGCATTTATTGCTGGACTCTGAATGGAAGTAATTCATGTGAATTTCTTTGTATTTAGTTTTCAATTGATTTGCAGTTTTTGCCCATTTGTTACAGTTGATCACAGATTAAAAGATTATCGCACATAATTGTCAACATTGACAGTGGAGTGATTGCTGTTTAATCATTGTCTTTATGCACCAAACTTGCTTTGCAGAGTCCAACTCACTGCAACTAATTGCAATAATTCTGGTCATGCCACATTTTTTAAAACTGTTCTGTGTGACTGTAGACTTAAAGAGCTTTTTGGTACATATGTTAAATACTTTAACTATTTATATAGTAAATAAAAAAGAGAAAATTCTCTTGTACTGCATGTATTTATAATGTATTTCTTCAAAATTAACCAAAAGAATTGCAGCGTTTTATGTAAAATTTCATATTATTATATTTTACTTCTCCCTAGTGGCAGCCTTTAAAAGAGCAATATGAAAAATAACCCTGTCCTGTAAGAGTTTAGGCTCTTAACCTCTGAACTGCCGCAGGTTTCTTCCTGTTAAAGGAGAGTTTTTCCTTCTCTCTGTCACCAAAGTCCTTTCTCTGTTTTTATTGTAGGGTCTACCTTACAATATAAAGCACCTTGAGGTGACTGTTGTTGTATAAATAAAACTGAATTGAATTGAATCACCAGGTGACCACTGACCAGTCTCAGCATAAGACCAGGTTTTGTTTTAGCCAAAGAGGCAAATATTCTGAA
The DNA here is from genome assembly GCF_057381845.1 of Rhamphochromis longiceps. Lineage (NCBI taxonomy): Eukaryota > Metazoa > Chordata > Actinopteri > Cichliformes > Cichlidae > Rhamphochromis > Rhamphochromis longiceps. The sequence goes on from NC_140561.1 coordinate 6,605,519, forward strand.
ACTATAAGATGTCATGTTAATCATTTTACATTGTTTTGTTTTGTTATAAGTTCTTCCATGTGGTTGTTCCAAACTTAGCATACTAACTTCATATAGCAGTAACACAATGAAGGTCTTTAAAATATTTTCATACTTTTATTTTTATTTTTCACACTTTCTTCATAATTTGATTTCATTTTTTGAATGTTTAACAACAAGTTTAAGCTAAAATTCTTCCGTGCTGTAACTTTAGAGTCCCCTGTAGGTACAGGATGTTTGTTATGAAATAGTCACTGGTGTTTAAGAACAAGGATATATGCTGCAAATCCAATAACATCCTTTTTGTTCACATCCATGATTCCATGTATTTTTGTCTTTTCTTTCCAGGTGAGAAGTACGAGAAGGCCATAGAGTGTGCTAAGACCTACCTGCTGTTCCACCCTGAGGATGAGGTGATGAACCAGAACCTGAACTATTACTCTGCCATGCTGGGCGAGGACAAAGCAGCAGCCATATCAGCCCGACAGGTACAGTTACACTGTGTTTAACAGAGGCTTTCAACCTCTTCTTCAACCTCACCGTGAGTGCAGTTATTCCTAGCATTGTGTTATCTTAATCCTTAGTGATCAGCAGTAAATTAGCCTGAACAAAGTGTGGTGGCAGAAAAATGGTCTTCATCAGCACTCACGTGTACTCAGGGGCACATTAAAAAAAGGCTCTGGTGGTGATCTAAGCACATAACTGTTTGCTGATTCTTAAAAAAGATTTGAGCTGCCCTGGGCCCTAAATGTCCACATAACACACTATTTAAAGTGGGTTATTATGGTTATCCATCACTACTAATGACTAAGTGATTATTTCCCAGGTGGAGGTTGCTGGCCTGTGGCCTGTGTTTTAGAATATAAAGGCTCCAAAGGTAGATGCAGGTGTATTATTACACCTGCATCTGTTGTCCAGACATCTGTATCCACAGCCTGACGGTGTGTATGCACCATGAGAGCAGAGCTGCATGAGCTCAAACACACTGCAACCTAAGAAAACACCCTCAAATCAAAGAATGCTACAAAAGCACAGGAGATAAAACAGAAGCTGAACAAGCACAACACAGATTTGCTCTCTGAATGCATACATCACCACTAACACGCGTCCGTCAGAATCACTGTAAAAAAAAAAGCCAGACCAATTTGTTCCTACTAAAATAAAGGAGAAGACAGCTCCAACTGGAGCTAAGGAACCAGAGATATAACGACGGTCTTTATAGCGCAGGCTTTGTGATTGTTGAATGTGATTTTAGGAGCTATGTTACAGGCTGCTGCTGACTTGTAATCCCTAGGTGGTGAAACAGTACATTCAGCAGTCGCTCCTGGAGAAAGAGCTCCTCTACTTTGGTTATGAAGCCTTTGGAATTACTTTTGTAGATCCGGTAAGTGTATAACTCAGTTTACATCTCACCACATTCTGCACTACTTATGAAGTGCTGGGATATAAATAAATGTGATCTTTGAATTCTCTGTTATTTTTGCTTAAAGGACTCGTGGACCCCCGAAGATGTCATGCCTAAGAAACTGAGAGAGAAACAGAAGTAAGACTAAGAGCACCGCCACACGTGTGCAGGTCGAGCATGAAGGTGCACTTAAAGTCAGTGTTGTTATCTGCGTGTGTGTTGCTGTGTCTCAGGGCTGAGAGAGAGACTGCAGCGAGGATCACAGAGGAGATAGGAAACCTGATGAAGGAGATTGAGAATCTGGTTGAGGAAAAGAAGAAGGATTCTTCAGAAATGACCAAGATGATAGTGCCACAGGAAGGTGAATGTTTCAGAGAACCAGGGTATAAAATGTCAGTCTTGTACAACCAGTCTTTATCCTCACGTCTTTATCTGTGACCTTATCTTGTAGATGGCGCTCTGCTGTACAGTGACATCAAGGTGACCATGACATCCAAGCAGCTGAATGGCTCCCAGCGGGTTTTGCTGGACGGTGTGATCACAGATGAGGAGTGCAGGGAGCTGCACCGTCTCTCCAATGTGAGTAGCCCCAAGGAATAAAGTTCAGTCCGTGTCAGCAAAGATTTCCTCACATCACCTGCATTCTGATCGTGTCGCGTATGTATGTTTTTCAGCTCGGCTGTTATAGGAGTTGCTTAATGTTGCATTTATTTCACAGACAGCTGCTCTAAAAGGCGATGGCTATAGAGGACGACCATCCCCACATTCCCCCAGCGAGCTGTACCAGGGAGTCACCGTCCTGAAGGCTGTCAAGGTCTATAAAGCAGAAAAATTCCAAATAAGAGATGCCAACACAAGCACAAACGTTCACCTTTAATCATAGCTAGGGGAAAGATCAAAGCTGGTTCTTTATGTGGAAACAAAAAATACGTTTTTTAGTATAACAGCAGACTTTTTCCACATTTCAGCATCAAAACAACAGAACATGCAGCATATAGCTTATGTGCTCGAGCTGGCGGATGAGAATAAAAATGTTTGCAGCAGGTTAATCTAGAGGCTCACCTGTAAATGTAACCTGATGCTTATTGCTTCCAGCTGTTTGAGGTAATTAAATAGTTGCAGCTTCGTAGGATCCAAAACGACACGTGTGACTCAGCACGTCAGTTATTGTCTACACAGAGAGTAACGATCACTTAGAACCTGACAGTATATCACTTTTCCACGACATAATGCAGTCCTGTGAAAAACTGTTGATTCAGTAGCTTGTGGAATTATATTTAGCAGCAATAACTTGAAGTAATTGTTTGATGTATTATTTTATCAGCATCTCACATGATTGTGGAGGAATTTTGAACGACTCTTCTTTGTAGTATTGCTTCAGTTGATTGAGGTTTGCAGGCATTCGTTTATTCACAGCATGGAGCAATCATCACCCCTTCACCACCGTGCTTGACACTTTGTACGATGTGCTTGTGCTGATAGCCAGTGTTTGGTTTTCTCCCAACATGTCGCTGGGAATTCTAGCCAAAGATCTCCACTTTGGTCTTGTCTGTCCAAAGAACCTGAAGCTTTGCAAACCTAAGACGTGTTCTCTTTAGAGAGAAGATGCTCTTTCCTGGAACATTTTTCATCTTCAGTGCAAACACTTTTGTATTTATAGTTCTATATAAAAACAGACTCAACATTGTTTTCCTCCTTGTCCCAGCTTTTACATGGTTTTTCTTCTTCTCACAGCTTGGCCAGGAGGGGAAGGTCCCTCTGAAGAGCGCTCGTCTGTTCTTTGACCTCAGTGAGAAAGTGAGGAAGGTCTTAGAGTCCTACTTCCGTCTGGACACTCCACTCTATTTCACATACTCCCACCTGGTCTGTCGCTCTGCCATCGATGGTAAGCTAACCACTGACACTGTGTCATTTTTTCCCCATCCTGATTTTGTGTCTAGGAGTTGGTTCAGACATCACTCCCAAATGACCTTGTTTATCTGTTAGATCTGCTAGGACATGCCCGTCCTGCCCCGCGCTACAATATAAATGTCATTGTAGACCATTGTTAGGTGGTTGCCAAGTAACGTGATGCCATTGTAACATATCGTATATCTAATAATAGTTGATTTTTGTCAATATAAACTAGATGTTACTGTTGTGAAATAAAAATCATACGATGGTTAGACAGGTAAATGGCAGTTGGTTGGTGGTTGCTAGGCAACATGGTAACATCATAATGTGTTACATAGATAACAACCTTCAGGGGTCTAAGATGTACCTGTGCCATGTGTTTGGTTGCTCAGCTCCTCATCATAGAGCTGGCAGACAGACAAACAGAGATTTAGTGAATTAATTCAAAGTCCTGGACTGAAGAAGTCACTGGATGAGTGACGAAATGTTTCTCCCACTGAAAATGCTACATCCAGATGAACAGAAACCTTTTGGGATTTTCCTTACTTAGGTGAATGTGCATGCATCAAGACATAAAATCAGCAGACTGCAGCACCAGTGGCAGGAAGAAAAATGCATGTTTGTTTGATTTTTATTTTTTTCTTGCTGTCTACCCAGCATGCAGATAACTTTGTAGAGAAGAACCTTAGAACACAAGTAAAATTCAGTTTTATTTATCTAACACAAAATCACAATAACAGTTGCCTCACGGTGCTTGCAACAAAATTGTAACTGTGATGTAATAACTGAAGTTAGTACAGTCAAATATACTGAATTCAGTACCATTTTGATCTCCACTACCTCTGACAATAAATACACAAAGAAACATATTTAGCTGTTGAATTCTCAGCTAGCTTTGTTTTTGGGCCCAAATTTCTCCAAATGTTCTCTCTGTGCTCCTGTTTGTTCAGAGAAGCAGGACGACCGTAAGGACATGAGTCACCCTGTCCACGTCGACAACTGTGTGCTGGTTTCTGAGGTCAACGAGTGTGTAAAGGAACCTCCTGCATACACTTACAGAGACTACAGGTATGGTTACACACACACACACACACACACACACACACACACACACACACACACACACACACACACACACACACACACACACACACACACACTTAAAATTCTGTCTACACAACCCACCCTGATGACAAGGACCGGCTGACCTCCTGGTGTCTCACTCCTGCAGTGCCATCCTTTATTTGAATGAGGACTTTGAAGGAGGAGAGTTCATTTTCACAGAGCTTGATGCCAAAACAGTGACGGTAAATATATATCTGATGTTTTTTCCTTTCTTTTTTAAAACTGTAAAGTTTTCTTTCAGACTGCTTTAGCTGCCTCCAAATGTTTTTATTTATTTGTTTTTTGATTTGTTAATGCTAAGTTAAGTTAATGGTTAGCAAGCAGCATCCATAAACTGTGTGCATATCTGCAATTTAGTGCTGAATAAAACACTAGTAAAACAAACTCTGACTGGAGTTTAATAACTGGCTATGGATGGAAAAAAATCACCCCAGTCAGAGTTGTTTCAATCATTCTCTACTGCTTATCCTTATCCTGTCTCTAACCCTATCCTAGATGGGGAAACTATCCATAGGGATCAAACATGTGTTTGTCCCAGGCTGTAAATGTGCTTTAACTGTAAGCTTGTGCTGTGTTTCCATAAGGAGTAAAAGTCCCACAAATAACTCTTTATGCCCGGAGCAAAGCCAAGCCATGAAGTGCAAGGAACTCTCTGTAGACCTTTGGAAAGGGTAAAGTGTTGGGTGGTCTCAGTTTTTGTGAGATTTAAAAGTTTGGGACCACTTGGACTCTTTATAGAGTTGGCAGGCTGTATTTTGCTAATGGCATTTAAATCTTAAAGCTATCACGATTCCTTGTGATGGGATTGTCTCTCGCTGTTACGGAAAATGACAGTGGGCTGAAGTGAGGAGGGATGCTGTAAAACAAAAAGATGTCCTTTAACCCTCCTGCCATCCTTTAAAAAACTCACACCCATCACCCTAGGGACCATTCTCAGCCACGCCATAAAAAGACCATATATCCATATTTTATTCCACTTTAAATTAGCCAACCTTGTAAAACTACTTCTCCCTGAAATATTCATGTAAAGTTTTAATTATATTTTCGTTGTTTTAACCCTTCAAATCCCAGTGTTATTACATGAGCGCCCTGTGTTATAAGCCCCAAAAACCAAAAAACGAAACTAAATATTTCCACAAAAAACCAGTTGAAGTAATATGTGATTGTCATTATAAGTAGGCCTTTAGATGGACCAAAGATTGGCACCAACATACATTTTGACCTGCCATTATTTTTTTTGCATTTTTTTTGCAATTTAAAAATTAAAACTTCAAGGCCCTGAGTCTTCATTGACATCCAAGAAAAGAAGAAAAAATAAAATCATATGATGATAATTTGGGGTTGAAAAATAGCGTTTATAATGGAAGTCAATGGGCAGAAAATGGTCCCCAGGGTGATGGGTGTGGGGATTTCTGCTGCTCAGCCATTTTAGGCTGATTTAAGGAATTCACACTGGAATATTAACATTGACAGGTAAAAACTATCCTGTGGCAAGTTTGGTTATATTCCACTGAACACAGTGGAAATGGCAGCCATTTAACACATAGCAGTGGCACAAAAAGGTCCCAAGAAGGCAGGAAGGTTAAGAAAACCTCACAATGAAAAGTCTCGCACATTTAATAAAAGTATGAAATTGTCTAAAATTCAGTTTGGATGGGTCACCACGGGAATTTCAGCACATAATCTTGCTATTTTCTCCCCTCTACATTATTTTAGATTTGCCTGGTTGTTTTGGCTTTTCTGTAGTTTGTGTAAACATGGTAATAGGATTCTAATTAGATTCATTAGCTTTATTAACAGTTGCACCTAAAAATACAAAAATCTCTGATGCATAGGACCGGCAAGTGGTTAATTTAGACCTATAATTACCTGTGAAAATGGCATATACGAGACAATTACAAGGCCTTTCACAAACACATCTGGATCATGTAGGATGCACATTTTGAACTCACGTTAATGTGCTTACTTTTAAGGAGCACTTGATGTGCACGTCCTTTGCAAATTTAGTATTAAATTTGATGTAAAGTGGTTTAAATATGCACTTAAAAACACTGACATTAACTATTGCTCTAACTATAGACACCTGAAGTTGCTCTAGAAGGCAGAGATCAGAGAATGGGGTCAGAGTTTACTTTTCAGCACTTTAATGACCCTAATCAAATAGTTATGACAGCACTGGAGTTGCTTCACGGCAGATGTTTAACTTTCTTTAAGGGGCCCAACTAAAAGGCAGGAATTAAACCCTGTGGAACACCTGCACAGAGATCTAAACTGTTCATTTTAATGAGGTTCCTGTTATAGATTATTAAGTGTACATGTGGACAAACTGCTAAGTTTATCCACAGGGTTTGACTGACAGAGTCTGAATACTTTTTAAAGCCACTGTGCATTTAACAAAAATGCATTTTTAACCACATCGATGTTGATTGTGTTGCGTGGTGTGTGTTTTCTCAAGGCGGAGGTGCATCCAAAGTGTGGTCGCGTGGTTGGTTTTGGAGCAGGGAAAGAAAACCCACACGGTGTCAAAGCTGTCACCCGGGGTCAGAGGTGTGCTGTTGCTCTGTGGTTCACCTTGGATCCTGCTCACGAGGAAAAGGTAAGGAAAACCACTGTAACCAGATGTGAGCATGCATAGGCTTTAGGTTTGGGTCTGTGTGCAATCCTTTTAAACAATAACTTCTTCCAAAATGGAGAAAGATGGGTCAGGATTTAGCATGAATTGTTCAAATGATCCTTTTTTCTAACACCTTGAATTCAGTTCAGTTCCATTTTTTTATATAGTGCCAAATCTCAACAACAGTTACCCCTAGGGACTTTATATTGTCAGGTAAAGACTCTACAATAATACAGAGAAAATAGAGAAAACCCCAACAATCAGATGACCCCTATGGGCAAGCACTCTGGCAACAGTGGGAAGGAAAAACTCCCTTTTAACAGGAAGAAACCTCCAGCAGAACCAGGCTCAGGGAGGGGCGGGGCCATCTGCCTTGACTGGTTGGGGTAGGGGGAGGAAGACAGGACAAAGACATGCTGTGGAAGAGAGACAGAGATTAATAATAACTAATGATTAAATGTAGAATGATGTATGAACACATAGGGAGTTAAAAGTGAGTGAAGAAGAACTACGTAGTGCATCAGACTATTTCCACAAAGTTATAAAGACAGCCTAAGTTGAAAACAGTGCACACAGTCAGTTATTGCTGTGCAGAAATATGAAACTCAGCTCTAGATAATGATGTTGTGTTTTCTGACTGCCAGCACAACTTCAAAGAAAATTTGTGATTCATACCTGTTCCTTGTTTCATTTTGCAGTCTCCCAAACATTTTCTTTTTTTGTCCCATAGGAAAGAATCCAGGCTCAGGATTTGCTGAAGATGTTTTCTACACCAGTGGATGCAGAGTTCAGTAAAAATGAGGCCATGGAAACTGAGTCTCAACCGAAAGCTCCCGCACAGGCTGACCAGGAGGCAGCCAGAAAAAAAGAAGTAGGAGAGCAGAAGCTCAAGCTGAACACGTCAGGCGATGCACAAACTGACCTGCTGAAGGATGCGGGGGAGGCCAAAACAGCCAGTAAAGGAACCACTAAAACCAAAGCTGCACCTAAAACAAAGCCTAAAGCTGGAGATCAAACGAAGGCAAAGACGACAGGCAAAGTTAAAGCTGCTGCTGCAAAAGATGGAAAACAGACAGCAAAAACAAAAGCAAAGCAGGGTGATAAACAGAAAACAAAACCAGCTGCAAAAAAGACAGTAAAAGCAGTTAAGAAGGACTCCACCTCAGCACCAGACTCTCAGAGCAACAAGGATGAATTGTGATCAAACAACACGTGCCTCTGTTTTCATGTGGGGCCAGCTACTGTCTACAAGATCTTCTCTGTGGGTGGTTAAATAAAAAGCTGTGTTACAAAATGTTATTTTTCTTTAAATACATTCATTATTTTGGATGTCACTTAAATTGTTCGCTATTTATGTGGTATGTGGTTGCTGACAATCTGCCCTCTGATTCCTTTTGCCCTGTGACAGCTGTGATAGGCTCCAGCACCCTGTGACCCTGAAGTAGATAAGCAGAGGAAATACATTGATGGACAGTCTTCACATGTGCCCACAATCACTCTCTAAACATGTGTATTTGGCCCTAGCTCTGAATCGTCTCACTTTAAACTCCCATGTCTCTCTGTTTTACTTGACTGGTGATGTCATGATATGAAACCTGGCATAGGTGTGAAAAACCTTCATATCAACTGCTCAAATAATAAGTGATGTTTACAATATATGCTTGTTGCAGTACTCCGGACAGACACTGGATGGCAGCACAGACGCATTCTTGAGTAATTTGACGCTCACTGAGTGTACACTGAGCTGCAGCAGTTTCACTTTGAGTAAGAGAGTTCCACAGAATCACTGCTGTGATTTGTTTTGCACCTCCTGAAGTTCAGCAGATTTCTGCGTCTTTATAAACCAGCAGGGAAAACTGCAACCTGAAAGAACTCCTCCAAACATGCTGAATGTTATTGCTTTTCCAAGTTCGGGTGAGTTCAAAGAAACATTCTGTGTTTAGCAAAAACACGTTAAAACTGTATTGCAGTGTATGAACGGTGCATTGTCCTGGATAGTGAAGCTTAAACGTCCAAGAGAGGGAACAGAGGGAAGGCACCGGGACATCTTCAGTCAAGAAAACTCCATGTAGGATCCTTATCAAATGGATCAAGGCAATATAGTTCAACCATATTGTGGTTTACTTTTGTGCTAAATGAAAGCAATGTTATCATCGGCCATTAGCCAATCAGCTCCAGTATCCATGTCAAGTACTGAATTATCCTACATGCAACTTCAGTTTAGTAATTTAAGACAGTTTTCAAAGCATAATTCAAACTGAGGTAAACCACCTCACAAAGCTGCATCTCTACACACACGATGCAACTCAGTGCTGCCTAAGTCACTGCTGTTTCTTGGTTTATGGTTTGAAAGACTAGCAACTGCTGTGGTGGAACCTAAAGAGGATCCCAATACACAAATAAACAACAACAAAAGATGAAATACTTAGTAGAAGCAGATAACACACAATGTTATTACTTAGCTAAGACAATGTGTTGCACTTCTACAACTACTTCACAGAATATTATTTCAAGGAATTTTTGCTAGAAATGCTCTACCGGATTTATACCCTACTCCAATTTAGTATATTCCTGGAATCATTAAGAACACATGAGTTAGAATGAAGCATGTTTGAATTGGTGGGTCCGCAGCTGTTCTGTTAAGGGTGCACAGAGCCAGGAGCCAGAGTCTGCTTTATCTGCAGCACGGTGGTTAGCACTGTTGCCTCACAGCAAGAAGGTCCTGAGTTCAATTCCACCATCAGGCCGGGGTCTTTCTGTGTGGAGTTTGCATGTTCTCCCCGTGTTTGCGTGGGTTCTCTCCGGGTACTCCGGCTTCCTCTCACCGTCCAAAGACATGCAGCTTGAGGGGATAGGTTAATTGGATAATCCAAATTGCCACTAGGTGTGAATGTGCGAGTGAATGTGAGTGTGAATGGTTGTCTGTCCCTGTGTGTTGGCCCTGCGACAGACTGGCGACCTGTCCAGGGTGTACCCCGCCTCTCGCCCTATGACAGCTGGGATAGGCTCCAGCGCCCCCCGCGACCCTGAAAAGGATAAGCGAATGGATGGATGCTGATACCACTCTAGTCTTTATTTGTTAAATTATAAAGTCATATAGCCAAGAGATGGCTAGCTTAGATTACCTCAGTTCGAATATGCTCCAGCCAACTTCTTCCATTCTCCATTTTAGAAATATTACATGACACATCCTGAGCTTTAGAAATGCTGGTAAGTGAACTGTGTAACTTGCTTTGGACAGGGTTGGTTTGCTTTCTTATGCTAGGCTGCCATCAGCAGCATCATATTCACTTCTCTTTAGTGTAAACCTCCTCATTAAATTGTCTTGAATACAGTAATAAGTGTCCATTCTAAAATACCGATCCAGTTTTTCCGAGGCGGGTGAGTTCATCACTGGTAAATCAGGTTTTCCTATCTTCTTTTTTGTTTGTTTCAATCTTCCTTGGCCAATTTGAGGCAGCAGAACTGATTGTGGATTTGGTAATAATCCCAGCAAACACTTTCTCTGCATTTGCAGTGTAAACACTTTGATATCGCCCGTATGAAATTATGTTATCTTTCAGGTCAAGTCAACCTAACAGTTAATAGGAAAATTTACCTGCTAAATGCAGCATTATGTTTTTTTCCAGTTAACTAACTTTATTTCTCTGTTCTTTAGTGTTAATCACTGAGCTTCTCCTTAGAGATTTTACTCTGAAAACAGTGAGTTGTGAAAGTGGACCAAAATGTAATAAACACAGTTGTAAACACTGAGGCCAGCTCAGACTGCTCCAAACACACCACACAGTTTTTTCTGCTCTTGACTCTGTATGATGTCATAGAGTGTGGGTATCCCTAATAGGGTCAGGAACACAGCTTTGGCTTTGAGCACAGAAGCCCCACCCACCTGCTGTTTTCTGTATACAAAGGCAGCCAATCAGAAGTAAGCTAGCTTAAAGGGAGGGTAAAAGGGGTGGAAATTTGTTTCAGACAATGTGTGAACTGAGTGGAAACATCAAGGATAAATAGAGATTATTTTAAACTGTAAAGTATACTAAACTACAACAGTAGTGTTCAAAAACACTAAGAAAGAGCTTTCAATAAGCGCAGTAGGGCCTCCTTAGATGACCTAATCAGCATATAGTTAAGCTTTTGACCTTCTGTGTTTTTTAGCTTCCATGTTGGGAAGTAATGCTCACGCACGATAAGACAAAGGGCTGAATTATCAGCAGCATATTAAAACTCAATCAAGCTCACATTATTTCTTGAATAACCACATTTGGTTCTTTTATTTCTCTGTAGAACACAGGTCCTTTTAGAAATGTCTCTTTTATCTGATGTGCTTCTGTGTTGAGCGTAGGCAGCTATGACTCTGGAATATGTGATGTGATGTCTGTGTAGGTTTAGCATGTGGATGATGTCATACCAACACAGAAAGGCCATCTGTATACACACACACACACACACACACACACACACACACACACACACACACACACACACACAGATGGTGAAAGTATGGTAGTCCCGATAATATGTTAATAAATATTGTAGCATCATTCACAGAATGCTAATAGGTTTTCAACAGTTACACACACACACACACACACACACACACACACACACACACACACACACACACACACACACACACACACACCTACTAACTCACACTCTTTCTGACCCACATACTGTATTTTCTTCAGACTTACAGATATGTGGGCATGTAAGGATCTTGCTAAAGATTTAGCAAGAAAACGCTGATTGAAAATGCTTGAATTTAGTTAGACTGAGTTTGTAGTGTGATTAATGTGAAGGGCAGATGCACTCGGCTGCCATGCATAAACCAGCTCCCAAACTCCTACAACTTAGAATAGATGAACAGGAGCCCTCTGCTCCTCTGCAGTGTGTGCATGTGTGTGTGTGTGGTGTCAGTGCCCTCTTTGTGTTTTCTTGCTCTTGTTTATTTGAAAGCAGCAGGGACGTAACACAGGCCACTTTGTTTTTCTGTGTGTATTTGTGGCCTATTGATTTGACCATTGTCTCTCCAAAAGCGAGTGGGAGAGAGAAGGAGGGGTCTACAGTACAGTAGACTACAGAAGTCTAGTCCGTGTTTGGTACAGCCGTCTCTGACTGTTCAGAGAGATTCAGTATATTTTCATGTGTATTGCAACTCAGAACATCTTTCATTTTTATTCTTTAAGTGTGTGTGTGTGTGCCTTCGTGCACAAGCTTGCCACACAGCCTGTCCCTGTTGCCATGGTGATGTGGCGGGCACGGAGACGGTGGTGGCAGGTTGGGGTCGGGCACAGTGGGGCGCTGAGCTGAGATTAACTGTGACTGTGACTCTGGAGAGAGGAGAATAAAACAGCAGGCTATCAAGGGCGGACATGACCTCCGTCTCTGTGCTCCTCGGGGTGACGGGCGCCACATCCAAAGGAAACTTTCTATATAGTCCAGTGCTTTGGCTGCAACTTTCAAGATCAGCCTCTTGCTTATCTCTATAAAGCCTTGCTCAGCGCTCTGGGAGATGTGTGTGTGTGTGGTATTGTCCCTTAACTGAGAACTCGTGTACAGCCACGGTACATTCCTGTGGCTGTTCTTTTTCTGGACATTTTTTCATTTTGGCCCAGAATATTACAGTTTTCAGTGGGAATGTTTAGCTAATTGACCTGCAGAGATACCAATGATCATCAAACAGTGATGAGAGTACAGAGCAAACAAGGTCAAACTGTATCTGTTAGTTCCATTGCTCCTGCCAGTCCGGCCTCTTGTTTAAAATCAATCTTGTGTTAGGGGGACACAGGGATGCTTTGTTTTGGTGGTTGTTCTGGCGGATGCCTTGCCGATGACTTCAGCTCCACCATGAACTGTCTCCTTATTCCTCTATAGGACTGCGATCACAACTGTGCGGGTCTGGGCATGGTACCACAGCTGAGAGGGATCTATAGATTGGGACTGCCACAGGGTGACAGGGAAATGAGCTTTTTTCTCTTTTCAATTTGTAGTCTATTAATTTTACAATTTATTTGCACCATTTCACTTGATTTCCTCTGATCTGGGCCACTACTGATTTACTAATCTACAAATATATTATTATCGTGTTGTCTTTTGGATAAATTAGAATGTAAATATAAGAAATCTAAACAAAAAAAAGATAAAAGAATCCAGCTGTCAGCTTAAAACCCTAATTTCAAACAATGTTGGGATGCTGTGTAAAATATGTAAAAAACAAACAAACACAAAAAAAAACTACAATGCAAACATCTGCAAATCACACAACATCCCAGCAGTACTAGCTGAACAGTCCTGGCTCTTCTTTCTCATATTTAACATTTCAGGATCTACCAAATATTTTCAGTTGGTGAAAGGTGTGGACTACAGGCGGGCCAGTTCAGTATTCTAACTCCCATGTTACGTAGCCATGTTGTTTGGAGCATCGTCTTGCTGCAATATGGAAAACCTTCCCTGAATGTTGCTCTAAAATCTGTATGTACCTTTCAGCATCGATGGGGCTTTCCCAGAAGTGCATAGGTATTAATGCACCATCAGAGATACAGGCTTTTTGAACTGAGTGCTGATAACAAGCTGGATGGTTCCTTGCTTCTTTAGCCAAGAGGACACGGCAGCCATGTTTCTAATTTTGATTAATCTGCATGTGGATTTCTCTGGATTCTGTGAACCTGTTGATGTCATCAAATATTCAAAGTCTTTGAAATTTATGTTAAGGAGCATTATTCTGAAATTTTCTCACAGTTTCTCGTAGTACTTTTATGCTGATTGGTGAACCTGTGCCTAGATGTACTTCTGAGAAACTCTGACTCTCTAAGATGCTCTTTTTATACGCAGTCATGTTACTGCCCTGTTACCTGTTAAGCTAACCAGCTGCATAATGTTCATGCGCCTGTTTTTTTTTAAATATCCTTTTTCCAGCCTTTTGTTGTCCCCTCCCAATTTTTTTTAAGATGCTTTGATGAAACTCAGCTAATATTTTCATGAAACAATTAAATGTCTCAGCTATAATTTACACAGTATCCCAGCATATTTGGAATTGGGCTTGTGATTACATTACAGAAGCATAGTTTATATTTGCATGCAATGGTTCATATAATTTTCTATATTTTTTATAACACAGAAACAAAAGAAATAATACACACAGTCAACACAAATACATGACAGTACATCCACTGTTTATTTTGGTAAGTCTGTACAGTGTGTGCAAAACGATCTAGTTTGATTTCATTGTTTGTCTAGCTTAATGCCCCCATAAGCTTTGGTTTGTATTTCTTAGCAAAATCTGCTTTAACCTCCTAGGACCTGGCATCCACATATGTGGACATCACATTTTGGGTTATTTAGACCAAAATACTCAATTTTGCTCTACAAATGATGTCTATTTACGAGGACATTATACTGCTACTGTTCTATCGAAATTTTAATCGAATATCCTCATATGTGGCTCTCATTTTTCTTAGAAACAAAAACAATCTGGTAATTCTTTGTTTTCACATTCATCGGGCCCCAATATGTCCAAATATCAAAGAGAAATTAAAAATGCATGCCGTGGAAGAGTTCGGGTCTTAGGAGGTTAAGTAGTACTACTACATCTCATGATGTTTTTTTTTTACAAGGTCATAGATCAAAGTCTTGTTATGTTTTTTATGTTCAGTTTTACTTTTTCTTTGTCTGGTGATCATCTTGATGTAGTAATGTTATTAATGCTTGCATGTTTGAGTCTCGTGTTTGGCAGGATCTGGCTGACTTAGTGTTTCCGGGATTAGCCTGACTGTTTGTTTAGCACAGTGTGGAGGAGTTAATGGGCCTGAATAAACTATAACACTATTCGGCTAATGACATTTTTATCGGAGCTCTTAAAATAGGATGTGGAAATAATGACTTTTTATGAATTCCACACACTCCACATTACCACACAAACGCACCATTTCACTGCATCTAAAAGCAGAGTGGCAGCAGCTTGCTTGTGTGTGTGTGTCTGTATGTGCAAAGTACAGGGATCTATTACATTTTGCCCTGTGAGATAGGATGAGCTACTCTTTAGGGAGTTCCATGTAGTATTTCAGGGAGGTTAAACACCACAGTGATGTATAACTGCCATTTCCTACCTGTACGTTCTTCCTAAACTACTCATTCCTGAAGGCTGGGTGTAGCACCCCCAGGCTTCAGGAATGGCAGTGATTCTTGGATAACCTTCAGTCCCATCAAATCAAGATGTTGTAGCTGGTTGTTATGGTGAAAGCAAGTTGGTCAGTACTTGGCTCACTGCCACCCACTTACAAGAAGACAGATGGGAGAATAAAGTTGGTGGGAGCGAGTAAAGGAGACATGAAAATGTGGTGGAAGAAGGTGTTATGGGGTCAGACAACAGGACGCAGCACATGAGGAGCAAATATTTTCACATGTAAATGTGACTGAAAATACATAAATAAGTGGGAAAGAGAGCAAAAAGGGGAAATGAAAGAGACAGAGGAACGAGTGATTCTGCTTCATGAGACAGCAGGTACATGGCAAATTTTTGGAATAGCAGCCAATAAAAAGGTGCCAAAAACAGTAAAAACGGTTTTGTAGACACTAGTTGAAACCCTGTGCTAACTTTCTTTAACTGGTGCTTCTGCCATCCTTGTGGTTATTTAAAATTTTCTCTATTTATTTTGATGGCTTTACCACAGCAGCTCTGTCACCTTATGATGAAAGCTGCTGTTTCAATCCAAAAACAGGCCAATTTTTCATTTTTCCTTAAAAAAGGTACATAGTTACTGAGGGATGGTGTTTCATGAGAATATTAAGATCAGGCCTTCTCTGGGAAGTCAGATTATACCTGCACATATTCCTGAAAGTAAGAATCTGTTACAATATCATGCATCAAGCTTGGAACAGTCATTTAGTCTGTTAAGCAGGAATGTTCCTAGAAACAAATGTGCTAATAGTTTAAACGAATAAACAAAAAACAGAGTAGTTGATTACAAGAACCACTCTAACGAGCTGAGCTCACTTTACTGGAGTTATGCACTGACCACACAAATGTGTATTTCAGGAGCTATATGAAACAAATAATCACGTTCCCCAATGATGGTAAAATTGTGTTTATGTGTGACTGAAATGTGCTGAATGGCCAATCCACGATTGACAGAGTTCCATAGTCTTCCATTTTCCTGCTCCGATGGTTGTTTGGGATCATCAACATGCTGGAAAATGAAGCTTTTGCCAGTCAGGTACATTCCAGATGGCACTGCATGGTGAATCAAACTGACACTATTTTTCTGCATTCATAATTCCATCAATTTTGACAAGATCCCCAACCCCACTGGTTAAAATGCAGACCCAAATCATGACAGAGCCTTGGGCATGTTTTACACACAGCTGCAGACAACAGGGGGGGGGGGGGGGGGGGGGGGGGGGGGGGGGGGGGTAGGAGAGAGGTAAACTCAGAAAAACTCAAAACTCAAAACTTCTTGTGTAAATTTCACATACCTCAGTCTTTTTCCCCCGATTCCTCTTCCTTGATTCTAGACAGCTTCCTCTGAGACCAATGAGGCTTTGGTGAGCAGTAGATGGATTAACTGAAGGGCAGGTCAGATATTCACTGCATGTTTTCCCCCAAATTTCTTAAGGACATAACTTTCAGATACTTTTCATCGGCTGTATACTGTCTCGTGCTTGTCCAGTTTCCTCCGAATTTTTAAGGGCACAATGTCCACCATGTCTCTGGTGTGCAGTTTACTCTGTGGTGTGCTCTTTGGAAATCGCCTTGTTGCTGCAAAATACTATGTTTATGCCCATCAAACTTTGCTGCCTGTGGCCTTTTTGCAGATTCAACTAAAGACACAGGAACAAATTATGTGTGTGTGACAAAGTGCCTGAAGACAAAAGTTGAAATGGGGTTTTTGCAAAGTTGTCTGTTATGTGCAGAAACAACACCGGTTCATCACTTCAGTTAGGTGCCTTTTTATGTTTGAAGCATTCATAAGTCAGTGTTAAGTGGCTTAACAAAGAAAAAAGCATTCATCTGAAATTTTCAGTCTGAAGGACTAGACTGAAAAGACAGCCACAGAAAATCCTTCAGAGAGCCTGAAGAACTAGACGGCTTCAGATCACTTCAAAAGAATTACAAGTCTGGCTCCTTGGAAACAAAATACAAAGAAACAGTGTGGCTCAAGACTTTTGCACAGCACTGTACCTTTTGCAGGAAGGGGATGAAAGGCAATAATGTTGTGTAACACTTTACTTTTTAATGGCAATAATCTTTTAATTTTACAAGGTACTTTGCACTGATTTAGTGACACTTCAAACATTTTGTACTCTTTCAATTTTGGGCCTTAAAAATGAAAGATTTCTGTCAAATGTGGAGATCCTAAGGCTTATCTTTGCTCAATCCACGTTTGCCACAGTGCAATGGAATCAGTCACAGTTTTTCTTTCCATTACATATTTCACCTGCAGCAGTGCCAATCACTGTCATTCCTTCATGATGTTTTCATTTAGTCTCATTTCAGCTCTTGAAATATAACCCTGTCCTGTGTTTTTCAACTTAACAAATACAAAACTATGTTCTCTTTTTTGTCTAAATAAAATTCCTCTTTATTAGTTGCAAAAATACAGAATATTCCCATTAGATCAAAACCACAGGCTCGCTGCTCAAATATATTGAAACCCAGCACTGTTTGCTTCACACTTCCAGGCAGGAGGTAGATGTTTGAATATGAGCAGCGAGGAATTTGACCTACTTCTCTTACGATGGGAAAGGACAGAAAGTCGGCATCTGGAAGGAAGCGATTTAGTGATATGGCAAGGTGATGATGCCCTAATCATTTATCTCGAGCTGCTTGTACTATCTTTGTATGATACTTCAGATATTTTACTTCAGTATTCATGCTGAGGACGGCATTTTGATGCATTGCTTAGCAAAAGCTGTGATACACGCAAAAGGCACTGAATGAGTCATTAACTTGATGTCAAGTGTTCATGGTCACCCTGTGCATGTTTGATGTAAAAATCAGACATAACTTTCCCCCCATTACTGAAGAGATCATGTATAAAAAATCCTTTTGAACAATATTTATCGATTAATCAAAGACATTTAATTTGTGTATTTTTATTGTACCAAGATAAATTTGCACCTGGTAAAAGAAACGTGTCTTTTATCCCGCCCCTCCCTGAGCCTGGTTGTGCCAGATGTGTCTTCCTGTGAAAAAGGAGTTTTTCCTTCCCACTGTTGCTCCTGGTTGCTCCAGGGGGTTGTTAGATTGTTAAAGTTTTCTCTGTATTATTGTAGGCTCCTTGAGTTACCTATTGTTGCAATTTGGTAGCATATGCATAAAATTGAAGTGAAAAAAAAAGAAAAATAAAGCTGTGCACCTCCACTTTGTTCAATATGGCTAGTGTAGTAACAACCTGCTTGTGACATAGCTGTGTAACTGGGGGTGGGAGGGTGAAGGAGATGGATTGTGCGTGGAGGTAGGGGAGGAGGGCCGGAGCGGACCAGAATTGAGGGGCTGTTCAGTGTTTGGTTAAGGCCAGATGGCTAGAGAATGGTGTCTGTAGCCCCTGGTCTGTGTGCTGTGTAGTGAGGACTGGGAGGAATGCTGGCCTTTTCTTTGCCCCTCTCAGCGAGTGGAGGCTCAGAGGACTGCGATACAATAGTGGATTAAGACCCACATTCCCTTTTTAATCTCTCTATAGTCACACTCAGCTGTTCACCCTCAGGCCTTTGCTCCTCTGCCTCCCACTGTCGGTTTGTTGATGTTGGATTGACATACAATGTGCACACTCACACACATCATAACTACAGAAAACCCCCTCACTCACAGGTCATCTTAACGACCCCACTGTACTCGTATACTCACCCCTTTGATCGTGTAGTGTGATACATGCACATTTAATTTCTCACGTTGGGTCTAGAGCTTGAATCTCAGATCAGAAAGATCTGTAACAGCTGCTGATAGTTGTTGAGGAAAGATAACGCTGAAGTCCAGTGAGAAACAAAAAAATGAACTTCTCTCAAGAATAATTCAGAATTATCACAACCTAAGTCTCATCTATGTCAGGAGCTCCTGACATAGATGAGGAAGATGGGGCAATGAGAAACATGTGATTAACCTGAAAACCTAAAATTTAATAAGATGACAAGTATCCAAACTCTAACCCGTCAGCTCTGAGCGGTTAGACTGATTCTAACCTGATAACTGATAACTGATTCTCAACATGTGTATTTTGGCTTTTGAAAGTACTTCCCCCAGATAATGTAAATCAGGTTCTGGCTTGTCAGAATTGGCAGAGTTCAGTTAAACTGGTTGGTTTCCATGGTTTGCCCTGGCCAAATGGTGGAATCAAACCCAGGACCTTCTTGCTCTGAGGCAGCAGTCCTCTAGCTCCAGTGAGCTGATGAGACAAAGATTGAGTTATGTGGCTACAATTACAAGAGACATGTTTGGAGGAGTAAAGGTGAGGCTTTCAAACCTAAGAACATTGTACTGTCATGTATGTTGGTAGTAGCATCATGCTCTGGGGCTCTATTTGCCGACAGTGGTACTGGTACTCTGCGCTAATTGGATGGAATAATGAAGAAGGACTACCTCCAAATTCTTCAACTTCACCTCAAATCAACAGCCAACACGACAATGATTTCCATCAAAGCTGGTTTTGGAACGGATAAAGCAAGCTTCTGGAACGGCCTTCCCAAAGCCCCAAACTCCAATCAAAGGTTTGTGGACTATGTTTAAAAGCTTTGAATTGCAAAGGGACATTGAATCAAATACTAGTGGTGGCATATGCATATACTGGAGCCTCTATGTGTCATGTTCGCGTACCGGCAGGCAAGGAGAGAAGGACCCAAAATGCAGGTTTCAGTGAGGCGAAGTAGAACTCAAAATAACCGCTTTATTAGCAGGTTGCCGGTAAACAGCGGACCAACTAAACTGGGAAAATGCAAACTAACAGGCAGATACACACGGACGGGAAAACAGAGTACAGAATGAAGGTGAGTAGACATTAACGATGCGACAGAGAACAAAGGTAACACAGGGCTAATATACACACGGCAGTAATCAAGGGATGAGGCACAGGTAGGGTTGCCAACCGTCCCTTAAAATACGGAATCGTCCCATATTTAGAAACAAAAGTACACGTCCCGTATTGAGCTAATAAGGGACGCACTTTGTCCCGTAATACAGTGAGAATCAAAAGTAGTCTATAAATGTTTATGGAATTAACGCTTTGTTTGAAAACATAATTCCCAGCCCCTCTCCTGCTTTGTGACCAATGAGCTGACACCACACTTATGACAATTCGAGTATGACAATTCAGATTACCGCTCATCTCATTGGTCGAGGAAAGGTCGCTTGCGGAGAAAATACCGGAAGACAACAGATGACCACAACAAGAAGCATGGCCAACAGGGAAACAAACACCGACACTGCGGTGCAAGTCTCGGACGACAGTACACCTAAAGCTGGGCAGACACTGTGCGATTTTTTTCAGTCACGTTATTCAGCTCCTGCTCAAACTGCACGATTGACTCGCAGGGGTTAGAAGTTGGTAGGTCACGATGCAGGTCTCACACTATACCGCCCGATGCTCTGATGCGACCTGAGTGCTCACACTGTGCGTCCATAAAATGAAGGTTATAACAGAAATTCTGTCACTCGCTCTCTCTCTCTGTCTTTCACTCACACAGACACACCACCACCATCAACTTTGCTAAATTGCTAATGAAAAACATTAATCAGGCAGCTGTGATTGAGCAGCAGTGTAAATCCAACTATTTTCACGGTTGTTGTGGTCATGATAATTTTGTGATGCCACATCGAAAAGGCTCGGATGAGCTTTCCAAAGTTCTACAAGTTGTGCCTCCATCGCTTGTGTCCAGATCACACGCTGCACAGCCGTGCTGCTCCGTCTTTTTCACCGACGTTTACGTGTTTGCGCGTGAGCAGTGTGAGCGGCTGTGATGAGACCCTCACGAGCGATTGATGATCGGGAGCTGGTCGTGAGGTGTTAATCACTTCTCGTTACCCCACGTATACTACACGACGCACGATGAAGGCCAAAATCGGTCCGATCACTCAAAAATCGCCTCAAAATGGGCCAAAAACCGCACAGTGTGAGCCCAGCATTAGAGCAGCAATGTTTGTTCCCCTCAGAGAAAGGGAAGAATGGGAAAAGGAAAACACCTGGCTGGAAAAAGTTAATATGGGCATGTGCAGTGAATATCAGCGCTATGTGGCCAGAAGTGTGATAATATAACTTATTTTGTGTAATAAACGACTGCAAGGATGGATGATTACAACAAATAGATGACTAATACATAAAAGTAATACATAGATGAATAATGATGATGAGTTAAGATGCGTAATCATGGGAACAAGTGGGTTTACAAACAGGAGCAGCTGATTAGCATTAGAAAAGCTGAAATAATACCTCAACTGAAGCCAATTGTACTAAATGCACTAAATGTGCACAGTTACAAGAATATTTTTCTTTCTATTGTTTTCTATTATTTTAAGTTAAGCAGGACAGAGTTCTTTTAAAGAAAGATTTACTTATATTCTCAAAAGTTAAGCATGACAGGCTTCTGTTTAAGAAAGAGACCTGTTTTATTGTGTTAATGTTGTCATTTTGAGCTAAAAATAAATGGCTAAATGATCATTTGTTTCACATGTGTTCATATCACAAAGAATAGAATATGCATCTACTTAAATCAACTTCAAGTCAAATGGTTAAAAAAATAATTTCACACACAAAAAAAGAGCTAGAAAATTCACCACACTGGGAAGGGTGAAGACAACTGGGTCGCCCGGCCCTGGCCACGAGGTGTCCCTTATTTATTTTTCAGGGAGTTGGCAACCCTAGGCACAGGAGGGGAACACACCTGGGAGAAATCACAACTGACAAGACAAGGGAATAGTAAACCGAACACACTGACGCCAGACACGAACCTCCAAAGTAAAACAGGAAACCAGAAACAACTTACGAGGAGGCAGAAGACGCTGCACTTAATCTAGAATAATAATCGACACTATAGAAACATACCAAAATATAAAGAACTGAAGAAGCTGGGTCAGAATGACCCAGAACCGTGACACTATGCATACTTTTGACCCTGTGTGAATTAG
Source organism: Rhamphochromis longiceps (assembly GCF_057381845.1). Classification (NCBI taxonomy): domain Eukaryota; kingdom Metazoa; phylum Chordata; class Actinopteri; order Cichliformes; family Cichlidae; genus Rhamphochromis; species Rhamphochromis longiceps. The sequence continues at coordinate 6,627,680 of NC_140561.1, forward strand.
AGAAAATCCAAAATAAATTCAAACTTGTGCACATGATTCTTGTTATTTAAAATCATCATCCCACCCTGGCCACAGAACAGCTTAAAGAAATCCTTAAGAGCCCAAGATTATGTCACAATCATGCCCATGAAGAGTGTATGTAACTGTTTGATCATAACTATAAATAAGGCCATTGGCTTTGTTCTGATGTCATAAACACAACAGGAATGCAAAAATTTGAAAACACTGTGAACTGCAAAGTTCTCACCATCAGGTTCACGGTCACATACAGTTGCATGGCCAAAACCCCCTTCTTTCCATATTTTCTGTTAACTTGTACAGTCTTTGTTTTTGAATGCCTTTTTCCTGGTTTCAAAGGAGCTAAACTTTATTAAAATAGGAGAACTTTCCCAATTTTACTGACCAAATCATTTGAATTGCACATGCATCCTCTGGCTGCTGCTATAGGTCGCCCTTGTGACAAAAGTCTATCCAAGTTTTAGACCAACGTGTGCATACTTCAGGAAGACAATGCTAAATTGTATACTGGAGGAGGAGGAGGTGAAAAACGTTATCTACTAATTGGAGGGCTGTTGGTTCCCACGTCTGGTTCATACCACTGGTTAGTGCTATGTATGAAAAGATGAAAACGTGATGGGGAGATGGCTATTCCACATCTACTCTTAAGGAGAGTAAATTTGCTTCTGTGTTCCTAGTGACAAACTTGAAAAGAGTAAATGCAAACCTTAAACTACCGTCACTCCAGAGCCACGTGCTGAGGAACACAGGAAGCAAATGCACTAAAGACCAGATATATTCCCACTAATTTTGTTGACAGTAATTATACACAGTTAAAAAGGCAGCCTCCATAATAGGCATAGTGAAACACAATGTAACCCAGTACCTCTGCAATAACTCTTTCATTATGTAATCATGACATTCAGCATTTCAACAGCAACAATTAACACTAGTGTGTGTCCGAATACAGAATCATTTCAGAGGGTGCATTTACAGCTGTATGTCTACACTGCATTACATCCATTGAAATAATGAACTAAAAAGTGCATGTTTGTGTTCTGGGCCTGCACACGGACAGCACAATGGGACAACAAACTAGCATTGTTAGTTTCTTATTGTTAGTAATTAGACTCCGTGTACCTGTGTTTCAGTGCCAGCCACACCAGAATCAAATAAAATGCTGAAAATGTTTTTCTCTGGGGTCCATGCTCTTTTTTGTGGTCTGTTTCCTTTCTTTTTATTTTTTTTAAAGGCTATCATATCAAGTTTACTTTGTACATTATTGCTATGTTGACATAACAGTTACAGAGCCCAGTGCTGCAGGGAGGCACACATTTCCAGTTTAGGGTTTTTTAGGAGGGCGCGGGTGCAGAGTGGTTAGCATTGATGCCTCACAGCAAGAAGGTCATGAGTTTGACTCTGCCATCAGGCCAGGGCACTCCAGGTACACAGCTTCCTCCCACAGTCCAAAGACATGCAGGCACCCACAGAGATCTGACTTTTTTCAAGTAACAAGTAATGTAAGGAATTACCTTTGCAAAAAAAAAAGTAATTAGATTACTTTTACTTTCCCATAAGCACGCTTCTTTACTGCGTTACTAAACCGTTGTGATTTTGTTTGTGAGAGTGTCTCATGACAATGACGTGTGACGTCCGTGGCAGCAAGAGATGTGTGCAGATCAACAATGGAAAATATGGAGTGATTACTAAACTTCAGATCTGAGCGAGCTCCGAGCACGCTGCCACGGGAATGTGACATTCACAGAGAAACCCCCGGATCCTCCCACTGACATGAACGCTGTGGCACCGGGCAAACCTCCACCCGCCCCACTCTTGCTAAACAGGTGAAAATAGATTTAAGAGCGACAGGACTCAGTGCCGCAGAATCTTTGCTTTTATTTATTTTTTGCTGTGTTTTACTTGCATCTATTTGAAAGAGAGAGTGTAAAAAAATGTATATGCTGGAATATGCAGAAAATAGGTTGAAATGTTAAACACATTTCTTCCAGTCAAACACTGTTGAATATAATTTAATTTTACTTGATGCAATGTGCATAAAGTTAAAAGATTAAAACTAATAAAGCCTTTTTAAAAAAGAGGCTTTCCATTTGGTTAAGTTTTATATGATGGGTTATGCAGAAGAAAATAGAATTGGGCTGAAAAGTCTGTAGCTTTATTACTTATTCAGGTTGTGTATCAAGTTTAAGTAAGTAACTAATTAACTAACTTATTTCTGTTAGTAACTAACTAACAGAAATAAGTAACTAATTACTTTTGAAAATAAGTTATCAGTAAAGTAACAGGACTACTTTTTTGGAGAAGTAATCAGTAATAAGTAAGTAATTACTTTTTTCAAGTAACTGGAACAACACTGGACACCCATAAATGTGAACATGCGAATGGTTGTCTGTCTCTGTGTTAGCCTGTGACAGATTGAAGATTATCCTGGTTGTACCCTAATGTAGTTTAGTTTGCATGTGAATAGCTGGCACAACTCTTTCAGGTCTTAGAGTTTCAGTGAAACTGTGTTATGACTGAACAACAGGATTTCATATCAACATAGGGTGAGTTGAAAAAAACAGACACAGGCTTGAAACATGAAATTTAACAGTTTTATTTTTAATATTTGGTTTAAATCAAGTAAACTGAACTTTAAGATTGAAATATCTGTCTTTAAATTTTTGTGCAACATCGTCATATTTATCTTTAATTTTCTAAGGGTAATTTATTACTTTTTATTTATTCCTTCTTTTGCAAATTTTGCATTTACAATCACTTAAAAAAATCTTTGATTTGTAATATTTCACAAGACACACAAAACATTAAAGATTCTTAGACTCAAACCTGTATTAGAGGTTCCTAATACAGGTTTGAGTCTGTATTAGGAACCTCTAATACAGGTTTGAGTCTAAGAATCAAACCTGTATTAGAGGTTCCTAAATGTCAGACTTTATATACCTGTAAAAAGCCTACTCCATGATGAGAGGGAGCTGTAGTGCTACTGAAGAACAGGAAGAAGAACTTAGAGGCTCCACTCCAGACTAGAAAGCCTTTTTTCAGAGGGCCCTGTTAAAAGCAGGCATTTTTCAGCATCCTGGTTACAATAAAGCTCCTTCCGGCTGCAGATAAATGCATACTCATAAGAGGAACCCTCCCCAGCACCACCACCATTTCTAAAAGGTTTACTGCTCTCCTTTCTGCTTCCCCCCTTTTTTCTTTTGCCCTTCTCTTCACAACCCTGTTTTTCTTCAAGGGCCAGATCAACACAGTGGTTGCAGGAATTTAAGGAAGCGGATAGAGTCTGAACATGCAGGTGCAAGAGATTTGGTTCCAGCAATGGTATGGTACAGAAGGAGGAGGGTAATAAGGTGCCAGGAGGTGGAGGACAGGAAGGCAGTGACGGAAGAAGCCGAAGACGTGAGGAAGTGTAGGCAGCTTAATTTATATTTGTTGTGTGGATAAAGAGCAGGGTAAAGAGAGCAGAGAAGCATTGTTACTAAAAAGAGAACCCTTTCTATTCACACCATGTTTGTTCATGCTTAAAATCTTAAATCTTAGTCTTCCTGAGGATTTTGGTAAAGAGCAGCTCCATTTAATTAACTTTTAACAGCAGCTTCATCAGCAAGGTGGAGTTTTCCTCAGAGGATCAGTGTAACTCCAGCTTGTTAGACTCCACTCTCATCAGCTACCACACTACACTACATGGCTCCTGTCTTTTTATTCAGTGTGGAAGCTGCTTTCAGCTTCTCATTTATTCACAAAGGGTTACCACAGCAGGAAGCTCCACATGTTTAATTTGGTCGTGTTTTTAAGATCGATACTCTTCTTGATGAAACTGCAGAGGGATTTGTGTCTCCTTCCCCAACTATGAGATATGACTAAAAGACCTGGAAAGGCAAGACACGATGCACGCATGCATCACGCATACATGATGCTCATTTATTAGTGGTGAATGCTCTAGACAGTTAGCTACAGTATTTGAACAGTGGGACCATCTGACACAAAATTTACCAGCATGGAAAGTGACTTTTCCTGTAGAAGAGTTACTAACATGTATGAATACCTATTACTCCAGAGGATTGTAGTTTCATTCCTGTTGGGATCAACCAGCAACCCTAATGTGAGGCAACTGTACATAGAGGACAAATGTCATAAAGGACAAAAGAAGAAACTGGGGGAAAGGGGGAGTAGGAAGTGGAGCCTGCTAGGGCTAATTAGATTGATAATAGTGGGCCTGAGCATGTAGAGGCAACTGTAAGGGGTCAACGTGACAAGAAGAGAGGTAAATGGAGAAGAAGGAGGGGCTGAGGAAGAAGCAAGTGGTGGGAACATGACCAGGGCCTTGCCCACACTAAGGGCATGACAGGCGATGGAAGGTGGCTCTTGTTGCAGACATAAAATCACTAGAGTGGACCAGCACAACATCAAATAGACTTGAAATCAGCTTCTGGATGAATAGTTTCCTTTTTTCCACTGAAAACAGACAGACATTTGTGTTTGTGTACATGGCTACTCATGCACGCCACACAGGAATAGTGTAAAATCAGTGCAGGTCCCTCTACTTTGATTCTACTTACAGTAGGTCTATGTCATTGGAAACCCCTGGGAGGTCCTGTGTCGTTGGGAACTCTCGCCTCTTGTTAGCCACTACATGGCTACAGTCTTTGATCAGCTCAGCTGACTCTTAAGCTCAGCTTAGAGCTGTAGAAGTTTGTGGAGAGGGAGAGAGGTGGCGAGGACAGAGAGACTGATGGCACCCACTGAACCATGTATCCTCTGTTGAGGATGGAGGCAGGAAGGAGAGGGTACAGATGGAGAGACATTAAGGTGATGTGGGATAAGCAGAATGGAAGGTAAATGGAAGAAGAGCATGGCCAAATGAAAAGTGTCTTCCATTCCTCCCAATCCAGTCAGTCAGTGAGACGAGGGTTAACCACAGTGAGTTTAAGAAACAGCAGCACGAAAATAATTCAATGTTTAAGACTGTGGAACATTCATTCAAAATGCTCCCATAAACCTCTCACAGGGTGTAAAGGGGGTGTCTTTTTAGGGTGTAGACACCCAAAATGACATAATCAGTGTAATTAGGCCATCAGTCAACAGGCCTGTCTCTACTGCATTGTCACTGTTGATTCTTTGTGTATCACAGCACTTGAAACTGCTGTCTGCTTTGTGGAGAAGACGGCCTGTTCAACTCCTAATGAGGAGAGCCAACAGTCTCTTCAGGGATACTTGAGTTTGCCCAGAGGAGCTCTCCTTGGGGCATAAGCATACATTATTCATTTGTGTGCTTAGTTAGCATTCATTCAGGCACCACCCTCTCATGTGGGCTCTGAGTAAAAACCATTAACAGGAAAGGTTTGACATTCTGTAATTACAGAGTACTGGAGAGGACTACAGGCTCTCTGGGAATACTTCTAATTCATGCACAAGCTCGCTTCCCAAGTATTCCCAGTTTTGTATTATTTTCTTGACATGTAACTTTCCTTTATGTGACATCAAAGAGAGTCTGCTTCACTGAACAATGACTTTTCTCAAATACAGTAATCCATGACCTGCCCGTTGATTTGCCTAATTCTCCTCCAATACTGTTTACATGTCCACATGTGCTTCACACAGCAATGGTAACACTGGCTAATCTGATTGGCCCCTGATGTTTTAATTGTGTGTGCGTGGGTTGTGTTACGTTCTGGTCCCGGCAAGTAAATAAACGTAACAAATAGTTTGCTCCACTCACTTCCCACCCACGCACAAACCCCAACAACGACACCTTTTTTAAGTATTTAAGCAGCCATTTATTTTCATCAGCAGTGAGCAATGCCAAAACAATAAACAAAACTCCCTATAAAACAATCCCTAGTCTTCCCTACACCAAAATAAAAAGAAGCCAAAACAAAAGACAAGTCACTTACCTAACTATCTAACGAAAAACAGGAGAAAACTTGTTCAACAAAAGAAAACGGCTTCTCACGCCTACTAGGCTGCGACAGTGAAAGTTATACAGAAAAGGAACAAAAAAAGTGACCGCCACTGGTTAACTTATTTACAATTATTTACATGGCAAGGCTAGAGGTACACGTGAATACTCCAGCCTGCACTACAATGACACAACACATAACTCTGTGACCGAGTCAACGGGGTTCCAAACAGCACTCCCAGGTGACTGTCATCCGGACGTTAAGTACTGGAGGTGGTCCATCAATTATCCAGTCGGAAGGTGTGTAGAGACTCCACCCAGATACCTAGCAGCCACGCCCAGGTGTCCACCTCCTAGGAGAGAAAAAAAGGGAAAATGCCGCCACCATCCTCCGGTGGGAGGCACAACACCAACAAACACATCACTGGGTCATAACAGTTTCCCCCACCCAAAAAAAATCAAACATCCAACCCCACACAAAGATGTTTGATTTACGACCTAGAGAGGGCATCAGCCATAACATTCTCTAAGCTCTTATATATCGGATCTCAATGTTGAAATCCTGTAGGAGTAAGGACCAACGCATGAGGCGCTGGTTGCTGTTTTAGAAATGTTCTAGAAAAGAAACAGACTGGGTGGTCAATGCCATTTTCATCCTCCTGCACGAGCACTGCACCCGCCCCCAAAACACTGGCGTCCACCTCTGAATCCTTGGCCCCTCAGGAACCGCCCAGGGACACCAAAAGTCTCCAGATTGCGCTTTGGAGGAATCAAAATCAAAGTCTGTGTCAAATTTAAGGGTGGGAGATGGAGCATTAGCCACCATCAGCTGGCCTCTTCTGCGGTCCCTATGCCATCGAGGTCCTTGTCTTTTTCTAGCAGGTGGCCTGGTTTCAGCATTTTGCTGCTGACTGTCCTGAAAAGTGAATCTACTTGGGTCTGATTGCATGGTGGCTTCAGCGACCCTTGTGGTTTGAATATTTGTTCTTCTCGTCCCCTTGGGCTGCCTCCTATTCTGCTGCTGCTGTTGCTGGGATCCACTCGCACCTCTCCTCTGCCTAAATGTCTTTACACCGACGGTTTGAACAGCCTTTGATGTGGCACGATCGAAACCACTGTTATCTGTAAGTGGTATATCGACTACTTCTGGCGACGGAAAAACTGTGCCGCCAGCTAGATCGTTTCCCAAGATGATGTCAATACCTGCAACCGGTAACTGGGGTCGCACCCCAAGCTTAACCTCACCAGACAAAAACTGAGACGAAAGCTGCACCAAGTGTAAAGGAACCCGTATTACACACATCCTAACTCCCCAGGCTAACACATCCGCCCCACAACAGGATTGAGCTGAAAACGGTAAGACCCCCTCACGAATGAGCGACTGTTTCGCACCAGTGTCTCGCAAAATACTGACAGGAGTCCGCCGATCTTCTCCTATCAAGGAAACAAAGCCGTTTGACACAAACGGCTTAAACTCCTTATCTACTTTATCATTTTCGGGTGCCATCACCTCCCCCCAAGTAGGAGAGTTTGTCTGTAGAAGGTTTATTGGGGAAGGAGATGTACCCTCCCTGGTCATTTCTTTTCTCTTCAGAGCAGGGCAAACCGCAATAAGGTGTCCCTGCTCATGGCAAAAAAAAACACACGCGGTTCTCAATGGATGAGGGGATGGCACGGCGGGTGCCCCTTGGAGACCATCTGGGCGGGCTACTGGAAGACGGAAAACTGTGAGCAGGAACCGAAAACACCACTTTGTGTGTCAACACAAACTCATCAGCCCGTATAGCAGCAGCGGTGAGAGTCGTAACCTTCTGTTCGTTTAAGTAGGTTACCACAGTGTCTGGTAGTTGATTTTTAAACTCTTCTAACGTCACCAACTCACGCAGGTCTTCCAAGGTTTTTACTTCTGTAGCATGACACCACTTATCAAACAGAGTTTTCTTTTCTCTGGCAAACTCCACATAGGTCTGGTTGGCGGATTTTTTCCCATCCCTAAATCTCTGCCTGTAAGCCTCTGGCACAAGCTCGTAAGCGCGTAGGACAGCAGCCTTCACCGTATCATAGTCAAAACTGTCCGCCAGAGAAAGAGCGGTGCATACCTCTTGAGCTTTCCCCACCAATCTACATTGGAGTAAAAGAGACCACACATCCTTTGGCCAGTGCAGCGCACCTGCGATACGTTCAAACACTGTGAAATACGAATCCACCTCAGTTTCCCGAAATGCCGGCACCATTTTGATGTGTTTACTCACATCAAAGCCACCACCTGGCATCGGGGCCGGTGGCTGCGGAGATGGCGACTGCGGGGATGATGACTCCGGGGAGGGTACCTGCGGGGATGGTGACTGCGGGGCTAACCGAGGTACAGGAGGGCTGGCAGACACAGAGGCTCCCCTCTCTACCTCCAGAGCCCTGATCCTCAAGTGCATAGCGTCCACCTCCAACTGCTGTTTCTTTAGCTCCACCTCCTTAATGCGCAGCGTTAACTGCAGCTCCTCCACAGAAGGGCTAGGTGGAAAAGGGAGATTTTTCAGTGGGGCAGAAACACCAGCAACAGCCCCCAGCTCAACCCCCCCTGCAGGACCCGGCTCACCAAACAACCCCCTGTCCGTCAACTGGACACACAGGAGCTCCCTAAGCTCTTTCTTCTTCGCAGTCAACGGCACAGTCACATCAAAGAATTCAGCAACAAGCAAGAGGTCAGCCTTTTTACACCTGTCCAACTTCTCCGCAGACGGGCTCAGAGTGAAGTCCTCCAACTTAAACTCCATCCTAACACACACCCCCCACACAAGAAAAAACCGCCAACCAAGAAAACAAGCCACAAAAAGAACCACCAAAGGGACGAGCCCCCAATATGTTACGTTCTGGTCCCGGCAAGTAAATAAACGTAACAAATAGTTTGCTCCACTCACTTCCCACCCACGCACAAACCCCAACAACGACACCTTTTTTAAGTATTTAAGCAGCCATTTATTTTCATCAGCAGTGAGCAATGCCAAAACAATAAACAAAACTCCCTATAAAACAATCCCTAGTCTTCCCTACACCAAAATAAAAAGAAGCCAAAACAAAAGACAAGTCACTTACCTAACTATCTAACGAAAAACAGGAGAAAACTTGTTCAACAAAAGAAAACGGCTTCTCACGCCTACTAGGCTGCGACAGTGAAAGTTATACAGAAAAGGAACAAAAAAAGTGACCGCCACTGGTTAACTTATTTACAATTATTTACATGGCAAGGCTAGAGGTACACGTGAATACTCCAGCCTGCACTACAATGACACAACACATAACTCTGTGACCGAGTCAACGGGGTTCCAAACAGCACTCCCAGGTGACTGTCATCCGGACGTTAAGTACTGGAGGTGGTCCATCAATTATCCAGTCGGAAGGTGTGTAGAGACTCCACCCAGATACCTAGCAGCCACGCCCAGGTGTCCACCTCCTAGGAGAGAAAAAAAGGGAAAATGCCGCCACCATCCTCCGGTGGGAGGCACAACACCAACAAACACATCACTGGGTCATAACAGTTGTTAACCACGTTTGGTGGTTTCGTGTTTAGGGAGAGTCGCATCAAAGAGGTAAGAGCAGAGAGCAGTGAAGGGGTCTGTCCACAGTGATGAGGGCTAGAGGTCATACTGATGGTACAGGGATCCTGAGGTGAAATAAGACTGGGTAATGGACTTTGTTTGTTTCGCAACACATTCACTAATATCAGCATAATCTCATGTTTTAATAATTTATTTCTTAGAGCAGCTCACGAGTGTTTCAACCTGCAGTGAAAGGACATGACTGATGCAGAAAAATCAACTACCAGTGGTCTTTGTTCCATCTAGTTCTTCGGCTACACTCGTGCATCATTACATGAAATAGCACTGATATCTTAAAAACACAAAATAACTCAATTAAGCTAAAAAACTGTATAGCCTTAAGAAAGTCAACAGTGACAGTAACAGTTGCACAAAAAGCTTTAATTTTCTTGGAAGTATTGAACTCTAAAGTAAAAGGTCATGTGGTCAGAGTCTAGATTTACCGTGCTGCAGAATGATCAGTGCATTGCGGTAAGGTAAGAAAGGTTGTAATGCACCCATCATGCCTTCACATTTACGGTACAAAGGCAGTATTATGGTCTGGGGTATTTTTTCAAAAAATGAGGTCAGGTGACTACTTGAATATACTGAATTACTAGGTTTTTTTTCATTAATGGTATATATATATAAAAGCTGATAAAAGCTAATGGCAGCCGATACCAGGACATTATGCACAAGAACAGTGAGCTCAGGGACACCAGGCTCAGTCCACTCCTGTGCATCCTCCTCACCTACAACTGCATCCACTTCCAGAGCAATGCCTCTATCATCAAGTTCACTGTTGCTATGCTTATTATTCTTTACTTTTAGTTTATCTAAACTAGTTAGTTTATTTTAGTTTAGCAGTTTATAAGACAATAAACTTCTTGATTGATTTGTTGGTCAATATTCCAGAATGACACTGCCATGAGTAGTTCAGGGACCATGGGACATAACGGCTCCAGACTCATTCAGCATCTTTGGGATGTGCTAGAGAAGAATTAATGCAGACATGTGACTTTCGCATCATCACTACAAGCTCGTGACAAAATACATGGACAGAAATACATGTTGTGAACTAATGGACACAATGTCATGGTAAATGCGTGCGGTAATAAAAGCTAAAGACAGTCCATATATATTTGAGTCCGTGACATTTTTTTCATTTGTTTTGACTGTGTAGTGAATATGCTGGTGTATTATCCTCTGCTTAAACATGTACTTGGCACACTGTTGTGAATTCTCAAAGCAATATGTTTCAAATTCAAACAATGCTCAGCCGACTTTCAGTTTTATTTGTACTTCTGTAACCTCACCAGCAACAGTCTTTTGTTATGACTCAAAATCAGAAGGGTCTTCAAAGCCTCACTAAAGCCCCCTCTTTACCACCCCACTACACATGACCCTGAGCACTTGTTTTGCCTCTCTTTCATCTCTTCTTGCCTCTCGACCTCTGGGTCACCTCTGTGCTCGAACCAGAACTCGCCCTCATATGTGAAACCTCTCATTAAAACACACAACAGTCACAGTCATGTACGCACAGCCAGATCTACACAAACAGCGATGATAAGAAGTGGGGAAGGTTGTAGCTCTCCATGTAAGGGTCTGTGCAGGTGTTCAGAAAAGGTCAGTGGTTTTAGTTAGGTCACATGCATGTTCACATGTTTTTGATGTTGTTGTTGCTCAAGTTCAAGTCTGACTTGGTAGGAGAGGTAGACGTGACAGACAAAAAGACAAGCTGGAGAGCATGTGAAGAAAAGGCAATTTTCATTAAACTACTCTTTGTTCTTTGGTGTCCACCCCAAAACAACTTTGAGGATACTGACCAGAACATGTTTACTATGTAGACAGTGCATGTGTGTGTGTGTGTGTGTGAGTGTGAGAGCAGGGTGGGGGTGAGACATGTCTCTTATAGATGTGAGAAACTGGCCGTGTCTCTCAGTGTGTCAACACTCTAATTTGATGAGGCGAGTTGAAGGACAGCTGATAGGGCATGCAGCTATGGGAAAAACGGGTTCCTGCACTCTCCACACACACACACAAAGGGCCGGAGTGTGTCTTCCATTTACAGCTGGTAAGGATGTACAGTTGGCTGAACTCTCTCGCGCTCTCTTTCTCTCTCTTCATTTGTTGGGGTTGCCATGGTGATAAGGGGAGGCTTGCCTTGGCGGCCCATAATTTGCAGAGAGCCTGTCTGGATGTGACATGCTCTTTACAGGCTCGGCATTGTTTGGAGCTGATTTATGTACATTTGTTGCGCTTCATCACAACCTTCCCCACACCTCCAACGGAGGGGGTAGACTTTGAAAGAATCAGCACATGTACCATGCGCTGATTCTTTGGAATTCCCCGGTTGGATTAGCACAGTCTTATAAGAATTGCCTAATTCTGTCTCCACCTATGGTGCTTTCCCTCCAAAGCCAGATCTTTTTGCTTTTCCTTTCCCTCTCTGTTTGAAACGGCTCTTACTCTCCTCTATCAACCCTTTCCTCCTCCCTCCCAGTAGGCGTTGCTACAACACAGTCCAATCAGAAACCAACCCATTTATTCATCCCTCCATGGTCAGCTTGTTGTGTCCACATGTTTCTTTTTTCTTTTTTCCCATTTTTTCCTTCTACCCCTCATTGTGCCACATGAGCCTGGAGTAGATAGAAAGACTGTAGTGGAGCGAAAGTTAGCAAGCAACCGAGAGAAAGACAGAGAGAGAGAGACTGGAGGAAGTCATGCAGAGTGTGAGGCAGCCCAGCGGCTTGATGAACTGAACTGCTGACCAGTTCTTTCTTCACTTTGACTGAACCTCACAGGGATCAAGAAATCAGACGAGAGATTCCTGATCTGAAGAGATCAGCTCGTTGTCTTCACTGAGGGGCAGAAAAACCAGGCAAGGACGTGGAGAGGAAAAAGAGAGCATTAGAGACAAGGAGACAGAGGAGAGTTCTACAAATGCGAATTGGAGCAGAGGAGCACAAGGAGATGCTCAGAGGGACCAGATAGTGGCAAGAAAAGCAAGACAAGTAGCAAGTGTGCCCACAGAGACCGCTCAAAGAAAGGGCGACGCATTAGGAGGAGTTAGAAGCTGTTGCGAGTCAAGCAGGGAGAGAAAGAACAAGACAAGACAGAAAACAGAGAGACAGTGTTAGAGAAGAATGGCTAACTCAGGTCTACAGTTGTTGGGTTACTTTCTGGCGTTGGGTGGCTGGATTGGCATCATCTCCACAACTGCCTTGCCCCAGTGGAAGCAGTCATCGTACGCCGGCGATGCCATCATCACGGCTGTGGGTCTGTACGAGGGGCTGTGGATGAGCTGTGCCTCACAGAGTACGGGACAGGTGCAGTGCAAGATCTTTGACTCCATGCTCTCGCTGGACAGTGAGTACCACATTTGAATTTGCTCCTAAAACCCAAGGATCTCTAACTTGTAGCAGTGCCCTTTTCCTACTCACGGTGATGTCCTTGTCTTTAAAGAAATCCATGTTAGGTATCACTTCTGTTTGGAGTGCAGGTTCATTGTAAAGGATTTTCAGGTTTGATTCTGTTGGATGTGAAGTTACTGTGAAGTTATATTCAATGTACAATTACTCAGATGACGAAGAGTAAAATTCAATTAAACTGCTAATGTGCTGATAAACTTTTTTCACTTTTCAATCACACTCCTTCCTTTCTTTCAAACTACTTTCCTTCTTTTATTTTATATTTTTAATTACCGTAACATTTGTCAACCTTTTGTTCTGCTTTGTTATACAAAATTTTCCCAAGAAACATCTTTTGTGGTACACTACACATGTATTATAGTTATTATATACTACGGTACACAGTTATTATAGTATGGCCCATTCATGTGTGCCGACTCTTGCCATTAATCAGCAGCAAAAACAGAAGAAAAACAACTCCCTGAGTGCTAAATGCTAACTGGGATGCAATAAACATGCAAGCTATAAATCTTACTTCAAATGCTGCTGTTCACATCTTTATTACAGCTTAGTTTCTTTATTAGAACTCCAAAACACCATGCGTAGAGTGTGATGAGTAGGAGGGGGTTCGGAATGTGGGGTTCGGACGTAAATTAGCTCAGAATACGAGTCTCCTGTCATCTCCAATCTGTGAGCTGGACCTAGTGAGTCATAATTAAAGGCACACAGATTATATGAATCCATCCATCTACTGTCTGCTTAAATTATCCTATTAGAGATTCTAATGAAAGACTAGCGGGTGTTAAGGGGGGGAGGCTTGGTCAGAAGGCACTTTCACAATACAATTCATTTGTTTTTCTCTGTGGTTACTGCTGTGGCACGCTTTCCTTGGAACAACAAATGAGGCACTTTGCAAACATTTTGGCGGTTCTGTGAGTCCTCCTATCAACACACTTTCTGATGGCGATCGTTGTGATGGGGCGTCCGAGCTGATCTCCCATCTCCTTTGGTTCCTTGCAGCAATAAGAACAGTGTATTGTCTTTGGGCATGAATAGAGGCTGTTAGGAGAAGAAAAGGGTAGTTGTTGAGCTAAAGTCCAGAGATATTCCCAGAATGTGCTCTATCGTCCCCACACGAGCACATTGTTCCACTTGTCCGTTAACCTCTTAACATCCATCGAGTCTCCTCGAGTTATTGTTGGATTTTGCTAGATGGACAACTATTCCGAAACTAGAAGATGTTACCTTTCAAATAAAGACTACACAGTCATTTGGCATGACAGATTTTATGTTCCAAGCTTTTCCATTTAAATCATATAAACAGGTGATACATTTATAAAACTCTATAGATGTTAACAAATTACCAGAAATTCATCTAGAAAACAGGGGGCAGGGTTAGGACTAGGATAACATACCCAATTGTTACAGAATAAAACATTCTTGAACAATCTCTGCTTTGTTTAGATTTTCCCCCAGACACATTACGAAACAGAACTGATTTAATCACATGTCCCGGATCAGGTCGGAATCTCGGGTATTGGTTTGATCAGGCACAAATAGGTCTGAAGGAGCTCCTCTCGCCTGGGTATGTTCGCAGCAGGAGCAGCATGTGACGGCGGGTATAATTGTTCACTAGACTGTGCTGATGTGGCCAAGCAAATGTGGTGGAAAGTGCTGCAGGTTTACTGAGCATTTTGCTCAAGAAGAAGACAGTGGTCAAAATAACAGATGGCTGTTATTTGCCAGATGAGGTGAAGGAGGATGGTGGTGCTGAAAGGACAGCTCTTTGCATCCAGTAAAATCTGAGCGTGACATTGACCTGCCTCTGCCAATCTGTGTGTCGCACTAAATAGCAACCTCTTGCACATTTGACATAAAAGGCATAGATGTTTCCTGTGGATGCCAGACATTCATGTAAAAGGTTAAGTCTGCTTTATAAATCGAACTTGACAATGAGTTTCTGAAGACACTATTCATAGTAAAATAGTTTCTATTATACAATACATCTTGAAATGTATGCACATTTGGTCAGTCAAACCTACTTTATCTATGGCCAGTTAAGTAGAAATGTTCTTGTATTAGATTCTTGTATTTCTTTTAAGATCAAAGCCAACAACGTGTCCCTCCAAACTATTTGACATTTATACCCATCTGTCAGTCTTTGTCCCCATGCTTTGCCTACTCCACGATTCTTGACCTATGTCTTTAAAAACACAAATACATGTGTTGTAAAAAGGCTAAAATGTCCATAATAAAACTGTCAGTCAGGACACTAGTTTGACATCCAGGTGGGAGCTACTTTCCTTTTCACTTTCTGTTTGTGTAAGTTCTGGTAAGCCACAAAGTCAGCTCAGCTCGGTAGCGATTCTGGCAAATCAGCTGATTACTACATCAGCCCACATCAGCTGATGGCTCAGCTGATACCATTCTACACATCCATTTGGAAAATCCTATGAGAGCTGCTTCAACCTAACACACCCCCAACTGGTCGTGGCAGATGGCCCCGCACGTCCCTGAGCCTGGTTCTGCCGGAGGTTTCCTCCTTTTAAACTGTTTTTCCTTCCCACTGTCATCAAAGTGATTGCTCATAGGTGGCTGTCTGATAGTTGGGGTTTCTCTGTATTATTGTAGGGTATTTACCTTACAATAATAAGCAACTTAAGACATCTGTTATTGGGATCTGGTGCTATATAAATACAATTGAATGGAACGGAATTAAAATTCTGCAAAGCAAGCTACTTTGCAACCCACCTCCATGCTAGCTCTTCTTTTGATACTTTATCTGACTTACTCACAAGGGTTGTCATTGATGCCTCCTCTGATCTGAGCTGGGGTCTTGCTTCTGCCCTTCACACCTTATGCTTAACTTGTATGCACATTTAAGGGTGGTATCAGATAAGTCATGCAGATGTAATTAGCAGTTGTCTTAAGCTACAGTAATCTATACTGAGTAAAAAATATCATGGTTTACACAGGTTCACACTGTTTAGAATAAAAAACAAGCTGACAGTCAGACATGGTAAAAATGGTTTTATAGGACAAATATTTCAAATATTTAGTATGCATCCAAAACAGCCAATGAGGGTTTGCAGTGTGTGTGGACTCACACAGACACTAATATTGATATTTACCTACAACAAATGCTTCAAATGCTGTGTGAATGCCTACAGCATTCACACAGCATTGTGTGAATGCTGTAGGCATTCACACCATTGAGTTGGCTTTGACAAGTTAATATGGGTCCTTTAACTGGTATACACTGAAAAGAAATGACTAAAGGGTCAAGAGAAACAGAAGTTTATTCTTTGAGTTGAAATTGCATTGGAGGACTAAACTGTAAGTGTAAGGCACCGAGCAGGCAGAGAGCCAGTCTGTACAAAATAGACTCAAGTGACCTCACAATGGGACCTTACAGAGCCTACACACACACACACACACACACACACACACACACACACACACACACACACACACACACACACACTGAAAGGTTGTGGCTGGTACTGCCAATCTTAGCAGTGGAAAAAGAGAACCTAGTGGGTGGGTGAGCCAGCCTTCAACCAACTCTCTTTCTCACTTTCAATCCCTTCTTCTAGTCTCACCAAGGAAAACCGGTCAGTGGAGTCATTAGCCTAAACCCCCACACACCAGGGATGTCTACAGTGAATGAAAAACAACAGCAAAAAATTTCCAAATCCCTCTCTCTGGAAGACCATTCAGATACTCCATCAAAAGGAGCAATGGAGCCATAAATCAGACTTCAAAGATTGTTCCCCCTTCAAGTCCCTTCAGATCAGCTTTTGAAATGCTGCTTCACTGCCGCACCATGAATGATGGTGTGTGTATTTCTGTCACAATGACAAACGGTGACTTTAGCTTCCATCTCAGGCTGATACTCGACTGCTCTTTTTGAACTTACAGTTCATTCAGCGAATGGGGTACAGAACTCAGAGAATCGGATATTGGTAAAAATCATAGAAGCACTGCAGCAAAGAAAAAAATTAATACCTTGTTTTGGGAAAAGACATTTATTTAATCAGATCTGACTGGCAATTTTAAACATGCACTTTTTTTAGTCCCAAAGATCAATGCCCTGAAAGACAGTGTTGGCTGCTGAGTGGCAAAAGTTGCTCGTAGGAGGAATTAGTTTTTTGCTACTTGAGTCACAGAGCAAGGAACATCTCTACTTGAGCATTTGTTAACAGTAGAACAAGTCAACAAACACTTTTTCTGACACAGTTCTTGAAATCCTTACTACACACCAAACTATTCAGTAAGAACTTACAATGTTAACCACAGTGTAATAAGGGCACATTTAAAATGTCAATGTTAATGTTACTGTTAAGAAATACTGAAATGATAACTGATAATATTTACAAGTCATTATTAAAGTTCTACATTATGTTTATCTATAACATTATAGTTTGTATAATAAAAAAATGGAATTAATTTTAACATGTGGTATATTGTATTGTATTGTGTATCGTACTGCAGCTGATTCACTTCAGTTTTATTTATAGAGCGACAAATCACAGCAACAGTTGCCTTAATGTGCTAGAGATTATGACAATTATATAACAATTAAATCCTTGCATTTACATTTTTTTATGCTATACCATAATCAACAATTTTATGATAAAGGTTTAATTTCTGACCTGTTCTCATTCCTGGGGGATCAAATATTGATGCTTTAGGCACGTGCGCTTTGAAGATTCAGTGTCAGTGCTGTGGGAATAGTGAGACCAACACCCCTGACTTTGGCCGTATGGTGAACCAAAGCAAGTCAAGACTGTCTAAGAATAAAAGGAAACTAAATACTTAGTAAACATTTACAAACCAATATCGTCAGCAGACACTTTACAGCTACCACCAGACAATGTCCTCACATGTACCACTGACCTACTATTATAAATTACCATTATATTGTTGGTGCACAATAAAAAAAACTACCAAGTTATTATTTAGTAATAACCAACAGTGCTCCTTCTTCTTCTTCTTCTTCTTCTTCTTCTTCTTCTTCTTCTTCTTACCTAGTAACATCCACAATGTTTTCAGGAGATAAATAAAATGATATATTTCAAAGGTCCTGGAATATAATGAGTGCATAATGGGATTTTTTTTAATGTGTCCTGGAGCTGTAAAAGCTAACAAAGGGGCAACACTAAAAAAATGAGTTTGCTGACTCTATTGAATTGTTTTCTGTTCAGCGTGTTTCCTGGGACATGCAAACACAACACCGGCTGCCGTTTTTTGAAAGTGATGCCTGTGATCTTGGCTGTGAAACCTCTATGAGAAATCCCCCTGTTTACTTTAATTACCATATTTGTCAGCTTTGTCAGATATCACAATCGAGATGCTGGAATTTCCATGTTTTCTACCGCCGCTGGGATTTCAACAATCCCCTCGCTTGCTGTAAATAAGGCACGCTCCATCAGTATTTTGACGGTATTATTAGGCGCTCAGCATTGCTTTGCCTTTAACGTGTCTTTGAGTGGCTGTTGTTGAGGCAGTACACTCACATCGCTGTGGTGACGGCCCCGCGAAAACAATCTTTCTTTGTGACAAAGCCACACTAATCCCACTGTTTGAAACATGTAAAGTGGGGCCTCCTACAGTCAGTGTGAGCCAGAGAGAGACTTTCATCTCAGTCTGTTCCACCTACAGTCAATGTGTCTGTGCTCATATTGTGCTCTTACACATATGTGAGTAAATATGTGTAAATATGTTCCTCCCACTAAGTTATGTGTGTGCTGAGGCCTGTGTGGGTAGAGGATTCGATTTTAGAGACGGCAAAACCACAGTGGAACGATGTGGAGAAGATTTGAAGGATCATTTACGGTTCCAGAGTTTGGCCAGTACAGTCACCTCTGGAACTACCCTGCTTGGAAAAGTAGGACAGTGGTGGACTCTCCCTAATGATCTGTCTGTCACAAATGCATGTGGTCTCCCATCAACCCTGCATGGCATGTATAGCTTCATTCCCCTCAGTTTTCACTTTCATGTTTAGAAATATTTGTGTCTTTCCAAATGATGGGCTGAAAGACTCTTTTCTTTTCTGTTTTCTCATCTCCTCACCACTTCTACATCCTCTACTTCATGTTTTATCTCTTTCCTCCCCTCTTTTTTCTCTAGTCCACATCCAGACATGCCGGGCCCTTATGGTGGTGTCAGTACTGCTGGGCTTTATTGGGATCATTGTCAGCGTGGTGGGCATGAAGTGTACCAAGGTGGGAGATAACAACCCAGCCACCAAGTCCCGCATCGCTATGACTGGAGGAGCACTCTTTCTGCTTGCAGGTGCAACTGTTGTTTTGCTTCATTTACCAGCATAAAAAGACGCTGTATTTCTGGCATTCAATGCATTTAGCAAGAGTGGTCTGGCATTTTTCTTGCAGTAGGGGTCTTCTGGGTAATTAGAGTCCCTGCTGTAAACAGGAAGTGGTCATTTTCGAGGCATTAGCTCTTGACCTCAGACCACAATCCCAAGGAAAGAAATTAAACTAAACAAGTATTTACTAAGCCAAGCCATTGGTGTTGTTGTAGCAACAGAATTAATTAGTGTAGTAAACTGACAGATAAGATAAAATAAAACGTTAGGAAAAAAATGACAGAAATTTCTGTGTATGTAAGCTGTGTATGTGCATCTCTCTCCACACACACACACCTTCATTCCAGTCTTTCCTTCAGGTGAACACCTAAGAACCTGTAGCTATCCGTTGTTTCAACCTCCTCACCCATGAGACATTTCCTGGGCTTAGTTGTATTTTTTTCCCCTAGAAGAAAAAAATTCCTTTGTCTCACTGACATTCAGAAAGAGGTGATTTCTGCCAGACCACTCTGCAAAGCACCTTGCCCGCTCCCTCTACTCCAGTTCCTGTAGTGTCATCAGAAAAGTTCTGCAGGTAGCATGGTCCTCACCTGTTTCTCCCTCCACAGGTTTATGCACACTGGTTTCTGTGTCCTGGTATGCCACTCAGGTGTCCTATCAGTTCTTTAACCCAAACACACCACCCAATGCCAGGTATGTGAATCATATTGTGATACACTCCTTTCTGTTTGAGCTGAGGGTTTAATCTCTTCATTAAAGAGCAAAAAACACCATAATCAAGTTGCGACTGCTACAATACTGTCAGTGTATTCAAAACCTGGAAGTATCAGATCTATTTTAGTTATTACTAAAATAGTCAACATCTGTCGCCAATAGTTGCTAATAATGGCTGAAAAATATGACCAGTTGGTGATACAAATAACAAATAAACAATAATAGCTAGTTAGCTGCAAACATTTGGTTGGTAAGGAAAAACCATTGATTAATTTAGCAACATCATTTCCAAATATTTGATAATTTTGGCTTAGAAATATGATCAATGTACGATGCTAATAGTTTCCAGTTATGAAAAAAAAGGAAAAACAAATCATTTAATACTAGTAGTTGTTACTTTTATCAAGTATTACAGCTGTAAAGCTCCTCTTATGACTAATGTGTATGCTAATGGTTAGTCTTCAATATCTAATAATTAAAATAATAAAATTTTTATCCATTTTTTATCGCCCACGCTTCAATATCCATTTATCCTTTATTTTGTGTATGTCTTTTTATGTCAGCATTTACACCTTATGCCTTGTTTATGCCTTGTTTCCTGTGCAGGTATGAGTTTGGCTCAGCCTTGTTTGTCGGATGGGCAGCAGCCAGTCTGACTGTTCTGGGTGGCTCTTTGCTGTGCTGCTCCTGCTCCAAAGAAGATATGCGAGGACAGCAATATTACCGCCAATCACAGCCTTCCACAGCAAGGGAGTACGTGTAAACCCCAACCCCTTCCAGCAGTCACCCAAACAGAGAGCAGAGGACACGCTTGGCACCACCCTCTTTTTTCCCCTTGTAAATCTAACAAAAAGACTATCATGCATACACACATGCAATCATTTAGCTCAAAGACACTTCTTATCTTACACAGCAATACACGACATATGAAGTTGTACATATATGAGCATATTATCTACCAGTAGGATGTATGTGGCTATGAGCCTAAAGAAGTACAAACTTATACGTAGAAAGTGTTAAGCTTGTATTGTGAGTTGACATCTCCTGCTTGTCATGATTTAATGTACTTTAAGAGGTAAGTACAGCGATACGATGAACATAAATTTAAGCACGGTACAGAAAAACATCGTTTGGAGCAAATTACACTGCAAATTAAAGGGCATTTCTTATCTGAGGAAGTACTGCAAAACTTGCTGAACTTTTACTAGCATGTCCTGTGCTTCCTGGTTGGAGCTGCATTGGTGTTTTACCTCCAAATTGCCACGTATGTTCACAGTCTACTGTTGCAGTTACGTGTGTAAGGGGACAAGGCCTGACCCTGTGTGCAAATGAGAAAAAAAGGATTTAATTTTGTAACTCACAGAGTTTAGAGCTCTAAACCACCAAACCTTTTCTATCTTTATATAGAATTCAAAACAAAACAAAGAATTTCTATGTTCTTAATTTATTTATTTAAGCTGTCGAGTGTTATTCAAACAAACATAATGAATGACAGTAAAGAAGCAGGCGTGTCTGGTGTCCTCCTAAGTGAGGAAGCCCCTGGACAACCATCTTATTAACAGCTGAGAAAATTTCTCACATATGGTAAAACTACACAGTCCTTTTTTACACCACAAGGACTTGATGAAGATCGCACATGCAGACACAATCTGAACTGCAGCAGTGGAGGGTGAATTGTTAGTTAAAGGTGTCTGTTTAGATGTGTAATGAGTATGACTGCTGCTGATTATCGCTCTTCCATTATACTTAACACGAGGAGAAAGAGGAGACTGTCATCGACACATATCATCACGCTCCATTTACTAACACCATCATTCCAGATTCATACACTCCCTCATCTCATAAGCTGTTGTATAACTAAACCAGTGCCTAAGATCTAAGCTATTCACACACATGAATAATCTTACTGAGAAGCTAAAAGATGTCAGCATACTATTATCTTTATATAATTTAGCATGATGAAGTGTTATATTTAACTCCACTGTTTGGTTGATTGCATATAGAAAAAACAGGTGGTCTTCAACCCACCGACTACTCATTGAAGGTGAGGCACAATAGATACTTGCAACTATTGCCACATTAGACCCTTTAAAACTCAGCTGCTGCTAAATTGGCTCTTGAGTTCTCCCTTCATGCTCCCACATCACTTTGCCCCCATTTATGTTTCTAAAAGAGTTGGTCCATCACTGTTCCACATAAAAAAGCCATTAACTTTTCTTAGAATAGGTCCCAGTTGCCCCATTTCCCAGTTACATGGCTTATCTTCTTAGAAGAGACTTATTTGTGGAGAGCTCTATTATTCTCAAACTTGGCAGGTGGACGGTGAAGGTCTATAGGAAATTCTTTGTACTTGTACTAAATAAAATGAGATGTCAATGGGATGTCAAGCATCTCTGCTCTGCTGTCGTAGCGACTGTGACATCTCCCCATTTCTATATGACTGGAAATGAGCAACTAGGCCTATAAAGCCAACAGACAAGTGTTTACAGAGGTCAAGTCTGAAAGCCCTTTTCCCAGACACCTCTATGGAGGGAAGACTTTTATTTTTTTGCAGCTTCGAGTATGTCTCTTGTGGCAGAGAATGCAGGATTAAGGCAGTTCCACATCACCCCAGACAACAGTATAGCTGTTCATTGACTCTATATGTTTCTGCCCACCTTTATTAGTCATTCTGTAGGGTAAATGTTCTATTTTAACCCGAACAGTGCTAGCCAGCTTCCATGTAACACTGATTCTGAAACCTGTCGGCTAACATCTCAGTCATCCCTCTGGCTCTCTAACATGGTGGGAATCTGAGAGTTCTTGATGTGTCTTATCCTGACTGTCTTCTTCTCTCCTCTAATTCAGGGCAGAGTTGTTGAGTGAAACTAGTTTCCCTGACTGATCAGCCCCCGCCTTTTTATCGAGGACTTTCCGACTCTCCCACCACTGTCTCCCCATCCCCCCTTCATTTCCTGTTACCTCTTTACCTTCCAATTTGGACCTCTTGTAGATGATTTCCTTTTTCTCAATAATACATCTGCACCTTATCACTTTTAATGGGAACCAAGGTGTACTGTCTTCTTCCGACCCCCTCTCCGTCTCTGAGCCGTCTCTGTAAATATGGACTCATGTGGTCAGACGTTTTCTTTAAGAAATAAGATATCAACCCTCTGCTACACCTCCTGTTCCCCCTTCTGTCCAAATATTGGTGCAAAGTTAACAATAAACTGAAACATACTGTTGTGCTGATTCGTAGTTTCACTTACAGCCTATGACCTCTGGGTGTTTTTGTAAATGTGAGGTTTTTTTCTTGTCGCTGTGACTGAAACGTGTCTTTTTTCCCTTTTGAATTGCAGACCAAATGTTAAAAGTACCCCACCAGAGAAAAGGGAGCAGTACTTGTAGTTTGGGAGAGTCTTCTGGCCCTACCATGGTTTAAATTCTGTCAACAGACAAAACCCTTTCACTGAGAAATTCAAAACAGACAAGAATGAATTTATGAACAGCAAACACTCAAGCATATTGCAACAACATATATTAATCTTTGTTGAGATTAATGAAATTGTTTGGGGAAATGTTTTATGAATTAGATGTACTTAGGGGGTTTGACATCCTCATCTGTGTTGTTGACTTTGGGAGAGACAGTCATTCAGGGTATGTTTTCTATAACATGTTAAAAAACCCAGGTGTATATACCACCAACTTTACTCCTTTTTTTTTTTACTACATATAATGTTTTACTACAGTGCCTTATAACACATGTTTGCACACATGTATGTGAATTCTCTGTTTTCCATCCCATCTGAGGGATGTGTGTCCACAGCTACTCTGCTAGGACTTGTGTTTCCCTTTGTTTCTATTGTTGGAGTTCCAAAAACGAATGTGAAGCTACTCTACAGTACCACTTATGAACAAAAAGGACAAATACATGATAGATCTGCCACGTGTTGCCTTATGCCACTGTAAACTCTGTGCCTGTTTCCAAGTAGTCTGGGCTGAGGATATACCAAGTGCATCCATTGTGTATCGTCAGGTGCCAATATGATTTTGTGTGAATGGAAGAGTCGTCGTATTATTGACTCTTAAGGACGTACTGTATTGTGTGCTGTCTCCTGTACTAAGGAATGCCAGTTTGCTGAGAGTTAAAATGCCTGCATTTATTTACCATGCCTTTCTTTTTCTCTAATATTTACCTCCTTCATGTCGTGTATCATCTCATTTACCTGTATACCCGTCTGTTTCCTTTAGAATGAAGTAAACAGAGATGGAAAAATGGATTTGGCTATGACTCAGTACTTTATCAGTTTTTTCCCTACTTTTCACCCTTGCCTGACTTTTTGCCCACTCCCCCCACTCATTCCTCCATTCCAGCTCAAATCCTTCTTTTGCACCCTGTTGTTCAATAATTGCAGATGTGGAATTCCACTTCTGCTCCACTGGACTGAAGCCTTGTTGGCGCTGTGCTGAGCAAGTTAACCTTGCGAGTCCACCTTTGAGAATGTCTGGTGTTGTAGAGTTTGAGCTAGAAAACATTTTAAATTGTGATCTTGGCTAGAATTACTCATTTTTAACTGACTTAAACAGGATAAGAGCGAGGGTCGTGCTTTTTCAAGTACTATTTTAATACGATATGCACATGTCTGTAAACATTACTAATTGTTCTGTTTTTTGTTATTGCTTACTTTGCTTTTGCTTTCTATGAAGATTAAGTGTTTTCGTAAACAGAAGATACAAACTTCACAGTTATGATTTTGGAGAAATAGACCCGGTGAAGTTTAGCCAAAGCTCACGCAAGATTTTGAGTCTCTGCGCTAGAATATCCAAATGGCAGCCTTCCAAAGTGTGTCTCTTTCAACCAAGTCACCAAAAAGGAACGCTAACAATTCAATTCAATTCAATTCAATTCAATTCAATTCAATTCAATGTCATTTATACAGCGCCAAACACCAACAACAGTCCCCTCAAGGCTCAATAATACATACAGAGAAAAACCCAACAATCATATGACCCCCTATGAGCAGCACTTTGGCGACATTGGGAAGGAAAAACACCCTTTTAACAGGAAGAAACCTCCGGCAGAACCAGGCTCAGGGAGGGGCGGGGCCATCTGCTGCGACCGGTTGGGGAGAGAGAAGGAAGACAGGATAAAAGACTTGCTGTGGAGAGACAGAGATTAATAACACGTATGATTCAATGCAGAGAGGTCTAACAATCAGTCATTATCTGGATGATGGAGTATCTGCAAGGAGCCAGCATGGTATGGTAAACTTATAGAAAGATTATGGTTTTCAGTACTGAAAAATTGTTACGCTTTTTTGGTCGTTAATAATAAAAAGTCAATCTGTGAATGTAATGGTGGTGATCAGACAACATTAAATCCTGTGTGCTTCATGCCCATCCACCATCCCAACCTCCACCTCATCTGCAGTTCTTGTACTGGCCCCAAAGGATGGCTTTGGATATTACTCGTGACCAGTGAAGTCATTCACAGAGGTAACAGAGGAGAGCTAAACTGTGTAATAGCCTTTGTTCATGTTTTGGTCAATCGTGTTTTCTTGCCAAGCTGCATAGGGTAAAAAGAGGAAACCCTTGGCAGAAGAGACTGAAAAATATAAATCCGATGAAAGAAAAGGTAAATCAACAATACCTTGATCTGATTTTTGTTAAGAACAAAAGCATTTTTCTAACTTAACACACCAGTTAAAACTAATTCTCCATTGAGAAGACTGTGGAGATGTCCAATACAATCTACTGCTGAAAAATTAAATATCCAACTCTTGTGATCTAAAAAAGTCAAGGTTTGATTAGGTTTAATTAAATTAAATAACTTTAAGTTTAGGCAGAGATCCTTAATTGGCCTCAAACAGAATATGAGGTAACTGTTTAACAGAAGAAATTGTTACAAAGAGAGGATTTTTCATACAATTGCAGTCATTCAGAATAATATGATACCTTTACATTTCAATATAAAAGTACCAATTATCAAAACAATTTATTTTATGTCCAGTTCTGTAAGCATGGATTTCAAAGAGTCTAATACCTTCTCTGATTAAAATACTAGTAAACTATACTCCATATATATTGGGACCAAAATTCAGTTTAACTATCAGCTAACTTGACAAGTTTACGTGCAAAACAAAGACAACTTATTTAGAATACTAAATACTAAGAGCTAATAGAATACAAAACTTTCTCTCACCAAAAGAAGAAACTTCTTGGACTCTACTGATAGTCAGATATTTTTTTAAAAATCTCCCTAAAGCTGCTGTCAGCAATGGTGACAGAGAAGTTCAGCTCAGTAACTCCAAAAAGCAGAGGTGATATTTTGAAAGACACCTGACTATCTGCTGTATCCCACAACTTTGAGCCTTGCCAGTTCCCAAGATAAAAGTTAAATCATTCAAACCATTATGATTGGGGGAATTACCTACACAACCAGTACTTTTGTAAGAAGTTGTAAACATTTGCTAAAAAAATTTTTTGCTAAAAATTTTGGTAATTTAAAAAAAGGACTCTATGGGCAGCGACTTTTTCCCCGCAACTTTCACGTTGGCTCAGTGATGACCTCAAAGGGTTGAAATGGCCATAAACCTTCCACACATGCATGGATGTGAGGTTGTTATTAAGTAGGAAATGTACTTTTTTGAACAAACTTGTGCATGTGTAAAATGACATGCAGAGACCTACAACAACAAGAACAATGCAGAACGACTGAACCCCTTAAGCAGTGACAGGCTCGTAAAAGATGACGAGCCTGTTAAAGCTCGTTAAAGCTGCAGAACGACAGCTGGATCATGAGCTTGTGTACGGAACCAGAATAGTGCAGTTTGAGGTAAAACACACACACTGAGGAGAGAAGTGGTGAGAGCAGAACGTGAAATCTAACACGTGCCTGGCATTTACATTGCACCAACACTACCTGCGGCTGTGCGGTCTGTATCCCATTAACAACATGCAAAAACACACAGAAACATTTGCCTCAGCTGTGTATGTACAGGAGCAGTTTTATGTGAGTTATAGCACGTTCATAAAACTCGCAATAAACACGTGTATAACTGTGCGTGTTTGGCATTTTTCTGCTAAGTTTATGAGATGACTTATTGTCTGCTTCTTCATAAATCTTCACTGACCTACTTATTAATTTAAGCACAATACAGAGGTTACATGATGAACCCAATGAACTGATGTTTGCAGTAATAACCAAAGAATTATAGTAAACACAGGAATGCGTTTTCCCACTCTGAATGATGGATGGTGCCTCGCACATGTGTGTTTGATTGGGACTTGAAAAATGTGGTAATTCAGGAATGTGAAAATGGAAACTATCTCTTTAACTGCCTAACTGCAAACATCATTGCAACAATAAAACATGTTTTCATCGTGAGCCTCACCATTCATACCGAGGAAGAAGATAAAAGTGGATATCAATACTTGACTGAGCAGCAGCGGGGTGTTCAACAACAGTTCCAGTGAATGTTTGCAGACAGGTAGAGCGCTGATGAAGAGGTTGTTAATCACAATAAGGTTTGCATCTTTAAATTTAAGTCTTGTCGTTGTAGTGTGAAGATGACATGTTGTTTTCTGGTTAAGGGAGTCTCTGATATAAGTATATGACTATGGGTGAAGTCAGACAGCAATACCACACTTCCCACCATCAACCACTACGAGGTCCAAGCTGAGATGTTATTCAAGGCCTCTGCAAGGCCACCAATCAATCAGGAGATAAAGTAGACTATAAATGTTTGAATATGCCTTACGGGATTGAAAAAAAGTTTTATCTATGATCCTCTCCATTTCTTTCAGTGATGGCATTATCATAAATTCAGGATGTGCAAGGAAAAATGGAAACCGCTGTTTCAAAGGAACACCCTACCTTGAGTCTGGATTTCTTAAACAATCGTTTGTTAGCACCATTAAACTCATGCTACCGGCTGGTATTCTCAGCCTCTATGAAACCTTTTTCTGTGAATTCATCCGCCTGCGAGCTCAGTCTCTAACTGGACCAAAGCGCTTTCAAGTTCTTTTAGCTTGAGTTGGCAGGTCTGTCTGTGAGCTTCACTTTGTGTCTGGCAGCAAAGCACACTGGGAATGACACAGACCCAGGAGCTGAGGACCGGTTTAATAATTCACAATGCTCCTATTACAGCGTGAGCTCAAGTCAAAGAGATGCATTTGTTAGTTTAGTGCCCAAAAAGTGATGTTTTTGGGCACTTTTGCATTTAGTGCAATATATGCTGTAGTTTTTAAGATGGGAGAACTGTTTGTACTAATAGATGATATGCTCGGCCTTTGTGAATGGCAATATTAGCAGAATAGGTGAATGAGGCAATCCTCAGTAGACGAAACTTTCAGCTTTATGATTTTACAGGATCTGTAGGTGCATCTCCAAAGTGTGGGTATTATGTACATTTACACTTGTAATGCAAGTGATTGTTAAAGTTGAAAACCCTGATAAAATCCTATAGTGTGACCGTGTGATGACACCTACTTCCTGTCTGTATTTGGTGTAAATATCCGCTCCATGCAACAACAGGCTCCCTGTACCAGAAGCACCCGAGAGAAACACACCCATACAAGCCAAACCAATCCACAGATTTGAGTTCAGACAATCAGAAGAGAAAACTAACTCAAACTGCTTCTGGCTGGATCTGATTAGGAGTGTTTTTCAAGAGCAGTGTCTGCAGTACTAGCCTCCAAACAGACAGAGGGTGCCAGAGACCTGCAGCAGCCTGCGCCGATCTGGCACACCAGGAATCAGTGTAGTGCACTTCAAGCGGGGTATCATGATCGGGACAGAGGCCAAAGTCAACACGCACATCCCCACCAATGCTAATCTCATCACTATCATGTCAACTGTGAGAAAAAGAGAGGAAAAAGTCACACAGCAGGAGATCCCTGCTAACAACTAATGACTTTAACGTTGTTGGAGCCTTTGTAACATCTATTCTGGAACTTTGCCAGAGCAGCTGTTGTAAATGTACCCGAGCTTCACGAGCAGTAAAGGCTCCTTTTTCTTTTTTCTTTTATGCCAGCAAAGATCCTGAAACAAGAGCAAAACAACATCACGTGTGCCTGGCAGGTTATCCATGTAGTCCAACACACTTTCCCCAAAGACCAATGAGGTAAGTGCCTCTTTAGATCCTTTCTTAATCAAAGGAAAAGTTATGAAACTGCAAATAGTAACACAAGACATGTGACGTTCAATAACATTGTCTCAGAGTTTGTCAGTAGTGCAGCCTGGTGCCAACAGCCTGCGTGTTCCTGCCCTCCAACAGTCCTTTCCAGCAGCAGCGATTAGCAGCAGCAGGCTCGCCAATGCTATGAGCAGCCCCACATTCGCCTGTGGTTAGCTGGCAGAAAAAATGCAACAACTTTTATCATCAAAATAATCCAAAGAAAAGTGACTTTGCAAATGTTAAATAATTGCAATTTTTCCCCCCCATCGCCGTTCATAGAAAAACTGCTAGATGTTCTTATTATTTCTACAATGGCAGTTTTATTCTTTGGTGTCTGTTTGGAGTTCAAACTATAACTATATCTAAGGTAGTATGCCAACCAATATATCCCCTCTATATATAGTTATATATAAAGCTAACCACCAATTATCAAATGAATAAAAGTAGCACAGAAGTACACATCTCTTTCTACAGTGAGCAATGAATTTTAAACAATGAATAAAGTCGAGTGCGCATGATTACGACCTTTTAAAAGCTATTCTAAGCTTTAGATAATACATAACTATAATTTAGCAAAGATGGAAGAACAAGAAAAAAGATTTCCAGAGTGCTTTGAAAACTTCCATAAGCACTGAACATTGCAAGGCACTGTTTTGAAAGAAGTTACATTATCTTTTAATGAGCAAAATTTCTTCAACTGTTAAAATGATCTCCCTGTGTCTTGGAACAGCCTTTCCTTATATATCTTGGGGAAAGAAACATCACAGTAATCTTGCAGCTGTCATGAGGGTAATGAACAGTGGTGTGAAACTACTGAAAAAGAAAAAAAAACCCTTACCTCACAGAAAAGCACTGACTGATTCTCAGAGTGACTGTTTCTGTGTTTGCTTCCAGAAAAGAGCAAAATGGGAGAAACGTAGTGCAAAAGCAGAGCGCTACAGTGTGCACACAACTGTGTGTCTTTGCCCTCGATCATTCCTAAATTAAGTGGTGTGGGCTCGTGTCAGTGAGGTTTGGCAAAGGGCTGAAATTAAGAATCTAAATGCATTAACCACGCATGACCTTCACAACTGACTTTCTATTGTGCTGTCCTCTCTGTTTATCCTTTGTGAAGTTCCACTGCCTGTTCGTCTCAACTCTGCCTTGAGAGGCGGGGAAAAAAGATACTTATCCCCTCAAACAGAGAGAAAATCTGTCTCATTTTAGGACATTTTCTACCATTTAATAGTGCTCAGATGTGGTGGGGAGATATTTGTTTTGAGATGACAAGATAAAAAGGAAAACATTCAAATGCAGCAGGGAGAAAGCAGATCGTGTGCGAGACAAAAGAAACAGACAGAGCAATATTGAAATGTTCAGATGGATTATTGCCGAGTGAAAATGACAGCAGGCTGGATGCCAGCTGCCCCCCCGGAGCTGTTGTAGATGAGCTGAAGAGGGCAGTGTTTGTCTTCCTACCACACTGCACCATAGTGGGAGGATTTAAGTTGTTAGGCATTTGAGAAAAAAACAAAAAGAAAAACTCTCATCCATAATTACTTTCAGTGATGTATACTGAATCTAGAAAGCTCTTTGCATATTAATATGGAGAATTAATAGGTTTCACAATAATTAAAAGTGAAAAAAAGAGAATTTACAAAGATTAGTTCAGGTCTTATACATATAGAAGATAATATGCACTTTAATAAAAATGCAAGGATTTAGTTGCAAGAGTTTCTGCTGGGCTGGTCATTAGCAATGGAGTTGAACATAGAGACTGATTGTTAACCAGCTGTATGTGTGTGTGTGTGTGTGCGTGTGTTTACTCCCCTGTTTAAATGTAAGTAATCATTTGTGTGCGTGTGTTTGTGAATATTGACAGTTTTTGTCCTTGTGCGAATATGTGTGAATATTGGCTGTATTGTGTGTTTTCGCGAACATGGTTTTGCATGGTAATTTCTGTGCATGTGTGTGTGTGTGTTTGTGTGTATTATTTCAGGCACTTTCAGCTCCCTCGTTCCAATCTTCTCCCTGCACAACCCTACTCTATCTCCTAACAATATGGCTTAAAGCCTCATAATCACTTATTGATTCTTCATCATCATTACCACTGTTTGCCTTGTGTATGAGGCCTCATCTAAATGGGAGGCTGAGGCAGAGCTGAACAGGTCCATCGCTTTGATTCAAACAAGGTCAGAGGAATTGATCCCCTTTGATCGGAGACTTGCTCCAAGAGACAGCCGTTTCCACAGGCAGTGCCAGCAGAGCAAACCGGCTGGAGCTTCTTCACACTCCAAATGTGTGCACGCTGTGTCAACACCACATAGAAATAGAAATTTTTCAGGTTTTTCTTTCACCAAGCCGTGTATTTGCACTTTTTGCTGTTAAGAGTGTGTCTGTGGCCAACATATAACTG
The DNA here is from genome assembly GCF_057381845.1 of Rhamphochromis longiceps. Classification (NCBI taxonomy): domain Eukaryota; kingdom Metazoa; phylum Chordata; class Actinopteri; order Cichliformes; family Cichlidae; genus Rhamphochromis; species Rhamphochromis longiceps. The sequence goes on from NC_140561.1 coordinate 6,659,171, forward strand.
ATTAGTTGATGTAAAGTCCTTCTGTGCTACTTAAAAACAAGAAACAATTGCTCTTCCTTTTATAAGTGGAAAGTTGAGTGTTAAATTCCCAAACACACACTAGTTTAAATAAATACTGTGTGCTTTAGGACCTGCAGTGTATGTCTGTGCAATCCAATACACGCAGAGAAAATGATGGATCTGCAAATGTGTCTCGGATAACTTTTGCAGCCTGGTGTCATAAAACAGTGTATGAATAATACGCAAATTTCCTAAAGTCATTTAGCTGTTATTATAACAGACTTTCTGTTCATATATCATTTCATGCCATCTATTTGTGACTAATGACACCCAATCCTTTACCTAGAGTCTAACTATTTAGCATGTCATGTAAATCCCTATAGAAAGTGGAAATGTGTAGACATTATCTGTGAAACATATCAGACGCAGTCCAATCAGACCAGTGGTTGGCAATTAATATTTCAAAGGAGCCACATCAGCAACTGGGACTGTTGCCCTTCATAAACTCCCATAGGTAAGAGTAGATCTCACTATTAGGTAATGAAAACGTGAAATAAGCTTAGTAAAAACATCATTCCACAAAAACAATTGAACCCAATTTTCCCAGAAGCGTTTATGAACAAAGTGTGCATGACTTTTTTTTCATACAAAGTGTACAATATAATGCAGAAATACCAATTTCTGTTCTTTTCAGTCACTGTGTTTCTCAAAGAGGCCGGGGTGGCTGGTAAGTTCCTATATTTTAATTAGTGTAAATAAGACACTTTATAATTAATTTAGAAAAACAAAAATTGTCAATTAAATATTTTGTAGGATATTATGTCGTCCAACCAGTCACCTGAAGTGCTCTGATAATCAACATGAATTAAGGATAGCTTGTCAGATCTTTTCCTAAGCTACTGTATGGTATCCACTTCTATTTACTGCATGGCTGGTACAGGTGGTGCAGGACGTGGCATGGCAGGCCTGGCAGTCTAGGATGTGGAGTGGCAGCCCTGGCAGGTGTATGAGTGGTGTGGCATGCCTGGAGGGTGCAGGATGTGGCGTGGCACAGGTGTGCTGACCTCTGACTTGGGCTGAGCAGTAACAGACAACTCAACGACCTCTGGCTGAGACGTGGCTGGGCCAGACAGTGCGAAGACCTCTGGCTGAGGCTGCGCAGCGCTTGCAGCAGGCTCCGCTGCTTCATGCCCCTTGGGTTCAGGTCGAGAGAGACCCACTGGCTTTGCTTCAGGAGGCTGGGCAGGCTCAGCTGACCCCCCAGTGGTCACAGGAGGCTTGACAGTCTCAGCTGAGCCCCTAATGGACACAGTAGCAGGTGCAGGCACCTGCTGGAACTATAGCACCTCCACCCAAGTGGATGGGATGACAGCTGGCCTGGGAACTGAGAGAGAGACCCACTGAGCCCTAGCCACCCCCATAAAAGCCATTGGTAAGTTGGCAGGGATAGGCTGGAACTTAGCTGCCCTGGGATAATGAACAGGGACCGGCTGGAGCCCGGCCAACCTCACCTGGGGAACAGAAATGGGTGCAAGGGAAGGCTGGGTCCACTTTGCCCTGGGAGTGGAAACAGGAAGTGGAGGCACTTCAGGGATGGTTTGAAGTGACAGCCCTAGACCAAACAGTCTGGAGAGCCAAACAGTCTTTAGGAAAAGCAACTTCTTTTCTTTACAGGTACCAACAAAGGGCCACAAAAGTTAGTAGTCTCAGCGGAATCACCAGTCACTTTTATTTCAGGTTCAGAACCTAAAAGCGAGTTTAGAATTGGTTGTATCTTAGTAGTTTGGTACTGGAATGAGCACATGTCTGGCCACTATATTGAGCCTCAGGCGGGGCCAGTGCAGGAATACAAAAAACTTCCATAAGCACTGAAATGATGTTTGAAATGGCCGGCTGAACACAGTGAACTGAACCAACACACACAGAATTAGCACCAATGGGGCAGACCTTTCTCAAAGTACTTTGGTCACAGTTTGTGACAGTCGTATTCATTGAAGCCCATGACTAGCCTGGTGAGGAACATATGGCTTGGAATGATGAGTTTCTTTCAAGTCTGAAACAAAACATTTCTTACTATAGTGTTTGGGATCAACCAAACTGGCAAAGGCAGGACCAAAAATGTAAGCAGTTGCTGGCTTAGAAAAATCAACTGCTATCCCTTTACCCACAGATTCCAAAAACATTGACACTTTATTTTCAGACAAATCCGAAGTGCTTAGCTCAACCCCTGCTGAGTCAGTACTGTTGCCTTTTATCAACAGTAATCACAGGATTTATTATCGCTGGGATTAGCCCCTCAGCAACAGAATGTACAGGAAAAGCGGAGTCTGATTCCCTCACCACGGCAAGGCTGTGCTGGGACGCAGAATGGCCTCTGACTGGATGTGACCGTTATTCCCAGGAACTGATAAAACAATTTTGCCTGGGTGAGTCCACGGGAGTCTAGCTGAGGGATGGCGTGCTGATGGTAGGAGCAATGCTTCCTTCAAGAGGAGGGAGCTGGTGGGCTGGATGGCAGAACCTCTGGCAGTCCGGCCAGCGGGATCCCCGGTGGGCAGAACAGCTGTGTTGAGGCGGGTGAGCTGAGTGGCGACGTCGAATCTGGGGAGCTGGCAGTGTGATCTTCCTTTTGCAGGGATGGTGGATGGAGACTGGTGGAAAAGTTCTTTAGCCAGGTTGGCAATGGCCCAGCATACTGGAATGTACCAAACTGTATACCCTTTTCCGGCATGCCTCTTTTTCTCCCTCATGAGACCTGATCAGCCACTGCCCACGGGGAAAGATGATCTGGATACTACAAACATACTGTAACAATCTGCAATGGCAGATTGTGAGGAGAGAGGATGAGGACCCAAATGTGGACACTTGAAGGCAAGAGTGGTTTTAACAAAAGGCGACCCGATCAAAGGCTAAACAAAAATAAAAACAAGAGGGAAAACAGGAACGGGGACTTAACTAATAAAACTAAACTGGTCGAACTAAAACTAAACAGTAAATACTGAACATGGAACACGGAACAGGAAATTCGGAACATGAAACGAGGAAAGCAGAAGACCCGACAAGGGACACAAGGAAAACAGACACCATACACACATGTGAGGGTAACGAGGGAAGTGGGAACACAGCAGAAACACAGCCGGAATGAATTATACATAAAGAGACAGGGAAGCAAAACTGAACACACTGAACACAGAAAGAGTGGCTGTCAGACTAAAACAGGAAACAGCGCAGCAACGGGGATAAACAAACAGGGAGACAAAGCAGAGGAACAGGGGAACAGGTAAGGGAAAGAAACGAGACACGACTAAGACGTGAAGAGTGAGGGACACACAGAGTGCAAGGGTGAAGAACACACAGATAATACAACAGACTCTCACAGGTGACACAGGGCACAAGAGCAACCTAACAGACAAGAAAACATAAACTGGAAATATAAGCAAACTCAGAAACACAGAACTTAACAGAGTTCAGTGTGGAAGAAGTGGGTGATAAAGATGGGCAAAAAAAGTGAAACATTGGAGCTGAGACACTAAGAAATAGAAATAGAAGAAAGAACTTGACATAGATGCAGCAAAATGTAATGGAAATATTATTCAATGCCAGCTGTCGGGGCTGCCGCTGCAGCGTCACCATTAATAGTAGGAACAAATAGCAACAACTAATAATGAGCATTCACAGTCAAAAGGAGCTGCTGTTGCTAGCAGGAGGCATAGAAAAAGGCAGAAGGAACAACAGTCCTAACAACAGAGTGAGGAAGAGAAGCAGGAAGGTGTAACTAACATCATAAGAGAATAGATGCAGGGAGAGATTTAAGAATTCAAGTAAAAACAATGGCTACTTTGAGCGTGAGCCCCTGCTAATAGCTAAAGTGTAGCTTTTAATTGTCAAATGCTGCACTACAGTGAAACTAACATGTTGTAACCAAACAACAACTGCACCTTTAACTTCACTGAAGAAAAACAAGAAATAAAAACATGAATATTCAGACTAAAGAATTTATTCATGTTTATGCTCATTTTCCTATGTTAGAGCTTAGATTTCAGTTAATGAGATTAGGCTCAAGTGAGGAGGAACGGGATGAGGCAATGTCGACGGAGAATAGTGGTGGAAGCAGATGAAGAAGAAAAGAAAAGAACAAAGAAGCAGACACTGATGTAGAGTTGACAGATACAGTGAGCAGGGAATACATGATCCAAAGAGGAGGCAGGGGGAGAGGGTTAGGAACAGGGTAGATGAGCGACTGAACCACCAAAGACTCACACTTTACTTCTCCTTCCACCAAGCCCTGTGTGGTCCAGCCAAGTCCAAACTGTGCACTTACTACACTGTGGTGGTGACTTACTTTCTGATATATTCCTTATTATATAAATGATATATTAATATGTTCTTGCTAACTAACAGACTGTGCTGGTCACATCTCCACAAATGAAATACTAATTAGTAGTTTTGGCAATCCAAGTCATACCAGGTGTGGTGGGGATCCCGCTCACACAACAGGAAACGTTGCACAGTAGGTGCCATCAAAAGCTATTTTGAATAAATATTATTATATTATTCACTTTTGTAATGAATGGCACAGAACTCAGTAGTGAACAAGTGCTTGATCATTTCCAGATTTCTTTCTTAAGTAGCCATCACTGTTAATAAAAGTATTTCATAACCAGTGTTGGGTAAGTTACTTTAAATTAGTAACTTAGTTACATTACTAGTTACTTCTATCAAAAGTAACCCAGTTACTTCAAGTTACTGGTTACTTTCAAAGTAACTAGTTACTAGGGAAAGTAACTTTGGTTTTACTCAGAATTCTCTTGTTAATGTGTTGCTTCCATAACTGCCAGTCTTCTAGCTTGCTTACTTGCCACAGTGCACTGTGCCACCTACCAATAGAAAGGAAAAGATAATGTGCATATTCCCACGAGAGAAATCCCACGCCTGGACCGTCGTTGACCGCTGCCATGATTCTAGCCTACGTCACAGCGTCATGTGCGCTTTTTACATGCAACACAAAAACTGCAGTCGTGGTGCTTTCGATTGTACTCAGAACTCGGAAATTCTGCCTTCTGAATAGGAAGATGTAGGTAACACCAGACTGCAGATGAGCTGCATACAGAGCTGGACTGGGACAAATAAATCGTCCCGGGCATTTTGACTAGAGACCGGCCCACCATTATAGGAAAAATCATAACGCCTTTGAATGAAAACAAACACTGTTGTGACAGTGATGTACACTGTTCTGATGGTATATATGCTTCAATCTATCAATCGTTTGTTGTAAGACTCAGATAATTATTTTCTAAAAGCGAGACATTTTAAATGAGAATAAGAAAGAAAAGTATTTCTTTGTGCCCCCCTTTCCCTTTTAATGTCCTACCTGGCCCCCTGGCAACACTTTGCTAGACCCGCCCCTGCACAGTTACCAGCTGTCAGCTACCTAAAAAAGGATCCTGGTGTTATTTGTCTCTCAGAAACAGTTCATAACTTCCCTTCAACTCATTCATGTCACCTAAAAGGTAAACCTGTTTCTCCATCACTGTTCAGCTCTGATGATTCAGTAAGGACATCTCCTGGTTTCATCTTCATGTTTCCCTCTCACCACATATACAAACCGACATCATGACCAGCAGCTTTACAGCTGTGGCTCCAGCAAACATCAGCTGATACTAGAAATTAATATTAAATAAATTCTAACAACAGCTGATCAAGCTTAAACGCGCTGCTGTTGTTTAGCGCGACATTCACTGGTTTCCTCTTTCTGGCGCGAAGTGGGCGATAAATAAACAAGAGAGAAAAGCCGATCAGCTGATCACTGATCAGTTTCATGATTGAAGTAGAAACAGGAGAGGGAGGGGGAGAGAATGAGAGGAGAAGAGGCAGCTGTAAATCCCAGTAACGAGTAACGCGTTCCTGGTTTTGGCATAATAACTAGTTACCGTGCTCGTTACCACAATAATAACGTAGTTACTGTAACGCGTTACTTAATAACGCGTTAGTCCCAACACTGTTCATAACTGATAATTTATTCTCTTAGCTGCATTATGAGCTACCCATCTAGAATAGTTTTCCAGCATCGAGGCATAATGCTTTGCTGCATTATGCCTGTAGCATATGCTGGCTATCCACTCTGCTTTCCAGACTATGTCAGTTGGGTTTTGAGCAGGAAATTGTGAAGGCTAGGTTATCTGATGCAGAACTTCATCAATCACAGATATATGCTCCCCTTCTAATTGTTATCTCTCTGTAGTAGTTTGTTTGCATCAGGTCCATCACGAAGGCCTGATGTATGTCATCCTCTCCAAGCAGTTAATGTTGAGATGTGTCTGTTACCTGAGGTTACTTGAGATTACTGGGATGTAAGACCTTTCCACACCTGTTTCTCATTCCTCAGTCAAGCACACTGCACATATGAAGGTTGGAAGTTTCAGTGGTCCCCTGCCAGATTGTCATTGCCATATGGTAAACTCTGGGCTGAAGTATTTCCAGAACTTTTAAATGTTTGCTGTGAGCATCTTCGCCTCTCTTCTCTTCTCCTAGTCACTTGCCAGCCAAGTAATGACACCTGCTCACCAGCCTGCCCACTCTCGGACCCAAACATCTCTGAAATCTCTGAGGAACTTTCCCCCAGCACCTCAAACCACCTTTCTTTCTTTCTCAAGTAAGACAGTTAATTTAACCACATGTTGCCCATTTCCCTCTGATCGCCTGTGCAAATCTGTGGACCTGCAGAGTTTCCCTGGTACCCCCTCACTAGCTCCCATCTCTTGCTGTTTTTTTTATTATTAATAAATCATCAGAGAAAGCCTGCTGCTGTCCGGGTCTGTTCAGTGGATCTGTAATCAGCCTTTTTGTGACATGCTGGACCTGTGGCTACCTTATGATTAAAGTCCATGTTCTTTGTATTTGAATTACTCTGAATTAGCCTGTGTAATTATGGTAGAGTTCATTGTTGTCAACATTTTGTTTGACATGACCAAAAACACGACCTAGCAAGAGCTGACAATACCCTTGCTTCTGTATATTCCAATGGGTGACTCCAATCTCTAAAACATTGCTCACGTCTCATTTTTTATACCAAACTGCAAATTATGAACCTTTTTTCCTGTCTGGTGTTGCCACTGGTCACAGTAACATCAGTTTTAGGCTTGAGGGTAACTGTTATGATAGTTTAAATTAGTCAAATACAAAATACTGTCAAGCAAGTTCATTTTTAAACATGCTGCAGCCAGAGAAGCACCTAAGTCAGCACGTTCTCACCCTCTCTGTCATATGTTCATGCATTCAGATGTCAGTAAAGTTGTGATTGTGGTATATCAGCATCTAGCCAATTCAAGTTAAGTTTTAACTAACTCAAAACACGTAGCAATAGGCCAAACTCCCCATAGCTACGGGCCATTCGATCCTTATACATACGTTGGGTGGAGTGCCCACTCCGGGTCACAAGTTGCGGGAGAAGGGAGCGGGAGATCGACAGATGGACTGGTGCTGCAGCTGCAGTGATGCGGACGCTGTACCGGTCCGTTGTGGGGAAAAGCGAGCTGAGTATAAAAGTGATGCTCTTGATTTACTGGTTGATCTACGTCCCTACCCTCACCTATGGTCACGAGCTGTGGGTAGTGATCGAAAGAACGAAATCGCGGATGCAAGTGGCGGAAATTAGGGTGGCTGGCCTCTCCCTTAGAAATAGGGTGAGAAGTTCAGCCATCCGGGAGGGACTCAGAGTAGAGCTGCTGCTCCTCAACATCGAAAGGAGTCAGTTGAGGTGGTTCAGGCATCTGACAAGGATGCCTCCTGGGCGCCTCCTGGGCGAGGTGTTCCGGGCATGTCCCACTGGGAGGAGGAGGCTCTGGGGCAGACCCAGGACACGCTGGGGAGATTATATCTCTCAGCTGACCTGGGAACACCTTGGTGCTTTCCTGGACAAGCTAGAGGAGGTGGCTGGGGAGAGGGAGGGCTGGGCTTCTCTGCTTAGGCTGCTGCCCCTGAGACCCGGATAAGCGGAAGAAGATGGATGGACGGAGGTGTGCCTTGTCAGGGTTCATTTGTGGAATTTCTTGCCTTCTAATCTAAACCACTAATAAGGAAAAACAACAAACAGAAGAGATTTGTCTGGGCCAAGAAACACAAGGAATGGACATTAGACCAGTGGAAATCTGTGCTTTGGTCTGATGAGTCCAAGTTTGACATCTTTGGTCTTTGTGCGACACAAAAAGGTGAACAGATGGTCCCTAGATTCATGGTCCCTCCACAGTCACCTGACCTAAACTCAACCGAGATGGTTTGGGATGAGATGCAGCATCTCTGGGAACTCCTTCAAGACTGTTGGAAAACCATTTCAGGTGACAACCTCATGAACTCATTGAGAGAATCCCAAGAGTGTGCAAAGCAGTAATAAAAGCTAAGGGTGGCTATGTTGAAAATATAAAATATAAAACATCCTTTGAGTTATTTTTTTCCCCTACATAATTCAATATGTGTTAATTCATAGTTTTGATGCCTTCAGTGAGACTCTAAAAAATGGAAAAAATAAAATAAAATAAAATAAAATGAAATAAATAAAATAAAAATAAAAAACCAACAACAAAAAAAACAGTAAATGAGGTGTTGGGTTTGATTTTTACCTGGGATTAGGAATGGGATTTGGGAACTATAACTTCTCCTCACCTGTTTTAACCAATCAGATAGATGCACATTCTCATATTAAACTATGTGTAACTGCTAAGATAGATTACTCTCTTTTGTAAAGTTGGCTGCAGCTAACTCTTTGCAGACTGCGGTTACCTGAACAAAACGTCTCCATGTAAATGCTCATTTTTGATCATCCAATGCTTTGATAAATACACTAAAAGATGAAGTGTTTCGACTGGGGATCTCCAAAGGTGGACAAACGATCACGATAACAAAGGTGTGTCCAAACTTTTGATTAGTGAACATGTTTGCTATTAGCAGTTTACGGTTAGCTTCCACAGCTGTTCAATCACCTGATTGTCTCCCCAAAAACATTTTTTGAGCTTTTGTTTATTTCCATTGTGTTTTATTCAACTTCCCTTTTGTTTTGTGTGCTTTTGCATTTTTCAGTTTGCTGCTGTTTTCTTGACCTTGCGTTTGTGGTCACGGAGACCAAAACTCATCTGAGATTTTTAGTAGACGCACTTGTACGAATTTCAAAATCCCACGTTGCCTTGTTCCAAGTTATCACATTCACAAACTTGGGTGTCCAACCCCGGTGGGGTGGACAACAGTACCCCATCAACTTTACAGCTGAAGGGTAAAAATGAGAAAGTCCTTCAGACTTTGATGATTTAAACAGTGCTTGTGGCAGCGTTGCCACAGGCAGCATCACAAATAAAGCCATCTTTGCATCTGTTCTGTTGTCTGAAGTTTTTCCATTGAGAGACACTAGCATGCCCCCCCCCCATTTTAATCATACTGCTGTTTCTGCTTTGAGATTTCCCCAAGATCTAAATCTTCTTTTTTTTTAAATGTAGAAAGCTGAAGGCAGAGTTGTGCTACCATGCTACATTGCACCAGACAATCCAAAACAGCTTGAGGATTTGGGAATAATTGCCTAAATTTGCCTCCACTTGTCAGGCTGAACCAACACACTCCTCTATTCCACCTAAAACACAAGATTGCAAAGCAATATTTTCACACACAAATGTTACCTGCTGCCAAAACCTGAGCTGTGTGCTGCTTAGTTGGCTGAACTTGGGACAGCTTTTCTCATCCTCCTTCAGATTTACTGTAGCAGCGTTAGTGGAAACTCTGAGGATTCCATCATGATAATAAGTGATTACTTTTAGCCGCAATCATCAGAATCAAACACTGGCACAGAACTCGTGTACAGACGTGCGCACAACACACAGTCACGCATACAAGCATATTCAGAAATACAAGCACAGTTGACGCCACAATAAGTCAAAGTTCCCGGTAAAAGTGTGTGTTTGGGAGATCTACACAGCTGCATGCCCAGCAGCTGACAGCTGCAGTGTTGGGTTGATGCGTGCCCATGTGAGTGTGATAAGCTGCAAGAGATTATTATTATTGTTGTATGATAGTTTATCACACCACAGGAGGATGGTTACATTCACCTGGCTATGTTTCCCTGGAAGCATCCTCATTGTGATACACACAGACACACACACACATTCCCCCACACACAAGCACACAAAATTTAATCTAATCTGTGTGTTTTCTCTCTGCTGCAATAATACCGTGGCCTAATTGGCTCTGACAACTTGGCCAACTCAATTCCAGCCAGTCTCGTCCAGAATGCCTCTCTGTGTCTCTAATTAGGTCCAATCAGCCGGAGTGATATTTATCGATTCACCTCATCCCTCTCTTTCGTTCTGTCTCTCCCCTACACTCATTCTTTCTGCGTTGCTTCTTTCTGAAGGAGACCATGTTCCTCGTCTCTTGCTAATTTTAGTAAGAGTAAAATAATTATGATTGATGCAGGTGCCTGTTTCTTCCTTCAAAAGCTTTTTAAATAGATACCCCTCCTGCACCCCCTCCTGCACCCCCTCCTGCCCCAACAGAAAAGATGCAAGAAGCTAATTAGCGTGTGAGGATGAGCGAAGAGAGGGGCCTTATCGAGCCGTTATCAGTTCGCCTGCCCCACAGCTTTAAACATCATATTAGATATCTTAATCGTTCATTCTGACAGGGGCGTCAGGGACAAACTTTCTCATTTTCCCAGCCAATTGACGTGCTCTATTTTCTCCCCTCTGGTTCCTTAACTTACATTTTTTTACCCTTCCCCTTTTCTCTTTTGAGAAACACATAGCTGTCAGCAATGTGCTGGGAATGCTAGACGCTTTAATTCATCTAAACAACCTTTTAGCCTCACACCAAATGTAATGCTACTTCGTAAGTCTGAGCAAAGTCAGTGTGTGCGTCGTTTTGGGAGTATTGACGTACCGGTCTCGCTGCCGAAGATGCGTCTGCAATGACATTGGAGCTGATGAAGTCAGTGATGCGTCAATGGCCAGATACAAAGAGTAGAAAACAGGGGAGCGATTAACTGCATATAGTGTGCTATACTGTAGCATGTGGGACAGCTAATGTAAAACCTTTAGTTCAGTTATGTCTGTATTACAAGACTATAAATGTTAGGCATGGATATCGCAAGATCTGAAAAATCCTGGTTTCCAATGTATCCTTCAAAATTAAAGACATAATTTCCATTAATAAATAAGATACTGAGTACATTTGACATTAATTCAAGGAGTTTAACAAAAATATTGCATGAATTGTTTTTTTTTTACAAAAAGTAATTGAACGACTGAATGACAACTATGTCAGTTTTTGTGGCCAGGTGAGGTCTGTTCCCTCTGTATTTCACAATGAATTAAATTATATTATCTGGACTTTATTCATACTGTTGAATTTATATTTGGTATCTTTTCATTTGGATTCTCAATATGAGATGATGATGTAGCCGACCAAGGCCATCTTCAGGCTGAAAAAACAATAAAAATTTAAATTTTTAAATATAAAAAGTTTTTCATTCTTAAGAAAAACATACATCGAACCAAATCAAGAAGACTATCAACAGTATGTGTATCTACATTAAAGAGATGTCTTCATGAATGCAAAAACAGAAGGTTTACAACAAGGTGTAAACCACTGGTTACAGTAAAGAACAGCGTGGCAGGTTAGAATTTCACAGAAAACATCTAAAGTGTCTGCAGAGTTCTTAAAAAGATGTTTCTGCCATTTGGTGATGTCCATGGGTTCTAGACTTCAGGCAATCAATGACTGCAAAGGAATTTCAAACAAGTATTAAAAACAAAATTATGCTTTATCCAATTAGTTCTGAGCCTGAGTAAAGACTTCTTAATACAAAACCTTTGCTAAATCCCTTGAATTAAAGCTAAAAGTCTTTGATCATATATTGATTATTTGATTTCAAGTTCACTGCGATGCTGTATAAAAAGGAAAATAACAAAAAAACCAAAGCACCCATTATTCAAAATGTTTCTTGTCATTATGTATGTGCACATTTGTATATTTTCAAATTGGTACTGAGATTTAGAACACAGCCTTCTAAAAACATGCTAAAATTTACCAATAGTGCTTTTCCCTAGCACATACTATCACAGTGATGGGCATGTCCTGCACTGGCCTCACATGCTGCCACTCATGATTCAGTGCCACAATTCCTGTCTTGGCATCCTATTATAGATCACCAATCCAAAGAGGGACAGAATAAGTCCTTTGGACCTCTATACTTCTCGATCAAATTAAACATTATAGCTGTAGTGTGTTTTATGTCTGCATGGATCTGTATTGCTGCTCATTGATTGTCAACTGTCTTTCAACAACTCTCTCCAATACCTTCATGGTGTAGCTCATTATCCCTCTGTGATCATTACAGCTCTGCACATCACCCTTGGTCTTGAAAATCAATACAACTGCTCTTCTTCTTCATTCCTCAGGTATCCTCCAAGACTGTGGTCCACTGTCCTCACTCCTTGACATCACCATACCTCAATAGATACGTCATCCCATTTGTTATCCTCTTCAAAGCTGCCATCAGTGCTTCCTTACTAATTCACTGCACTTTCTGATTCACTAAGGCTACGTTCACACTGCAGGCCTTAATGCTCAATTCCGATTTTTTGATCAAATCCGATTTTTTTGTCTGCTTGTTCACACTACAGATAAAATTTGACAAGCTCTAGTGTGAACACTCAAAGCGGCCCGCATGTGCAAAAGAAGACATCACACACAACGCGCTCTGTTTAGACCCAGAGCAAACAGTATTGTTTGACTGATGGTTGTTAATATGAAGACTTGTTTTGGACTTTACGTTTTCCAATTTTGCTTTAAGTTATAAAGTTATTTTGTTATTTACATATGGCCTAATAATGATCCTTATTGCTGTTTAGAGAGGAGCGGTGCTTCAAAGGATAGTTGCAGATTTCTGTCAGAATCTGCAGATTATACAGTACAAATAAAATGTTCATGTTTCTCCAACGCTGTCTTCCCAACAGTTTCACTAACACTGGATGGCCAGGAACCGTTCATGATGTCTTCTTGGGCGCTTCTCTGGTGCTGATAATTGGCGTCTGTCTCGTGTCAGTGACGTAAAAGACGGATTTAAAGCGACCTGACCATTCAAACAGCAGTCGCTTTCTAAAACATCAAATATGTATCGGATTCAGTACCACATATGAAAGTGACCCAGGTTGGATTTGAAGATATCGGATTTGTGCTGTTCAGACTGTCAGTCCATGATCGGATATGGGTCGCATAGGGTAAAAAAAGTCTGATTTGACGCGCTTTCGCCTGCAGTATGAACGTCGCCTTACTGTTCTCTATCCAGTCTCCTCAATCTCCTTTTCTCAGCTCTTCAAAGTATTCCTTTCACCTTCTAAACACACTCAATTCACCCGTTAGTATATCTCCATCACTATCCCATCACCCTAAACTGCTGCACATCCTTTCCAGCTCGATCTCTCTGTCTACCTAAATGATACAAGTCACCTTCCTTATTGTCCAGACTCACACACTGCTCACTACAATTTTTTCCCTTATTCAATTCAATTCAATTTTATTTATATAGCGCCAAATCACAACAACAGTTGCCTCAAGGCGCTCCATATTGTACAGTAGATCGTACAATAATAGATACAGAGAAAACCCAACAATCATATGACTACCTATGAGCAAGCACTTTGGCAACAGTGGGAAGGAAAAACTCCCTTTTAACAGGAAGAAACCTCCGGCAGAACCAGGCTCAGGGAGGGACGGGGCCATCTGCTGCGACCGGTTGGGGAGAGAGAAGGAAGACAGGATAAAGACATGCTGTGGAAGAGAGACAGAGGTTAATAACAGATATGATTCAATAAAGAGAGGTCTGTTAATACATAGTGAGTGAGAAAGGTGACTGAAAAGGAAATCCTCAATGCATCATGGGAATCCCCCGGCAGCCTACGTCTATTGCAGCATAACTAAGGGAGGATTCAGGGTCACCTGGTCCAGCCCTAACTATATGCTTTAGCAAAAAGGAAAGTTTGAAGCCTAATCTTAAAAGTAGAGATAGTGTCTGTCTCCCGAATCCAAACTGGAAGCTGGTTCCACAGAAGAGGGGCCTGAAAACTGAAGGCTCTGCCTCCCATTCTACTTTTAAATACTCTAGGAACAACAAGTAGGCCTGCAGAGCGAGAGCGAAGTGCTCTAATAGGGTGATATGGTACTACAAGGTCATTAAGATAAGATGGGGCCTGATTATTTAAGACCTTGTATGTGAGGAGCAGGATTTTGAATTCAATTCTGGATTTAACAGGAAGCCAGTGAAGGGAAGCCAAAACAGGAGAAATATGCTCTCTCTTTCTAGTCCCTGTCAGGACTCTTGCTGCAGCATTTTGGATTAACTGAAGGCTTTTCAGGGAGTTTTTTGGACATCCTGATAATAATGAATTACAGTCGTCCAGCCTGGAAGTAATAAATGCATGAACTAGTTTTTCAGCGTCACTCTGAGACAGGATATTTCTAACTTTAGAGATGTTGCGCAAATGGAAGAAAAAGAGTCTAAATGGATATCAATGGTACTAAAAGTAGCTGTAGATAATTGTCATGGTCCTGGTTCGTGTGACCCAGTGTTGAGTTTTATGTATCTTTTGTATTCATTTATGCTTTAGCTTAGTTCATCTAGTTAATTTCTAGGGTGCTATTTAGCCCTTTGTTTCTTAGTTGTTTATGTCATCTCCCTGTACTCAGTCTCCCTGTTTCGTGCGTCTACCTGTCATGCGTCATGTCTGCGTGGTTATGTTTAGTTCATGTCATATCTAATCTCCATGTTTCCTGTTTTACTTTGAAAGTCTGTATTCAATGTCAGTGTATTTAGTTTTACTTCTCCTGTCCTGTCGTTAGGTTCATGTGTGTCAGCTGTGCTCCCCTGATCATCCCTCATGTGTATTTAGTCTCTGTGTTTCATGCAGTCTGTCGCGTCGTCTGTGTTCCCACCCTCCATGTCCTCACGGCCAGTCTTTACAGTCATCGTCATGGTTTTCTGAGTCTTCATAGCTTATCAGTATCTGCTTCCAGTTTAGTTTAAGTTCAGTTTAGTCACGGTATTTCTGCTTTGTTTGAAATCTGTCATCAGCCATAATAAAGGCTCTCTTTCAGTTTAAATTTACTCCGATCTACTCTCTTGTGTTCGCACCTGGGTCAACCACACACACCACCGCACGGTCTGTCTCCTCAGATTGTGACAAATATTACATCTGTAGGATGATTATTGGTAATTTTTCCTTCAATGATTAAAATTTTATTGGTGAAGAAGTCCATGAAGTCATTACTAGTTGACGTTAAAGGGATGGTTGGCTCAACAGAGCTCTGACTGTTTGTCAGCCTGGCTACAGTGCTGAAGAGAAACCTGGGGTTGTTCTTATTTTCTTCAATCAGTGATGAATAGTAAGATGTTCTGGCTTTGCGGAGGGCTTTCTTATAAAGCAGCAAACTAATTCTCCAGGCTAAATGATGATCCTCTAAATTTGTGACACGCCATTTCCTCTCCAGATTACGAGTCATCTGCTTTAGGGTACGTGTTTGAGAATTATACCACGGAGTCAGGTACTTCTGATTAGAGACCTTAGTTTTCACAGGAGCTACAGTATCCAGAGTCGTACGTAGTGAGGAGGTGAAATTATTAACAAGATGATCGACCTCTGTTGGAGTAGCGTTCAGATAGCTGCTCTGCTCTGTGTTGGTACAGGGCATTGAAGATGATAACAGTGGGTGGATTATATTCTTAAACTTAGTTACAGCGCTTTCAGAAAGACATCTACTGTGATAAAGTCTACTCTCCACCGCTGTGTAATCAATTATTGTAAAAGTAAATGTTATCAGGAAATGATCAGACAGGAGAGGGTTTTCAGGAAACACTGTTAAATGTTCAGTTTCTACGCCATATGTTAAAACAAGATCTAGAGTGTGATTAAAGTGGTGGGTGGGTTCTTTTACATTTTGACAGAAACCAATTGAGTCTAATAACAGACTAAATGCCATGTTGAGGCTGTCATTTTTAGCATCTACATGGATGTTAAAATCACCCACAATAATTATTTTATCTGAGCTCAGAACTAAATTAGATATAAAGTCTGAGAAATCAGACAGAAACTCTGTGTAAGGCCCAGGTGGACGATAGATGATAACAAGTAAGACTGGTTTCTGAGTTTCACAGCTGGGGTGGACAATGTTAAGCATCAGGCTTTCAAATGAATTAAAAGTCTGTCTTGGTCTTTGGTTGATTGACATGCTGGTGTGAAAAATTGCTGCCACACCGCCCCCTCGGCCTGTGCTTCGAGGTTTCTGGTAGTTAGAATGACTCGGGGGTGTTGATTCATTTAAACTAACATAATCATCCTGCTGCAACCAGGTTTCTGTAAGGCAGAGTAAATCAATTTGTTGATCAATTATTAAGTCATGTACTAACAGAGACTTGGAGGAGAGAGACCTAATGTTTAATAATCCACATTTCACTGTTTTACTCTTTGGTTCAGATGTGGATACTGTATTGTTCTTTCTTTGTAATTGTTTATGTTTAAGTTGTTTGTTGCTGGTTTTTAGTTTGTTTTTTGTCTGTTTGGAAGCTGACACAGTCTCTGTGGAGATGGGTTTTTGGGGGGGTAGGAGGAGGAGAGAAGCTGCAGAGAGGCGTGTAAGACTGCAACTCTGCTTCCTGGTCCCAACTCTGGATAGCCATATTTTGGGGGGTTTAATAAATTTGTCCATATTTCTAGAAATGAGAGCTGCTCCATCCAAAGTGGGATGGATGCCGTCTCTCCTAACAAGACCAGGTTTCCTCCAGAAGGTTTGCCAATTATCTATGATAATTCCTTTATCTTTCCTACTATCTCCCAGTACTCATTGCCTACCATTTTTCTTTGCTAATGTTTTCCTTTGAATACTTTCCTGTTCTTCTTCATTCCACCACCAAGTCTCCTGGTCTCCTTTCTTCTGTCCGGAGGACACACAAAACACCTTGTCAGTTCCCCTCACCAATTCACCTGCATTTTCCCATCATGAACATGAACTGTTAAATATGCTTTCTTCTTCATCATTTACCTTTCTTGATATCCTATGTGTTCACCATTTAACTCATGCCCATGCCTTCTCTGTCTTGATGATAAAATTAACACAAAATTACAATAGCAGTTAACACTGCACTAACAATCGTTTAAAGCATTCTCTAGTTTGAATCACTATAGTAGGAAAGTGGTTTTCTGTAATAAGAAACCAGAAAAAAAGAGGGAAAAGAGCTCAACTTACTTTTATTTAGCTACGTGGGGTGTTTTAGTGCAAACGTAGTTTATTTTAATGTATTTTGTACCACAGCCCACAACTGTCGATTGAGTCTCCTGACTCCCAATAACGAGAAAGGTCTGATAATGGTCTGTTTAATGCCTATCCAGCAAAGTTAGCAGCTGGCTGGTGATCAGACTGAAACAGCCAATATTTCAAAAGCAAGCTAAAAGAACAGGAAGCCAGTTTTTACTCAACAGGGGGCAAAAATAAAGTTTTGCTTGTGGTATTTTCGTTTGTATATCTTCCACACTACAAGGAATAAACTGTTTTATATGGTTTGTACTGACTTTACTGGAAGGCCACGACCTCTGTCAGAGTAAATGTTTTCTGTCACTTTAAACTTGGTGTCATTTCCCCTCTCTTATAAGCTGCTAAACTCTGACTAACATTGGATGAGTTCCTATTTTTGGTATTCCTTCTGAGCAAGTTTTAGGAATGCCCGAGTGAATGAAATGCTCCATTTTTCCTCTGATAGCCATCCAGGACATTGATATGTTTCTTGACAGTACTGGATCAGAGCTAAATTAACTTCAAATAAAATATATCATGCAGCAGTGAACCGCACAACCATGACTGGCTGGACACCTCGTCAACTACAAACCTCAGGGTAATTTTTAAGGCTGAGATGAGAAAGTCTTGTCTTTTTTAGCCAAGCAACAGTTTGTCCCTGTTGACAGAGTCCAGACTTTAACTCAGTCCCCTTTGGTTGCTCTTGTATAGGGATGCGAGTGAGGAGCAGTGCTCACTGAGGCTTTCTGACCTCCACATAACCCCGATTTAAGACAGCGTGATGCTTTCTGATCTTTGCAGCTCTACCCAAACCTCTTTCTCCCGCTCTGTGCTGGTGTCTCTTGCCTACTCTCTCCCCCTCTCTGTTCTGTGCAGAGTGTGTACAGACTGGCTGTTTGTGTACCTGCAAACTGACAGACTCTGCTTTGATCAGATCTGAACCCCAGGGGCAACAGTCCTCCTCTCGGGTTGTCTGTGCGTAGACAGACGCACGCACACATTCGCATGCACACACTCATTCTCGCACACATCAGAGAGGCAGATGATGTGAGATAGAGAAAAAGGGAGAGAGCGAAGCCTTTGATGTGCTCAACATTTTCTGTGTTCATGTTTCAAACAGCAGCCATCACAGAATTTAAGAGGAGAGGCTCAAAAAAGATTGGAGGACAGCTGATTGACCCTTCAAACCTTAACAGGGGCTGATGGGGAAAAACACAGGGGCAGACTCATCGACTCATTTCCTCTCGACTTTGAGACCGGCCCCCACTCGCTTGCCCCTCCGACTGACAGGCATCCTCGCCTGGCTTTTAAAGTGAGCACCCTGCTACGGTGATTAGCAGTTTTCACTTACCTCGCCTGTGTGCGCGTGAGATGTGACTGAGAAAGAGTGCTGGTACTTGGAGAGATTTTAAAGTGCCAAAATTGGCTGCTCAGATGCCCCAGCTCTGACCCCTCTCTAGTGCGCCAACAAGCAGATGGTATTCAAGTGGTTAGACCGCGGGTGGATGGAGAGGAGGTTGAAGGCGTGGTCGGTACAATGAAGTGGCGGGTTACCTCATTTCTCCTTTCCCAATCCTTTTAGCACAGGCGTGGAGGGCCGCGGTAAGTGATTTTTATTTGGGCGATTAGGCTGTCTATTCAGTGAGCCAGCTGAATTCTGCTCCCCTGCTGTGCCACTGACATGATTATTGAGGTTACGGATGTCACTTTTCTCTCTGCGATTCATCTCGTGCCATCATCGTGAACACCTACCCATCACCCCTTCATCATACTCTATCCGTTGTATCAGCCCCGAGACACACACGTGTCATTTACCCCTGCCCCCCCCCCCCTCTCTCTGCCTCCTCGGTGATGTAAAAATGATTTTGCGTCCAGGTAAACGTTTCATGTTCCGGACACAGATCTCGTTGGGAAAATTAAGTCTCCCTGGACAGTTTTCCTGCCTGGCGAAACACTTAAAAGGCTCAATCAGAAAAAAAAAATTATCCCCAGCTCTGTATTGAATGTACATGACAGTGAGTTGGCACTATCTATCTGCCACGGCGCAATGCTTCCTCCCAGGTTGCAGGTTATTAACTGACAACAGAAGGTGATGAGAAATGAAATATAGCCGCACCTTTCAGACTGGATCTAGGTCAGGCTAGATCTAGACGAGGTAGAACGTTCTGCTACGAGATGGACAGCTGGGGTGATTTGGGAATATGGGTGGGGGGTGGTGGGGGTTGGGGGCGGGGGTGAGGCGCAGAAAGGTAGGATTTTATTTCTCTCTGTATTTGTTCAGTAAACCACTCAAAGCCTGAAGCCAGATGGGACAGAGCCAGTGTATTTTGGAGAGAAAAAGCAGGTGTCTACTGTGTGACTCTGCTAAAATAACACACCCATCCCTCTCACTCACAATTACACCCTATTTTGGTCCACTGCTTTGTATGCCCACAATAAGAAATGAAGGGAGGTGGGGTGTGCTGTAACAGCCAAGCTTTTCCAGATGTGAAACTGTTGCCGATAGCATGACATTGTCTCTGCTGACCTTCTGGACACTGGTCAAATCATCCATTGTTCTACTGAACACTGTATTTGGTGCCAGTAGTGTTAGACAGCAAAGCCAGCTATGCAGGCGTCAGTTCTCCACACACAGAACACATACGATGAAGTATATGTATTCCCACTCCACTACAGCAGTGTACACCACAATTTAGAGATGTCAATTAATTGTGTCACAAGTATGTCAGCAGTCATTAAATTACTGCTTTGGAAAGTTACAGTGGACATAGATGACTTCTTTCAATCCTCTTTCAAACCATCTGTCTTCTCTGCCCAAAATGTGAACATTAGCGTCCTTGAAAGAGCGAAATTTCTCCTTTAGATGCAGATGGAGTCTTGTTCTGTCGAGGTGGCTTTTCTATGGCGTGCCTTTAGAGTGTTGGGCCCAATGAGCCTATATCTACTGTGAACAACCATCTTTGAACAGAGGTGGTGGCTTATGACACCTATAATCCAGTTTTGAGATCCTTCCCAGACGCCTTAACGCCCACTCACATCCTGGGCCATTTGACCTCAATAAGTCACATGATAGGGTGGGGCCAGATTTCACAGTGTGTTCACCTGAAACCATGGCTAATTGTGACCCCGTTTTCACACCTTGGCTTGTGTGATTAGTTAGAGGATCAATAGGTGGTCCATGACCCTCTTGGGGGGGAAACTCCCATAGTTCTTAAAATCTGGGACACTCCACCAGTTGCTCCTATAACTTAAGAACCTTCTCGGATGACAGGTGAAACATCTTCAAGAAACTTAAAGAAGTCCAGACGCTTTTCTTTCCAAGCTCCTTAGACTCAGGTGGTAGATGTTTGGGTGGTTGGTGGTTCAATCCCTGGCAACTACAGTCTGTATGTCGAAGAATCTTTGGGTAAGAGACTGAATACCAAATTGTCCCCAATGCAGTAATGCAGGTGTGAATGAGCCTTTTAGAAAACGTGTTATATAAATAATATTCCATCCATTTAAATCCAAATTCAAATTTTATTTGTCACGTACACAGTCATACACAGTACGATATGTAGTGAAATGCTTGGACAACTGCTCGTGACCCAAAGAAAAACAAAAAAGGAAAGGCTATGAATAAGATAGGAAATAAATATGAAAAATTAAAAAGGGTAAATTTAACTAGGAAGGAATAAAATATGAATTAAGGTTAAAAATGAAATAACTGTACAACACAAATTAGAATGAAGGGTAAATTTAACTGGGAAGAATAAGATAAAGATAAAATATAAATTAAAGTTGAAAATAAAATAACTGTACAACAAAATACACAATACACAATATAGAACTATATAAGAATGTATGAAGAAATCTAAATATAAATAAATATATACACAATAACAGCAGCTGTACAAGTATTAACCGGAAATGAAGAATATAGTGACCAGTGTTGTGCAAAACCAAAGTCCAGAAAGTCCAGTGTGTGTGTAAGAACCATATGTGTGGGTCAGTACTGTGTGGTGGTGTGATTGAGAGACCGTATCGCCTGCGGGAAGAAGCTCCTCCTCAGTCTCTCTGTGTTGGTCTTCAGGGAGCGGAATTGCTTTCCTGACCTCAGCAGAGAGAACAGTCTGTTGTTGGGATGGCTGAGGTCCTTCACGATCTTCCTGGCCTTGGTCCAGCACCGCCTGCTGTAGATTGAGTGCAGGTCAGGGAGCTCGGAGCGGATGGTGCGCTCAGCTGACCGCACAACCCTCTGTAGAGCTCGTCTGTTCTGCATGGTGCTGTTCCCGAACCAGGTTAAGATGTTTCCCGCCAGGATGCTCTCTATGGTGCACGAGTAAAAGTTCCTGAGCACCTTGGAGGGCAGTTGGAAGTCTCTCAAGCGTCTGAGGTGGTAGAGACGCTGTCGGGCCTTTTTCACCACGGTGTTGATGTGACAGGACCATGACAGGTCCTGCGTGATGTGAACTCCGAGGTATTTGAAGCTGTCCACTCTCTCCACTGGGCACTCGTTGATGACGGGGGTCTGGTAGTTCCTCTCCTGCTTAGTGCTGAAGTCCACTATCAGCTCCTTTGTCTTACTGATGTTTAGAAGGAGGTTGTTCTATCTGATTGAATAACCAGGCTCACTGTCTTCTCTCCTGGGCACCTCCACATGTATGTGATCTGAATAAAAAGCTAAAAGCCTTTTGTTTCCCAGCTGTGCTTGCAAACAAGACTGAATACTTCTCATGATAAGCCAAACAGGATGTAAGGCCATGTCCAACACTAATACGTTTTAGTTTGAAAACGCATCTTTTTCTCTCCGTTTTGACCTTCTGTCCACACTGAGACGGCGTTTTTGGTCAAGGCAAATGAAGCTTTTTGGAAACGCTCTCCACGGCGGATACATTTGAAAACACTGTTTTCGCGGTCCAGTGTAGACTGCGTAAACAGAGACTTTTTAAAATGATGACGTGTTTTAGTCATATGATGCAGTCATGTGACCAATTAAACTAAGATAGCAGAGGGCATTATACAGCAGTTGTTTTGTTTGCTCTCAATTTTGACAGCCCTATTAAAGATTAATATCAGTTTGTACCTGCTCCAGATAGCTTTTCTTCAAATTCTTTAATTCTCACTTGCTTTTACAAGTTTGTACTTTCGTGTTACTCGCAGCAACAACTCCACCTCATTTTTATTCCATTTAAAAAACGTGGTGCTTTTCCTCGACATTTTGCCGCGATATTTCAAAGCGCTGGAAAGTAAATAAATTTCAGACAGAAATAATGCAGGTCTGAAAGTTCACCCACGCACAATACAGGAATGTAGCATTTTCGATCATTTCAGTTTGGATGAACAACTGGTCAGAAACCCTTGAAAAAGATAGTGTGGACACAGAGCTTTTTTAGACAGAAAACGGCGTTTTCAAATTTATCTTGATTAGTTCAGACGTAGCCTAAGTCAGTGTGAAATTTCAAGCTTTTACTGTTGCAATAATTGTACTGTATTTCCAATAAAGCCTCTTGGACCAGTCTGTCACGGCGGGGTGCGCCGATGTGTGTGGAAACAGGACCCAAAAGCAGATGACGACGAGGAGTAGTAAGGTTTTAACAGAAAGGTGAGGCTTTATTAGATGACGGCAGAAGTAAACCAGGAAACCAAAGTAAACTGACAAGACACTAAGAAACAAAATACTAAAACGGTACTGAGACCAAAACCTAAACTATGACTGTGGTGGAAAATAACAAGCAAAGACCATGACTAAGACTAATAATACATAACAGACAAAAACCGAAACTAAGACTGATGTCAAATAAACAGAACCAGGCTAGAACTAGGGCAGAATAAACAGACGACCCAACCATGGCATGAAGAAAACAAAAGGCTTAAATACAGACATGAGGTGATCAGGGGAAGTGGAAACATATGGGGAAACAGCTGACAGCCATAAACCTAATGACAGGACCAGGAGAGAAAAGCTAAATACAATTAACAGAGAACACATGACATTGTCAGAATAAAACAGGAAATACTAAAACTAAACATGACAACACAACTTAACAGACCTAATACGTGATGAATAAATACCAAACCCCAAAACATAGAAAACCCAGGAACAATAACCAATAACTGCCTAAACTAAAGGCAAAATAGGAAATAACACAAAAACTAATAACATATCAAAAAATACAAAGAAAAGTCAGAGTGCTGGGTCGGAGACCCAGCCTGTGACACAGACAGCTCCAGGAGGTTTGATAGCAGACATTTTAAGGGAAATCCATTCAATTGCACAGGAAGCTAAAGCCACTAAAGCCATTATGGTAAATCATAGAGATATTTGGTTGTAGACCACAGCGATGAATCTATATAGACTCTCCTAAATAGCAGTAAAATCCACCTTTGTTTTTTAAGATTAAGACAGATTATTCGACTGAATTTATAACTAAAAACACAGTGTTGCATTCTTTTAATAAACTAATAATTTTGCTTCATTCATTCAAATTGTGTGAGTCTCTATTGGCTGCATGATGGGGAAATTTCAGCAGTAGTGAGAGAAAGTGACCTTAGGAGTGTTACTTCTGTTTTCTGTGCTATTTTTCACTGGATAAACAAAAACAAAATTATTTTTCGTAAAATTTGATAATGTAAGACATACATTTTGGTGAACTAAGCCAACCACTGGCTATTGCTAGAGGTAGTCTAGGTGCAGGTATTGTATTTCATACAGTTAAGTTGTCTAAATATTCCATTTTCAGACAGCTTGTTGTTGCACACTTGGACAGACGACACTTCCAGGCGTGCATGAGTTTAGAATCGTTTCTCTTTACTTGTTCATTTGCTCTGCAAATATAAAAACACAAGCACTTCTGTTTAGTGTAGCTGCACCCTGCAGGCTGTCCCTGCACTAAAACACACAGGATAACTTTTCACGTAACTACTGAACATGTGCTAAAGTACTCATTTACTCATTATTTCCCTGCCAATGTTCATATTACAATATTCTGCACACTCGCATGCTCACCCAACTAGTAACGTAGCAACTGGGGACTACTCTCTCGATCCCCGTATTAACCATCTGCGAAGTAATATCCCGTTTCACACAAATTCAGGTATATTATGTAAACCACAAAATCTGACATGAGCATTGTGTTTACATTGACAGTACCTTACTCTAATACATTTCTTATACATCTACATCGCTCTGCCTATACATCCTCACACTACTTGTGCTCATCTGCAAATACAAAAACACAAGCGCCTCGGTTTAGCGTAGCTACACTCTGCAGGCTGTCCTTGCACTAAAGCACACCCAAAGCTGTTCCATCCAGTGCCTGAGCGTCACCCATCGGAATCATAATTAACCAAAATATTTTAGCTGGATTGGAAGTATACATCAGAAATACAGTAATAAAGAACTGAATGCACCCAGTAACAACAATAAGCACCCCAAACACATAAAGCAATCCTCTTGTCCACTGATAAAAATTCCAATGTACAGGCAGCAAACTGAGGGGATACAAGGACAGCCACCTATGTGATCAATGTCAGGGCGTTTTGCCCGTGTAAGGTCTCCCAAGGCAAAATTGGTCCTGGGTGAGTGGTCAGATGCAGAACAACTCAGACAACCCCTACAGAAAAGAGAACAAGGGACCAGTTCACCCTGCCTGGGATAGGTCCCAACAAGCCTGGCGAGGGAACTTGAGGAAGATCATTAGACATCCCATGGGGCCCAGTCTGAATACCTGCAGGGGGCACTGTAATGTGTGTTGCATGGTGAAGGGTTGGGATCCTTCCCAACCACAGCCTGAGCTAGTGCTTAAGAGATAACAGCTGGATATAGTTGGACTCACCTCAACACACAGCTTGTGTTCGAGCCTCCTGACGCTTTTCTGGACTGGCGCATCTGGATATTCTTGTATCCCATTGTTTGTAAATGTGAATCTCAAGCTAATATTTCTGGCAGTCAGTTATTGTCTTTATGTGCACTTTTATTTGGCAGATAAAAAATTATTCCACAAACACTGAGGGCATGAAAGACAGAGTCTGCAAGTAGTGGAATTAAATGTAGAGAATTCATCATTATCTTAACAAATGGAAGCACACTTTTTTCCCTTTTGCAGACTTTTTTTTAATGATCAGTAAAAAATGTCACTGTACTGGATTTAAACTCATAAAAATACAAAAACCTCATGGAAGACTAAGTATAAAAGTATTAGGTTTAGAATAACGCTCAATTTATCCCTGAATTTTCTGTTTCTTTCTACTCACACTCTTCACTGAAGAGAATAATTTAAACTACTACAGCTCCTTCAGTTATTATTACCATCCTGTTCTATTCCAGGATTGTAAAATTATACGTATTATGCAGTATCAGCTACTGCATACACATTTAGGTATGCATAACTTGGGTAACGTATTTGGCTATAATAACAAACAGGATACATAGCCATCACCGTTTAAGCAAAAAGCTTGCTAAATGCTGTGTACTATAGAGTAAAACATTTTAAAAACAGGAGCCTCTCCTCTTCAAGATACAATTAATTTATCAAAAACAACACAATGGATTCTAATGCATGCATTCTGAATTTAATTTGTTTTGCTGTGTTCACATTTGCACACCAGTGGCTCTTTTCGCCGTAGATCAGGTCAAAGTGCATTTCCTGCTTCAACCATTTGCATAAACAAATGGTTTGCACTTTGTAACATGAGCACACATCACCATAACTGCCATCATCTAAACTGTAGATGTTGAAAAATTTCTTTCTTTATCAAATGAAATCGAAAGATAATTTATAAAGAAATTAAACAAAAATTAAAACCATTTCAGCATATTGTTAAGTATTACTTGCCTTTATTGTCAATGTGCTTTTTCAATAAATTATGAAACAAACTTAATTTCATGTTGGTTCAATTTCAATTTCTTCACCCCACAGAGGCATCAGTGTTGTTGATTTGTTGCTCCTCTACCTTTCTTGTCTTTTGAGAGTGAAACGTTGATACAAACAATACATGTACGATGCCTTTGCTGTGCCATTATTAAACTCTGCTGTCTCAACTCCCTGAAGAAACAACAATAACTTGTGCAAATTGATGTTCTTCTTTCTGAGTGTGATCCCACAATAGCAGTGAGCTCTGCATAATTAAGACAATATTGATTGATGCGTTATACAGCCCAACCTCTGTATTCTGCACTGATCTTGACTTCCGTGTGCGCTAACACAATTTTCAAAGATTGCAGAGCTGGGTAATCCCTGTGGCTGACAGCCTCCCTCCAGGTGGTGCGGACTTCATTACAGAGAGGGAGTCCATCTGTAAACAGCAAAAGACTCCTCAAACAGCATTTACACGTAGCAAGATGAGACTGCAGACTGAAACAGATGCACGTCAGAAGAGATATGTGGCTACTCAAAAAATTATCTCAGTCTACAAGATGCATGTAAATGTTTCAATTTTCTTTTTCCCTTATCCAGGGTTCACAGCTGAAATAGAGGTCACTGGCCTTTTGAGTGTTTGGAAAAACATGAAACAGCTGTGAGTCTCCGCCAGCCCGCTACACTCTTACTGTGGACTCAAATAGAGATTGTAATTAACCTAAGTGAAAAAGCTCTTTAAATTCTGTAAATGAATGAGACTGTACAACAGAAGATTGGAGATTTCCCTCACTACACCTGGCTGTGAGTAGTCAGCTGAGGGACGTCACGTCCCTTCTGGAGGTCAGGGGCCAAGTTATTGAAGTGGAAATCAATGGTGGAATCCCCAGTGGCCTTAAGAGGACTAGAAAGGAAAGGAACATTTCAAACAAATAAATAGCAGCATTTTCAAGGTGCCCTACCTACTTCACAGCTGTGGATTGATCTCGTAGGTTTAACCCAGAGGAGGCAGAGAATGGGAGAAGCATGGAGAGGCTCGCTCTGGCTTGCTCTCTTTTATGTAAGTGCTACTTTTTCACCTTGCTGCTGACATGCTCCCTCTCTGCGTTGGTGCCAGTGAGGCTGGGACTGCAGTCTGTCCAGACTTACAGGCAGCCAGTCAAGGGTAATCTGCTTCACAAACAGCCTGGTGTAGTGCAAACTTTTGTACAGCCATACAAGTCTTTGAAAACTTTTTTTTTAAAGTTTAATTAATGTGCAAGGCTTCAGATGAACACTAAAAGGCAAAGATTTGCCTTGAGACAATAAAATCTAGAAGGTATTATTAGTTCATGAATTACGCTAATGAAATGTAAATGCAGTAACGTGTTTATTTAATTATTGTACTGATGTCACTTTTTAAAGGTATATAGGTATATAGGTATCTGTGACAGCACTGAGCAGCTCCTTCAGTGGGAGACTGCGGCACCCACGGTGTGGGACGGAGAGATTTCGCAGGTCTTTCCTCCCCACTGCTGTCAGACTCCACAACAAAGACTTTAACTGAACAAACACACACATCCACACATGTGCAATAACACTAAGTGCAATAATCTTTTCTGGCATCGTTGTATTTTTACTCAGTTGTATATAGCATTCGTATTCTATTTTTATCTTATTGTATATTTTTATTCTATTTTATTCTACTGTATATAGTATATTATTTTATTCTATTCTGTACAGCTGTGTACTGTATTTATTCTTATTGTATTCTAATTTTTGCGTCATAACTTTTGCACTGTCCACTTCCTGCTGTGACAAAACAAATTTCCCACGTGTGGGACTAATAAAGGTTATCTTATCTTATCTTATCTTATAAGAACAGGAGTCTTTCCTTTTTTATAAGAAACATTTATCTATTTATTTAGAAGAGTCCTTGAATACATCCCTTATTAAGAAGTGCTGTCTTTGGCAGACCTTCCACTCAATGTATATCTGGGCACCACTTTTTCTCTTTTGAGCAGATTTGCAGTGTGTGGTGTTATCTCCCTTGGATGCATGGATAGATCAGTTTAATACCACACAGTCGACCTGGGAGACCTGTCTTTGTGGCCACATCTCTTCTCCTGCTCGGCCTCTGCCAGATAAATATCAGAGAGAACAAAGAACCTGCCTTTCATA
Organism: Rhamphochromis longiceps; assembly: GCF_057381845.1. Taxonomy (NCBI): domain Eukaryota; kingdom Metazoa; phylum Chordata; class Actinopteri; order Cichliformes; family Cichlidae; genus Rhamphochromis; species Rhamphochromis longiceps. The sequence continues at coordinate 6,687,487 of NC_140561.1, forward strand.
TCCGTTCTGACACCAATGGTCGCAGCACGCCCCGGCCCCTCCAAATTGTTTTTTTTTTTTTTTGTGGTAATCTGTGCCCTTGGCAGCAGAGAGCCCAGGCAGAGGGGGGTTTGTGTGGATTGGTATGATTATGGCTATCGGTAGCCTTAAACACCGGCTCCATCCAAGGTGAATGACAAGCCCTCTGATCGTGCCCTGCTCACATGAATGAAAACTCCCCCAGCTCAAACGATATTGCCACAGCCATGACAAAAAAAAGAGAGGAGTATGCAGAGACCTAACATTAAGGTTGGGTACAGTTTTATTTTCCTGGCACTGTCTTTTTCTTTCTTTATGACTCCTGCTATGTTCTGGACTACATATTGAACTTCTGCAAGAATGTAGGTAACATTCAAAGACTTTTTACAATGCCCATGTCAGGGGCTGGGTCTGTGACCCAGATTTCTGAGTTCATTTTGTATTTTTTGATTTCTTATATTATATTGAATATATGCTTAGTTCTTGTGTTGCCATTATCAGTTAGGATTTAGTTGAGTTTTATTCTAGTTTAGGTTTCCATCTATGTCCCCTTGTGTGAGTCTGTTGTTTTCCTCTGTGTCAGTATGTCATGTGTTTCCTGTTTGCGTGTTTCATGTGGTCAAGGTCGTGTTGTCATGTCTACATCTCTCCATATTTCCTGTTTTATTTTGAAAGTCTTGTGTTTCTTTGTTCAGTATTTGTAGTTTTACTCTTCCCCTGTGACATTGTTATGTTAATTTGTGTCAGCTGTTTACCCATGTGTTTCCACATCCCCTGATCACCTGTGTGTATTGAGGTTTTGTCAGGTTGTCTGTGTTCCGTTTAGGGATGGGTACCGGATGCCATGATGGCACCGGTTCTTTCATAAACGGTAGTAACCAGACCGAAAAGCAGCGCACATTTCGGTGCTTTATTTCAGTGCTTTTTTTTTTTCCTGAGCTGTGATACACTTTAGATTCTAGCCAATCATTTTACGTTTCCGAGGATAGTAGGCGGGCCCAGGTACGTACGTTCTTTTAGAGCAGAGCTACAGATTAAAAATGCCCAAGGCGAAGCGGTCAAAAGTCTGGCTGTACTTCACAGCAAAAGATGCAAACTCAGCAGCCTGCAACAAGTGCTTTAAGGCCCCACAGAGCCCGGGACAGCCCACCCGACCCCACCACAGAGAAAACACCCACCCCGTCATCCACTCATCTTCCAGACCAGCGGTCCCCAACCTTTTTTGCGCCACGGACCGGTTTATGCCCGACAACATTTTCACAGACCGGCCTTTAAGGTGTTGCGGATAAATACAGCAAAATAAAACTAGTACCAGTACCGAAAAAAAGAAGATTTATTCATAACACACGTGAAAAGACAAAGGAAAACAGAGTTAACGATAAAAACGATAACAAAATAACGCTGAAAACCGATAAAAACCCTGAAAACCATACATTTCACACCTCAGCCTCAACTCTCGCGGCCCGGTACCAAACGACTCACGGACCGGTACCGGTCCGAGGCCCGGGGGTTGGGGACCGCTGTTCCAGACTACACAAGACCATAGACACCCAGGCTGAGTTCTTCCTCCACCTCTCCTATATCTCCCCCACCTGCAGAGTGAGTTCCTGGAGAAAGGAGACCTCCTGCAAGATATAACAGCCTCCCCCACCAGTTGAAGAGCCCCCCAGGTGGCTCGATGCACTGACGGCACCCTGCGCCAGGGCTGAGCCCCCATAAACCCACCCGCCCTCAATCCCGGCGACATACCAACCAGGACCCAAGCCCCGAAGGCCCAGCCAGGGCCCCAGCCTGGAGACGGAGCATCCCCAGAAGGAGAGAACTATAAACTATATGAAAGAGCTGCTGAAGATGGTCAGACAAATGACTTTCCATCCATCCATTTTCTATCCATCCATCCATTTTCTTCCACTCACTTGGACCCGGGTTGCATGAGCAGCAGCCTAAGCAGAGAGTTCCCAGACCTCCCCCTCTCCAGCCACATCCTTCAGCTTTTATGGCAGAATGCCAAGACTATGTAATCCCCTCAGTGTGTGCTGGGTCTGCCCCAGGGCCTCCTTGTGGTGGGACATGCTCGGAACACCTCTCCCAGGAGGCATCCAAATCAGATGCCCGAACCAACTCAATTGGCTCCTTTGACACTAAGGTGGCTCTACTCTCAGCCCCTTTTAAATGAATACACCCCTCACCCTTTCCCTAAGGGAGAGGCCAGCCACCCTTCGGAGAAAGCACATTTCTGCTGCTAGTATCCGCAATCTTGTTCTTTCGGACACTACCCACTGATTTAACCGTAGGTGATGGTAGGGGCATAGATTGACCCGTACACCCTCCAGTCCCTCTTCTTAAACATGGTAACCACCACCTCAGTCTGACAATTCAGATACACTGCCCCGGATCACCACACAATGTTTCAGAGGCACTTCAATGAGGACAGCCTTACAACATCTAGAGCCTTTTGGAACTCAGGGTGAACCTCGTCCACCTCTGGGGCTCGGCCACCAAGCAGTTGTTTAACTAGCTCAGTGATCTTGCCCCCAGTGATGGGCAAGTCGTCTCCCTCATACCTTGACTCTGGCTGTTTTTCAGCATGCATACTTGTGTGTACTTGTGTGTACTTGTGTTCTCGTGGACATCATCAGTCACAGCCCAAGTACTGTTCCAATTCAAAGTACACATCAAGTCAAGTACGCACAAAATGCCCGGATGTGCTCTTGCTCTGCCCATTCTATTGAGCATGCATTGGTGGTGACTTCTGTGGACTTGGTGCAGCCAAATATGCGAGAATGCATTTCATCCAATATTAAAATGAGGCAATAGCAAAAGAGAGCAGCCAAAACTGCAAGTAAAGTTTGAAATATTACTCTTCCTGTCTCACAAAAATAAACAGGAAAACATTCAGACGAGAATGTAGATGTGTAAACTTCAAATATCTGCTTGATTTACCAAGAAATCACCTACTTGCAAAAGTGCTCCCACATTTTCAGAGATATCTGTTACACCACCAGCTTGATAGTTGACCAGGAGGTCGAGGCTCACTAGAGCCGGCGAGAACGCCTGACTCCCAGCACATTGTTTTCAAACACCCCACGAGTTCGCCACTCCGTGGAAGTTAAACATGAGACGCTTAAATCATTTCTAAGAGATATAGATAATGTTTTTGTTTGGTTTATTTCAGTTTTTTTTAGTACTGAGAAACAGCCTCTGCTTCCTCTACAAAAGACGCGTCAATGGGGTTAAGGAGGTCCTTGAAGTATTCCATCCACCGCCTGACTATATCTACAGTTGAAGTCCACAGCACCTGTGCCGGCGGACGTAGGCTACTGCCTTCCTAGCCATTCTGCTCCTCGGTGGGTCCACAGTGGGCTTGGGGACATAATGGTCCACTTGGGAAAAACAAACCTTTTGGGTATGTTTCTTTGGCTTCAAACAATAAGTCCGATTGCTACAGTGTCAGACAGGAAAGTTTGGTATCTCCCTTTGCCTCTGGTGTCCAGCACCTGGATTAAGGATTACCAGACAGACAGACAGACACCAAACACCTTGTGGCTGCAGCTCCTTGCACCTGCATTGGCTAAATTTGTCAGCACCAGAGGATGCATTTTGGTTGTAACTTAAAGAGCTGAACGGGCCTACCCTAGCTTTGTGTAAAGACTGGAAACAGGGAGGAACAGCTAGTTGGGGTACTTTATGGTCAACCAACAGTTCCAACTCCAGCTAATTAGCACAACAGCCATCCTACTCTTTCAGACTATTTCTCCTTACTTAATGCAAAATCTTAGTAAGAATAAAAACAAGCATATTCACAATAAGCTAAACTTTTTTCCTGTCAATTTTTGTGTTCTACTCAAAAAAGTCCTTTCATGTGGAAAAATGTGATTACAAAATAAATAATTTTCCTTAACATTAACATTTCGTTGATTACGCGGCTTGATACCACAGCTTGAGATTGTCTGCGTTAATGACAATTGACCTAAATTTATTGCACTTTAGTCAGATTTGACATATAGTTAAAATCCAAGAGTTTTATCAGACTTGAATGGCTGAATTCAGATGAGCTTGGAGCTCATTGTGTCACCAGTTTGTGTCATTACAGCCCCAAAGACAGGTTCAGGGCGGCATAACATTGAATTGTTATTGAAACTTACATATGAACCAGTCACACCAGAGGTGTTGTCTAATATGATCTGATGACGGTCTGCCCTGTCCATACAGTCCAGCAGGTTTTCTCCAGCCTGTAAAGCCCCAGTGAAATGTATGTTAACATCAGATATGAACCTACAGGTCCAGTTAGTTTTGAGTAGGTTTTGAATTTTCAGCATGGTATGTTGTAGAGGAAAACAAATGGGTTCTGAGTTTATGCCTCAGACACAGATTAAATGAAGTTTTCTATCATGGGATGTGAGACTATTGTTAATTGCAATCTACCTTCCTAACCAGTGGAAACACATTTTAAAAATAAAAATACAAACAGAACAGAACAGGAGGAATGTTAAACAAGCCTCCCAGAGTTGTTGAAATTAAAAACATGACTTTTACAATTAAATGAAGCTGGCTGCAACAACAGACTGCAGCACACCAGTAGCCTACAGTAGTGACAAACATGGGCAGTGGAGGTTTATGAGTCTCAGCAGGGCTGTTTAGATGAGTGTAATGCCCCATTAGAAGAGGCTTCAGTTATTTTGTGCTACAACAGATGAACAAGCCTCAAGCAGTATTTACTGTACATCAGTGTTGTCATTGTACAAACACTGTGATGCTCCCTGTAACCTTCCATAGTGTTTTGTCTTCATTTTGTATAAAGAATCTCTACGACATCAAAGCAGTTAATTAATTTAAAAAACACTATCTATCTATCTATCTATCTATCTATCTATCTATCTATCTATCTATCTATCTATCTATCTATCTATCTATCTATCTATCTATCTATCTATCTATCTATCTATCTATCTATCTATCTTTTTTGCGCCACGGACCGGTTTATGCCCGACAACATTTTCACAGACCGGCCTTTAAGGTGTTGCGGATAAATACAGCAAAATAAAACTAGTACCAGTACCGAAAAAAAGAAGATTTATTCATAACACACGTGAAAAGACAAAGGAAAACAGAGTTAACGATAAAAACGATAACAAAATAACGCTGAAAACCGATAAAAACCCTGAAAACCATACATTTCACACCTCAGCCTCAACTCTCGCGGCCCGGTACCACAGTTCCTTCCTAAAACCACTTTTGATAGATACTGGCCATCTGCAGTTTTGGACATGTTCTGACATCACAATTTGGCCCTTGTCATATTTTGGCCCATGTTTACTGCCCCAAACACATTAACGTTGAAGGCCAAATCTTTCTCTTGCTCCATTCCACCCACAAACAGGTGCCATGATGAAGAAATGATCAAATGTTATTCACCTCATCTGCCAGCGGAATGTTTGAACATATAGCCCCGCTTACATATAATCTAGGATGTGTTTTGTCATCATGACTAATAGTCAAGATTTTTAGCTTATTCAGCGACCTCCTGTTTCCTGGTGTGGCTCTCTCTCACTCAGTTTTAGTCCCCTTGTGCAGCTATTAATGTTCCACTTAATGATTTTGCTTTAATGGTCTGTTAATTTGAAGTTTGCTCTAACACTGAAAGCTGTCATAATTTGCAAAAAAGCTGTGTGTTTAAAAATCTAAAACATGTGGTCACAAGACAAGCTTTTGAACTTTTGAGTTTTAGGAACTATTCAGTGAGGCCAAGCTTCATCTCTTCAGGGGACAGTGTTATCTGTTCTTTCACCCTCTAGCCTTTTTTTCTTTGGTCATAGTCTAAAGGCCCCCTGCAGCTCCAATCCCAGTTTAGCCCCTGGTCACTCCTGGTTCCTGCTTGCAATGGGGTATGGATCTCCTGGTGCAATAATGTTATGCTACAGTATGGCAGTTTGCTGAATGAACTCTCAGTCAACCCTGAGCCTCTATGCCTACCTAGCTGCTTTCTCTTCATCTCCATCCCTCACTCTGAGGAGACTTTGAATTAGTCTAATTATCATCGCCTGTGTCACAGAAACATGAGGAGGAAGGTATCATCCCCAGGAGGCCTTCTCAGTTTTAACACAGTGTTTGTGTGTGTGTGTGTGTGTGTGTGTGTGTGTGTAAGTGTATCTTTTATGAATTGCTACAGCTGTCTAAGACAGCTGCCAGAGGGTCTGTATTCAATAAGGGCACCTCCCCTTTCACTGCTGCTGAAAACATGCCTCCTCTTCCCATATACAAACAATTATGGGTGCAGTCTATCACACACACTCAGTGCTTCACATAATTACAGAGTTCAGTGTTTACATTTAAGGATATATGCAAATTCCTTCTGATCACCCTCGAGAACAGTTTGATGGTGGGAACTGCCATTTGAACGCATCCAAGCATGCATGTGTGTGTGTTTTTTTGTTGATACAATTTTATGAAGACCATTTTATCTCTAGCCTTGGGACACAGCTCTGACACAAACCAAAGTAAGCGCTGTGATGAAAAATTCCTTCCCTTGTAGAGGTTGTGTGACATTAGCTGTGGGCGATGGTGATTGCGGCTGTGGGCCGTCAACACCGAAGGACTTTTTCTCTCCCTGCTGTGATCTGTGGGCTGCAGATTCAGCAAAATGTTCTGTCATCTTGTGGCCTGTGAAAAGTTCATAACATTTAGTGTTCACAACACACCAGCTACTTACTACCACACGAAGGGTAGAAGATATAAAACTTCTCTCCCCGTGGTGAATTTCTGCAGCACTTTCCAGCTGTGTTGGTGTAGAAGACGATCAGCTGGCAGCAACAATAAAGCTCCGTTTGTCACCCCAAGGCTGATGCACGTCAGTGACTTGATTACATGTTCAAGACTATGCTCATGTACTGAGACCTTCATAATTTCTGTGAAGCTGACACTGACATATATGGTATTTTGGACAATTAAATGGTGTATCGACTGGTACTCTAGCTTGGCACTATTTTGTTATATGCTGCCTTCATTAATACTCATACATTAATACAAGCCCTATTTCTGTGCCTTTATGTGTTCTAACTATCACATACATTCACACTGTGATGGATCCATTGGGTGCAATTAGGGGTTCAACATCTTGCCCAAGCATATTTTGATATGCAGAGTAGAGAAGTCAGGGGTCAACTGTTGACCTTTCAGTTGGTGGATCTACTTTATGAGCCACAGTCACCTTGAACTCTTTTTTTTGTCATCAACAATTTTTATTTCATTTTAAACTTCGATAACAGAACTGAAAAATAAATACATAAATAAATAATTTAAAAAACAAACAAACAAACAAACAAATAAAGACAATGGGAGGTTGTCCTATTCTTTGTTCGCACACTAATCCCCACATCACCACTCTCTCATTACTCCTGTTCTTCAAGTTACAGAAATCCAGCTTGTAAAGGGGGACCAAATACAATCATATTGATGCAATTTATCTAATAAACCATAAGTCACTTTTTCGTAAGACGCCAACTTAGCCATTGTCATTAGCCACTCTTCATATGGAGGGGGGTTCTTTTTGGCCGTAGTAAGAGCCAGAATAATCCATCTTTTTGTATAACTGGAAAAGTCTCCATCAGAAAGTTCTGTGGTTATACCAAGTATGGACAGTTTTGGTGAGATACCAAATCTCCTTTTCAAAACACTGATAATTACCTCCATTATGTTTTCCCACCAATCCCAAAGGGCCGAACAGCTCCATAAGATATGTAAAATCGAAGCGTTTCGACCATCACATCTCCAACAATCGTCCTTGGGGGCCAAGTTCCATTTATACAGTTGTTGCGGTGTTCGATGCCACCTATGGATTATCTTAAATTGGATAAATCTACTACCCGTTTCTTTATACATAGTGTTAACATTATGAAAACATGAATCCCATTCAACTGAAGATATGTCCAATGCCACGTCCTGGGCCCAATAGCCCTTAACTTTAAGGAGAGGGTCAGCTGACCATTCTTGCAATAAATGATAAATCTTAGAAGTGATACCTTTACCCAAGGATTGAACTCTTAATATCAGCTAGCTGTCACCTAAAGTTAGCGCTAAGTTTGGGTTTGCTTTAGTCACATGCTAAATAGGCAAGTAGAAGAGATAGCAGATTTCCTGTTCCAGATAAGGTCTCCTGCATTAACTTTTCTAGTAAATCCTTTTCAATCTGGGCAATTCAAATAGTCATTAATTCAATAAAAAGTTATGTTATTTGAACCAAAACCATACCCTTAACCCTAGATTGGTTGCTTGTATAAAAAAAGAAAATACTTCTTGGTCCGAAAAATTAAGTTAATGTGAAGATGCTTTGTTTTTAATTGCGAACAGGAGGTTTGCCAAATTAATATGCCAAATGTATAGAAGTCAGTGAGAAATCATCATTGGCTCCTTGTAAGCGCTGTCCCGATGAGTGTATGTTCCCAGTCACTAGTTTCAAGTCTTACTGAATAAAACCTTATATTTGTTTCAAAAAGTCAAGCATGAGCAGGGTAAAACGGTATGATCTAGGCCGGGCCTGTCTTCTGAATGACAATTTGATATTTTACAAGTGTCATGTCTGTCATGGAGGTAGCTGGCAGAGTCTCTCCCTCTTTCTCTAACATTTCTTTCTGGACTCTCTATGGATTGGAGGCATCCTTTAGGAGTGGCTACAACAACAATAATAAACAATACTTTATTATTTCTAGAAACAGTTTACAGAGGAAAACAGGTCATACAACAAGATTTACTACCAGTAGTTGCATTATCAGCTGTATAGAAACTCGTTTTAGCACGTTCTTTTTAGCAGGAGCTTAGGTTCATATTAATAGCTTCACTCTTCATTTTAGTTTCAAAATGAGAAGCTTTTTGGCAAGGAGCTTTTTTGTGCAGGTTGCTATTCTAGTAGCTGGTCGACATGTTATTTGGAAATGCCCCGTTGGGTGGGGGTAAATTCCTACTTGCTGGCTTTCTACACCCACAACCCATTTTGATGGCCTAATGATTTCCTCCATTGCAATAGCGAATGCTAGAGGGGAGATGTGCACCCTGCCATGATACCAATTTCCAGGTGCTCCCATGCTGTGGTGAATTACATGGCTGTGAAGCAAATCTGTATGTTTTGGAAATACTCTTTAACTTCTCTAAGAAAATTGATTGTGGTCCACTGGACTGTGTGGACCACGTGTTTTCTGGGCCAACTGATTTTAATACGTGGGCCTACTGCTGTGGTTTTGGATTTTGCTATGATTGTCGGTCGAGTTATTTCCTGCTGCATTGCAAAATTTCTCGCTTTCATGCATTCTGGTTTGTTTTGCTTTCTGTTTGTTTCCTGGTTTTGTGCCTCACATGAGTTCAGTCATTCAATCAGTCTCCCTATGTGGTTGGCCGTTACTATTCCTCACTTGGTTTAGATACAGATTATTTTGTTACAGCCAGTTATTCAAGTTCTATTGTCTACTTCACTACAAAGAATAAACAAATTACACAATGAAATACAATTCACAGCATTGCCTGTATTTAAATTTGATCTTCTTTCTTTGTGTTGCTTACCCATTGTTTATTTCAGTGGTTATTACAATACTAGTTGTTCATGGACAATCATGTCCATGACAAAAAGAAAGTTTTCACAGAACTTTATGCAGTCCTGCGAAAAACTAAGTACAGTACACCCCATGATTGAGTAGCTTCTGGATCCATTTTTAGCAGTAATAACTTGTACTGTTCATTTTCTTTATAACTTCATTCCTCTGTCACATCATTGTGGAAAGACTTTGGTCCACTCATCATCACAATGCTGCAGTTCATTGAGGCATTCATTTATCCACACCTCTCATAGGGTCACACCACGGCATTTAAGTCTGGCTGAGGTCTGGACTTTGACTGGGCCACTGCAACACCTTGATTCTTGTTTTTAAGGCATTTGGTTGTAGGTTTTTTTGGTGTGCTGGTAATCATTGTTCAGCTGCACGACCCAGTTTTGGTTAAGCTTTATTTGTCAGACAGATGGCCTAACATTTGACTGTAAGTTCATGGACAATTCAATGAGTAAAAGATGCCAAGATCCCATAGCTGCAAAACAAATCCAAATCATTACCTCTCTTTCACCGTGCTTGACAGTTGGCATAAAAGTATTTGTTTTTTGCTTTGTTGTTTTCCACAATATGATGCATGCGTTATGACCAAAAATCTCCATTTTGGCTTAATCTGTCCAAAGGATGTTTTTTTTTTTTTAGAAGTCTTGAGTTCAGACACAACATAAAGGTTTTTCCTGGCAGCACCTTCCAAACAATCTATACCTATTCAGTCTTTTTCTTTTAAATTATATTGTCATGAACCTTAACATTTAACATGCTAATTGAGGTTTAAAGAGTCTGAGATGTAGCTCTTGCATTTTTTGCATTTTCTCTAAGCATTGCACGTCTGTCCTCGTGGTGATTTTGCAGGGATATATACTCCTGGGAAGACAATGACAGTGCTTTAACGCACAATAAATTCTCCAGACCATCAAACTGTTGCAAATCATCATTTGATAAGTGCATATGAAAGGAAGCATCAAATGTTTGACCTCTTCCCATAATTCACCATAATTATCTGCATTAAGGCATGAATTGCCATGCCTTAATGCAGATAATTCGTAAGCTGGAGAAGAAATGGCATTTTACTAATTTAGAAACTTTTTACTGGCTTGGAAAAGTAACTTGTTGCTCTCCATAAAGCTAGGACATCTTACTATTTATAACTGTTGTAAAAGTAAAACAGTAAAAGTTTATCACACCGTCCACATCAGCCTATGCTCACTGGACCTGTAACCTCTCATCCACCATCCACACTGCTCTGCCTTTGTCAGAACCCTCCTTAGCTCTTCTCCTCAGGTCAAAAACCTGTCCAGCTCACCTGCTTTGCTCTGGCTATAGTTCCCTGTTGTTATGCATAGGCAGCAGCCCACTCCTCCACCTTGGCTCAAAATCGCTTCCACAACCAATTCAGGCTTGCATTAATAGAAGATATTTTACAATAATTTCAATTAAAATTAACAATAGTTGAATGATGCACATGACTATGGCTGTGATGCTACTACATTCAGTTACTTCCCTTATCTTACACCACATATGGGTAAAACAAAGGGTCTCATTTCATAAAGACAAACGCGTGGTAGATAATAACAGTTTAATTACATGTTAGATTTTTATTTCTCTCATCAGTTCTGTATGTTATCATGCAGATAAAGGAATCCTTCAGTTCTGATTCTGAGTGAAATTAATGATCTTTGATTGAATTTTGAAGGCTCAACTTTCAGTGGGAATCCCAAACATAAAGATCTTAGTTATGTCAAGCTTAGCCTCCACTTTACAAGGCTTGTTCTTCCATGTAACCTCTGCATTGTGGTGTAGAAATGTTCGTATCTGACATGCCTCTTTAATGAGCTTCCATAAAACACTATAAAAACGAAAGCACCTGGTGTGATGGAGTAACTGAGAGAGCATGTTATGAGGCTGACAGTGCTTCTTGATCACTTTCAGTTTTCACCTCATACATTTTCAGTACTCAGACAATGAAAGGCAAGGAGATGTATGACTTCTGCCAGACATAACTGTTTCTGTTTTCTGGGTGATTTTCTGCTTTGCTGCTTGCAGAGAGGCACTTGTCCTTGGAGGAGCATAATTTGACAAATGTAATAGAACGCTTATAAAAGTCCTTTCATTTTTTTCATTTCTACCAGACATCCTTCACTGAACGCTTAACCTTCCTGCCTTCTTGGGACCTTTTTGTGCCACTGCTATGTGTTAAATGGCTGCCATTTCCACTGTGTTCAGTGGAATATAACCAAACTTGCCACAGGATAGTTTTTACCTGTCAATGTTAATATTCCAGTGTGAATTCCTTAAATCAGCCTAAAATGGCTGAGCAGCAGAAATCCCCACACCCATCACCCTGGGGACCATTTTCTGCCCATTGACTTCCATTATAAACGCTATTTTTCAACCCCAAATTATCATCATATGATTTTATTTTTTCTTCTTTTCTTGGATGTCAATGAAGACTCAGGGCCTTGAAGTTTTAATTTTTAAATTGCAAAAAAAATGCAAAAAAAATAATGGCAGGTCAAAATGTATGTTGGTGCCAATCTTTGGTCCATCTAAAGGCCTACTTATAATGACAATCACATATTACTTCAACTGGTTTTTTGTGGAAATATTTAGTTTCGTTTTTTGGTTTTTGGGGCTTATAACACAGGGCGCTCATGTAATAACACTGGGATTTGAAGGGTTAAAACAACGAAAATATAATTAAAACTTTACATGAATATTTCAGGGAGAAGTAGTTTTACAAGGTTGGCTAATTTAAAGTGGAATAAAATATGGATATATGGTCTTTTTATGGCGTGGCTGAGAATGGTCCCTAGGGTGATGGGTGTGAGTTTTTTAAAGGATGGCAGGAGGGTTAAAGAGTTTACCGTTAGTACACTGACACCAACTCCTCACCTTCTGTTTCTTTCATGCCCCATTATTTATGTTTACCTTTACATCTGTAATTATAATAGCAGATTTTATGTAACTGTGTGTTTTAACCTTCAGAATATGCAGCAAATCCTCACATCTTACCAAAAAACTAACTTAATTGTTTTTCAAATTAGCTACATATTAAAAAATTAATGGCATTTGCATCTTTTCATTTACTACTTTACTACTAATTAAGTAATCTTAAGGGCAGCTTTTAATGTAAGACTTGCTGTTTTCTATTTTATATAGCTTTGGCCAAAGGCTGCACCATTTGTTGGCTCATTTTTCCTGTATATAGAAAATAAATCTTCCTCTGTGAAGGAAAACAGTAACTAGGGGTTAAAGTTCCCATGGATGGACTCTTAGATGTGATGAAGTGCGTAAAAATGACTCCATGTTTTCTTTATTTGCTTGCTATGTGATCTGACCTGTGGTGCTGCTGCTTCTTCTTTTGGCTTCCTCTGTGGAGTGGATCATGACTGCTACACTTGACCCAACATAACCGTGAGCATAGAGAACAAGTCGGAAGTACATGTTAACTAATCCTACTGAGTTAGCCACTTATCAAAACTACTTTTATTTGATTTTTATATTATTTTCATCCTACATGAAGAAGAAACAGCTTGACGCCTTGTTAACTAGCATCATGGGAATAAATCAGAAGTAAATAATCAGTAAATAAACCAGGTAGGACTCCACAGCTCCATCATTCTGTCATTCATTGAACAGCCAATTAAAGATCAATAGAGATCTCAAGATGAACTAAAATCATTTGATGAATTAGTGCCTTTTGCTATTGGAGTAGAGAATTGTCTACAGATAACTGACTAGGTTAACATAACACCGGTTCTAGCACCAGCATTTCAAACTCCTCACCTTAAAATCAGTAGAAACAAATGAAAATCATGTGGGTGAAACTCTCGCCAGAGGAACAGCAGCAGAGGATTGAAGCTATTTATTGTGATCAGCCCAGGCATTTTGGTGTTTCTTGTCTAATGTGGCCAAAAGCTTCAGTGGCCTCCAGTGGGAATACTGGTGAGTGAATCACAGCTAAAATCACTTGTACATATATTATTACCTTTTACTCTGTATTTTGTTAGATGGTCTTAGTTTATTTCACCAGTTTGGAGAGCATTTTATGACGCAAAATGCAAAACAGCAAAATTCAGCTTACTTTGAAGTTTCCACCCACAATCCATTTGACAAACAGAGTGAATAAAGAGCTACATCGAACCCTTATGCTATTTCGTATCGTCTTGTCCTGCCTCTTGAAGCTCCCATCTGCCCTGGATATAATATGCACATAATACCTTAACTTCATCTTCAACTAGTCTTTCATCTTTTGAAGCCTCTATAGGTTTCCAGCATCCATTGTTCGCAGTCCAAGGAGAAGAAGTGGTTGTTCCTTTAGCTCAGCTTAAGGCAGTCCTTCTTAGAACTGCAGACCAGAATTGCCATTTGGCTGACCGGCAAAGGACCCCAGCCCCACGACACACCCGTGGGAGGTCTGCCTCTCTTCAAAAACTATTCCTTTGAATGAATTGACCCACGCAATCAATGTGCTTTTTATCTTAAATCTTATGTTTCCATGAAGATACATTAGGTAAAGTAATTATTAAATGCATCGACATTTTTCTCATTAAATATATTTCTAGATTAGATTAGATTAATGTATCCCTTGAGAAAAATTACTTTGGACAAGCGAGGGAAACCTGGACTCTTTAAAGTGAAATTTTCATCATATGCAGGTAACAAATGTTACGGGTTCAGATATTGAGGGTGAGCACAAAAACAATAATGGTCCAGAAGAGCTTCGATCAAACAATGATTTTAATGAACACACGCGTGGGGAGATGAACACTGCCCGCAGACAGCATCGATCTCCGCCCAATGATACACAAACGGTTGTTTTATACCATCAGGGTTTGGTTTATGATGCGTCTCTGTCTCGAGGACAGGTGCCGACTCTCACTTATCTCCTGGAGCATACTTTTGCAGCTACAGGCATTTGCAAACTGTTATTCGAACCCCTAGCCTAAACATGAGCCCAACTGTTGTCTGTGTGTGTGTGTGTGTGTGTGTGTCGACCTCCAACGCACTCAGCCTCACCCCGCCCGTTGGCGCTTCTAACCTTTTCCCAGACAGAAGCTCTCAGTGGTATGTGTAATAATCTTAACTAAAAGTATGTGTGATTTATTGAATAAATGTTTTACCAAAATGCCCCTACTCAAGGCTTAATAAAAGAATGTAAAATATGTGTTGTGTAAGCGTGTTCTTTCCATAGCTCAACATCCCTTACACCATGTATTGTCTGATCATAGCGTCAAACAAAGTTCACGACCTTCAACTACCTGACTGAGCTTCAACTCTTTAAATAAGCACAGAAATGCAAAGTGCATATAAAATGATTACAACTACAACTGTAATGAAAAGGTTAGTACGTGATTATGATAACACCAGTAATACAAATTATAACATAATGCCAACAGCTTCAATCAATGTTTTTGATGAGAATAAGAATTAATGCAATGGTTAATGATAATGGTTATGAATAGTAGCAGTAAAATATTTCCCTGATCTCCACACAACCGAAATAATCCGCTTATACAAAGAAATCAAAACAGTCCATAAATGAAGTTATGTCTATTAAAGTGGAATGACACAGAGAATAGGTATTCAACACATGAGAATAAGAGGTGCAAAAATCCACTATCAACCAGTCTACTTGTCTCATAGGATCCTGCATGTGTCTACAACTCACTTTGGGAGATTGGCTTGCGCTGCTACTGTCTGTTATATTATTGTCACCATCATGGTTGTAGCACCGCTTTATTAATTCCAAGGTCTTATACATTTTGTCCTTTAATTTACGATTCTTGTTTGTTCTCTAGCTGCCTGAAGCTGGTGTGAAACTTCCAAGTTGACTTACCTGTATTTCTCCAAGGAGTTTGACAAAAACATCCATTTTAACATGCCCGAGATCAACAGCCTGCCACTGTAATTACAAAAACAAGGGCTGGGTGTAGCTCAGATGGTAGAATGGGGCATCCAGTGATTGGAAGATTGGTGGTTCGATCTCCAGCTGCTCTAGTCTGCATCCCAAAAATTGCTGGTCAAAATACTAACCCCAAGTTATGTAAGAATCAGTTCTTTTAACTCGCCTGTCCATGCTCTCCACTAAATGTCTGTGAAGGTTCTCAGTCATCCAGGTCACGTCTTCAAGCAACTTAAAGAAGTCCAGATGCTTTTCTTTCCAATCTCCTTAGTCTCCACTAAATCATTTGTTAATCACCTCTCTGCTTGTTGCCCCTTCATATCATCTCTTCAGGAAAACAACAAGTAAGGCCCCTGAAACATACTGCAAACTTTGAAAGCTCTTTCCAGGTTTATCTTGGCCACTCTTGATGTTTCTTCTCCTCTTCGATACAAACTTCAGCCCCACTTACTTCCTCCCGAGCCACTGACCAGTTCAATGAGTACTTCATCTTTCAATAAAACCAATTTTAAACTACTAGCGGTAGTCTGAGTGTACGCTTTGGGTCCAGATTGCAGTTCAAGATGACAAGATGTAAGGTAAATTTGAAACATTTGAGCCAAATTTGGCCCGTCCAACATTTGTTGTATCCTAACTCAAGAATGGCTAATCTCTGGGACTAGGGATGGGTACCGGTGTCCGGTGCCATGATGGCACCAGTTCTGACATAAACGGTAGTAACCAGACCGAAAAGCAGCGCACATTTCGGTGCTTTATTTCGGTGCTTTTTTTTCCTGAGCTGTGATACACTTCTAGCCAATCATTTTACGTTTCCCAGGATAGTAGGCGGGGCCAGGTACGTACGTTGAGTTAGAGCAGAGCTACAGATTAAAAATGTCCAAGGCGAAGCGGTTAAAAGTCTGGCTGTACTTCACAGCAAAATATGCAAACTCAGCAGCCTGCAACAAGTGCTTTAAGCTGATACTGTGATACTGTCAAAGGAGGTAACACCTCAAATCCGATGAAACACCTGGCGACGCATAGCGTTTTTTTTTTAAAGCCGAGAAATGCGCCGTATTTGATAGCTTGCTGCGAGACCTCACACTGTGCACGTTGGGTGGGTTGCCAGTTATCGGACCCGGAGCAACATCCCCCAAAAACCCGAAGAATAGAGTCCTGGCCCCTAGCCCTGCCAGTGTAGCAGAAATGATGAGGATGATGATGGCAGCAGCAGCCGTTCTTCTCTGCTGAGTCGCTTAATGTTGTTCGAGTGTAATTTACGTTGAGTAGGCTAACCACGTTATTACATTAATGCAGGTATGGTGAACTAGCAAACATCATCATAGCTACATGCGGCTGTCCTCTTGTTTGATGGCAGATACTCCCTTCACCCTGGACAAAAAGGCTAAAATGACCAAAGAAAAAGTGGGAAACAGCTAAACATGAGAGGTTTTTGGACAAAGTTTGTGTTTTTTTCCCATTGTTTAAGCACTGCTTCCAGCCAAGAGTGATACCATATATGCCCCATAGCTGCAGAAAAGGCTAACATTGTTATCTTTTTACAAAAAACAGCTGAATATGAGAGGTTTTTGGACCAATTTTGTGTTCTCCATTCTTTAAGCACCGGTTCGAGCACCGTTTAAGCACCGGCACCGTTTCAAAAGTACCGATTTGGCACCAGTATCGGATAAAACCTAAATGATACCCATCCCTATCTGGGACACATCTAGCCCACGCTGTTCTAAAGTGTTTGGTCTGTCTTTCGGCTTTTGGTTCTGTTTGGTGCCAAAACTGAGCTTGAACTGAGCTTAAAATAACTTCATCAACTTAGTCTGAATCATCTGTGATTACCCTAACCAGTGTTGGGCAAGTTACTTTGAAAAAGTAATTAACTATAGTTACTAGTTACCTCTTCAAAAAAGTTAGTAACTGAGTTACAAGACTCTAAAAGTAATTAATTACTTGAAAAGTAACTATTGCGTTACTTTAAAAAAGTTTTTTAACCCTCTGGGGTCCAGGTTATAATTGGCCATTTTAACCACTTTTGATGTTCCCTCCACATTTCACCTTTAAAAACTATTTATTTGCTTGTTTGGTCTCATTCTTTTCAGCACAACCTCACGTGTGTGAATTTACAGTTATGTTGTCATTTTGACTGTATTACCACAATTGATCTAAAATCAGACAAAAAACATAAAATCAGAGTAGAAAGTTACATTTTTTACTGTAACAACCACAAACATGTTTATTGAATCATATTTCAGAACTTTAAATGCAAATATAAATTGTCAATTTTAAAATCATATGCACAAGTTTTGCAAACAACAAAGTTATTTGCATCTATTTCCCGTTTACCTTGATTTTTCAAATAACCATTTCAAACTATTTACATAACAATCAGCTGTTCTGCATTCAACAAGATGCCACACAAATTATTTGTGCCACTCCAAAAAAAAAACATTGTTCTCATTGTTCTGACACACAACACAACACTATCCACAACACTACACACTAACTACACAAGACAACACATTAACTACACACTCCAAACACGCTAAACGTCACAAATCCCTCACATCTCAAAATTCGCTCTTTCTCTCTCTTTTTCTGCTGCCTTTCTCTCTCTCTCTCCTAAAACTTCCCCCTCTTCCTAAACAACCAAATGTCATGTTGTCATATTATTTTTTGATTGGTCGACACGAACGGGCTGTTTCTTGTTTTGTTTTGTTTTTTTGCTCATAAGCAGAGAGTGCTCGCTGCGCTGTCCTTAGACAGTAAACGTGACGAAACTATTGAGAAAAAAACACACGTGTATATTGTTTATCATGTCTCTGGTTTTACGTGGACTATCAACACAATTTAAAAACTGGTATATATCACCTTGTTGTTTTGTCATCTTAAAGTGGTCGTGTGATTGGCTAACCACGACTACTTTATTCTTCCTCAGTCAAACAGCAGCACTCATGCAGTTGTTTTCACCTGACCTCCAGGTGTTGTGCCAAAAAGTGATTTGTCTATCAGAAAGTGATTGCCGTCCGCGGGAGCGCGCAGCTGCTTAAAGCTGTAGTGCCCAGATTACTTACAGCTAATTCCGTTCAACTGATATAAGATGCGTCTGTTTGTTGAAAAATAGTAACGCAACCGCACCGCGGTCTTGTTAGTAACGGTAATGGCGTTGTAACGATAGGAATAGTAATTAGTTAGATTACTTGTTACTGAAAAACGGAACACCATTAGTAACGCTGTTAATTGTAACGCTGTTGTTCCCATCACTGACCCTAACCCTAGGCTATTAGGACATGCAATATTTTTGTTCTTTTTAAAAATTGTTCTCCCAGTTTTTTTTTTCAATCAAGGTATAAAAACAATAATCATTCTAAGTTACAAATATCAAAAACTAAGCCTTAAATGCAGTGTAGTGAAATGTGCAATGTTGTATGTTGGGGCTGTGGTGCATTGTTGTTCTACTGTAGCTGCTCTAAACTTATCTACCAAAACACCAATAGCACTTCTCTATGCACAACATTAGTAGTCAAATTATGACCAATTCAGTGGGTTCTTGAAGTGCAATGGTTAAAACCCGTTATCGCCCAAGTATCATACAGGTCGGCTGGTCTTGTTTGGTTATTTTGGCTGTAAATTTCCAAAATAATTCTCACCTTTTAGGAACCATTTGAATTTTCCCTTCAACCCACACTGGTTGAGGGGCTACGGTAATGGGAAGTGCACATGGTAAAATCTAGATGGAGCTGATTTTTTTTTTTGCCTTTGTTCAGACAGCGGTATCTTGTGAATGCTCTGTGCAGCCACAATACAAATATGTCCATAAAGCTCATCTTCTTTTCTTCCCAAGACCATTAGAATTTTGTCACAAACAGTAACAGAGTTACAGTCATTTTAAAATAGTTTGTAAAACGGGTCTGCCACCAGGGCACCAGCACTATATCTAAACCACGTGATTTACACATGTTTAACCATATCTAGCCCTAACCCCGTTCAGACTGTATTAGAAGTAATGAATCCAAAATCGAGCAGCAGAAAGCACCTTGTTTAACACATCATTTTGTCACAGATTCAATGATTAGGAGTTATTTCACTTCACGCAGACAAACATTCTGCCAGTGTGATAGATTGATTATTTGTTGAAGTCCATAATGGAGTAAAAAGTTGTGGTTAAAAGTTACCCAATATATTATTCAATTTATTTCAAATATGTAAATGTATAAACAAGGGTAAAAGAAGTCCCATTAAGAGACGTAATGTAACACAGGCTAAAATAGTTAAAAGAGTTCATGACTATGTTCAACCGGATAATAATCCTTAATGTGACTACAACCTGTGTAACATTCAATCTGTGATCTACTTGTCGAGCCTGGGAAATAATCCATGTGATTTAGTGATCATGATTGATTAGTTATGCCTGCTGTTGCCGGAAGGGGGAGCTCTGGCCACGATGCCTCATTCGCAATGAAGCTGCTGAAAGAGAAGTATCGTGTCTGAGCGTCGTCATTGACTTATCCCCTTTTCAGGTAATAATTGTGCAATTCTGCTGTTGGACTTTACAAATATGTATGTTGAGTTGTACTGACCGTGTTTCCAAATGTACCAAGAGGTTACTAGGAATACTTAGATGACCTGTGTTAACTGTGATGTTAGGATAAGCTATAAGCAGCAAGCTAAGCTAAGCGCTCTGTTGGTGGCTAGCATGAAGCATTATCGTGCCAGACTGTGTATGAAACATACATTGTGTGCATTTTGCATTTGATCTGGACGAAGAACATGTTTATTTTGTATGAAGAGACAAATGCCTATTAGTGTTTTTATATGAATATTTTGTTTATTTTCTGTACATTTCAGTTTAATGATCTAAGTTTGTCTATTGATTCATAACCTGTTTTTGTAAATTCTTACATTCAATTTAATCTGTAACTTATAGAAAAGGAAAGAAAACAGTCTTGAGGTATATTGTCTTACAACTAACAGAGACTGTACATCGTTGTTAGGATGTTTAATACTTTTGTATGTATGTTTATATTTCTGAATCATTCGCAATGAAGCTGCTGAAGGAGAAGCATCGTGTCTGAGCGTCGTCATTGACTTATCCCCTTTTCAGCCCCTTTTCAGGGTGTAACATTTTGGAGGCACCGCTGGGATGGATGTGATGAGGGCCCGCTGTCCCAGATAGACGCCCCAGTCATCATTCAACCCCTCACATCAAATACCACGGTGGGAGATACAGTGTGCTGGTTTCGACAGTTACGCAGAGGGACCTGCATGCAACCTGAGGTTAACTACTGGTGCCAGGGAAGCTGCACTGACTCTTCTGCAAAGAGGTCTTACATCACACTAATCTTTTCCACAAGCCACAGACTGAAATGGAGTCTTCAGGGCTAGAGGACCTGAAGTTAGAAGTTGCTGGTACATTGTATACAGTGACAAGAGACATTTTGATCGAAGTTTGTGATTTCCTAAATATTGCTGGTTCAAAACTCGAAAGGGTATCGGGTAAAAGTCGTTCCTCTCTCATTTCCTATATAATACAGCACTTAGAAAGAGAGGAGCTGGGTGAGCTTGAAGATGAGGGAATGTCTGAGCTACTGTTTTTGAAAGATAAAATTTTTGAGTTGCAACAGGCTGCTCAGAACGGTACATCGGGACACAAAACCTCAGATACTAACCAGACAGATGAGGTGCAGGAACAGGTTGGTGAGGCCTCAGAAGAAGAACAACTGATAAAGGAAATAGAGGCGCTTCAGTTGGCTCTTGCATTATCACGACAGAACAAGGCGAAGCAACCTAGTACAGCCAAACTGTCGATGAGTGTGGGGGACAATAGTGCTAAACAAACCCCTCCACCTTTTCTGACACTACCGTGGGGCAGAGAATTCAAAATAGCAGGTCAGATTGGTGAGCCTGGCCAAAAGGATAAACTAACTTTCTCCAGCCTAGCTCATCAGATTGAACAAGGCATCAGCAAAGGAGTCCCTGAAATAGAAATAGTTGATGCAGTAATTAGGGCAATAGCACCAGGCTTACAATTGCGTAGCTACCTAGAGGGCAAAACCAACCTTACGTTGCCTACCCTGAGGAGGATTCTAAGGTCCCACTACCAAGAACGAGGGGCAACAGAACTTTACAAACAACTCACGTCAGAGGTCCAAAGCATTAAAGAAACCCCACAAACTTTCTTAATCCGTGCCCTAGACTTAAGACAGAAAATTCTGTTTGCATCGCAAGAAGCTGAATCTGGCTTAAGATATGACCCTGTGCTTGTACAGAGCATGTTCCTTCATACAGTTCTGACAGGCCTGCAAAATGATAACATTAAGAGTGACCTCCAGCCCTACCTACAGGAAACCACAACCAGTGATGAGCTCCTCCTTGAGAAACTCAATGTTGCCTGTGCAAATGAAGCAGAGAGACAAAATAAAAAGAAGTTACTCTCCCAGCAGCGGCCAACCACTGTGCATTCACTTCAGTCTGACACCCCTGCAGATAAAAAAGGGAAATACCTAAAACCTGAATCCATCAGCAAAGCTCAGCCTGACCTACTAAATGAACTTAAAGAAATCCGTTCTGACATGGCATTATTGAAAAATCTTGGTGCTGAAGTTGCACAAATCAAAGAAATAATTCAACAGCCTAGTCCAGCACAAACACAGTATTCTGCCTCACTTGCAGCACCAGAATGTGTTCCCTTTTCTCATCTTGAGCATCTGCCACAAAACTACTGGCCTCCTGTGGGACCTGGACGGAGAGGTGATACAGCTCAGTATCAACAGAGGTTTGCACCACAACGTCAGTATCCTGCTGTAAACCGAGCACGCCTAAGGAAATGCTTTGGCTGCCAGCAAAGTGGGACTGAGTACTGCAACCATTGCTATCGATGTGGTAGCAGTGAACACTTTCTCGCAGGTTGCAGGGCGAAACTAACTAGACCAGACAAAGATCAACCTTTAAACGGACAGTGGTTGCCCCCACGGGACAGGGAGTAACCAATAATAGTGTAACGTCCCAACAGCTTTGCTATTACTGTGGTGTTCTGGGAAAACTCAAAAGACTCAGAAGGTGTGCAGCTTGTAAAAAAAGCACTTATTGTTCTAAGATGTGCCAAGCTGAGCACTGGCCCAGACACAGAAAACAATGCAACAAACACTCTCAGCCTCAAGTAAATCAGCACACGCACCCAAAGGCAAGTGTTATTCACCCCAAAAGGGTGGACAGCCAGTCCCATCTTGTTGCTCTTGTTGGGAAACAGTGTATAGTTGACTGTTATATACAAGGCCACCAAACTCAAGCCTTATGGGATACAGGCTCCCAAGTGTGTATTGTTAATGAAGAGTGGAAAAAGAAGTATTTACCACATGAGAAATTAAGAGATGTTTCTGAGTTACTTGATGCACCTGACGATTTAAAAATCTCAGCTGCTAATGGTCAAAACATCCCTTACAAGGGTTTCATTGAAGTCACTTTTGGTCTAGCTGCTGAGGGAGCAAACCCTAAAGAACTTGTAGTCCCCATGTTAGTGATGAAAGGCGGAAGTCTTTCGCAGCCCATTCTAGGCTTTAATGTCATTGAGCAAATACTGAAAACTAGTACTATAGAGCAAATGGATGCTGAAAGAACTGAGCAGCTGCACGAGGCATTAAGAGGGGCTTTCCCTTGCCTTAAAAGAGAAAATGTCATAACCTTTATTGATTTAGTGACTGCTAAACAATCACATGATTTTGTTGTGAGAACAACAAAAGAGAAAGTCATTGTACCCAAACACACTTCTGTTCAGATTGACTGTAAGGTGCAGACCCGCCCGCTGAAGAAAGACACTACACTTCTCTTTGAGCCTGACATAAACCCTCAGTGGGCTGAAGGTCTGGAGTTTTGTGAGACACTAGTAGGACTCAGAAGGGGGGTCCCCCCCTATATTGTTCTTGATGTGCAAAATCCCACTGATCACGACATTGAGCTGTCAGGAAAAACTGTTGTGGGCACCTTAGAGCAAATTCAAGCTGTGTACCCAGCGACAGTTTTAGAGAAATCTGACCAGTGCTCCCCATTATTGGTGAATCAAGTGAATGCAGAGAGCGAGCAAATTCCTGACACCTCATGGGAACCACCAATTGACCTTACGCACCTGAGTGAATCTGAAAGGGGGGTGGTGCAAAAGATGCTCCGTGAGGAATGCTCTTCCTTTTCCAAATCAGATGATGATATTGGATGTATCGACAAGTTGAAACTGAAGATATCATTGAAGGATATGGATCCTGTAGCACGCACTTACCTGTCGGTACCAAAGCCGCTATACAAAGAGATGAAAGAGTATCTGCACAACTTTATTGCACAAGGATGGGTCACGAAATCCAACTCATCTTATGCCTCACCAGTTGTCTGTGTGAGAAAGAAGGACGGCAGCTTACGTCTCTGTATAGATTACAGAGAACTAAACAAAAAGACTCATCCAGACAGACAACCAATCCCTCGAGTGCAGGACATTCTCGACAGTCTTGGCGGCAACTCATGGTTTTCATTGTTAGACCAAGGCAAGGCCTACCATCAGGGCTTTATGGATGAAGGCAGCCGACCTTTAACTGCTTTTGTGACACCATGGGGCCTGTACGAATGGATAAGGATTCCATTCGGGCTGATGAATGCACCTGCAGCCTTCCAACGCTGCATGGAAGAGTGTCTGGAAGAGGTGCGAGACAACATCTGTGTACCCTACCTTGATGACACTCTAGTGTACAGTCATTCATTTGATGATCATGTCAATCATGTCAGAAAAGTGCTTCAACTACTGAGGAAGTATGGGATCAAGCTTAAACCCAGTAAATGTGAATTATTCAAACACGAGGTTCGCTATCTAGGGAGAATTGTTTCAGCCGAAGGTAGCAAAATTGATCCAGCTGACACCAATGCAGTGACTGCCTTGAAGGACAGGAGACCAAGCAATGTGGGAGAGCTGCGAACTGTCTTGGGCTTGTTAAGTTACTATAGGCAGTACATACGGGACTTCTCCCGTATTGCAGGTCCACTGTATAGCTTGTTGAAGGGCACAGCGGAAGATAACAATGTATCCCAAAACCAGACAAACACAAAACAAGTCACAAGAAAGAGTAAAGGGGTTCCATCACACAAGTCAATTGTGTGGACTGAAGAACATCAGCGCATATTGGAACGACTAATAGACTGCCTAGTTGAGCCACCAGTCCTCGGGTTCCCAGATTTTTCTAAACCATTCATCCTCCATACCGATGCCTCAGCCCAAGGCCTCGGAGCAGTTCTATACCAACAACAAGATAATAAACTCCGTGTGATCGCTTATGGCTCCCGGACATTGACTGCAGCTGAACGAAACTATCATCTTCACACAGGAAAACTGGAGTTTCTCGCACTGAAGTGGGCCGTCACAGAGAAATTCAGAGATTATCTTTATTATGCGCCTACTTTCACTGTGTTCACTGACAATAACCCCCTCACCTACATCCTTTCAAGTGCCAAGCTAAATGCAACTGGATATAGATGGGTGGCAGAGCTTGCAGACTTCCATTTCACCATCCGATATCGCCCAGGTAGAGAGAATGTGGATGCTGACAGTCTTTCAAGAATGCCTTTTGAGATAGAGGAAATGATGGAACAGTGTACAGAGGAAATGGGTTCAGATTGTGTGGCAGCAATAACCCAAGTTGTGGAGACTCCAGATGTCAACTCACCAATGGTCTGCCCCATACTCACCCGTCTCCAGTGTACATCAGTGAGTGAAGAACCACACAACCAATTTTCGGTTACAGAGGTCAAACAAGCACAGCAAGATGATGGAAATATTGGCCCAATAATGCAGTGCAAAATGAGGAATGAAAAGCCAACAAGGCATGAACTTAATACACTAAGTGCCCAAAGCAAGTGTCTCCTGCGTGAATGGGAAAGACTTCATATTGATGAAGATGGTATTCTTTGCAGAAAAACCACAACCAAGAGACAGCTTGTGTTGCCTGAAAAGTACAAAGAAACTGTACTGAGAGAATTGCATGATGAGATGGGTCATCAGGGCACTGATCGAACAACATCATTGATCAGAGATAGATTCTTTTGGCCTTACATGCAACGAGACATTGAACATTATGTGACAAAGACCTGCACTTGCCTGAAACAAAAGATACCATGTAAAGAAGCGAGGGCACCGCTCACCAGTATTGTTACCACACAGCCGTTTGAACTGGTGTCAATAGATTTTCTCCACTTGGACAAGTGTAAGGGTGGTTACGAGTATATTTTGGTGATTGTTGACCACTTTACTCGTTTTGCACAGGCTTATGCCACCACCTCCAAGTCTGGCAAAACGGTTGCTGATCGCATCTTTAATGACTACGCCTTGAAGTTTGGACTGCCAGCACGGATACACCATGACCAAGGTGGCGAATTTGAGAACCAGCTCTTTGCCCAGCTGAAAAAGAACTGTGGCATATTGGGATCCCGAACTACACCATACCACCCACAAGGGAATGGACAAGTTGAACGGTTCAACCGGACGTTACTACAAATGTTGAGGACACTTACTGATAGGCAGAAGACAAGTTGGAAAGAGTCCTTGAACAAGCTTATCTACGCCTATAACTGCACACGAAGTGAGGTAACTGGGTTTTCTCCTTTCTACCTTCTCTTTGGAAGGTCCCCAAGGTTACCTATTGATCTGCTATTTGGTCTCACCTCTGAGACAGGGAAAACAGACCACCGAACCTACATGGAGAAATGGACACGAGAAATGCAAGAGGCATATGACATAGCACGGGAGAATGCAAAGAAGTCAGCAGACAGGAGTAAAAAACATTATGATGGGAAAGTGAGAAGCTCTGTGTTATACCCTGGCGATCGTGTTCTTGTCCGAAATCTGACCCCTAGAGGAGGAACGGGGAAGCTTCGTAATCACTGGGAACAGGACATCAATGTTGTCATCCGTCAAGTTGCAGAAGGCCTCCCCGTGTATGAGGTGAAACCAGAGCAAGGGAGGGGAAGGTCAAGAATCATGCACCGCAACCTGCTGCTGCCATGTGATTACTTACCCCTGGAAAGGCCACCAGAAGTATCACCGAAACAAAAGAAAAGAAGAGTGAGGGAAAAAGACGCAGAACAGGTGAACCAGGAAGTAGAAGATGACGAGGAGGAATGGGGGTATTATTATGGGCCCGTAACACAGACTCAAGTGCCCAGTACAGAGAGGGTCACAGAGCATGGTGATGACCAGGAGAAACCAGAGGCCGGTGGTAATGGACCACTGGGTGAAGAAAGGCTCATGTCGTACACAGAGGAGCCTGCGACACAGGACGGAAATAGGCCACAGGAAGAAGACCATCAAGAGGAAGATGGACAAGTAGGTGGAGAGGTAATGGATGACACTCTAGCATCTCCACGCCCATGCTTGCCTGAAAGCAACAGAGGAGGGACCTATAGTTTGCCAAGGAGGGAGAGACGAGCCCCTAAGGTTTTCACCTATGATCAGCTGGGTACTCCAACATGCTACAGTACAGTGTGTACAAACGAAATGCCCTACCAGTATCAACCCATACAACACAGAGACATTCAACCAATAACCATGTGGCCTAATTCATTCCAAATTTGTCAGCCACTATTCATGCAAGGATACTGAACAAAGAACAGACTTAAGACTCAGTACAAAAGAGGAAACTAAGATTAAAAACAACTGGATTTTGTGAAGTTTTAGTTCATAAGAGTTGTGATGTCGGGACGACATCTAATTTTGTGGGGGAGTGTGTGATAGATTGATTATTTGTTGAAGTCCATAATGGAGTAAAAAGTTGTGGTTAAAAGTTACCCAATATATTATTCAATTTATTTCAAATATGTAAATGTATAAACAAGGGTAAAAGAAGTCCCATTAAGAGACGTAATGTAACACAGGCTAAAATAGTTAAAAGAGTTCATGACTATGTTCAACCGGATAATAATCCTTAATGTGACTACAACCTGTGTAACATTCAATCTGTGATCTACTTGTCGAGCCTGGGAAATAATCCATGTGATTTAGTGATCATGATTGATTAGTTATGCCTGCTGTTGCCGGAAGGGGGAGCTCTGGCCACGATGCCTCATTCGCAATGAAGCTGCTGAAGGAGAAGCATCGTGTCTGAGCGTCGTCATTGACTTATCCCCTTTTCAGGTAATAATTGTGCAATTCTGCTGTTGGACTTTACAAATATGTATGTTGAGTTGTACTGACCGTGTTTCCAAATGTACCAAGAGGTTACTAGGAATACTTAGATGACCTGTGTTAACTGTGATGTTAGGATAAGCTATAAGCAGCAAGCTAAGCTAAGCGCTCTGTTGGTGGCTAGCATGAAGCATTATCGTGCCAGACTGTGTATGAAACATACATTGTGTGCATTTTGCATTTGATCTGGACGAAGAACATGTTTATTTTGTATGAAGAGACAAATGCCTATTAGTGTTTTTATATGAATATTTTGTTTATTTTCTGTACATTTCAGTTTAATGATCTAAGTTTGTCTATTGATTCATAACCTGTTTTTGTAAATTCTTACATTCAATTTAATCTGTAACTTATAGAAAAGGAAAGAAAACAGTCTTGAGGTATATTGTCTTACAACTAACAGAGACTGTACATCGTTGTTAGGATGTTTAATACTTTTGTATGTATGTTTATATTTCTGCCTCATTCGCAATGAAGCTGCTGAAGGAGAAGCATCGTGTCTGAGCGTCGTCATTGACTTATCCCCTTTTCAGCCCCTTTTCAGGGTGTAACACCAGTGTGGTAATTAGATCATTCTCAGCCCTCCTTCACATAATGGTGTCACAGTGAGAAAACTGATTCCTGTGCGCAGAGCTCTTGTTTGCTCTTAAAAACACCCTGATAATTTCACAACATTTTAGGGCATCACCTGGCAATTTCAGACCAAAAGTCCTGCTGCTGCATATAGTGAGACTTATACACTTCCATATCACCCGAAGTGTCTATACTATGCTGGACATTTTTGTGTTCCATCACACTGTCTGCAGGTGAAGGCAGGGGTGGGAATTGGGAAAAGTCAGACAGAAGGTGAGATGAGATTTAGAAGCTGCATTTTCACGTAGACTCCTTACTTTTTTTTCTCTCTCTCTAGTCTCACACTGTCTATTGTTTGAGTGGCAATATAGTCAATTTGGTCCACTTTACTTATGTTTCACACAGGCATACACACAGACGCCACTCCCACCCACACGCCGACGCTAGCACGCACACATACAGATGAGGCTGAGTCTCCTTTCCCTGCCTGCTCTCAAAGCCCTTGGCACTGCTTGTTTACCCTTCACTGTGACAGCTGTGAGTGTGTGTGTGAGTGTGTGTGTCGATCTGAGGAAGGAGATATTGCGTGTCAAGTGCTCTCCAGGGCTAAACTATCATTTCTGAGTGTTATCACACCATCCTACTTCCCAGGGGCTGGCTGTCTTTCTTTCCGTCTCTCTCTATAATACATACACACACTTTGCCTCTTTCTCCCTCTCTCTTTCTCTCTCTTACACACACACACACACACACACACACACACACACACACACACACACACACACACACACATTCGCACACACACTCAGGAGGAGCTCCAGACAGTGTTAGCCCAGTGAGGCGTGCAGTCAAAGAGGAGAGAAAAGACTGGAGTAAGTTGACCAGTTGGTGAGAGCACACACAGACTCACACACAAACACACACACGTTTTTCAGACTGGAAAAATCAGTCATGCAATGGTCCCATTCAGACACGCAGCACTGCAAGACCTTTCTGACCTGCAACTATCACGCAGAGAACAAGTTCAACTGTCAGACCACTGAAGTCTGTGGCTCTGTAATGTATGGCATTCACCACATACAGACAGTATAAATAGGATGAGTTCCACCACAGTTCAAACTGCGGTGCATTTTGAAGAACTCAGCAAGAGTTCAGCTCGAGGTTTGAAGGCAGATATATTTTCTAGAAGTCGACTTTTGAATATTGAATTTTTTTTTTGGGGGGGGGGGGATTGTCAATGATTTCTTTACTCATACTAGATTGAATATTTTCAAACAGTGCAGTCCTTCCGGTTTCTGACATCCTTTGGTGATAAAAGGAGAAACAGCAGCAGTGCATCAAAGACATGTTCTCTCAAGACAAACAACACTGTGTGTGATTTTAGAAAATCCTCAAACTTACAGATTCAAACGGGAAAAAGAGAAAGTGGAGTGATAATCATCACCAGAACCTCCCTCAGTCAGTGTTGGTTTCTGTTATTTATGTCCTTGTGAAAAGCCAAAAATGCTCCCCAGTTCACTCATTAAATCTTGAAGCTTAGGTTGAAGTTTTTATTTCTATTAATTTAAGCATTTCATCGTTAGAAAATAATTTCACTATAAACTTTTAGCATATTGCAATTAAGCAGTCTGACCAAGAAAAAAAAAAAAAAAATCTGAGCTTTGTTCCCCCCCTTTGGATCGGCTTTCAGGCTTTTGAAAATCTAGCCTGTGCAGGTGTTCTACAAATACAGACGTGCTTGCACATCCCCTCAGATGATAGTTAGCCTAATTCAGTTGTGGAAAAAGTTGCTATTCCAGCATTGGCAACAACTGCCTACACTGCACATTTGTGCCGACTTTCTTTTTGAGTCTGCACAAATAAAAGCACAAAAATAGAATCTGAAAGAGAAAAAAGGAAAATACCCATATATGGAACAAATGTACTTCTGCTCTTTTAAAATAGGCAGTTCTGTGCTGTGGCAGGTTATCTCACTTGTATAGGATGTGGGAGAAATAAAAATTGAGAATATGAACCTAGCTCGGATTGAGATTGATTCTGGCCAAACACGTGGATCAGAACAATTTTACAATTGTGAGTTTATGGGGTGCTTCTACTTAGCAGTTGTGTGTACTGAGAGCAGTCTGAGGGTAGGTAAATACTGAGCCTACGATCCCAAAGGGTTTTGGGTTGTTGCTGGAACAAGTCTGATTTCGTTGCAACTTACAGACCTTAAAGGATCTGCTGCTTAGATCAGCCACAAGGCATCATTAGAAATGTTGTTGAGCCCATGGGTGGGTCAGAACCATTTTAATTCAGTGTAAACGGACCTCAAGCTGAATACTTTTTATTTATGTAACTTAGTATTACAAATCACAAGGCTCCAGAGCATGCTATGCAATATACTCCCTGCCCTTTATCTGGATGAAGAAAATCTCAGAAAGAGCAACTCATCAAATTTTCATAATAAATTAGTCCATCTTCGATCTGCACATTGACTAGTTCTATCTTTTCCAAGTGACCCGACATTATGCGATGGCCCCCACTGTGCATGGCAGAGATTCCTCCCCCATTGAGTCACCAGCTGCTTCCTTTTCACCTGTCAGAAGTTTCACAAACTAAGGTTGATGCCAGCAGGATCCCTCACATGCTTGCCACCAATGAGCCACTAATGTTTAATGAAATTTGATTGGAAACAATAAAGATGCAAACACTTTAGCTACTGTCAATTATTTAGTAACCTTTTCACGCAAGCCGCAGGACCTAGGAGTCCCAACAGGTAGACAACCCACTCTGCCTCCTGATCCACAGCTACCAAGTGCTACATAATAATAAAAATGTTTGGCATAGTACACACAACTGTCTAATGTCGCTGGTGCTAAACTTAACCCAAACTATGTATGACTAATCTTGAAAAGATCACTGGTCCTAGCCAATGACAATGTATATGTCAGAAGATTAATCAGTAGTTAGTCTAAAATTAATATATAAAATGATTTCATCCCATTCATCAATGCCAACAGTCTAGGCCTACCCTCTGGTACCTGTGCTTTTCAGTGACATGGTAAAAGGAATTTGTGGCCCTCTGGAGCCTGCTGGGCTTACCATCTGTTACAGTAGCGTATCGCATCACGTGATGATGGCATGGGTACGGATAATGTTTCTCAAAGAGTTAACAGCAAGCATGAAGCCCATGCCAATAGAAAAAAATATAAGTGATTAACTTTATGTTATCAGCTCAACAGTCTGCCCATTGTTCTGTGGTAAGAAGGCCTAATCCTGCTCTTAGCAGTCTGGAGGAGAGATGGAGGCTTTTGTGTTTTTCTATCCTGCTGGGTTTCTGAGCTTGATGAGTTTGCCCTTCGCATGTCTGGAACTTTCCCTTTCACTGACAACGGTTCATCTGTGGCATGCAGGACTGGAATGATGCAAACATACGTGCACCCAAATGCCCTTATAAAGTTACCATCTCTACAGAGCGGATCAAGAGTGAATGTGGAATCCCTTTAGAAAGAAAGTGTATCTTGTTGCAGAAAACAAGCAGGCATTCTGCTCAGCCTCAGACTGCCGCAGAGAAGCACAGATGCCACTGTTTGTCCAGGGACTGTGCACGTACGTGTGTGTGTGTATGTGTTTGTTTGCAATTGCTCGTGAGTGCGCAGATGCCTCTATTTGAAGTGTCCTTGAAATGTGTCCCTGACCACCAATTAGCACTACCTTATTTGCCCACTGCAATGCCGCCCCAATTAGCATCAAACCAATACCTGTTATGACCTGCCACGAACTGCTATGAGCTACTGTCACACCTCTGCTCCTCCACTTAAGGCATCAAGACCCCAGGTCATCGTTGGTAAATGGCTGCCACCAGGCATTTAATTAAAGTGCTGTTACAGCTAATGGAATGGCTACCACTCTTATTTGTGGAAATAAAACAATGTCCGAATTTGTTTTTTGTTTATTTCGCAACAGTCGTGTGGGGGACTAAAACTGGTCTCTTCCTTTTCATTTATTAGCTCTTCAGTCCTTCCCACTCTGTCTGACACTCCACTAATAAGATTCTGTGGAAATCTGAAACTGCAGAAGTGCTGCAGAAGGTTCTGTAATGACTTTTAACTTGACAAGGCCAAAGCCTGTTAACTTTTTTTTGACCAGATCATGACTGAGTACAACTGGTAGTTTCTCTTTTCCAGCATAAAAAGGATTTGTTTGAAAGCATTCACTGGACTGACCAGTACTCAGAACAGTGGGAACGTTTAAGGAACTCGGTGACTATCTAAGAATGAGGATTGTAAATTTACACATGGAGAAACTTCTAAACAACTGCAGATTCCAAAATTATCAGTGTACCACTGTATGCAAATACAAATTTTTTGGATACCTGACCTCCTAAGACTATTTGGCTGGAAGTTTCTTCTTGTTAAAAGGGAGTTTTATCTTTGCTCATAGGGAGTGACATGGTTGTTAGGGTTTTCTCTCTTTCCTTTGTATTATTGGAGGGTCTTTAACTTACATTATAAAAGCATTTTGAGTCAACCTTGAGGAATTTACTGCTAGATAAATAAATACTTTGCCGTGAACTCAGAGGGTACCAACCAAGAAAGAAGCCTCACCCCAAATCAACACCTTCAAACTTGACTGAAATTTGCATTTGCCCACATGAACAAACCACATGGCTTCTGGAGAAAAGAGTTATGGTTGGACAAGACAAAGTTTTTTTTTCTTTATTTTTTAATAATTAAAATTGTATGCTGTGCAATCATTTCATTCTGGAACAAAAACAAAACACAAATAAACAACAACAACAAAAAATCAAACAAAAAACTGTTCAAACAATCATTGAAAGTCCAAATTGCCATGACATTCATGGTCATGATCAGGTCTATTAACACATAGTGAGTGAGAAAGGTGACTGAAGAAGAAATACTCAATGCATCATGGGAATCCCCCAGCAGCCTACACTTATTGCAGCATAGGTGTAGGCTGCAATAGGTGGAGGATTCAGGGTCACCTGGTCCAGCCCTAACTATATGCTTTACCAAAAAGGAAAGTTTGAAGCCTAATCTTGAAAGTAGAGATAGTGTCTGTCTCCCGAATCCAAACTGGAAGCTGGTTCCACAGAAGAGGGGCCTGAAAACTGAAGGCTCTGCCTCCCATTCTACTTTTAAATACTCTAGGAACAACAAGTAGGCCTGCAGTGAGAGAGCGAAGTGCTCTTGACGGTGACTACTAGTCTTTTGTCAGGTGCTCAGAAACACAACTGTGAACGCATTAACCACATTACTTTAAAAGGTGAAAATATTTGAGTGCTGTGGCTACAGCACTGAAAACACTTGTAGCTATTAAAGCTGGGACATATTTGATCATAGACACTTTTTACCATTTTCCCTCAACAAGGTAGTGATTCTCCCAGTTTCCAATCATCCAAACACTGACTGTGTAACTAAGATCTGATACCTACAGTCTTCTTGGAGGTAACCAACACAGAGACTGTGAACATGGACTGTTCCACTCTTTGACCATGACCTGGTGTACCCTGACCTTCAGTGAGTACAGATCATTTAAAAGAAAAAAAAAAGAAATAAAACACACACACACACAGACTTTTTATTACAACTATGTAAATAAATCTAACTTTTAGTTTGGGCATTGTAGAGCAGAATCCCAAATGAAGCATGAAGATTGAAACTGGATCCCCCAGAGTGTTGGTAGTTGAGCAGATTAATGACTGATATAAATTTTGGGTGAGGTCTTGTCTACAGAAGCTTGTCCAGATCTGTGGGATTTAGGAATAAGAGTTTAACATCATTTATAAACATTATTATGAATATAAAAGGTGCGGCAAATAGTTGTTATAGTTAGGAAATGTATGGAGGTCGATGTAATGTACTTGAAGTGACGGAAACACAGCTCTGTATGCCTGTGCTGTGTATACGTCTAAGAGTTACTCTATTCATTCCTCACTGTATAGGAGAGCATATTTCATTCATGAACATTCCCTCATCTCTGTGCTGGTCCGAAGTAGCCACACACACACACACACACACACACACACACACACACACACACACACACACACACACACACACACACACACACACACACACACACACACTGAAATGCATTTTAAACTGATGAATACATGAAAGGCAGGGGAAGCAGAGCTGTAGGGGAAAAAAGTATAAAGGTGTTTAGTAAGATGTAATCCTCCATGTGTCAAACCAGGCCTCTCCTTGGTCTCTGTGTGCTTGTTTCTGTGTGTTTAAATCACTCATTAACACAGTGTCACCTCTGAGGCTGAATTCCTTGTCACGATGTTGTGTTTCCATGCCAGACAGATATGAAAAAGCACACAGATCTCGGCCAGTGCGTGTGTGCTACACCATCGATCCAGATTGGACTGGTTGAACTGATTTTTTGATTTTATTCTGAACATATAGTATTTTTCATTCGACACTCCTGTCTTATATCAATGACTTTGCCCTGGTTTGTATGTCTGTAATTGCACCTTGTTTTATTTTGATTTCCTATGAATTAAAAAAAAGATTATCTTTTTGGGGTGGCTTTGGCTCAGGAGGTACAGCAGTTCATGTACCAACTGAAAGGTTAGTAGTTTGATTCCTGCTCCAGTCAATCCTGAGTTTCTCCCAAATGCATTCACTGATGTGTGAAAGTTAGACAGAAAGAAAGATAGACAGAAAAAAGCACCTGGGTGAATGAGACGTGTTGTGTAAAAGAAATGGTGCAACAAACTGTAATATACTGTGTACTCTGACGCCTTTCTATGACAACCAGCATCTGTAACCTTCGGAGTTTGAGCTACAGTGGGTCGTCTGTTAGATTGGACCACTCGCATCATTGAGCCTTGGGTGACCATTATCCTATCACTGATTCACCACTGATCCTTCCTTGGACCACTTTTTATAGCTGCTTTTAGACACTGACCACTGCAGACCCAGAACACCCCACAGGAGCTGTAGTTTGGAAGAGCCTCTGGCCCAGTCTACCCATCCCAATTTGGCTCTTGTGAAATTCACTGAAATCATCACCATTTCCCATTTTTTCTGTTTCTAACACATCAAGTTACAAGACAAAATCCTCACTTGCTCCCTAATATATCCCACCCACTAATGATGACTTAATCAGTATTAAGTTTTTCCATTAAAAATTAAAATTTAAACTCAAAACAATCCATTTCATACTCACACAGTTATTTTATCCAATATCCATCAATAAAAAAGCTTTACCTGTTTGACTTCAATGACTTCGTGTTCTATACAAAGCAAAGCAGATGTTTAGGTCAGCACTGACAATCAGCAGTTTCCTTGCTAAATCAAGTATAAGGCTTCAAAGGCTGGTGTTGGTTGAACTCTAGTGTTCAGCTGTGTTTTTGAGGAAGGCAGGAATCCTGCTGATGTTGGTCATTTTTATTTTGGGAGCGATTAGTCTCCCCATTTGCATATTGGTAGCGCCTGATCTCCCTGGCACTTGTTCATTCATCCATATGCAACACATCTGGAGAGGAATAATTTTCTCTCTCTAGCTTCAGGCAGTGAGAAAAGAAACACAACACCTCAAGAATGGTGTGCTGCTTGTGTTTAATATATGAATTATATGCATGAAGCCTTTTTATTTTTTACAGTTGATTTGAATTCCAAATGAAGTAGAGGATATGAAAGGAGTGAGTTGACAAGGTCTTTAAAAAAAGAAAGCCTTTAAAGTGTTTCTTATTGATCTCCTGGGGTTCAGTGGGGAAGAAAAGGCTAAAAAACACCAACCCCGTCTCATTCCCAGAACGTCAAATACAGTTTTGTCAAAGCTGCTGGTGTCTTAGAGATTTGCACAGGGTGTCCTTTGGTGCTGGTGCCTTAAATACAGTGGCTTCGGTAATACTACAAAAGTCCTGTTTACGATCCTGTTTAAAAATGGAAGACTGCCTTTTGTGTCCCATTTGGGACTTAGTTTCACTTTGTTTTCACTTTCTGTTGAGTTTTGTGTTCAGTCACTATTTGGTCTAATTTTGGTATGAACACTTCTCAGCCAAATTTAGGGAAAGGTCACTGAATAAACACACACATGAGTCCCCCAGACCAGCAAACCTCCGAAACCTCTTATTCTGTAGAGCTGCTCACACTTGGTGATGATCAGTTAATCAGTAGCACACACAGTAGCAGCACCTGGCTGCTACTTACTCTGTTACTTCCTTTGGAGTCACTGAGGTTGTACCTACCTGCATAGAGTCCTGTGAAAGCTTCCTCTATTACATGTCTATATACACTCAGTTTCAGTGGAACGTTGTAGTGGAATAAATATTAAAGTGTTGTAGGAATAAAAAAAAAGCACAAAATGTTAATAAGCTTTCTGAGAATGCCTATAAAAGTCCCCCAAAGTTTGCCATCTTTTTAGTCATTGCTTGACTGAACTCTAGGATAGACTAGCTCAAAATAAACATCTAGACCCCAAACATACCCCAAATCATTTAGCTCTGTAAGACTAAGTTCATAATAGAGGAAAGTAACTTCCATCAAACAGATCAAAAACTAGCCAAATACATTTCATGGTAGCAGTGAAGTTCACACTTTAATCTACAGAGATTATGTCAGTTTGTGTTATTCTCCTTAAATCACCCAGATCTACTTTATCGATATACAGTATCTTTTCCACGCTCATGGTGTTTATGTGTTTGTGAGGCGTTGCTCCATTCGACATGTTCTGTCTCCTAACCCTCTTCTCAGATAGCAGCAGGGGTGCCGTCACATGCTGTGAACACAAAGCACTGGCAAGATCTGCTGTTTAACTGGGACATTCCACACTCTGCTGCTCTAGACAAACACACACAACACTTTGCCTCTTGCTCTCTCTCTCACACACACATGCACACACACGCTCTACAGAAACACACTGATAAACATGCAAACCTTCATACACCTGCAAACTTGCACTTACAACATATATGCTGAGATGTGCACACGTTTCACTTTGCACCAAGCCGTCTCCTTTGGTGGAAGTGTGTTTGTTATTGATAATATTAAATTAATATCTGGTGGCTACGCACACCAAGTGAAAAAAAAAGCTCTTATCTTGGGGCAACATTTTAAGCTTTCATTAAACTCCTGCCTTGCTCTCCCAGTCTGCATTTAAAATCTGCTTTTGTTGTCTAATATATAAAGCAGAGGCATCACAAAAATGTGTTTGAAATTAAAATGCATGTAACATTAAGAATGGAAAACAGCATGCAGTGAATACAACAGTCTTTCAAGGCTAATTTGTAGATATATGGAAACAAAGAAAATTCAGAATTATTATAATTACCACACACAATGTAGTTCCTCCATAATTTATTTAACCATTGCTTAATGTCTAACAAAGCCAGTTATATAATAGCATTTAAGACCACAAATGTAATGCAGATACAATATATCAATCAATCAATCAATCAATCTTTATCGACACACACACACACACACACACACACACACACACACACACACACACACACACACACACACACACACACACACACTCAATAATACCCATGAATCTGATTTTGTGGAGCCTAGATAGATCAATAGAAAGGAAAACCTAAAAATTAATAATTTTTTTAAATAAAATCAGTCTCAAAATGGCACCAGAAAGTCAATGCTGATTAATGTGGACACCTGTCCTCAAAAGCCAGACACAGACACACCAACAGTGAGTGATACTGACTTTAGTTTACACTTAATACCATTACTTGTAGTCAGCTGTGTTGGCTATAAGTTATGGTATCCCGCAGTCATTAAAACCCACAAACCATTTTCATTTTTCCCTTTCAACTCATCTTAAGTGAGTCACAGCAGATGGCTGCCCCTCCCCACCCTTTTTCTGCAGGTCTCTTCCTTTTGGAAGGGAGGTCTTCCTCTTGTCACGGTTCTGGGTCAGTTTGACCCAGTATTTTGAGTTGTTATGTTTTGGTGTGTTTTTGCATTTTGGATTCTTTTCTTATTATGATAATGATGATCATTATGAATCTATGTTTCAGTTATTCTTGTTTAGGTAGGTTTTGTGTTCTCATGTTTATTGCAGGTTTAGTTCAGTGTCTACCGAATTTCCCAGAGGAACCCACCCGAGGGATTAATAAAGTTTTATCTTATCTTAGTCTGTCTCTCAGTGTCGTGTCTGCGTCTTTGTTTAGTGGTGTCTTGTTTCCTGTTTTACTCTGAAGGTTCATGTTCCTGTCTTATGTCAGTGTTTCTAGCTTTGTTCCCCCGTCTCATTAGGTCTTATTCCTCCCAGCTGTGTTCCCTTTCTGTCTCTAATTCCTTGATGACTTCCTCAGTGTATTTAAGCCCAGTGTGTCTTCATGTCAGTGTTGTGTTGTCTGTTCATGCACCCTGTTATTTCTAGCCGCATGTCAGGATTCTAGCCTGCAAGAGTCGGTATTGGACATGTTCATAGTCACTTTCTCCAGTCATGTTTCCCTGCACCTTCGTGTGCCAGTACCGAGATCTTGTTCACAGTTTTTCATGTCGTGTTCATAGTCTGTCCGCAATACTTTGTCATAGTTCAGTCCTGGTCTTCGTTCTTAGCCTTTAGTTACTCCCAGTTTAGGTTCTTAGTTTTGTCATTTCCATAGTTTATGGTTTGTTATTTTGCCTTCTGTATCAGCCCTGATTAAAGGCTCGCTTTGAGCTTAGCAAAAGTTTTGCCTCCTGCGTCTGTGTCAGCACCTGGGTCCACCAAACACTCTGCACACCTCTACACTGTTTTCAAGTGCTTGCTCATAGGCAATAGGTGTTTTCTGTTTAATAATGGAAGGTCTTTACCTTGCAAAGTGAAGCACCTTGAGATGGCTGGTTAATGATTGCTAGGAACGGTGGATCAAAGAAGACCACAGATTTGAAACTTCACACATAAAAGATTCAAGGAGACCCAGAAACTTCTTGTTTCAAGGCAATGATGCTTACCGCTGCATCAGAGCCTGAACCTACACTGGTTACTTTCACAGCAAAATTAATTTCTCATCCAAATAAACGCATATGTTTTTGAAATCAAACACTTTCAAGCTCAGTTTTCCTCATTTCTACCCATAAAAGCATGAAAATGTTAAAAACCCAGGTGTC
Source organism: Rhamphochromis longiceps (assembly GCF_057381845.1). Lineage (NCBI taxonomy): Eukaryota > Metazoa > Chordata > Actinopteri > Cichliformes > Cichlidae > Rhamphochromis > Rhamphochromis longiceps. The sequence continues at coordinate 6,726,850 of NC_140561.1, forward strand.
TGATTGCACTGTGACTCCTACACATTACATGACAGTAGCTTGTTTTCCTCCGCTCCTGTGCTAAATACATGCCATTTATTTCAGATATGACCTAGAAATCTTCATAAACTAATCTTAGTATCCATTAGCACATTCTTGCCTGGATCTTATATTTTGCATTTGCATTCATTTATCCTTCTCTGAACTCTTCGTACGTCCTCCTCTCACCCTTCCTGTTTTTCCCCAAGCGGAAGGAGTTAGTTTAGTCGGGGCGACGTGCCTTTGGCACCGCTTGAAAATCAGGTTTCCAATTAAGCCCTTGAAAGTTGAATTTGGGGGCAGGATGTGTGTGTGTGTGTGCGCGCGTGTGTGTGTGTTTTGGTGGGCTTTGTATGTTGAAGGATCTTGGCAGAGAGAACCAGTTTAGCGCCAGCTGCCTTAGAGCAGTTTGTAAAACACGGGGTTCTCATGTTTAGTCAAATTAAATGTATAACAACCCTCGTTGGTTTACTATCTCTACATGATCATTAATGGAAAAAATGTGCACATAAAGATTGAAAATGCGTATCGTGGGAAATATAAAACCTGATCTCTTGAATGGGAAACAACACACCATACACATTACACTCATCGTGCTTTATCTCTGGTTTTAATAATGCTGAATCAACGTCGCTTTTAAAAGTAAATTCAAGCAAAGTAGCTCTTAATCTTCACACAGAAGGTGCTGGTTTTCAGATTTAACATTTCACCCTCTAGCAGTTTGAACTGATAACAGCTGTTATCAGTTGCTGCACGTCCGGCCTTTTAAATCTCTGCCGAGTTTAAATGACTGCGAGCACTTGCAGTCGTAGATGACACATTGTGAAATGACAGACAAGAGCAAGCAAGTCTTCTCAGTCCCAGCTTTACATTGCAATATTACGTCTTGGTTTATTACATCGATTTTTGCTACAGCTTAATCTTTCTGCTGGGTTGTGCCACGTATTTTGAAGGTGTTTGCTTCTGCTTCTGTGCTTCCTGCAATCCCCAAAGCAATCCCCGGTAACCTTTCCCCAACATGCAAAAGAAAGGTTACACCAGTGCAATTGTCTGAGCTTTAATACACTTCCCATCTCACTCCACTGCCACTGTTTTTTTTCTGGACATTTTTGCTGTTCATTTAGCAAAAAAAACAAAACAATAAAAAAAAAAACTTTGAAAGTCACCCCTTGTCTTTTCTTTTTTCAATAATTGTTTTGTCTTATTTTTCTTCAGTTGGCTTCAAGCATCTGAACTTCTCATCACACTAAGTTTGCTGTCAAGCTGGATTAGTCCATGAAGTCTAACTTGACAGTATGTTTAAAAAAAATAAAAATAAAATAAAAATATATATATGTATATATATATATATATATATATTATTATTATTATTATTATAGGAAGGAACTCTGGGCTTACTTCTGACAGACAAAACTTGCTGAGTTGCAAGTTCAAAGTCTATCCATTTATTTTCTGGAGGCTGTTTCCCCCTCTGCCCGATTATTTCTCTTCACTCTAAAGTTTTTCTGCTGCAGCTTAGTGGTTACATGTGTGGCATCATCAATAGCAAGGCATCGGAAAGAATAGGGTGAATAGAAGGTCAACACTTGCCTTTGCTTGATGAAGGCTGCTTTTACTATGGGGAGGAAGACAAATAGGAAACTGAAGCCAAAAAAAAAAAAAGGAAAAAAAAAGAGAGACTACTTATTTAACAAAACGAAGGAGATCACGTGAACCTATGGGGCTTGTTGGGTTCATTTTATGAGAGAGAAGACATGTACTAAGTGCATTATCTTAAATTTATTATAGCAGTTAAAGGTTCATGTTAAAACTTGCTGTCATGTTTCTTTCTTCACTCAGGAGATCCAAACGATCCAAAGAGCCCAGGCAGTAAACACTTTTATTGTGGGTCACAGAAATAGATGCCAACATGACTGATCAAAAATTGGAGGAAAGCCTTTAGACCCCACGTTTCATCTTCTGCACCTTGTGAATATCTCCCTGTAGTCCAGTTTTTAAGTGATTTTTAAGCGTTTGACCCTGCTTCCGGCTGTTGTGCTTTTAACATGTTTTAATGCTTTGTATCTTGTTCTATTTAATCTGAGCAAACCCCTAAAAACAGTGATCACTGTCGGCCTCTCAGTTTTTATTACCACTATTCATTTTAAAGCTCAGATTTTAAAACCTTAGGATGTAACTACAGCCCAGCCCATGCAGCAGTATAGGGCTTTGGAGCGTGATGTCACGGGGGTGGGCGTGGAAAGGATTTTGGCCCGATCCGCCATTTTGGGGGTCTAAGTAAGGAGCGAAAGCATAGCCATGGTTCGTACTTGCTGTGTGGTCGGCTGCAATGTTTGATCTTACGACCGGCACGGGAATAAGTTTGGATTGTCTTTTTATGCTTTCCCAACCTGGAAGCAACATGAAGGAGCTCATGTATCGGATATTACCAAACGAAGGCGTCTAGCCTGGATAGCAGCCGTGAGATGAGCTGATATCAAGTTCTGTTACGTCTCCAGATATATCAGCTGGTGTGCTCAAGACATTTTCATTCCGGTAAGTTCTAAATATGTTCACATCACACTTTATAGCTGAATAATATCATCGTTGGTGGTCTCGGAAGTTATAGAATTTGCGATCAAACATCGAATGGAGTGACTTGATTGGTTGATGTAAAGACAAATGAAATGAGACAGGGAGGACACAAATTGGCGTTAATAATTTACCCGATTATCAATGTGTTAATTTGCATCTACTTTACAATTATGGGCATATAATATGATAACGATATTTTAGCAGTTCAATGATAAATGTATAACATTAATTATGGTGGGGGGTCGAAAATGGCTATTTCACTCGATGCACTCCAGCTGACTTACCTTGGTATGAATGACGACGTACTCAGAGTTTGGCGGCTTGAAAATAGCCAAATCTTGCACCCAGCCATTTGTAAATTGGATGTGCGCCTCCAGTGACTTGTAATTACGAAACTGGTTCGCTGTGTAAGCGCTTACTCCACAAACAAGATACGTGAAGATATCGGGGTAGGACAGTGGCGGTAAGTCGTCTGGGTCTTTACTCCACTGCCGTATTTCATATGGGTCCAGATTTGCGATGCACTCAATTTTTTTTCAAGTACCGCTGCTTCGCCTCTGGACGCAATCGGTCTCTATACCGTCTGTTTTCTTTTGAGCTGCTTTTAAGCGTGTTTCTTGTCATCGTCGTTCCAACACAGTGCGTTTGTTTTGATTCGTAGACCCCGAAAATGGAGCTGCGCTCCCACAATGCATTGCGGCGTGACGTCAACTCCAAAGCCCTATATGAATGACTAGGGTTGCCAACCGTCCCTTAAAAAACGGAATCGTCCCGTATTTCGAAACAAAAGTACACGTCCCGTATTGAGCTAATAAGGGACGCACTTTGTCCCGTAATACAGTGAGAATCAAAAGTAGTCTATAAATGTTTATGGAATTAACGCTTTGTTTGAAAACATAATTCCCAGCCCCATCTCCTGCTTTGTGACCAATGAGCTGACAGCACACTTATGACAATTCGAGTATAACAATTCAGATTACCGCTTATCTCATTGGTCGAGGAAAGGTCGCTTACGGAGAAAATACCGGAAGACAACAGATGACCACAACAAGAAGCATGGCCAACAGGGAAACAAATGCCGACACTGCGGTGCAAGTCTCGGACGACAGTACACCTAAAGCTGGGCAGACACTGCGATTTTCTTCAGTCGCGCGATTCAGCTCCTGCTCAAACTGCACGATTGACTCGCAGGGGTTAGAAGTTCATAGGTCACGATGCAGGTCTCACACTATACCGCCCGATGCTCTGATGCGACCTGAGTGCTCACACTGTGCCTCCATAACATGAAGGTTATAACAGAAATTCTGTCACTCGCTCTCTCTCTCTGTCTTTCACTCACACAGACACACCACCACCATCAACTTTGCTAAATTGCTAATGAAAAACATTAATCAGGCAGCTGTGATTGAGCAGCAATGTAAATGCAACTATTTTCATGGTTGTTGTGGTCATGATAATTTTGTGATGCCACATCGAAAAGGCTCGGATGAGCTTTCCGCAGTTCTACAAGTTGTGCCTCCGTCGCTTGTGTCCAGATCACACGCTGCACAGCCGTGCTGCTCCGTCTTTTTCACGGCGTTTACGTGTTTGCGCGCGAGCAGTGTGAGCGGCTCACGAGCGATTGATGATCGGGAGCTGGTCGTGAGGTGTTAATCACTTCTCGTTACCCCACGTATACTACACGACGCACGATGAAGGCCAAAATCGGTCCGATCACTCAAAAATCGGCTCAAAATGGGCCTAAAACCGCACAGTGTGAGCCCAGCATTAGAGCAGCAATGTTTGTTCCCCTCAGACAAAGGGAAGAATGGGAAAAGGAAAACACCTGGCTGGAAAAAGTTAAGATGGGCATGTGCAATGAATATCAGCGCTATGTGGCCAGAAGTGTGATAATATAACTTATTTTGTGTAATAAACAACTGCAAGGATAGATGATTACAACAAATTGATGACTAATACATAAAAGTAATACATAGATGAATAATGATGATGAGTTATGATGCGTAATCATGGGAACAAGCAGGTTTACAAACAGGAGCAGCTGATTAGCATTAGAAAAGCTGAAATAATACCTCAACTGAAGCCAATTGTACTAAATGCACTAAATGTGCACTGTTACAAGAATATTTTTCTTTCTATTGTTTTCTATTATTTTAAGTTAAGCAGGACAAAGTTCTTTTAAAGAAAGATTTACTTATATTCTCAAAAGTTAAGCATGACAGGCTTCTGTTTAAGAAAGAGACCTGTTTTATTGTGTTAATGTTGTCATTTTGAGCTAAAAATAAATGGCTAAATGATCATTTGTTTCACATGTGTTCATATCACAAAGAATAGAATATGCATCTACTTAAATCAACTTCAAGTCAAATGGTTAAAAAAAATTATTTCACACACAAAAAAAGAGCTAGAAAATTCACCACACTGGGAAGGGTGAAGACAACTGGGTCGCCCGGCCCTGGCCACGAGGTGTCCCTTATTTATTTTTCAGGGAGTTGGCAACCCTATGAATGACTAACTTCGTATTGTGGATGGATTATCTCAGTTGTTCTCCTGGCTGAAGTTTGGACCTTTTACAGCATCCTGCCATGCGATTACATTTGTTCCTGACCACCGAGAACACTCACGTTAAGTTTTATCGAGTGGAAAAAAAGTTAGCTTGTTTATATTATGCTAACATAGCTGTGTCGCTAGCAGTCACGTAGCACATCATTATATACCAGCTAGCCAAACTTCAGTAACCCTATAAACATCACTGCTGTTTAGTTTTCTGTCTTCATTTATGCTGGAAGTGATAACAGAGCTGTACGTTTGAATTTGTTTCCAAAACCCTGCAGTCAGGACATGCTATATTGTATTTAGATTGAAGCTAGCGAGCTAACTTCCTGCTAACTTCTAACTCCGTTAAATGTCATAAATTCCGTTTTCATGGATGCCTGGATGTTAAACTCAATTGTTACACCTGGTAGAGCAGAACGCTGATCATTTTATTAAAGATGAAAGACTTTAGACAGTTTTTCAACTCTCAGTAATGCCATAGTGATCGTTTGATATATGGACCTGCAGCGGAGTTCAGGCCCAGACACGGCTAGTGACGTCAGACTTAACGACCCGATAGAAAAAGAGAGCAAACCTTCAGTGTAGTCTTCACTCGGGCCCACCACAGTGCTGCAAAAGCAGCAGTACAAAAAAAGGATTTGTTTTCCACACAGCGCATTCACCGTCTGCAGTGATATAAATGCACATATTAAAAAAAATATAAAAAAAAATATGATGACACACTGAAAACCATCAATATCTGCGGTGCCTACTGATACAGAAAAATAAAACAAGAAACAAAACCGACAGCTGCAGCAGTCACAGTCTGTCGAATTACACTAGTTTAACACAAATTAAAACACACTGATGTGTCCGGTCCTTTTACCCGCAGCCAGAAATCCACTTGGCAAAGCAGCAGCTCGGTACGCTGGACAGTAAAACACAGCAGGCATATCCCTCAACTGTATTGGTTTCGTTACCTGTTCACAAGTTTGCGTCACACCCTAATAAATGTGGGTCAGTGGCGGTGAAGTCCACTACTCTCACAGGAACGCAGTGTTTCCCACCATTCTAACAGAAGTTCAGTGGGACCCACATCAAGCTTTCATAGAAAGGAATTAAAAACACCAACTTGCCCAGCTTGGACCAAGCACTCACAGTTTCAGGTTTGTTAGAGAACAGCTAATTGCCCACACCTGAGCTTATGAAAGGGGCTCCGCCCACCAGGAGTGGTTCCCAGACTCAGGTCTCACCTGGATGTTAAACTTTATTGTTACACCTGGTAGAGCAGCCACACTGATCATTTTATTAAAGATGAAAGAATTTAGACAGTTTTAACTCTCAGTGATGACGCAGTGTTTGTTTGACTTTGGGACCTGAAGCAGAATTTGGACCTAGAAACAGCTAGTGACATCAGACTTAAAGACCGGATCAGAGATGACCCTTCCCACTTCACCATGGCAGCCATCTCTAGGTTGTTGTCTATCCTTTACTGTTAAAGAAAGGGGAAAGAGAGCGCATTTCCTAATACCAGAATTTATAGCCCTGTTTTTCTCTTCTGGTACCTTCTGGTGCCGTCACCAGTCCAGGGAGATTACAGATTACACAGATTACAGCTGTGTAAAGGTTGTTTTTATTGAAAGGTGAAAACTGAGAGATAACCCAACTGATTAGGTGATCCCCAATGACCATGAATAAAGTTGAATAAATGACTGCTCAAAGCAGTAGTTTGTGACACCAAAAACAGAGAGTATTACATCTCATGCAGTGAGCATGCAGGCTGTACAAACATCATTGGTGTTTTTCAGTCAAGGTCAGTCACAGCCCATCAAAGCAAAACCTACCGGCCTGTTTAACTTCCTGAGGCTTCAAATAAGGAACACAACGATTTGAATCATGGTCTCCTGGATGACAAACCTGCCTCACTAACTTCCTAATGTAGCCTTCCGGGTCTCTAAAATGGGGCCGTTACCTCTCTCTGGCCAGTATTTCCATGGCTTCCATGGCTATGTGTTCCAAATTTACGATAAAAAGAATATGTATTTGGAAAATGCCCTGTGCTGTACCCAACTCCCATCTATAGCTGTTTTTCCTTCCACTCCTTGTTATATCTCCTGAACTTTTCCTGTCCTTCTCTCTCTCTCTGCCTTAGCTCCTATCTCCTCACCTCCAACCCACCATTACCACAAGCCACACCTCTCTGATTCATCGCAGCCCCTTTAGCTGTGTCATAAGAAGGCGGCTTTATCTTCATCATTATCACCATGTTAATTCCAGAGTCTTATCTTCCTAAATAAAGTGTGCGGCTTTGTCTCTTTGTGCTGACATCCCCGGGCTGCTCTTGAATGTAGCTCATTTCTATCTTGCTCTGCTTTGCATTGAAATGAACCAGTTTTTTGGAGACGACCACTAGTGTAGCTTGCATCAGCTCCATGCAAGCTAATAGGGGTATCAGCACTTGCCTGCATCAGAGAACATCAAAGCGAGCAATTCCCTCTGAACAGAGAATCCGAGTGCACACAGCGGGCAAGCATGCAAAACACACACACTCAGGCACACACACACAGACGGGTGCATACAGCGGGCATGAGGGAAGGGGAAGCTTCCTGTTATCATGCAGCATTTCCATATATGTTAATAGCACTCTTGTTATTGTGCAGAAACGGCCAATGGTGTGATGAAGTGATGAGCTGTCCTGGCTGCAGGGAAGAGGACTGACAGGGTTCGAAAACATTACAGTCTGTAATTTTTTTCTTTTTTCAGGCATTGATTTTCCTCCAAAACACACACAAACTGTAGAAGCACATACAGAAAACGCAACCACACAATTGATTTCCCGCCATTGTCCGTGTTAGTGCTGATATGAATGATGTGTTTGATGTGAGGCGAATCATTGATGTTTCTGCTAACACCACATGATCACCCTGTGAACAGTTTCATTTGATGCCACTTCTGAAAAACCTGCATGGGAACTGGGTCATGAAATTTCAGACTTTCAAACAATCACACTCCAAAGCTAGATGAATGGTACTTACTGCAGGCACTGCTTTTGACCAACTTACTGATGTGCTATCGTGTGTGATCACTGCTTTTCCATCTGTACACATCCGTGACAAACAAAACACATTAGAGCTATCACAGTACTGTAATCATATTTGCTGAAGGAGCTTTCTTCCCCCGCATTTGTTGTATAATTTGATTTGCTTGGTGAGTGGTCACAGAGCACTGCTCATTATCATCTGAATAATTCATAATGAATTATGTTTGTAATTTCTGCCTAGATATCAGATCTCTTTGAGGTCACAGAACTAATGTATCGATTGGTTAACATCTTTTGAGCATATGTTTTTCTAAACGTGGTGAGTCCATTATATCAGCATAAAGGATTTCAACCAATGCCGTGCCACACATGGACTTCCAGTAGAGGCTCTGATTTAGCAGCTCTGATATAACATCAAACACCTCCTACTCATAGACAAACAAATAACATGCTGACAAATAAAGACATCAGATCCAAAAAGAAAAGCGTATACTGCAACAGAAAGGCTGTGGATAGCAGTTTTGACCTTGAATTTGGATGATGTGAATTTTGAAGTATACAGTACAGATAATCGAAGTGCTGCCTGTGAAACCAAGTTTTGTTTGTTGATTTCATAATCAACATCTTATGGTACAAATACAGAGTGTTCTGGGGCTAATTACTAAATTATTAAAGTACCATTACACACTCCAGTGTGTGAGTACTGGCGTGGCACTCCATGGATTGGACTTGTATGTCCAGCACTTTCCACAGATAGCTAATGAATTTGGAGGCCAAGTCAACACCTCAGACTCATTGTTGTTCTCCTAAAACCATTTTTACTTTAGAATGTGCCAAGGTGCATTATCCTGCTTAACAAGGTTAAATGGAATAATGTTGCTATTAAAGGGTATACATGGCAGGACCCAAGGTTTCCCAGGAGAACATTGTACCTTTGCTGACTTGCGTTCGTCCCATAGTGCATTTTGGTGTAAGAAAACATGAGTCATCAGCCCAGGTCACCATCTTCCATTGGTTCGTGGCCCAGTTCTAATGTGAAAATTCCCATCGTTGGGATCAGATTAGTCTCTAACTTTGCAGCAGCTTATGCATGCAACAAATTGTGACCAACTGTGGATTCTTTATCTTTCTACGAGAACCACCACTAACCGTTTTGAGACATTTGAGCTACAACTGGTCTGTTGGATCAGACCACATGAGCCAGCCTTCGCTCCCCATGTGCATCACTTGGTTGCCCATGACCCTGTTGCTCTTCCTTCCTTCGACCACTTTTGATAGATATTGACCACTGCAGACTTGGAACACCTCACAAGAAATGCACTTTTGGAAATGCTCTGATCCGTTTGCTCAAATCACCAGATTTTCCTGCTTCTAGCACATTAGCTTTGAGGACAAATTGTTCATAATGTTATGGGGGTTACTTCCTAGCATCAAAATATTGTAACTCTAAAGGTACAACAAGGTATTTTATTTTCTGGAAACAGTGCTAGCCACTGTGCCACTGTGCTGCCCTTAATAATAACAATAATAAATAAAAATAATAAAAAGTCTCAAAATGTTGGTCTACCTTACACTCAAAATTTTAAAATCACTGATGCGGGATATAAGAAAACCATAATCCTAATCACACGAGCCAAGGTGTGAAAGCGAGTGTGGGTCACAATCAGCCAAGGTTTTGGGTGAACCCATTGTGAAATCTAGCCCCACGCTATCATGTGTTTTACTGAGGTCAAAGGGCCCACGATGTGAGTGACCCCCTCCCCCTTAGACTTCAAGCTCCTTAGACTTCTTGACAGGAACTTGTGGTCTTGCTGACAAACCACTGATAATTGAAAACATTCATCCATCCATCCATCCATTCGCTTCCGCTTATCCTTTTCAGGGTCGCGGGGGGCGCTGGAGCCTATCCCAGCTGTCATAGGGCGAGAGGCGGGGTACACCCTGGACAGGTCGCCAGTCTGTCGCAGGGCCAACACACAGGGACAGACAACCATTCGCACTCACATTCATTCACACATTCACACCTAATGGCAATTTGGATTTTCCAATTAACCTATCCCCACAAGATGCATGTCTTTGGACGGTGGGAGGAAGCCGGAGTACCCGGAGAGAACCCACGCAAACACGGGGAGAACATGCAAACTCCACACAGAAAGACCCCGGCCTGATGTTGGATAATTGAAAACATTATAACCAGATTTTATTTGCTTCATTTGTGTGGTATCTAAATATTTTTTTCAGTTTACAGTTTAAAAGTATAATGCTACATGCTGTAGCTAAGAGGGGTTTTATGGTGCAAGCAGTGTCCGATTTTTTAGGTTCTTCTGACAGTATGTCAGAGGAAGTCTAAATAGCTGCTCTTGCTGATGTGGTTCAGGCACCTGATCAAGATGTCACTCAGATGTGTCCCTGTGGAGGTATTCCAGACTGATTAGCAGGAGACACTGAAAAGGCTGCAGACATCATACTGCATATTTCATCTTACCTGAGGATCCCTTAGGATGGAGCTGGAGGCTGTGAGTGAAGAGATTTCTGGACTAGAGTGATTAGTCTGCTGTCACTGCATTTGGAATAAATGCATGAATAAGTGGGCAACACAAACAAGCTAGTACTTAGCTCTACTTAGCTTACCTAACTTGCCTAGCTGTTGTTGTAAAACCAAATACATCTCACAAATACTATAGCTTTACCAAGAGTTAAAAAATGATATACTTAACACAAATGCATCTGTTCAGCCTTATGTAGAAAAGAATGAACAGATCCTTGGTTTCAAAAGCCAGTACTGTCTACTTCAGCAGGAAAAAACAAACAACACAATGCTTAATTTATGATTCTGTGATTCTGTCTGTCAGTGTAAGGATAAGGATCTTTAACCTTTAACTTTTAATGAGTAAAAGTGCTCCAATGCAGTTCTCCAAAATTCCAACTGCATTTTCCTTGACGTGGATGATATTTTTCTTTCTTTTTGGCACTCGGTTTCACTTCAACTTCAACTCTTCTCTGCGACTGGGTGATGACCTAACAGTACAAACATATTTTAAAATTGTTAAAGTTTCCGCCTGACCATGAAATCAAAACAGTGAGCTGGAGTACACTACAAAGCTCCATCCAGTTAACTACAGAACTGAGAGATAATTCTGTTTCGTCGTTATTATGAGACACTATTTTTATGTCACACAAAAGCATTTGGTGGAGTGGTAGTATGAAAATTTTAATTAATGCGGCCCTAATTATTGCATTGGAGAAGCTTCTGTTTTGAGAGTATCCTAGTGCTGCCCTTCCCAAGTTGAATTTTCTGATGTGTGCAGATCTTCACATCGGCTCCTTGTTATTGCTACGTGGCATGAGTACAACCCAAACAACTCAGCAGGCAGCTTCTTTTTTAAAAGTGATTTAGAAATTGGGCTAGTACCTCTGGGACTCTCAAGAGTTTATATGCTGTGTTAAAGATTCTCTTTCTTCTATTTCATTGATTATCTACATTGACCGGCCGACATCAAAGGTTAATTTAAGGTTGATTCCAATCAAGCAACCCATATGGAAAAGAAATATTAAAAACTTATATGATTTACTCATGAAAGTGGCCACTTTCTCATTGCTTTCATATATTGTTTTAGTAAGTATCCAAAACATACAAGTTTCATTTATATAATTTTTCAAGGGATCTTATATCTGTTTTCACTCTTGTATGCTTTTCATACAAGTTTCACACAAGACAGATACAAACTTTATAAGATTTATATATATCTTTTCCATATGGGAAAACACAGTGCTGCACATAAACAAATGTGATAGTGTTAAATGCATTTATCATCCCTCGATGAAAGGAGGTTTCATAATTAACATATTTATATCAGACAGACAAAGACAAACAAAATTTTAAATACATTTCATGGATTCATTAAACTATCAACGATGGGCAGGTGATTTCAGAGAAAACAGTGTTAAGTAAAATCACACCCATCTCATTCAACTCTTTAAAGGAAAACCGTGGTGATGTTTAGTTAGTGAGAGGAAGGCTACCTGGTTGCAGGGTTTAATTAAAACTTTTGTGACTTAATGTAATTTATTCTGAACAAACACGTGAATAATTGGATGAGTGCAGCTTTAAATCTGTTACTGTGTGGCAAACATTTACACAGTGATTAGAATGAATTCATCAGCATACATTCCTTATTTGGCAAACACTTATGGAGACACTTTCGGCCCAACAAAGTGACACACAAAGCTCATTGTTATGAAACAATTGGTTTGTCCTCACAAAAGATACAAATTTATAAAATGAGGAGATACCTTTTTTCCTTTTTATTACACATCCTAAAGTTGTGGCTAAGTTACAGACTGTCTCTGTGCTGACACGGGAAGATGTAACCAGTCAGCTAGGCCTCTCAATTCACTGACCTGGACCTCTCTGCCTTTTTTATGCTGTTGGTGCCTTTTGGAGCATTTTTAATGGAATTCTCTGACAGTACGGCTTGCTCTCTGTTACACACTGTCCGAGTACATACTGTGCAGTGCAACCTCATAGTTTATATGGATGCAGCAAGACTCTACCCTCCAACCTAATCACTAATTCTGGCTCCAAAAAAAGAGAAAAAAGTTCACATACTCGATATATACTAAAAGTTCAAAGACTTCAAAAACTCTGTGTGACGTTCCTGTCTCATCTTTTCTTTACAATCAGTATAAAATAGTGCATAAGCCCATTGCAGGGAACATTGCCTGTATAAATTACAATACACTTGCAAATGTGTTTTCTTTTGCATGCTTAAATTGAGTATCCTGAGGACTAAGTTACAACTGATGATGAGACAAGCTTTATTAATCCCAGGGGGAAATTGAGTTAACATAGCAGCAGAAATTTCCTGTCAGGAGTGGGATTTGAACCCACGCCTCCAGAGGAGACTGCAGCCTAAACACAGCGCCTTTGACCACTCAGCCATTCTGACACTTGATGATGACCTGTAGCACCTAGCTCCGAGTCCTAATTCTACACCAGTGTTTTACAGAGATTATTTGCTTTGTCCTCTGATTGCCAAGATTCATCACTGACACTGACTTCACAGTGTTAACCATGCACAGTAAATGCAAAGCACATCATGAATGTTGATGTGCAGAAATCTGCTTGCTCATCAGTGCTCCTTCCATTCATGTAGTCCTGCAGTAGTTCCAGTACATCCATTGTGCAATATAACACAAGTGTTACTGCAGTCTTTAAAGTTCTGATACATATGACTGTTTCAAAGATTGCCAAAATGATCGCTATAACCAGTAATGTCACTGGTTGTAATTGGTGATATAATATACTCACAGTATTTGAACTGAATCATATTAATGATCTGTTCTGTAATGTTATTGTGGACTTCATAAACCAATGATGATCATTTCAGTTTTTGCCTCAAAATCCAGGGAAAGGGTTAGTGACGCACCACTAATCTTTAAGATATGATGTGAAAACTGATATGTGAGCACAGGCGTCTTTGTGATTCCTCAGATTTCATTTTAAAAGCCTGGCTTCAGTACAGCACTTCGCCATACACATTATGTCACCAGGTCTCCTAAATATTTACACACATGGGTCAGAGTTTCTGAATAAAAGACATGACCTAATGCCAAGGTTCAGTTTGCAGAGCCCCTTCATTGCATGAGATGTGGTGCATGGCTCTTTCAGTTGTGTCACATGGGTCCCTGACTTTTCAGTACAAGGAAAATTCAACAGATTCTTTTCTCTTTTCAGTATTAACACTATGACCTGTTCACATATGACACGGAATCCAGGTGACTATGTGGAGTGTTACGTTTACTTACCTGTATTTCATTTCAATTTCTATATGTATGTTTATTTTGTTAGTCTGTGTGTACTTTATGTATAATATATGACCTGTTTACAGAGCTACACAATTAAATCGTGAATATATGCATATTAAATGATGTTTGGGAAAAATGGTGCATAGACAATATATTGTCAAACTCACTGTCTGCACTGACAATCACTGGAAGCTTTTCATGTTACTCAACAGTCGTGACACCAGACGAACTCATATTTACCATTGAGTAAACAATATTATTATTAACTCCATTTTGACACAGTGATTTTTGCTTAGATGTGTTAAGTTATCATTAACGTATCTATCTGCTGTGTTTATTCAGTCCTTTTTAAATTGTAAGGCATAATTCATACACCTTTCTCTTCTTCTTATTATTACAGAAATTATTTGGTGTCACTTATTAATCTGAATGTGCTTGGAACCAAGTAAATATGGAATCAACTTTCCATTCTTTCCACCTAACTGCTATTATCTGCTATGGCAGGTAAAGCAGCTCAGCCCCTTAGTTATCCCTGCATATCAAAACATTTTGGTCAGTTTCTGTTCCAATATAAGAGCATACCAGTGCACAAAATAAGGTCCATGAAAACACGGATGAGTTAGTTTTGGTGTGGGAGAACTCGACTGGCCTGTACAGAGTCCTGACTTCAAGACCTAGATAGAACACCTTTGGATTGAAGTAGAGCAGATACTGCGAGCTAGGTCTTCTTTTCCAATGTCATTGTCTGACCTCACGAATGAGCATTTGGAAGAATGGTCAAAAATTAAAATGAATGGTGAACTTCTTCTTTTCTTTTCTTTTTTTTTGCCTGTCCCGTTTGGCTCTTTTGCATCAGAATTGTTGTCTAAAGGCGAAGAAAGATGCCCAACGGATTTACTTTACCAAATTGACCATCCCAGCCTTGCCGTAATGGTCCATTTGATTCACCTTTTATTGTTTATTTTATTTTCACTTACTGAATACGGGACAGACTTGACTGGGGGAAAGAAGGGGAGAAAGAAAGAGGGAAAGAGAAACAGCTGAGAAGAGTGACGGGGGAGAAGGGCAAAAGACAAAAACCAACAGAATGAGCAGAAAAAAAGAAGAAGAAAAAAAAATGCATATATCAATCACCTGGATCGCCTGCTGAGAAAGAAAAAAGAAAACAAGCAGAAGAGAACAAGAGTAATAGAATAAACAACATCACAATGATATATGGGAATATGACAGTAAATACTAAATATTAAACATTATTGTGCAGCACATAAGATCAACAGAACACAGTGTGCTTTGAGGTAGGAGCCAAAAAGGGTGTAGTTTGTGGGTGTGATCACCCGTGTGTACACCTGTGAGCATGGATGTGCTTGTTTTTTTGTTTTTTTTTTAAAAGGTTC
This sequence comes from Rhamphochromis longiceps, assembly GCF_057381845.1. NCBI lineage: Eukaryota > Metazoa > Chordata > Actinopteri > Cichliformes > Cichlidae > Rhamphochromis > Rhamphochromis longiceps. The sequence goes on from NC_140561.1 coordinate 6,742,219, forward strand.
CTTCATGTAATGATCTGCTAGAGGGTGTGGGGGGGCCACAGCCCCGTCCTCCAGGGCATGAAGCAGGTATGGAGGAGATCAAAACTCCAGACATCCAGAGGCCCCCAGAACACAAGAGACCAAGGAAGACCAACAGAGGGGCAGCAGACCAACAGAGGGTGAACTTCTAATGGTTAGTGAAATCTCATTGTGTAGCTTTAAGCTAAACCTTTTCTTGTTGCCATCTTTGTATTTAGAGCTGAAAAATGAAACAAACATTGAAATTGACAAAATTGCTGCTCATCTCATTGCCGCTCATTCCAAAATTGAGTTAATCCCTATAGACCGAATGGCCATATATACAGTAGTCATACATAGAATTGTTTTGGGTAGTTTCCCCCCAACTCATAAAAACTCTGAATGGGGTGTATTTTTTTAATTCATACACCTAGATAGTAATTGAATAAGAGATGTTGCTTTGTTGTTTGACAGGTGTCCCAATACAGGTAGCTGGCATCTGCTAGGCCTCATCCACTATTAGTCATTAATCTGGACCTGCTCACTGTGTGTACTGCTGGATCATTCTACTTTTCATGAGCAGTATTTTCCATGAGCATCTTACTAATACTATGGCTCATGGTGTGGTACAAATATCCCAGAATTAATTTCAATTCAGTTGTATTTATGTTACACCAAATTACAACAACAGCCACCTCAAGGTACAACTAGAACAAATATGTTGATTAGTTTGTCCTTGTGTTGCATCCAGAGTTTTTGAGACTAGTGCACCTGGCCTATGAACCACCTTGAAGTTAACGGGCTGCAAAGCCAGATACCACTTGGTGATCCAGGCGTTGGTACCCTCTGCGCATGGTCTGAGCAGAGGGTGAATGAGTTTCCCAGGAGGTAATACAGGACGGAGTCGACTGCCCACTGGATATCCAGGCACTCCTTTTCGATCATGCAGTATTTTCCTTTTTGGTCTGTCAGCTGATGTTGAGGACCGGGCGGTGGACCCCTTACCTGCTGGGACAAAATGGCCCCCAGCCCTCTGTTCGAGGCATCTGTCTGCAGAGTAAAAGCGAGGGAGAAGTTAGGTGTGTGGAGCAGTGGCTCCCATTTGCACAAATGCCGCCTGGCACTGCTCCATCCACTGGACCAGATCTGGGGGAAACCTTTTGGGTGAGATCAGTCAAGTGGCTAGTCAGCTCCGCAAAGCCAGGAACAAACCGGTGGTAGTACCCAGCCAGCCCCAGGAACTGTCTCACCTCCTTTTTGGTGAACACATCTGTAACGCAACAACATCTACCCTCTGGGCCTGTGTGAGATGGTTATCACAATGGAGGGAGGTGGGAATGGTGGAATTTAGCAACTCCGGCCCCAACTCATCTCTCTCCCCAACCAGGCTCACCAGAGAAGCATTTTCAGTTTCTCTCCATGCTTTAAGAAGTTTGAGGTGATATATCTGTAAGGCTCCTGCCCTGTCCGACCGTACCACCTCATAGTCAATATCACCCATCCGCCGTTTGACCAGGAAGGGTCCTTGCCACTTGGCGAGTAACACTAAGTTGATAGGCGGGAGTAATAAAAGCACTTTGTTTCCTGGCGAAACCTGCCTGAGTCTAGCCCCTCTGTTGTACAGGCGCTGTTGCCGTTCCCGGGCCTGGAGCAAATTTTCCTGTGACAACCTCCCCATTGTGTGCAGCTTTGCTCTCAGATCCAGGACGTATCTCACTTTTAGCTGGGGTTGGACCTTACCCCTAGTTTTCTTTAATCAGTTCCAACACCCCCGTGATTTTCAGTAATTCACTTCAAGCACCTCCCGAGTGATCCGAATTGCGTTCATCCTTTTTAATGAACTTACGAATCATGGGCTTTAAAGTCTTATTCAGCTGCTCCACCAACCGATCAGTCTGAGTGTTGTAGATGCTGGGCCGAACAGATTTAATGCCCAAAGATTTGTACAGCATTTTACTGTGCGAGATATGAATGATGTTCTGTAGTTGGTCAGTATCTCTTTCGGGAATCTGATTTGAGAGATGACCCGAAACAGCACCTGCGCCACACTCTTTGCAAAAATGGTGCGCAGTGAGACTGCTTTGGGATTTGGCTTTATATAATCCACCAGAACTAACACAAAGCCATGTCCATGTGCACTCCAGTCCATGCTAATATGCTTAAATGGGATCTCCATTAACGGTAATGGGCGCAGCTTAACCAGGTAAACCAGCTGACATTCCGGGCACAATGCGCACCATCAGGGAACAACTGGGTGTGTTCCTTCTCTGTGCGAGTGTCACGACTCACTCGGTAAAGCCAGTCATGAATTAATTCAAAATGCGGGTAGGTCAGCGCTGCTTCAGGGCGCATCAAGTCATCATAAATTTTTATCATTCTGTCAAAGGCTGAGCGTAGGCTGTCGTCACGAGATGCCCAAGTGGAAAATCTTCTGAATCACTGAGAGATGGCAACACCACTTTTTCTACTAAACAAAACTAATACTTACACTAAAATATCCTTTAGTTAACCAAATTGAAGATACTGGCAGCCATAACAGATCCATATAATTTATAGTTTCAAAAATACAACATGATAGCCAAAATGCTAATGCTCATGTATGTATGATCTCCAAACCAATGGGTAATATTATGGGGGCTATATCTACCTTTTATCTGGCTAAGGATGTTTGTCCCTGAAGTGTATCCTGCCTTTTTGACTCTAATGGGAACAACATTTACAAAATGAACATCACCATTAACATCATCAGACAAAGTGTTTGCTAAGGTCAGAGAACAAGGGTAATCTTCCTTCTCTGAGACTTCTGCACTCAACTGACACCAGTTCAACTGCTTATTAACGATATCTAAAGAAAGCTCATCTAAATACATGTAAACAAACTTACTAGCATTTTTTGTAGAACCCCGAACCACTGAATATGATCTTTAAAAACAATTGTCAGCACAGAAATGTAATATTTCCATGTTGATGCAAAGACCTGTTTTAGGCTCTTTAACACTGAACTAAGAGCATCTCATTCTTCTTTTCTCTATTAACTAGCGCTGGGCGATATGGCCCAAAATTCATATCTCGATATTCTTTAGCTGGATGGCGATACACGGTATATATCTCGATATTTTGTTAAAGCCATAAAGTAAGAACAAAAAGAGAGTTCTTACTCTCACTGTGTCCCAGATGTCACACAGGCTCTTTTATTAACATACAGCACAGATGTACATGAAAAAATTAGTCAGAAATAAATTATCAGCATTTATTAAATAATAATTATCCATAAATAAAATAAAGCAATGTTGTTTTTGTATATAACAAAACACTCACAATTGTGCAGTCAAAATGTAAACTAAACGCTGAGCATAATAACAAAGGCAGATTTTGCAGCTGCTCTGTTCCCAAGTTCTACTGCGTGACTGACAGCCTGGAGTTTGAAATCCGCTTCCTAACTGTGTCTCTTACAGGTGCCATTTGTTGTCCTTATACGCACACAATACGGTAATATTATGTTGAAGCACAGTATGCATGTCTTGCGAGGCTCCTGTCTACGCCAGTCATAATGCTCCGACAATCCATCAAGTGGTGCGGCTTCGTAGCTTAGCAAAGTCGTACTAAAACATTTTTGACAAATTGCTGAGCGCCGTGGACCACATAAAATCGGTTCGCGGTCAGTAAGCACAACCAGAATTCCTACATAAGGCACATCGTCGATTTTTGAGAAAATGAAAGGATTTTAGTGTACGATTATAATCCGAAAAATACGGTATATTTTTTTTGAGTTTTGTAAGTTGATTTGTTTTGGGGCAGGAAGCTGGGAGACTTCGCGGTCTCGGATACAGCACGCAGTTTCACACACTCTTCATTTTGCACTTCATGCCGCTGTTGTAAACTGTGAAAATACTAGTAGTGCTAGCTGCACGGCGTTAACGAGCTAACAGCAAAGCTAACGCGTTGACGCCGTGCAGTCCCACAAATGGGGCGATCCACGGTAACTCGTTAACGGAGATTTGCCGCGTTAATACAGTTACGACGTTAATGATGTTTTAACGAGAGTAACGCTGCAGCACTAAAATAGTAATCTCAAAATGGTTTCTTTTTATCAACCAGCTCCTCTTTGATAGCTGCTGTGTCCATCTTGTCTTTGCCTGCAGGTGAAGCAATAGGGGAGTTATGTTCAGTGAAGGAGAGAGGCGAGGCAGAGTAACGTTGCGTAGAGACAAAAGTGGATGAAAGAGAGGCAAACTTGCGGTTCCACAAGTGTAATTATAATGTAACTGTCACATCTCATATCTCGTATAAAAATATATCGATATATTTAAAAACTCGATATATTGCCCAGCCCTACTGTATCTCAAGTAGAACAGTGACAAATTAATCCAGCTGGTGATGAAACCTTTCTCCCAGTCAAATAAACTACTGTGTAATAGTGGAGGTGATGTTCTGTTTAGAGCTCACAGTGGGGAATAAAAACTAAACCAGTTATAAAGTGAACTGTTGAGGCAGTCTCCAATGAGAGCTTCTTTCAGTGTTTTCCTGATGAAATATATAGAGGGAATTACAGCAGTGAGTTATGAACATGCATTGTTCCAAGGTTATTCACAAAGACTTCATTACAACTCTGCAGAGATTTACATAGATTTGAGAGTGTGTTAATGAATTTTTATTGTTGTACTTCTTTAACGACAGAAGCAAACTTGACAATAAACGCTTAAATCCGTGTATATTGTTTTCTGCTGGCAACGTGGACCTGCTGTGAGGCGATAAGAAATGGCAAAACCACTTGCTGTCATGATCGGCTTTGCGCTGTGATCGCAACCAACATGACGGGGGGGACGCATGGACACAAGTGCTCTGAGGGTTTGTGACTACAGATACAGAGTGCTATAACTGCCACTCAAGAAAAGTCAGTCAGGGGACAGCAGAGATTGTTGTCAGTGATATGTGGGAATAAGCATCATCACGAAGACAGGGTAGCATCTGATAATTGGGCGTGGGACTCAATGGCAACAAAGCAACATGGCCTTAATAATGAGATTAATGATGTTGTGTTAGGTCTCGTTTCACTAAGGAGAGGATTATCTCGGAGCAGCCCTCCTAAGGTGAAGGAAAGGACAATTACTCTGAAACAGATTCACCAGACCATTCCCTTTCTGGCTGTAAACAAAATAATGTTTCAAAGCTGGGTCAGGGCTCATTCCCACAGACAAAAAAGCTATTTAGTCAAAAGCTCCTCCAATCAGTATAATAGAGAAGACAGTAGCTTTTAGCTTGAGTATTGCAGGGTGATCTTCAGGGCTCTGTCAAGTTGCAAGTTCTCAAAAACCTCGTGGTGATTATAAATATACTCCCTGTATATGACCAAGCAGAGCACATAATGATGGTTTGCTTTAACACGGGTGTTTTCTAAATGAATTTTCCTGAACACTGCCCTCACTGAAATAAGGAAAGTCATCCATTAAAGATAATTTTTGGACAGTATGAGGGTCTTGCTTAAATGATGCAGCACTTCTCCACACAATCTCTCTCTGAAAGCTTACAATGCCAGAAATGTTTGTGAAGATGGAAAGAATGGAAGAAGTTTGATGTAAGCACCAAACTGTTCTTTCCAAATTACAAATATGCCGTTGCCTGGTCCGGCTTCTGCCTGTGCTACGCCTGGTCCGGCCACAACAACTGTCGTGAGGGCGTCAGCTTCTCACACTGCGCACACGCAAACATATAAATGTCGGTGAAAAAGATTGATTGATTGATTGATTGATTGGTAATTTATTTCAACATGTGAACAATATACAAGTACATTTAGAAAAGAAATAAGAGAGAAAAAAAATACTATACAAATTACATACAAAAAAACATTCTGATTAATTTACATGTTGAAAGGGAGTGGGAAGAAGTATACACTTATTTAATCCCACCCCTGTCCCATAAATTATCAGTGAATATTTAGTCAGCTTCCTTACTGATATAATTTGTAATAAAAATAGTGAACAGATTTCTGATATACTATATACTATAATATCACATCATGAATTTTTTGTTTGTTTTTAAATAGAGACATTCACTTAATTTAAATATTTAAATATTTTCCTTTTCTTTATAGATCGAGAAGATCATATTTTTATAACTCTTTTTGAACAGTTTTATGTTTGGACATTGCTTTAATTCCATATTCAGTTTGTTCCATAGTTTCACTCCTTGAACAGAAACACAAAAGCCTTTTCTTGTAGTACGTACCTTCATTGTTTTGAAGTTACAAAAACCCCTTAAATTATAACTTCCTTCTTTCAAAAAAAACATACTCTGAATATTACCTGGCACGGCAGATGGAGAGATGGAGCAGCACGGCAGTGCAGCGTGTGATCTGGACACAAGCGATGGAGGCACAACTTGTAGAACTTTGGAAAGCTCATCCGAGCCTTTTCGATGTGGCCTCACAAAATTATCACGACCACAACAACCGTGAAAATAGTTGGATTTACATTGCTGCTCAATCACAGCTGCTTGATCAATGTTTTTCATAAGCAATTTAGCAAAGTTGATGGTGGTGGTGTGTCTGTGTGAGTGAAAGACAGAGAGAGAGAGTGACAGATTTTCTGTTATAACCTTCATTTTATGGACGCACAGTTTGAGCACTCGGGTCGCATCAGGCCGTATAGTGTGAGACCCTGCATCGTGACCTATGAACTTCTAACCCCTGCGTGTCAATCGTACAGTTTGAGCAGGAGCTGAATTGCGTGACTGAAAAAATCGCACAGTGTAAGCCCAGCATTAGTAGTGATGGGATTTCCGGCTCTTTTTAGAGAACCGGCTGTCCAAAACACATTTCTAGCGTTAACTGAACTTCCAAAACAGAGCTACCTAGAGCACTTAAATTACACAATTGAAAGCATGAAAGCATATGTGTATTGTTTGTGTATTTATACACAAGCACTCACATATATTCAAATAATTCCAAAAAATGTTAATTTACCTGTTACTACCACACACCAAATCCGGTTGGTACTTCCTGGCTTGTGTAGCCACTAGGTAACAAAAGCTCAACACTGCTCCTAGCATTTTGGAGCACTTCTGTTGTCTTTTGTACGTGTTTTGGAGTTTGTACATGCTTGGGGGTTTGTATGTGCTGTAAATATACTTTAAATATACATTAAATGTATTTTTATTTATTCACTCCACATAAAATGTAATAAATAAATCATATAATACAAAAACCAACTATTTACATTTCAACTTTTAACTATTTAAATTTTCAGCTTTTTCCTTTTAAACAAATTTAAAGTGAAACAACACAAAACACTGCAAACCACAACACAATTAAATATAAATTAATATATGAAAACAAAAAGAACATGCATATTCTCTGTCATATGGACCTGCATGAATAAACTTTCTGAATCCTTTATCATCTGCAACTGAAAATAGTTGTGGATGATTACTATACCTTTCTAATGTGACGTTGTTGTCCCTGGCTCTCTTTCTCTCTCTCTCTCCCTCCCGCTCTGTTCCTGTGCTACTGCGAGTGTAACTATCGCCCCTCCCCCCTCTTCCCAGTGCAAAGCACATGTCCCGTGCAGAGTGAAGCAGAAAAAAAGTGCGAGAGAGGGTGAGAGAAAGAAAAAAAAAACCACGGCTCACGTCGCTCACTTCAAAGAGTCGGCTGTAAGAGCCGTTTTGTTCGCGACCGACACATCACTACTGCTTAGAACGCCTTTGTACAAAGGCTAGTCTTGTTTTTCATTAGGATATGTATTATCAACACATGCACCACTGCCAGTGTTGGGGAGTAACGGAATACAAACCCAAACAAAACACACATTAAGAGGCTCTAATGTCTGTGTCTCAATCTCTCGGCCCATGTCACCTCTACTTGCGGCCCGCAATATGACGTGAAGAAATATTTGAAAAAATTATTCACAAAAATTATTTAATATGAAGGCAATAGGCATCAGCCTAAAGAATGCTGCAGGGAGAATGGACTGTCATACCAGTTAAGTGTCTGTGAGCGAGGGAGGGAGAAAAAGGAGAGTGGAAAAGTACGAGTTGTCACCGTGCAGAAACGGGAAATGGAAGCATGCAAATATAATAATAACCTGCAGCCAAGAAGAGTGCCTGATGAGCCCAGTTGTAAGTAAGCTGTTAAGACTCGACTGTACACTGTGTTCGTGTTTTTCTCTGAAACAATAAGTTCCTTTGGAGCAGCCTTTCAACGCCTCTCTCTGTCTCTGCTAGCAAAGTTGACCCAGACAACAAAGTAAAGCTAGTTTTCAGCTACGAGTCCGACACGAACCCGACGTATTAGCCAGAGGTCCCTTTACTACGGTTCGGAGCTGCGGACCTGTTTTATATACGCGCGGAATAGTTTTCTATAGAAGATCGCTGCGAAAAGTGCAGCCTTACCTAATGTCCACCTACTGTTACTCATTTTATATTAAGATCTAGTTGCTATTGGTATGGTATTGAGTAACGTAACGGAATATGTTACAAAATACATTTGGGGCATGTATTCTGTAATCTGTAGTGGAATACATTTTAAAAGTAACCTTCCCAAAACTGACCACTGCAAGGATGCTGTGTCTACAGATAAACCTGAATATTATGCAACACTAATAAGGTCTGGTGAAAGGAATACTTGGACTTTTTTCTCTACTATAAACAATATTGTTTGACAACTTGACAAATTTTTAATAGTAATATGCCAACAGCTGAGTCTTCTAGGTAATATATTGAATGATCCCCCTTCTCTTCTTTCTAGCTTAAACTCCTGATTGTTGAGGAAATATTGGAATTTATTAAGAAATGTAAACTTTCCACTTGTTATTTTAACCCACTTCCCACTCATGTGGTTAAATCCAGTTTGTCCTCTCAGTTTCTTGCCTTTTACTGGCATTAACACAGATTAGGGAAAACCTAATCACTGGCTTTGTTCCTTTACCCCTCAAAACAGCTGTGATAATTCCAGTTCTTTAGAAACCAAGTGCAGACGCTTTCAGTGAAAATAATTATGGTCCTAGTGCTAGTTTACTTTTGCTTTCAAAAATGTATGAAAAAGTGTTGCTATGCAGATTTACCTCACTCACCTTAATAATACTTAATTTCAGTATGGTTTTCAGAGACAGCCCTGGTCAAAATCACACGTGGTCTACTGATGTAAGCAGACTCTGCACTCCTAACTATACTTCCTTTGACATAATCGCTGATGATATTTTCTTGAAGAGACTAGAATCTATTGTTCCATTGGTACTTTACATGCCTGGTTTAAAACATGCCTCTCAGATCACAGTCGTTATGTACAATTAAAATATATCACATGTGTGCTAATTTTCTCACATTAGTAACAAAACATAATAATAATATTATATTTTCAGTTGTGTAGTTTTAGTTGGTAATGCACATCCTTTACAGTTAACAATAATGGTATTCTTGTAAATGCTCAACTCAAAACATATCATATTAAACCTTTTGAATATTATAATTTGGTTCTATCTGCTCTCTGTCTCTTCTCTCTCCGTCTTTAAAGCCATGGTAAATGGACTGGTTCTTATACAGCACTTTTTTACTCTACCTGAGCACTCAAAGCACTCTATACAGCTTACCTCATTCATTTATTCATACAAGCACTTTTTCTATGCTTTTTCTATTGAAGTGCTTTATATCTAACATTTACACACAGTCATAATCCGATGGCTGCATCAAAGAGCAGCTTGGGGTTAGCATCTTACCCAAGGATATCTGACGTGCAGACTGGACAGGGATAGAAACACCAACCTTCTGATTCATAGATGACCTACTCTACCTCCTGAGCTATAACCACCCCATGAGGTTATGATTTGACATGGAATTTGCTGATATTGGATTTCTGGTGTCATTGTGGGCTATTGATGCTCAGTCCATCTCATGATACACTGAGCATTTCTTCTTCACCCACCTCTTTTCAGTCTCTGTGTATAACTCTATTTATACACCACTATTGCATTTAATCATTGGTAATTATTAAACCCAAGCTCTCTGTCACCCACAGTGTCCCTCTGGTCCTGTCTCCCTCCGCTCTCTTCTCTTTCTGCTTACCGGTAAGCGTTCATAATAGATGACTGGCTCTCCCTTCGCCTGGTTCTGCCAGAGTTTTCTTCCTGTCAAAAGGGAGTTTTTTTTTCTTCCCACCGTCACTGCTCATATTCAGTCATCTGATTGTTTGGGTTTTCTCACTGTTAATGTACGGCATTTTCTTTGCAGTTATATAGTGCCTTGATGTGACTGTTAATGTGAATTATAGCAATAAAAAATGTTTCAAATATATATACTCACATACATTTAGTATATTTCACACAAATCTTACGTAAAAAGAGATGCTGTGTTTAACTTAGTCACAGATACATTTAAAAATAACATGTAATTGTTTTCATTTTCATGGTGCAAATTGGCTGCTCTTTAGCCATCTGTTGGATGGGATGCTGTCACATAGATATTTTAGTTTAAGGATATTTTTTATTTCTCAATAGAAATCTACTAAAACCAGTCATGTTTTCAACTGCAGTTACAAAATTATTTTTCAGAGGTCTTTAACCCTTTACAGCCGATCGGAGCGGGCACGCTGTTTTGCTAACTATTTTTAAATCCCGGTAGCTCTGCAACCACGTGAGCTAGCGCAATAATTTTTTTTGCATATGAAACTGGAGGAGTTGTACTTACATCTTATGCCATCAGCTTGTCCTAGGTCACAGTTTCCTTCCACATATAGCTTTGCAAAAACTGCATAAAAATCACTTGCAGCAACAAAAACATAATATTCCAGAAACACGCTTCGCCGATCCATCAGCTGTTTGTAACACTTCCTACATCCATCAGCGCGAACTATCACATGACCGCATGACCTGCCCGAAACCGGAAGTGACGTCGTTTTGCGGAAATGTAGTTTTTTACGATCGGGGCTTTATGAGCTTGTGTTTTACTTGTTATGTGTTTTAAAAAGTTATGTTTGAGTTTATGACTTTCTGTGTCGTTTCTGGGATGCTTAGGACTCATATTGCACTGCTGGAAATAGTTTATTTTGATGCATATGCTGTTATTTTGCAAATTTGCACTATAATATTTATTTTCGTTTTTCCTGCAGTATATAAAAATTGGTGTATTTCAAAAATAAAACCATGAAGACACTCAAAATAAATTTCCTGTGGTGGGAAACTAGTTTGTGTAACTTTTTTGTATTTACAGGTTTGAGGGATAAGCCTCTTAAATTTCTCTAATTAGAAATATATGTTAAAAAAACAAAAACGATTTTCAATTTTTTTGTAGTTTATTGCACTTTTTTGCAATTTATGTAATTACTATGCACCTAATGCAGACATATTATTAAAGTTTGGGCTATAATGGTTGTATTGATGTATAGCAACTTGAAATGCTCCCAAAAATGGCTCCACAGCATGTAAAAATATAATATAAGCTCTGGCGAACTTGGTTCTATGGTAGGTCTTAAAGGGTTAATACTAGCAAAGCAGGTAGAAATTCAACTAGCAGCTTTGCTAATCTAAAAGATCCCAGATCAGCTGCCTGACAGTGATGTAATCAATCACAGTTGCATAACAAAATAATCAGTGCCAGCAGGAAAGTCCCTCAGCTCATGCAGTCAAGCATATAATAACTAGAAAGTGATAACTGCTCATCACACTTCATGTTCTGGACTCATTTGACTAAAACAACAAATGTGAAAAAACACCAACAGCTCTGATGAAGCTTAAGTTGCGCATACATTCATGACTCAAGCTAGTGCAGCAACAATTAAAAACAGTAAAAACCATTGTGTTAAAAACAGTCGCAACATCATTGTTGCAGTCACACACAGACAAACGTTCCTTTATTGTGTATTTATGGACAGTTTGCACATTAATGATTTATCATTAGCAACAAGAATGATTCATTGACTGTAATAAAACCTCTCTGATTTGTATTATTTGGAAAACAAATGAGCATGAATAAATAATGAAAGGTGAATAAATTCGGTTGTTATCATTTTTTTCTTCCTTCCAGTGACTGAACTTGCTGTATACATTATAAATCAAGTCATCTAGCAAAAACATATCCTAACTTTATAAAATATGGGTTTTCAGTCCAGTATCTTCAAAAGCATCCTAAAGGAAAAATAAACCAGTAGTGAAATGCCACTATAATACATATTCATGAAATATCATGAGGTTCTTCTAATAAAAACTGACATCAACCATCTAGAGGAAAAACCTACCAAGGTACACAAGAAAAGACATTCTCCTGATGGCTCGGGGGGAGGGGGGTATAAATTAGGACTGATTATGTACTTTTTCATAGTGTCTCGAAATAAACATTCTACTTACATGTTCTTCTTAACCTTTCCCTCAAACACTGAGGTAAACAGTGTGATCACATTTGATCAGAAGTAACACTTTATTTTACAGTTTGCGTAGCTTATGTGTATTATATCCCATTATTGAAAGACAGAACGCTGGGATACAGATTTATCGCACTGAATAGTGTCAGTGCTCAATCCCAGGAGTAAGTTTCACTGAACTAAACACGCTTTGTAGCATTTTGTTCATGAACTGCCAAAATAGTATGAGGGCTTCCAGTTGTAACACACCCAGTAAAATATTATTCAGAAGATACAGAATTTGCAATTTTCACCCTAATATTTAATTTCAATTGCAAGCTATAGTAACTTATTACTGGAATACTAGTTAAGGGATTATTTAAGTACAAAATATAAAAATGTACAATATGCTTAGTAATTTTCATTGTCATTTATGGGGAACTTTGAGATCGACCTGATCAGGACTACAAACATTTGTTGTGTGTAATGGTGGTAACAACATGGAATAGATTTAGCTAACATTGGGTGCTCAGTATTTGGGACACTGACACCCATATTCAGTAAACAGGTGTTCTCTTATGTGAAAACGGAAATCGGCAAATATATAAATTTGTGCTACATTTATTTCACAAATGCATGTAACTTATTTTGCATTTTGTAGATTTTTTTCTTGCTAACAGATAAATATCTGCTTAGCACTCTCCTTCATTAAACATAGCTTAACAGCTCTGTGAACTGGCAATAAAAAACAAATTTATTTTTTAAAAATGAAAAGGAACAATGTCTCTATAGTGTAGTGGTTTAAATGTTTACCTAAAAAGCAAAAGTTCACTGGTCCCGGGAGGATGCTCTTTGGGTTTTTTTCAGAAAGTGTATCTGGTATAAAACCTCTGCCAAATCAAACATGGAAATCTCCACTATGGTAATCACGCGTGAATAAGGAAGCAGCCTAAAATAGTTTTACCGTGTAAGATTTAATGGTGAGGTAGCACATTGCAGCTGACTCCTTTGCTGTCCTACAGATGAAAGCCTCACTTCAATGCAAAAAGCCAGAGTTAGGTTTATCCATTCATGGCCTTGTAACTTGGCAGGCCATGTGAAAGATAACCCTTCCACCTATATAAATAAGAAGTGGTCTAAAACTGACACGTTTTTTAAAATAACTGCTGTATTATAAAGTTGTAACCTCTGGGAAATTAAATTTGAAGTCACTGTGAAGTCGGAAAAAATTGGATCGCTCTAATATCTCAGGAAGAACGTTGAATTCCCAGCTTTAGGACAGCTAAAAGTAAATTTACAGCCTGGTGCTTTTATGACAGCTTCTCCTGTCATAATGTGTTAATCTGGATACTGATGTTAGAGGCATAGCCACTTTGATTTACAGGTGTACTGTCAGTACACTCGTAAATCCTCACCTCCTCTAATTTTTTTCATTGAACTGGACTTCTTGGCCATGTTTGTGCTGTCGATGCCCTTTGTAGCATTTTATTTTATTTGGTAAATAATATGGCCTGCTGTGGTTTACATCCTGCCTAAGAAATTTGTACTCCAGTTTTGTTGAGGGAACTTCTAGTATTTTATTAGTCTGCTACTAATTAGCAGATACTGTGGGTTGCAAGCATAGACTCTCTGAATGCAACTCGCTAACCAAGCCTAATACCCTTAACCTCTATTTAACCACACAACCCTTTATGTAAATGTTCTAATTTCTGGCTCCAAAAGCAACACAGCAAAATGCTAACTTTGAGGCATCAAAATGTTCAGAAACCAATGAGTGTCATGTATCATTTATATACAACATGTGCTTACAGGCCACTAATGAAATCCTAGGTTTAAAACCTCTATTTCAGTTCCGCCTATAGACTCCAGTAAATTTGACACACTGACCCATTCAAGCAACAATAAAACATAGTTTTGTTTCAGGAAATATTTGCTTTGATATCCTACAACATATGTTGTAGGAAAAGTACAATAAGATGAAAACAGACTTTAAAACCATTGGCATGAAAACAGTTCGACGCTTACTAGCTTGATCTCACATTCTTGCCAAGTGAACTTAAGAAGTAAGGTCAATTCATCAACCTGCTGTTCTCAAGGTCATTACAAACTAAACGGATTCATCTTGCGTCACATTTACACCTGATTTGAAATGAATTTCAGATAACAGTGCACTTGGAATAAATATGCCCAAATATACTTAAAATACATCCGATTTATAGCATTTACCACACCATAAAAATGGCCAGCATTGCTTAATATTATGCACATGGAATAACAGTGCATAATATTTCAACATATTTTCTTTTCTGCTTTCTGACGCAGTGAAGAAAAGACTGAAATAAATCTCATAAGCAATGTATTTACTGTATAACCCCAATAAATGTTAGATTTCTCTTCTACTTCTTGGGTTTATTAATGTTTTACTTCATTATTTCCTTATTATTCTTTAAAACAGCTAACTTTTGAAAGGACTGGAGGAAGATCTAGTTGCAGTTGTGGCTGCAAAGAGATCTGTGACACAACTGCAAGACCTCTACAACACAGAGAGATTGTAGAATAAAGTGCACTGTAACTGAATCACACACATCTTCCGAGTACAATAGTTGTGCGCCGTGCAGCTTCAGACTGGGCAGAGGGCTCTTGGGCTCTCCTGGGGTCATTCATCAAGGTTGGGCGGTGGAGAAATGTGCCTGTTGTTGGTATTAATAGCCCGAGGTGAAATAGGTCCTCTACACTGCGGAGGCGATCTGGCAACTCGGGTGAGCCCTATTTCACTTTGCTCAACTTTTTTTTTGTCCCGGCTCGAGCTTCATTGTGGACCTCATTCTTTTCAAGCTTCTCAAGCGCCATCGAAACATTTAAACCCCCCACCCCCACTTACTACATCACTCCATCCACTCTTGCTATTGCCTGGTTCCGCAAATCATATTTCTCTGGTAAATTCATGATTGATAAATTATTTTCTCTTTGTAGAATACAATAAAATCATTTGTGCTAATTAAGGCAGTCTTTTCATTTACAAACAAGACATTTAAACTCAGAAAATTTAATTGGGTTGGGAAAAAAAACAAAATAAAAGGTTGGACTTTTCCCAAAGAAGTCATTATTTACTTGTTCTGTCAGTAAAACTTTTCACATTTTGTTCTTTCATCTCTTGAAGAAAAGTCTTGGAAAGTTCCCAACATCTCCCAGTTTTCTGATCCTTTTATTTCCAGTGGAGTCCCTCGTGACCTTTTAGAAGCCTGGGTTTCCAGATTTTAGCAGAGAAACCACGGCATTGGAATTATACGTGCACCGACGGCACACTCTTGTTGAGGACTTGCGCCCTCATCAGCTGGACGCTGGTCATGATCTTCTTCTGATGGCCCATTAATGTCACCCCGAGCCTCTGGATATCCCTATATGGCACACACACAAAAACAAATCAGATTTGAAGATTTATGAAAGTTGGACTCTACAGGCCCCAGTTAGTGTGTTAAAGTTTATGACATGTGATCAGGAAAACAACTGAACAACTACAGCTTGTTTAGAAGGTTTTCCAAGACGAAGCCTCTTCTCTCTAAA
Source organism: Rhamphochromis longiceps (assembly GCF_057381845.1). NCBI lineage: Eukaryota > Metazoa > Chordata > Actinopteri > Cichliformes > Cichlidae > Rhamphochromis > Rhamphochromis longiceps. The sequence continues at coordinate 6,758,105 of NC_140561.1, forward strand.
ATGAACATGGCAGCACAGCTTGGTTTGTGGATTCATACCAGCAGTTTACTTTCAACAGAATCCCAATCAACAAAATTTGGATATTAAAATTAAATAAAAAAAGATATGACATGGCAGAGCTCAGTGAGCCTTACATTACCCTAGTGTTACTATATAAGGGACTATCGTAATTGTCGGGCTATAAGCCGCTACTTTTTGCACAAGCTTTGAACCCTGCGGCTTTTAGTCAGGTGCGGCTTTTCTATGGATTGTCCGTGATTTTTGTGATATCATAAGAGGATTTGTTTTGTTTGTTCCGCTGTTGTACGGCACTAGGTTGCCTGGCGGAAGGACATGTGATCAGACACACAGTATCGGGGTTCAAGAGTGGTATGTTGGTCACATGTCCGTCCGCCAAGTAACGTAGTGCCGTACGAAGTAGCGCGAAAAACAAACTTCAAAGTAGTGGCTAATGTATGTACAAAACAGGATGCGCTCAGGTGCGCTTTGTAGTCTGGAAAATACGGTAATTCCATCAGCTGCAAATATTATAACGCCTCATACTTGAGATGGCCTTTTTTTGGATATACACTAATGGACACTCAAGAAATTGGTGTGAGAGAGTCTGAGCGATTTAGTTTCATATTATAGGAAAGCTGTGCTAATGTAGTTTGATGCTAGCTGAAGGACAGGCTTGAAGGCTGGGTGGCATAAGTTCCTGACCCCTGGGTCAGATTTGTGGGAGGTTTTAATATGTGTTCGACTGAGCTCAGAGGCTCATGGGACAGAAGAATGGAGATGATAATCAATAAGTGTTATAATATAACATATTACCTCTTTTCTGTGCACAAGCTATGCCATTCTATGTCCTGTCCAGCAGTTTAAGGTCTGTGTGAGGTGATTTTCTCTCACATTAGCTGGTAGAGATTGTAGAGCACCTACACTACTACTACTACTACTACTACTACTAATAATAATAATACATTTTATTTGAGGGCGCCTTTCAAAAACACAAGGTCATCTTACAAAAGAACAACATTAATAAAAGAAGCAATAGTCATAAAATACATAAAATAAATTAAAATTGCAAAGCAGAACTCTACAACAGGTAAAATCAGCACTAAAGCTGATTTTACTACATCTAACAGCTCACTACTGCCTCTGAGCTGCTGAGACTTCCCCAGGAAGCGCTTACCCTTGGTTCATGCTTATGACGTGACCCAGAGTGTGGTACCCCCCAGCTGCAAAGTGTTCCTTGTAGCGGCTCATCTTTATGGTGTCCAGCCACTCATCTACTGAGTTACAGCTGCTGAAGTCAGGGATAGCTCTCTCCATCAGTGTAGGACTGTTTAAACTGCAGCGAATAAAGACAGATGGCAGTGGATCAGAAGTGGAAGAGACAGGAAGATGTATCGGAAGACAAAAAGGCAGCTTGAAAAGGAGAGGAGTCAAAAAGTGAGCAAGGGGGAGAATCCTGAGGGAAAAGGGGCTTTTGAAATGCACGAGTATGTGAGACAGGAAATCGATAGCAGTTAAAATGATTGAGAAGAGGTGGTTACCGTGGTTGCAGGATGGCTGCTTTGGGTAGATTAACACAGGGAGAAATGTTTAACACTCCTCCTGCTTCTCTGCCTCTTAATATTCCTACTGTTTCTCTCACCTCACAGTGTCATGCACCATTGACTCCATAGGACCTGAGATCTGAACTGAGCAATTTACACAGGTCTAGCTTTAGCCTGGGTGTCCTTTCAAACCTGCTCCCAGATTCACTATGGATCAATGTCAATATCACAGCGAGGCTTTTACTTAATGCACAGCGCGTCTATCAGAGATGAGCTTATTGGAAAACGAACATGACCGCTCACTTCATCTGCCAGACAACTTTGAGGGAAACTTTAGGCTGCAACTTTATCCCACCGCGCCCATGCTTGATAGCAGCGGGATGAGATTGGATTTACTCTGCTTCCCACACCAGGATGGTTACTTAGTAGCTTAACAGTCAGTCACCATATATGGTCCCGGAGATCATCTTCTCAGGCCCTCGCAGGTGGTGTCTTGCTTTGATTTGCAGTTTAATCCGCTAATCACATGAACCAATATTTGATTACATTTTGGCGAGCTGTCTTGCCAAATTAAATCAAAAAGACTCCTCGGCATGTGACATAATGCACTCATGTTGTGCCGCTGCAAATATGGATTTATTCCGTTGCCCACCTACCTGCAGAGTGTGTCCATAGATTTCAGGTTCTCTGGGTTGCGGATTAGCTTGTCAAGAACGGTGACTATCTGGCAAAAACGGGGCCTCTCGTTGCGATCCTTCTGCCAGCAATCCAGCATGAGTGTGTGTAGAGCAGCAGGACAGCCCATAGGAGCAGGCAGCCTGTAGCCCTCCTCAACAGATTTGATCACCTGTACATGTCCAGCAGAATATGCATAAGGCTACAATGTGTAGCATAAAAATAAACATCACATTATCTCTGGTCGCTAAATGGTATTTAAATCAGCAAACACCACTCACATCTCTGTTAGTGAGATTCCAGTAGGGTCGCTCTCCATAGGACATCACCTCCCACATGACCACGCCATAACTCCACACATCACTGGAGGAGGAGAATTTCCTGTATGCGATGGCCTCTGGAGCTGTCCACCGGATTGGGATTTTTCCACCCTGCCAGGAAGACAAAAAAGTTCAAGCAAGGATACAGAGGAGATTTGGAGAAAAAATGTAAGACAGACCACATCCAGAGCTAAACGTTTCACTGCCATTGTGTCCGCAGAGCCTGTGTCCTGTCCCAACCCTAACACATCCTGCTATTGTACACACACACACACACACACACACACACACACACACACACACACACACACACACACACACACACACACACACACAGATGGATATCCTAAATAAGCATCTTTAAGTGGGCTAAATAGATCAGAGTAAACTAACAAATGAAATGCTGAAATAGCTTAAAGTGTTGGGTAAATAGTTAAAATGGTCTAATAATACTAAATTGCTAAATACTATTTTTAATTGGTTGCCTAAAAGTAAAAAATAAAATGCATAAAAAGTTTATATATTAAATTGTTATAGTGGCAGTAAAAAAGTCGCTTAAAGTATTTAATGAGTCGCATTAATGGATAAACATAAATACTAAATCAAGTAGTGGGCGAAAGTGTAGTGCCACCCTTCATCACTTTTTATTTTGCTAGGAAAATGGAAAATAGTTTCAGCAATCTATTTTAAAAATGTGCAAACATAAAAGCACAGCCAGAGTTTCTACATTTCGAACAAACTTGAAATTCGATATTTGGTATGATGCACTTTTCCTCGTCCTCACAGCCTCAATTTGTTTAGGTACCCTTTCAAGCAATTTCTTTAAATACTCTTCAGGAATAGTTTTCCGGGATTCTTGAAGGTGCTTCCAAAAGCTCTTCTTTGGACCTGAGATCTGAACTCTGTCAAGATGATCTCTTGCTGCTTCAGTCATGTTAAGGTTGAGGCTCTGGGGAGGCCAATCCACGACTGATAGTGTTACACTGTATATTTTTCTATTCAGGTATAATTTTACTGCATTGGCAGTACATTTTGTATCGTTGTCATGCTAAAAATAGAAACAGAAAAGCAGTTCTATTCAGATGATACACAGCTTTATTCATTCATCAAGCCAGAATATACAAATCAATTAATGTCATTAAGGACAGGCAGTCCCTAATGACATAAAGGGCTCGATTACCTGTAAGTTCTTATTTCTAGATTCAGGCAAAACTGAGTTTATTGTACTCTTGAAACTATTAGAAAGATGGTGTCTAATCATTTTAGATGACATTGCTCCTGTAACTCTGTCAGGAGTCTTGGAGTTATTTCTGATCAGGATATGTCCTTCAGCATGCACATTAAATAAAAATGTGCATAGCTAAAATGAGAAATTCCTATCTCAGAGTGATGCTGAAAAACTAGGCTGGACTTATGTAATTCATTATTATCATTCACTCTAAAAGCTCCCTGAAAAGTCCTCAGTTAATCCAGAATGCTAGAGTGAGAGTACTAAATCTGCTAAATAATCTGGGGATACAAAACAGGCAAATTTCTCCCATATTAGCTTCTCTTCCTTGGGTAACTGTTAAATTCAGAATTTAATTTAAAATCCTTCTCCTTGCATACAAAACCTTTAATTATTAGACAAAAACATTATAGCACCTTATTATCCTAAAAGAGCTCCACGGTCTCAGACTGTTGGCCTACTTGTGGTCTTAAAGTATTCAGAAGTAGTATGAGAGGCAGAGCTTCAGCTGTCCGGCTCCTCTACTGTGGAACCTGCTTACAATTTAGATTTAGGAGTCAGAGACTCTTACTCAACTACAATAAATTGACTAAATAGCTTAAATGAATGGATAAAAAGCACCAGAATTTAGTTTCAGTTATTAGATAAATGGATAAATAGTTTACTAATCAATAAAGGGTTAAATTGATAAGCTAAAAGTAATTTGAAAAGCTTGCAGTAGTTGTGGCAAGAAGTAGTTAGCCTGAATGTTTTTGATAGTTCTCAGCAATGAATAAATTGTTTAAATATAGTCAATTTAATAGATAAGTAGGTAAACATGTCATTAAAGGATAAATCAGTATCATGGTTAGCTAAAACAATAGATGCATAGTTTCAATCACTTGCAGTAGTAATTTGTATATTTTTGAAAATAGTTATTTAGCAGATCTATTTAAATAACGAGTGGTAAAGTATTATCAGACCTACATAATGATCATTTGAAAACACTTTACAGGAAAAAGTGAAACAAATGGAAGTGGTTAAAATAGACTAGACTTATAGGGTTATATAAGCTGGTGGTTTTTATCCGACAAGGCTTTGGGGGCTTTGTCTGAGAAAGGGATTGAGAACTGCTGCCCTAGAGCACCAATAATGTATATTAAAACACACATGAAATTTAGCTGTCATGTCATGAGTAACAGCTTTTGTGACCATTTTGAAGGAAAAAGTAGTGATGATGTGATTAGGGATTCTGCTAAGGGTTTCAGTATAATATAGGAAGAAAACACACACACACACACACACACACACACACACACACACACACACACACACACACACACACACACACACACACACACACACACACACTTCCTTTAAGTAAAAGTGTCTATCTGTAGCTAAAACTTCAATGGGAGGACAGCATTTAAATACTAAAGCTACTTAAAGCCTGATCTGAAATGATATTTTAAAATCTTCAACTGTATTGTAGGATGTTAGTCAGATATCAAAAGTGAAAAGTAATGACATCGATAAAAGAGATTTAGCAACATAAAAAGAGCAAAACATTTTAACCATGGAAGGAACCTCTAGTTAAATAAAATCACTACTAAAGTAAAACAGATTCATAAATGAGCTACATGCCTGCTCACTGTTTAACAGCAAATGTTAATGAAAGCAGAAAATAACAGCACACACTAAAGGGCAACGATGTGTATGTGTATGTTCTCAGGACAAGAATAGACTTGCAAGTGTTAGCAAGTGAACTACTTGCATTGTACTTGATATTAAACTAGCACTTAATTAAGTTGACAAATGGATACATCACTTCCTAAACAAACAAATCACTCCCTGTGGGTAATTTTAAGCCTCTGAAGGTTACTCACCAAATATAGCCAATTACAGACACTCGGTGTTCTGCTAAACATTTAAAACAGGCCAAAGTTTCCGTACTTTCAATTCCTTCAAAGTTACTTTGCTGCCACCTTTGACTCCATAGAAGAGCTTTATACCTCCATAATTTCCAAGCAGTAATGTTTTAATCTTCAGCTACAATCAAGTGTTATTGTGACGCCATAATGTCTGTATATCACGATCCATAATCAGTTTCTCCTTCACACTGGGTGATGCTGTACATAATCACCTTGGTGTCTATAATCTGATTGCTGTGCTTTTACAGACTAATAGACACATGGGTTGAAGCCGATTTGGATCTGAAAGCACTGGAATCTTTTACTTTTTTTTTTTAGTTAACACTCAATATATTTCTTTCAAACTGGTTTAAAATGAGAGTATTCTTTAAAGTAGCTCTTTCAGTTGACTCAAAATCCATTTGTACCGCCTAATAAAAAGTGTTTTAATTTCCAGCCTTTGTTTGTCGTGCTTCTACTTTCATTCTGGTAATTATCTGATATGTGAATATAATCAAGATATGTTTTTAAAGAACAAAATTCAGTGGCTTGTGCTGACTGAGTACAAATTTAAAGCATCATTTTAAACAATAAAGTTCAAATTGAAGAGCACTTTGTCAAGCACACAGCAATCAGAGGATCCATACATAAATGAAATACTTTATTGCTCAGAACAAAGCAATATTAACATGATATATATATATATATATATATATATATATATATATATATATATATATATATATATATATATATATATATATATATATATATATATATATTTATACAATATTTTTAGCAATGGTTGATTTACAAGAGTGATGAGAAAACCAGTATATATATATATATGTATATATGTGTATATATATATATATATATATATATATATATATATATATATATATATATATATATATATATATATATATTTTTTTTTTTTTTTTTTAGGGGTGCAACGATACACAAAATTCACGGTTCGATTCGATACTTTGGTGTCACGGTTCGATATTTTTTCGATACAAAAAAAATGTTCATGCCTTTTTAATTTGTCATTTATTAAAATTATAAATATATATTTTAACTCAAAAGTACAGTTTTTAAATTTAATGTTGCTGAAACAAAAAAGTAATAAAAAAAATATATATCTCAGGGCTCGCAAAATTTCAAAATCTCTGGTAGCCCAAAATAAATTTAAGTAGCCCGAATAAAAAAGAGAGCATTTTTTTGATTGATGTTTTGTTTCCTTTATAATATTATACATTAAAGTATAATATTGTAAAGGAAACAAAACATCAATCAAAAAATTGTTGAAAAACAAATTACAACATTGTATAAAAATTACAATCATCAACTCAAATACTTGGTTCTAATTGAACAGAAATTTCTATGAACTTGTAAGAACTGTGTAGGACATGAATCAGTCTGTGTCAGATCCTGAATTTGAAATTTCCACTGAAGTCACAAGTAAGAGGCAAGTGGAACCAAGATCGAGGCCATTTGCTTTTTGAAGTTTGCAAAGACTGCTAAATTGTGCCAGTGGTAGTTCACTCTTTGCAACATAGTACGCTGTTCTAAACAGATTTTTCAGGTTTATTTTTTGTATGTTATTTGCAATTGGTGTTTGTTCTGGGAAAGATATTGCAGACTGAGCAATAATGCATTTCTTGCATTTCTCATGGGTTCTAATGGGGGCCTTTCTTAAAATGACTGGTCCCAGTAACAAAGGCGCTTGTCGACTCAGAAATCGAGAGAAAGCCAACAACACACCCGGCAGAACATTATGTTATTTACACGGGTGCACATAAGTGGTCCGCGTGTGCGCATTCGCTGTCAAAATAAAAGACGCGCACCAGATAAGAAGTTGCAGCGCGCGTTTGCGTCCATATAAAAAGAACTGTTTTTGTCCGCTAGAGTGGGATTTTCACAGCACATTCTGCACCACATCTCTGTGCGTTCATCATTTGTTTGAAGCCAGCTCAACTCCTGCAACCACTTTTCCGAGAATACGCGCTTCTTTTGTGGTTCGGACTCCTACTGACATTTCTTTGGAGGTGGAGGAACACCAAAGTAATTGCTTAAAGGAGCTTCTTCGACATCTTTAAGAGTTCTAAACAAATGTCTGTCCTCCTCCAGAAAATCTTATGTACGCAAACACGCGTTGCAACTTCATATCTTGTGCGCGTTTTTTATTTTGACAGCGAATGCGCACCTGCGGACCACTTATGTGCAGCCCTGGTTATTTAGCTCGTCATATTGCAGCCACAGAAATTATTTTGTCCATGAAACCATAAAGCTGCACTTTCTTTTTGCCTTATAGTCTGATTTGTCATAACTTTTCCGTTTTGTGGTAAGCTTTTCTTTGGCTGTCACTTCTTCACCCTGACCTGTCTTATTTGGCTCAGCAGAACTAAAATATATATCCTGCTGCTTTTACACACGCACTCACATAATGCTCAGCGATTCTCTGTGCGATCAACCTCTCACATGTTTAAGCTTGCTGCGGGAGGTTTCACTTGTCATGTTTGCGTAGTAAGCTAACGATTGATAAGACGATGTCAGAGGAATTGGTGCGCAAATTATCATCACTCACAGATCAGTGCTGTCGCTCTCTATACACAGTTCGCACGATTGCAAAGTGAAAGCAAAAAACAAGCGCAAATTCAAACGCCATTTCAATATGTCACATATTGACAGTGGCTCATCGATGCCAATGACATAATTACCCAGCTACATTTCCGAAAGAATGCAAAAGCATTGACTTATATTTTTCCTTCCTACAATAGCCCGACGGGCAGGGCAGAGATAGATTTTGGTAGCCCAACTGGAAAAATCGCTAGCCCCGGGACGTCGGGCTACCGATTTTGCCAGCCCTGTATCTGATTGAGGAATCACTCATCTTTGGAAAAGAGAGTTTATTACAGAGAAATGGCTCTTTCCAAAATAAAAGCTATACTATACGCTTCTTCTGGGTTATATTCTCAGCAGCATATTAAACATATCAGGTCCCCATAAGGAGAATCATGTGCTAACGGCTGTCTAAGTGACTCGAGTAAAGTTTGTAGCATGCTTGTTGTTTTTGTCTGCTTCCACTTGTCTTTGCACTAGGATGATGTCGGCGTAAATGTGCAGTCATATTCGTTGTGTTCCCACTAGTGCTGTCAGCGTTAATCTCGTTGAAATGACGTTAACGCCACAACACGGCAAATCTCCGTTAACGAGCTACCCCTGATCGTCCCGTGCGTGGTGCTGGACGGCCAACACGTTAACGAGCTAACTGCGCTAACACACTAGTTCCCACCCATGTAATTGAGCATTGCGTGGCACATCCAACATACTGTTTTACTTTAGTCCATGACGCGCTTACCTTCAGGGTCATACTTCACATGAAGACCAAAATAGTTCCAAACGCCAGATCTGAATGAGAGTGGGGGAGGTTCAATTTGCCTTGTTGCAAGGAGAGCTTAACTTCTGTCTCGCTAGCTTGCCCTGCGCTCAGTGAATCTGCGGTCAACTACTCCGCCTAGGCTGCACTGTCGAGCACAGATCCACTGAGCGCTCAACACAGACAGCATCGTCAGAAGGAAAGTTGATAAAATAAATTACAAATGTTGTATTGTTCGATACATATGCGTACCGAACCGAAAGCACTGTATCGAACGGTTCAATATCGATACGAATATCGTTGCACCCCTAATATATATATATATATGTATATATATATATATATATATATATATATATATATGTGTGTGTGTGTGTGTGTGTGTGTGTGTGTGTGTGTGTGTGTGTGTGTGTGTGTTGGTTTTAAACACCAATTATAGTTTAAGATGTGTTGGATAATGTATTTTCTACAGTTGTGGAGACAGAACAGACATGCTGTGATAATAATCTCAGAAGCTCGATGTGTTCATAAAAGTGTAGCATAGATATTTATCATTAGATAGTTAAAGGTCAGAATGTGATTATATTTTACTGAAGTTGATGCCTTGAGCAACACAATTAAAGGCGCTCCATCAATTTATTTGGGCATTTACACAAAACTGGGGCCTCAAAGGAATCAGCGGGAATCAAGATATACCAGCTTCTGGTGTGGTGCTAGTGTGGCTATTCTTTAAAAGCTGCAAGATCTTATGGGAGATAAGGCACAACAGAAGCATTTTTAAATAACGGCAGGACAAATTGTATTAATAAGCTGCAGATATAAACAGCTTTATGTTGTTAAACCTTTACATTTAGAATGAGACAACTACAACTGAGTTAAAAAGAAGGAAAAGTGAACCGTGATCTATGATCTCCATTAGCCTATACTCCACTGCTCCAGTTTTCACTGTCACTTATAAGCAAAATAAACATTATTAAGTTAAATGCATATTCTATTGTTAAAAAAAGATCATTCCTAGTGATTAGTAATATTATGTTACATTAAGTGTGTTATTATACAAATATTTTAATTATTATGTCATTCATTCATCTTAAATCATATGTCATTTTGTGTGTTATAGAAAAGTTAATAGGAGACAATATCACACCTGCATGCATGTGTGTGTGTGTGTGAGTGTGTCGCTGCATTAATGCTTGCCTCAATGTGAAAACTCACACTGGTGGTGTATGCAGCGTCTGGGTCATCCTCGAGTACTCTGGATAGCCCAAAGTCAGACACCTTGCACACCAGGTTGCTGTTGACCAGGACGTTGCGCGCGGCCAGGTCGCGGTGGATGTAGCCCAGGTCAGACAGGTAGGTCATGCCGGCTGCGATGCCACGCAGCAAGCCAACCAGCTGGATAATGGTAAACTGGCCATCGTGTCTCTGCAAGAAGGAACAAAAAAAATTTAAAGATCAGGAAGGGAGTGGCAGGGAGGTAGAGTATTAAGGCTAGATCAAAAAAAATAAAATAATGCGATGGCATAGCAGCTGAGGAGATAAGCAGTGATAATAGAAGAGATTTTAATCAAGATAGAGCAAAGAGTAAAGATAAGAGAATAAAACATGACAGGGATTTGCTTTAAGTAATAATCTGCTGTATTATCATATGAGCAAATACAGGAGCTGTTTGACATTGTCAATGTAATACAATGTTAAACCAACCTATACATGATGTTAAAGAAAACTTTCATATTTGCTCCTCTACACTATTCTCAACTCCTTGCAACAGCTCTGCATCACACTGTCAGTAATGTCACTGTACTCTGAAACATGCAAACACCAAACATCAACAGAAAAAATGCCCAACATCACAAGATAGGATTTTTTTTTTCCATTTTAACAACTGAATTGATCTCTGCTGTGGTGTCAGTGCTATTTTTCAAAGATGTTAATGAGGGCACAAGATTCAGTGTTTTTAATGAGAATTAAGGTGAGTTTAAAGTGCTAAAAGTTCACCAGTTACTGGTTATGACTGGTAAAGTTAGTGCTAGGTTCATACCAACGCACTGTATGTAGTGTTTCCCTATATGGCATACTCAAATGGAAATCTTATCACAGAGGTGAGAGGCCAAAATGCGTGAGGGAGATGATCTGAAAGGCCACACGAGCAGTTTTTGAAACTGCTTATCCAACATGTCTAAACACAAATCTATTCCTAACCTACCTGTGGTGGTTCACTAGCCATCTGACGAATGTTAATAGGGGAAACATAGTGAAATTGACAAAACACCAGAAAACTAATGAAAGTTGTGAATCAAAGCTTCATGAATAGGTTGCTTCAAAATTAGATTTGAGTATAAATGAAAAACAAAGCCTTATTTTAATTTTCCATTTCTGTGTGTGTGTGTGTGCCAGGGGCAGTTTACAGCCAGGCACAAACTCATTTGCACAACCACGTTATGTGTTATTGGAGAGATTTTAAAACAGAGTTTTGGCACTCGGTGAGTCCTGAACATAAATATATAGTGAAATTTCACAGCAGAGCAAATGGTGGTTGTCCAGTTTTTGCCCAAAAAAGACCAAGTCAGTAACAGAAACTGGGTAAAATATGAGACAATTATAATGCTGCATTGATATATGCACGTAGTTACGGTTCATGATAAAGATTTATTTTCTTGGTTTACTGCATAGAAAAACTGAAAATGGAATTTGTTTCATGTAGACTGAGCCAGACACATTTATCTTAGAATGAACAGCATTTTAAAAGACAGATCTCATTTTTTATGTGCCAGTGATCACTGAAAGGACAGCTATGGGTCTTTCCCCATCCAAGATAGGAGCTTCACAATAACTGTCCCAGGCATTACCAAGATGGTTGCCAAAAGGCAACACTTTTCTTTAAAGTTTCATGAACATTTCAATAGTTGCTGAACATGATTGCTGTTTTGTGTTTGGTCTATTACCATATTATTTCTGATGCTACAGTGGGTTGAGTTCTTGGACATGCAGCTAGCATTTGAAAGTGAGTAGCACAAACCCCTCCACTAACGCATTAGGAGAAAATCAAAGGAAGGAAGACATTACACAAACTGTTAGCTGAACAACTCATCAACAGTCAGAAGTGCACTAAAACAGTTGAAATGAGATGGCATTAAAGGAAAAAGGAGTATAGAGCTCTTTAACTGAGAGTTTAAATACCAACCCGGAGGAAGGAGTCCAGAGAACCATTCTCCATGTACTCTGTGATGATCATCACTGGTTTGCCTGGAAACACCAACCAAAAACCTTATGAGCTTATTTGGATATCAGCTATTTATTTGTTTGTACACACTGTACAGTAAGTGATGCAGGTGCTGAATAAAAACAGATGCAATGTCTTAATTCTATTATTTAATGTGTTTACCTCTATTTTCTTAAAGGGATTCGATCACTCAAAAACCTGTAATATTCTGTCCTTCTCTCTTACTTGTCAGTGTCTAACTATACAGGTGGTTTCTTGGAAGAGTTTCTTGTCTTTAGCGACACTGCATACTAATTCTAATTAAGTTGTGAGTCTGTAGTGCTTCCACACAAATAGACAACAATTTAATTAGACTCAAGGAAGGTCTGAATGCGACACTTCGCTGGTAGCTGCTTACTGTAGCAATTTGTTCAAATAAATTGTGAAAAGTTGCTGACAGTTATATATACAACTTGGAAAATACGCAAGAGAGAGATGTTGAATCTGTGATCATCTAGGAATGTTCTTCTAGTATTTCAAAGCTGCACATTGTACAACCCACCCACCCCCAAACTGGCTGTCTCCTCTACATTATTATCTACAGTATCATTTATTAAATTACATGCTGTATGGAATTCCAGCACAATGTGAATCTTCTTCAACCAAAATGAGACAGCTAAATTATACATCTAAATCTCAACAAAACCATATAAACCATAAAACCATATAATTAGATTTTTATTTCTCTAATCCATAGATTTCCAACTCAAGCCTTGTATTGAATCATTACTGCTTTGATTAGTATGATTCACATGGCAACAGGTTGTTTTTTAATGCAGTGATGATCGTTTTATGCTAGAAAACATGCCCCATGGTTGTGGAACAGATACTACTCTTTTTCAGAAGGGTACGATTACTGGCCTGCACCAAGCAAGGAAAACAACTAAGGGGATGGAAGGGTAGTGGTGAAACATCATGTATGAGTAAGAAATCAAGAAAAATATCACATGTTCCTGATTGGAAATCAGTGAAACATTTGATGAAATCAAATTGTAAAAAGATAAACCTAAGCTATGTTTCAGTAAGAGCATGTCCACCTGCACATTATGAAGAGAACTCCAGGAACTGGGACTAAGTAACTATTTAGCTTAAACAAAAACACTTAACAAGTAAAGTTACTAAAAAAAAAGGCTTCACTTTGCTCGGGAGCAAAAAGATTGGATTGAGAAAAGGTCATGTGGTCTGATAAGTCCAGTTTTACGCTTTCAGGCAGTATTACCAGATAACTGATCTTTTTCTTCTGCCAAGGTTCAGTGGACTCTGAGCCCACTGAGACAACATGATCACACATGAATTGACCACCACAGACTCTAGACCTTAGCCCCATTTAGAAAACTTGAGATTTGCCGGAGAAGAATTTATACAGTATTCCAATTTTCCCATTATCAATAGAAAATCTTGACACACAGTTAATGCAACTCTGGATGGAAATAACTGCATAAACTTATGCTACAATTAATGTGTCCTGTCATTAAAAGTAAAGGTGATCCAATGAAACAGACTTTTCATTTGGCCTGGCAGTGTATATGCTGTTACAAAAGGGATGCCTACATCATAAATTGTGTGCAAAAGTCTTTAAATGCCCGCATTGCTTTATTTTCTTTAGGGAGTTAGACTTTCTTAGTAGTCTTGATCAATAGTTCTCCAGGCTTTCCAAACAGCTTCACAGTGTGTTCATCTGTTTATTTTGGTGTTTGAATTGATTAAAATATTTAAATATGATGGTAGTATGAGATTTAAGGATATACAATGAAATAGAAACTAGAAGTACAATTTTAGCCTTTAAAGTATACCTACAGTGTATTCACAGCTTTTGGCCAAAACCTTGTTGAAGCATCAATTACAGCCACAACTTTTTGTGAATATTCTTGAGTGTCCCACGCAGAGTCCAGACTTGGACCCAATTGAACATCTCTGGAGGGATCTGAAAAACCTGATGGAGCTTAAGAAATTCTGTAAAGAATAATGGGAGAAACTGGCAAAAATAAGTGTGCCAAGCTTGTAACAGCATACTTAGAGTGGTTTCAAAGCCACTCCTTTGTTATGTTGGCTATGTGGTCAGGGTCATTGTCCTGTTGGAGATGAACCTTCTCCCCAGTCAGAGGTCCAGAGCACTCTGGAATAAGTTATCTTTAAGGATGTCTCTGTACATAGCTCCATTCATCTTTCCTTCAACCTAGTAGTCCCACAGTTCTGGCTGCCCAAAAACATCCTCACATCATGATAGTGCCACCACCATGCTTCACTGTAGGGATGGTATTGGCCGAGTGGTGAATGTCTGGTTTCCTCCAGACATGATGCTTGGCATTCAGGCCAAAGAGTTCAATCTTTGTTTCATCAGACCAGAGAATTTTGTTTCTCATGGTCTGAGTGTCCTTCTGGTGTTTTTTGGTAAACTCCAGGAGGAGTGTCATGTGCTTTTAACTGAGGAGTAGCTTCTGTTCAGCCACTCAACCATACAGACCTGATTGCAGAAATGGTTGTCAGATTGACCACTGGGTTCTTGGTAACCTCCCTGACTAAGGCCCTTCTACTCTGAAAGCTCAGATTGGCCAAGCAACCAGCCTAGGAAGAGTCATCATTCATAAAGGGTTCTTCCATTTATGAATGATGGAGGCCAGTGTGCTCACTGAGTACTTCAATGCTGCAGAATTATTTCTGTACCTTCCCCAGATCCGTACCTCAATACAATCCTGTTTTGGAGGTCTACAGACAATTCCTTGGACTTCATGGCTTGGTTTATGACATACAATGTAAACTACGGGACATTATAAATAAGCAGGTGTGTGGTTCTCCACATCATGGAGGAGATCGTGGAGATGTAACTTAACAAAATGTGGAATAATTATAGCACAGTGAATACTATTTGGATGCACTGTAGTAACACTGGCTTTTCACTGGAAACTTTATTTATTTAATCAATAGACAAAATTGACTTTATGTACATGTGTGATCAGAGAAGCTGCAGTGCCTCGTCAAACCGTTTTTAGAGGTGTGGTAAGGCTGATATTAATACTTAATTTGGAAGACCACAAAAAGTCACGTTCTCATTTTTTGATAAATCTAACGGGACAATTAGAATTCAAACTGGTGCTTGCACTGTTTGAATGTTCCTGACAAAACTACAACTGTGAAGTAATTCTGCATTAAAGATTTTTGCTAGACAAAATATTAGTTGCTAGCTGCAAGCCTGGTTCTGTGAGTATGTGTAGCTCCCAGGCTTTCTTCGTTGGTTATTTGGATTGGTCCGATGCGTGGCCAGAGCCTCAGCAGATAAAAGTCTGGCTCTGCCTCTGTTTCCAATTAGCCAAAAAAGCAAAAAAATAAATAAAATCATTGAATCCCCAGAGACTTGTGTTGTTTGCTTTTACACTTGTCTGCTGATGTGCCAGGACTGCTCCGCTATTAAGATTTAAACAGAGCTGTTAATGTTGGACTTGGAATGTGAGCTATGAAAATGGGAAAAACAAAAATACTGAACTTTGTTTAACTATACACTATCATCATTTAGTAGTAATATGCATGTTGTGGTCTGCATAGCTACAATGAGGAGTTTAAAGAGTACATCAAGCTAGGAAACTGCATAGGGCATCGGGATTTAATGAAGTACTGTAAATCAAGCATTAGAGTGAATAAACACATCCTTTGTAATAGTGTTTGCCCATCTGGAAGGGTACCCCAGCCCAGCTAGCATGCTATAGTTGATAATGTTGACGACACGTGTGCTGCCAAAGCATTTCAGGCAGGCCTCCCTCTCTAGAGTTTCTGTGCCACAATTGCAAGTATAGTGGAATAAGCAGTTCAGAATTAATACAGGTCTTGCCACACCTGTGTCTGAAAGCAAATAGTTTTGAAAATGATCTATATTTTTCACAATGATATATTGTAGTTGATGGAGCGTACTGTGAGTTACTACCCCCTCTAAACGGATGACATTGGGGTGGTCGAACTGGGCCATTATTGAAGCCTCGGCCAGGAAGTCTCTCTTCTGCTTTTCTGTGTATCCTGCCTTCAGGGTCTTTAGAGCCACTGGGATGTCTCGTTTTCCCGGGAGCCTCATACGTCCGTAGCAAACCTCCCCAAACTCCCCTGAAAACATGGCAGAGGAACACAGTAATGCAGCACATCAAACATATTCAGCCTTTAAATCTGTTCCACAATGGTAAATATTCGTCGTGCTTCCCTGCACCCTCCACCCACGCCTAAGCCATTTGTGTGAATGAGAACATGTCATTTAATTTGCCAGGGTAGATAAGAGAAAACAACCCACTTACAAACTATCTGTTCACATATATGTGCAAAAGCTGCCAAGAGCTAATTAGCAATCCATTCTTATCTTTAGCTCAACAGAACTTTAAACTGGTGGTTGCACTGTTTGAATGCGTCTGTGTCATACATTTCTATTTGTCTCTGGCTGCAGCAGTCATATGTAGCACAGTGAATTGTGAGGCTGACACAGTGTTAGTATTCTCTTCCTGTCTGAGGAGCTTTGATTGACAGCCCCACGCAACGCTCTGATTCCACTTTGCTATTCTCCTCTCTGCTGCACACCACAGCCTTTACACCGGCCAATGATTTTAAGTTAGCATAGCCAATGATTCTCACTATGTATGTGTGTGTGTGTGTGTGTGTGTGTGTGTGTGTGTGTGTGTGTGTGTGTGTGTGTGTGTGTGTGTGTGTGTGTGTGTGTGTGTGTGAGCACACACAAGTTCATGGTTTTACCTGAACCAATGATTTTCTCTATTTTGATCCTGGAAGCTTCAATTTCTCTGGCAAACTCGTGGACCGCCTGGCAGGGGTCCTCGTACGTGTGTGGGTCGATATAGAACCTCGCATCGGGGAATGACACTAAGATAAACAACATTAGCATTTGGTCACATATTGGAGAATGAGAGCAACATCGCATCTGAGCCCCGTCACCGGTGTGTGCAGGGAAAACCTGATGAAAGAGGAGAGAAATGACACGGAAAAAAGAGCAGACAGAGGGAGTGGAAGAATACACAGCATGCAGGGGCCAAGGAGTGTATTCTCCTGTAATCACTCAGAGCCTGATGAAAATTGTTTGCTCTGAGGATGAACTTTATTAAACAGGGATGAAAATGCGACTTTGTCAAAGAATGCCATCTAATCTATTATTAGTAATAATTGAGAAATGGGCCAAACATACCGTGACCATTCTGGTAATGCATCTTCTCCTCGTCGGAGTCCTGGAAGGCTTTGCTATAGCCACAGTGTCTATACAAAGCACACACATACACACACACACGCACGGCCACAAAAACACACACACACACACACATGCCCATACATATACAGAGGGATGAATACAGGACAATAGTGGAAAACACTTTCAAACTCTAAGTATAGTTGAAAATTACTAAATCAATATTTGCTCATAATTAATTACTAAGTTTAACAAAGCTATTCATCACTTACTGACACTTAGTCATTTATTAACAACAAGCAGTGAGACTTTACGGTGTTACTGGCAACCAGTCAAGGGGTAGACTGGTTGAGGTGGTCTAGGTGTTTTTTGTTATAGCTGCAGAATAAAATGTAATGTAGAAACAAGGGGACTTTTCTTATAGTTTCATACATTATATATACATCATTTTGGCATGTTTTCTGTTAAAAGCTTCTCCACACAGGGGTTCCAATTACCCTACCCCTAACTCTAGACTGGTTGTTGGTGAATTGGAGGATGGTAAAAGGTTAAAGAGTAAAATTCCTTTCTGTTAGTTTGGCGAGGTGAGGTATCATTTTTATAATAGAAAACCTTTTTCTATGGGCATGTCCACATAATTAAAACTCAACATTATTAGAATCAATATTCATATTGACAAGGCAAAGCAAAGACATCCCAGGAGTACATTTAAGAGCGAAAAGGAAAATGACTTCTTCACTCATACACGTTCAAATGTTGCCACTGTAGCTTTAGGGCATGTGTTTTTTGATGTTAGGTCTACACTGATGCACTGCAGGGTATTTCATTTCCTGCTTACATGTAAAAATATCCTAGTTTACTATTTTGATAAAGATGTATAATAAATCAGTGACTGACAACCTACCCAGAGTGTAACAAAGTGATTATGGTGCTTATTAGCATAGACTGTATATATAAGATGGATTTTACCATTGGTACCCATTTACCAACCTACATGTATACTTTGGTATATGTATACCATGTACCTAATGTTAGTAAAGTTCTGTTTTAGAGCCTTGAGCTGAGAGGTTTCCCTGTCATCACCTTGGTGTTTTAAAACAGGATGATTGATCACACTGTAAAACTGAGGGGCACTGCACCCATGTTATAAGTAAATCTTGGTTTATTCTCATTTCTGACTCTAATTTGGACCATAATTTAAAAGATGTTGTGTTCAATATGCCCTCAAACTAGTGACTGAACCCATAAAGTCATCAGGAAAGTATCACAGAACAAGAAGGAATTTCACCTCAAATTACTCTTAAAAAGTGTTTTTGCAACTGCAGGACTCACCCCCTGCAGGTCATTAGAAAAAAAAAGCAGGTGGTAAATATGTAGGTCTAGAGCTCTAGAGCCTGGTATGTCCACTAAATACTGACCATCAGCTAAAAAAGTGAGATGAGTAACAATTGAGATGCATGCTAGCATTAGCATGACTGCTAGCATTAGCTAGGCTACTTTGTTTTATTTTCTTAGATATATATTGCATTAAAATTTTAATCAGTATAATAGATATATTATATCTATTAATATTTTGCAACGCTGTTTAATGCAGTTTACTTTCTTTGTAAAAACTAAACCTTTCCCTTGTGGTTTATTATTGCCTTGTAGTTAAATATTTTCATGAGTAAAGTGGCCATCCCCCTAAACTCAAATACCAACTCTTCTTTTTTCTTTTTCTTTTGCCTCAGTGGCATATGCTAAAAACTCTCCAGTCACGACAGCAGGATCTTGTCTGGAGTTCTCTAACTCATTATATTTTTTCCCACTTTTTCTATTGGCAATGAAAAACCTAATATGCACTGAAGTGTAAATTAATTAAGGGCAATGAAATTAATTATTTGGTACAGTTCTACAGAGATGTAACTAAAAGACATCAAAAGGGAGGGGTAGGGGGGTGGGATAAGTATGAATATTTGGCTTGCAAGCTACTGGACATGAATCAACATAATTAAAACCACTATGAGGTGGAAATTACAAGTTAGGAAATTAGCTAAATAAGACAGCAAGGGCTAAGGAATATTAGCCTTCAAAATTCTCCTTTATACATTATACTTAAGCTTGAAAATATAGCATGCAGACTTCTTGTGCATCTAGCATTACAAACATTTTAACGTCATAAGGGGTACTAAAAGGTACTAATGGTACTTCTCAAACACAGGCTTAAACAATATCTTCTCCCACATTTTTAGGTGGCAACAGCTGAGAGAAATACAGCGCACACGAGAGATTTGATCAAAAGAAACTACACAAAGAGGCATGGTCGTAAGAGTAGTGTAAGAAATTGTTCCACACACAGCAGAGATGGGTAGTGTGGTAAAGTGTAGCCTTGCCGTTTCCTGCAGATGATGATGGCCAGAAAGGTGACCAGACCAGACACCAGGGCCATGCAGATCCAGATGATGGTCATGGTGTTGTAACGCAAAGGAACTGCAGAGACACACAAACACAGTGTGTTAGCTGAGGGAACGCTGCCACAAATGCTCACAGTTTACACAAACACAGACACTGGTAAACACAGGTGGCAGGTAGAGTGTCATTGGTTAAACAAGATAAACAGAAATTTGGAGCTTTGTTAAATAGCCTCGCCATTTAACAATCACCTCCTGTTTGTCCATCACATTAGGTAGGAAATATCCAGCTAATGTGGTCAAATACCCAGAAAGACCGAATGTTGTCATAAAAGATTACATCTATATCTTTAAGTACACTGTCATACATAGATACATCGATGTCTGAGTTGATCTGCATAATAAAACTAAACATTTTGGTTCAGTGAACACTGAAGTACACAGTAAGTGTTAGAAGTGTGCACCAACTATCAGATGAGCTTAGTAGCAGTGAATGTGGGAACAAGAAAGACAGAGTTTTTATAGAGTGAAAAGAAATATTGATCAAAATTTGAGGCTAGTGAACAATATAGTCTCCAAGCCAACAAATGCAAATATCCGAGGTGTGAAGATCCCTGTGACACAATGTGGTTTTTGTGATCTCTCATAATATAAACAATTGAGCTTGTGGGTCTTGCATAGTATCTTCGCTGTCCCTAGGACTGATCTCCTCTGGACAGAGATCTTGGATGTTTTTCCTGGGATCTGCTGGAGCCCATCGCCTAGCTTCAGAGTCACTGCACCAAGTGCTCCAATCACAACTGGGACCAATGTTATCTTCACCCTCCACATCTTCTTGAGCTCTTCTCTGAGCCCTTGGTACTTCTCCACCTTCCCATGTTCCTTCTTCGTGATGCTGCTGTCGTTTGGTATCGCTACGTCTATCACTCTGCTTCTCCACCACTACTATATCTGGTTGGTTAACCATCACCAGTTTGTCAGTCTATATCTGGAAATCAAACAGGAACAGTCATTCTCAACCACCCTAGGGGGCGGCTCCCATTTTGACCTTCCAAGCCTTCCAGGCCATACTCAGCACAGATTTTTCTGTACACTATGCCGGCCACGTGCTGATGACGTTCCATGTATGCCCTGCCTGCTAGCGTCTTGCACCCTACTGTTATGTGCTGGATTGTCTCTGGGGCATCTTTACATAGCCTGCACCTGGGGTCTTGCCTGGTGTGATAGACCCCAGCCTCTATGGATCTTGTGCTCAGAGCTTGTTCCTGTGCTACCATGATTAGTGCCTCTGTGCTGTCTTTCAGTCCAGCTTTGTCCAGCCACTGGTAGGATTTCTGGATGTTGATCATTTCCTCTATCTGATGGGGCTCATACCATGCTCAAAACACTCATGTTTTGAGCCATGTACCCGTTCATCAGTACAAAAAGAACTGGCAGGAATATCAGGTAGCACAAGATTGATAGAGTCTGGGATTTACCGCACCAGGAAGATCTCAGGTGCAGATGTTTCAAAATGCCCCTGAGGTAAAATGACAAGCAGAGGAAGATGGCTGACAGCTGACCTATACTGAGTGATAGCAAATCAGGAAAAGGAACACGAGAATCTCGAGAAATACCAAGGGCTTAGAGAAGAACCCTAGAAGATGTGGAGGGTGACGTTAACAGTAGTCCCTGTGGTAATCGGAGCACTAGGTGCGGTGACTCCCAAGCTAGGCGAGTGGCTCCAGCAGATCCCAGGAACAACATCAGAGATCTCTGTCCAGAAGAGAGCAGTCCTAGGAACAGCTAAGGTACTGCACAGGACCCTCAAGCTCCCAGGCCTCTGGTAGAGGATCCAAGCTCGAAGGATAAACCGCCCGCAGGGGCGAGAGGGGATTTTTTTTTATGTATGTGCGTGTGTGTGTGTATTGTTTGCTAGTTTGGTCTTATAACCCTTCCAAGACAACTGAGCAGCAATAATTGCTGATGATGCCTTTTCTCCTTGACACTAAGTTAACAAATGCTCCAAAACCAATAAACTGCTAAAATTTCGGCTTTTATAAAGGTGCTCACGCTTGCAGATAATCAGGTTCAGCAAGTGCATTTTATCAGCAGCACTTGGATTCTACTTTCAGTTGGATTTCCTATGGAAGCAGAAATGGTGTACTTTCTTTTACCATTACTATGACTTACCGTGAAAGACGTTATTGCATCATGTACATTTTTTCACATTATTAATTTTTAGTGTGTACAAAGTAATAGCAAAACATGCTCACTCTGTCCATTCTGTATATCTTCAAAGTTAAGTAAGTACAGTGGGGCAAAAAGTATTTAGTCAGCCACCGATTGTGCAAGTTCCCCCACTTAAAATGATGACAGAGGTCAGTAATTTGCACCAGAGGTACACTTCAACTGTAAGAGACAGAATGTGAAAAAAAATCCATGAATTCACATGGTAGGATTTGTAAAGAATTATTCGTAAATTAGGGTGGAAAATAAGTATTTGGTCACCTCAAACAAGGAAAATCTCTGGCTCTCACAGACCTGTAACGTCTTCTGTAAGAAGCTTTTCTGTCCCCCACTCGTTACCTGTATGAATGGCACCTGTTTGAACTCATCATCTGTATAAAAGACACCTGTCCACAGCCTCAAACAGTCAGACTCCAAACTCCGCCATGGCCAAGACCAAAGAGCTTTCGAAGGACACCAGGAAAAGTATTGTAGACCTGCACCAGACTGGGAAGAGTGAATCTACAATAGGCAAGCAGCTTGGTGTGAAAAAATCAACTGTGGGAGCAATCATCAGAAAATGGAAGACATACAAGACCACTGATAATCTCCCTCGATCTGGGGCTCCACGCAAGATCTCATCCCGTGGGGTCAAAATGATCATGAGAACGGTGAGCAAAGATCCCAGAACCACACGGGGGGACCTGGTGAATGACCTGCAGAGAGCTGGGACCAAAGTAACAAAGGTCACCATCAGTAACACACTACAACGGCAGGGAATCAAATCCCGCAGTGCCAGACGTGTTCCGCTGCTGAAGCCAGTGCATGTCCAGGCCCGTCTGAAGTTTGCCAGAGAGCACATGGATGATACAGCAGAGGATTGGGAGAATGTCATGTGGTCAGATGAAACCAAAGTAGAACTTTTTGGTATAAACTCAACTCGTCGTGTTTGGAGGAAGAAGAATACTGAGTTGCATCCCAAGAACACCATACCTACTGTGAAGCATGGGGGTGGAAACATCATGCTATGGGGCTGTTTTTCTGCCAAGGGGACAGGACGACTGATCCGTGTTAAGGACAGAATGAATGGGGCCATGTATCGTGAGATTTTGAGCCAAAACCTCCTTCCATCAGTGAGAACTTTGAAGATGAAACGAGGCTGGGTCTTCCAACATGACAACGATCCAAAACACACCGCCCGGGCAACAAAGGAGTGGCTCCGTAAGAAGCATTTGAAAGTCCTGGAGTGGCCTAGCCAGTCTCCAGACCTCAACCCCATAGAAAATCTGTGGCGGGAGTTGAAAGTCCGTGTTGCTCGGCGACAGCCCCAAAACATCACTGCTCTCGAGAAGATCTGCATGGAGGAATGGGCCAAAATACCAGCTACTGTGTGTGCAAACCTGGTAAAGACCTATAGTAAACGTTTGACCTCTGTTATTGCCAACAAAGGTTATGTTACAAAGTACTGAGTTGTATTTTTGTTATTGACCAAATACTTATTTTCCACCCTGATTTACGAATAAATTCTTTACAAATCCTACCATGTGAATTCATGGATTTTTTTTTCACATTCTGTCTCTCACAGTTGAAGTGTACCTCTGGTGCAAATTACTGACCTCTGTCATCATTTTAGGTGGGGGAACTTGCACAATCGGTGGCTGACTAAATACTTTTTTGCCCCACTGTATATATCATGTAAATTGAAAGTGACAGTAGAAGGTTTCCAGTATGAGTTTGAAACTAATTTCGCCTTTTCTCCAAAAGGTCTGCTTGAAAATGTTGATGATGGTAGAATTAATTACAGCTTTGTGTGAGAAAATTATTGGCAATTTTCTGTAATTATGTGATTTTGACAGCTGACCTAACGTTCACCCACATTTTTGCGTGGCTATTGGTAGTTGCTTTCTCTGTTTCAGAAACAGCTGATGAAATCAGCGTCTTGTACTTGTCAGGATTAAGAATAGAGATGTCATCATCCTGCGCCGGAGTCAGAATTGATTGCAAACGAAATGGCAAGACATGTGGATGAAATGGATGGACTGGGCTGTTGAAAGTCGGTTAACAGAAATAGCAAACCTTAAAAAACACATATAGATTTGACACATAGATGTTAGATTTAACAGTCTGAGCCAATGTCACAGCCTGTATGACTACCCAGCCACTGTCAACTGATTAGGGCAAAATAACCTCCACTACCAAACACTGACATGAACTAGATGTTAAAAAAAGCTGAATCCTGAAAAGACAGGATGGTGCCAAATGGTCCTCAAACTGGTCCCACTGCAAACCTTCACAATATATAGAGAACAATACAGAATTCTGCCAAAGGATAATTTACTAGACAAGTTAAAAATTTGACCTGATGTTGGAACTAAATACGGATCATCAAAGCCTTAATATTTTATTTTAAGTGACCAAATTTAACCAGTCCATTTTATAACTGTCAAAAACAGTTGTCACACATGAACTCGACTGTTGCCTATGCAAGCACGCAAAAGGAAAGCCCAGGGCTGCAGTTCATGTGCAAAAACAGCTAAAGACCTTTGGAAATGAAAGTTGGGTATCAGCAAAATAAAAGTTATTCTATCTTTGTCCTCTGGGAACCGTACACATGCCCATTGTTCATTAGAATCCACCCAGCGTGGACTAAAGTGGTGCACTGACTAAGCCATCTAGTCTTCATGTTAAGCGTCACAGGCTTGCGCACAACTCAGTTCTTAGAATTTGCATAGTTGCAGTTGGCAAAACACACAAAACTTGGGACTTATTGATTACTCAGCATGAAGGCTCATGGAATGTGTACAGCCCTCTTGTTCAGTCAGCGAGAGTTTGGTCCGGTGAACAGCCTCCGAAAGGAGGCTATTAGTCAGTGAAACAGCACTGGGACTCCAACTAG
The DNA here is from genome assembly GCF_057381845.1 of Rhamphochromis longiceps. Taxonomy (NCBI): domain Eukaryota; kingdom Metazoa; phylum Chordata; class Actinopteri; order Cichliformes; family Cichlidae; genus Rhamphochromis; species Rhamphochromis longiceps. Next base: position 6,783,060 of record NC_140561.1, read on the forward strand.
GCAGGTGGTTGAGCTTTGCAGACCTAGCGCCTGCTCAGGACATTATCTGCCAAATCCCTTATTAGGAAAGAAAAATATTCGAATAGAAGTTTTCTGTAACAGTCTGTGTTGTTCTTACTTCAGGTGAAAGACATGAAACTTCTACCCCACAGCAGCACTGTGTTTAGCTGTTTGAAGCCTGGGTAGGCTGCAGCTTTGCTGACAGGGGTGACCCTCTAACAAAGCACAGATCAATGGAACAGAGGGGTGGACTGGGGCAGTTATCACCCAAACCTTTCCAGCCTAGGACCATGCTGTGCTGTTTGGCTTGACTTTGAGGTGATAGTCTTTTAACTGTTGTTACTGGACTTTTTTTTCCCAGTGTATCAAAGGTTTCTAGTGACTCATGGAGAGCAGGAGATTTTACCAAACAATTTAGCGATACAGCGTTTTCTCTTTTCTTTTCTCCTCGCAGACCAGTGTACACGCACATACACACACCTGCTTTCCCAGTCTGGATCTCTATGTTCTGGCTGAAGCGTCCGCAGCCTGCTGAGGTTCTGGCTCGGACCTGGAAGATATACTTGGTACCTGGCTTCAGCCCTGACACTCGGGCGCTGGTGTTTTTGGACTTCAGAGTGGAGTAACTGTGCTCTTCATTATCCTGCAAGAATGACAAATACATCTAAAGATTAGGGTTGTGAAGATTGGTGTGACTTCCAAAAATGTGTTTCAGAAATGAATTAAATCAGTCGGCTGTTATTCTCGAGGTGTGGAGTAATGTTCCTAAACAAATGCTTTGCTAAGCACGTTTTACATTCAAGTTGTTATTTGGCATCAGTGCGCGATGCATTAAACTGTAACAACAGCAAGACCAAATCTAAGCAAGAAACCTTTAGGGTCTACACTAAGCTAGACTGTTTTTGTGACTAAGCCTGTGACTGAATACCACAATGAAAAGTGAATAAAAATTTAAATATTAGCAGACTGGGGGGAAAAAATCAAGTGGAAAACACAAAGCTGCAAATCAAAGTCTCTTTCTTGACAAACCCAGGTCCTCGATATTTATATATATATTACTGCATCCAGGACCACCTGCAAAAAACATAACAATGAGATACAAAAATTGCAATATATAACACTCTGGGTTGACATAAAACTAAAATATTTACTTTAACACACAATTACATGAGTGCCTTTATTTCTTATTAATGAACAAGTGAATTCTAAAGCAGTGATACAAAATCCCACATTTCATTCAAAATGTGTTTTTTTAAAGAATAATGACATAACCCCCAAAAGCTGAGAGACTGTCTAAAATGTAAACAAAAGCACAATGTAATGATTTACATAAACCCGTATTTTGTTTATAATAGAACACAGAAACGTCCCAAATTCTAAATTAGAAAAATTGCAATTTTAAGCTCATTTAAATTAGATGAAGGCAACGCAATTAGGCTGGGATGTTTACCAGTGTCGCTTTTTTTAATAACAGTCTGTACTGGATTTTTGGGAGAGGATGCTGTCCCATTCTTGTCTGATCTAGACAACAGTCCTGGGTCCCAGGTCTTCTTAGTCATAGTTTTCATTTCATGATATGCCATGAGAGTTGCAAGTCAGTGGATTCTGTTCTTATTTACATTTTATATACACCCTTTCTACAAATAATAAATAAAACCACACAGTAAAGACAAATATATATGTCCCAATATAAAAACACACAGTCCAACGTACAGTCTTGCAGGCTGTTCTGCTTACACACTTCATGCACACACTGGATGCAAACAAGCCAAGAATAATGGACACAAAAAATTGAAGGAAATGCTAACTACTGATTCAGCCAAATTAGTGGGCTGATCCATCATCAGTGTTCATCATCATCTCTGATAGATAAATAACCAAAATCAGTTGTAATCCCAGTAGCTCTCCAACAGAAATGCTATTTATTCTTTCTATGCCTCTATAAAACACTTAGCTCAGTGTGAATAGTGCCATACATGTAAACTTACCTTGCTGTACACATACAATTAGTAAATCTCATACAGCACACATTATTTAAGATGCTTTATCTGCCCACAGCTGCTACACATCTGCAAGCTGCTTAGCAACCCGACTTTTTCTCATTCTCTTTCTTTTTATATTGCATCCTCATCTGTGTTTTGTAGGCAATTAAAAACTTTTTACTGTGTATTCCATTTTTAACAAAAACAAACTTAAACAACAGGCAGATGATATTCTTCAAACCAACAATTTAAACTACATTTATCACATGAATGCATGAACACTATAGTTTATTTGGACTCCTTTCCAAATGCGCTATTATTCTTCCATGAAAACCCACCAGAGCGCCAAATGTGTATTGATCCATGGCTGACAATAGACCTCAACAAGATGCAGCATTTCCACCTGTTTGAGTAATATTTATTCAAAGCTACAGTGCCACCATTGTTTTAAAAAAGTAACTGAGCTTTTTTTGGAAATGACACTTTATTATTGAGGCCCATTTCTTATGATGAATCTCTTCAGTATGAAGCAGAGGACCTGGATCTGAGGTTTGCAGACACCGTAGAAAAGATGTAATGAATAATGAGGCAGAATTATAGGATTCGGTGACAATAAGGAAACTGCAGCCCAGATTTATCCTGTAAGTGCCTTTAAAGACGACTGAAAAAAATGGAAGATCACACTGAATCTACCACAGCTATCACAACACTCACTTTATTTCTTACAGTCTTCTTTAACTAGTAGACTCATTAGAGCCAATGCTGAACACAGGAAATGAATATAACCTGCTCTGTCAGTTAGACTTTATTGCCATGTAAATGCCTCAGAAAATCTTTTCATCTGCTTCTGTCAGTCAGAAAAATGAACCCTGAATCGTGTTTGTCCTATTTTCTTGTTTCTTTTTTGATATTAGATTCATTTGTGATGCATCTTTTAGTTAAAAGTGAATTGTCAATATTATTATGCATACCTATCTGTGTTACAAAATTCAGCTGTTTTCATGTACATATTCATCAAAAAGGGGATGTGCAGTTTATCATATTCCTATTTTGAAGTCTTGATCATGTTCATCATTATCATATCATTATCAATAATTTAGACATATTTTAAATGTGTGGTGGAAAAACACTCAACAAAACAATATAAAGAGTTACAAGGTGCATGGAGACAGTAGAGCAGCTGAATCATTTGGGTGTCCCGGGGAAGGATAACAGCCAAATTATAAAGTGTTGGCTCTCTCTTGTTTTCATCATCGTCAGCTGCAGCAGCCACCATCCTCGCCGTGACTCACTGTTGTTCAGTACAGTACTAAAAAACCTTACGAAAGCACATTGCTGACTTGTCCACTTGAAAATCCCCCACAGGCGTCTCACCCCTGAGCGAGGCCAGATTAAGACAGCAGCGCAAGAGACGAGCTAATCCTTCAGAACTCCCCACACCATCCTGCTTGTTTGGCTATGAGACCGCCGGCTCTCAGGCTGCTCCCTCTGCAATTAGCTGATTTCTATCAAACCACACACACACACACACACACACACACACACACACACACACACACACACACACACACACACACACACACACACAGAAAACCACACATACTCACCCAAATGCACACACACACACACACACACACACACACACACACACACACACACACACACACACACACACACACACACACAGAAAACCACACATACTCACCCAAATGCACATACATGCACACACACACACACACACACACACACACACACACACACACACACACACACACACACACACACACACACACACAGAAAACCACACATACTCACCCAAATGCACATACATGCACATTCAGGCAAACACTTGTGGCAATTAGCTTATCGACAGGTCACGCCCGCCAAGCCGCTCGCTGTCACTGTCCCTTTCGCTAAGTTGAAAAACTACACCGTCTCATTCGCTTTCTGGCTCTCATTCTCTCAAAACCCCATTTCCTTTCAAGTAGCTCAGCTGCCAGCAGGGTCTTTTTCTTGTATTAAGTTATCCTGCGTCTGTCCAACCGTCACTCCTCTGTTTTCACAATATTGTGCCTCAGCTTAGTCGAGGCCCTTTGAAGACAATGCGTTTACAGGTACAGTTTTTCCTCTCATGAGATGCCTGAAGAGTTTCACGTAAGTTCTTTTTGGAAAATAAGCACAATAGGTTGGCATCGGCCTCAAACAAGTGACTACAGAACTGTTTTTAAGGCTTGAGTGGTACAGATGTAGCAACTGGCGTACCTTCTCATAATATTTGATGTCGTACTCGAGGATAACTCCGTTGGGCTGATCGGGTTCGTGCCACAGCAGAGTCACGCTGTTCTGACTGGTGTTCTCCTGCCGGATCGCTAACACTTCAGAGGGGGCTGCACAAGAAACAGGGAAGACAAGGTTTTGTCAACTCTAGATGTTTTTCCATGGTTACAGAGCGTAAGGAGATGAGGTTACTATAAAGTAAGTAAAGGCCTACTCTGACAGGCTTTTTGTTTTGTTTGTTTTTTCACCTGCTGTTAGCTTTAAGCTGCAACTCACTCGCTGATGGCGTCCAACTTTATTTCTAGAGTTTCTAGAATTTTAACTGCTAATAAGATCGAGGTTCTAATTGTTGCCCAAGGCAAGGTGTAATTAACAAAGATTAAAAGATTTCTTGATGAAGTCTTACTTTAAACCTAGATTAAATGTAATTCTGTTGCACAAAAATATTGTATTGTTATCAGTGTATTAACTTGGCTTTTTACTTGTGTGCTGTACTCACATTTGGTCTTAAAATTAATTCAAAGTTGTATTACAGATGTATTAAAAAGAACAAACACTGCTTTTCACCTCCTGTCATTTGTACCAGACGTCCTTTTGGAGACATGCATTAGTCAGTGAGTGACACTAACAGTTACTTCCAACTAGTCAACCAGAGACTGATTACAAGTCATTGCTGTCACATTCATCACAACAGAAATGGGCCGAGTTCTGTTCATGACGTCAGCGTGGAGCATAGAAGAAAGTTAGCCATGAGTTCTGTTTGCTGACAGTAGCAACTATTCCAACTAGTCCTTACAGAAACAAAGTGCACATTGCACAACCTGTTTTTCATTATCAGCACAAAATGTCACTGAGACAGCACATTCCTTTTAAATATTGTTATTTTGGCACTTCTGCACATTTGACAGTAAAAGAACTACAAAGTGAGAAAAGTATGTCTGATACAGAGCCAAGGCTCCGAATGATGTGACTGCAAGTGAGTCGCCAATAACTCACAGGTGACTTTTAAACTTGAGATTTAAACATTTTATTTCATTTAATTTTCATGACATTTCTCTTCTTTTGGCTTCGGATTATTATATAGTTTTCACACTGACTTATTTCAGGTTAGATGTGTGCACTTGCATGTATGAACATGCACCACTGATGCAATCATATCTTATGCTACCAATATAAACCAGTCACAATCCTGCTTCAGTGCACCTTTATAGATCTGTAACGCCGTTGTCATCCATTTACTTTATGTGCTACACGTACAGATTTTGTATTTATGATTATTTATTTTATTACTTAACACCACACTCCCTTTAAGCCAACTTATTTCTGAATGGCTCAGAGCATGAGATTTGTAAGGAGGGTGGAGATTCTGTGTCTACTAAAGCCTTGGGCCTGAGATGACCACATCCGTGATGTCATAGATCCAAGAGTAGACATAATTGTCTGACGCCTGTGCTTTTGCCTCACAGGGATCTCTTTAATATTCACTGGCTTTATTTTAATTAGAAACTACACCACTGTAACAGAATATAAATGACAGAAAATAAAGAAAGTCTCCTTAATGTATTTGTGAGAGATTTACAAACTCTTTAAATCTTTACCAAAAGACTTACAAACATTTCTACTTGCGAATTCTCTTGAACTCACAGTTCGTTTTCTGCTGTCATTACTTTTTCAGTTTCTGTTAAGACACTTTCTCTTTTATTTCAAAATCTCTGTCATACAACTCAATTGTTTCTACTTTAAAGTCTCTGAGAAAGTAGCCATTAGCATGGCGATCACTGAGCTACAGGCTTCAAATTGGAATTTACATCCTTGTACTCCATATTAGTTTACATTCCTTGTATTTTTTTCAGTTTTATATTTCCTAATTTTTTCTTTGTTTCTTTTTTGTGTTTCTTGTGAGTTCTTTGTATTACTATCTTCTGTTTTTGAATTTCTACACTTTACAGATCCTTGTGTGGAGGGTGTGGCTTGTTCTCCAGCTCCTCTGGAGAAAAACGTCTATTATATATGTGGGGACCAGGAAGTAATGAAGTCACAAATACACACCTAACCTAATGCTGACTCTTCACCAAGATCATTTCCTCTCATCGCACTTCAGACAGAAAAATTTATTTTGAGGAAAAGTACAAGCCAAATACACTGGATATACATAAGGTTGTGATTAACTGTGCTGCCTACTAAACTCCTCGTAATGATTTCCAGTACGTCATTGTTCTGAACCCTACCTGCCTGGTTCGTTGTGATGTTGACCACGGCGTAAGGTGTTGGCTCATTGGTTAGGTGTGACACTGCATTCATGGCCAGGATGCGGAAGGAGTAGTTGGTGTGGGCCACCAGGTTGAGCACTGTCACCCAAGACTCCTTCAGCCCGGTCTGGCGAGGAACGAATCGGACCGCAGCCGTGCCCGAACGCTCCACCATCCCTCCTCCCCCTGCCCCAACACTTGCCCCTCCACCTGCCTTCCCTCCACCAGTGATGCCTCCAGGGGAGGATGAACAGTCCTCACAGGGCCCTCCTTCTCCTGAGCACTTCATACACAACACGCTGTACTGCAAGTCGCTGCGACCCCCTGTATCCAGAGGACGGTCCCACTCTAAATTCACGGAGGTCCCATTGACTGAGGAGATGACGCTTACTGGAGCAGATGGAGGGCCTGGAGAAAAGAGAGATTTGAGTTCATTCGGAGGTTTGATCATGTCTGAAAAAAAAGTAAATTCGATTTCTCAGGCAAAGATAAGTTCAGCACATCATGTCATGGTTATCGTGTGCTGTTTGAGTGTGTTTATGTGCATGTCTTTTCACTTTTTCAAGGCAATCCCACACCTTGCCTGTGGGACTGGGCTTTCTGGTACATGGTGTTTTTGTACTTACGGGAGCATGGAGCTGCCGGTGTGTCATCTGCTGCCCGATAGTAGTTGGTGTCACAGGGGCAGGAGAGGGCGGCTCTGGTCTCTGAGTGGCTGTGTTGAGGACATTTACCACACAGACCATCGCCTGCCACCGGCTTATAGAAACCCACCTCACAGGCTGCAGAAACGGGGAGATAGAGACAGAGAAAGAGTGAGAGAGGGGCAGGGAGAATAAATAGAGTAAATAGAGACCTTGCAGGGAAGCTGCATTGCCATAATCACTCAGACCGTGATAAAATTCAGAGAGAGTGCATTCAGAGAGGCATGAATCACACTCTTATAGCAAGCTGTGCATATCAACGTGAAGCTTCAACTTTTTCAAAACTGTGTCATCTCCTCTAAAGCATTCATTTTAGGACATAGACCCATCCCAACTCCCCCTTAATCTATGTATAATTACAGGCCTTGTAACCGCAGAGACTGCAGAGCAGGGGAGATGAAAGTCATACTTCTTTCTGTTCAGATTTGGGCTGAAAAGGCGCTGCACTGTTGTTACTCCCAGTGAGCCCATCTGAATCCAGACCGTGTTTCAACCTTATTCAGCTGCTCTGATACATATTCACTTTTAACTCTGCACTGATTAATAATAGAGGGGCTCTGATAAATATATTCTCTTTCCAGGCAGTTAATAGGCTTCTGCTTTGGTAAATGGGGCAGGGGTAAACCTCGCGTACACGCAGCAAAGCATCATATATGAAAACGATGCACCCTGTTTGCGCTTCTTCGCACATGGTAATTTGCGATTCCCCAAAATGCTGTGTTTTAGTTTACAGATGCAGTCTTTGCCTAACCTTTCCTTCTAAAGCAAATAGAAGACCATTTTAGGGCTTTAGACATCAAAGACACTGAAAGAAACATAAAATGGAAAATCAAGAAGAGCAAATTTATAAGAAAATATACAGTTGACATGTATTCCTGATTATTGAAGACATTTTTAGATATGTTTGTAAACGATTAAAACCACTCCCCATGCAAATGTTCAGCAAATCCATTCAATGTAGGGTCAGGCATTTGATGCAGTTATTTTTATGATATTATATTTTGAGAATCCCTCATAAAGCAGCTTTTAGTTATTTAAAACAGACAATATAAGAATCCGTCCTTATCTAAAATCTACCCATCTTCAGTGAATGGGAAGTTGCTACCACAATAATGTAATCCCACTGGCTTCCCCACAGCTGAAATTACAGCTTTTATCTGTCTGAACCTGGTGGCAGTGGGAAGTCATCCGTCCACTACTCAGTAGGTATGCACAGGTAAGCTTTGACTGACATATGAATATGAAATGGAAATGGGGACAAAATACAAACAATGTGGAGGACTTCTTGGCTCCAAAAGTAAACCAAACCAAACAATCATGATGTTCCCTCCATGTGTCAGTAGACCTCTTCATTAGATGCTTTAGGCTTAACAAAGAACGGAAAGAAAACATCTGATCTTTTACCCAAAAGGAAGTCAAACACCAGAGACCAATTAGCAATTGCAACACCAACTATGTCTTACACTACACCCACTTTGGAAAATATACAGTATTTATATACAAGATATGAACTAGAGATTTTGGGAGATACTTACACAGGTAACATGTAAATGACTTTCAGGGGGTAAAGGAGGAAGAGGCCATGGAGCCTCAGCAACAAGTGTTCGGGACACTGCCAGGTTTATATTTCAGAGCCAGAAGTGGCCATATTTACACTGAAATGTGACCAGTTTTATTTGGGTTTACTTATATAACAAGAGCAGTATAAAGCCTCACTTTATATTGTAAGCTAAGGGTGCTACAATTAGATACAAAAACAGTGCTAAATTATAAGCTACAGCTAGGAAGCAAGGTTAGTGAGCTGAATTCATGGCTGCAACACATACTTGCTAATTAATCTTGTGAGTGAATGAGCTGCCTGGACATGAGGACACAGGAGTAATTATGGAGACAGTGAGTTTTATTTAACAAAAAAAAAAGCAAAAATATATTATATATAAGTAAACAAATAAAAAAAAAACAAAAAAAGTAATAAAAGCAACTTAACAAAATACCACCAAATTAATTGCATTAAAAAAAACTGACTTAACAGACAAGACAAAGTGGATTTAAATATTAGCTCATCAGACTAGTCTAACACACAAGGGACAACTGACAAAACACCCCCAAAATAATTAAATAGTTACTTCAGTTAATGGGAATCAAGCAGAAAACCAAATATGTCTCATAAGTTAAAGAAAGGAAACCAACACATTAACTTCCACTGTGTTTTTAATGCTTATTTTTCAGCCTTGAAAGCTTTCCATTTGGTTGGATCATATCCTTCATTGAACCTTTACTTGGATGTCTGTACACTCCAAGTACACACATACTAGATTTCACTCCATATTGGACTGTTATTACATTAGGTCACTGACTAAATCTGCCCAGACAGACACATCCATTCAACTTGTGCCAAAAAGCTTAAAACCTGCAGAAGTACATTTTGCCATGATGACCTACTGTGACAGGCAGAAAAATTCACAACATGAAAATCATATCAGCGAGGCTGGTAAACATTCTGTCAAAAAGGGGACTTTATATCGTAGCTTCAAAATCTGGCACCAAAGTTCTATTTTGAAGTGCAGCGAAAGCTTAAAGATTAATATATGCAAAACTGGCTATCAATTATTACGGAGAACCGCAGGGGACATGGGAGAAAAAAATTAAGACGGACTTTTGCGAGATCCCGAGTTAGTTTTGCGAGATTTCGCAAAACTAACTCGGGATCTCGCAAAAGTTTTGCGAGATTTCTCAAAAGTCCGTCTTAATTTTTTTTCTCCCATGTCCCCTGCGGGGCTCCGTAAATTATAATCAATTATTTGAGGAAATAATCCATTTAAAACCTGTCAAGTATAGTAACAAAACATTCTAAGAAACTGAAAGCAGCAACAGTGTCTGTCCTAGGAGGTGTCAGCAGTGTTTCAATGATAAAGGCATCCATATTAGTGGGTTCACCAAGACATTCTCAAGCCAGCTTAGAAGCATGTCCTAGGCCCAAGAGCCTCGTCCCGGCCTAAAACACCTCCCCTAAGAGGCACACAGAAATCAGATACTTGCCAGATAGAACAGAATAGACTAGACTAGAATAGAATAATCCTTTAATTGTCCCACAGGGGAAAAAACACATATACAAACAGAATAGGACACAGGACACAGAACAGAAACACACAATATTTTTACATATCATGGACAATAGTTACCAAAACAGTACTGTACAGTTATTAAAATTAAAGTACAGATAATTAGCAAACCCAGGTTGTAGTGTGCAAACGGAGCAGGATACTGAAAGATGTTTAAAATACAGATTGTGTATTGTACATGTGCATTAAAAAGTTAGTTAGTTAGTATATATAAACTGAGAAAGTAATGTGCAAGTTATAACAGTAGTAGTTGTTCGGTTGATTAGTGCAAATTTCAGCGCTGATGTAAACATCTGTGTTTGTTGGGAGCCGTTTTGATTGTACAGTCTGACAGCTGCAGGGAGGAAGGACCTGCGGAAACGCATCTGGGATGCAGCAGTCAGATACCTGAGCCACATCATATAGCTCTTATCCAGTGTGGAGGAGTAACAGCTCTACTCACTCCATCTCTACAATAGAGCCCTGACACCCTTCAGAAGAGGTTAATTTCTTTCATTTCTTCACTGCCCACTGATTATAACCATAGATAAGGGAAGGAAAGTAGATCGACTGGTAATTGGACAGTTTTACATTCACACTCAGCAGCTTCCTCACCACAACAGACTGTAATGCAGTAAAGCAGATGCTGCACCAATCAGACAATCTACTCTACCCTCATCTGTGAGCAAATTCACCATACTTCACACTCGCAACTTGTTCCAGATGCACGGTGGGCATTCCACTGGTTTCCGGCTACAGAAAATCAGACTGGTTCCAAATTATGTCTGCAGCATTTTACATTCACATAATATTTACAGAAATCAGCAAAAAATATTGTACGTCAGTTTTTGTTTTTTTTACTTTATTTATTAATTAATTTTTTGAGAATATTTCATTGCACTCTGTATAAAAAGCTACATTACTGGTGTGGTAGCTTCCTCGACCTTTGTAAATGATACAATTCAAACGATATCATGACTGATATTTTCCATGAAGCAAAAGTTCGAACCGCTGATTTTAAATTAATAAACTCTACACAGAGAAGCTGTTTAGAGATCGTCAACCTACATTTTCTAAGACTCTGGGGGAAAAAAGCATTTTAAATTTGTAGTTTTTATCCTCTCCTGACTTTGTGTGATCAAACATCTCTTTTGCCATCTGTTGGGTTTTTGTACTTTTCTGTTCCAAACTGGTCATTTACAGTCTTTTAACTCTACAAATTTCAATGTAAAACAGGACTATTCTAAAGGCACTTAATTTATAAGAAACATTTCCATAATAGTAATACAGCCAGTAACAATATATTCTGGCTTTCGGAAGTTTTGGCATCTAACAATTACTAATTTAAATTTTTGGATGCTTTGGGACTGTAGAGCTAGTTGTTTGTTCAGGTGTTTTTATTATCACTGAGTGGTGTATACATAAGAAGCACCCCTCTGTATAATACCCTGTAATTTAATAGCACCACAAACAGAAGGTTTATCTTCCAAAATAACCATAAAGTTGACTTAACAGCTCTCTAAGACTCTAAGCAAAATGGCAGATTGACGCCGTGTTCATCATCTGTGGGTAACTTACAGTACTGTATAAGGGACTGACTAACAAGTCTAATAACAAAGCTAGCAAAATATGACATCACAAACAGCTGGAGCTGATATTGGTTGCAATACACAACAAGGATTTTAATTAATTACCTTTCATCAGGCTTGATGACTAGGGTTTTAGACAATGGTGCACGCACAGTGTTTTGTTAGTCTTGTCTGTAAGTCAATCTCTATTATTTATAATTCACCATTTAATATACCATGACTTGCTCCTGTCTGCCTGTCCTTTCAGACAAAGATATAGGCGTCCATTAAGAGTGAGAAAGAGATCGAGTGAGGGGCTGCTGTGCTTCTAGATGTGTGTTTGTCATATAAAACCTGTCAGGGCTGATCACATCAAAAGACCTGGACAATCAATGTTATAAAAGAGCAACAGAAGACTTCTATGAGAAACGCATACATTAAAAGCTGGAAAAAAAGAAAAGTTCAGCTGAAAATTCTCTGACGTGCACACATTTTGTTTTCTCCAGAGACTCCAAAGAGTAAATAACAGAAATGCAAGGCTGGCAGCAACCTATGATTACATTTGTTAGCTTTTCAAACGCTACATTTAAACACCACATATTACTTGTGGTGTTACTGTCAAAATCAGAAAGCATAATTTTTCATACATATTGTTTTAATGCTATTCAGAGTTATCTTAAATTGCCTAACTAAATATATAATAATCTTCAGTAATATTGTCACATGTTGAAAATCTTAAATATCTTTAAGATGCCGCAAGGACATAAAGAAAGCCATAAGAAAACAGTTTTAGGGGGCTGACACATTTGGGAACACAAACCAGAATGGGGAGCTGAGGTCGGTCAGCTGGTAAGGAGGCAGAAACAGCTTGCTTTACCAGCTCACATTTATTCTGCTGTTTACGAACAAATCCTGTGCTGAGACAAAAATGACTGGCTTTTATTTACAGACATCAGGCTGACATGCCTGCAAAACCGAGAGGGATCTGCAGTGTTTGCAGCACATACTTCAGCTAAGACGGTTCGGGGGACTTTACTTCGAAGTCCATGGATTCCACCACAAAGCTCATTCTGGGTATTTATCCTTGGTTGTCAGCAGTGAGCGAGTCAGTATGTAAGCAGTATTGTCCCAAGTGAGACGAATATATTTTATTTTGCCACTTGGGGGCAGCAAAACAATCTTTAAATACATAATTCATACACTATTGCATCATAAAGTTGTTTACGGGAAATATGTCACACTTTAAGAACAATGTCAGTATTTATATGAAGCTGTGTTTTGGAGAATTTAAAGAATTAAAGTGTTCTTTAAACTCAGTTTTGGTCTCCATCAACTCATGAAGATGGTTGATCATTTATAATTGCATATTAAATTCTTCTGCATTAGTTGTCAAGTATGAACGATCAGATTTAAGTCTGGACTTTAAGTCTGATTAAGTCACTCCAAAATGGTGGACTTCTTTGAGTGTTTTGGATCATTGTCCTGCTGAAAAAGTGCACTTGACCCGAGCTTCACAGCTGGAAATTCCCCTTTATGATTTTTGGTAGAAATTCTGGTATTCATGGTTCCATTAGTTATGGTAAGTTTTCCAGGCCCACACTGTCACCACCATGTTTGACTGTTGGTATGATGTTCCTTTTATGAAATGATGTGTCAGTTTTACGCCGGTGAAATGGGACTGAAACCTTCCAAAAAGTTCAGATTTTGTCTCGTCAGTCTTTTGTGGCCTTCTGGATGACTCATCGATGCAGAGTAGTGAGGAATAGTTTTGGAAAGCCAGCCACTCCCAGCAAGGTTTACCACTGTTCCAAGTTTTCTCCATTTATAGATAATGTCTCTCACTATGGTTTGTTGGAGTCCCAAAGACTTTTTAGTTATTTTGTAACCGTTTACAGACTGATAAATGTCAGTTACTTTGTTTCTCATCTGTTCTTGAGTTAGATTATGCCATGATGTGTTAACATAATCTTAGGATGTCTAAGGAATGGAGAAGTGTACTGGTACAAGAACAAGAACAAGGCTGATGTGCAGAGCTTTAGTAACTACAGAGGGATAAAACTGATGAGCCACACCATGAAGATATGGGAGAGTTGTGTAGATTGACAAAGTTGTTGAAGCTTTGAGACCCTGGGGAGGTGGAGGTGCAGGTGGAGTTTAACATGCTACGATTTTCACTGGGAGTGAACAGGATGAACAAGGCTGGAAAGAAGTATATCAGAGAGACAAGTTGAGCATTTAGAGACAAAGTTAGAGAACTGAGATAGTTTGCACATGTGCAGATGAGGGAAAGTGAATGAACTGGACAAAGGATGCTTAATATTGAGCTTTTAGGCAAAAGGAAAAGAGAAAGAGTTCTTGGATGTAGTGAAAGAGGACATGCAGAGGTTTGGTGTGATGGAGAAGAATGCCAGGGATCGGGTGAGATGGAGGCAGATATGACCCCCAGAGGGAACATTTCAAAGAAGAAGAATCATGTAAATTAACCCACTGCCAAAAGTGAGAGTTGGGTAAAACTCAAACCTGAGATTTTAGGGAGGTAGAACAGATCAATATTTGGTTCAGAGGTCTTAAAAGTGATGGTGGAAACAAAATCTTGTGCTACACAAGTTTCACAGCCTTGTGTTCAGTCATGCAATTTGGCTGCAGGGCTGAATGCACTAGAAATGGATAAAAACACATCTGTTCATGTGCTTTCCCTTTCAGAATACTATGTCTGTAGTGACCTCTGTGACTGCCAGAAACAGGGCCTGTCAGACAGGACAAAAAAAATCCTGCATTTAAGTACAGTTTCCTGAAGAAAAAGCTGCCCAATAGCACAGAGACCTGCTACAGAGACAGTGGAGCTCAAGCTGCTGGTTAAGGTTAGTTTGTTACCTTGGCATCAACACACTCAGATATAAAAGAAAACCCTCAAAAAACAGCACAAAATTCTCCATTTATCAATAATTAAGATTCTTCCAGTTGGTGCAGAAGCTCATCCCCAACCTGCAGAGGGCACTCGACCCTTTTTTCAGCTGTGAACCGCCTCAGACTGGTGGGAATGAGCTTTCTTCAAAATGTTTCTGGGCTCAGCCTCAGAGATCAGATAAGGAGCTTGGTCATTCAAGAGGGTCCATATCATATCAAGAAGCGCACGTTGAGGTAAATGGGCAATCTAACTAGGATTTCTCCTGAATGTCTCTTAGGTGAGGTGTTTTTGGCACCTCCGAGCAGACCCTGGAAACACTGGAGATATTATGTTTCTTGGCTGGCATAAGGAATGGTAAATGGCCTGTATTTATATAGCACTTTACTAGTCCCTAAGGACCCCAAAGCGCTTTACATATCCAGTCATCCACCCATTCACACACTGGTGATGGCAGCTACATTGTAGCCACAGCCACCCTGGGGCGCACTGACAGAGGCGAGGCTGCCGGACACTGGCGCCACCGGGCCCTCTGACCACCACCAGTAGGCAACGGGTGAAGTGTCTTGCCCAAGGACACAACCACCGAAACTGTCTGAGCCGGGGCGCGAACCGGCAACCTTCCGATTACAAGGCGAACTCCCAACTCTTGAGCCACGATCGCCCCTGTTGTCGAATGTCCCCCTGAAAAGATAAAGGAAGTGGCCAGGGAGAGGCAGGGTCCAGGCATCTCTGCGTAGACTGCTGCCTCTGTGACCTGGGCCCTGTTATCAGTTGTAGAAAATCCATGGAGGGATAATAATTTAGACCCCAAAATATGAAAATCTTACTATGAAAATCTAATTTTCAGTATATTATATAGTTTTAAACTGCTGAAATTTCCTTTAGATCAAAACCTCTAAATAAAAATTGCATTAGCTTCACTGAAATAGCAACCCACCACATAAACAGACCCACACTTATCTGCAAAAAAGAGGAACTGTTTGGATATGTATACACACACACAGACACACACACTCACGTGTATCACTATAGATAAACAGACAGGGGGTGATAGTGTTCTGCTCTTTCACTCCCTAACAGGAGCCAGAAACTATTTGTGTTTACAATATTTATCTCAGACTGTTTTCTCTTCCTCCTTTTTTATCGCATTAATCCCTCCATCCCTTGATGTTTTTTTGTGAAGCCCCTGAGTTGAAAAGCAGGTCACGATAAACATCGGAACAGCTCGTTCATCAATGGGAGAGGCGGCGAGAGCTTTGAAGTCTCTGACAGATTCACCAGGAGTTTCACGCACACACACACACTCGCGCACACACACACAGAAAGGTTATGGTAATGCAAAAAACGCACAAACATACACATTAGGGTGATGTCTGATGCTGCCACAGTAACCACACGCAGCGTGAATCTATCAACCCACAGGTGAATATGCAAAGGCAGAGAGAAGGTGCTTTGTAGCAGGACCAGCTGTGATAACCTTTCATTTCACATCTGACGTGCTGCTCATTTGATGCTCTGGATGGAGGAAAAATTAAGATATAACTGGGAATTACAAAAACTAATGCCGTCATCAAAACACGAGTAACATGATCAACTAGTAAAAAATCTCATCAGTGCCAAGCAAAGACGAGCAGAACCAGCAGCCTATAGCAGGGCCTGCTTGGCTTTTTGTCTGCGTCACAAGGTCTGATGGATTGCTTCACAGCACAAAACAGAAACTGTTTCGGAGTGTTTCTTTCGCAGTCCCAAAGTTTTGATTGACGGCCAGAGATTGTCACTTTTGTTCACTCTCATTTCCAGCTATTTAAATTTCTGAATGTGCATTGCCAAATTCTACTTTAGCTAATCAACAGCAACCAGTAGCTGATGTTTGCTCTCACAATGAGTTTCAGGCATTGTTTCAGTGCATTTTGCAGCTGTAAGCACTTTTCTCTCCAAAGATATAGGAGATTAAACTCCAAATGTGATATTAAAGAAAATGCAAACTAATGAGCGCTCTTGATTTTATGTGCAAATTTCAACACTTATGTCACATTATGATTCCAGCTTCAAATTTCAATATGAAGCCTGTTTTACTGGGCTCTTAGCCCAGAAAGATGTTTGATAGGCACTTTATTGATCCCACAGGGGAAATGACTGTATTACAGCAGTGTGATAAAGAATAAGAACGGTATAATCTGCAGTTGTTAAAAGTACCACAGGCCCACAGTGAAGGCTGAACGTTTAAAAATGTGGGGATTTGCAAAGACTAAGAGAAGAAAATCAAAGATCCCTCTAAGTGTGAAATCCAATACTTCTATAATATTACATTTCAGGGCTACCCCTTTACAAAAAAGTATAATGTGGAGTTGATCTTCATTAAAAAGATCAGCTGCATGTGATACTTATCTCCTTCTGGTGCTATTTTAGTCATAGAAGCACGAGGCAGGCGCTTTAGTGAACGTGCCACACTCAGCAGTCGTCAGAAATGGTGCCAGTTATGTTTTATATAAGATCCACTCTGGTTCGTCTATAAGGAACTCCTGGATGGAGGTGGCTGATGCACTTATGCACAAAATCTGTCAGTAAAGAGAATACACGACAGCATCATAGGATGTTTCCATGAATGAATGAAGCAGGAGTCAAACATTACTCATGAAGAAGAATGGCAGAGCCACAACTATCATGCAGTACTGCTTACTACAAATAAAGGCTGAATAAAGATGAATTATGAGCATTTTACGTAGCACTGTGTTCTTAAAGTTGTTTCCCTTCAAAGTGACATTTGTGTGTTTGTTTTCGTGTTTCAATAAAGCGTGGATGTGAATTATTAGCCCAGTATTCCTGCAGCAGCTCCTCCTCGCCTGCACCTGCGTCTGCTTCTGTTCCTCCAACACAGAGATGATTTTAGCCTCCAGAACATTAATTAACGTCAACAACATTAATTAAAAGGCAGATTCCCCAAACATGTCAAGAGGAGAAATATTTAGGTTTGCTTAGCTAGAAAGTTCTAAATCCAAATACTGCGTTTGTGTGACGACTTGCTCGTCGCGTCAGGGATTGGCAGACATCTTCATAGCAGGAGAAGAAAAAAACCCTCGAGCGATAAAGAACTTGTAACATATTGAATTAAACATGCTACAAGTTTGAAAATAAAGCTGTGAACAAAACGTTGTTCGCAGCTTTGCAGCAGCATGAAATGCTAATTTTGTTGATTTTATAACAAACACTTGTTTTGATGTTTAACAACATGTATGCTCATCCTGGGAGCCAGAAGATTCAGACAGAATCAGTTCAAGCAACGATTTTTGTTCCACATGACACACAACAAGCACTGTTCTCATAAATCACACCTCACTGTCTAGTTTTAAATACAATACATTTTTAGTATTATAGGATAAAAGCTGGTGACTCTGTTTTTCCTGTACATTAAACTTGTGTGTTTTTAGACTGTTTCCGCCTCTGTAGCTGCTGTTTTATTATTAAAATCTTACCCAAGCCTCATAACTGACCCTAAACTTCTGTGATTTGTCACCTCATCTCAGCTTTATTCCAATACTTTACCTTTAAACATTACGAAGTCTAAGCTGACCCCACCTCAGCCCTACCCCCAAGCCTAACCCTAACCTTATTTTTTGGAGAAAAGCAACATGAAAAAAAAAGTATGTGTACATAAAATGTTTAAGACACACATAAAAAACTATTTCCAGTCCCACCAAAAACAAAAAGTTCATTTTTGTTCATTTATTGTCTCCTCATTGCCAAGAGAACTATTTTAACCCTCTGAGGTCTAAACCTAATTTTAACCCTCTTGAGGCAGGCGTTGCCGATTTGCAACAGTTAAAAACTAACAACCTGATTACCCCACATACATATTTTATGAGTTTTTTTTTACTCAGAAGTACCACTGCAGGACTTGGTTGTGCATTAGCAACAAAAAGTTTAATTTGAGCCTGAGAGGGTTAAGGTGGAGTAGAGGGAGTGCTCCACTCCAGGGCCTGCCCAGCTGCTTCCGGGGAGCTCTGTTGTCAGTCTTGTTGTCAGGTATGTAGAAAGTATGCGGTACAACCAGTGTGTGGGCCACTCTTGCTTGTGTTGTTGTTGGTCAGTCAGCCAACCCTGCAGGACAACTGAGTTCTAAAGTACAAAGCGTGACAACAGGAGACCCCGCCCACTTTTTAAATCTTGCGTAAGCTGAAGTTTATATCGTTCAACAGTCGAAAAATATACAAGTAGTATAATTTTCTGCACTCAGGTACTACTGAGCAATTAACCAAACCACTTCTTTGAAAGCTGTTCCAGTGAAACAAGGAGTTCTTAGAAATGCAGTCAAAACTTATCAATAAGGAAAGCCAGTCATAATTAAACAGCTGTGCTTTTATCTGCTTTTATGCAGTTTTCTGGTGAACAGGAAGCTGGCAGAGGTGTGGTGTGAAGTGGCTCAGATCCTTTAGGCCAACTGTTTACAGAGTATGTACTTTGGTAGTATGCATGAGTGTATGCATGTGTGGCTGTTTGCGTATTGCCCACCATGTCAGTACCTGTCAGTGTAGTGCAAACGCTACAGCAGAATTTGCATCACAATGAATCTTAATAGCCATGTGCAGCATTTTGTGCTGACCTTGATTTATTCCTTGTATAAGTGGGTAAATAAGTGGGAGCTGGAGAAAGCACATCACTGTCCCATGCGTGAGGAGACTGTGAGGGAGGAGCACGGATGAGTGGGGGTTTCAAGTACAGCCTGGACGGGCCGGTGAAAGCTCACAGTGTTGGTGCAGCACTGGCTCTGAGCCCTCTCTGCTCCAATAAGGTAATTTTGTAATGCTGGGGAAAATATCTAATAAATCAATAAATAAAATCAATAAATCAATTCTGAAGGAGGAGCAAAATAGAAACATTGTGATGTTGTGTTAAAAGTCCAATGAACGATTAAAGGAAGGAAAAAACAGTCAAAATTTGATGAATCACATTAAAGTATCCTTACAGCACTGAGATGTGCATAGCAAGCAGTTGAAGTTGAAATGCATTAGTACGCTGATGGTCACACACTATGCCCCTCAATTAATTCTCAGCTATGCTGACTCCATTTGTTATTTCTTAATGGTTTTCTAGTAGAGCTTTTTGTTTGGTCCCTTTTTCTCCTGCTTAACTGACTGCTGCGCTGTACAAACGTCAAGTTTTCTTGCAGTGCCCATTGTGAAATATAGGCGCTAATTTTAAGCTCATTGCTACAGTCGTTTTTGTCTGTTTTGCTTTTGTTGCTGTTTGAATTGTTCTCCTTTTGCCTGTGGGTGCTTCAGTTTGCTCGCGTCGTAAAATCTGTTTGTTAGATTAATTGGTGTGGATGCAGGGTGACCAGATGTCCCATTTTATGTGGGACTGCACAGCATTTTTATCTCTTATCCTCCTGTCCCACATATTAAAGATGTTGCCCCACATTTTATAGGCTCCAGTTTACAAAGGTCAAATCGCATCTCAAAAGAAACATGTTGTTCAAAAACAGGTGTCATCCCTGCCATAGCACCCCCACTGAAACCCAAAGATGGCAGCTTTAAAAAACCTAGGGTTACAGCTTCCGTAAGTGTTTCCTTATACACTTACATATCCAGCGCTGATCTCTTAAACCTTGCAAAGCACTGACCTTATAATAAAAGACGCAGTCTCCAAAATCTAGTGATAAACTTTGCCAAAGGCTTCGAAGCTGCTTCCCCAGGGAGCAAATGAAGGCACTAACAAGCTGCTGAAGCTGTCTGAGTGATGGATGAACGTGCTGGTAAGATCAGCTTTGTAAATGGGACACTCACCATCCGCACTGTCCCTCCTGCTACATCAATAGTCCAGATACCAACAGCTGAATAGCTGCACTACTACATCTCACTGCACACTTTAAACGGGGACGTCACCTTCCAATGTGAGGTAAGCTCGATATACTTCTAACCCTGAGCAGAAAATGGATGGGGCTGGTTAAGGATCATTTAAGGACATTTAAGTTATGAATGGGTTCAGCTGAGCTGTGTTGAGGTCAAAAGACAGCACGTTTTTTAGTAAAACAACAGATTTTTGACCAATCCCTGCATTAACAGGTGCTTTAGTATATCTGATAGAGAAAAGATAGTCAGCAGGGTCACAGTAAATGTGAGGAAACATTTATTAGAGCTTGAACAAATGAGACCAAATGCTGTTAAACCTGCCGACTGGTTTTGAAATACTGCTGGCCATTTAACACCACAGCCCAAAATAAAAGGAAAAACATCCACTGGAGAAAAATGGCCGGCTTTACAGCTTCCGAGTTAAGAGCATTTGTTTCTCTGACTGAGTGCTTTGTCTTCCCCTGGCAATATGATCCAAACACACATTTAAAGTCATCTGTCTAGTAATTATCTGACCTGAGAGAGAAACTGTTGCTAGAGGGAAAAAAGGACTCAAAGCAAACTAGTTTCATGATATTGGTTTAGATTATCGGCTGTAACTGCACAAATGAGTTACCAGCATTTTACTGAGCAATAAAGTTTGCCAGGACCCAGTTAACTGCACAGTTTGCTAATCTTTTTGCTTTTAGCTACTAAATTAGATGTCTGATGTCAAATTAGACATCAGTGCTAATTTCATTGACCAATCCTTTTCGTCATAGTCTTCATCAACAACCTTTGTTTTTCCCGATGAGAACAAAAACTAGATAAAAACCTGTGCACAAAGAAAAAAATTATAATGAAGTGAATTATCAGTTTCATCAGCGAATAAAAGTGAGATAAAATATTCTCTGATACTTCCTGTTTCTCATGAAAATGTGACAGAAAACCTGTAGCTTTTGAGGCGTCACACCTACTTCAGTTCTACGATGTTAACACAGAGCTAGCAGCAGGAGATCCCTGAGCCTGACGAAAAAAAGCTTGATTTTACAATGTTAAGAAGTAGAGATCTACAGGAGTTTTCCTTGAATAAATCCACTGCCATCAGCTCTGTGGGCTGTCTTTCACCATCAACACAGTAGTGAATAAGCTTGTTAGTTCTTTTACACAATTTGCTTTTTGTAAATTAAAAAAGAAATATTTTCTTATTATCAACTGGAAACTGGACTAACGTCACAAATGTTCCTTTCTAAAAACAACAAATGAGTAAAGGGATGGATTGCTTTTTAAAAAACTAAGCATCATGTGTGATACATTGCTTTCTGTGAGTAATGACCCCTACACTTTTGTATCATTATGATAAATGATACAACTGATTCCTCTTTTGTTGTCAACATTTCTGTAAGAAGAACTGATTTTAGAAAAACTAAGACAAATAACAAGTATGGCGTCGATGTCTTCAGTCCCTATACGTTCCTGCCTCCCCTCAGCTCGCCGTTGGCCTCCACGCTGAGTTCAAATCAATTCCATCAATGAAGCCATCACGAAGGGAACATTACCACAGTGTTTTCCTGTGGAACAGGCCTGGTAATTACAAATCAAACGAGACAAATACATCCCAGTTAATGAGCGTTAAACGGATGTTAATTATCCGATTGAATGGCTGTCACCATTAAACTGTGTCTAATGGAGGGAGTGGGAGGAGGAGAGGTGGGAGGGGTCGAGAAGAAGGGTAGCTTTTAAAAAAAAAGGGGGAAAAAAACAGGCATTCTGAAAGGCATATTAGCAGCAGATTGAGAAGATCAGACAGTGTGAAGCGCGTGTGTCGGAAACGCAAGCGAGAGGGGAAAGGCGTGGGGAGATGCAGCGGAGGGAGGGAGGAGGGGCGGGGAGGCTAAACTTTCCTCTTTTTCCGACATTAGCGATCGCTGCGACGCATCAGAGGGGAAATTAATCAACTGTTTTTGATTATTTATATATTTGAAAAGGACAAAGCTTGCGGGAGGAGGAGAGCTGAGAGGAGGCAGGAGTCACACTGCGCTAATGTGGTCACAGCCGGTCTACCAGGCAGCTCCAGTCAAAACAAATCCGTCACAGAAGGGTGGAAAAAAAGAAGAAAGTTCACACACTTAACATTCAAAACAGGGTACGACCCCTCTGTGATTCATCAAGAATGTAACAAGACGAGAATCTGGATTTGGATTAGCAAGTATGTACTGAACAACTAACAAACTGCTGTTTCAGGATGAACGTGCGAGTGTTTGAACACAAGTATCGTAAAAATCCTCACGGGATAAACAGAATTCCTGTCAGGAGTGAAGGATGCAGGTCACCAAGTGCTGAGCTCGTCAGAACCATTCAACATCACCGTCACCCTCTAATAAATGCAGTTGTTATAAGCATGTTTGCTAAATTAGAAGTTTTTCACAGCTCCAGGTGTTTCGCTCGTGGAGGTCAAAAGGACAAGTGAGTTTCATGTTCTTGCATCTGCAGAGGATTGCTCCATCATTAAAAGGCTCCCCGTGGGTATTATTCTTAAGCTTTTTGGATAAAACATTACCCTAGTATTAATAGCAGCATTATAGTTATTTTATTATATTAACAAGCGCAGTCAACGTCCTGGAAATATCCAGGCTGAGCTTGTTTCCGGACATCAATTAATGCCGTTTTGTCAAAGCCGCTGATGTGGCTCATTTAGGCACATGGTGGCCTTTGATGGTGGAACTTAACACACCAGGTTACAGCATTAAGGTGACAGGTCTGTCACTCCCAAGTCATCATCGTTCAGTGAACCGGGTTGTTGTTGTGAAGGAGCGTATTTGAACACGCATCACAATCTTTTCCTAAACTTCAGCAAGTGGAGTTTAGTATCTAAAACTAACCAGGGAGTGATTGCAGCACTGAAAAAGTTCAGTCTTCAGTGGGGTCTACCAGAGCAGTGTTGGTATACTGCAGTGTCAAACTGTCACTGCTTTTTCTCTATGGCTTCAGCTCATTCTTAATCATTAAAGACTTAAAAATAGCATGAATAATCTTAATTACTACTGATGACAATTAGAATCTGAAAAAGCTTTTTCTGACACCGCACTGATTACCAGCTGTGCAAACTGGCCCCATAGTGGATTGTAGATATATCGCAATACATGCTTTAAAAAAGCATTAGCGAGTTGCAGTGTTGCACATGCTGTGTAATTTATTTTAACTCAACTACATGTGCATTCACTAAAATGGATTTAAAATGTCATCCACTGCTCAACATAGGCTTAGACTTACTTTGTGTAGTTTTGTGCACTAAAAAATTAAAGTGATCAGCTCTCTGTTTATCATTTTTTTTAACAGCGCCCATATTTCTCACCTGCTTCCGAAGTTTCCCATTGCATTTCAAAATGTTTTAAGGAAAGGCCTAAAAAGAAACAATCATAAACTATATGACGTGATAATTTATGGCATATTATATTTGAGTTTTCAAAAAGAAAGTGAAAAATAGTTTATAAACTGATATAAGAGTGAGGATGACGATGATTGTTTTGGTTTTTTTAACGTGGCTATTTCTTTATTTCTCTTACTGTTGGCACTGAAATGCAGGCTTTTCTTTGAAAAATCATCGTCATTAAGAGAGAAAAAGCAGCTCATTAAAAAACAAACAAAAAACAAACAAACAACAAAATCAAAGCTTCAGAAACTTTGTGGGAAAAGAAATGAAGAATATAAAAGGATGAAAACAAATAAAGCTCAGATTTTCACCTATTTATTGCACCAAAAGAAAGAAAGAAATCAAATAAAGCTTTGACCCAACTTCAATCTCCACACATTTGAGCAAAAGCAGACAAAAAGCGAAAAGTTTGGCTCGGCTCGGGAACGAGAGCCAATTATGTGGTGAAGCAACGGCATTAGAGCCTCTGTGACTTTGAATAAGAAACGACAGATTACACAACATAAACTTTCTGTATTTCTATAGTCTCACTTTTATTTATCCAAGCAATCAACTGACATTGATGGAGGAGTGAAATTATGTCGCAGCTGGTTCCTCTACTTGAAATGCCAACATCATTGCAATTCACGGCACACACACACACACACACATACATTGGAGCACGCACATCCATACAAACTCTCATCCCTCCAGCGGAGGCCATGAAAGAGCGAGAAGTAAATGACAGTGCCCCGTGTGCACATCAGTTTAACTCAACAAGAAGTCAGGGCAGAAAATCATTTGAAGAAGTCCCGCAGTCCCTTCAGATGGAGGCTGCCAGCTTCTCAGTGATCTGCTATCATGTTGCCTGTCTCTTTACTGTCAGCACTAATAGCTCTTAGACACTGGACCGGGACATGGGTGGCTACTGCAGGCCAAGGGTGGCACACACTCAATCAATAATGTAGCCAGCAGCTTCCCGGCCTTTTGTGTGCATATTTTCAGCCCTGAATTAAGCATTCATATGGGCTGCACATAAGAGGATTTGTTCGTGCCAGTGTGCGTCTTTGTGTTGCCGCTAACATGGGTATGCAAGTGTGTGTGTGTCTGCAAAGTTGCTTTGTGTGCTGACGTGCAGCCCTCTGCACCTGCTGTGGAGATAGGGCTTCGGCCAATCGCAACAAAGATTGGAGGGAAGTTTGAGTGACACAACTGTGCTGTGGCTGGCTGAGATACGATTCATTCTGTTATCTCTCTCTCTCTCACGCACACACACAAAGAGTCATGATGGCTTAACAGAATTAGATGTTTAATAATGCCAGTTATTCTCTTCCACTGATTCTCCTCTTTCCCCTTCTTTCCTTCCTCTCATCTCACCCATCTTTTCAGTTCTTTCCTTCTTCAGATCTTCTTTTCTCATCTCTCCTCACTTCTTCTACTCCATCTCCTTCATTACCTCCTTTTCTTCCCTATATTTTTCTATACTTCTCTGCTCTTTTCACCTGTTCTCTCTTCCCTTCTTTCATTTTTCTTCGCCCCACTTTCCTTTCATTGCTTGCTCCTTCCGTCTCCCGCATTTCTTTCCTTCTCCCCATCTGCTCTCTTTCCTTCACGCCCGTCTTTTAAACTCTTGTGTCTTCCTTTCTTAAGTCCTCGATCCTCCGACTCAATTTTCCTCTATCTCATTTCCATCTGTTCATTACTCTTCTGTCTTTCCTCTGCTGTCCTCCTCCTCCTCTCCTTTTTCCCCTTTCAGTTGTTCCAGATCCTCTCCTTTTCTCTTCTCCTTTGTCTCTCCTTCTCTCACCCTTTCATCTACTTTCCCCCTCTTTGCACCTCTCCTTCCCCTCCTTCCTTACTTTGTTGGACATCCACGGGCGAGGACCAACCGGACCAACACAAAAACACTAATTAGTCTTGGCACGGCAACAGCAAATCCCTCTCCACTGATGCTCCCGCCCCTTAACAAACAGATGTAGGCTGCTCACACGTTTGGACTCACACATTTGGACACATTAATGAGACTCACACATTTGGACACACGCACACACATTTGTGCAATAACACACAGGGTCCCAGTGCCTGGTTTCCCAAAGCGCAGCATGCAGCCGCTGCAGCTGTGACGGCTGTTGTTCGGCGCTTTTGTGAAGGGGTTTTTGTTTGGCAACATCAGTGTGGCTGACGTAAATGTGATGAGTATTTAAATGTAGCAGCGTTATTATCAAGTTGAATATCCTAATTTGGCTGATTGAAATGTTTCAGTTTTGCCTCTTGCCATGCCCCACCAATCACAGCTCTGTGCTTGTCTGATTTACTCTGGAATATCAGCAAAACAATGGATACGACTATCATTCCCGAGACATCGTTGCAATGTTAGTCAAGATATTCCACTTTCTGGGTTCTGCTTTTCAAAAGGGACGCTGGTGACATCATCGCCAGGTGTTCCGGATTTCTTTCAGCTGAGAAAAGCCAGGAGGGATATTAGGTTTTCAAAAAACGTTTTTTTTTTTGTTTGTTTTTTTTTTTTTGGATAAGTTTACAGAATATGGAATACAGTGATTTAAATATATGGTAAAAAACAACAACATGTCAATTAAGAAATACACAGATATTTTATTTACTTGAAATTAATCTTATTATTATGTAATACTGTTACATTGTCACTTTGTGGTTAGTTAAATCTTGTATGTATGAGGGGAGGTGCATATACGCTGTTGTTTGTTCGATTCCTAATTTTACTTGTTTATAATCAGACAGAAGTAAAATAAATGAAAATAAATGAAATGGCATTTCACAGGAAACAGGATTTCGTGGAGTTACAGCATGAAAAAATACTTCCATCAGGTAAAGGTTTGATTTTTTTGAGGGGTTTGAGATACAGATATTAGTGTAAAACGTTAACATAAGAAGGTAACATCATCTAGCTCCTGAAAATTTGCCTCTTTAGCATGCGGCTGAAGTAAAAGTGACCTGGTGGATGTAAGGAGGTTAGAAAGGTGCACCACCCGGTGCCAGTGTAGCTCACAGGGTGAGCAGGTGACCATATGCCACAAGGCTGCAAAGGGCCAGCCCGGGCTCCAGTCTGACCTGAGGCCCTTTGCTGCATGTCTTCCCCTCCTCCATTTCCACCATCTAATAAAGACAAAAATAATACTAAAGAGGAAAGTAGTGCCATTAATTCAGCATGTGTTTAAGGTTGTTTTATTTCAGTTTGGCCATATTATTGATATATTAAAAAAAAAAAAAAAAGAGTGGTTGAAAAGCTCATGCAGATGTTTTAGGGATTAAAAAAAATTCCATCCCAAATGAAAGACAGACAGCAGCATGGAAAGGCAGCAAGTTCAAGGTAATTCCAGAAAAAAGTGATGTGCTCCTAAAAGTTCTGTTTATTACTCTAAACCACCACAGACATTAAAACCAAACCAAAACGATGGTCATATTTTGTTTTTTTCCCCTTCCAAAACAAAGTGCAAAGTCCAAGTTTCATAGCCAGCTGATATCTCATCCTTTCAGCAGTTTGCCTTGTGTGTACAATCTTCCTGGAGATGAAAAAGAAATGTTTTTCAGCTGCACAGATACAGATCCCCGGTGGATCGGCTGTGTGTGCGTTAAAGCCATATTTGTGAGTGAGTGAGTGGATGTGCGCTCGCACCGGGCAGCTTTCCCACCCCCAGGCAGCGAGTGTGGGTGTTTTTCTGGAGCCTCTGTGTCATTTGCCTCCAAACAGTAACAATGTTGTTGATCAGCAGTTGTTTACAAACCGCCAGGAGGATGGAACTAATTTGTTCACTGTGTATTCCCCCGTCTCTCCCACTCTGGAGACCATTTCAATTTGAGCTCCTTATATGTTCTCGATAGCGGACTGCCACAAGTTGATTCTGACAGCAATTATGAATATTGTGTTCCACTCAAGTGGTCGTGAGCGGGAGAGTAATGAAGTTCTCACCAAATCATCTGTTCCCCAAATCACTTAACTGCATCTTCATTAAGAACACTGCAGCGTAGAAGAAATCATCAGATCATCAGATTAACAACGTAGCAGCTCAACGTCACGCGGTACGAGCCAAAGAACTGTAGTGTTGCCTAGCTGTCTTTCCATCTTTCCGTACATACATACATAGATAGTCTCAGACTTTCAGCCTTTAAACTTGATCAGGGCTGTCAGCAAACACGTGAAACAAAATGAGACACATCGTTGTGAAATTTTATAATTGGTTGTCGGAGGGGGGGGGCCATCCTAGCAGCAGCCTTTGGACTCCTGAGGGGCACAGAATGCAAAGCTGGCTTTTCACCAGAAAACTTGTTAGACGCTGCACTGCTGGGGTTTAACAAGGCACTATGCATACTGTGTGTGTCTGTCAAGGCTAGACTAGAGAGAGAGAGGGAGTTGCAGTATTAGTGAACCTAAGCAGACAGATATCGGTTTTGCTAAACAGTGTTAGGTTTTTTTTTTATCTGTGTGATTTTTTTTCTTGTTTGTTTCATACGTGTGCACAGATGTAACGAGTCTGTGTGAAAACTTGCCTGAGGGAAGGTGGGAGTCATACCGTATTTGAAAGGTCGGATTCTGTGTGGGGCATTTTGGACAAATAATCAAACTTTATTATTTTCCTGTTTTTTGATTATCACGAAAAGAACAAGACAGCAACTGAAGATTCCCAACAACAACACACACATTAACAGAGGGATGCTCGGGATATAAGAATGAGTGGAGTGTGTATAATGTGAAGAGAACTGCTGTGTAAGTAGTTTTAACCACATTCCCTCAGTGATCGAATAAATAAATGCATCAAACTTGGTTTTGATGGTTTATCCATGTGTGAAAATTTAAAGTGGTACTTTGAGCTCCTTCACCTCAGCTGACACGTCGGGTCTTTTTCATATCAAAACTCAAATCAACACTTAACATAAATGTTAAGAGAACGTCAACAGCTGTGAGTGTTTCCACAGCACATCAGCACATCAGCACATCCTCCAAACACAAACACATTGTTTCAGGACACTGTGAGCCAATAATATGGAAGCACGCGAGCATTAGCAAAGTTACATGTAAGAAGTCTGACACTGCTTCAGTTTGTTGCATTTTTAAAAAATTATTTTTATTCTCTTTCCTTTTAATTCCAGCACTTTTTCTTGTAGCCACGTTTAATTTGCACTGCCTTTCATTTCACAAAAAAGCCGTCTGTTGTCCTTGTAAAGTGTTTTGTGACTCCTGTGTGAAAAGCCCTTTTTAATTTTTTTTCTTTTTGCATTTTCCTGAAAAACAACCAAAAAAACTTTTGTAGTTTTCTGATTTGCTTTTAAATCAGTGAATTGACTTAATTGACAGACATTTTTTAAGATATTCACCAGAGACCAAGTGATTTGTGCAAATTCCTGCAAATTGCTTCTTTTGCTCAGTTTCCAATTATACCGTTCAAAAGTCAAAGTAAAATTTTACTGTAAGTTGTGTGAACAATATATATATATATATATATATATATATATATATATATATATATATATATATATATATATATTGATCTCGATGGAAAAAACATTTTTCACCAATAATTGCATGCTGAAATTATGCCGGCTTTTTATTTGATAGATAAAAATGGTTTGAATTATTATATAATATGATATTTGATATACACAATTATACAACAATTATTCACATGCTGAATGACAGGTAAAAAAAACCTTTGGACCTGTGTGTGTGTGTGTGTGTGTGTGTGTGTGTGTGTGTGTGTGTGTGTGTGTGTGTGTGTGTGTGTGTGTGTGTGTGTATGAGCATCATGTTGTATTTCTGAGGTGGAAAATAAAAGCTGTGAGGAAGAATGACAGCAGAGAGGAAGGAGGTACTCACAGACAGAAGCAAGGACAAAGCTCCTCACCTGCTCTGCGTGTGTGTTTGATGAAATAATAAATATATAAAAGAAGAATATTAAATCCTCCTCGTCGCCCGCTGCTGTCATCCTCTGATATTTCTCTACGGTGCCACACTGACAGATAACGATCACATTACTTCTCCCATTCGACTTTGTTTCATAATCTCTGTGACTCAAACAAACTGTATGTTTGATTATTTTATTTCGCCCCCTTTTATTCTGCTTACCTTTCCCTTTATTCTTTTCTTTCTCTGGTCGAACCTCTGCTTAAGCCCTCACCAGCTAGCCCTCCACCCTCACAGGGAGAACAGTTTGCTGACACAAGAGTCAAAAAAGGCCCTGAACAATCCTACAATCCCTCAGCGAAAGGAGGAGCCAATAATTGTTGTCTGCTTAAGAGGGAGAGGTGAGGAATTTCAAGAGCTGCCAGGGTGGCACACTGTCAAACACACACACACACACACACACACACACACACACACACACACACACACACACACACACACACACACACACAGTTTAATCACATACATCATTTGAAGGCTAAAGCGGGAGAACTGAGTCAGGACGTGCTTTTCTTTTTCAGATCAACACATTTTCCTGATCATCATCACTCACGACTAAGATGCGTCACATTACTAGAAATGTTGGTGGTTTTCAAACAATCTCAGTTTCAGCACGAATGCCTGCATGTTTTTGTGATTAATGTATTTACATAATTCTTTTGATAACATTTTTAATATCTCTTGATATTAATTAATCTCCAGCTCACCACGGAGGTAAAAAGCAGTGTAAGATAATCCTGTCAGATTTAAATGTTATCAGACACTAGAAATAACCCTTCTTTTGCTCTGCTGGCTCTGAGTGACATTGCAATTTCCTAAATCTGATTATTCTTCTGGTCATGATTTTATCTTTACAAAGAGATCAATTTAAGCCGAGTATGGGGGACAAAAAATCATTTAAAGGAACAGTTCACCACAAAAGTACAGTTTAGGTGATATCAGCTTTAGAGACTTTGTCTTCAACGTAATTAAACAAAATTTCCTTTGATTTTCACAAAAGATCATAAAGAAATTCGACACAGCAGTAATGTATTTTCTTACAAAAGAAAGAAAGAAACACAAAGCTTGCTGTGGTTAGACGTAAACAGGAGAGAGCTGTTTTCTCTCTCCTGTTTACGTCTGTCACCCATGCTGCTAGCTAACAGGCCAACTTGGCTGAGGAGAGCTCCACTAATGTTTGCATCCTGCTACTACTGTGACCTTGTTGTCATGAGGAGCTTCACGAGCTCCTCTGCAGAGTGATACAGCTGGCAGCTGTCGTTCAGTAAAAAAATAAAAAGTAGAAAAGACACTTCCACAGTGCAGATCAGCAAAAGTGTGCAACTGACAGCAAACACAATCTAAACAACATTTGATGTTGCTGTGAACGCTCCCTTTAAAATTATAGACATACATTACCGTGGCGAAAAATTTAATTAAATAAAATCCATCAATATTTAAGTCTTTTTTATGTTATTTCTTTATCTTTCATTTTTCTAATATTTCCTTTCATACGGTGTCTGTATGCTACCATAAATAACAGGTTGCAAATCCACATTTCTGGATTTTAAATAATAATCATTTAATAATGACACACAATGATGAAATAAATCCATGAAGGGATTTATAAAGTGTAAAAAATTGAATTATTAATGTTGTTAAACTAAAGTGATCTACAGACAGACAGAAAGATCAATTGATGGATATTATAATTGCTTAGATTATCGAGTGTAATAAGTTGGACGAAGTTTACAAAGCAATATTTCAGGTGTGATTCTGTTTTTACTGTTTCCTCTCTGACAATGAAACTTTGTCTTTTTCACAAATGAAACTAACGTAGGTTATACACTGCTGAGTCTGTAAAGAAGAAAGTGTTTTATTTTTAGTGGCTTTAGCATTTTAAAAAAGAAAACAAATGTGGCTACAATTTGGAGGAAAATTCCGAAAATAATCTCTGTGCAGAGTTTGGTGGTATCGATGCTCCACTGGGGATTTGGAGGTGGGAAACGAAGGCTGGAGCAACATGAAAGATATTAGTTATAAAAACAGCAATTATTCAAATGTGTGTCAGTGAATTCTTAGAGAGCATGTCAGGAAGATCTTTAAAAACTTAATTTAATCTGGAATGACAAATAAAGAACATTATTGTTGTTGCACATTTTAATGATGTTTTGGGGATATGTGAGGAGGACAGATAAGGAAAAAGGCATCATCACAATATCACAAAAAAGTGTTAATGTATGGATATGCATCACATCAATGAAATGTAGAGTAAACCTGTCTTCTCTACACGTTTGACTTTACGTCGTTGCAGCTGGAACAATAAATCACCTGAAAGTATGAGAGGTACAGCGGAGTTCTCAGAGTAGGAGGACGCGTTGTGGTCCACTGACTGAGCAGAGCTAATACACATCTGTGAGTACGAACCCTCCCCTTTGCTCTATCTGTCTTGTTCTCCCACTTTCCCTTTGTATGTGTGTGTGTGTGTGTGTGTGTGTGTGTGTGTGTGTGTGTGTGTGTGTCAGGGTTGGATGGCCCGACTGAGCTGAGTAAATGTGACCAGACTAAGTGTGTGTGTCTCATATCAGTGTGTCCTTGATCGCTCTCACTATATGGGGCACTTTAGCCCATTCTTCACTGGCACCGGGAGGCATGCCTCTCCACACACACGCAGACACACACAGTATCCACCTGCACACATGCATGCATGTACAGCTACACCCACACACACTCAGTGTTTTGATGTAAACGCAAGTAGACGAGGGGTCCAGTCAACCGCTCCGCCTCCGTGTCTCTCCCCCTACCCTCCTCTCTTTTTCCCT
Organism: Rhamphochromis longiceps; assembly: GCF_057381845.1. Classification (NCBI taxonomy): domain Eukaryota; kingdom Metazoa; phylum Chordata; class Actinopteri; order Cichliformes; family Cichlidae; genus Rhamphochromis; species Rhamphochromis longiceps. The sequence continues at coordinate 6,815,825 of NC_140561.1, forward strand.
TCGTCTTTCATTGCCTCCCTCCCTGTGACATTTTTAACGGCATGTCACGCAACCCTGTGCTCATGCACACGCACACACCATGTCGTGCTCTCTGCCAAAGCTCTGCATCTTTGTCTGGGGACAGCCACTTAAGCACGCTCATATACGCACATATTCAAACACAGTCATGTCTGATTTTTTTTCCCTTCTGCACACACACACACACACACACACACACACACACACACACACACACACACACACACACACACACACACACACACACACACACACACACAAGCAACTTAAGCCATCTTCCTTTCACCATCTCGTGCCCTCCCTCCTCTCTGGGTCTCGTCTGGTCTCGTGTGTGCGTGACTGTGGCTGGCTGTGGTGAGGGCAAATTAGCACAGCGACCCAGTTTGGTACCAGAAGAGTCAAGACATCAGCGGAAGATATACTGAAAACTCTCCCTTTCCACTGCAAAAACTCACTTTGTGCTCTGACACAAAAAAATACAGGGTATAAAGGAGCACCTCCAGCTGAGGATTATCACAAAGTAAAAGAATTCTATTTTCTCTTCCTTTTCATGTTATTTCCTCCCTTTAAAAGATCCTATCTCCACAACCTCAGAAAAAGTACAGCAGTGTGTTACATTAAAAATGTGGATAAAATCTGTTCCATAAACAAAACATGAACTCACCGTGGGTTTTCCCTCCACCCCTTTCCTCTGCTTTCTTTACTGGGCTCTGTTTTGCATTTCTCTGCTGCTGCTAATTGCCTGCAACTAATTATAGAAGGTCTGTATGTGGCCCTCTGAACCGGACACACACTCACTCACACACACGTGCACACACACACACCGTTTCCTATGCTTTTAAACACATTTTGACAAGTAGCTCTCACTGTGTCGAAGTGAGAGGGGGTTTGCCGCTGGCCTCAGACACAACATAGATTTGTGGGTGTGTGGATGAGTAGATGATGGGAGGAGGAAGGCTAAAAGGAGGGGGATGCTAGCAAACCGGTGTTGCGTGTCTCGTTCGGCTCGTTTAGCTGACAAACTGCTTTTAGCGTTTAATTATCCAGCGCTGTATGATTAATAGATTTTAATTACTGTAACCCAATTGCCACCTGAAATATGTACAGGTCTCTGAATGAGGTCAGCCTATCAAATCCCTGGCAAGGGAAAATCAAAAAGGACAAAACAAACTGAGTGTGAGGGCAAACAATAGCAGATCAAAAATCTTTCCATCTTAAACCTCTCACTTGTTTTTTTTCATCAGTGAATGAAAGAAGAAAAGCGAGCTCGGGCAGACAGGCGGCTGTTTTCATCAGTATTTACCTCCTTGAGGAAAATGTTAGACCTTTGAAAGGCTTTTGACCAGACCTTGAACTTTTTCGTTTCATTTAAAATTTTCTTTACATGATCTGCAGCCGGAGCTTCAAAGAGACTTTTTGATTCGTTAGAAAGGTTAGAACCTTTCCACATTCGTGCGTTGCTTCTAAGGCTCTTTGCATTCTGCACACACGCTGCTGCTGATGCTCCGAGGAAATGTTCATATAGCTAATTTACTGTGGAACTGCAATGCGCACAATCATTTTCCTAATCAGAAGACTGAATAGCACTGATAATTTAAAAAGCGATCTGAAATCTATTAGTAGTTACTTTGTAACTGAAGCTGCCTTTTACACAATTACTTTGTCTCCATTGCCAACGTTGAGCCCAAACAGCACTTATGGAGTTTAGTGTTGACGACCTTGAAGTAGGGTTTGTCCCAGCTGACGGGAAACTAGTGACAATTCCAGTTAAATGAGGCAGTGCACGATGAGTTGTTGGTTTATCAGACATGGTGCTGTGAAAAGAACCAAGTGCCAGCTCCAGGTCTGACAAATGAACCTAAAAACTGCAGTGCTTCTGATGACTCCAAAAGAAAGTCCGTTCCCATAGATTCCCAAGTTACTTTTGATCATTACAAGCATATTTACACCCTATAGTTTCCACATTCATACAAACTGTAGATTAAAGTTTTCTAACAGCTCATCCATAAGGATTAAAGTTTTGAAATGAGCTCAGCATAAAAGGTGTCAGACTACCGTGAACATGCAATCAGAGCATGAAAGAAAGTAACAGTAGCGAGTAGAGTGAGATTTTACTCAATTCTTCATTGGCTCATGTATAGTAGATATATTGGATAATAGTTACATTGTATAGTTCTAAAGTTCATATCCCATAGTAACAATGGTTAATATGTAATAAACTGGCAGGTTACTACATTTCAGTTAACTATCATTTACTGTACACAATCACTAGAAAAATTCTTAATGGTAACCATTAACATTTGTGCTTGCTCTAGTGTTTATGAAACATGTAAATAGTTAATAAACTGGAATGAATTTGATAAAATTGTAAAGGATACATATAATACCTTTAATATATGTACAACAATTAAAGAGCACATTCTAAGTAGGCAGGTAGGGTGGAGTGTAGTCGTGGTGGTCTGGGTAGCTCACTGGCATTTTTCTTTCACTTCAACTTTAAGCTGATGAAGTTTAGTTCAAATTACATTCTTTGATAATGAAACCTTGAATAGAAATTGAATAAAAAGTAATGCACTCATGTCCTGTATGCTAATTAATCTTTAGTTTAACAACAAAACTTGAAGCAAAGTCGTTTTCCATTAAAATCACATACCACAAATTCAGACATACAGATTAAATTGGTCAGTTGTGACACCGTGCAATAGGGTGTAACATTTAAGATAACTTTAAAGAAAAAATGTGATGCGTGTTCATAACATGCAATGTGTTTGCCTTTGCACTATCAGAGCATCGATTATTACTCAAGACCAGTGTTGGTCAAGTTACTTGAAAAAAGTAATCAGTAACTAATTACTGATTACTTCCCCAAACAAGTAATCCCATTACTTTACCGATTACTCATTTTCAAAAGTAATTAATTACTTAGTTACTTAGTTACTTTTTAAAAACACGATTTACAACCTGAAGAGGTGATAAAGCGATAGAGCTTTCAGCCCAATTCTACCTTTTCTGCATAATCCATCATACAAAATGTAATCAAATGGAAAATTATCTTTTTTTTTTAACTTGTTTTATCAGTTTTAATCTTTTAACTTTATGCATCAAGCAAAAATTTAATTATATGCAACATTCTCTGACTTGAATAAATGAGTTTAACATTTAAACCTATTTTCTACACATTCCAGCACATAAAATAAAATATTTTTTGTGTTTACACTCAGTCTTTCAAATAGATGCAAGTAAAACACAGCAGAACATAAATAAAGTTCTGTTGCTCTATTTTCACCTGTAAAGCAGGACTGGGGGTAGGCGGAGGTTTACCCTGGTGCAGGTGTGCCGCGGTCAGTTGAAGAATCCGTGAGTTTCTCTGTGAATTTCCCATTACGTCGTTGCGCACTCGGTGCTTGTTTAGAGGTTTTGTTCGCTGTAAAAAGAAGTTTTCTTCCCACGCACAACGGACACTAATGTTTTTGTCACTTTTTATGGAATCAAACTCAAAGTAAGGTCAGTACATCCACGCTTTAAACGCTGCACGCTCATACTCTCTCCCGCACTCGATATATGATGCACTGTTGATCTGCACACAGCTGTTGTCACTAACGGTGCACTCGCTTACGTCACTGTCGTGAGACATTCTCGCAAAAAAATCACGGGTTTAGTAACGCAGTAACGCAGCGTTCCTACGGGAAAGTAACGGTAATCTAATTACCGTTTTTGCAATAGTAATCCCTTACTTTACTCGTTACTTGAAAAAAGTAATCAGATTACAGTAACGCGTTACAAGTAATGCGTTACTGCCCATCTCTGCTCAAGACACCCAAACAGTAGATGTGAACCTGTTCTTCGCCTGTTGACATCACATGTGCAAGCACGAGAAATAAAAGTCGAATAAAAAGCAAAACACCCGGAAACCAGCAGCAAAGTAAAAACCACGAGCTAATGGCAAACTGCCATGTTTTATAACCCACTTCATCAGGTTTAAGTGCACAGCCCCTGCTGAGCAACAGTTCACCTCTCTCTGATTAACTTTGTTCACCTCCAGCTCTCTCTGGAGAGTTAACAGTGTGGGTCACCCTCATCTCGCCGTCCACCATCTCATCCTAACGCAACAATTCCCCTCGAATACTCTCTGTTTTTGCAGCATTTGAGCATTCTGTGGTCTGTTAAATGGATTTCCAGTTTTTGTTCAGGAACAATAGCAAAGGTTTTAAGTTGACAGTTTTTATATGGAAGTACAAAAAATATACTTCTTACCATAGGATACTATGACTGCACAGTTAAATAGATCTCTTTGTAAAGTAATTCCTTAATGGTTCCCACAGTTGGCACATGTCATGAAGGCTGACCTATAACTGAAACCTTGAATGCATGTTAACCTTTCCTAGGTCGCTGTTTAAGATTAGGGTTAGGTTCAAATCTCTCCCTTTATACCCAGAGAGAAACTGTGCAGCCAAAATTCATGTCAGAAATCATATTTCAACTCTAACATCTTCCAGGTTTGAAAACTTGCCGTTTATCACGAGGTAAAATGCAGCATAACAGAACCTTCCAGGTACAGTTATCGGTGTCTCATGAGGCAGGCTGTCTACTAATTGGAAAGTTGGTGGTTTGATCCCTGGGTTCCACATGTTGAAGTATCCTCAGGCCAAATACTGAACCCTAAGTTACCCCGGAGTGGGTTTACTGGAGTTCACTGGAGTGTGAGTCTGTGTGTACATGTATGAATGTGTGTGTGAATGGTTGAATGAGACTTGTGACTTGTGAAAGTGCTTTGAGTCCTCAGATAGAGTAAAGCAGTTCTACATAAGCAGCAATCCATTAACCATTTATCTAAGGTTAGGGTTGAGTTTTTAGCTTTTGCTAAATTGGCTAAGAGTTGGAAACTATCAGATCAATTTGGTGAATAGGCTTTTTTTTATTAAAGAAAATATAAACAGTGTCTGATGCCCTTCACTTAGAATGGTCATTTTCTTTGTTCCCTGATTTTCAAAACATGAAATAAGGAATAAAATATTTTAAAAATGACACACTATGATTGCTCAGAGCAGCAGCTTTGCCTCCACTGCAAAGCTCCAAATATAAATACTACCAAACCAAAAGTGCAAACACACCATGCACCGTAAAGACCTATCGTCAGTGGACTCATTGTAGACTTACCTATGCAGGAGTCCCTGTGCTCCTCAAATCCAGCCGAGCACACGCACCTCCCGATGGGCACCAGCCATTCCCCCTCTGCACTGCAGTACATTTTGGGTGTGTCCCTCTCCTCAGCGTGATCCACACACTGACCTCTGACCTCTACCAGAGATGATGAGTCAGCCCCCGTGACCACGTCAGTGAACACAGCCAGGTTACGGTTCACGCCCACACAGCGTTTGTAGTACACCCTCACCGAGGTGAGGGCAATGCAGGCGCCGATGTCCTGGAAGGCCAGGTAAAAGCCCCGCCTATTGAGAGGGCCCACACCGCGCACCTGTAAGAAGACAGGACAAGCAATTTTTCTTAAAAGGCAGGATGCTCTTAATTTTGCAGGAACTTTCCTGTGCACAATTTAAAGCCCAAAGTGTACATGAGCATGCATGTAGTAACTTTCTAGAGTTTAGAAAGTTGTTTTATTTATTTATTTATTTTTCATAAAACATAAACAGTGGTTGATACAGAGGTTTCTTAACAAAACAGGTGGAACAGTATGAATGCAGCTGTAATTTAATCTCTGGACCCGTGTTTGTTGTTTTGCTTTGGCAGCAGTCATTAATCAACTGCTGTGCTTCCGACCACAATGAGCAAACAGATGATTTTACATTTTTATATGCTTGTTTTTCATAAGATATCACATCACAGTTGACTATTGTTAACACCAAGGAGCTAATTTACAACATTATTTTAAAAGTTTGCAGCAAAAGCATCTAAAAATAGGCAAAAACCTTGTTCTTAATAGTAGACAGATAGAAGACTGGCCACCCCCTCAGTTTGTATACTCTGAAACAAGCTGGGGTGGCACCTTTCCCTTCAAAGCCACTTACACTTTTTTTTTTTTAGATTGGTTGCTTCTCACAAACATAAGGTTTGTACAACATGTGGCTCGTTAACAGTTTGCTCGTTAACGTGTTGACGCCATCTAGCCCCATGCACGGGGCAATCCGTGGTAGCTCGTTAACGGAGATTTGCCGTGTTGTGGCGTTAACATCATTTCAGATTAACGCTGACAGCACTAGTGGGAACAAATTGAACATGACTGCACATTTACGCCGACATCATCCTAGTGCAAAGACAAGTGGAAGCAGACAAAAACAACAAGCACGCATGCTACAAACTTTACCCGAGTCATTTAGACAGCCGTTAGCACATGATTCTCCTTATTGGTACCTGATATGTTTAATATGCTGCTAGAATATAGCCCAGAAGAAGCGTATAGTATAGCTTTTATTTTGGAAAGAGCCATTTCTCTGTAATAAACTCTCTTTTCCAAAGATGAGTGATTTCTCGATCAGAGAGATTTTTTATTACTTTGTTGTTTCAGCAACATTAAATTTAAAAACTGTACTTTTGAGTTAAAATATATATTTATAATTTTAATAAATGACAAATTAAAAAAGCATGTACATTTTTTTCATCGAAAAGATATCGAACCGAATATATATATATATATATATATATATATATATATATATATATATATATATATATATATATATATATATATATATATATATATATATATATATATATATATATATATATTAGGGGTGCAACGATATTCGTATCGATATTGAACCGTTCGATACAGTGCTTTCGGTTCGGTACGCATATGTATCGAACAATACAAAATTTGAAATTTATTTTATCAACTTTCCTTCTGACGATGCTGTCTGTGTTGAGCGCTCAGTGAATCTGCGTTCGACTACTCCGCCTAGGGTCGACAGTGCAGCCTAGGCGGAGTAGTCGAACGCAGATTCACTGAGCGCTCAACACAGACAGCATCGTCAGAAGGAAGAGCGCAGGGCAAGCTAGCGAGACAGAAGTTAAGCTCTCCTTACAACATGGACCTCCCGCACTCTCATTCAGATCTGGCGTTTGGAATTATTTTGGTTTTCATGTGACGTATGACCCTGAAGGTAAGCGAGTCATGGACTAAAGTAAAACAGTATGTTGGATGTGCCATGCAATGCTCAATTACATGGGTGGGAGCTAGTGTGTTAGCGCAGTTAGCTCGTTAACGTGTTGGCCGTCCAGCCCCATGCACGGGGCGATCGGCGGTAGCTCGTTAACGGAGATTTGCCGTGTTGTGGCGTTAAGGTCATTTCAACGAGATTAACCTGAAAGCACTAGTGGGAACACAACGAATATGACTGCACATTTACGCCGACATCATCCTAGTGCAAAGACAAGTGGAAGCAGAAAAAAAACAAGCAAGCATGCTACTAACTTTAGCCGAGTCATTTAGACAGCTGTTTAATATGCTGCTGAGAATATAGCCCAGAAGAAGCGGATAGTATAGCTTTTATTTTGGAAAGAGACATTTCTCTGTAATAAACTCTCTTTTCCAAAGATGAGTGATTCCTCAATCAGATACAGGGCTTGCAATATCGCTAGCCCAACGTCCCGGGGCTAGCGATTTTTTCAGTCGGGGTACCAAAATCTATCTCTGCCCTGCCCGTCGGGCTATTGTACGAAAAATATATGTCAATGCTTTTGCATTCTTTCGGAAATGTAGCTGGGTAATTATGTCATTGGCATCGGTGAGCCACTGTCAATATGTGACATATTGAAATCGCGTTTGAATTTGCGCTTGTTTTCTTGCTTTCACTTTGCAATCGAGCGAACTGTGTATAGAGAGCGACAGCACTGATCTGTGAGTGATGATAATTTGCGCACCAATTCCTCTGACATCGTCTTATTAATCGTTAGCTTACTATGCAAACATGACAAGTGAAATCTCCCGCAGCTTAAACATGTGAGAGGTTGATCGCGCAGAGAATCGCTGAGCTTATGTGAGTGAGTGTGTAAAAGCATTTCAGTTCTGTTGAGCCAAATAAGACAGGTCAGGGTGAAGAAGTGACAGCCAAAGAAAAGCTTACCACAAAACGGAAAAGTTATGACAAATCAGACTATAAGGCAAAAAGAAAGTGCAGCTTTATGGTTTCATGGACAAAAGAATTTCTGTGGCTGCAATATGACGAGCTAAATAACCAGGGCTGCACATAAGTGGTCCGCAGGTGCGCATTCGCTGTCAAAATAAAAAACACGCACAGGGGTTAGGGTTAAATTTAAAAACTGTACTTTTGAGTTAAAATATATATTTATAAGTTTAATAAATGACAAATTAAAAAGGCATGAACATTTTTTTGTATCGAAAAAATATTGAACCGTGACACCAAAGTATCGAACCGAACCGAACCGTGAATTTTGTGTATCGTTGCACCCCTAATAAATATATATATATATATATATATATATATATATATATATATATATATATATATATATATATATAGGGATGAGACAAGGAACATCCAAGAATACATTGGGAAGATGGCCCCAACTGACCGAGTGCTCAGTGAATACCTCAGGCAGCAGAAACCCAAGAAAGAGGAGGGAGACGAGGAACCATCATGGAAGGACAGGCCCCTGCACGGTATGTACCACCGGCAGATAGAGGAGGTGGCTGATATCCAGAAATCCTACCAGTGGCTGGACAAAGCTGGACTGAAAGACAGCACAGAGGCACTAATCATGGCAGCACAAGAACAAGCTCTGAGTACAAGATCCATAGAGGCTGGGGTCTATCACACCAGGCAAGACCCCAGGTGCAGGCTGTGTAAAGATGCCCCAGAGACAATCCAGCACATAACAGCAGGGTGCAAGATGCTAGCAGGCAAGGCATACATGGAACGCCATAACCAAGTGGCCGGCATAGTGTACAGGAACATCTGTGCCGAGTATAACCTAGAAGTCCCGAGGTCAAAATGGGAGATGCCCCCAAGGGTGGTGGAGAATGACCGAGCTAAGATCCTGTGGGACTTCCAGATACAGACGGACAAAATGGTGGTGGCTAACCAACCGGACATAGTGGTGGTAGACAAACAGAAGAAGACGGCCGTAGTGATCGATGTAGCGGTTCCGAATGACAGCAATATCAGGAAGAAGGAACACGAGAAGCTGGAGAAATACCAAGGGCTCAGAGAAGAGCTCGAGAGGATGTGGAGGGTGAAGGTAACGGTGGTCCCCGTGGTAATCGGAGCACTAGGTGCGGTGACTCCCAAGCTAGGCGAGTGGCTCCAGCAGATCCCGGGAACAACATCGGAGATCTCTGTCCAGAAGAGCGCAGTCCTGGGAACAGCTAAGATACTGCGCAGGACCCTCAAGCTCCCAGGCCTCTGGTAGAGGACCCGAGCTTGAAGGATAAACCGCCCGCAGGGGCGTGCTGGGTGTTTATATATATATATATATATGTATATATATCTTAATTAATGTTAATGTTGGTGGCATCAGTTAAACAATGGACCTTGAGCCAGCACAACCGAGCCAGCAGTGCACGGACAGGAATGCATTTCTTACTTGAAAATTCTGACACCACTTCATATTTCACTAGCTGGGCCCACGTCCTCATTTTAGGTTTAACAGCGTTTTAGTAGGTAAAAGTGAACGCTTTGACATGAATTGAGCTACGGTTTGGGGAAGGCCTCGAAGGGGACTGCCGATGGCTCCCGGGCCTGGCAGAGCCCCATGCATGAAATAGAAATGAAGAAGTTAAAGAATTGAGAACAAGGACGGAGGGAAGGTGGGGCATGTAAACGAGAATGAACAGCTTTCAGAACTGGGGGAACCTACATAGATGACAACTGGAAGGTGAGTATTTGGAGGCGTGGTCCTGCTCCTGGTCCTGCTCCTGAAATTCCGATAGATAATCTCCAATTAAAGAAGAAAGGGACGGGCGAAATCTGATTGTACAACCAAGCTGCTCTCAGAGTCAAAAGACTCCACCTCAAACCTAAAGAAACATCTGGAAGTAAGTTCTTGTTTAAAAAGTAACATTAGCCTACTGCAAGTACCTTGTTTTAGTTGTGGTAGCTATCTGGGTTATGTGCCACTTCAGTATCTCCGATGTATTATTGCTGTGTGATTTATTACTATTACTGAAGGGTACTCACCACCGAGCTAACACTGTTAGCTGACGTTAGCTGAGGTTAGTTTTGTAGTGGAATACTGCTGGAAATGGATAGAACATTGGTGTACTCGGACACTTATTCAAATTCTTATACTAATGCAAGAATGTAATCACATTGTTTATCATAGAGAAAGTGAGATTTTTTTATGTCCCAGCTATGCCACCTAATTGGCTGGCATGGTGTTAGCTTATAACCAGCTGTTGTTGTTTAGCTGGCTCACTGTCAGGTGTCCAGAGACAGGAGGTTTGCATGTCTAATAAACTGAAAGAGCTATTGATTATAAGCTATACTACATATGTGGCTGGTCTCTAGCTACAGACATAAAACACGGTGGATGGCGCCATGTTTGGCGATGGCGATGTCCATCTCAGCCACTGTATTCAATATGACGGGGAAACATGGCAGCCTCCACAAACCTGCACTCGCTCTTGATTATTTTTAATGGATTAATTCTACATTCATGAGAACGCATTAGCTCAATTTTCATTTTTTCTATTAAGCAACCTCAAAACTGACTTATTGTGCCTTTAAAAGGGACATGTCTAAATGCTGAAAAACCATCACTGCTGCACAACCAGTAGCTTTGTTTGCACACCTAATTGATGAATTAAATATGCATTTCACCATCAAACAAACTCATCAAGCTTATGATGCATCAACACTGTTTGCTAATTAGTCAGCTAATTATGAGTTTTGCTGCTCTTTCCAGGTTATCTTTCCAGGGCTGCTTCTGTAGCTTTCTTGTAAGAATTAAACATGTGCTGTGCAATCATGGATCAGCATTTGTCATGAGGCAAAAATTATAATTTTCCTGTGTGCTAATCCTCCCCACTTAAACATAGATGCACATTAAGTGATCAAGTGATCGTTTACTCCTCACCTTACACAAGTCTAGGATGGTTCATAGAGGGGATCGGGCGTTTGCGGTTGTGGCGCCGAAAATGTGGAATGATCTACCTCTCCACATTAGAAAGGTCCCAACTGTCACTCTTTTTAAATCCCATCTTAAAACATATTTTTTCACTTTGGCTTTAGATACTGCATGAGAGTTACTAATTATTTTTATCCTAATTTTCTTTGAATTTTCTTACCTGTTGTTGATGTTAATGTTATTATTTAATTATTACTTTGTACAGCACTTTGGTCAACTCTCTGTTGTTATTAAATGTGCTGTATAAATAAATAAAAAAATATATATATATATATAAAATTACTTCTTTGGATTCATTTGTGAAAGTCACAGATTCTCTACAATATATATCATTAAGTATAATTATTATAATGTAATTCATTTATTTTTAATGATCTAGTAACAATATTATTGGCCACAATAATATTTGTAAAAATAAAAATTAATATCTACATGAAAAAAGAAACTGAATTTAAATACTCTAATTAAATATTTCTTTTAATCTTTTTCCTGCTGCAAGGTGATATGGTGAGATGACCTGAAACAAGGCAAAAATTCAGCTTTAAATTTCTAAATCTAAGATATAAAAAGACTACAGTTCCTGTTGTGGAACTTCATACACACTCCACTGTTCTGAATCCTAACCTCAGTCATGAAAATGACATGTTTACACCCAGATAGAAAAAAACATTTGGGCCTGTTATAAGCTTCATATAAAAATTATAGCTAAAGCTCTTTCTGATAGCTAATTTTGAGGCTAAGTCACACCACACTACTGGCTCTCTCAGCTGTGTTAATGTGGTTGTTATATGGCCTTCTAAGATAAGATAAGATAAGATAAGATAAGATAGGACTTTATTAATCCCTCGGGTGGGTTCCTCTGGGAAATTCGACTTCCAAAAAAAGCACAGCAACGACCGAAGTTACAGTTACAGAATTGTTATATATATATACACACACACACACACACACACACACACACACACACACACACACACACACACACATATATAAATACAGAGACACATATAAATAAAATATACAAAGGGGATAAATAGAATAAATAGGAATAAAAAATAAAAATACAAGTGAATTGCACATTTCAAGTATTGAATCTATTGCACTGTTGACTATTTACAAAAAGTATTGCACAAGGTATTGTACAGTGAGGTGAAGAGGCACTACAGCTTAGTTGTTCCCCCCTGCTTTGTCCTCCTGTTTCCCCTCCCTCTCCCCTCCAGAGAGGAGTTAAACAGTCTATGAGACTGTTCTATGAGACTCAGAAAAGGCTTCAGTATTGCTGAGTAACATTCTGTTTGTATTAGTACAATTAGAACACTGTATTGCATTTATACAATGGTTTCATGAAGCTTGCTAACCCAGCTTGCTAGCGTTAGCTGATAACTAAGTAAATGTCCTAATACTGATTGTTCTGCTTCCAACAGAGTTAGGTATCAATAATAGTGTAGTACCACTATCCTATATCAAATTTGAAGCTGTTGTCAATATCACATCACATCTGAAAACACTGAGCCAAGTGCTGCTATTTGTTTTCTCTCACAGCTGTGCAGACGCAAGCTCAAAACAGTTTGAGTGACGTGACTGGAAGAGGCTCTGCTGTGGATGTGGATGCTTCCAACTTGTTTTGAACTTGTGTGGAGGTGTGCATGCTAACTTACAATCCAACGTGAGATTTTGCTTTGAAAGCCTGGACTGACATTCACCTGTAGTATTGCTGAGTTACTCGTACCTCTGTGTTGAGTTTGAGTCGTCTGACTCCCAGGTCCACCCCTGTGAAGCTCTCGTCAGCAGCGATGGTGTCAATCTTAATGAACTGGTTCTCCCGTATGGCTGAGCCCACCGCTCTGTCAGACTCGTAGTAGTACAGGTTGAAAGTTTCCTGCAGAACAAATATGGTGTCATAAGTACTGCACACTTGTTCATCATATTACAATATCAGAGGTATGTTGGAACCATATCTCCATGCTTTGCAAAAGCCAAAATACTGATGTAAGGTTCACATAGTCTGTCATTTTCCCTCCCAAAGGTGGCATTTGGAAACACTTTCTACAAATAATGTAGTCTTTTCAGTTCCTCTAAAATTTGTTATTTTCCCTCCCAATGCAAGATGCTATCACCACCACAGTAATTCAAAAATGTTGTTCTTATCTTGTTCTATTACCAGTCCAAAAGTCAAGTTAAGGACTCATGTACATAAACAAGTTTGTCAAGTCTTGCTAGCATTGGAGCACTTTTGTGTTGAGAACTTCTTGTTGATAAATAACTAAGATTTAATAAGTAAAATTTGACTATCAGTGTTTATTTTATTAGCATCATTTTGAGTAAACTTCACAATAGTCCCATTGTTACTTCTGGTTAGCTTCCTAGCTATGGCAAAGCTTTCATAAGTCTATATTTAGGTCATTCAATGAAGTAACAACACAGCCTCAGAGCTGCAGCTGGTTCTCATTTTCTCAGGTTTCGGATGGTCATAATTAGTGTTGTGATGAAAAATGCTTCAATTTTAGCACATAAGACAGACCACCAGATGGCAAATGTTTGATACCATTACTCTGAGTTGACATAATACTCAGAATAATGAGCATACTCAATACAGTGAACACAAGTTACTCTGTGTGCATTTTCTTTGCCAGCTTTAGTCAACAAATGTTGGACTTCACGCCCCCCCCCCTCCCTTCCAGTCTGTCTGTTACCTTGCAGGTGCCCAGTACTCCAGGCATGCTGTTACAGTCTCTCAGGGTGAACTTGACCTCGATGTAGATCCTCCTGGCTCCTTCCCGAGGGATCCAGCCTGTCACCAGCCAATTGTTCTGGCTCGGGCTCATCACGTTACAGACCTAATTCAGAGGAAGATCTGTTGTCATTTCACAGCTTCTATTTGGAACATGTACATAAAAGTCATTTGCCTTAACATTAGTTTAGAATAAAATAAATAAATAAATAAGAATATTTCCACATAAGAATTTTAAATGGGGAATAAAAAATGATTATTTTTATTGCTAGCTCTGGCAGGCAATTTTCTAATTTAATTTGTTAATGTTAATTAATATTTAAGAGCAAATAATTAGTATTTAAGTAAGCAGATTGTTGAAATTTTTCATTTTAATAAGTAAACTCTAAAGTAAAGTGTTTATAAACTACACAAATGTCGCACATATATTTGCATTTCGTTATTCTTTTCTCAATTTGAATTAATTTCATTAGCTGGGACCACGTCCGTCCGGCCCCATTACACCATTCAGGTAAGACTTTCAGAAAAAAACTGTGATGTGAGTTGAACGATGGAGAAAAACAAACAAAAAAACAAAAAATAGTCCCTATATTATTTAAAATATTATTTAACAACATCTAGAAGTCCAGGACTGGTCACTTAACACCAGACCTTTTGATGTAAAACATCTCGGCATCTACAGTTACAGCTGCAACAGTTTGGCTCAAAGTGGCTGTTCCTGCAGTCATGATGGGATTGCTCAGATTTAGCCAGTATATAGAAGTCAACTCAGAAAAAAATAATTCTATCAATATCTTTGTCGAATAAATGATTGTATAAGCTGATTTCTCTTATTGTTCGAGTATAATAGCTTTATCTATGGGAACTGTTTTATAAACAATAAAGTGTCCAACTATGTCAGGACATGGAATATCAGCCCTACTGATATACTTTCCTAGGATTTCATTGGATGTTTTTGTGAGTTAAAGACGATGAATGAAGACAAATACATGTCAAAGTTCCATCTGTCAAAATCATTCAGGTGCAGACTGAAAACTTACAGATAAGTTAAAATTTTTCAACTTTGGTACATAATGAGGAATTGTAATTTTTGCAGTATTAGTAGTGCACCATCTATATAACCTAATAAAATAAAGAACTGATTTATGATTAATTAATTCACAGTTTGTGTTTTAAAATCAAACTTAATTTAGATGGAAAAATCCCAGTTTCCCCAGGATCAAGGTAAAGGTCTTATAACAGTTAATCCTAACACACTCAGCCCCACAGTACAATACGAACATTACACACCTGGTATGTGTGGATAGGACTGAAGTACTCGTCCATCTCATTAATGGCATCCCACTGTGGAAAGAGAGAGCACGACAGAGAAGCAAACATTCTCAGGTTAGTCAGACGTTCCTGCATTTCTCAGATTCATAGTTTCTATTTCCTATATGATCATGCATTCTTTTGTGATCATTAGTTTTGACATCAAATAAAACATGAGGCGAGTGCCGTCACAGAGGCGGCAGTCAAGCAGCAGATGCGTCATGTGCTGTATATGAATCTCAGAGAATGTGAAGAGCAAGGTCTCAGTTTCCAGATGATTGGTGGTGATTTCAAACCTCATTATCTTGTGCGTGTGTTGGAGTGACAAATGTCACTTTATGGAATTCCGATGGGGAGCATTTCCTTTAATGTAATCCGCCTCATGTACATGCATGTGATCTGATTTACACTGTTTACTGAATACCGTTGGTGGGTAATTATAGCATTACAGGAGGAATAGTAAGTGCAATGCTTTGGTATTTCCAAAAGTGCTTATGTGTGTTACACTTCCTTGCATCTACATTCAGCCTTAGATAGAAAGTCAATCACAGGAAGCCCCTTTCACTCCTTTCCTGTATGGAGGAGGCAGATATACAGTACCTGTCAGCTGAACTCCTAAATTCGTCTATCTACAGATACCCAGAAAATGTTCAGTTTTTATGAAGTACAATAAACAAGAATATTAAGTTCAAAATCATGTATTTAAATGCACCATTGGGCACTGTTCTGCATCTTTCCAAGAAGAGGCCTCTGCCTTACTAAACATACCGCTCAGACTATTTTTGTATTCACAAGCACAACAAATGTAAACGAGGCATTTTAATTAGCATCCATTTGCATTTCATTTCACATGCAGATATGCCTGAAACTGTATAGCTGGTTGACACATAACTGTCAAATCCCACATTTTTAGTCAAATTAGTCAATGTGAGGGTCTAGAATCAGATTTCAGTGTAGGGTGAAAGTCCAATTCACCTGACTTTATGATAATGATGAGTGTACAGGTAAAATACACTTTACAATACTTCATAAGCAGCTAAAGAGAACAGAGACACCCAAAGCACATATATAAGGCATTGGTACACTTTTATTTACAAAGCTATGCTTGGATTGCTGCCTCCTTATATTTGTACTTTGCTCACAAGGACAAATAGTGGTTCTTACTCCTTGCGTTCAAATGATCAGCTGCTGCTGTCTGTTCCCCTTGCCCGCACAGAGCTGGGTAAGAAAGCCTTTGTCCACTCTGCGCCTTTTTCGTGGAATCTGTTACAGAAAGACTGGAAACTGACTGAACTGTTGTCTTTAAATGTTTTTAAAACTAAACTCAAAGGCCTACAGACTGCCTCAATAATGTGTAATTGTTTTGTGTAATTTTAACTTTGTTTGTTCGTATGTATTTGTTTTGAAATGTGCTGCCTCTTGGCCAGGACTCCCTTGAAAAAGAGGTTTTTGATCTCAACGGGACATTCCTGGTTAAATAAAGGCAGTGTTGGGAAGGTTACTTTTAAAATGTATTCCATTACAGAATACAGAATACATGCCCCAAAATGTATCCTGTAACGTATTCCGTTACGTTACTCAATGACAGTAACGTATTCTGAATACTTTGGATTACTTAATATATTATCATGCTTTTTACAACAACGTGAATGTACTATTGTTGTGTGATTTATTACTATTACTGAAGGTCCGCGACTCCGAACTGTAGTAAAGGGACCTCTGACTAATACGGCGGGGTCCCTGTCGGCTCGTAGCCGAAAAATAGCTTTACTTTGTTGTCTGGGTCAACTTTTATTGCGAGAGACAGAGAGAGGCGTTGAAAGGCTGCTCCAACGGAACTTATTGTTTCGGAGGAAAACACGAACACGGTGTACAGTCGAGTCTTAATAGCTTACTTACAACTGGGCTCGTCAGGCACTCTTCTTGGCTGCAGTGGTTATTATTATATTTACATGCTTCCAGCTCCCGTTTTTGCTCGATGACAACTCGTAGTTTTCCACTCCCCTTTTTCTCCCTCCTCGCGCTCACAGACCCATAACGTGTATGGCAGTCCATTCTCCCTGCAGCACGGACTACACTGCCCATGATGCTACATTCTTTAGAGCTATGCTTGTATGGAGTTAAATCAGGGCCATAATGTTTGTGTAGTTAAAAGAAAAATTTGAAATCGAAAACATGTAAACTGAAAGCAAAAGTCACATTTTTAGAGTGAACTTTGAAAAAGAAAGAGTTGTATTTAAAATAAAATCAAACGTTTTGAATATTTGTATTAACTGAAAACCCAATGGTTCTTTTATCTATAATTTCTCTGAGTAAACTTTATTTAAAAATTTTCAGTAATCTTTTTTTCATTATTATTATTTTTAAAAAATCTATTCAGTCTCAGATTACATTTTTTCAGATTCAGATCTTTTAAATTAATGTACAAAAAAAAAATTCTTTGGGTTCGGATTTTACTCTCAGCTTCAATTTTTTTTTTTTCACTTTCAGATCTCTATTTTTCAGTTACAGACTTTTGGCCCTGTTTTGGCCTGGTGGGCGTGGCTACACAGAGAGGGGCGGGGAATCATGAGTGACAGCAGACCGCTACAGGCTCAAGATGGTCCATTTTTCATGTTGCCTTCAGGAAACCTGGGAATGAACATAATTTATCAAACACCTCCTGCACTGTATTATTTGATAATGTTTAGAAAACATGTCATGCATAACTGCTAAAAGTCAGTTACTAAAGCTCTTTCAAGCAGTAATGTGTACAAATTACAAATTACAAATAAAAAAACAGAATAGCCGAAAAATTAACCGTAACAATAGCCACTTCTTAAATTCGTAGTATTCACAGACTGCAGTGTAATTGTTCCAAACTTAAACACTCACCTGATTGTTCGCACCAGCAGTGTTGTTGGAAGACGACGCCATCGTTCACTGAGGGACAAGTTAACAGCAGCCCCCACCCGATACAATGCGCGCTACTTTGAGAGCATGGGAAATGACCACTTCTCACGTAGTGGCTGGGAAAACGTCTCATAATTGATCAGTTACGGCGTAATTTGTACACATTACTGCTTGAAAGAGCTTTAGTAACTGACTTTTAGCAGTTATGCATGACATGTTTTCTAAACATTATCAAATAATACAGTGCAGGAGGTGTTTGATAAATTATGTTCATTCCCAGGTTTCCTGAAGGCAACATGAAAAATGGACCATCTTGAGCCTGTAGCGGTCTGCTGTCACTCATGATTCCCCGCCCCTCTCTGTGTAGCCACGCCCACCAGGCCAAAACAGGGCCAAAAGTCTGTAACTGAAAAGTAGAGATCTGAAAGTGAAAAAAAAAAATTGAAGCTGAGAGAAAAATCCGAACCTGAAGAATTTTTTTTGTACATTAATTTAAAAGATCTGAATCTGAAAAATGTAATCTGAGACTGAATAGATTTTTTTTAAAAATAATAATAATGAAAAAAAGAATAATGAAAATTTTTAAATAAAGTTTACTCAGAGAAATTATAGATAAAAGAACCATTGGGTTTTCAGTTAATACAAATATTCAAAACGTTTGATTTTATTTTAAATCCAACTCTTTCTTTTTCAAAGTTCACTCTAAAAATGTGACTTTTGCTTTCAGTTTACATATTTTCGATTCCAAATTTTTCTTTTAACTACACAAACATTATGGCCCTGATTTAACTCCATATGCTTGTAGCATTCTGCCTGTTAGCTTAGCACAACAACAACGAAATGGCGCTCTCTCACCCAGGAAACACACAGTCGCAGAGAGAGAGAGAGCGTCGCCCTGTAACCATGGCAACCATAACGCTGCCGCCTGGAACAACAGAACGTAGCTGTCAAACAAACCCAAACAGTCCTGACCTGCGACAATATGAAACAGGGAAGTACCGCAGTGCAATCCATTTATTTCAACAAAGTAACTGTATTCTGAATACCACCTTTTTAAACGGTAACTGTAACAGAATACAGTTACTCATATTTTGTATTTTAAATACGTAACGGCGGTACATGTATTCCGTTACTCCCCAACACTGAATAAAGGTTAAATAAAAATTAAATAAAAAATATAGTCACCTCTGGACATCCATCCTGTAGCTAGCGACAAGTTCATAGTTAGGGTTAGATTTACATTTACCCCCAATATGGAGTTTTTAAATTTTGGCTTACCAAAAGGGAACTCTTATAAAAAGTAGGACTGTAAGACCAATTTAACATTTAGTTACATTTTAAAATTTTACAGGTGGCTGTAGCTCAGGAGGTAGCGCAGGTCATCTACTGATTGGAAGGTTGCTGGATCGATCCCTAGCTCCTCCAGTCTGCATGCCAAGTATCCTTAGGCAAGGTACTAACCCCAAATAAGAGTCTAAATGTGTATGAATGAATTAGGAAGCACTAAGAAGCTTAAAAGACAGTGCTTGTGTGATTGGATATATGTGGCATGTTGTATAGTGTACTCCAGGCGAGTAGAAGAGAGCTATACATGGATCAGCCTGTTCACCATTTAGTCTCTGTATTTTACCATGTATCTAAAATGATAAGATAAGATAAGATAAGATAACCTTTATTAGTCCCACACGTGGGAAATTTGTTTTGTCACAGCAGGAAGTGGACAGTGCAAAAGTTATGATGCAAAAATTAGAATACAATAAGAATAAATACAGTACACAGCTGTACAGAATAGAATAAAATAATATACTATATACAGTAGAATAAAATAGAATAAAAATATACAATAAGATAAAAATAGAATACGAATGCTATATACAACTGAGTAAAAATACAACGATGCCAGAAAAGATTATTGCACTTAGTGTTATTGCACATGTGTGGATGTGTGTGTTTGTTCAGTTAAAGTCTTTGTTGTGGAGTCTGACAGCAGTGGGGAGGAAAGACCTGCGAAATCTCTCCGTCCCACACCGTGGGTGCCGCAGTCTCCCACTGAAGGAGCTGCTCAGTGCTGTCACAGTCTGCTGCATGGGGTGGGAGACGTTGTCCAACAGGGATGACAGCTTAGCCGCCGTTCTCCTGTCACTCACCACCTCCACTGGGTCCAGAGGGCATCCTAGAACAGAACTGGCCCTTCGGATCACCCTGTTCAGTCTCTTCCTGTCCCCAGCAGAGATGCTGCCGCCCCAGCAGACCACACCATAAAAGATAGCAGAAGCCACCACAGAGTCATAGAATTTCTTCAGGAGTGGGCCCTCCACCCCAAACGACCTGAGTCTCCGCAGCAGGTACAGCCTGCTCTGCCCTTTCCTGTAGAGGGCGTCTGAGTTATGAGTCCAGTCCAGTCTGTTGTTCAGATGAACATCAAGGTACCTGTAGCTGTCCACAGCCTCAATGTCCATACCTTGGATGTTCAGTGGTTGCAGTGGAGAATGCTTGTGCCTGCGGAAGTCTACCACCAGTTCCTTGGTTTTACTGGCATTGATCTGGAGGTAGTTCAGCTGGCACCAGTCCACAAAGTCTTGAGTCAGTCCTCTGTACTCCTTGTCGTCCCCATCAGTGATGAGGCCGACTATTGCAGAGTCATCAGAGAACTTCTGCAGGAAGCACTGGGTGGAATTGTGGGAGAAGTCTGCAGTGTAGATGGTGAAGAGGAACGGAGCCAGAACCGTTCCCTGTGGGGCCCCCGTACTGCAGACGACCCTGTCCGACACACAGCCCTGAGTCCTCACATACTGTGGTCGGTCGGTGAGGTAGTCCAGGATCCAGGTAGTGAGGTGATGGTCCACTCCAGAGTTCTCCAGCTTGTCCTTCAGAACCGAGGGAAGAATGGTGTTGAAGGCACTGGAGAAATCAAAGAACATGATTCTCACAGTGCTTCCAGCGGTCTCCAGGTGAGCGAGGGAACGATGTAGGAGGTGAATGACGGCATCATCCGCTCCAATGCCAGGCTGGTAGGCAAACTGAAGTGGGTCCAGTGATGAGCTTGTTAGGCGCCGAAGCTGAGCCAGGACCAACCGCTCCAGGGTCTTCATCAGGTGGGATGTCAGAGCCACCGGCCTGTAGCTGTTGAGGTCCTTGGGGCGTGAAGTCTTTGGCACTGGTACAACACAGGAGGTTTTCCAGAGCTGTGGGACTCTTCCCAACCTCAGGCTCAGGTTGAAGAGGTGCTCCATCACCCCACACAGTTGGTCCGCGCAGGACCTGACGACCCTCGAGCTGATGCCATCTGGGCCCGCTGCCTTCTTGCCATTAATCCTCCTCAGTTCCCTCCTAACCTGGGTGGTTGAGAGAGACAGGCTGGAGCCTTGTGTTGAGTGTGTATTGGATGCTGTTGTTGGGGGTGGGGAGGAGTGAGCAGGGTGCAACCCAACTCTCACTCTGTTGGATCTTAAAAGCTGAATATCCAGGTGCAAACCTGTGTTTCCATGGAGGGAACATAGGCTTGCACTTTCACACCTGTTGAGCATCAACTCATTGTGCTGTGTATTTAAGGGCCAACTGTGGCAGTCGTTCTCTGCCAGTTCATTATGTCCACTCAGTATTTTTATCTGTCTTCTATTTCCTTGCCTGAAGTCTGATCCATATTCATTGGAAAATCAGCCTCAAGGAGTCGAGAGTTCACAGCCAATCACAAGCTTTTGTCGGTCTCACAGATACTCTCTGTGGATTCCTGCCATTCACCTGCCCACTGACTCACCATCGACACTCTGCTGCTCACCTTGGATCTTCCCAGAACCCTGTTCCAAGGACTGTTCTCCTGCACTAACAAGTAAGACCGCAACTTGTCCACTCACTTTATTTTGGCAATTCTCTGACTGAGACCAACTTTATCTAATACTCTCTTTCTCCTTTTCTACAGATACTGCCCCAGTACTCCCTACTGCCTGTCACTGAACTCTCTTCATTTGTAAGTAAACATTATAAAACTCTCAGTTGTAGTCACAGTCTGCTCTTTGGGTACAAAAAAAGTTCAAATCATGATAGAAAAACGACTCCGGTGATGGCAGTTTCAGTCTTTCTGTGACACAATGACTGATCCGGACATGACTATCTCACAAATCTAAAATAGCCTCCGACTGACGTTTATGGTTCCAAGATGGTGAATACGATTGGGTTCCACTGATGGCCCAGTTTGTGACATGTCAAAGATTATTGCATTATATGTGAACTGTATTAATTGCATGAAATAAATGTTATCATATCATGGAAAAGTCATTTAAGATAAACACATGTGAAGTTCAATTTACATGTAAGCACCTACTACAATCTAGTCTAGACTGAGTAAACTGCTGTATAGAAGGACTTTATATATTCTTCCTACTTATAGTTTTCTCTGTATGTGCAAATCCACTTGCTCAGAAACATCATACACGAAGATGAGAGAGGGTACATATCATCCTTCTCGGCTCCTCTAATAGAAATAAAAGCATCCCCAGACTTTCATTGAGGAAGTGGGGATATTCTGTCAACTGGTTTATTCATGGTAACATGGAGACTCAATTGTGAGATGTCAAAACTTCATGCAAATAACCAGAACTGTAGGGGAATGTGATTTTGAGAGTAGCTTTCTTCCTTTTTCATGCTTTTGTTGAAAAAATATTTTTGCATGTTACATAAAGCAAATAGAGGTCCTTATAAAGGGTGAATTGTTCACAAGGGTGATTTGTATGGAATGAAATGGGTAATTTTATAAATAAGAAATCAATTTAATTGTAACTTTTATGTGAGATCTGCCATTTACCACTATTCAAACTGATGATTAACTATGTAAACTCCCCATGGCATAGATATCCATAATAACTACCATTGAAAAACACAAACAATATCAAAGACAGAAAACGATCTTCTAAACTAAAGGAACAATTGGTGCCATAAAGCAGTATGTCAGCAGTAGACACTACTGCTGACATACTGCTTTATGGAACATTACTTAACGAATGAACACCACATTTGCAAAAGATATTTTGCAGCTTTTCTCGCCCCAAGACAGCTGGGATTGGCTCCAGCCCCCCCACGACCCTGAAAAGGATAAGCGGCAGAGAATGGATGGATGGATGTTGCAGCTTTGATGAAGATGTTGTACAGCTCTTTCTAACATCTATCTACCCTTGCTATGATGGCAGAATGGAGAAAACTCCCCTCCATGGCCGACTGCAGTGACGATACCCTCTGAAGAGACAAGTGGACCCACTTTATCCCACCAAATGCACAATTACACATTATTACAGAGCCACTGTCATTATAACAGAACCAGGTCACTAGCGTTCAGTGATGGTGTGACTGCTAATGGTATGATACATTTTGAAGTGTACAGGGCTGTGCTCTCTGCTCTTATTCAGATGAATACTGAAAAATGCAACCCTGAATGGACAGCACGTCACAGTACAAATAGATAATAATCGAAAACGTACTGCAAAAGCAACCCAAGAGTTTCTCAAGGCAATGAGAAAGGAGATTCTTCAATGGCCAAGTCGGTCACCTGAACTGAACCCAATGAGGCATGCTTTTTAGTTTACTGAAGAGAAAACAGAAGGGAGAGAGACCCACAAACAAGCTGCAGCCAAAGGTGGCTGCAGTTAAGGCCTGGCAAAGCATCTCAAGGGAGGATACACAGCGTTTGGTGTCCATGGTTCAACACTTCAAGCAGTCATTACTCAAAACAATTCTTTAAGTTGTGATGTCAGTTTTTCCACTTACTTTTGTGTCTCTGAAAATGTGACACTATGTATTTCCAAAACAGTTATTGACATACTATACAGTTTAAAATCCACTCAATCTGTACAGAAGCAATAAAAAACAAAACAACAACAAAATGTGATTGTCCATTTGCTTACGGCCCTGACTATATGTTGACCAACTGGCACCCATATTTCCTACACTACTTCCTGGGTAAAAATCATACCAGTTCACACTGTAATTGCACATGACACTTTGAGACAAATTTTGAGTGTAGCTGTCAAACTCAGCAGCTATTGCAAGCTTCTTTGTTTTGCTAACAAATATATACTTTTTAATCTTTGTGCCACGTCAGCATCAACAGGAAGTATTTACTTGTCATTTGTTATCCTGACCCTAACCTGTGAAACCTTTTGCATACAATGTGACTATCAAAGAATTTTAACTAAACTATGTGAGAAATATTTGTATAATTCCAGGAGAGAAAGATTTTTAAATCTTTATTTTGTTGCGAACTTTGAAAGTGTTTTATTACATGGTGACCACTGACATTAATGTTCACTCAGGTAACGCTTCTAAATAACTACTCAAACAATGACTTCCTCCTTCACCAAGAGAATAGAAACTCTTCCCATGAGCTGTTACATCAGAGGTAAAGTTGATACGTTTGAATCGTCACCACGATGTCACAGAAACTCAGGACTGATCATTCCTGAGTATCACAAGCTTGAGTGAAGCCAATTTGTATGCGTGTTTGAATTAAGTAATGCATGTGTGTTTAACCCCCGGGTTATCCATGATCCTCCTGGGCTGAGAATCCTTGCGCAAGTGGCGAAGTAATTGAAAGGGAAATCGTTGACCCCAGGAAGCTTGGGGCCGACCCCCAGCTGAACTCAACCTCGGATAAGACGTCTGGGTTTTCCGTAGAAGCCCTTCAACTTCTTTCCTCATCCTGAACTCAATCTGTGCCCTCCCTCCTTTCCCCAGATTCCTCAACACATGCCCCCCCCCCCCCCCCCCCCACCACCACCACCACCACCCCACCACCACCACTAGATAATTAAGATGTAGAAAGCCTCAACCAACCTCACCCTTCCCTGCCATCCTCATCCTCTCATCTTTATCAGTTAAATTGAAACTGTCCTTGAACTTGTAAAGACCCCAGCTAATTAGCGGGGTGTATACCTCTCTACCTCCCTCATTATTCCTGTCTTGCCATCACTGTGCTCTCAACCTTTTTTTTGGTTCCACTTTTCTTGGGAAATCTCAGAGTTTAGCTCCTGGTAATTTTCTTCTAGCGTGAAAAATCACAGCAGCTGACGGCAGACTGTCAGGAGGTTGGGAGCGGTTCGGCAAGCAGGGAGGGAACAAGATTGAACCAGATTGCTTGTACTTTAGTTTGGAGAATAATGGAAATCTTTGCAGCTATTCCTCAGCAAACAGACAGGGAAAAGAAGAAGTGAAAGATTCAGCAGGGCATGTTTATCTTTCTGAGAGCACGATAAGGGAGTTTTCTATCACCCCAACAACAGAAATGCAGTGCTTCACAAAGCGGCCAGCTGACAGTGTGGTGTAGGTGCGCGTGGCATTGTGTGTGTCAGACAGAGTGAGAACGAGTGTGAAGTACAACAGAGACACAAAATGCAGCAGAGAACAAAATTAATTGGCTGTAAATCACACATCTGTTTCCTGCCTTTCAGATCATCAGATCTCTCATCAGGACGAAGCAAATGTGACAGACGGAGAGTAAAAAGCCACTCGTATTTTCTGAGGTTTTAGGTCAAAGTACTTCTGGACTGCAGCATGTATCAAAATGACAAATGTGGCAAAATTCCTCTCCAATATAGTTTGCTTAATTTTAGAAATCCAGACAATGTACGCCGGAAATATTTAAAGTGCCATGCCACGGTTTGACTGGATTTTCTTAAAGCACATTTTTTAAACCACATCAAAATAAACATGACCATCCTCCACATCGATAACTGGGGTTAAAAGGCAAAACTGCTCAGGTTTGTTCAAGTGATAAAGATTTTAAAAAACTATTTCTCTCATCTGCGGAAAGACAAATTTCCATTTTCTGAACCAAATTTTCAGTGTCCTGAACCCATTTATTAAATAAGTCACTTTTTAGATAAGCCTTGAACAAGTTTCACCTGTTAAGACACTGAAATATTTAATGTTTTTATAGAACTTTAAACACATTCTCACTCATTCAAAACATTTTTTTCCTTGAGTTTTATTCACTTGAGTTCATAGTGGTAATCACACTTAGTGCCAATGATTCAATGAAAGCTAGGTCAGCACTGGCTGAAGGGGTGGAGATTAATAATTGCAATTGTAAGAGGCTGAAGAAAGAAAGAAAAAACCCAGTGACAGTTCTTTGAGATGAAACTGAGCTACTGCAGTAGAACATGTTTTTATTCATGGTTTGACAGCCCGTTACTTTAAGGTCTGTGAACTTTATCTAATGGGTTAAAGCTTTGCCAAAAGAGTAGCCGATTCAATAAATTAGCTCGGTGGTGGTGACGATTTGATCCAGAGAATATAAGTTGGCACTGCAACAAATCAGAAAGTTAACTGAGGAATGAATCTGCAAATCCATAGAGGTGCAGGGAGGACATGTGTGGGAGGAGGAAAATGGTCTAAAGTTTTTCATGAGTAGAGATTTGGACATTAATCTCATTTTTATGGCGAAAAAAGAACTAAATACAAACAGCGTCCAGGACAGAAAGAACTGTGTTGTCTGCGTGTTGGACTGTAGCCTCAGGTTTATACTGTTAACTGGTAACTATGAGACAATGTGTTTGATATCATTTAATGGAATAACAATAAAGAAATGTAACCGCCAGTGCAAGTAATTACTTTTTCTGGTGAGTAATGTGTTGTATTATTTAGAGAAAAGTAATGAGTAATGTGTAATCCATTACTCTTCTTGAGTAACTATACCAACACTGATAAACAGTTTGATACAACAGTAAACAGAAGCGATAAGGCAGAGTGCTTGATAAACCACCGACTGTCTGTACCTCAGTCCACCGATCTCCAAAACATGCCCTGAAAGGACAGATAACATGACTGATATATCACTTCTTCATTAGGAAAAATAACAAGCAAAGACAAAGTGATAAAAAAAATCCAGGCTGGTGATAACTTCTCCTTATTTATTGCTAATTGTGTTTCCAATCAGGATGTCATGGGGTCACGCAGTCAAACAGCTCAGCCTCTGCTAACTCTGCGGCAATTATTTCTTCCCTGATCCACATTCTTTGATTTATCCAATTCTTTACACTCCCTTTCTCTCTTTAATCTCAATTTCTTTTGTTTGTCTCCGTCCATTTACTGTTTCCAAAGAAGCTGCCATCTGAGTGGCCGGGAGATCAGAGAAGCTGTTGTTAAGCAGAATAAAAGCGTTTGTTAAAGCAGTCGTTTCTAAGCTGCCGTCTACACCTTGCGGGTTTATTCTCACAGAAGTTGGACGTCCTGTACCATGAAATCTATATCAGTCTATTCATAATGTGTGATATGAAAGAGAATGGATGCTGAAAAAGATAACAGAGAGAATCAAAGGCTGACTCACAGATATGTAGAGAGGAAAGGAGTTGAAAGGAGGGGTTAATGTGTGCTCATGACTGTAGCATAAACACACATGCTGTCGCAGGGAGTCTGCTGTGCTGATGAATAATACGTCCTGCTCAGTTTCCACATCTCATACAAGTTTCCAACCAAGTATGCTCCAGGCTTCAGACCACACAAGCAAACAAAGTGTTGTTGAACTGATCGACGTCTTAATGAAAAATAAAAAGAAGACTGAGGCAAAAATGACACAAGTTCTGTTTCTCACTGTAACCTATCAGTATGTCCCCTCTTTTTGTCCTTATTTGTATTTTCCTCCAAGCACCCATGCTTATTTACATAGACCTCCATCCATGTGGTTACAATGAAATAACCTCAGATGCCCTGTTCACCCTTATATTCCATTTGTAGTTTTGACTAATCCTGTAAAATCTGCAAAAACATAATCAAAATAAACAGTAATAGCAAAGCATGAACACCTTGATTGACACTAATGTGGCAGCTGTTACAATGAATTGAATTAATTTTTAATGTAGGTGGGTGGCTGAACTGGATTTTTCCCCATTATATGAAACAGACAATTTAGCTAAAAAGCAGAAAATCTAACGGAACTTTATTAACTAGGAAATTGCTGCAGTTCCCCTTAGTTTGCATGAATGTCTGCAAACTCTCCCGATTCACTCACCAAGCTGTAGTGCAATGTGAACCATGAACACAGAGCATCTGCCTTCAGAGTAAAAGTTGTGGCTTCATCTTTTACACTGGTCTCCATTTCAAATTTGTGTCACACTTTTTGCGGTTGGAAGGGAGAGGAATGAAGGTCTGCAGCAGCAAGACAGAACGTGTGTGAATGAGAGAGAGAGACAGGTATAACAGTGAGGAGCAAGGAGCAGAGCTAATAAAGGCTGATGAGTTCAAATGTGCACAAGAGAAGTGAAGAAGAGAGTGCAGAGAGGTGGAGAGGGAGGAGTTTCAGGGGGGATTTGTGACAGCATGGACAAGTTAAGAAATGAGTACATCAGAGGAACAGCACAGGTTTGGAGACAAAGTTAGAGAAGCAAAGGCAAGATGGTTTGGACATGTGCAGAGACGAGATTGTGGATATTATTGGACAAAGGATGTTGAATGTTGCAGGAAAAGAGAAAGACAAAGGACGTTTTTCTGAAAAATGTCATGACAGACGACATGCAAGCACCCTCCTCTGGTGTGACAGATGAGGGTGTGTAAAGGCAGATGACCTGCTAAGAGAAAGAGTTCAATACGACTTGGAGAGTAGTTGGAAAGTGTTTACAGGCAAGTTGGTGTTTTACATCCAACCTTTTGGCAGTCGCTGTAATCAGCTTTTTTTGGCAGCACCATACAGTTGTGGTCAGAAGGTTACATACAATTTGGGGCTTTAATCATTTCTTGAAACTGTTCTTTTTCCCCGGGGGACTGATTGTACAGCATACATCTTAAATCACTTTAGAAAACAAGAATCAGGGGCACACGTTTTCATTTACTTTGGATTTTCTCTAATCCACACAGGGTCAAAAGTATAGATTCATAAATTATAGATTCATAAATCTGTTTAGTAATGAGGGAACATTTGGGCATTAAGAAGGGAGCCAGCAGCAACAAATATAATGTGTACAATTAGCAGTACGAGCTGTGTAACTAATGAAGATCCTGTGATGCAACTGCTGGAAATAGTGAGCAGCAGTACTCTGGCAGTTGTGCCTGTGAGCCGTGACTGTTCAGAAGTGTCATATATATGTCTGCATGACAGTTATTAACTGTGTTCAATATTTAGACAATGTGTTAGCTTGTTCCATTTTTACTGCAAAAGTTGGATAATGGAACAATGTGTTGCTTTGCTGTACTAAACTGGATTGCACATCTTTACTGGCTACTAAAATCCACAGATTATTGCCATGCCCTGTGTAAAATACTAACACACTATCTGTCAGACTTCTGCACTTAACGGCCAGACTATACTAATAATATTTTACCCCACTCCACAACCTGCATTAAAGCAGACACAAGTTTTTAGAAGAGAAATGAAAAAAAAAGAAAAGACAAAGGAGACACAGCTGATGAATGGTGTCTTCCTTGAGAGATCTAATTTCAGATTAGTATATTTGATGGAGCTGTGGACAGCCAAAGAATGGCAGAGGGAGGGGAAACAAAAAGAGACGCTGAAGACTAAGAATAAGTGGAGTCTGCTGGCTGGCTAATACTGTGTGTGTATGCGTGTGTGTGAGCATGTATGTGTATGTGGAAGCTCATTGGTGGCATTTCCAGGCTTAATGCTGGGCTCTATGTGAAGTAACAGGTCTGAATATTAACTCAGTGGAAATATCAGGTTCTGCCCCGCACCTTTCTGCTTCTCATACTATCAGCCACACAACCATAACAGACTTAATAACTCCTGTGCGCATCTATGTGTGTGCGTGTGTGTGGGTGTGGGTGTCTGTGGGCTCTTTGACAGCGATAACCTATCTGGAATAGGAGTGTTAATTGGTTTGGGATCAGTAGGGGAAATGGTCTAATTGCTATTAATATCTATTCTGAGATGCAATTTTTACCAGATTCTGTGCGCAGCTGTGTGCAAAAATATTCAAACAAACGTGAATTTGTTATACAATCGTTTTTCCAAAGAATGTATGAAAAAAGTATCTACAGTGGCAGCGTCCACGGCAGAGGTCCACGGCAGAGGTCCACAGCAGTGTCAGCTTATGGTCTCAGTTCACTACTGCAGCCAGCAGGAGAACAGTTCCATCTTTGATGATATCCGTTTCACAAAGTGCTTTTGCATATTTGTCACACCTAAATGATTCAGATCAGACAAATTTTAATATTAGACAAAAATACCCCGAGTTCAGTTTTATATGCCACACCCAGGCCTGGCCTAGTTACTGCCAGACCTGTTGTATTAAAAAAATCTCTTAAACGGAACTTGTCTGTGTAATTAGATTGACCCTTCGCCCCACAAGTGCATCAGCCCTCTGGGCAAATGCCGGGAATGCCAGATTGCCAGACCAGCCACGCCCGGAGATGTATCTGGATTTGTCTGTGCATACATTTTCATGTTTCTCATCCTTCCAAACTCATTTATTGTTTGTTCTATACAAACAAGAAATAAATGTTAATAAAGCAAAATTAATTTTCAAGCCAGCTGACCAGGAGCAAAACACTGTGTGAGAATAATGTTTTGGCAAACAGCGCCTGGGTAATAAGGGGAACTTATGAGCTAGACAGGCCTCCAATAAGTGGATAAATACATTAGATTTTAGAATGAGCAACTATTAGTTTTTGTTAGTATTAAAATTATTATCATTTTCTCAAAAAGCCTTTTTTTTAAAGCTAAAGGTAAATCACATTTATTACTAATGAACTTAGAAAAAGAATATCACAGTGAACAAATTCTTAAATAAAACAGAGCAGTTATATTAGCTCCTTTTCATCCTTTCTATGCTAACGAGAGAAGAATCCAACATGTGTTTGTGAGAAGAATGTTTTATATGTTCTGTTTTCCAGGTCAGAGGGTAACGCTAACCCTAACACATTTTAGAGAAAGACTAAATAGAATATTTTTATCTGAATAGTTTTTGTTGTGTATCAGTTAGAATTATTATTTAATGGCAACATGTGAGAGAAAATCAAACAGGGTTAGGGATAGGGTTCTGGTTCTGGTCAGGGTCATCAATGATGACAACTTCGATATCACAGGGTCAATCACAGGCTAAAAGAGCAGCTACTGGTTTACTTTTTCTCAAGTGAAAATTGAGATAATACAGTACAGAAAATTCATATTTGTGTAGCTTGTCAGAGAGTGAGTTTCACTGGAACAGTCAAGATGATTTCTTCCAACAGTTAGCATTTTTAAAGCTATCAAAAATGCCTCATACATGTTCAGAAACTGCTGAAGGACTTGAAAAACCATTGCAACATACATGACCAGTCGAAAGCTTTAGAACACCCCAATTTTTCATTTTTTTCACTGAAAATCATGCAGTTTAATGCCTGATTGCACTCTGAAATTAAAGCATAGTACAAATAAGTAACTGGAGTTAAAAAAGAAATCATGAAATCAATTTATAGACCAAAATGTATTTTAAACATCTGACTCATCAAAGGTAATCTGATGGGCTTGAATCCATATTTGGGTCATTATCTTGCTGTAGGATGAACCCCTGACAAACTAGACGCACATACCAGAGGGTACTGCATGGTGCTGCAAAACGCTGAGGTAGCCGTTTTGGTTCAGAGTGCCTCACTCTGCACAAGTCACCGACCCTGGATCCAGCAAAACAGCCCCAGACAATCACACTTCCTGATGGTGATGATGCCACACACTGTGGAACCATCCTTTCGCCAACTCGACGCCTTATAACGATCCTGTGTGATGAACCGAAGATTTAAAAGTTTGATTCATCTGTCCATGATACCATCTTCCAGTCTTCAGTAGTCCAATCACAGTGTTTCATGGCCCAGGCAAGCCTCTTTGTCTTACTCTGACGTCTGGCCTTCTTGCTGCAACTCATCCTGTCAAACCTGCAGCTCGAAGTCTTCTTTTCACAGTTGAAACTGAGACTTGCTACTACGACCACTATTAAGCTGTGCTTGAAGCTGTTGTCCTGTCGCCTATCACGCAAGCTGTTAACTCTCAGAAACTTGTCCTCTGATTCAGTTGTGGCTTTGGGTCTGCCAGATCTTCCTGTCAGAGTTTGTTTCTGAATGCCTTTTGATGATGAAGGAAACTGTACTCACTGACACCTTTACTTTCTTTGCAATTTCTCTGTAGGAAAGACCTACATTTTTAAGTATTATGATGGTCCGTGTCTCTTCCATTGTTAATTGCCTTTTTCTCGCCATTTTTGTAGCAACACACTACTTTCTGCAGTACAGTACTGTTCAACTGATGCTCACGAGGGTATGGTACCACAGTGTGTTCCAACACTGCTTTTATGCAGACAGAGGAGGTTGTAAGTAATCCAGAAAATTTGGAACACTTGTAGGAATTAGTAGCTTCAAGGCTTGATCAAACGCTATTGCTGCAGAACAGCTTTAAATTTTTACCCATTTTGTGTTTCCTGAAAAAGGTCTTTTTGTATAATTCTGAAATGTACATTATTTTTTGGTAACTTTACCTTCCCCCGTTACATTTGTACCATTTCAAGCTATTCATTGGACTTGAATGACTTGAATTGCAATAAATAACTGGAAAAATTGGGGTCTTATAAAAATTTGGGGGCAGCACTGTTGCCACACAGCAAGAAGGTCCTGAGTTCAATTCCACCATCAGGCCGGGGTCTTTCTGTGGATGCGGGAGTGAGTGTGAGTGCGAGTGGCTGTCTGTCTCTGTGTGTTGGCCCTGCGACAGCCTGGCGACCTGTCCAGGGTGTACCCCACCTCTCGCCCTATGACAGCTGGGATAGGCTCCAGCGCCCCCCACAACCCTGAAAAGGATTAGCGGAAGCAAATGGATGGATAAAAATTTTGACTGTTAGTCGATATGACTCCAAAAGGTATTTCCTGAATACATTGCACAACAAACTCATCTTCCACCAGGTTCATTGGCACTCCATTTAAGGCCAGCCTTAGGGGTATGGGCAGGCTTTGGGTTAGGTTAACATGCATCTAATTTCATAGAAAAGGACACCAAATGGAAAAACCTTTCACTTAGGGTAAGGTTAAATTGAATGTTTGAGACTTCATTAAGAAGGTACCAGCTTCTACGTTCTAAAAACTGTGGCTGAAAGAAAACCCAACCTCTTTTTTTAAGTTATTTTAATGCATTAAATGGGTTTAGGTATGCTAGCAAAGTGTTTTCTGTCTAGAAAACACAAACTAAATGTAGAAGCAAAAAGAAAGAAAAAATTAAGCTTCCACTGGTGCAACAGGAGAATGCTTTGACTCTCAGATCATTTCACTCTGAACAGATGATCCCTGCTGCACCTGTTAAAGCCAGCAACACAATGGTGGCATCCTGGGGAGCCTGAGCTACTCAAACACCTGGGCATTCAAACCACGAGAGGGTCTTTACCAGTGATCCAGCACCTGTGGAACATCATTGCCTTCGCCTGACATCTTTATTAAGAGAAATATTTCCAAAGAGCTGCTGCAGAGGTGAGTAAGCTCCACCACCATCCAGCAGCAGTTTTGCTGAATTGTAGGATGCTACTGTCTCGTGGGAGGTTGTCGAGCCAATTACACTGTAGCGGATGGTCATCGAGAGGGTAGCAGAGATAGTTCAAAGACAAGCTAAAGGTGTCTTAAGGAAGTATGCAATCAGGCCTGGAGAATAGTCCTGCTGATGGCAGCAGAAAAGCACCCAGAGGGTTAGTTTTCTCATTGAGAAAAGCAATTCTAAACTAATTTAACTGTAATATCATCAATTAAGTCATAACACAGTACAGTGAAATATATTTTTTATGAGAAGCCTTTTCCTGTTTCAATATAAATAAGCAGGAGCTTAATAACTTGAATTACCAATTGATTTACTTATTATTATGATTAAAATGTGGTTAAATGAGTTGCAATCATTAAAAGTTTAGCATTAGCATTTTAAGAACAGATTTTCACTTTTAGTCGATTTTTTGATCAAATGAATGGGAATAAAAGATAAAGCTATGTCAGTGACACTGCTGGATATGTATGGTAGTGTTTCTGTTTTAATGCATTGGCACCAGCTCTTATACAACTTTCCTCTTCTGCCCTCAAAACTTTAAATTGCATCTTGTCCTGCTTAAGAAGCTTCAATTACACTCTGGTGAAAAACAGTTAGTGTTATAAGTTAGTGCTCATTTTAACTTTTCTCTCTATTTTAATGTTAATCAATTCAGCTTCAGGAAAACCTCTGAAGCAGCTGTAAACTCACAAGACAAGGCAAGAGCACTAACGGTTGGATTACACGTTTACGCTACACTTTGAGTCTGCTAGCATTCCCTGTTACTGAAACAGAGAAATGCAATGAAAAAGCTAATACTATAGTACATTTGGTGTGTATACAAGAAGATACGTACAGGGTGTGACCTGGCAGAGGGGATGTCCCTGGCTCTTCTAAATTATTTGGTCGCAGCAGATGGCCGCCCCTTCCTGAGCCTGGAGGTTTTTTCCTGTTATAAGGGAGGTTTTCCCTCCCACTGTCGCCAAAGTGCTTACTCATAGGGGGTCATATGACTGTTGGGTTTTTCTCCAAATGTATTATTGTAGGGTCTATCTTACAATATAAAGAGCTTTGAGGTGACTGTTGTAGGGCTTTTCTCAGTTTTTGACCAATAAATCATCTAGCTGACTTTGAAGTACTTGATGGATGTAACCAAATTTTTAATGGATTGTTAACAAATTATTAACAGAATTCATTCAAAACTGAAAGACATGAAAACATTACCAAGAAAAGAATCCCTTTGGCAGAGGTAATTATCCATCCATTCATTGTGCTCATCTATATTTCATATTAAATACTAAAGTTAGGTGTCAGCCCTGGAAAAATGTGAAATCGAGGTAGCATGTTGCATCTGCCATGTTACAAAGCATTTCATCTGTTGCACCGTTGCGTGTCATTGGATCACCACGGTCTGCAAGAGGAAACCATGAGGCTGAGAATACTGTGCATATTCATTTTATTTTATATGTTATAAATATTCTTGAAATGCACTTATAGATTGTTTAAGGGTTTGTAACTTTTTATTTTATACACCTCTGACCCATTTGGGCATCCTTTAAAGACCTCTAGTGGTCTTTCAAGTCACTTGTATGTACTACACCAATGCATGCATGTTTACCGGTTCCTACAGGCTTTCTTCTTGTGCTGGAGAGCACCTACTCTGGTGTAGGAGCTACAGCACCCTCATAAAAGACAGGGTGTTGAACTTTGAACTTTAAACGGCAGGAAGGATTTCCTCCAGAAGTTATAACTATGGAAAGTTCAAAAGTGCCTACTGGGTACTTTTTTCCAACTACCACAACAATTATATAGCCAGCTACAGTGAGACAGTGTATGCTATTCCGCTCTATGCCAGGGTTTGAATATTGAATCCTAGAAACAGAAACTAAAACAGAAATGTATGGTTGGTGTAAACTGCCCAGCTGTTCTACTCAGCCACATGTCACCAAGTGGAAGGTGCTGTGAAAAACAAGTATGTAAATGTCAATGTGCAATGTGTGTGTGTGTGTTCATGTGCATGTGTGGTGCATGCGTGTGAAGAAAACAAACACAAGGAAAAGGAGAAATAATAAGTAATGGCAACAGAGTGTTGGTTTTTGACACTTCAGCTCATCACTTGCTCATACACATCATGGCTTTCCTGGCTGAAGTTAATCACACTCGCTCTCTGCCTCGCTCTCAGACACACACACACCTACACACAGACACTGTACTGTCAGCTGTATCGATTGTGGGGTGGCCGGCGGATGAACCTGTCATGGCCAACATAGACCGGACTGGAGGATAATGAAGTCTTCCTGCCCTATTTGACAAGCTCCAAGAGAGTGTGTTAGAGATTGAACGAATGTCTGTGTGTGTGTGTGTGTGTGTGTGTGTGTGTGTGTGTGTGTGTGTGCGTGTGTGCGTGTGTGTGTGTGTGTGCGTGCGTGCGTGTGTGTGTGTGTGTGTGTTTGAGAGAGAGAGAAGGCAAAACAGAGAAAGATGCTCCTGGGACAGCCCAGAGGCGTCCTAACATTGCCTGAATAAATTGGATGGAAAGAAGCCCCTTGAGTTGAAGACGTGATCTGTCATGATGTCATCTAAACGAGACTTGCAATGGGAGCGGTCAGGGTGCTAATAAAGACATAACCCCTCAACACACACGTGCGTGTGCAAATGCATCCCCACATATGCACGCACACACTCACAGACACATCGATTGAAGAGTAAGTGCGAGCTGACATTCCCCAGCTATTTTGCTGGGAACATTTTAATCCGGCTGTAACAGTGCTAAAATATTCTACTCACCTCTTGCTGTCTCTCTCCATCATTTCCCTCCATCTCTCCGTGTTTCTAGAAGCAAAACTTTAGTCTTGTTAACTAATTTACTGCCTTACTTATATAATAAGGTTATTTAATATTTGTTATGAAAAATCCTATCTCCATTTAATGACTGTAAAGAACTTAGTGTCAGTTAAGCCAATTTGTAAGAACAATCTGTCTTATACACCAACCCTTTGCAACATTAAAACTTCTGACAGATGAAGGAAATTGAAACTATCCAGATCTCCACCTGAGCTAAACAGTGAACAGAGACGCCATGAAATTCACAAGATTCAAGAGATCTCCTGCCAGACAGTGGAGGATACCCCCAGAGGTCGTGTGTCAGTGCCCCAGAAGCTGTTTAGCTCCACAAAGGAAACACAGTCAGGTGGTTTTCATTTTGTGTCTTAATGGTTTGTTTATACAATCTTATTTTTATTTTCGTTTTTAAAGTTGTTCCAGGAGACAAAATTTGATGTTCACGTTCAAACGGATTCCAAGGCAAACCTTAAAGTAACTACTGTTTATTTTTTATTAGTATTTATCTGTAAGTATTAAGAATGTTCACAGAACCACAAGGTCACCCACCATGCAACCACCCGACAGAATTATAACGGTCGCCTTTCAGCCACCAGCTACTGCTGCTTGTTGTGTACACGTACGTGTAGGTTTCTGTTTGAACTTTACCTCCCTTCCTAACATCTGATTTAATTAAACCAAATTCAATCCAATTTGATTTGCACACAGCACCAATCCAGCAGCAGTGAAGCTTACATCTTAAACTGAAGAGCCTACATTAACAGAGAGAAAACTCCAACAATCACGTGACCGCCTGTGAGCAAGCACTTGGCAAAAGTGGGGAGGAAAAGCTCCCTTTAAACAGGAAGAAACCTCTGGCAGAGGTCTTCCTACATTCAGTTTTTTCTTCCAATAAAAAGATGCATCCTCTGTTGGGTTAACATCAGGTGACTTAAAGGAAATGATGAATATCACATTTTCTTGCAGTGAGAAACTCTTGGGTTGCTTTTGCAGCATGCTGTGGGTCGTTATCCATTTGTAATGTAAAACACTGTTTGATCAGTTTTTCCAGCACTTGGCTAAAGCAGAGTGCCAGGAGGAAGGGTTAGAAAGAGAGGACCCAAAGGCCCATTTCAGACAGAGCTTGACATGCCCCCTTTTAAATCTGGAAACAGAGGTTGACGGGCAATTTGAGCTGATGAAGAATTTCAGTGAAGATTGTTCAAAAACACATTTTACAGGAAATTAAAAGAAAAAATATTTCACATGTCAACAGTTATACCATTTAAGCAGATATCATGCATCATTCGTACATAATTTAAGGCACCAAATCAAAGGGAATGAATCTGACTGTTGGCGCTGCATACGGCAAATGTCTGCATCCAATCTCTAGCCCTCTGCCTAAAAATGACTCCACATTCAGGAAACCGCACAACGACAGCTTTAATCCATCTTCCTCTGGCATGGACTTGACACTTATTCCTCCTGTGTTCCCTGTGGGCAACCTCTCTATTTCTCCCTCTCACCTTTGCCTTTTTCACTCACTCTTAGTGACACGTGTGTCCCTTCCTGAACAACACTTCAAGATAAAAATAACATAATTGAGCCAGCAGACTATCAGCAGATCCATGCTTAATGCATTTGTTATGTCACAGTACATTCACACAATACTGCTGAATCCAAACTTCTCACCCACTTTGTGAGTCAAACACAGTGCGACTGTTCATGTAGGAGTCACGCTCTGTGCAGTAACAACAGCTTTTTGTGACACAGTCCTTCTGCTGCACTTGTATTTTCTCTAAACTAAGAAAATCAGAAAGCTGCTGTGCCCAGAACCGGATGCTGCTGGCATGGCACATCCATAACACTGTAAACTGTCAGGATGGCAAAAAACGACCTTATCCTGTATACGTGCTGCATGTGTGTGCGTGAGAATGTGTGTATGGAAGTGTGACAGAGAGACAGGGAGAGTTAGAAAGTGTCAAAATATACTTATCAAAGAACCCACGAGGTCTCACTAATCTTTTCCTCTCTTACACTGTGTCTCAGTTAAAAGTCAAGCCGGACTATGAATACACATATTATTATTACCATAACATTATCATCATCAGATATTAAAGCAGAAGGTTTGGATATCTTAGTTTGTATTAAATTTGAAGGAGTGCAGGCTCTGGTTTAGCTCACTGGGAAAAGGCGGCCACATGCTGCTTGGCGCAGAGCGGCCGGCCCGGGTTCTGCGACCAGCTCTGTCCCGCATGTCTACCCCCTCTCTCTCCCTCTGCTTTCCTGTCACTCTTCACTGCACTATACAACAAAGCTGAGAAGGTCAAAAACAGTTACAGTTACAAACAAATATTAAGAACAAAGTGCTGCACAACACCAGCAACAGTATTGCCAAGAAGCACAGTAATGCACAAATGAAGCACATCTCTTGTCATCGCGATTTTATCGACATATTATATATTAAAAAGTCACAGACAGTTTGCAAAGTTACTACCCCTGTACCTCTACTCTGATGTTAGTAACTCCACAGAGACGTCCTTCTCCTCACACACAAGGTCTTGTGCTTCTCATGATGCACTAAGAATTTCTTCTTCATTCTCCTCTTTTCACTCTGCGTGCTTATTCACCTCTCTGCATTGAATCATTAGTTATTATTAATCTCTGGCTCTCTTCCACAGGATGTCTTTTGTTGTCTCTTCCTCTGCTCACCCCCAACTGCTGCAGCTCCCTGAGCCTGGTTCTGCTGGAGGTTTCTTCCTGTTAAAAGGGAGTTTTTCCTTCCCACTGCTGCCAAATGCTTGCCTCATTGTTGGGGTTTTCCCTCTGTTATTGTAGGGTCTCAACTTTACAACATAAAGCTTCTTGAGTCAAAGAATATAGTCCCTCAACTTTTTCTAGCCACAAACATAGCCCATATTTACCAGCTCATGGTGGCAACAATCAGTTCATAAAACTACAACACGAAGCAAAACATTTATGGTTTATGACACTACAGTGCTCAGTCAGTCAGTTGATGTAAACTGTTGATCTCAATTTTACAATCTAGGCACCACTGGAAGCTCATATGCAAGAACACTGAGCTCTGAGATTGTCTGCCACTTACTAAAATAAGTTTGGTCGGCTTTCCTTTGAAAATCTCATGTCGCAGGCTTGTGCATTCAACTGTTTATCAAAAAATCTGATAATATATATAATGATAGTAATGCAGTCAAAAATTACATGTTAGTATTGATGATTTAATGAAGACAGTTTTGTATCAAAGCAGCCCTTATTCTAGGATTATGAGCGATACATTAGTCACTGCTCATCCAGTCTGACATGAGTACAGTAATCCATTATGATGCATACTCATGCTTGAGGCAGGTCTTCATCTACACCACAGGTGGAGCTGATCAGAAAAAAAAATCACTTCTTTCTGGCAAGAACAAGACAAGAAGAAATTTAAGCAGGGAACAAAATTTTCTGAAGAAGGTGTCTTCTTATTTCACCGTTGCAGCAGTACCCCCACTGTGTGTCCTGACTGCACGAGATGCTAATATATCATAGAAACACCTATAAAGTCGTGGCATGCTTTCACATTATTGCCTACAAAAACTCAGGTGTCCACGTCTACTCAGTTTGTCTAACAAGAATGACATCAAAGTGCACCGTGAGCCAGCAGTCGCTTGTGGCACAGCCCACCGTTTCCAAGAACAACCGTGAGCACCAACCGGTGTCAGGAGTGTGAATCACCTAACATTTTCAGTGCTTCTCCTGCCATAGGGTTAGGGTTAGCCTAACTCTAACATACCATACATATACCATGTGATTCCTGTGCTGAGGTACAATTGATCAAATCGCACCACCACTTGCGCTCATGCTCACAGTTAACCTTAGCCCACCTATTGTAAACAGCTGTGCATCAGGACCTCTAAATTCTTTATCATTTATTGAGCCATACTGTATATTTATTCTGGTGCAGTCCTAGCGAGGAGACTCAAACCATTAAACATAGGTACTTTTCTGGTTTTCACTCACCATGGCTGAAAAAACCTGAAAGCAGAAGCTGACCCGCAGCAGCAGTAAGCACTGCTGCTGCTTCAATAGCTTTGCTGAGGAATCATTTTGAATGCATCATTATCAAGCTCAAAACATACACACTCTACTGTAGCACTTACTGCTCTGAGTATATCAAACCTCCCACACGGAAGACAGCAGCTCCTTACTTACATTAAACAAGCCTAGCTTTTTCTGTGCCCAGACTCACAAATGACAAAATCCAGCTGGAGGCCATCAGTGGTGAAAATACAAACAACCTTAATTCTATGTATGCACAGTAATGTATAGTTGATAGATTTGTGTGGCAATATGAGTCTTGAATATTTAATGCCAGCATGCCAGAAATACCAAGCGCTGGATACGCTCTTGATCTCAGGTAACTTGTCAGCAGCATGATGTGTATTTATCCAGCTACAAACATTAGTTTTGTCTTACACAAACGAGCCGTCAGAGAAATGCAGAGCTTCTCTCAATGTCAAAAAATGAAGAGGAAATGCCAAACTAGAGAAGTTGCATCCTCCAACCTGTGGATCCTCGATACGTTTGAGGTATCACATCCCACCAAATGCCAAATGCAAAACAGTTAGAAAAGTTGAAGAGGGAAAAATGTCAGTGGTATGTAAGACCATCCCAGCTTTTAGGGTTGTCTCATTGTTGTTGTTAATGTCATTAACACCAAAGCAGCTGAAACTGTTAAAGAGCACCCTCTGCTACCAAACTGACCCGATCAATATCCCAGAAGTTTGATTGACTTGGTCAAGTGTTTCCTTCATTTTTTCAAGTTGAGTATTACTGTTATATTATAAGGCTTTTTGTAATTCAAGGCATGATTTTCGGAAACACAAAATTATAATTAAAAGATCAGAAGAATTTTTAATCACACGTGCAAATGGGTCAGTACAGTCAATGGAGTGAGCAGCTGAAATGGGCTGGAACAATCCACAACAAAATCCCAACACTGTCAGTTAACAAGTAATTAAATGTGATAGACAGTTTAATACTTAATGATAGCAAGCAAGTTCATTCTCCGTCAGCTGCAGGCTGGCACGGTTTCCAGCTGATGCCATGAAGTTACTCATCAAGCCTGAAAGTGATGTCACCCTACTGCACAATCTGCACGCACACACCCTTTCCTTCGTCTCATCCCCATCAGGTGGGGAAGGGCAGCGAGCATAAACTGAATTACTTTTTCTTCAGTGGCAAAAAAACCCCCTCAGCAAATATCATCAAACACACAAGATGTTTCTGTGCGACTTGGCCAACTGCCTCACTAGCCTAAAGGTGCAGTAGCAGTATTTAAGGGGAAAAAAATACGTGTGATAACTTCACTCTCAGAGATGGAGAAAGATGTGAGAAACTGCAGACAGTAGAGGAAGGTGAGAGATGACTTTTAAAGGTACAGACTGCTCAGCAAGTGATATTTGATAAACTGGAAACCTAAAGCTTACATGTACTTACTCTTTGTATTTCTTTTAAAGTCGGGCAAAATCGTGATCTGTTCATGATGAGTTGGAGAAACAACAACAAATACAACTATTTCACCTAATTCAAATGGGACATAAAATGAATAATAAGGACACTGGTTTGCTGTGGTGTCCAGTCATCATAATTTGGATTGAATGTAGGAGAGTAACAAGTCGTCACTTTGAACTGTGGATGCTCTTTGGAAAAACTGCAGATTTCCACCTTTAAACTAGCTTGCAAGGTTGGGAAGCTGCTAGGACGGATGCAACATCTGCTTATATATTGTAGACTGGAACCTCAGAGCCAGCAGCCACACGGGTCAGCTGATCCAGCCCGTCCGCGAAAAAAACAAATTAAAATAGTTCATAACACAAAGTACTGTGTGACCTATTTCTAAATGAGTCTTTTCCCTGTGCTACACACCTACCCAATAACTTCAGATTCCCTCATCTTCCAAATCCCATTTTAATCCCTGAATACAGTATATTAAAATAACAGCTAGCCAACAGTACAGCATGTAATGACTATGTTGTGATATTTTAATGTCTGTGAATCTTTGGGGAGGGTTTGTATTTATGTTTTTGCTTTGTTGCAACTTCATTTCCACTGAGGAAACTATTTTTGTTAAAAGGATTTGTCTAGATAAGACTTAAAAATTTATGTGTTACCACAATTATTATTCTAATAATAATAATTATTGTTGTTATTATTTTGTTTTTCCACTGTTTTTTGGAGAAGCTGTCTGCAGGGGAGATACAAACATTACTTTTTATTGCACAAAAGGCAACGAGTGTGATGGTGAAAAGCAAAGTATATCCAGGCTATATGTGCATTATAGTGATAACAGCACAGACAGCATGTTAACACAAAGTTAGCCATGAACCCAGAGAGATGTTAAACCTAACAACCAACAGGTAACACAAAGCAGTAGGCTGCAGCCTCCGTTTCTACCTGTTTAATTTCTAAAGTAGATTCGCCCCAATGATCACTTTAAAGTCTCTTTATGCTGGTTTTCAACTTTGCTCTGTGCTGTCGGCTTTGTATAAAATGGGATTTGTGTTACTGTATGGAACTGTTGGGTAATTATGAGACAATGTGTTTTGTAATGAGAAAGTAATGTAACTAGCAGTGTAACAAATTACTTTCTCCGGCATGTAATCAGTGATTTTGCAAAGTAGTTTCTTTTATTTATGATTCATAACCTTAACCTACAGGTCGTGTTTGCTGTGCATGAATGGATATAAATGGCCTGAGCTCCCCCCAAAAAGTTCAAATGAATTCACACCATCTGTGTTTTCATTGACAATCATGTAATCATAGTGTATGTAGCCTGACTACAGCGCCACAAAGCTGAACTCCTACTCTACATCTACTCTGCCAAGTGTTTGTTCTGCAGGAGCAGCGAGGAAAGAAAATCTCTCTCATCAAATTATGAGTGAATATTTCCTGCATATTGAACCAATTAAATGAAACACTACAGGCTGAGTTTATGTAATCTAGATGTTAGAACATGGACCTGTCAGGATGGAGGAGACTCACTTCTCACGCTGGTATCACGCCGAAGGAGTGATTTCACTCAAAGCTCTAATCCAATTCTTCCAGCTCTTTTCTCAGGACTTGAAAGACAATCCATCTGTTCCTCCTGGCCGCCGTTCAATCACACCGCCTTCTGTTGTGTGGGCCGGAGGTGAGTTAAATGTTTCTAGCACTTCGCTGACAGCCGAGGGAGTCAGGGACACGGTGGCATCTCTCTGCTATAAAGATCGCGGCTGGAGTCCTAATTCATCACCCCAGGCATCATCATGTGGCATTACAATATGCTAATGCGGCGACGCCGTGCCC
This sequence comes from Rhamphochromis longiceps, assembly GCF_057381845.1. Taxonomy (NCBI): domain Eukaryota; kingdom Metazoa; phylum Chordata; class Actinopteri; order Cichliformes; family Cichlidae; genus Rhamphochromis; species Rhamphochromis longiceps. The sequence goes on from NC_140561.1 coordinate 6,859,504, forward strand.
TCGCTCTCACCTCGTTCTCTCTTTCATCTTTTTCTCTCCTCCCTGTCTCCCTGGGGGCTGAGCCACCTCCACCCCAAATCCCACTCTGCAATACGCACCTTGCTGCCAGTATGTGCAGGGGGCTTAAGCGTGATGTCAAAGCCAATGTTGGAATTAGGTGAGTGCTGTGTGTAGTTGTCTGACTGCAAATGACGAACATGTAATTAGCCTTTCGTGTCAGAGTTACAACTGGATCGCGTTTAATAAGAACAGGCTTCCCCACCAACTGGAAAATCACCTCACATGCTTTCAAATGGGAAAAAATAGAAATAACTTGCAAACAGGTATTTTTGGGGTTTAAATTTATGGACTTGGGATTAAGCGCAGACGCAGTACAAAACGACTGCCCTGCAAACATGCCGGTATCAGATGTCATTCTTACCCCATGTGATGGATATGTTAGCCAGCCCCAGTCTCCTGAGATTGTAGTCGTGTCCAGTAGATTCACTGCAAAAGAGAGAGAAGAGAACAACACACCGGAGGAGGTAAGTGGTGAACTTTAAATGATTGTTTTTCCTCATCCTGCCCCATCCATCCTGTCCTTCATAACTATCCTCTGTGTGCACTGGCACCCGACAGAGCACCCCACATACACACATACACCTGTCTGACAGGTGTGACTGATGAGCCGGGACGGTCGTCACGGCAACTCTAAGCCAGGTGTCACATCCGTGATGTCACCTTGACCTGTTTCACCCATCACGGCACCTCAGAACCTCAGTGGTATGAGTTCAGAATAGAACAGGACACGAAACACTGCTTTTCAGAGTGGAATAGAAACACTGCATTAACTTGTTTGTTTATATGGGTGAAAACCACCAATCAGAATGCTCCATTTTCATATCAGAATCAGAATCAGAATCAGAATACTTTATTGATCCCTGGGGGAAATTATATGTGTTTTAAGTCAGGAAAGAAGTGGCATGTAAAAGGCAAGTACCAAACACCAGCATGTAACACATGGGACGGACATACAGAAGGTTAACAAGAGTGCAAAACAGTTTGACAAAACATTACGGCAAAGTGTCACTCCAAGCAGGCGGCGACCAATCAGACACTGTTTGCCTGTCTCTATTTTTCATGGTACTTTTGTTTATTGCTTGTTGGCTGGAAGTTTCAAGGGCAGCACAGTGGTGCAGTGTGAACATGCCTCACAGCAAGGCTGTGGTTTCAGACCTTTCTGGGGCCTTTCTGTGTGGGTTTCCTCCCACAGTCCAGACATGTACATGCTAGGCTGACTGGTGCTTCAGTATTGGCCGTAGGTAAGGATGTAGGGTGCGTGAATTTGGCTTACAGTGCAAACCACTTTTGTTTGGTCAGTAAAAGTAAAAATACCAGTCCAGTACTGCAGTATTATTTGGGCATTTAAGTGCAGATTTGTTCTGTTTGAAGCCAATTATGTCAGACTGACTAACACTTAACTTATCTTTAGCTTTGTTACAGCAAAAAAACTGAACTGAGAAGTTTTTTTTCTCTTACCTGGTAGTTAAGCATTTGGTGCATGTGTTTTTTCCCTGTTTGTTTGCTTGTTTGTTTAATTGTTTTTGGTTTTTAAATGAGCCCAACCTGAAATAGCTAACACATAGCTGAACTCTTTTTTACCATCATAAGTGTTGTTCAAATGACTGTAACTCCATTATGCTCATTGTTTTAGAAAGTTGAGAAGACGAGCTGTACGGGATATTCGGTGTGTCACAGTAACACAAAGCATTCACAAAGTACTGCTGTCTGAACACGGGCAGCATAATCAGCTCCACCTTGCTTTTGGCAAATGGCAAACCACGTTCCCATAACTCCTCGATCATTTTGGGCTAGAGAGAAAATTCAAATAGGAAGCCCGAGCTAAATGTTAAAATAAAAGTAAAAAAAAAAAAGGTTTTAGAGAAAGTCGTGTCACAGAAATAGCAGCAATTTTATAAATATTTAATATAAACATAATTTAATAACTATAATTATATAATAATTCAATTTGGTAGCACTATATAATACAGCCCAGGACCAACCCAGTAAGCTTGTTTGGTCATCAAGCTTTTAAAAAGTGCAAACAGCTAACTTATGACATTTTAGAATTTGAAAATAAAAACCTCCATTTACTGTGAATGACCTGTAGCAGCATCTTCATGGAGACCCACGCGCTTGAGTCATGTTCACTTCAAATGGAAGTTAAAGTATTTTCAGCTCACACAGACTTGTCCTTCTTCCTATAATTTCTGTATGTTTTGTGTCTTTATCCGATACAGCTGCATCTAAAATTCACTCCACATTCGATCAAAACACATCTGAGTGACAGGACTTTACAAGATGGGATGGACAGCTGAGGAAAAATCGCATCTTGGTGAACTATTAATCAGAGGTGTGGACTCGAGTCACATGACTTGGACTCGAGTCAGACTCGAGTCATTAATTTTATGACTTTAGACTTGACTTGAAAAAATGTTCTAAGACTTGTGACTTGACTTGGACTTTTACACCAATGACTTGGGACTTGAATTGGACTTGAACCGGTTTACTTGAAAAGACTTGATATTTCACCCCAAATATAAAATTTAACACGCATATTATATAGAGATTGAAAATGTGACGTCATTCACGGGTAGAACCGTAAAGGATTCTGGGAACTCGTGGCAAGCGGTACTAGCGCACGCAGGCTTTCAATTAAAATCAGTCACACAGCGATAAAAAGAAACACAAAAATGTCAAGAAGCCGTTGTATTATTAACTGCAATAGCCGGTCGCATGACAGCCACGGGAAGCCGACGGGTAAAGAGATCGGTTGTTATCGGATTACGTCGTTGAAGAGAAATTGTTCAAGCCATGTTTCCGAAGTAACAAAGAGGCGACTGGATTGCAGCCATTCAAAGATCAAATATAACGTCCTAGAACACTCCAGCTCACAGGTTAGTCTGCTCCAAGCATTTACACAAAGGTCAGTCTGCTGTTGTAGTTAATATGTCATTTTTCTTAACATAATTGGTGATATAGGTTACAAGCAAGTCTGGCGCTGAACAGAAATTGTCGCGCTATGCTCCTTTATTTATTGTGCATAAATAGTGAATTGTCCTGACACAATATTGCGTTTCGCTTCTGTTATTATGGTACACTGACAAAAACACATACTTTTATTCACAGGATAAAACAGGTTTTTTGTATCACTAATTGCCCAGTACGATTACAGCATACAATATTATTGTCACTGCTACATTTCTGTGATGCTACCAGAAATTATTTCCACTACTAATTAATTACCGTTGAGCTCAAAGGTCCTATTAATAAACGGTTAAGGAATGTATATTTATGACGACGATTTGTGAGACTGGTAAACTTATGATACGTACGATGGTCTTTCGTTCTACACGGTGCATTTCAAGGTCCTGCACCCATCCGTCGGTAAACTGTACCTGGGCTTGTTGCAGTGACCGGAAGTTACTAAACTTCATGAGTGTATGCACTCACTCCAAGAACCGTATAATTATAAATATGCATATAAATATGCTAAGATGAGATAGCTGACTTCATCTAACTAGCAAATGTTTTCCAGGCTATGTTGGTGATGCAGTTTTTTTTAATGTATATGATATTTTTGTCATGCGATTTTAAAGCTGGTCCTACAACCGCATCCAAGAATAACATGCAGCGTATCTCAGAACTGTCGGTGAAAATTATTCTTGGAGCTAGGTTTAATTGAGCTGCATTTTAAAGAGGTGCAATTTCACAATTTGTGTATATTTTCTAAGTTCACTATTTTGTATGTGTTGAGAAAAACACAGATTTTAAAATTACATGGTCTAATATTTACATTTAGCATATAACTGCAACATTATTTTTTCGTTTGTTTTTTTTAAAGACTCGAAAGGACTTGAAATTCAAAGTTTCAGACTTGTGACTTGACTCGGACTTTTACACCAGTGACTTGAGACTCGACTCTGACTTGCCTGACATTACTTGAGACTTGACTTGAGACTTGAGGATAAAGACTTGAGACTTACTTGAGACTTGCAAAACAATGACTTGGTCCCACCTCTGCTATTAATTCTACACAGCAGCAGTGTCCATACAGTCTGCTCAAGCAGGTATGTGTGTGTGTATGTGCGTGTATCTCACCCCTCCAGCACTTCCAGCTAATATGATCTCTGCCCCAAGGCTGCTTGTCAAGCAGCCAAGTGCTGTTCCCCATATTAGAATGAGTTTAACAAAACACTTCACACTTCTTAGCTTTCGGTCTCTCATCTTCATCTCTCTGCTTGACACTTGCTCTCTTCCTGTCTCTCTTGCTACCGTATGCAACCGTTTTGCCTCAAAGCAGCAAGCGAACTGCCAAGGCCTGGCCTCCTCCCCCTCAGCTGGCTGAGTTCATGCTTTTTACTCATACGGATAATTTTTCAGAAAACAACCGTGAGGTGATCTCTGTGGTTTCCTTGGAAAATGCTGCAAAGTGAAAGTTCAGAAATGATGACACTGACTGTTCAGAAGTTGCGTTTTTGTGCATTTGCATGTTTTGTAGATGGCAGTCTGCCGGCAAAAAGGAAATGATGACATTTACATATCTTCCTCTGTGATAGTTCATGAGTAACTATGATGTCTGAAAACTAGAAAAGCACCACAGAGAGACATTTCATGCACAGGAAGAGATGCGCAGACATTGATTGACGATAAGTGACAGGAAAAAAGCTGATGCGCGTAATGAGCACTTAAAGCGTCTGCACAGCTACGGTACACTTACACAGGTGTTTTCTCTTCTGCCTGATTAGATGTCCTCTCAGAACTGTGCGAGCACTTTGTGCTTGACTGACGTCTGGCTTTCTCCATAACTTTAACAACAAACACTCCTACATATCTTTTCATAATACTGCAATAAATATGCAGTATATATAATATACAGTAAAAAAAAGACTATGGAAATTTCTTTCAAATTCAGCAGACACAAAAGAAAAAAGCCAAGATTAGTCCAGTATCAGCTCTAACACTAACGTCAACACTGTCTGAGGAAAACTGTATCTGAAGCATCCTGCTGCGTTTTTTGTGTTTATCAGAGTTTGTTTACTGAAACAGTTGCTTGTCGCTGCTGGAAACACGGCTGATGAGAGAGCAGAGACTGGTTCACATAGTAAATGTGGCATGGAACAAAAATAAGGGTGAAAACAAAGAGTGAAGTATATATTGTGTCTGCAGAAGTGCCTGTAATCATTAAAGTGCCTCTGTTAGCCTTTATATAGTAATATCCCTTTTTTTGTTTCACCCACCGGTTAGTTTGATATAGCCACAAAGAATATTTGGTTAGGTTAACAAAAAAACACACTCTTTTACAGCGTTGAACATCTTAGAAGGCTCCATCTTCTAGCACGAAAGAAAATCTTTTCCCTCCACATCTAAAGGTGTCAGCACATTTATTACAATAAGAGCTTATGTGGTCTTTTTTTTGAATACAGTCCTATCGGAGGTTGCCCAGTGACTACACTGAGCTTTTCTGGTTAGTGTTAGACAGCAACTGATTTTTAAATATTTACGGCAGTTAGTCACAATATTATCACAGATTACATGTAACTCCTGACTTGACACTACAAAGTACAAATACTTTGTTACCGTACCAGAATGTTCAGGTTTCTGTACTTTTACTTTTACGCCCTACTTTTTTAAACAGATATCTGTACTTTCGACTTCTTATATTTTCAGAACAGGCTCGTTACTTTTGCTTTAACAGATTTTGAGGGGAGTTACTATTTGACGTCCCTGCAAGCCTTCAAACATTAAAACAAATATGAGAGTGAACAGTGACACATGAAAGGCAGTCCTGTTTCAGTATTAATCACCAAGTAAAAAGAGATGAAAGAAGCAAAATTGTTTACCAAATTCAGGGGTTAAAGTGGCTCGGTGTTTTTAATTACCAACTCCAGGTCTCCGTAAGTTATTCTTGCAGTACTTAAGCAACTAGCAAGCCCTACTGGAGAGGAGCGCACATAAAGAGAATTTATTTTATTTAAGTAGGTCATTTCAGTGCAGCATTTCTATCAAACATTAACAAACGCACAACCTGTGTGAAGTTTGTCTCACGGTGTGTTGCAGCTAAAGGTCCAGCTGCTGTATTTCACAGGGAGAGAAAAGAAAGAAAGCTAACTTTACTCAGAGATGGAGAAAGATAAGAAAGACTGGACAGGAGAGGAAGAAGAGAGCTTAGATTTAAAGGTGAGGACTGCTCAGTGGTGTTAAACTGTAAATGTGAAGCTTATATGTAAGTCCTCATGTTTTTAAATCAGATATTGGGTCTGTACATGTGACATTAGGGTTTTTTCTTATATTGTGAAACATGCTGAGGCCGACTAACTGTGTTATTTAAAGGTTGTATGAAAATCCTCTGCAGGTTAGTGCAGGATAAACAGGTTAGTTTGCTGTACCGTGAATGTTTCAAAGGCCTTCCCACCTGCTGGATCCCATTTTAGCCTCTTCTCTACTAATGTTCCTGTTAGAGGCAAAGTCACTCTCTACAGAGTAGGAAACAAAATAGAGATATTTTTTAAATTCCTTCTTTTTCTCTGTTTATGTTCTTTTTTACTTTTACGTGAGTAAAGAAGTTGAATCAGTACTTCGACTCTTACTGAAGTATTTTTTAACACTCTCTGTACTTCTGCTACTCTATAAAAGTACAGAATATCTGTACTTTTGCCCCCTCTGTCAATAGGAGGCTGTTTCTGTTTTAATGCTGTTTTAGTGTCATCTTGATGCGCCAAAATCACTCTGAAGATGGCAACTGACTGCAAAGCAATTATTTTATTTTTATTATTAACTGTAATTTGTGCTGATAATTATGTAATAATTATGAATTAAGAGCAATAAGATGCTTTTCAGAGTGTAGTGACTTTCGAGTCTCCTAGCATAGTTGTTCCTAACTGTAGCCTGAAGAATGTTCTAATTAGGCGGAATCATTGAAAACACCTGTGTGGGTTGACAGCCCTTCAACGCAAATGATGCGTGTGCATACACCCACACACACACACGGACATGCACAAAATCACTTATTTTGCAGCTCACTTTATTAAAATGATTCTGGGCTGTCTGGCTCTTTGGTGGCTCCAAATAGCAGGAGTCAGCCATTCTTAGAAGTAATGAAGAGATCTAATCTGGGTTAGTCCAACTCTGAACAGTGCTTACTGGCTGCTGTTTTGCAGAGGGAGTTGTGTGTTTTGCTCTCAAGTGTCAATTTGTGGCTTGCAGTGGGTCAAGAACACCCACAATTCATAGAGGCAACTAGGATGAGTGCAAAATGAAGTAATGGGGATGGAGCACTCTTCTTCACTGAAGCTCCACTTCATGATTTAGAGTAATAAGACACAAGTATTTTTCCATAAAAATCTTGCCAAGTGGAGTCTCGTCATCTCCTAATTTCTCTGTGCAAAGGCTGTAGCTTTTCTCACGTGTTGCAATTAGCTGGTGTGTCACTCCTTCTAATTTGGGCATTGGGCCGCTGTGGAGGGCAGTGGGTCAGAACACACAGACAGATGGCAGTGCCACCATTCGCTCATCCCTCCATCCATCCCTCCCTCATCTCCCAGCCTTCTCTCTGCCTCTCCCTCGCCAAGGCGCCGACATCCCATTGCATCGTATCGATGATGCGGTAGCCCCTTGCGCTCTAGCCAAGGTCACAAATGGATGTCGCCAATTACACTCCCCTGAGTGCTCTCTGCCGGCCCGCCAAAGTGACATAATGAAAGCAGCGTACCGGTGCAAGTGGATTTAATAATTCTTCGCTGCACCGAGGGAATTTTGCTCCACTATACTGTTATTATTAAAGCACAAAAAAATAAAGACAAATAAATCCACTCCCTGAATCTGAAAATATGTGAGGCGGCATGTTATCACTGCCGCAGACCGTGTGAAGATTCACAAGCCGTTCCCAGTGGTATTAATTTAATTTCCACTCAAATGAGAAATCCCTCTGTCTTTGAAGGTGGTGGGAGTCATTTATCTAATTTGCTCTGGCTGCCTGAATTATGACTCGTATACAAGCGATAGGGTTTAGTGGCATGTCTGCTGCTTTGCTTTAATGTGACGGCAACTGTGTGAATAGAAGAGAGGACAGGCAGTAATTAGCACTTTGTATACACACACACACACACACACACACACACACACACACACACACACACACACACACACACACACACACACACACACACACACACACACACTTTGTCTCATCTTGTATGGAGGAAAGCGGAAAAAAGCTCAATCCTCTTTTTTTAATTCTCCTTTTCTTCATTGCATTCCCACCTCCACCTTCAAGCGCTGTTTTCACAAAGTTCTAAAAGCAGTGCTTTACAAGGCTTTTGAGGGAACAGGCTGACCTCCAGTAAGCTCCAGCAGCAGAGCTCGGTCTCAAAAGCTCTGCAGCAGTGAAGAGGTTAAAAGCCTCTGTTTGGCGTTGGCCGGGCGGAGGGACCGAGAGTGCATCTCCTTGAGGACCCCCGGGCTTGAAATTGAGTTTGTTCCTGTTTCACAGCATTCTCTTAATAACAGGAACACAAACCATCACCCCCACCTACACCTTCACCAATTTCTCTCTGTGCTGCTCTCCTCCACATCTCGGGGAGCGCCAAATGAAAAAGCTGTCCGCCAACTTGGGAGCTTGTTCCCACTCACTCAGAGACACAACACATATTTCCCAGGGCAGCGCTCAACTTTTTCGCAGTGCCATTTCTTTTCCCTCCTCTCTCGCCCCCACGACTCCATCGGACTGGTAGGTTAGCGCCGGGGCTCGTGCCTGAGCGCCTGCGGCCTGGCACTTCATGTCACAGGCATGTGTCAAATCAGCCAGGCCTTCCGATGCCTCTGAAAAGGCAGCAGTGGTCGTGGCCGGCTGAAAGTGGGCGCATGTGTGGCTGGAGTCAACGTGGAAGGATTATGGGCTGTCACAGAACGGCTCGCCTGCAGCGCTGTCGATGGCTCGGTATGGCCAATAGCAACAAAGTTGTCTTTATAAATATATATATATATATATGTATACACACAAACACAAAAAAAGAGGCGAGTATAGATGGAGGAAATGGCAAAACACAGCAGATGCTCAAAACTTCATTTCCACCCCAAAAGACATGGTCATACATTTCAGAAGGGAGAGTGCAGCCATCACTCTACACAAAGTGTATCAGCACACACACATATAGCATGTGTACATGCAGAGAAATAAAAGGCAACATTCGATGGCAATCAAAAATGTGCATAGACCAACGCATAAGTGTACATCCTTTCAAGCAAATATGCACACTCACACATATGTACAGACACACTCATTGATGGCACAGCTCTTGTGTGAGACAGGCACAGTGACAGCTGTGTAATTATCTCATCAACACCTCCCTGCTCTAACAAGCTTCTCCTTCTCTTGTCTCTCTTCGAGCCGCCTGTAACGCTCCTCATAGCTGCTGCGACCACGGACGATAAAAGCCTTCACGGAGATGAGAGGAGCTTCACCAAAACACCGAACGCTGGCGCTCGCTTTTTCTCTTTTATTTCCTCTTAGTCTCTCTCTCACACACAGACGCACACACTGGGACACACAGAGCTATTGTCTGTCCTTTCTAGTTTTGTTTTTAGAATTGCTTCGCAGTCCCAACACCAATTCCATACTCTCCAATTATAAGAACAAGTCCACATAAATTACTGCCTCTCAAGAAAACTCAAACCAATATGAAATAATTTACAAGCATTCTTTTCATCGCCAGCGCTCCCCTCCTCTCCTCTTTACAGATGCAAGTGTATGGTTTTTTTTTTTAATGCTCATGATGAGCAGTAACAGTCACAGGGAGGTGTGCTGGTTCAAGTCAGGCAGATGAAATGAAGAAATGAAAGGTGGAAATGAATTAAGGGAGACTGATATGATTCCCAAATTGTTCATTTGGTGCTCACAAGCAAAGAGAGAGCACATTATTAGTAGATCGTGTTAATGCACCACACCAGGACACTTGAGTATCCAATGATGGTGGGTGATTAAAGTAAAGTAGTTTTCAGGCATTTTTGAGATTGAAAGTGTGAATCCTCGGTCACCAATGAGTTGTACAGCAGTCCAGATGCAGACCCAGATGCCATTCTTTGCTGGTTATTTCAGTCTGGCACAGCTGTTCTGAATGGGTTCATGAATAAGGTAGATGTTAATGGATATATTCAACAGCTCTGGTACACAGGAAACACACAGACCAATCACATGCTTTGTGAGTCATTCCATGTGATGCTGCTCAGCCAATCAAATAATTTATTTAGAGTGCATGTGGGAAAACAGAAAACTCCACGAGGAGATGAGAGAAGCCTGAAGAAGTAAGTCAGGGGAGCAGCAAGAAAAGAGGGGTTAAAGCTGAGATGGGTTACATGTGAAGGAAAAAGAAGAAAAGGGGAAACGCAGAGTACAAGTTTTCCTTTTTTTCAAATTAAGCATTTAATTTTAGGATAGCTTTTTCTAAAAGTTCTTTTTTTTAACTTTTGAATGCAAACCTTGATTAACTTTGAATGAGAAAGAATTAAATATATTGAAATATCTTGCACTGAATTCTGAAGCAGGTGGAACTTTATGACATTCTGGAACTTTGTTATTTTCTTGAACTGGACCTCTTTAATTTTTAACTGACAGCCCTGCTGTATAGAAAAGAAACGTACAATCATGGCTTATCAGGCACAGCTATGCTGCAGAGTGAGAAAAAGTCCAGAAACTAAAGAAAGAAAATGTGATTTTATTTGGGGTAATAAGTTATGAGCTGGAAGAAGTGCAAATAGATTTATCATGATTGTGAATGTGTTTACATTTTATTTTTACCTGTTGAAAGACGTTTCATTCAAATACTGGCTTCCATTTTAGCGATCTACGATGGAGGAGTGCTGGCAGGCTATACACTAAAAATGTTACGCCTGTAACATCTGTTCCCTGAAGGAGGCAAACGGGGTGCAACACAAGGTTGCCTCCCTGTGCAGCTGGGCTCGATGAGCAGTGGTTATCGAAATGAGGGAGAACTGTGTTACAGGGCTGCTCATAAGTCATCACAGTTCATCTCCCTATCATGTTTTGAGTTTTGAGTAGGGCTCATGGTATAGTTTTGGTTTATGAAGTTATTTATGTTCCAGTTATTCAGTATTTCATCCGCTGTATTCACTCTGTTGTTTGTATCCTAGTGTCATGTGTGTGCAATTGTTTGTATAGTCTGTGTCTCAGTGTATGTCCTGTCTTATTGTGATAGTCCTGTGTAGGTGATGTTCTGTTCTGCTTCCCTGTTTCGTCAGTCAGATTATGTCCAGCCGTGTTTCCTCTCTGCCTGGATTCCCTCTTGTGTATATAATGTCTCTGTCTCCTTCTGTCCAGTGTTGTGATCTCCTTCTTGCTGTGTTTCCTGTCTGTATAGTAATTCCATGTATAATTCTGCCTGTTTAGGATCTCCCAGTTAACCTTCCCGTTTAGTTGTTTACCTATAAACTCACAGTCCTGCCTGTGAGTCTGCACTTTGGGGACATAACTCTGCCTAGCACACAGATCCACTAACACTGCCTTAAAGGCATGAATAGACATGTCTTCAGCCAAGACATGCGGGGCTATGACATCCCATAGTATGTGTTGTACCGAGTGCATCAACCGAAAGAGAACATATCCTCCAGTACCAACTTGGGTCATCTTTGCACTCCACAACTCAGTTTTGGAGTTTTCCATTAGGTGGTAGTACCTGGTACCAGGTACTCTCTCTGTAACTGCTTGGGGTTCCAAGCGATCTGAGGTGATCCAATGTGATGTCAACAGTGGGGTCACTCGATGAGTCATGAGAATGTCTCCATCACAAAAATCAAAACCACCATTTTTGAAACCTGACAACAAGGGAAATGGCTACACAAAAGACCATGACCGAGGTTCCCAAGTCTGACACAAAGCCATACACCACATTTGCCTTAAAGACATTGTTGTGGCGTTCATGTTGCATAGGTACTAGGTACTAGTGCAAAATAATAATTGACTTTAGGCCATGAAAACAGATCAGAGGGGAAAATGAGTGTAAAGTGTAAGGGTTAGGGTTAGCACATGTTGGTAAACTTCAAAGGGCTGTTCAACTTTCAGTTGTCATGTCAAGACCCAGATTCACAGAATATAACCTTATCAGAATTAGCTTGAATCACGGCCCTCTTTAAATATTTTCTTCATAGCAAAGCAGCTTTTTCTTTGCTTACTATTCCAAGACTTATCTTAAAGTAAAATGAGTCTGATGAATGTGTCAACATTAGATTCTTCTCCGTCACTCAACTGAAGTTATCTGGGCTGCTTCACTAAATTTCCCCAAGTCTAGTTTTGTTTGACAAGATTTAAAGAGGGCATCAGAAGAAGAAGAAAAACCCTGTAAACTGAGTTCTGTAAAGTTTCTTCAGCCAGTATTGACTTTCATTTTACAGAGAAGGGAACAAAATCATGTGGCTTCCTGGATGACAAATGAGCTGTAAATAAACCACAACACATGGGAGCAGAACTCCAGGCTGGGATCACACCCAATACATAACATGTTTGTGTTGCTGCAAATGCTTACCCACAACATATGTTACTACACATTATGCCAGCATTCTGTGGTCATTTTTCTTCTTTTCCTACCTTCTTGCTTAATACTATTTTGATAATTACTGAGTTAATAGTATTAGTAAATATTGTGTGTAATGCATTTAAAAAACCCTCATATAGTTTTTTGTTGTTGTTTGTTTGTTTGCTTTTTTAAAATAAAACTGTTACAGAAAACCTATTTTTATTTTCAGGCTATAAGAATTTTCAAGCAGGCTCCAAGAAGGTTTGCATGTGTACAGCCTTAATGCTGGCTCTCATCCACTGTGTAATAAACTAAAGACTCGAGAAAGACAGAGAGATGCTCTCTCTCTCTCTCTCACACACACACACACACACACACACACACACACACACACACACACACACACACACACACACACACACACACACACACACACACACACACACAGAGTTCAACACTGAATGCTCATCACTGATAAGAAGGTAGTGATCTGTGACAGAGTGGAGCAGCCATTAAGGGAAGGAACGACAATGCAGTGACTGCATCTTTTCTTGATGAAGTTTGCCTTTAAAATGTGGATTGGATTACAAACCTGAGTACATCAGCTAATTCCTTATTATAATGGTACATTTTTTTTAATTAATCTAAGCACATTTTAATGTATTTATGGTGCATTGTAAAAGCTGATGCCAGTTAACATACTTTCTGGTACCTTTTTGGCCATGAATAATTTCAATAATCACCTCCTCACCTAACAAACTGATTATAATAATTTTGAGTAAAATGTAACTGAAATGTATAAACGCAAAAGTTTATTTATTCACGTAATTAATCATTAAGGAAAATATGCTTAGTATAAATTTAATGCATACCAATCCAATACATTTCATTTAAATTTAATGTTTTCCTTTGTACTTATGCAAAAAAATTACTTGAAGAATTTACATCAAATCACTTAAAGTCAGCATTTTGAGTGTAAATATTTTCTTCAGTGTGGAGTCCAATCACTTGGACCTGTAGATACATGACTATAGACTTTACCTCTATTTTTAAAACTGTAAACAGTAAGAAACCATCAATAGGAGAGAACACTGCCAGCCTACAGAGGAGCCCTGCTTAGTAGAGCCACAATAGAGAAACAATGATGTAACAGAGATATATGGGCTACATTTTTCTTTAAGAGAAAATGAATATTTTACACATTTATGCCTTCATTGTCCTTGTCGTTTCTTAATTTACTCTCAGCATGTTTTTCTACATATCCTCACATCTCCCCATCTGAATAAATACTCACTGTCCTTTGTGGCAGTTTTCCATATGTCTAACTTGCTGTAAAAACGGTGCTTTGTTCAATGGTGTTCAGCTCTTTTTTTCCATTTTCTTTCTGTGTTTCTTGCTGTGTCTTTTTAGCATTTGTTGCAGTGGCCCATTTTCCCCACAGGGATCATTAAAGCTTCATCTCGTTACCTCCACACCTACACTAACCTTCCTCCCTCTTCTTCCTCATCTCATCTTTCTTCAGACTCTCCCTGAAGTTTTTCTCCCCAGAGGCTCTTCTTTCCTCCGAATGTCTCCATTGTGGTGTAAGCCTTTTGTCCTTGGTACCAAGAAAGCAGTACAACCGATGGCGGGAGAAGACGGCTGAGAGACTTATAATGACACGCAGATGCAGATGTTCCCTTTAGAAAAGACTTTGTTTCAACTTTTCACCCTCTGCTTCTGAACTCATATGATAAGTGCCACCAATAGGTTTTAAAGTGGTAGACAGAACAAACAAGTGGAAATGGTATGAAACAGTGTGGACACACGCACACATTCACGCACACGCACGCACACACACACACACACACACACACACACACACACACACACACACACACACACACACCAATTTTTGGATAAAAAAAAATAAATAATAATATACACTTGGTTTTTTTATTCACATTAAATATTTTGAATGGCTCAGATATGTTTGCATAAATTTACATAATTATACAAATTTTTTTTATTTTTGAGTATTTTGTCAAAAATTTAATCCTGAACCCGACTTTTTAATTTTTTGAATCGTTATTTAATTTTTTGGCCTAAAGTTCAGCGTTTAGTCAGGAAACAACTGTTTAATTTCTTGTAAACTTTCCTTGAATTTTGATAGATTTTAGTCTGTTGTTTCTGTGTTACTTGCATTGCAAGTTTTCTTTGGACATATGCTCTGAGTTTACAGAAACAATTACCACATTTAAATGGTATTTAAATCTAGTCCATTCCCCCCTGCTTTTTTTGTGTGGTATACACAAAAATGTGTAATCTCTTTTTTCTTTATTTCTGACATCGTTTACATATTTTAATTGTATTATTATTTGCTTTATTTTGGACATTCATAACATTCAGTTATTAAATACTTATATAGAAACACAGTTATTCAATTCAATTCAATTTTATTTATACAGCACCAAATCAGAACAACAACACCTCAAGGCGCTTTATATTGTAAGGTAGACCCTACAATAATACATTACGAGAAAAACCCAACAATCATATGACCCCCTATGAGCAAGCACTTTGGTGACAGTGGGAAGGAAAAACTCCCTTTTAACAGGAAGAAACCTCCGGCAGAACCAGGCTCAGGGAGGGGCGGCCATCTGCTGCAGTTGGAGTGAGAGAAGGAAGACAGGATGAAAGATATGATGTGGAAGACAGACAGAGATTAATAACAAGTATGATTCAATGCAGAGAGGTCTATTAACACATGTTGAGTGAGAAAAAAATAAAAACGTATTATTATTAGTTCCCAAATGGAGAGCAAAACTAATGAAAGTGGAACGAGCACATTAACAGAAAGTTAACTGGAAAGGAAAAGTGTGGCAGTCATCTCTGTTGTTTTATTTTCCTTCATGGGTCAACAAAAGCAGATTCAAGGATGAGAACTGGACTGAGGCTGATTACCAACTTCCTCATATCAAGCTACTCCTTAAACAGAGAGAACAGCTAAGCATCTTACCTGGGCTGTAACAGTGCCACATGCTGACTAATTGGTAGTGAAGTCAAAAACAGACAAACTGAAGGCCAATATCACACTAACCTGGGCTTCATCAGCAGTGCCAGAAGCTGACTGCCTCCATGCCATGCTGCACTGATGCAGTTTGTTAAAGGAATCCTAACCAAGAAACTGTATTGTCAATATTTTAACAATTTAAAACACTGGATTCCTTTTTAAAATACCAGCAAAATCATCAAAATTATAACAAAAAAGGTTAAATATTTTACTATATTGACTATACAATATATAAAAAATGTACCTTTTGAAGTTCTGTTTTTTAAGATCCACTAATATTTTGAGTCAGTCACAGGATGGTGGGTTGATGGTTTTTACTATAGAAAATGCCCCTGACAATAAGGTACGTAGAAATTTGAATGAAGGGTTTCTGCTTAGAATCTACTATTATAACTTTACTGTGTTAAATACGCAGGTCTGACTAGAGCACCAAAAAATGCTAAATTAAAAATATCAGTTCAGTGCTGCCATATTGAGGACATGACTGACTTTGTTAAGTTTAAAGTAAATGAATAAATAAATAAAAATCTAATTAAAACTGAGCCAGCCATTACTTGGTCAGAAATTGGTGTACAATACAGAGTCCAGCAGCTGTGCAATAATTCTACAGTCAAACAGAAGGTCAATATGCCTAACAAAGCTCATTTTTAACATTTAATATCCATGAAAATAAACAGATCCCTGGCACCATGTACAGCAGCAGGGCCCCCACGGGACTCCAGCAGACAGAGAGTGAGGACTGAAAACTCAATCTGTTAGGTGTACTAAAGTGATTTTTAGCATTATCCCAGAGTAATAGGATTCCCCCGCATGGTTGATACTTTTTTAATGCAATCGTTACCTGGTTCATGCATTTTTGATTTGTTGATTTTTTCCAGCTCAGTGCTATAGGTGTCAAGTTTAACAGCACAAAAATGTGTTTTTTTTTCACTAAGGTCTTACTATCATCCTAACACTGGCAAGAATGAATAAGAAGGCTCTTAAAATAAAAACAAGTAAGGCAGATATTTATTACATGATTGATGAAATCGTAATAGTTGTTGTGAAGGGGAAAACTTCACCTACAGGCAGAAAATAAAAAATAAATACAAAATCCATAAAAAACATTTGACAGTAAATAATGCTTTTTCATCTTTTTAGTTGGGCATTTTTAGTCTATGGGAATGGATTCCAGGTAAAGCCAGCCTCTAGTGGCCACTACAGGAATTGCAGTTTATATTGCTTCCACACTCACCCTAACTTTAAGCCCTGAGTGCTGCTGGTTGCCTTTGAGGCATCTGTTTTCTAAACGGGGAAAAAAGGTGATTGAGGATTCTGTGTTGACTGTTAGAGCTGTAAGTCTTATATTAGCATATTAAAGATATCACCTCTCATTAACATGAAGACATAAGAGTAAAAAAAACTATCTGAAACTGAACGTTTAGAGCTTTTTCATGTCAGAGCTTTTGGCTCACAGGAATTATTACTGCCATGTTTAACTTGAGCATCTGCCGCTTTAACAGTATGTATATAACAGAAGAGGAGACTTTAAACAACTACTAAATATGCTATGTGGGGGGGGGTATTTGAACACTGGAGACACAAGAAAGCTGTCATCGTCATCACTGCCAGAGCTTCCAAGATTGTTATGGAAATGAAGCATAGAAGTGTGCACTGCACAACTTTTTCCATATTATCAGCACAAAATGCACTGGACACAGCGCTTTTTCAACAAGTAAACAGCAGAATACACCGTAAACACGGCCCAGTTTACCGCTATCCACAAGCACAAGATTGGGTCAGAAAGAGCAGGCACAGTACCTGCTCCTCTGCTGGATGCTTGATGAGATGATGCAGTTTACTCAAACCCCACCCAGCACAATCTCTCACATCTTACTTTACCAGGTGCTCCCATGCTTGAGCGTGAGACCCTGCTTTGTATATATATCCCTGCAAGGCATCATGCTTGCTGCATGATGAAGGGTGGAGGATGCTCAGGGCCAGCGAGACTCATCCATTCCCAGAGGAGAGAGGTGTGAATAGCAGGCTATACTGCTGCCTGGGCCTGCCTGGCTTCCCCAGGGAAAACATCCAGAGGGATGTAGACGCAGCAAAGGAGAGACATGGCAAGCTATTTATAGAGCAGGTAAAGAGGAGTGGTGGGGCAAAATGAGAGGAGGGGGCAGTAGACAAGAAGAGAAGAGACATAAAAGTCTGAAAGCAGATGACAGAGTATGATATCTGTGGCTCACGGTGTCCACAGAGATCTGGGCGGATGTTGTCTGCAGCACCTGCTGAACAGAACAGATCTCCTGACTTGTAGCTCATGCTGCTGAAAAAGCTGACCAAGTATGCTCAACTTATTGATTTATGGCAGAGAGAGTTCATGCAGAGGTTAGCTGTGTTGAACTGAAGAGCAGCGAGCCAGAGCAGAGAGAATAGTTAAGTCAAGATGACGGTGATATTTTATCAATACGGACTCGACTTGCAGCCCAGCCCAGAGATCCCTGTGATGTTTCCATACCAGCTCCGTTCTCACCATGCCTTTCTCATTAATAAGTAAAATTACACTTCTTCTTTATTTATTTTCCTGCACGCTGGCTGCTCTATCAACAAGCCCCTGCGCTGTCAGCTCAGTTCAGCCCTAGTGCAGCATGTATGTCTCTATTTCAAACCAATGCCC
Organism: Rhamphochromis longiceps; assembly: GCF_057381845.1. Classification (NCBI taxonomy): domain Eukaryota; kingdom Metazoa; phylum Chordata; class Actinopteri; order Cichliformes; family Cichlidae; genus Rhamphochromis; species Rhamphochromis longiceps. The sequence continues at coordinate 6,877,784 of NC_140561.1, forward strand.
TTTAATCATTTTCATCATTTCAGCGGGCTGACATTTTACATAAAGAGCTCTTATCATCCCTAGCTTATGCTTAATGATGAATGGTGATAATTACTGTCAGTCAGTGTGTCTAACATGCCATGGTCACCTCACTATGTCTGCTCTGGAGGGCCCATGCTTGAAGAGGGAAAAGAGACTGCAGTATCAGTAGCAAGATAACATTAAAAAAAAAGAAGAAGAAAGGAATTGGGGCACACATGCCCTGTACCGTATGTGTTCATGACTTAGTTTCATGAAAATCTTTATGTATAACCCAAGGTTTTCTCTGGTTTTCTGCCTCCAGGCTGAGAGCCTTAGGAACATTTTGGAGCCAGGCAATAAGAACACAACTAAATACAATGGATGACTTTTTATGCTACACTTTAGGCAACCATTGACCAGGTGTTCCCTCTGGGTGCGGGCTATATTTCCTGCCTAGACCTACAGTAGGTATCTGTAATTGTGGCAACCTGTCCATCAGTGCTGGCTGAGCTGCATTCCTGTTAGTTCCTATTAGTACAGGAAAATTACAAAACACTGTTTCAATAGAACTAAAAGCTTTAGGGAAGACATGGAATGAAATACGGACACCAGGGACATAAGGAAATATGTGGCACTCAAAGAATGTGGAGAGAATTTCATAACAGAAAATGCAGGGAGGGAAAAAACCTTATTATAGGGCAAAGTCCGGAAAATGGCTAAAAACAATTCAAAGATTTGGTTCTTAAATGTATTTTCTACTATACCTAAAATACTCAAAGCACTTTGTACAGCTTGCCTCATTCACACAAGTACATGTTCTATGCTTAAGTGATCTCTCTCTAATGTACACACACATTCAGACTCTTATGGATATATCAGAGAGCTATTTGGGGTTGGTATCTTACCCGAGGATATTAAGCACACAGACTGAAGCAGCCAGGGATCGAATGATCAACCTTTTTTAGCAGATGACCTGCTCTTCCTCCTGAGCTACAGGACCCCACAACATCACAATGTCAGCATTGGACAGCTTGCAGAGCCGTTATTTATTTATTTATTATTATGTATTATTAGTTATTTAAAATTTGTATTTGTGACAGAATTTTGTTCAAGTCACCATTAAATATGGAATAAAGAGACAAACACTGCTCATATGGCAAGGTTTATATAATACTTCAAAGGATCTGCCTAAGTAAAGTATCACGATATATGTGAAATGGTAAAATGTTCAAGGGTATTTTTTATAAATGTAGCTTTTTCTATTCTACTACTCAATATATTGTAGGCAATAATGAGCAGAAAATTTCAAAACTTTGTCAAAAGAATAAAATCAAAATGACAAAACAAAATTTAAAATTAATATTTTGCTGTAAAATGGGCTCCATCTTTTCAGTATAGCACAATAACAAAATAATGATTTATATGTTCTAAGTTATCAGAAGCCTAGAGTAACCTACTAAGCAAGGTCAATTGAAAAGCACCTTTACATTATAAAGTATGTCTTATCTTGATAAAATTACTATTTTGCAGCTGATAAGATATTCAAAACAACATATAAAATGGGAAATAAATTTGCATAATCATTAAAATTATTATTTCTTTGGAAATCTGCAGCAGAATAGTGAAAACTGCTCCAGAGCTGGTGGACCTAACTGTCTGTGCAGCCCAGTGAGAGCTGTAGATTTGAATGAACTACAGAGTAGTGACTCTCTGCATCATTAGCCAGTACCAAAAAAAAGCAGCCTGAGCATGGAAACATCAGCAGCAGGAAGTAAGGTGCGCAAATCAGTATCAAACCATAATTTCTAGTGCACAACACAATGACATGCTGCTGTGTTAATGTGTTTGTTTTCCCCATGGAGCCATGCGTCGAAGTGCAGAGCGTTCCAGTGCAGAGAGCGAACTGGAGCTCGCAAAAGCCTGCAGCACGCCCTCTGCTCAGGGACTCGCAGGGATACACCAGCTTTGTTGTTAATCTAGTTTGAGCACAAGTAGATGAATGAGTTTATGCATTTGAAAAGGGCTGTTTTTGAACAGAAGACGAATGATGTCAGAGAACAGAGAGGGGAATAAAAGAGTGTTTGGACTCCCTGTTTTGAAAGAGTTAGCCACCGCACGTCACCGAGACAGCTGTGCATTTCCTCTCCCCACTTGGCTATTCTTCTTTCTTTCTTATCTTTTTTTTTCTTTTTGCTCGTACATTCACCTTAAAAATCTTTGATCTTCCTACATTTATACATTTATACAAGATATCACTGCACTGATTACACACTCACATCATCACACAGAGGTAGTTGTACTGGAAGAACATGGATCAAGAGGAGAAAAAACATAGTAGGTAACACAGCTCTCTACTGGCCCTTCCTCTTCCAACTCAGAGGTTTCAGATAAACTTCTTTTAGACTTTTCAGTGTAAGAGCTCAGGATCTAAAAATGCTGCTTCTGTGCTACTGATCTGAGTGATGTCATACACAGGCCAGGCTTGTTTGTGGTTTCATTTACTATCTCTATCTCTACTTTTAAGATTAGGCTTAAAAAATTTCCTTTTTGCTAAATATATATATATATATATATATATTAGGGGTGCAACGATATTCGTATCGATATTGAACCGTTCGATACAGTGCTTTCGGTTCGGTACGCATATGTATCGAACAATACAAAATTTGTGATTTATTTTATCAACTTTCCTTCTGATGATGCTGTCTGTGTTGAGCGCTCAGTGGATCTGCGCTCGACAGTGCAGCCTAGGCGGAGTAGTCAACGCAGATTCACTGAGTGCAGGGCAAGCTAGCGAGACAGAAGCTAAGCTCTCCTTGCAACAAGGCAAACTGAACCTCCCCCACCCTCATTCAGATCTGGCGTTTGGAATTATTTTGGTTTTCATGTGACGTATGACCCTGAAGGTAAGCGCGTCATGGACTAAAGTAAAACAGTATGTTGGATGTGCCACGCAATGCTCAATTACATGGGTGGGAACTAGTGTGTTAGCGCAGTTAGCTCATTAACGTGTTGGCCATCCAGCCCCATGCACGGGGCGATCCGCGGTAGCTCGTTAACGGAGATTCGCCGTGTTGTGGCGTTAACGTCATTTCAACGAGATTAACGCTGACAGCACTAGTGGGAACACAACGAATATGACTGCACATTTACGCCGACATCATCCTAGTGCAAAGACAAGTGGAAGCAGACAAAAACAACAAGCACACATGCTACAAACTTTACCCGAGTCATTTAGACAGCCGTTAGCACAGGATTCTCCTTATGGGGACCTGATATGTTTAATATGCTGCTGAGAATATAGCCCAGAAGAAGCGGATAGTATAGCTTTTATTTTGGAAAGAGCCATTTCTCTGTAATAAACTCTCTTTTCCAAAGATGAGTGATTCCTCAATCAGATACAGGGCTCGCAATATCGGTAGCCCGACGTCCCGGGGCTAGCGATTTTTTTCAGTCGGGCTACCAAAATCTATCTCTGCCCTGCCCGTCGGGCTATTGTAGGAAGGAAAAATATATGTCAATGCTTTTGCATTCTTTCAGAAATGTAGCTGGGTAATTATGTCATTGGCATCGGTGAGCCACTGTCAATATGTGACATATTGAAATCGGTTTGAATTTGCGCTTGTTTTTTTGCTTTCACTTTGCAATCGCGCGAACTGTGTATAGAGAGCGACAGCACTGATTGGTGAGTGATGATAATTTGCGCACCAATTCCTCTGACATCGTCTTGTTAATCGTTAGCTTACTACGCAAACATGACAAGTGAAATCTCCCGCAGCTTAAACATGTGAGAGGTTGATCACGCAGAGAATCGCTGAGCTTATGTGAGTGCGCGTGTAAAAGCAGCAGGATATATATTTCAGTTCTGCTGAGCCAAATAAGACAGGTCAGGGTGAAGAAGTGACAGCCAAAGAAAAGCTTACCACAAAACGGAGAAGTTATGACAAATCAGACTATAAGGCAAAAAGAAAGTGCAGCTTTATGGTTTCATGGACAAAATAATTTCTGTGGCTGCAATATGACGAGCTAAATAACCAGGGGTGCACATAAGTGGTCCGCAGGTGCGCATTCGCTGTCAAAATAAAAAACGCGCACAAGATATGAAGTTGCAACGCGTGTTTGCATACATAAGATTTTCAGGAGGAGGACAGACATTTGTTTAGAAGTCTTAAAGATGTCGAAGAAGCTCCTTTAAGCAATTACTGTGATGTTCCTCCACCTCCAAAGAAATGTCAGAAGGAGTCCGAACCACAAAAGAAGTATTCTCGGAAAAGTGGTTGCAGGAGGTGAGCTGGCTTCAAACAAATGATGAACGCACAGAGATGTGGTGCAGAATGTGCCGTGAAAATTTAATAAATGACAAATTAAAAAGGCATGAACATTTTTTTTTGCATCGAAAAAATATCGAACTGTGACACTAAAGTATCGAACCGAACCGAACCGTGAATTTTGTGTATCGTTGCACCCCTAATATATATATATATATATATATATATACATATTTATTTATTTATTTATTTTTACTCTAAATGCTAAGGTTACTTCAGGAGAAGGTAATTCATAGGCTAGATGCTGATGCAAGACATTGAGATAGACTTTTCCAAACCTTTTGCCAAAATACCAAAATACTCTTCATTTAATGTATTCACTTTCTCCTCCTTTTATCTTTCTCCCCTATCTGTGTATAAAAGTAAAATATCTTGAACTGTTTCCTTTAGACTAACGCTTCACATTTTCCAGACATTAATATCATCCCCACTGAGATAACTCAGTTAGATGTGTGTGTGGGAGCATGCACATGTACATATGTGTAGCCCCGCGTGCAGAGTACATGTGTGTCTGGATTTTCATCATTCCCCTTGCCAGGTATTAATTTCATCAGGGCTGTGATATATGAACAGATTACTGGTGTAAAACGCATTATTTCCTTATGGAAACAGGCCCTGGGAGAGATCCATCAGCCTGTTTCATAGTTGCTTTGGGGCTTACTGCATCATACATGAGCACTTGGCTTACCTGCCGTAGTCACCGATGGAATGCACTCTCCCGCACTCAATATGAAATCAAGACTGGATCGTTTTTCAAACTCTTTATAAAAGAAGTCACTTTCATGTCTAAATAGGGAAGTAAATGCAGGTCTTCTATCTTTCTAGTTAAGTCGGTTAGTGATTCTAAATTCTACCTGCAGTCGCAGTCAGAGGTTTGGACTTTTAATGATTTCTTTGAACTATTCTTTTTCCAGGATGGAATGATTGTACAGTATAGAGTTTTGGCTCATTATCTTGCGGTAGGATGAACCCCTGACACACTAGGTGCACATACCAGAGGGTATTGCATGGCGCTGCAGAATGCTGTGGTAGCCAATTTGGTTCAGGCTGCCTCTCACTCTGTACAAGTCACCGACCCTGGATCCAGCAAAACAGCCCCAGACCATCATACTTCCTGATGGTGATGATGCCACACACTGTGGAATCATCCTTTCGCCTACTTGACAGCATACAGAAATCCTGCATCATGAACCAAAGATTTAAGAGTTTGATTCATCCAGCCATAACACCTTCTTCAAGTTGTTAGTAGTCCAATGGTGGTGTTCCATGGTCCAGCAAGCCTCTTACAGCTCGAAGTCTTCTCTTCACAGTTGAAACTGAGACTTGCTTACTACAGGGAGTGCAGAATTATTAGGCAAGTTGTATTTTTGAGGAATAATTTTATTATTGAACAACAACCATGTTCTCAATGAACCCATAAAACTCATTAATATCAAAGCTGAATGTTTTTGGAAGTAGTTTTTAGTTTGTTTTTAGTTTTAGCTATTTTAGGGGGAGATCTGTGTGTGCAGGTGACTATTACTGTGCATAATTATTAGGCAACTTAACAAAAAACAAATATATACCCATTTCAATTATTTATTTTTACCAGTGAAACCAATATAACATCTCCACATTCACAAATATACATTTCTGACATTCAAAAACAAAACAAAAACAAATCAGCGACCAATATAGCCACCTTTCTTTGCAAGGACACTCAAAAGCCTGCCATCCATGGATTCTGTCAGTGTTTTGATCTGTTCACCATCAACATTGCGTGCAGCAGCAACCACAGCCTCCCAGACACTGTTCAGAGAGGTGTACTGTTTTCCCTCCTTGTAAATCTCACATTTGATGATGGACCACAGGTTCTCAATGGGGTTCAGATCAGGTGAACAAGGAGGCCATGTCATTAGTTTTTCTTCTTTTATACCCTTTCTTGCCAGCCGCGCTGTGGAGTACTTGGACGCGTGTGATGGAGCATTGTCCTGCATGAAAATCATGTTTTTCTTGAAGGATGCAGACTTCTTCCTGTACCACTGCTTGAAGAAGGTGTCTTCCAGAAACTGGCAGTAGGACTGGGAGTTGAGCTCGACTCCATCCTCAACCCGAAAAGGCCCCACAAGCTCATCTTTGATGATACCAGCCCAAACCAGTACTCCACCTCCACCTTGCTGGCGTCTGAGTCGGACTGGAGCTCTCTGCCCTTTACCAATCCAGCCACGGGCCCATCCATCTGGCCCATCAAGACTCACTCTCATTTCATCAGTCCATAAAACCTTAGAAAAACCAGTCTTGAGATATTTCTTGGCCCAGTCTTGACGTTTCAGCTTGTGTGTCTTGTTCAGTGGTGGTCGTCTTACAGCCTTTCTTACCTTGGCCATGTCTCTGAGTATTGCACACCTTGTGCTTTTGGGCACTCCAGTGATGTTGCAGCTCTGAAATATGGCCAAACTGGTGGCAAGTGGCATCTTGGCAGCTGCACGCTTGACTTTTCTCAGTTCATGGGCAGTTATTTTGCGCCTTGGTTTTTCCACACGCTTCTTGCGACCCTGTTGACTATTTTGAATGAAACGCTTGATTGTTCGATGATCACGCTTCAGAAGCTTTGCAATTTTGAGACTGCTGCATCCCTCTGCAAGATATCTCACTATTTTTGACTTTTCTGAGCCTGTCAAGTCCTTCTTTTGACCCATTTTGCCAAACGAAAGAACGTTGCCTAATAATTATGCACACCTGATATAGGGTGTTGATGTCATTAGACCACACCCCTTCTCATTACAGAGATGCACATCACCTAATATGCTTAATTGGTAGTAGGCTTTCGAGCCTATACAGCTTGGAGTAAGACAACATGCATGAAGAGGATGATGTGGACAAAATACTCATTTGCCTAATAATTCTGCACTCCCTGTACGACCACTATTAAGCTGTGCTTGAAGCTGTTGTCCTGTGAGCCACCTATCAGTTTGCCCCAGTTTCTGAGTGCTCACTGACACCTTGACTTTCTTTGCAATTTCTCTGTAGGAAAGACCTACATTTTTAAGTGTTATGATGGTCTGTGTCTCTTCCATTGTTAATTGCCTTTTTCTCACCATTTTTGTAGCAACACACTACTTTCTGTGGTACAATACAGTTCAACTAATGCTTACAAGAGTATGGTACCACAGTGTGTTCCAACAATGCTTTTATGCAGACAGAGGGGGTTGGAAGTAATCCGGAAAAGCTGGAACACTTGTAGGAATTAGTAGCACTAGTTTTCAAGACTTGATCAACCTCCATTGCTGCATCCTTTGTTTCACCTCTGGCAGTTCACCACTTACCTTTGTACCATTTCAAGCAATTCATTGGACATGAATGATTTTAATTGCAATAAATAACTGGAAAACTTTTGACCAGTAGTGCACTCAAAAAAATAATTCATTGGATGAACTTAATTTCATCTTGCCACCTATATTCCACCTAAACAAATCATGTTAAATCAATCCATCTTGATTGTGTTGTTTCAACACTAAATATGTTTGTAAGTGTAACATAATTTAAACATTAACATTCAGTTAATTTGATTTTTATTCAGTTAACATGTTTGTACCAAGTTAGTCTAATTAAATTAATTTAAATTCATGTTATATTGTTTAAACACTTTGGCACATCAAAAGTCAGTCTTGTTACATGAACTAGTAAAATGTTTGTTACACCAATGTTAATCTTGTTGAATGAACAAATGTAATTTATGTCTGTAGTACTTACACCAATCATGTTTCAGTTAGTGTTTGTATTGCTTATGTAAACATTACTTTTAATTAAATTAATGAAACATACATAAATGATAACTTGCAAAACCATCTTTTATTTTGCTTGAACATTCTTAAAACAGTTGGCAGGATCCCAGTTCAGCCTAGCTTTCTCCCCTTTAACCATCTCATACCAAGACCACAGAACTTCCAGATCAAGACATGCTGACTGAAAGAAAAAATACAATAAAATAACCCTAACCCTAATAATAAAAATGAAATAAGTCTGTTGAATAGTTTGCAGACAAAAAATATTATCCCCAAAGCAACTTTCGTAAAATGTAGTAAAATATGCATTGCAAACAACAATATGAATTTTAACACAATTTAAAGCTCAGACATAACATTCAACATTACTATGTTGCTTGCATACATTAGTCCTCCATTTAATCAGGCTGTATCCATTAATAGTGACTTTATGCTATTTAACGTGTGGAGAAAACATTCAATTTTGAGCATAACTGCTCCACTCAAACAATTTGTGAAAACCAGTGTGCATTTGCCTTTGTAACAATTGCCATCTGGCAAAAATCAGTGTTTACACTTAAACTGTATAAGACTTTAAGTTATGAACAAACAATCTTTGTATAATAGCCGCAGAGCAAACCACATAGTTTATATGAACATTTTATAACTTACAATTTTAAACTTTAAAACAGTAAACACATATTTGCATTGCAGAAACCTTGAAAAAAAAATATCTGGCTTGCATGAGTCCGTTTCAAGCTCATTCACCCCATTAGCTTGTTTTTTAGGAACTGCGCCTTGGATGACAACCTCTGTCCATCCAGCTTCATGATAATCTTTTGCAAGACTTCAAAAGTGCATTTGAGCTCCGGTGGGTAGCTTAGGTTCAGACAGTATATCAGTCCAAATAACAGAGCACAAGCAATTGCAATGCTCCTCAAACCAGTGAGAACCTCCACGCCTTCAATCAGGACACCGATGTTCTCTGGGTCATCTCCAGGCTCCGCACCCTCCTGATGTATGACATACACTCCCATCACAGTTTGTTCCATGGCTTCAGTGTTGGCCTCAGTGTTCTGTGACGTAAAATATAATAATACATTTGTTTGAGTCTACATATGAAAAAAAAAAAAAAGGAATTCAGCAATCAGCGTGAATATGCTGATATATTTACTAAATTCTATGTCTCTGGTTTCACACCTCAGAAATTTGACATGAAACAAAACAAGGACCAATTGCAATATCTTTTATTCACACGTGGTGTCACATTTTACCATTTCATATATCGAAATTACCCATAACTCCTGGAGCAAATTACATAACACAGAACAACTTGTGAATATAACTGACCGTATATTCCTTCACAAGTTTCTCATGGTCTTCATTCAGGTAGACACACAAGGACTTCAGGATGCATGCTCGTCTTGCATGTATTGTGTCATCCTAAGAAAAAAGGGAATCCATAATGACAATATTTAACTTTTAGGCAGCAGTTTGAAAAAGGAATACTTAGTTTGGAAGAGTCCAAAAGGCCACATGGTAAATAGACTGGTTCTTATATAGCGTTTTTCTACTCAGAGCACTCAAAGCTGCCTTTATACAACAATTCATTCACCCAATCACTTTTTCTAAACTGTTTAAATGGCCTGTATTTATATAGCACTTTACTAGTCCCTAAGGACCCCAAAGCGCTTTACATATCCAGTCATCCACCCATTCACACACACATTCACACACTGGTGATGGCAGCTACATTGTAGCCACAGCCACCCTGGGGCGCACTGACAGAGGCGAGGCTGCCGGACACTGGCGCCACCGGGTTTAGTGCTTACTGTCTAACATTCATACACATTCACACTCCGATGAATGCATCGGTGAGCAACTTGGGGTTAGTATCTTACCCAAGGATATTTGGCATGCACACTGGAGGAGCTTGGGACCAACCCGCCAAGCTTCTGATTAGTAGCTGACCTGCTCTACCACCTGAGCTACAGCCACCTCAAAACATCTGTCTAAACCAAATCAGACACAAAATGAGGCAACACTAATGTTTTTTTGGGGTTTTTTTTCCCCATTTTGATCAAAATTAACCATACGATTTTATCAATTACTTATTAATATAAGACTGATGCTTATATAATTTGTATAAGATATGAAAACCTCTTAGGACTTTTGCCTACCATATGTATAGATATCTTTGCTCATAAAATTGCCAGATTATGGGCATAAAAAGTTCTTAAGCACAGATCTAACCCACCTTAGAGATGGCCACCATGATGTGTCTCATTTTTCTGCCAGCCACCCCACCTTTGCCTCGAAAGAGCTCCATCATGCGTGGAGTGTACAAGTCTAGCTCATAAAAGAATCTAGATAGCAGCGGTACTGTCGATATGCGCAGGAATTCCTTGTCAATCTGAAAAACATGAACAATGCACTTATAATATGCACCAGAGGAAGGACATACCAGGAATTATTAGCTGTTTTATCACTATGTTATGTCAATATTAGTGAAGCAAGAAATAACTGGTCAACCATAAACACACTCTAAAAGTTAGACATATAGGACATGCACCTCTTTCTCGGTGAACAGAGCTGGCCATCTGCTTTTAAAATCTGCAATAAAGGGCTGTCCTTGAATAACTTCTTGCCTTCTGTACGAAAAAGTCTTCTGCATTTTCATTGTCACTATATTGTCATTGTTTCTCTTCTGAACCTCTGAAAGCAGTGCAATTCTCTCTTTTTCCAGGCTGTCAGTGGTTTCTCCTTTTGGATACTGCGGACAGTAATTGACTTCTGCTCTTCTAGGCTTTTTCACATTCAATGCTGCCTTACTTTTGTCTTGGGCCTTGTTCTTTAGTGAATTTACCAACACCTCAGCACAGCCCAGGCCTCTCAGTTTGGTCCGGACATTGGCCATTTTATACTTGAGGCTAATTTTCCAACCATAACAGCCATTAAAGGATCCCTGCTCCCTCAGACAAGGATGCTGTTTGACAAGGGCTTCTGCAACTTCATTCAGGTCATTGTCAGTTGGATAGACTTTAAATTTTATTATTTCTTCAGCCAGCCTTTCTAAAAGGTGGGATTTCAGTTTTGGTGAGGGGGTCAAATGAGTTCCACCAGCAATGAACTCAGCATTGGCCTTTTCAAGTTGCAGTTCAGCCTCATAGCTGAAACGAGGGACTGTGAAGACACTTGGCCACACTGACAGTCTTGTAGACGGTGATGAACCTGACGATGAAACGGGCCTTGTATTGTCTGTGTCTGAAGAGCTTGAAAAGGAATGTGTTGGACTTCGCACTGGTTGACATGTCACTCCATCTTCTGTAAAACTTTGCAACTGCACACTATCCAAGTATACAACCTTTAAAGTTGCTTTATCATTAATTTCAGAGATCGCAGTCAGATTTACAAAATCATTTCCGAAATCAGGATCTTGATATTGAAGACGAAAATCCTGTTGCACTCCAAAATTTGTCTTTATTTCCTGACACAATTCCTCAATGGAGTCTGATATCCCAGCTGGTAAAATTAGTTTCCTGGCATCATCTTCTCCGAGAATGATCCTCAGTCTTATGGGCTGGGGCATCATGCTGACCTGGACAAATATCAAATATTTAAAAAATAAATAAAGATGTACTCATTGACTATTGTGCGAGTGTGTGTAACAAATTCTAATGTCAACGATAATTTGATGATGTCACCTTGGCCTCGAGGAATTTTTTTACTGGAGAAGTGAATAGTGCATTTTCCAGATTTGTCTTGCATTCTTCTAATTAATGACAATTCTTGCATAAGATGCTTAAAAGAAATCTACTCTCAATAAATTAAGTAGCAATTGGTCTGCAAAGTATGATGTATTATTTACTGTGCCAGGTGATATAGGGGGAAAATACTTACAAACATCACTCCTGTTTACCCTGCAAGTTAGTGTGTCTCTTCAGAGTAACCAGACGCAGGCCTCCCACTGAATAGGCAGCTAACGGGTAGTCATCGAGTAGTTCCCCATGCTCAATCAGAGACACCTCTCTCGCATGTGACATGTCAAGCTCAAAAGCTCTGAAGTGCTCTCGATACCAAGCAGAGAACTTTTTTACAAAAAAGTATATTCTGCCATGCAAAATAAAAATCTGCAGAATTTCTGCAAACTCTGGCAAACCAAATATTTGCCCATGAACAACTATCATTCCTGTGCTGTAGTTCATGCCATTGTATGACACGCTTTTTGTAATATGGACATCAGTTTCATCTGGTAATCTTTGCTTTATAGCTACTGCGATATCACTTTTCAGAACATCAATTGGTACTGATGAGCCAACATTTACCATTAAAGGTGTCTTATGGTCAGAAGAGTGCAAGTCAGAGGCAATCACGAGCTGATGTTTTTTGGCAAGTGTAACAGGTATGTTCTTAAAACAGTTTGTATGGCGAGCAATTTGTTTAAAAAAAACTATGTTTCGCCTCAAATCTCATTGTCCATTTGTGGACAAGAGGCCCAAAATGCCGAATCAGAGCAGGGTAGTGCTCCAAATAATGATGTTTAGGGAGAAGACTGTTGTTTGGAAAAAGTTCTTGGTATCTCTGGCGATGTTCACTGATTTTACACTCAAGGTAGGAAATCGACTCATCAGACTGGACAGGGGCTACAACAAGCTCCACAATGTCCTTCAGATCCAAAACAATATGCCATGCAGGTTCATCCTCTGGAACAAGTGGACCAATAATTAGAGGCAACAAACGAAGCAGAGACCAATTTTCATGTGCATTTCCACCAATATTTTTTTTTAATGAGAAAGTCTGGGGAATTGCATGAGGCCGGTTGGTTTTATCTGCCCATTTATACTCAAAATTTTGGATCAAGTTGTTAAGTTTTTCTAAGGTGAAATACTTTTTAGAGATTAAAAAAGAAAAACAATGCGCAAGCTCCACTGGTATTATGCCCTCTAGCAGATCATGTGCTACATCTGGAGGGTAGCCTGCAGTGACATGAAAATGGCTCAGATTCTTACTCAAAATACAATCTCGCTTAACTCCACAACAAGCACTTGCTGTTTCTTGTGCACGCTTCAAATGGAATTCATGAAGTTCCGGTGTTCTATGCTCAAAATCACCAGCAGTCACTGACTTTATTTCAGATTTTTTAGCTGTACAGAATCTGCATATGTATTCAGCAGAAAAACTTTCCACAAAACCTGCCAGCCCATGGGCTCCTAGGTTGTCAGCTATGACGCAGCTCACAGTTCCTTTAATACACTCGTTCAACTGACTGATGAACACACCATGTTGCTCCAAAGTTACCAGATCTCTCAAAAGTGGATCAAAGACTTTTTCAAACCCAAATGTCCTCAAATCTTCACTCTTGCAAAGGATTGCCAAATAAATGGATGAAAGGGCTGAATGAGAACCAGGTGGTAAATTGCCCAAGACCCAATATACACCACAAAGCTTGTGCTTTTTCCGTGAGGTCCCAAGAGGATTACAAACCTCAAAATCATCAATATAAAGGTTAATAGAAATTCTCAACTTCTCACCATCTAGAAAGCTATTTCTTTTATAATGCTCCCCATCTCGAAAAGATCTGTAAACCCTCTGATCACCATTCAGATTCTCTCTATTTTCTTGAGCTATTTGTTCTTCAATCACTCTATCCAGCAATTTATTGTGACTCAATATTTCCTGCAATAACTGTAATAAAGGGATGTACTGAAATGACTTCCTTTGGTCTATCGATAAAAAATACTCAACAGGCTCTACAACCCTAAAATTTTGTATGTAGTATAGTTTTCTTTTATAAGGAGTGGCAAGAGGGCCACACTTTCCCAATATTTTAGCCACAGGGTTAGAAACACATACAGAATTTGCAAGCTCTTCAATAACAGCCTGACTAATATGGAGGTTATGGCTCTTAAAAATTTCTGTAATTGTACGTTTTGTCAGAGGTACACTAGCTGAACTCAACAGAAAAACTAACTCCTCTAAGAACTCATCTAATCCTTTTGCTGGAACATGAAATATGTGTTCCAATTTCAACAATATTACTGCTAATTTCCGTTCAATTAGTTCGGGCTGATTTTCAACATCACTATTATCACATTCTGTCACTGACTCACTTTCAAATTCACCATAGGATACATCTTCAGAACAGCTAGCCCTTACATTATCAGAGGACTCTATCACTTGAACTGGGTCCACACGTGTAACTACACTGGCTTTAAAATCTTTAAGTGTGTGTGGATGATGCTTCCTCTTGTGTGTATAAAATGTATTGTAAATATTTGTCTTGAAAGGGCAACCAAGAAACACACAACTACCTGTCTCGTTACTTCCAATATGGACAAAAAAATCTCTCTCAGAGAAGACGTCACTGCAGTCACATAACTCACATTTAAAAGTTACTGAACTTGAAGCTGTCTGTGTAAACTGAGATGAATGAGCTTTATAGACATGAGTGTTCAGTCCACTCAAAGTCTTAAATGTGCACGGACAATTAACATATATGCACAGATAATGTTGACCTATTCCGTAATGATGATGTAGTTTATAATGTTGAAGTAATTTGTACCTGCTGCTCTCTCTGGTAACACAATGCTTGCACTGCCACATACACGTCACTGATAAAAAATGAAATATGCATTAGAAAACGTCGAGATTAAACTTCTGCATCATCCAAAAAAAAAACAAAACATAATAATAATAATAATAATAAGGCAAACATGAACTTACCATGTATTGTTGAGGAGGTGCATAAGAATCTCAGAGCATGGGAATGTGGCTTTATTTTGTGATGTATTTCTGGGGAGAGAAATTAATTAAAACAAAGTTATTACTCTGACAAATTTGTGTTAATATCTACATACTGTGAAATGTGAAGACTGTTACGGTGCGTACACACCGAACGCGATAGACGCGACCAGAGCTTCAGGTTTACATGTAAAGTCAATGGAGGAGCACGATGAAGCGCGACTGGAGGTCCAGCTAAACTTCGGAAGCAGATTTGCATTGAGAAAACGCTTTTCTGCCTACTTCACACGACTGACGCCTTTGAAGCGCGAAGTAAAATACGCACTGCAGTTTGTGTGGTGCATTTTGTGCATTCGCGCTTATCACGTCTACCGCTCGAGTTGGTAAAATCTGCGGGACAGCAGCTTCTCAAACTCGGCAAGGGACAGAAGGTGGTACAGCTGAAAGCGGCCGTCATCCAGACGGAGCTTCTGGAGCAAGTGGTGAAACTCACCAAACTGCTCATGCTTGTGGAAGACCTGATGGACCCAGGTACGGTGAGGACGTCCTTTAGGCACTGCTCTGCTCTCCACAGCAAATAGAGAAGGGAGACTCTTTCTTCAAACGCTAGATTGACAGCTGCCATTTTAATAACATACCGTCTGGCACTACTTCCTCCCAGATCTCTTCTTCATACGCGTGAAAATTGCATATAAAGCTCGACCAGTTCATGCTGGACGCGCTTCGAGGTGCAAATGTGCACGAGATCAGCTAGGGGCGTCTATCGCGTTCGGTGTGAACGCACCGTTAGTCAGCCTTAATGCAGAGCACCAGAGAAACTATAACCCGAACAATTATCCACCTAAATCATTCTGAATTCGAAAACTAAGTGAATATATTACAAAAAAAGAAAATGCACATGCAATTATTGTGACAGATTTTATCTTACTCCTTGTTATTAACTCCCCTAAACGCTGGTTTAGTTGAATTAAACCTTTCATCAATCCAGTTAATGCGGTTGCCCGCGACTAAACTCCACTGACAAAAACAGGAATTTTAGATAGAGCATCATAAAACACTCATAAAATCACCAAAACCATGTCGGTCAGTCTTACCACTACTACCAACAATCACCAACTCCGGTTAAGCAGAAAGTAACCCTTCATTCATGGAGCTATATGCGAAGACGTAACGGCTCTATGCGGCTTTCCCGCTCTTCAAAGTTAGCTAACTCCAGAGAAGAAAAACAGTCCTACCAACGCAGATAACCATGAAACACACCTCATTCAAAGTCGACAGAAACAAAAAAAAAAAAACGAACTTACCAAAATAACCTCATCAGTTTTTGCTCTGTTGCAACAATTAGCGACTCCGGTTAAGTTTTAAAAAAAAACATTAAATTCACCGACTTACATTTGAAAAATGTTTGGGTCTACAACCTCCCTGCTATATATAAATCTCCACACTACACAGGTAAAAAATTTTAACTAATAGTATTTATCTCTCACTCCACTAACCTAAATAAATATATCAAGAAATATTACTTACCTCACTATCAGGTATGCCAAAGAAGTAACTCCACGTGCGCTCGTTAACTTCTCAACGGACCTTTCCGCATCCGGTGGGCGTGGAGCATGCGCAATACATGACGCTATCAGAGCCTTTGGTTTGATGGACCTCATTCTCATTGGATTGCCATGAACGAATTTAACTCATCAAAGTTTTCTTTGATTTATATTCAACAAAAAAGAATGAATCATTTAATGAGCATAAAAATGATTTCTTCATGTGATGTAAACATATTACTACTTTGTTAATCAAACACATGCCCTAGTTGATTTTTTTGAGTGTGTAAGCTGTACAATCATTCTAAAATTACCATGATATTCATGCCCATGATGACTGAATGTGAACCTCTGACCACAACTGTAAGTGTGAATTTGAAGATGAAGCTAAACAACCACCCATCCATTGATCAGAGACCCCAGTGCAGAGATTGCTGATGAAATTATGGTCTCAGTCTCCAGTTCCAGTTCATATTCTCATGCTGCAATGATAGTTATTTTGTACATTACGGTTCCCGTGAGAGTCAAACAGGATGGTAGGTAAAGCAGGGTGTGCTTTACCGTGCCAACTGATAAGTCACTAGTTTTATTGTGCGTACGGTTCTCATTCACTTCTGTTGAATATTCATTATATCTGGCCAAAAAGCACCAAGATTGTGTGGTGAAGCTCCAGGCTTCTTTACACACTTTATACAATCTGTGGAAACAAAGTTTGAGGATTGTCTAAATGGGACCTATTTTGACTCTCATCCAAAGCCAGTTGTCTCAGGAAGGTGCAACAAAGGAAATTACTTTGACACAGCAGCAGTGGCTGAGCAAACTGTTTCCACTTAGGTGGCTGGCCAGTGACCAGGGCAAATAGTCAGTAGGTTTTGGGTCACCGACTCTTTCATTTAATCACTCACACAACAGCGACTGCTCAATGAGCTCCGTGCCTCGTATTGCAAATACACATTTACGAGTCGTGTGGGCTTTTCTTTCATATAATCATTGCCAGATGAAGGTATTTGTGATACCCTTATCATGGTGAAACAGTGTCACTTTGATGAAATAGTGGCAACAGAAACTAGTACAGGTCATACTGGGGGACTGTCATTTATGTTTTTGTCTTTAACCTCTCTTTAGTGTTGCTTTAAAGTATTCATCTGTTGGTGAATTAACAGTACCGTTTGAATGGGATGAAGAGCAGGAAGACATTTAGATGTACTTCCACCTTAGTATTGCCTTAACTGGTTATTCAACTAGGTAAGCATTTAATATTAATCGAGCATGCATCACTTTAGACAGCAGGAGGAACAGGAGCACACAGGCAAAAGCAGAAAATCCAAAGTTCCCAAAGAATAATCTGCATTTCAGTTTGACTAAAGTCATGCTTTAAAAGTGTTTTACCTTGATTTGGAGCAGCAGTCAAGCAAACAGAATAATATTTAAATGAGCACACCGATATCAGTCTCCAAACGTTAGCATCTTTAAGCTAATGGTTATAGTGAACCAAATAAAGCTCTAACAGCAAAACTGTTGTGAGTAAAACTTTTTTAGTTTTGCACTGTTTTTCTTTAAATTAGTAAAAATATGTCTTTTAACAATCATCAAAAGAGTGCCTCTCTATTTTAAAATCTTAGGCTGATTCCTAATTAGTTTTGACATTAGTTTAGCATTTTAATAGTACTGCTAATGAGCAGATAAGACAAACCGCCTTGGTAGAAGTAAAATATCACTTTGTGATTGATGGTTCAGACCAATGTGACAGTGTGTTGAGGGCTGTAGTGGTAATTTCCTCTTCTTGACTCTCCTTCTTAACAAAGGCAGCAAAGCAGTGACAATGGTACTCCTCTAAGCGTCACATTCAGAGTGCAGTGACAGACAATGTCTTCCCATCTGAAGTGGCATCAGATCTAAAAATTTCAGGGTGGCTGTAGCTCAGGAGGTAGAGCAGGTCACTTACTGATCGGAAGGTTGGTGGTTCGATCCGTGGCTCCTTCAATCCCTGGGCAAGATACTAACCCCAAGTTGTTCTCTGATGCATCTATTGGAGCATGAATGTGTGTAAATGTACTTAGAAAACACTAAGTTCAGAGAATGGGTGTGAATGTGGCGTGTTGTATAGAGTGCTTTGAGTACTCCGGGAGAGTAGAAAAGCGCTATATAAGAATCTGTCCATTTACCATAAAAATTGAAAAGTGTGTGTATTTCATGGGTCATTTGGAACAGCACTGAAAATAATCTATTTTTACTTTCTACTTTAGAGGACATGGATTTACTCTCTCTCAGCTTGTTGCCGTTTGAGCTGCTGTGACTCAGAAAATTCTCTTCACAAAGTGAGCCTAGCACAAACTTTGAGTTTGACCTTATTAGTTGGATGGCTCTTTGTTGCAGCAGCAATTTGAACAGGTTGGCAGGTTTGCCAGCGTTTATCAGAGCATATTAGACCTTCACTGGGCTTCTATTAAACTTAATGAACATTTAAATCCTTTAATGGATTGAAGGGAATTGAGAGCGGCAAATTATCAGCTAGACACTCTCCACTGGTGTTGATAAAGACACTCACCGGTGGAACTTGAAGAGACACATTTTAGACAGCAAGCCTCCCTCTCTTTTCCCCTCTTCGTCTCACTTTGTTCTCTCACTGTGACTCTTTCCATCCCTCCTCCTTTCTCTCCTTTCACATTGTCCCTTCCCCCCTTATTCCTCTATCACACAGTCTCTCTTTTGTCTCTAACACAACCTGTACGCCTCTTCCAGTCTATAACAGAGGAGACAAAGCTGATGCTCCAGAGCCAGATCTTCGTCATTCATCAGTCCCCATGAAGGGAACATCATAGAGGTCTCTCTCCAGGAGGGATGTGCTAACACAGCCACAACAGCAGCCCATTACAGAGCTGTCAAGCATCACCTACAACTGTCTCTCACTCTTTCACTTTATCTTCAGCCATCCCAGTGAGGGATCTTCGAGCACACATGGTAGAAAGCACAGAAATGTGAATTACCCAGCAACACGCCTCCAATCAGAAAGAGCAGCAGAGCCGGCACAGAGGCTGCTGAACTCTGCTCAGCCCAGCTTCAGCTCCTTTTAATGGGTGGAAAGGGCTCTAGAGAGCCCCCTGTTTTGTGAGGCCTAGTCGGCTTCAGCTCCAGGAGGGCTACAAGAGCCAGTTGTATTGATCTGAAAGCTAGCTCCTGTATTTCTGCCGACAGCTGGCTAACAAGTCTGATGTCTCAATAAAGACTGGTGCCTGGGGGAGAACTGATATGTGTGTTGGGGGGGGGGGGGGGGGGGGGGGGGGCTGCTGGGTCAGCCAACAGCAACCTGTTAGAAGACACACCAACAGACAAAGGAATGGAGCAGTTCGTGCCCTCTCTGTTTTTAAATGCACTCTGACAGCACTCCCCTGCTCAGGATGACACTGTAAACTGTACTGAGCTCAAACTCAGAAGAAAAGGAGAAGAACATTTTATGCTCACTTCAAATTCAATACATTAAAGTAAAGTGCAGTCATTTGCTGTTAAAGCACAATTAATAAAACTCTGACTTCAAAGACTGTTTTATTCCTCGTTTTCAAGGTAAAATCGTGACTAACTAAAACAAAGCTGTGTTATATATCTCTTAATGCTCCCCACTCCATTATTGATCGGGACCAGACAGCTTTAAGTGATAGAGCAAAACAAACAAAAGAAGAATGTTGGTGAGAAAGAAACACAACATGACAGACTGATTGATTGGTGAGGCCGGGCTTGTATTTTTTATGCATGAGACTTCAGGATATAGTTTGGCCGCTTTGTGTGGCAAAGGGCTGGAAGGAAATATCAATAAAAAGGCTTGCAAGATAAAATATTGTCTGAAATTCTGTCTGCCTCATCAATCAATCCGTCTGTCATGTTGTGTTCAAGTTTACCTGTTTTATGTATGAGGTTTTGAATAGACTTGCACCATATCCTGGGAATTAATTGATTAATTGAAAAATGGACTGTGTGGTTGGCACAAGGACCACCACTAGAGGGGACTGTGAGGTAGCACAAAAGGGCACTATTTAGACAAACTGTGCTGACAGTAAAGGGAAATAAATGTGGGAATAGGTTACCAGCAGTCCGCGACCCTGAGAAGGATAAGCGTGTTTACACTCACTCTTTCAAAGAGATGCAAGTAAAACACAGCAAAAAATAAATAAAATCAAAGATTCAGCAGTCGCTCTTAAATCTGTTGTCACCTGTTTAGCAGGAGTGGGGCGGGTGGAGGTTTGCCCGGTGCCACAGCGGTTATGTCAGTGGGAGGATCCGGGGGGTTCTCTGTGAATTTCCCATTCCCGTGGGATCGTGCTTGGCGCCAGCTCAGATTTGAAGTTAAATTTTTCGCTGAACAACCAAGTTTTCTTTCCACACAGAATGTACAGCAGACGCTAATGTTTTTGTCACTTTTTATCGAATAAAATTTAAAGTAATGTCAGTACTTCCAAGCTTTAAACGCTGCATGGTTGTACTCTAGCTGAACTCCATATGATCCATTGTTGATCTGCACACGTTGCTGCCACGGACGCACGCACGCTCGTACGTCATTGTCATGAGACACTCTCACAAACAAAATCACGGTTTAGTAACGTAGTAATGCAGCGTGTTTATGGGAAAGTAACTTTTTTGCAATAGTAATCCCTTACATTACTTGAAAAAAGTAATCAGCTTACAGTAACGGGTCACTTGTTACTAAACAAGGTCCATAAAGACATGGATGAGTAAGTTTGCTGTTGAAGAAGTTGACTGGCCAACAAAGAGTCCTGACCTCACCCTGACAGAACACCTTTGGCATGAATTAGAGTGGAGACTGCGAGACAGGTCTTCTTGTCCAATATCAGCGTCTGACCTCACAAGTGTGATTTTGAATAATGGTCAGAAATGACCATAAACGCATTTCTAAACCTTGTGGAAAGTCTTCTTAAAACGTTGACTTTCCCTGGGACACTCTAAGCCTTAGATTTGTTCTTTAACCCATTCAGAGGTGGACTCGTTGGTTCGTTTGTGATCATTGTCCTGCTCTATAACCCAAGTGCCTTTGAGCTTCAGGGTACAAACTGAAGGCAGGACGTGCTCCTTTAGGATTTTCTGGTGGAAAGTAGAACAAAAGCAAAACAGCCTCAGATCATCACACTATCACCATGTTTGACTTTTGGTATGATGTTCTTTTAATGAAATGCAGACCCAAGACATGCTGGAGAGATTACATCTCTTGGCAGGCCTGTGAATGCCTCTGTGCCCCCCAGATAAACTGAAGGAGGGAGGTCTGAGCTTCTCGCCTTAGACTCCTCCCTCTGCGAGTCGACCCAAAATAAGTAGAACAAGATGAATGGATGAATTAGTTTTACGTGAGATGTAGGGGCACTCAAACCTTGCAGAAAATTCATCTCGTCTGTCCACAGAATGTTTTCCCAAAAGTCTTGGTCATCACAGTGGTTTTTTGTTTTTTCTAGCAAATTTGTGTTATTTTTGCTTTCTTATTATTGAATAATGAACACTAATCTAAACTGAGGCAAGTGGTGGCTGCAGTTCTTTGGGTGTTGTTCAGGATTCCTTTGTGACCTCCTGGATGAGTCGTCAGTGCACTCTTGGTCTAATTTTGATCATTTTGGGTCCTGTGAAGATTCACCTCTGTTCCAAAATTTCCAAAAGAGTTTGTGGATAACTCTCAGAGTGATTCAGTGGAATCACAAAGCCTTCGACATATCTTTGTAACCTTTTAAAGTCTAGACTTTCTAGACTCAGTGACATTGTTACTCGTCTGTTACCTTATATCAAGGTGTGTTGAATTTTGAGTTCTTTTAGCTTTAATTTTACTTTGCAGGCGCTATTTAAGTGATTTTTTGATTTAACACTTCTGGAAGTAACAGGCCTGGGTGTGTGAAGTGAAACTGATCTCAATACTGTAGAATTACTTTTTCACATAGTCCCGAATAGGTGCGGGTAGTCCCCCCAATCTTAATTAATTAATCATAATTTAAAACTGCATTTTATATTTTATTAAGTATTATTTTATCTTAATATCAAAATTTGTTTGATGACCTGAAATATTCAAGTGAGATAAATATAATAAAAAATAAATACAAATAAAATAAAAAAAAGAAAAAAGAAAATAGTAAAATAAAATAAATAAATAAATAAAAACAAATTATAAATAAATAAAAATTATGAAATAATAATAAAATTAAATAAAATTAAATTAAATAAACAACTTGGAAATCAGGAAGGGGCAAACACTGGAATACAAAACTAGAGGTAATTTAAATCAAGTCTCCGGAATTTATTTTGACCTTAAAGTTGTTCGAATATGAGATTTATTTTTTGGGTATCCCAAATAATAAAAAGTAAATAAACACATAAATAAATTGATATGAACAAAGCTCAATTCCTAGCACTTTTTCTAAAGCAACAATGTTTTATTGGTTTCTTTTTTTCCTCCCTCTAAATCCAAAAGATCAGAACCCACTTGCGGGTAGCGGTACATTTTAGCCACATGCTAAGAAGCATAGTTTCAGAAACTGTATGCTGCTACCTTAAATTGGGTCCCTTGAACATATTTGGGCCTCTGATAGGAAACATCCACTTGGCTATGTGAAAATAAAGGCACAGACGAGAACTTAACCCTAACCCTGCCTTTAAACTGCTCTCCAGCAACCTGGTAGATGTTGGGAGCTGAAGTAGCTTCAGTGCTTAAATCTAATAGCAACAATGCTTTTTCTTAACTCTGTAATGTGTTATAGAAAGGTTTCCTCTCTAAGCTATTAATTCTGTCAAGTCGTGCTACGTTTTATTTCCGTGTGATGTTGACAAAAAATGAAAAAGCGCTACATTCTCCATTGAGTGAGGAGAGATCAATATAAACAGCAGAGCTGACTCTAGCAGTGATCAAATTCAAAAGCTTTTCTTTTCACACAAGCAAAAATTTGTTTTTGCCTTCTATCGCACAAAGAGAAGCAAAAACGGCAACTCCCAACACTTCAGCTGCTTTCAACTTCTCCTTCTTCATTTCCTTTTTTAAATTATGTGCTCAAATTTTTCAAAAGTAAAGCAAAAATAATCCTGGCTGCGACTCATTGTTTTCTGCCTCTGGGTCTCGTTTCCCTAGCTGGTCTTCCTGCAGCAGAGGTATGTTGTAATAATCATCTACCTACAGTTTGCTCATTAGCAGTGAGTCCTGCTCTCTGCATGGGTCTTTTCATGTTCCTCAGTACTGACAACTACCTGAAGGAACGCTCTGTGTCCTCGATGGGAATGCGACAGTGTGAAACAGTGTGCCGGAGTTGAGTCAGGGACAGTACTCACAGACAGGATAAACTGCGCAGGGAAAACCACCACCCCCGTACAGGCAAAAGTTGCAATAATATGTGGGAGATGCAGCAAAATGTGTTGCTTCCTGTGCGAGTGTGTCTGTTTGGCCTATAATGACTTTTCTGCAGGCAGATACAAATACAGATGATAAGTATTTTGTGCCAGTAACTTTAATGTGGTCATTTTCATCCCTCAAAAACCTGTCAAAAATAGGTCAGTGTTTCCTCTGTGAATGGATTCTTAGAAAGCTTTATTACTGCAGCAAACAGCTCAAAGTTAGAGGAGCGTCTGCTGCTGGTGTTGATGTTTACAGCTCACAGCTTCAAGAGACTTGCAAAAAAATTATATAAAAATAAACACACACTGAACATGAACTGAAAAACTTAGTGTAACCACACAATTGCAAATGAATTCAATTTGAATATTAAAGACGGATATTTTTCCTCGTTTTTTCTGGTTGCTCGTTCCTACAGACCAGTGACCATCACATACCTGACTCCAGCTTGTTTGTCTTGGTCAACAGAAAAAAAGTGATGAACATGATAAGCATGAAGAAGTGTTATTCCGAAACACAATCAGAATCTGGAAATTAAAAAATCACTTTATGGAAAAAAAAGAATGGAATAGAATACAAACGACTTTATGTTTCACAACATTTCATCATGAGAGGAGCTGGTGGGTTTAATAATTCACTGGAACATTTCAAAATCATATAGATTCTCTGTATTTAATGTAATTTAAAAATAATTGTGCTACTTAAAGTGTTTTTTTTTTAACTTTGGCTTCTGTATATTACACAGAAATATTAAAATCTCAAGCATTAAAGATAAAGCACGCAACATTAGAGATAAAGATATAGTGCTATTTTTAATGATTGCTTCATTACAATAATTTGAATAATTTGCTTAAATTTTTTCTTTAATTTTCTTTTTTATAGGTTATATTCAAGATTAAAAGGAAAATCAAAAACAGCGCTCACCTGCAAGACTGCATCTAAATTGTGTCAAAAGAAAATCACGTCTCCAAAGTTGTTTAATATTGAAGATTTGTTTTTATGTTAATTACTTTTTAACCAATTCACTTTAGCGTTGCCTGTGTACCAAAACTATTATCACTGTGCCATAATACCATGTTGTTTTCATAGGCACAAAGTTGTACAAGCTGCACAGCCTTTTCACACTTTACTTCCTTGCTTTATGTGACTCGTGATATTCTAAATTCCATCTCTGTAAATGAAATACGTTGCTAAGCATACAAGCCGTACATCGTGGCAGGTTTGCCTACAGCTCCTCTTTTTTTCTGCCTAGAAAACAGCAGTGATCGGATTCTATAATAATTACTGTAGCTGTCGGGCACACAATAGATTCGGTGCAAGATTCAATATTGCACATCTCCAGCTGAAGAACATCCAGACACATGAGATGTCAAAATATCATTTGCTTTCCCTTTGTCTCTTTGTTCCTCGAGGTCTGACCCCTCCTAAACACAGATCCACGCACACACACAAACAGAGTTGCTCCAAGTAACTAAATGACGATGTTTGAAGGACACTTAAGGTTTGATGAGCTGAATATATACAATTCAAAGTCTCACTGTGTGTGAAAGCGCAGGCAGCCTCACATACACACCTCTGGCCATTTGTATGGATCTGCACACGATGAATACGATGAACAAAAACAAAATGGCTGGCCCTGGCTCGTGCTCTGATATACGTACTCAAGTCAGTCAGAGCTCTGCACGGTTGCAGTGCCCGCTCTTTCAACAATGTAATTCTTAGCGCTTTATCTGCATTTTTAGCTATCTTTTCCATGTACATGTAATATCTAGAATTGCCCTCAGGTCAAACTGCAGAAAAGCAAAGGAGAGAATTAACGTTTCATCGTTTTAATTCTTTTTTTTAATTCAGCGGGATACAGACAAAACTACCGAAATAAAAAAATTGTTATCTTTTTTGCATCAACTTCTGACTTGAGCTTAATTGCATGTCTTTATTTCGATAAATGATGATAAGACCATAGGATTTCGAGGTATGGTTTTATATATAGATAGATAGATAGATAGATAGATAGATAGATAGATAGATAGATAGATAGATAGATAGATAGATAGATAGATAGATAGATAGATAGATAGATAGATAGATAGATAGATAGATAGATAGACAGACAGATATTATCACCACTCAGAGGTCCTCTTTAAATAGAGTGAGAACTTCTTGTTGTGAGCAGGAATCATTTGTCCTCTGACTGAGATCTTGAATCGCTCAGTAGAAGCAGCTTTATTCTGAGCTTTTCAAACTTTGCTGTGACAGAACAAAGACACTAAGTGTACTAAAGGGAGAACCAGAATAAAAACACTTACTGTCTATCATAACATCTGTTTCCGTGTTTTCTAAGCTTCTGCACCATCTGAATGGGACCTTTAAATTGTATTTGTTAGAAGCAGTGGGAATAAGAGGAATAACATTTACTTTAAAGCATTTTTAGGGGGGATTTCCAAACATGATCGTCTTCATTGTTAGGCAAAAAATACCAAAGGGATGCACTTGTATCATTTTTTATTTTTCCCACATTTCCTGTCAAATTAAGCCAAATCTTCTAAGAAAACTAATATTAACTCTTACCTCAGCGAATTGGAATATTAGAATATGAAACCATGTTGATTTAAATGGGTTTGCACTGCGCCAGTATTCTCAACAGTTTTTTATTAAGGTGGATTGAGACACTTTTGGACCTAAAATGATGGACAGTGAAACTTTTGTGAATTTCTACCAATTTGGGGGGAGCGTTGTTTGGGGTTTTTTGTTTGTTTGTTTGTTTGTTTTGCGTTTACATTTAGATTTGGAGTGAGACGGACAAGTTCTTAAATTCAGTTAGCATATATGTCTGAGCAATGGGCTCCAGTCACCGTGGGCTGAATGTCAAGAGCAAAGGCACAGGAAGAATGGGAGTGCTTTACATGGAAGTGGATATGAGCGAACACTGTGGTCCAATCAGCACCAATCAGGACGGGACCGCCGAAGGATGGAGAGGTAAATAAAATGTGACATGCAGATATCGCAGGACTGAACGTGTCTCACCTCACCCTACTTGACTTCATACTGGATACTTCTCCACCACTGAGGCAATCCCGCCCCACACACTCTCACACACACAGTCATCTTTTTTTGCTGCTTTTTTCTTGTCTTCCTGCAGCAGATAAAGCTCAGTGTTGTCACGAGGGGTGAAGAAGAGGCCCTAACAGTTGAGCCGCTGCTGTCACTCAGCCTCCTGAGATCAGACCTATGTCAAGGACCGTGTCACACTCACAAACTAATATAAAGGAAGGTGTCGGGGGACTCTGTGGCGTGTGCGCGCAGCATTAGTTGAACAAGTGATAACAACAGTTTTCCGTCTCATGGTGGAAAGATGAAGGACAAGAGGATGGAAGAAAACAAACCCAGGCTAGGCTTTAGGGAACAAAGTGTGTGGAACAAGAGTATAGGACACACACACACACACACTTTTTCAAGACGCTCACACAAGTGAGGATTCATGAAAATTTTCGGTTCAGATAAAAAAAGAGCGCAGACACACACACTTTCACGTCACCGCCTAAGCCCTCAGCAGACACATGCGCTGTTACTGCAGCTGACACGCAACCCGGCCAAATATGAGCAATGTCAAGACGAGTTCATACGTACACATGCAGACATCAGGCGGATTTCCTTGAGTTGCTCCGCAAAGCAAACTTTGATGTCTTGCCCCTGGGTTGAGACATCCTCTCTGAAGTGTGTGTTTACATTTGTTAATGTGTTTGTGTGCGTGCGTGTCATGCATTGACTCATTGTCGCTGTGTTCTTCACACTGGAGCGCCACATGTATGAAGTTAATCCCCGCTGTCTGACTATATGCATTATTTAATTCTGTCTGTTCAAATTAACACACACACACACACACACACACACACACAAAGACTCTCTCTCTCTTTCTTACCTTCATTGCTGTTACTTCCAGAGGTGCCCACAGCCTGTAGTGATATAGTCCATAGCAGCATCGCAGCCAGCCCCGGATCTGAAGCCATGGTGTTCTCCCTCACACCCCGCCAGTCTCCCTCTGCCTCTCTCTCCCTCTCTCCTCTCTTACTCCCTCACCCTCACTCTCCCTCTCTGCAACTCACTGCCTCTTCCTCTCTCTCTCTGTGCTCTCTCCTCCTTCTTCTTCTTGTGTCCCAGGGTTGAAGAGAGAGTGAGAGCAGAGTGCTGAGGAGAGATTTTGCGTGTGTGTGTGAAGGCTGTGAGCTCATTGGGTTGGAGTTAGAGGCTGCCTCTGTGGCTCTCTTCAATCTGCCAGCTCCCTCATGCACACACACATACATAGATAGAGTTTCGGCAGGAAGAAGGAGGGAGGGAGGGACGGCCGCGTCTGTCAGAACGGTGGCAGCCAATTAGAGCGCGGCATTGGGAGTGAAAGCTCTCTCGGAACGCCACACCCTCCCTGTCCTACCTGCCTGGCCAACTCTCACTTTCTGTTTATCTCTCTGGGTCATGAGCTGGCACAGTGCTACACCCCAACTCCTCCCTCTCTCCCTCTCTCTCTCTACCTCTATTTACCCTCATTTGTCATTGGCTCGCCTCTCCCCAACAAACACACACTCTCACCTACCCAGTGGCAAATATCTGACTGATGGGATAAACTGAAAACAGCAGCATGTCTGCAAGGCCCAAGGACAATGATCGGTTATCGATCATCCATATTGCATTCATAAAGCTATTACCTTCACTATGACCAGGTGCAGCACAGCGCAACTTCACATATGTGTGTCTGTGTGTGTGAGAAGCACTGTTATTCTAGCACTGTGATCAAGCATTGATTCATGCGATGGTGGGAAATGTGCAAGATCACGGCACGTGTCCAGGTCAATGATCTTTTTTTTCCCCGCACTCTCGATATGCTTCGTTGCAGTGACCTGAGCCACAGTAAAGTAAAATTGCTGCACATGCAGAGGCACATGTGCGTGCAAACACTGGTTTAGAAGGCTGACAGAAAAATTGATTTTATTGGTCAGTCTGCCAAATGTCACTTTAACCACATTTACATTCATGAGGTGTGAATGCAGTGAACTGATGTAAAACTAACAATATACAGCTGACAAAATATCCTTAGCAGTTCTGGGTCCGCTCATGTCGCATGTTTTGAAAACTGGAGACAAGCTGCTGAACAGACCTTGAGGTGAGAGTGTTTGCTCAGCTACTGTTTCAATGTTAACACGAAGCACCAACCTCTGGAGCTTAAAAATGAAGCCAACACAGGAAGTGCCAAAAATTGCAGGTCCTCCAACCTTACAGCATTAAAGTGCATGTTTACACCCTGGTGCGTAGTGTTTCCTCCCTACTGAACAACTCTACAATAGGTGAAGTGTGTTAAAAGTTGTATTTTGTTCAGGCTTAAAATTAGAGACCTGCCTGCTCAGAGAGTTAGCTGTAGCCAGTGGCTGACTGTTAGCTCTCACCTCCGCTAACTAGTCCTTACCACCATGTCTGGATTTTTGGTGCCTTGTGAAGGATTTTAATGGACTTACCTCATAAATATTGTAGTTTGCCAACCCACTCAAGGGGTTCCTGTCTGACAGACGCCAAGTGGTCAGACTGGGCAGCATCACCTCATCCCCCGTCACACTGAACACTGGTGCTCCACAGGGGTGTGTACTGAGCCCTCTCCTGTACTCACTCTACACCTACGACTGCACGGCCACTAACAACTCCAACATCATTGTGAAGTTTGCGGACGACACTACAGTGGTGGGTCTTATCACCAACGGTGATGAGACGGCTTACAGGGAGGAGGTCAGCGCCCTGACCCACTGGTGTCAAGACAACCATCTCACCCTCAACGTCGCAAAGACAAAGGAGTTGATAGTGGACTTCCGGAGGTGCAGAGAAGTACACACCCCCATCACCATCAACGGCGCTGCTGTGGAGAGAGTGAGCAGCTTCCGGTTCCTTGGTGTACATCTGGCTGAGGATCTTACGTGGTCAGTACACACAAACAAAACAGTGAAGAAGGCGCAGCAGCGCCTCTTCTTTCTCAGGAGACTGAAAAGATTTGGCATGAGCCCCCGCATCCTCAGGACCTTCTATCACTGTGCCATTGAGAGCATCCTCACTGGATGCATCACCACCTGGTATGGCAACAGCACCGCCTACAACTGCAAAGCTCTCCAGCGAGTAGTGCGGTGCTCTGAACGGATAATTGGAGGTGAGCTTCCCTTCCTCCAAGACATCTACAGGAAGCGGTGCCTGAGGAAAGCGGGGAGGATCATCAAGGACTCCAGTCACCCCAGCCATAAACTGTTCAGACTGCTTCCATCAGGAAGGAGGTTCTGCAGCATCCGGTCCCGTACCAGCAGACTGAGAGACAGCTTCTTCCATCAGGCCATCAGACTGCTGAACACGTCATAGACACGTCAGCTTCACTACTGGAACTTTAACATTATGCACTCCATACTGTACAGTAATGCCACTGTTTTGCACATGTCTCACTCTGTATATTTTATTTTATA
The DNA here is from genome assembly GCF_057381845.1 of Rhamphochromis longiceps. Classification (NCBI taxonomy): domain Eukaryota; kingdom Metazoa; phylum Chordata; class Actinopteri; order Cichliformes; family Cichlidae; genus Rhamphochromis; species Rhamphochromis longiceps. The sequence continues at coordinate 6,907,991 of NC_140561.1, forward strand.
TATTTTATTTATTGTTTACTCTATTTAATTTGTAAAATATGTGTACACACACACACACACACACACACACACACACACACACACACACACACACACACACACACACACACACACACACACGTAGAAAAATATTTAGTATACACATCCAGAAATGCATATACTATTATATATTGTACATATATTTATTAGTTTCAGATGTAGCCATTCTTGTATTTTGCTTGTTTACATTATTGTATTTTGCACAACTCTGTTGCTTGTGAAGCTCGCACACAAGAATTTCACTCACATGTGCTGTACCAATGTACCTGCACATGTGATGTGACAATAAAAGTGATTTGATTTGATTTGATTTGATTTGAAGTGAAATTCTTGTACTTTATTAGCGTGCTACTTACCACTAATTAACAGCTCGCTAACTAAAATAGCTAATCTTAGCTGCCAAATAAGGTTTGCTCCGACTCCACTAAAAAAGGAAATAAATAAATAATCAGTAGTGAGAATTTTTTTCTATACAGTCTTTGGTGCACTTTCATTCGCTGTGTGTCTACTGGTGACAAATAGCATCAAACCTGTTTTCTATTTATTGTTTTCTATTTATTAATTATGGATAATTAGAGTTTTGTTCTTAGTTTCCATTTCTTCTAATAATATAATAATAACACTGCTTACTCTACTACTTTACTTTTTTCCACATAAAAAATTGCAGCTAATTAAAAAAAAAAAACAGACGAAAAAAAAATTAAATGGACGGGCATAATAACAGACGCCTTGGCTCCAACCTAGCATGCCAATCGTAGCACATGGAATATAAATAGTGCAAAAACTACATTATACTATAAAAGTGAAAAGTTATCTTTTAAATTAAGACGAGAGAAAGTCTACAGCAGTAACTGATGATCCTAAAATGATCATAAAAACCAAACAAGATTGCGGACAAGAAACAGGGTAACTATGTGAGAATGCTGTTTGTTGATTACAGTTCAGCGTTTAACACAACAGTGCCCTGCAGACTGTTCACAAAGCTGAGGGATCTGGGACTCAACAGCCGTCTGTGTGCATGGGTGTTGGACTTCCTCACTGGTAGAACTCAGGTGGTGAGGGTGGGTAGATGCGTCTCTAACAGCATCACCATCACCATCAACACAACACAATCCTCTCACCACTGCTCTACTCCATCTACACTTCAGACTGTGTGGCCACCCACGGCTCCAACACCATTGTTAAGTTTGCTGATGACACAGCGGTGTTGGGCGCCATCTCCAACAAGGATGAGGCGGCCTACATGGACGAAGTGAAGAATCTGGCATCATGGTGCCAGGACAACCATCTCCAGCTGAACGTTGGCAAGACCAAGGAGCTGGTGGTGGACTTCAGAAGGAGTCAGCACAGAGACTACAAGCCCATTATCATCAATGGAGCTCCAGTGGAGAGGGTGCAGTCCTTCAAGTATCTCAGTGTCCACATCTCTTCAGACCTGACATGGGCTGCCCACATTCAGGTCCAGACCAAAAAGGTTAGGCAGCACCTGTACCACCTACGACAACTGAGGAAGTTCAGGATCTCGCCAGAGAGCCTCACGATTTTCTATACAGGCGCTGTGCAAAGCATCCTCACACAGAACATCACATCTACATCAGGAGATGCTGGACTAGAGCAGCGCAGATACTGAAGGACCCGTCCCATCCTGGCAACAAACTGTTCCAACTTCTGCAATCTGGTAGAAGGTTCTGCATCTTCCGGGCAAGGACAGAGAGACTCAAGAGGAGCTTCTATCCCCAAGCCACCCGGGCCCTAACCCCCCCCCGCCTACACACACACGCACACACCCACCCTCTCACATCATCCATGTGACTGAGACAGGACTCTCTTCTAGACACTCTAAACCCACCGGCATAATGTACATTTCAAATTCCTTTAATTTTAAATATGTTCATATTGTCTATCCATCCATCCATCCATTCGCTTCCGCTTCTCCTTTTCAGGGTCGCGGGGGGCGCTGGAGCCTATCCCAGCTGTCATAGGGCGAGAGGCGGGGTACACCCTGGACAGGTCGCCAGTCTGTCGCAGGGCCAACACATATTGGCCATTCATATTGTCTATTCTTATTTAATTCACCTAATGTACAGAATTCACCTGCTTGCTGCTTACTTGCTACTACTGCACATTCACCTCTTTTTTTTCCACACATAGATTTAAAAGAATAATAATAATTATATTATTATATTTACTTGATTACTCATTATACTGTTATTGTTACTATTACATCTGTACTACTTCTTAAAATAATAGTAATATTAGCAATAAATCATAACAAATCATGTTATGTGTCAGCTGTTGTCAGTGTTAAAATTACTTGTACTTGCTTGGTTTTCCTAGCTACTACTCCAGCTTCAATTACTTGTAGTAGAGTATTATAACAATGTACAGTTATTTTTACTAGTACTGCTACTGCCGTCACTAATGATCAATTTCTATTATTTGTATCAGTGAAAATAATGATATATCAAAACTGTCAGTCCTATTAATGGAGATAATACAAATAATAACTAATACTACCATTAAGTAATTCTTCCACTGATAAATCCAAAAGAGATTATAATAGAGATTTTTGTTAGATATAATTTGCACACATTATGATGATGATGATTATAATTATTATCATTATTATTATATTACAGTTGTTAGTAATAATAAAAATAACATGACTTTCATCAATAAATAAAAATATTGTAATTCTAAAAACCTTAAAAATAATTATTGGAATGTTTTTGAAGACATCACTTCAGTTAATAATAGTGCTTCTCAGTCCAAATATGTTTTATTGTTAAATTATGAAATAAATAAATCTAAGTAAAGAATGCATTTCTCTCCACAGTCCCCCTTTGCACAGGGCCAGCCACTCATCCTCCTGCTGTAGCTGTGTTGTGTGTCACAGAGGTCTGCTCAGGGGTCTGCCAGCCCTGCTGCGTGCTGAGTTTCCAAACAGAACTGTACGCCCCGTGAGCCCTGGGACATGGCAGCACAACACTGTCACAGCTTGGCTGCCATCACGACAGGGCTTCTTCTTCTGCTGCTGCTTGATTGGCCTTGCACACACACACACACACACACACACACACACACACACACACACACACACACACACACACACACACACACACACACACACACACACATACAGAAGTAAACTATTACTCATCCTGCAAAATATTTAAGGCTTTAAGTGAGGCCTGTCCGTGAATGTTGAGTGTGAACATACAGACAGCTGGCATACTAAGCAAAGAGGATGGAGGTTAGTTGACATGAGTGTCAAGGCCAAACTGAGGCAGTGCTGCACCTGCCAAACGCCTGCCTCCACCCTCCTCAGGCCTGGAGACACAGGGGTGTCTGTGTGAGTTCATAATGGTTCTTCCACAGCATGTATAGGGGAGCTTTGTGCCTACGTGCAACGTCTGGCTGGAGCGAGACACACATAAACACAAACACACAGATGCGGATGGATGTGCATCATATTTCAGATGCTGTTATGCTCTATAGCTGAGTTGTCCCTCGTCTGCAGCGTTTGTGTGTGTGTGTGTATGTGTTCGTGTGTGAGGCTTCGTTTCTTTACCACTAGGCTGCACTGTCAGTCTGCCTGTCTAATAGGCTTGCACGCTTGCGATGACAACACTGTCATCTTCACCCGGATGCTCCAATCTTCCAAAGCAGAGCAAAGAGTGCTCTCTGAACCTTTAAACACCATCGACATGCCAAAAACACCAAAACAAATCGCTGATTTCTGTCAGATTCTCCAGGGATTTGTAGAATAAGAGGCTGCATTGTAACCAGATAACTGACCAAACGAGTTCAAAGATGAACACATTTCAGTCCACACTTTTTTTATTACCAGTTAAAAAGTACAAAAAATACAGTATTGTAGGATCTTAACCTTACAATATAAAGCACCTTGAGGCAACTGTTGCTGTGATTTGGCGCTATATAAATAATACTGAATAGAATTGACTTGAATTGAATTTACAGCAGAAATTTATGCAAGGCTCTATGGTACTGTTCTGGAACCATGTGCGCATATGCAAATTCAGGTAGAGCACATCTACATGAATTTACATATATACAGGTAGAGCAGCAGAAAAACACTCGTATCCTATATGCTGTCTTACACTCATATACTGTCATATCGACAACAGCTATGACTTAACATGAGCTGAGGTTAAGGTGGACTGCTGAGTGGTTTGCAGATTTGCAGCAACTGTGGGAAGACTAAAGCAGATGAAGTAGTCCTTCCTAAAGGGTCATCTGGTATAACTTTATGATAGCAATTGATAATAAATGATAAAGTAATGATTAGTTATTTTAGCGTCTAATCAATAGTAAAATTATATTTTATGTTTATGTCATTAATTTGTGTACAAAAAAACCCGAAACAATTTTATTTGAACCCAAAACCACTGTCTATCAGACTTCTGTGTCCAAGAGTGAGATGGGTCGCACTCTTGGGTCATTTTTTTAACCCAACCGTACTGCCTAAAAAGAAATAAATAGCTATCAAAATTTAAAAATGGGATCAAAACTAACTAGTGAGAGAAACAGCTCGTAGGTTTATATAAACCAAGAGCAGGTCTGTATAGCAAAAAGAAAACATATTGATTTTTATTTTTCTTGCTAATGGTAAATAACTAAAGGTGTTTAAACTATCAATTTATCATTTGTTACAGATAGTTAATATAAAGTGTTCACAAGATGATTATGTGGGAGGGTGTCAGCTGAGCCATATGCTGACGTGGGCTGGCACTTAGATTGGCTGACCTGCCAGGATTGTGGCATTGAGCTTGACTTGGTGCCTGGGCTAACATTATGTTTGAAAATGTGTAAGCAGAAAACAGATCCAGAAAAATCCCACGAGCTGCTGTCTCGGTCACCTTTTGCATCTTTGGCAGTTAATTTTCAAGCAGTCGTGCACCTGTGTAAAGTGTTCTTTCACTTCTGTCTAAAGGAGGTGGTAGTAACCACCAAAAAAAACCCCCAAAAACAACAATAACAACAACAACAAAAAAAATCCATCCCACAGTGTGTGAAACACAGCACTCTAAGGGGCCAGGTATTACACGTATAAATGTGTGACTCAGAATATGAATATAAATGTGAGCGCAAACAGGAGCAATACAAATGTTGTCGGGTCATTTTGTCCTTTTACCATAATTGAAGGCGTGAGGGAGAGAAATGCATGATAGATGTGTTATATACACACTCACTTCGATGCCCCCCCCCCCGACACACACACGCACACACACACACATGCACAGAATTCCACATCCAAGCTCATTAAAATGGCTCCCCATAGCTCTCTGCTGTCCCAGTAAGTCTTTGAAAAGCCTTGTTGTTATATACAGTATATGTATCCACCATAATGAGCAAATTCACTAACAACTCTATTGCTGGAGTCCCCCTCCCGTGTATGTGTGCGTGTGTGCGTGTGTGTGTGTGTGTGTGTGTGTGTGTGTGTGTGTGTGTGTGTGTGTGTGTGTGTGTGTAACAACACCTCATGACGTGAATCTTAATAAGTCCACCTGGGTTTACCTGGGGGGTCTGTGAGCAGCAGTTGGCGGTAAAACCATAAGGTGTGTGTCTGTATACTTGTGTGTGTGTGTGAAAGAGAGAGAGTGAGCAGATGGTGGGGGTCAGTGCGCGCTTACTGTTTTGGGGCTTGTTGGTGTGTGTTGGCTAAATATAGCGCAATAGTGACAGAGCGGCTCAGAGCACAGTCCCTGACTCGGTGGCTATTCTCACTTTAATTTTTTGATCAGTTCAGCTCCTTTTATTTCATCTCAGTGTAATCAAATGGATTTAAACCAACACGGGTCAGATCAGGTAAAGTCATCTGGAGCATAAACTAACAAGAATGACACTAAAAGCACAACAGATGTTGTTTAAAAACAGAAAAACATCAGTGTCTTACTTTATTTGTGTTACTTTAATAGATGTCACTGTGCTATACTGTGAGCCAAAATACCACAAGAAGCCTTTATTTACTTCAGTTGCAGGAAAACATTACACACGTGAATGTGTCCAATGCAAAACTGTTGTGTCATGACACCAAAAAAATTGTATTTCTGCTCAAAAAACATAACATAACAAACATTCTTCTCATTCTATTGTTATTCTTACATTGTACTCAATTGATGCGCTGTAGTGTAAATGAGCATCATAATTTCCTGCATGGATAAGAGCTCATATGACTTTTTTCTGTTTTTTGTTTATATAATTGAATTTAATTTGTAGATTATCCTCAAATATATTTTCTGCAATTGGTGCATTAGCAGCAAAAAGGCAAAGTTGTCAGTTTACTGGTCTATCTGTGCAGCAATCAAACAATCCAACAGAAAACCTTTGGAATGTGGTGGAATAGTAGATTTGCATCATGGATGGAAACCAGACAAGTCTGCACTGTGTGATGCTATCACATCAATATGGGCCAAATCTTTGAGGAATATTTCAAACACCTTGTTTAGTCCATGTCACAAAGAATTGACATGATAGCAAAATAGGGTCCAATCCAGTAATAACAAGATGTAACAAATGAAGTAGCCAGTGAGTGCATGTCCCCAAGCAAAAATAAATACATCTTTGCAATATCAGAAAAGTCTCTATTTTTTATTCTAGGTTTTTTTGTTGTTGTTGTTCTAGTTCACTTTAATAGAGAGACACTGATTGAAGCTGTAGCATACATTTTTATTGCTATGCCAATGATACCAAGCTTTATTTATCAATTATGCCAGATGACACAGACACACAATTAGTTAAACTGACTGGCCTGGGCTGGAGAAACTGAACTTAGGTTTCCAAAGATGTGATACACCACAGATAATTTATGTGGCTGTAGCTCAGTAGGTAGAGCAGGTCATCTACTGATCGGAAGGTTGGTGATTGGCGGTTCGATCCCTGGCTCCACCTAGTCTGCATGCCAAATATCCTTGGGCTAGATATTAACCCCAAGTTCCTCTCTGATGCATCCATCAGAGTGTGAATGGTAGTTAGAAAGCACTTCAAAGACAGTACTTGTCTGAATGGGTGAATGTGGCATGTTGTATAGAGTCCATGAGTGGGATGCTGGACTCTGTTGTCCTACTGGGAGACTTCAGTGCTCATGTGGGCAACAACAGTGAGACCTGGAGGGACTTGACTGGGAGGAGCGGCCTACCGGATCTGAACCTGGGCGGTGTTTCATTACTGGACTTCTGTGCAAACCACATGTTCGAACAAAAGGGTGTCCATAAGTGCACGTGGCACTAGGTTGCAGGTTGATGATCACCAGACCATATTTTCTGGGCACTCGGGTGAAGATCACCACCTGGTGGTGAGTTGGATCAGGTGGCAGGGGAGGATGCTGGACAGACCTGGTGCACGTAAACGTATAGTGAGGGTGCAATGGGAAAATCTGGCAGATACCCAGGTCCATGACAACTTCAACTCACACCTCCAGTAGAGCTTCAACATTATTCCGAGGGAGACTGGGGACATGTTCAGCGCATCCATTGCTGCTGCACTGAGCTGCGGCTGCAAGGTGGTTCGTGACTGTCGTGGTGGTAGCCCTGGTGAAGGGAGCCATCGGCTGAAGAAGGAGTCCTATCGGGTTTGGTTAGCCTGTGGGACTTTGGAAGTAGCTGATAGGTACTGACAAGCCAGCTGGAAAGCAGCTCGACAGTGGCTGAAGCAAAACAACTATTGCAGAAGCTTGGGCCGCATAGCCGGCAATAAGTTGCACTCGTTTCTGGTGGGTGATGGGCTCTGCCAGGGATGCCCTTTGTCATCCATTCTGTTCATAACTTTTATGGACAGACTTTTTCGTTGTAGCCAAGTGGTGGAAGCCTTTCACTTCTTTTTTCTTTTTTTGCCCGTCCCGTTTGGATCAGCCATCAGAATTGTTGTCTGAAGGCCAAGAAAGATGCCAAGTGGATTTACTTTACCAAGTGGATCACCATGGCCTTGCCACATTGGTCCATTTGATTGACCTTTATTATAATTATGTATTTATTTTATTTTCGTTTTTTAAAGACGGGACAGACATGACTGGGGGATAGGACAGAGAGAAAGAAATGAAAGAAAGAGAGGGAGAGAAAGAAAAATAGACGGGAGAGGAGATGGTGAGAAAGGGGGGAAGAAAAAAAAATAAAAACAAACAAAACACCTGGATCACCTGTATGGAGAAAAAAAACAGAAGAGAAAACAAACAACAAAGAGCAACATAATAAAAACGACACCATCACAATAAACTAGCTAACAATAGATAACAGTAGATACTTTTTTAATTTCCCCTGGTTGAGAATGAAAAAAGAAAACCAGCAGAAGAAAACGAGAGTAATAGAATAAACAACATCACGATGATATATGGGAATATAACTGTAAATACTAAATATTAAACATTATTGTGCAGCACGTAAGATCAACAGAACACAGTGTGCTTTGAGGTAGGAGCCAAAAAGGGTGTAGTTTGTGGGTGTGATCACCCGTGTGTACACCTGTGAGCATGGACGCGCTTGTTTTTAAAAGGTTCCTTCATGTAATGATCTGCTAGAGGGTGTGGGGGGGCCACAGCCCCGTCCTCCAGGGCATGAAGCAGGCATGGAGGAGATCAAAACTCCAGACATCCAGAGGCCCCTAGAACACAAGAGACCAAGGAAGACCAACAGAGGGGCAGCCGCGCCACTGTCCCAGAAAGAGCTGAGGAGAGTCCCAGATGAGGGCTCACTCAGCAGCCGCGGAGCAGAAGCCAGGGGGGGTTGCAGTGACGTGCCCGTGAGCTCCGCCGGCAGCCAGCTGTGCCAGAGTGACCGAGCCCCAGGCCGAGAGGCCGGGGGCACCCCACCTCCGAAGTGGCCCGAGCGAGCCAGGCCAGGCCCCGATACGCAGCCACCAAGGAGTGAGCCGGTGTGTACCTGGACGCCCATCCCCGGACACAAAGAACCACCAACGCACCGATGTCTGAGGGAGTCCGCCACTGGTAGGGGAAGTGGTGGTAGGGGGAGATAGACCTCCATACCTTGGAGGACCTGGGATGTCCCCAGAGAGGTGGCATCTGATACCCGACCTGACATATGGACACAGACAAACAGGCACACACAGATACAAACATCCATTCCCGCCCTCATGCTCTCATATGCAATTACTCAACACTCACCCAACGTGGAGACAAGGTCAAGGTCAAATTTATTTATATAGCACATTTCAAACAGCCGATGCTACACAAAGTGCTTAACAATATAAAAATGGTATAAAAAAGCAACAATGTAATACAATAATAACAGTAAAAAACAATAATAGGACAGTAAAAGAATTAAAACAATAACTAAACTAATTCAAATAAGACCAAAATGCTTGGGTCATAGTGTGTTAAAAGCCAGGGCATAGAAATGTGTCTTTAGTAAAGATTTAAATTGCTCAAGTGTTTGTGCAGATCTAATATTTAAGGGGAGACTATTCCAAAGTCTGGGACCTGCCACAGAGAAGGATCTATCACCACGGGATTTGAGGTTAGTCCATGGGACAAACATAAATAGACACTGTACACACAATCACACTCCCCAAGCGTACTCTAAGCCCCGGGTCTAGGTACCCTTGCTCCTGGAGGGGGAAACTGCACCCAGACCCAGGTGGTGTTACCATTTTCCCTGGGGTGGAGAGAAGCAGACTGCCCCGACTCAAAATGGTCTCAAAATCTCATCTTTGCTTTTTGCAGATGATGTGTTTCTGTTGGTTTCATCGGGTGTAGGCCTCAAGCTCGCACTGGAGGGGTTGACAGCCAAGTGTGAAGTGGTGGGAATGAGAATCAGGAAAAGGGTGAAGTGCCCACTCCAGGTCAGGGCCGAGTTTCTGCCCAAAGTGGAGGAGTTTAAGTATCTTGGGGTCTTGTTCACGAGTGATGAGAACACTCGCAGATACTGTACCAGTCCATTGGGGTGAAGAGAGAGCTGAGTGTAAAGGCGAAGCTCTCAATTTACCGGTCGATCTATGACCTATGATCATGAGCTGTGGGTAGTGACCGAAAGAACAAGATTGCAGATAAAAGCAGCAGAAATGTGTTTCCTCTAAAGGGTGGCTGGAGGAGTTTGGCCACTCGGAGTGGAGCTCAGAGTAGAGTCGCTGTTCCTCCACATCCAAAGGAGCCAGATGAGGTGGTTCGGGCATCTGACAAAGATGCCTCCTGTCAGGTGTCCTGGGCATGTCCCACCGGGAGGAGGCCCCGGGGCAAACCCAGGACACGCTGGAGGGATTATATCTCTCGGCTTGCCTGGGAATGATTGGGTGTTCACCCGGACAAGCTAAAGGAGGCAGCTAGGGAGAGGTAAAGCTGCGCTTCTCTGCGTAGGCTGCTGCCCTCGAGACCTGGCGATTGATAGATCGAGATAGAGAGGCAGGCAGGCAGGCAGATGGTTTGTCGGGTCACAAATTTTAAAGACAACACGATAGCCAATGAGGTTTTGGTGATCCAGCTTTTTAGATCCAATTAAAATTAAATCACTCAAAAAGATCCTCTGGAAAAGAGTGAAATTCTTGAAGCATATATGTCATATGAACAGGAAAACAGTACATCACAATACACAGAACAGCAAGACAACATGGAGCAAAACAAGAAAAGCAAAACCTCAGGGTGTAGAGCCTTTAAGCACATACAGCAGAGACCCACAAAGACACATACAGAAAAAGCAGGTGGGGGCATATCTGCCCCTCCTTTAAGGAGTCCAAAATCTTTCCTTATCGTCCTTTTGACAGTTTTAAGGTTTAAAGTGAGTTCAAAAGTTTAAACTTAATGACTGTTGGTCCAGCTGTAAAGTAAAAATGATGAACCTTCTCGACACTCTTAGAGCAAACAGGGTACATCAGCACGTACTCATTGAGTACGCAGCCTTATGATATAAAGAGTCATTCCACCAGTGGTGCAGACTTATGATATAAAGACTGAACATAAAATAAGTGAAAAAGTAGACAATGTTCATAGTTCAGCCAATCTTCAATTTCCTCCTTCTCCAAATAACTTTTTTGAAATGCCCTGAAAAAGTTAATGGAAATGATGGCCAGTGAACTCAAGTTGATTTTATCAAAACATGCCAATTGGGCAGATGATTTAAATGTAGTTTTATGGTAAACAGGAGAGTGATTCATTATGTGAACAATAATCAGAATCAGAAAGGGGTTATATTGCCAAATGTTGAGCAGGTTTACAACATTAGGAAATTGCTGCGGTGCTTCAGTGCAAACATACTGTCATAAATTGCGCTTAAATAGACATGAAAAAATAGAAGTAAGAATAAGAATTAAAAGTGCTACGTAGAAAGATATATGCATGAGATATACATGAGATATATACATGAGAATAAGAATTAAAAGTGCTACGTAGAAAGATATATACATGAGTGCAGGTGGTGATCAGTGCCAAAACATGGAATGATGCAGTGAACACAGCGTAGGGTCATGTGTTAGTGGTGGGAACAGTCGTACGTTTATTGTTCATGTGTCCAACAGCAGAGGGGAAGAAACTGTTCTTATGGCGAGAGGTTCTGGTGCGAATGGACCGGAGCCTCCTGCCTGAGGGGAGCAGGTCAAACAGACTGTGTCCAGGGTGAGAAGGGTCAGCTGAGATCCGAGCTGCACGCCGCAGTGTCCTGGAGGTGTATAGGTCCTGCAGAGATGGGAGTCTGCAGCCAATCACCTTCTCAGCAGAGCGCACAACACGCTGCAGTCTCTGTTTGTCCCTGATAGTGGCTCCAGCGTACCACACGGTGATGGAGGAGGTGAGGATGGACTCGATGATTGCGGTGTAGAATTGCATCATCGTCCGTGTTGGCAGGTTGAATTTCTTCAGCTGCCTCAGGAAGTACATCCTCTGCTGGGCTTTCTTGATGACGGAGGTGATGGTGGGCTCCCACTTCAGGTCCTGAGTGATGGTGGTACCCAGGAAGCGGAATGAGTCCACAGAGGTGATGGGGGTGTCAGTCAGGATGATGGGGGGGAGTGGGGCTGTGTGCTTCCTGAAGTCCACAATAATCTCCACTGTCTTCTGGGCATTCAGCACCAGGTTGTTGTGGCTGCACCAAGACACCAGACGTTCAACCTCCCTCCTGTAGGCAGACTCATCCCCGTCCGAGATGAGCCCAATAACGGTGGTGTCATCTGCAAACTTGATTAGCTTGACAGACTGGTGGGTGGAGGTGCAGCAGTTGGTGTACAGGGAGAAGAGCAGAGGAGAAAGAACACAGCCCTGAGGGGAGCCGGTGCTGATGGTCCGGGAGTCCGAGACATTCTTTCCCAGCCTCACATGCTGCTTCCTGTCCGTCAGGAAGTCAGTGATCCACCGGCAGATGGGATCAGGCACATTCATCTGGGAAAGCTTGCCTCGGAGATGGTCTGGAAGGATGGTGTTGAAGGCAGAGCTGAAGTCCACAAACAGGATCCTGGCGTAGGTTCCTGGGGAGTCCAGATGCTGTAGGATGAAGTGTAGGGCCATGTTGATGGCGTCGTCTACCGACCTGTTGGCTCTGTATGCAAACTGCAGGGGGTCCAGGAGGGGGGCCGTGAGGGTCTTGAGATAGGAGAGAACCAGGCACTCAAAAGATTTCTTGACCACAGATGTCAGAGCCACGGGTCTGTAGTCATTTAGTCCAGTGATCCTAGGTTTCTTGGGGACAGGGATTATGGTAGAGGACTTGAAGCAGGCAGGCACATGACATGCCTGCAGTGAGGAGTTGAAAATGCCAGAAAACACTGGGGCCAGCTCGTTTGCACAGTGTCTGAGGGTGGCAGGAGACACACCGTCTGGGCCGGGAGCTTTTCGAGCATTCAGACTCTTAAACTGCTTCCTCACACCTGCTTCATGAATATGAAGAGTTGTGGTGGGAGGAGGTGGTGTGAAATCCTCTTTTGTGTGGGGTGAGGAGGGGGTGTTGTAGGTGAAGTGTTTGAAGGTGGTGATGGCTCTATGGAGGGGGGAGAGGTGGGGGAATGAGTGTCCAAAGTGTCTCTATTGTTGGGGCCGTTGGAGGTGTGAAGGCTGCCTGATGGCTCGTCAAAACGGCAGTAGAAGTCGTTGAGGGTGTTGGCCAAGAGCAAGTCATCAGTGGAGTGGGGGGTTTTAGGCTTGTAGTTTGTGATATTCCTAAAACCTTTCCACACAGAGGCCGAGTCATTCTCTGAGATCTGCTGCTGCATCTTCTCAGAGTGCTGATGTTTAGCAATGTCCACTTCTTTAGTGAACCTGTACTTGGCCTCTCTGTAGCAGTCCCTGTCTCCGCTTCTGAACGCCTTTCTCTTTTCCAGCCACAGCTTTTTGAGTTTAGGAGTAAACCAGGGTTTGTCATTGTTATAACTCACCCTGGTGCGTGATGGCACAATGCTGTCCTCACAGAAGTGGATATAGGAGGTGACAGTGTCCGTAAACTCGTCCAAGCTGTTAGAAGCAGCCTTCATTGTGTCCCAGTCTGTAGACTCCAAACACGTGCGAAGCTCCTCCACAGCCTCGTTGCTCCACAGTTTTTTGGTCCTCACGACAGGTTTGGAGAGCTTCAGCCTCTGTCTGTACGCGGGGATTAGGTGGAGTACTTAAGCAGTACTTATTTTAAGTTATATACTTTATAATCATTTCAGTGTCTTAATTAAAGCGTATTCTAGCTGACATATGGCAAACGGTTGCTCCATAACACAGCCAACATAGAAAAACAGACAACTACATACTTATTAATCTAACAAGGATGTCTTTGATGACTTGGATAGGAAACCCACAGAGATACAGAAGAAACATGCACCCTTCCCACAGAAAGGTCACAATCAATCAATCGAAGAACATTTGGCTATGTTAAATATAAGCTATAGTCCTGTCTGCAAACTGCTTCCTCTTGCTAAATTTTAGTGATAAGTGAGAGCAATTTTTATATTTTGTTGCCATGCCATTATGGTATACACAGGTCCTCAACCTAATTTTTCAACCAAGACCAGGTCTGTATTTGTTCATGCTCCTGGCTATTATGTGAACACCAGTTTTTACTTAAGACTTTATGGCACAAGGTTAAAGGCAGCACACACTGTCCCTACAGAAAAGTGTTTCAATTAAGTTGAGATGGATTCGGTCTGCACTATACCCCTAGACAAAAGTAACCACAGTACATGTTTGCAATCATAGAGTCAGCCAGTTGAATCCGCCGAGACCATCATCTCATCTAATCTTCCTCTCATCTGGATAGCTTGTTTGATCAGACTCAGCACTAGTGAGAATCTCCCACCCTACAGTCCACTCCAATGCCCTGACATATTCAGCTTCTTCGAGATAATTGTTTTCAATTCCCCTCTCTGGCAACAGTGGGTATCTGAAACGCCTGACTGTAAAGATACTGCTTACTACTTCTTCTGTTTTTTTGCATCTCCTAGTCTGTTTTGCTTGTCATCTCCCAATTCTCTGCTTCCCACTCCAACACAAAGGTCAGTGAACTCTTATCAGGGTGCTGTGGCTTACACAGCTGAGGGGCAGAGGTGCTGCACTTAACAGGTAGGCTCACAGAGACAAGTTTAGTCATAACGTGCTGAAAAAACCTGAGGCTAAAACATTCTGGATATGACTAAGCTTGATACAAAGATAGTTCTATCAAAAAAAGAAGGGAAATAATAATTAATGATACATATAAATCATTTTTAAAGATACACTCAAGATCATTTTTTAAAGCAGTTTAGTGTAAATCAAAAACTGTAGCTTATTTAAATTTCCCTGAGCTCATGTTCCACGTCCATCACATGCACCTTTGGACCTCTCTCCATATATATTTATTACTGCACAACAAAATAATTCCCATTTCCTTTGCAGTTTTTATTGGAGTTATTCTTTAAAGCAGTGCCCAGTACCATGCAATACAGAATGTACAAAAAGGCAAATAGAGACAATGTACTGCACACACACACACACACACACACACACACACACACACACACACACACACACACACACACACACACACACACACACACACACACACAATGATTAAAAATTAATGAAAACGAAGGTGGTGTATTACCAAAATAACTTTTAAACACGTTTAAACTTTATTCATTTGATCAACCAAGTGATTTCTCAAAGATGCTAATCTGTAAGCGTTGATGGAGCCTGTGCTTGAGTTCCCCTGTCCATCATCAAAGCTTCTTATTGCTATCATGTTAAACAAGCTATTAAATTTTTTCTATATCAGCTTGACGAGTTTCAGTCATTGTTACTAGGACACGGACATGCCCATGAGAACACCTATCAGTACCAATCTGTACTGGTATCAGTTTCAATCGAAGGGCATTAATTAGGGGGTATTAATTCTTCTTCCAGAAACAATAGCCAACTATAGACACAAGATGACAATGATTTAAAGGATGGATGTTGCTGGTTCGATCTAGTCTGCATGCTAAACATCCTTGGCCAAGATGCTATCAAAATGTGAATATGTGTCAATGTTAAATAGAAAGCACTTACGCTTGGAAAAAAATGCTTGTTTGAATAGGTGAAAAAGGCATGCATATAAAGCAATTTGAGTGCCCAGGTAGAGTAGGGAAGCACTATATAACCAGTCCATTTATCTATTTTTAGATTTCACTAGACAAGCACTGGCTTGCTTTGCTTGCCCTGAAGGGATGACATTGCCTCACGAGCTAGTGAATGACCACATTTTCATTCTAAATAAATGTAGGAAGGTCGGTATTATGATTGAGAGTCATAAAACTACTACTTAACTGAACAATTAACATTGCTTGGTTAGCACTGCAATAATATAACAGTGATGTGGTTGTTTAACTTGTTCATGAAAAAGGCTAACATTGAGAATCTAATCACCAAATAGCACATATTAATTACCATATCAATAAATCATGTTCAGTTTCTCTTATATCTCCTCTCTTCTTATTAAACTGTATTTACTCATATTTGTTACAGTAAGCCAGTAGAATTCAACAAAGCAAGTGGACTCTCAGGGCTCATTAATAATGGCATAACTACTTAGTGCAAGTCCTTTTCTATCATTTTGCAGTTGTTACTTAGCGGTGAGTGCTGGATCTCAGTATACCTATTATCATTTTTAGGAAACAAGAGTTCCAGAGAAGGGGTAAGGCAAACGATAATTGCCGATTGTGTTTTCATGGCTAAAACAATTATTTTCAGTGTGCTGTCTGCCAGCACAGGGCAGCAGGCTGGCTTGCACCACACTTTAGGTCATTTTCTCCTTCAGGTGCCTTAGGATGTAGAACTCCACACAGACAGCATCACCCTGAGGGACAAATCCACAGTACACTACATTGTGAATGTTGGAAAAAATAACAAGCAAGCTCCAAGTCTCTCTCCTTACCTGATGCTTCACCCTCGGGCTTGGAAACTGCGGACTCTTCAACTGAAATCTGCTGTAAATTGCTCGAGCTTATGTAGAGACACGCCTCTCATCACAGGTAACGATCCTCACACAAAATTCTAATCATTTTGAAAGAGTACAGTGGACTGTCTAATAATGAAATTACAGAACACACAGTGCAAGTGGGTAGAAAAGAACTTCCAGGGAGTGATCTAAGTATAACAGTTCCAATGCAAGCTGTTGGGACACACCCACGAAGACTATTATGAACTGTGAGATCTGGCAAATTTAATGATTAAAATTTATATGATTTTTAATTTTATTGGCCTGTTCCTGAAACTTTTTGTGTACACCTGATACAGTAGCAGTGAAAAAATGAGTATACCAAATCATTCAAATACAGCTTTTATATAGGCTGTTGTTCCAGACAATATTTTCAGTTTTGTACAATGTAGAATGACACTGGAGTTATGTAAATAGCAAATGGACTGTTTGTCATATATCGCTCTTCTACTCAATTTGAGCCCTAAGCATTTTATACAAAGTGGCTCATTCACACAAGCATTTTTTCTACATCTAAATACTTTCTATCTGCTTTCATGCAGACTGGAGCAGCCAGCGAATAAGGCACCAACTTTCTGCCTTGCTCCACCTCAATCATCAATCTATAGGGACCTATGGATGCTTCGATACCCAACATTCACAATGATGGCGAAACAACTAGTAGCTCAGTGTTCTAACATTCAAAAGAAGGGGCTGCTCTCACAGCTAGAGATTGACGAGGTACAACATAAATGCTACGGCAAGGAGGAGCCAGGATGCCAGGTCAGGGGGGAGATATCATCACCCCCACCCGAGATTGGGTACCAAGCCCCAAGTGCCATAGGAGAAGAATCGTTAAGTGCGAGAGGAACTGACCTGAAAGATAAGATCATGGCCAAGCTTGAAACCTGGACCCCTTGTAACCAGTTACCAAGACTACGTGAAGTACCCTCAGAAGGTCTGCTAGATGACGTTAATGCAGCACTACGGACGATACCTACGGCCACCAAATCAAATCAAATCAAATCACTTTTATTGTCACATCACATGTGCAGGTACATTGGTACAGCACATGTGAGTGAAATTCTTGTGTGCGAGCTTCACAAGCAACAGAGTTGTGCAAAATACAATAATGTAAACAAGCAAAATACAAGAATGGCTACATCTGAAACTAATAAATATATGTACAATATATAATAGTATATGCATTTCTGGATGTGTATACTAAATATTTTTCTACACGTGTGTGTGTGTGTGTGTGTGTGTGTGTGTGTGTGTGTGTGTGTGTGTGTGTGTGTGTGTGTGTGTGTGTGTGTGTGTGTGTTACCGAGACACACATTACCGAGACACACATTACCATTACCGAGACTAACAAGCTGATCTACAATACGGCGGCAGTGATGCTTGGCTACAAGTTGAACAGCCACAAGGGGCAGTACCCTCCATGGAGAAGGAGGTTAGAGGCTAAGATCAAGGTAGCACGGAGGGAGGTTAGCCAACTAACGGAGTTGCAGAAAGGTGCGACAAATAAGGTGCCTAAGAAGTACAGCAAGCTGTCCATACCTGAGGCCTTGGAAACTGCCAAGCAAAGACTCACAGCCTTGGCCAGCCGCTTGAAGAGGTACACCAGAGAGATCGAAGGCAGGAGAAAAAACCAGCTGTTCTCCACAGAACCAGCCAAGGTGTACACTCAGTGGTAGGGGGAAAATATGAGAACAGCACCACCAAGGCTGGAGACGGAACAATACTGGAAGAGCATATGGGAGAAGGACGCAACCCATAATGACAATGCTCAGTGGCTAGTGGATCTGAGGGCAGACCAAAACAACCTCCCTGAACCAGGTCCAGTAACCATGTGGCAGACATCCAAGAAAGGGTCTCCAGTATAAGCAGGGCACAGAAAGGGATTGGCAAGAATACAAGAGGCGCAAAACACCAACTACAGGTAGACTGAGCAGTCAGCTGAGACTGCAAGACTAGGATGACCAACCTGTGCACTGCCTGGATTGATTACAAGAAGGCCTTTGACTCGATGCCTTAAACCTGGATCCTGGAATGCAAAACTATACAAGATCAACAGGACCCTAAGAGTCTTCATCAGGAACTCAATGGGGATGTGGCAGACAACGCTAGAGGCCATCTTCAAGCCCATAGCACAAGTGGCACGGTTGCCCCTCTGTTAGTCTTCCTTGGTCTCTTGTGCTCTGAGGGCCTCTGGATGTCTGGAGCCTGGATCTCCTCCATACCTGCTTCATGCCCTGGAGGACGGGGCTGTGGCTCCCCACACCCTCTAGCAGATCATTACATGAAGGAACCTTTTAAATACAAGCGCGTCCATGCTCACAGGTGTACACACGGGTGCTCACACATACAAACTACACCCTTTTTGGCTCCTACCTCAAAGCACACTGTGTGCTGTCGATCCTACGTGCACAATAATATTCAATATTTAGTATTTACTGTTATATTCACATAGGTCATCGCGATGATGTTGTTTATTATATTGCTCTCTTTTTTTGCTTGTTTTCACTTTTTTCTTTCTCAACAGGTGATCCAGGTGATTGATATATGTATTTTTTGTCTGTTTGTTTGTTTTTTTTTGCCCTTTATCACCATTCCTCTTCCCCGCTGTTTTTTCTTTCCCTACCTCTCTTTCTTTCTCCCTTTTCTTTCCCCCAGTCATGTCTGTCCTGTGTATAGCAAGTGAAAATAAAATAAAATAAACAATAAAAGCAAAGGTGAATCAAATAGACCAATACAGCAAGGCCGGGGTGGTCCATTTGGTAAAGTAAATCCGTTGGGCATCTTTCTTTGCCTTTAGACAATAATCCTGATGGCAAAAGAATCAAACAGGACAGGCGAAAAAATAAATGTAAATAGCCCCCCTCTTTAATGTGCTTCAGAGAAACACAGGACTATAAGTGACCCAGATTTTACATCCAAAAGAAAGTGCTTTATCAATGTCCATGTGGAGATACTGAGCTGGCCAATAAAGGCTTTGACCAACTTTCATTAATTAAAGGTAATTCTAATCACTAAATTCATTGTTGGATTTAAATTGTCTCTACAAATTTATTTCCTCCGACTGAATCTTTTTATGGGCAGCTAATGTAACTACATGTGACCCTGCAACACCTATAAAAGCATTCAGGTCTGCTGGACCTAATGAGCTAACATTGCACTGTTCTGCAGTCTTCTTCTGTTAATCTGCGATGCTTCCTTTGAGCAGCCAAACAGAATCCAGCTGTCAGACGTGTCTGTCAAGCCAAGCTTGATGTGCAGTGAGATTACATTTCTCTGAGGTGATGTAATCTGCTCTGAAATCAGTTTGCTCAGGCAAGACAGAGACAGACGTCTCATTCTAATTAGTATGTTATACTTTGATTAATTCTTCTTTGATTATTTGTTCTAATTTACCAACATATGTTACTGATTGCTACTTTGCTGATTTGAGTCAGTATTTTCTTGTGGAGCATCAAGCACCCCTACAATAAAATAAATAAATAAACATAATCTAAACATATGAAATATTTATTTTATATATACTTCGTAAGTCTCATGATATTCTTTATTTATTTATGTATGAGACAAATGTGAAGAGGGCATCTTTATTGAGTAACTCATATAAGTTTTACAGGTATTGTGAAAAAAAAACCAACCTTTTAGCTGTTTATGTTTTTGTTCTGTTCCTTTTAAATATGAAATGCTTAGAAGTCTGTTGCTGCTGGCTTCATCATATCAGAGGTTTAAAATGTTTTGTTACAATTACCTCGCTAAAAAATTTAGTTTGAATTTTGAGAAGTTCACATGCACTCATCATGGACATGCATGCCATGGTAATTTGGGGGGAATGGAATAATTGCACTGCATACATCTTTAGTGACATTAAAAAACACAACAAATGGAATTACAGGTGTATTGCACTAATACGCAGTTTTTGGCATTTCTTTCAGAGCCTTTTGCCGCAGGCTCATTACATTATACGAACCACAGCTGGTATGCGCAGCTCTCCAAAGAGAATTCCCTTTACATGATTTGATTTTTTTCTTAGTTAAAAGTAATTTTAAGACCTTTATTCATTCCATCTCATTTTCATTTGAAATTTTACTTTTTATCTATTGTGAAGAAGTGTGCATTTACTTGTCTGCCTCCAACTTCCCTTATCTCTAGCATCCTCTTTTGTCCCAACAACCCTCTGCATGTCCTTCTTATAATAATCTTACAAAAAAATACTGAGTGATAATTTTGTAATTTGGTGCTAGCAAGTTATTGAACATTTTTGTAGTTTTCTTTTTAATGAACTATTCAAAGAACACGCAGCAATCATGACATCTCACTTTTTAATGTATCTTATTTAACTGAATGAAACACAACAGACTGTAAGTTGCTTCACTCCTGTTTACCATCCTTATGTAAGTTTTTTTCTTCGTAGTATAATTGTAAGTCATCAGTAATCAGATTACTGTCACAGAGCTGGAATGGTTGCTGAGATTGAGTTCGTGGCTTGCTCGGTTAGTACAGCATCAACAAGATTACAAAAAAAAACAAACCATGAAGGTGATCAAATAATTATAAAACATACCTCATAAGGATGATATACATTTCCTCAGTTCTTTATCCAATAATCATAATACTATCACATTATCATGCCTACTAACCTGCTGATGTTGTGCATTTAGCCGATACATTTTATTTTAACCTACTTATTAAATACTAAACACTTCATTAATTTCATCTTTGCTCAGCCTTTTACATTTGATCCATGTTCTTTCCTTTGAATTACTCTAGCTGTACTAAAGGTGTCATTTGGATGTAGTTTAAATGATTGAGATGTATCTTCTTTATGAATAAAAAAACCCTGGAAGGCTTTTAATGGGAAACATCTTTGCATGAAGTAGTGAAATATATTTACAAACTAATTGTGTTAAAAAAAAAAAGAAACCTGACAGTGGTGGATTATTGGTATTAAAATATATGCTGATTGTATTCTCCAAATTATTAATACTAGTTTCAGTATCTTTTCTGCTTCCTTTATTTTCTGCCGTACATGAAATGAACAAAAGTATTGGACAAACAACACAATACACCGACAGGAGCTGTTCGGCCATGAAAACCAATGCTAATGTCAGAAAGTCAGCAGTGTTGTTGAATCTTATGCATTTCAGCACGTTGCAACACTGCTCTGTAACTTTATGTGAACTGCCACTTCCAGCATACAATAATACTATAGGGTGGGCCATTTATATGGATACACCGTAATAACATGGGAATGGTTGGTGATATTAAAGTCCTGTTTGTGGCACATTAGTATATGTGAGGGGGCAAACTCCTCAAGATGGGTGGTGACCATGGTGGCCATTTAGATGTCGGCCATCTTGGATACAACTTTTGTTTTTTCAATAGGAAGAGGGCCATGTGACACATCAAACTTATTGGTAATGTCACAAGAAAAACAATGGTGTGCTTGGGTTTAACGTAACTTTATTCGTTCATGAGTTATTTACAAGTTTCTGACCACTTGTAAAATGTGTTCAATGTGCTGCCCATTGTGTTGGACTGTCAATGCAACCCTCTTCTCACACTCTTCGCACACTGATAGCAACACCGCAGGAGAAATGCCAGCACAGGCATCCAGTATCCGTAGTTTCAGATGCTGCACATCTCGTATCTTCACACCATAGACAGTTGCCTTCAGATGACCCCAAAGATAAAAGTCTAAGGGGGTCCGATCGGGAGACCTTGGGGGCCATTCAATTGGCCCACGACGACCAATCCACTTTCCAGGAAACTGTTCATCTAGGAATGCTCGGACCTGGCACCCATAATGTGGTGGTGCACCATCTTGCTGGAAGAACTCAGGGAACGTGCCAGCTTCAATGCACAAAGAGGGAAACACATCATCACGTAGCAATTTCAAATATCCAGTGGCCTTGAGGTTTCCATTGATGAAGAATGGACCCACTATCGTTGTACCCCATATACCACACCAAACCATCACTTTTGTTGTTCCAACAGTCTTGGAGGGATCCATCCAAAGTGTGTTAGTGTCAGACCAATAGCAGTGGTTTTGTTTGTTAACTTCACCATTCACATAAAAGTTTGCCTCATCACTGAACAAAATCTTCTGCGTGAACTGAGGGTCCTGTTCCAATTTTTGTTTTGCCCATTCTGCAAATTCTGTGCGCCGATCTGGGTCATCCTCGCTAAGATGCTGCAGTAGCTGGAGTTTGTAAGGGTGCCATTTGTGAGTAGCTAATATCCGCCGAAGTGATGTTTGACTAATGCCACTCTCCAGTGACATGCGGCGAGTGCTACGCTGTGGGCTCTTGCTGAATGAAGCTAGGACAGCCACTGATGTTTCTTCATTAGTGACAGTTTTCTTGCGTCCACATTTTGGCAAATCCAACACTGAACCAGTTTCACGAAACTTAGCAAGCGGTTTGCTAACTGTAGCATGGGAGATGGGTGGTGTCGTAGGGTGTCTTGCATTGAAATCTGCTGCAATGACCCGGTTACTGCGTTCACCAGATAGCAACACAATTTCGATCCGTTCCTCACATGTTAACCTCTTCGACATGCCAATGGCTGTGAACAAAGAGAAACTTGTAAATAACTCATGAAAGAATAAAGTTACGTTGAAACCAAGCACACCATTGTTTTTCTTGTGACATTACCAATAAGTTTGATGTGTCACATGGCCCTCTTCGTATTGAACAAACAAAAGTTGTATCCAAGATGGCCGACTTCTAAATGGCCACCATGGTCACCACCCATCTTGAGGAGTTTGCCCCCTCACATATACTAATGTGCCACAAACAGGACTTTAATATCACCAACCATTCCCATTTTATTACGATGGTTCCATATAAATGGCCCACCCTGTACTTAAAATTGATCATGGAATATATAGGGGGGATATAAATTTCACAAATTGACTTTTGTAAATATAGCATTCTATTTTAGTACCACGAGCTCTTTAGAATGACCAGTTCCTTCACAAATGTTTGTAATGGCAGATTACATGGCTAGGTGCTTGATATTATATTCTCGAGACAAAGCAAGTAAAAACACCTGAAATGAAAGATTGAGTTGTGGTAAAGTATTTTTTTCCATGTACTGTATATTCCCATATTATGTTTACTTATTATTATTGTGTACTGGGAGTAGATTGATGGGTAAAATAATCCGACCTTTACCTATTTTATTTGAAATATACATAAAGTATCTTTTTCAAGTGACTCTATTGGCTAGCTTTATGTTTGAGTTAAATAATTATCATAGACAGTATTTTATCATTTAAGGAACTGACTCCCACAATATGTGGAACTTTGTGTTTGTGATACATTGTTGCAATTCTCAAATACCCATCTTTAGAAAATCTCTATATTTTATCCCATTTAAAACAGCAGTGATTAGTGTCAGGGAAAAAATCAACATCCCTGCCCATGATTACTGAGCCCTTGAAGCAGAAATAACAGGGTGTTGAGTTTTTAACAATAATTGGTCACTATATCTGTGTGGGGTTTTTATTCTGTGAAGTCCAGAGTAGCAGAGACCGTGAGAGTATCTTAACCAAGAAGAGCATCAATAATGAGGTCATATTCTGTGTGTGTGTACATTTAAGAACAAGGCTCAGCAGGGGTCACGGTTCTTGTTGCGTTAATACAGTTTAGTTCTAATTAGCCAGCTGCCTGTAAGCCTCATGTGCAGTCTCACAATACACACCAGTTCCTATCAATCAATTTTCATGAAGACATGAATTAGTCCTAAGACAGCCTGATGACCCACAGTCTTTATTTATTTTTTTTCACCTTTGTGTTCTTTGTGAATGTGACATTTCTGCATAAGACTGGCATCCCAAAAGACCACTAGCCAAAAGTGATGAGTTGTCTTGTATCTTGTCTTCAAGAAAGCTTGTCTTGGCTTGTTTGGAAACCCCGAGAGTTGACAGACTGACAGGGGATGTCTCCACTGAGACCCTGTCAGACACTGTGAGTGTGTTTCTGTTCTGTCCTTCGTATATGTGTGTGCTCGTGAGGGTCAGAGACAGTGCGCATACGACACATTGCTTGTTGTAGCTTAAATCAGGAAGAGAGAAAATATGGACAGAGAAATAGATCGAGCACTATCAGGCCAAAATCCTAGTAAAATGGAAGCTGTCAAATAATATCAATCTAAACTCACATTTTCCAGGTAAGATACTGTAAATGACACAAAGGTCTTTCCATCACCTTTTAATCAAATACATAAATAACTTTTAGGGGTCTGTATCTGAGAGTGAGAGGATCGGTATCAGCCTCACAGAGCTGAAGCGTGAATGAGGCAAGCATAGAAAAGGTCCTTTGACGTGGAGAAACACTTAGTTAGTTTTTAAAGAAACAGTTTCTTTAAATTTGTATGGGTGCCATTACGGCTCACCTAGTTGTGCAGGTGATCGTATCTACTGCTGAAGGGGCCTGAGCTCAAGTCCACTGCTGACCTACAGCTATTGAAAGCTATGACAGCAAAGATGAAAGTTAATTATGAGAGCCGTGAGCTGTGTTGGCACTTGATCGAACCATGAAATAATTGCCAGAAAATTCAGCTTTTTTGAAAGTGGAGTGTTTATTGAATAATCTGACACATTTAAAAAAAGGAATTAAATATAATTTTGCACATGTGAGTACTAATATGTATCATTTTTGCTACATCAATCATTTTTGCACAGTTTATTGCTCCCAACAGCAAATCTGTGTGCAACTGTACATGTCAGGTTTTTCAAAATGCAAAAAATCATACTGACGATGGTATCAAAGTCGTTATGTCAAATATGATACATTTGGCATTACAGGGTTAAATTTTTCTATCCTTTCCTTTCAGCAGTGGCAATCTCTCAGGACAAAATGTGAAAATAGACTGAAATTAAAACATAACACAATAAGGTCATCTCTATCCTTACATCTCAAACAGCGCTGTCATGAACCTCCAGGCCTTTTCCCATCTAGCCTTTACATTACTGCCATCTTTTGGCTGCATTAGCTATTCTGACTGAAAACACTTCTTGTTTAGCAGTCGTAGGAAACTGAATTGTCTCCATTTTAGGGGCGTATCTGTCTCCCATTAACAATGACTTGAGCTGGGTAAACAGCAGTTTTTTTCTGGTGGTTTGCATATTGTGGCTAAATTTTGGTCTTTAAAGTAAACTGATATCAATTTGATGCAGACTCTGCTTTCACAGATCATTTCCAGTCTTCACTTTGTATGGAAGCACTCCTTAGCACTTATCGGCATAATAGTTATTGTTGTAAAGGCTCACCTTCTAGCACATTCACTTCACCAGATGCACCTTGTTTCTTTTCCTCACCTTTGATTGGGTGTGGTGCTTGGCCTTAATTGCACTCACCTGTCACTCGTTATATAAGGACTGCACTCACCTACCCCTCACTCTTTCTTCACTCCCACATGGGGCGGCAGCTGAGGTGAGTTTCTCTTTGAGTCTCCTGAGTTCATGTATCATTTTGAGTTACTTAAATCATACTTTGTCCTTTTTAGAGAGAGCAGTCCATGTGTGTCTTTCTTTCCTTCCTTCTTTGCCTTATTGATTTGAGTTGAGAATAAAAGGAGAACCCTGTGAATAATTCTGAATCAGATGGCTGCTTTTTCTTATTCTAACCGGATGAGCCCATGATGCTGATTGCTTCAGCCCTGAACCTTCCTTCCTTCAAAACATGGTCCTCCGAGCCGGAGTGGTATTAGCGTCATGGATTCAAAGCAGCCATTGACTGAAGGTTTGAGAAGATCCAGTCGTGATAGTCGACCTCCTGCCTACCTGCAGCAGTATGACGTTCAGTATCCTGGAGCTAGAAGAGCTACATGTGAGACAGAGAGTCAAACCGAATGCCAGCACAGTGACAAAGACACACATGGGCTGCAAGATCCTGTCGGAGAGTCAGAAAGGCAACCAGAGACATCCCCTGCTCCTTTACCCACCAATCAAGATGAGGTGATGAGGGAACTCCTGATGACAATGAGGGAGATTAGGCAACTCATGATTCAGTTATCTCCTCCCCATTCTCGCAGTTCCTCCAGATCTTCAATTCACACTGTCTCTGATGAAAGCAAATCCTCTGTTTGCGGTTTACAAGCCATTCCCCAAACACATCAGCAACATGAGCAGTTCCCAGTGATTGATCCAGCAACATGTCAATCACCCTCTCAGCCCCCCCAGGTTAGCCGTCACTCTGGTGCAGTTCTGGCTGCTAGCCCTTCTTTCCCTAATTCAACAATATTAGATGCTGCAGTTCCTTCAAGTGGTTTGCCTAGACCAGTTTTTCCTACACCAGATGAGACTCCTTTTAATTTCCTGGCCACACCACTGCAAGGTCCCCACCAGATTTCATGTGTTCAACCTGCTGTTCCTCTAGATGAAGACCCTGCTCAACCTCTCGTTTGCATTCCAGAACCAAGGCAGCACCCTCCTGTAAAACAGCAACCAGCTACATCTGATGGTTTGCATGCACAAAACCCTTCAGTACCCATTACTGCTAGTTCTAGTCACCCTGTTAGCACTAGAACACATGTGTATAAACTTGAGGGTCCTTCTTTCCCAGACCTTACCAGAGAAGATGAAATCCAGTATAGGCTGTTACGAATGGCCCTTACTAACCTGCTTGACCCTCATGACACAGAGCATTTCAAATATCATGTCCTTCTTGATCATCTGAAAGTAGACCAAGCTAAACAGTTAGCTATTTCCTTTTCCTATGCTCCTGACCCATACACTCAAGCCATCAAAGCTCTTGATGAGCGTTATGGGCAACCAAGACAGCTAGCATTGAAAGAGCTACGGAATATACTGGAGCTTCCTCCTATCAGAGCAGGTGATGGTCGGACTCTGGATAATTTTGCTCTTCGTGTACAAGCTTTAGTTGGTTTGCTTAGCACTATGGGTGATCAAGGACGGACAGAACTAAATTGTGGCTCCCATGTCGATCGCCTACTTGAAAAGTTGCCCGCAGAGCATTCCAGTCGCTTCAAACGGCATATTTACAGGGAACAAGGAGATATAATGTATTTTTTTTTTTCGCCTGTCCCATTTGGTTCTTTAGCCATCAGAATTGTTGTCTGAAGACCAACAAGGATACCCAATGGATTTACTTTGCCAAATGGATCATCGTGGCATTGCCGTATTGGTCCATTTGGTCGATCTTTGTTTTTATTATTTATTATATTTTATTTTCAGATGTTACAGACGGGACAGACATGAGTGAGGGATAGGAAAGGGAG
Source organism: Rhamphochromis longiceps (assembly GCF_057381845.1). Taxonomy (NCBI): domain Eukaryota; kingdom Metazoa; phylum Chordata; class Actinopteri; order Cichliformes; family Cichlidae; genus Rhamphochromis; species Rhamphochromis longiceps. The sequence continues at coordinate 6,935,656 of NC_140561.1, forward strand.
AAAGAAAGAGGGAAGAAAGGAAAAACAGAAGGGGAGAGGGACAGTGAGAAAGGGGGGGAGAAAAAAAATAAAAATCTCCTGGATCACCTGTTGAGAGAAGAATAGAAAACAAGCAAAAAAAAGACAAAAAAACAAAAAAAACAAAGCAACATACTAAACACAACACCATCGCATTAATCTAGCTAAGTGTAAACAGCAGTAAATACTAAATATTCAATGTTGTTGTGCAGCACGCAGGACAGATGTGCTTCGAAGTAGCAGCCAAGAAAGGTGTAATTTGGGTCTACGAGCAGTGAACACCCGTGTGCATACCTGTGTGGATCAGCGCGCTTGTATTCCAAAGGTTTCTCCATGTAACGATCTGCTAGGGAGTGTGGGGGGGCCACAGCCCCGTCCTCCAGGGTGTGAAGCAGGTATGGAGGAGATCAAAACTCCAGACATCCGGAGGCCCCCAGAACACAAGAGACCATGGAAGACCAACAGAGGGGCAGCCGCGCCACTGTTCCAGTAAGAGCTGAGGAGAGTCCCAGATGAGGGTTCACTCAGCAGCCGCGGAGCAGAAGCCAGGGGGAGTTGCAGTGACGCGCCCATGAGCTCCGCCGGCCGCCAGCTGTGCCTGAGTGACCGAGCCCCAGGCTGAGAGGCCAAGGGCACCCCACCCCCGAAGGGGCCCGAGCGAGCCCCAGGCTCCAGGCCCCGATAAGCGGCCACCAAGGAGTGAGCCGGTGTGTACCTGGACGCCCATCCCCAAACACAAAGAACCACCAACGCACCGACACCTGAGGGAGTCCGCCACCGGCAGGGGAAGTGGTGGTAGGTGGAGATAGGCCTCCAAACCTTGGAGGGCCTGAGGTGTCCCCAGAGAGGTGGCATCTGATACCCAGCCTGACATATAGACACAGACATACAGGCACACACAGACACAAACATCCATTCCCACCCTCATGCTCTCATATGCACTCACTCCACACTCAACCAACGTGGAGACAGACATAAAGAGACGTTGTACACACGATCACACTCCCCAAGCGTACTCTACAAACCGGGTCTAGGTACCCTTGCCCCTGGAGGGGGGAACTGCACCCAGACCCAGGTGGTGTTACCCTTTTCCCTGCGGTGGGGAGAGGCAGACCACCCCGACTCCGTAGCAGCAGGGAGGCCCCACACTCCAGACCGCAGTCGGACAGCCAACTCCACCTAGCCCTCCCGCTCCAGCAGGCCGCAGAGAATGGGGGTGGGAGAAGACTCCAAACCTCCCTCCACCCGCTCATTGTAGTGTTGATGCATGTATGTTCTAAGGTGCAATTAAAACCCAGGAGGGCATGGAGCTACCTGCCAAGGAGCAGCAGGTAAGCACATAGTCCCTCCTGATAGCCCTCAATGTCTAAGTGTGTTTAAAATTGAGAGGTGGGCAACGACGTCAGGGGTGAGGTGTACACCCTGATGGTAATTTGGACTCCGTGATTGTGCCCACCCCCAAGATCCTATATGTATGTGTAATGAGAGTGTGAATAATGTGAATGTCTAAGTTGTGGGATAAAATTGAGGCAGAGGCAGCCAGAAGGGGACAGGGGGGGGTAGCCTCCTCTGCACCCTGGTGACATACCCCTACTCCAAGGCCCTGCATGTGTGGGTGGTTGTGGTGGAGCGGGAAGAGGGAGGCAGCTGGAGATGGGGAGGGAAGGAAGGGAGGGGCAGGTAACCCCTCCCTGGGGCCAGCTCCCCCGCTGACCCCAGTAGGCACTCCCACACTCTGCGACCCGCCAGGGAAAGGGGGCCCAGGCCCATCCAGACCGGGGCCCAGTGCAGCAGCGCCTCCCGGCCCCGCAGAGCCCGGGACAGTCCACCCAACCCCACCACAGAGAAAACTGCACCCACCCCACCATCCACTCATCTTCCAGACTACATAAGACAGTAAACGCCCAGGCTGAGATCTTCCTCCACCTCTCCTGTATCTCCCCCTCCTGCAGAGAGAGTTCCTGAAGAGAGGAAAGCTCCTGCAAGATGTGACCATCTCCCCCACCAGTTGAAGAGCCCCCCAGGTGGTTCGACGCACCGGCGGCACCCTGCTCCAGGGCCGGGCCCCCATGCACCCACCCGCCCACAACCCCGGCAACACACCAACCAGAACCCAAGCCCCCGAGGCCCGGCCCGGGCCCCAGCCCAGAGACGGAGTGCCCCCAGAACCTCACGCCCATCCCGGACCCACCCAGGGCCAGCCAGGCTACCAGGTCAGTAACCAGGAGATATGATGTATGACTTACCTTTGTTCTCATCCTGGTTGCAAATTGAATGCAAGTGTCAACCAAGAAAGGACAGTCCTGTTTCATCCTTTAACCAGCCACGACCTGCCCATAAGTACACCTCTCCACTCACAACAATATTACATGGAACAAATGCATCCGATCCTGTACAGGCAGCACAACCCATCATAATGACTAAGGCTAGATGTGCATATTGCTGCTCACCTGAACACCACATTAGCAAGTGCCCTGAGTTCATTAACAAGACAAAGGATGAGAAAATAAACTGGATAAAGAGAAACAAACGGTGTTGGCGTTGTGCTAGAACTCATCAGGTTGCGAAGTGTGATCTGAGGAAAGCATGTGCCACCTGCATGGAAAAACATCTACAGATCCTATGTGAGGTGAATCAGAGACCTAAAACTGAAACTAATCCTGTAGTGAGGACACTACACTTTGATAGACCTAGTGATTGTCCCAGTGTCCTTTTAAAGGTTGTGAAAGTGCTCCTGCGAAATGGCAAAAGAACTCTTGAAACATATGCAGTACTTGATGATGGCTCCCAGCGTACCATTCTTCTAACATCAGCTGCACAGCATCTCAACCTAACTGGGGAAGCAGAGAGATTATCACTTAGAACGGTCCGTCAAGAAGTTGAAACTATTCAAGGTTCTTCCGTAAGTTTCAAAATCTCACCCATCGCACATCCAGAGAAAACATACACAATTAATAATGCCTTCGCTACAAGTCACTTAGCACTTTCAGACCACACCTACCCCGTATCCTCTCTTCAACGGAGATACAAGCATCTTCAAGGTATCCCATTAACCTACTAACAAAGCAGCTCCCCTACTGCTCATAGGCTCTGATAATACCCACCTTATTACGCCTATTGCACCAGTTAGACATGGACCATTTGGATCTCCTGCAGCAGTCAAAACCCGGTTAGGATGGACACTCCAAGGTCCAATCACAGACTTCCAACCCCAGAGCAGTTCCACGCATGCCCAATGTTTATTCACATCTTCCAGTTCAGGTTCAGGAGAACCGCTCCAGCACATCCTTGTGTCCGCTGATGGCTCTGAATTCATTCAGCCACTTCATACTCTACCATCAGCAGTACCTACGTCATCACCGGCAGTGCCACTATCACCAGTTCCACCGCCTGTGGCTGCCATCCCGCCAGTGGTCAGGGCGCTGCCTGCTCCTGCATCACCTGGTCCTGCCTCTGCCAAGCCCCGTACATTGCCCCCAGCACCTGCAAAACTGCCCAACGGTCTGCAGGTCTGGGCCTGCCGCTGCATCCCAGGTGGTTGGCATTTGGACCTGCTTTGCCGCCACCGCTGGCTACATGGTCGGCCCCCTGAACTGTCTAGCCTGCATTGTCGACCTCTAGGTCGACCCCCTGGTAGTAGACCTGTAGCATGTCTGATTCTTCTGCCCCCGCTTTGTGAAAGGAGCATCTCTGATCCTTTGAACATATTTCTCAGTAGAAATATGGGGGCGGCTGTTGTAAAGGCTCACCTTCTAGCACATTCACTTCACCAGATGCACCTTGTTTCTTTTCCTCACCTTTGATTGGGTGTGGTGCTTGGCCTTAATTGCACTCACCTGTCACTCGTTATATAAGGACTGCACTCACCTACCCCTCACTCTTTCTTCACTCCCACATGGGGCAGCAGCTGAGGTGAGTTTCTCTTTGAGTCTCCTGAGTTCATGTATCATTTTGAGTTACTTAAATCATACTTTGTCCTTTTTAGAGAGAGCAGTCCATGTGTGTCTTTCTTTCCTTCCTTCTTTGCCTTATTGATTTGAGTTGAGAATAAAAGGAGAACCCTGTGAATAATTCTGAATCAGATGGCTGCTTTTTCTTATTCTAACCGGATGAGCCCATGATGCTGATTGCTTCAGCCCTGAACCTTCCTTCCTTCAAAACAGTTATGTTTCCTCTTGCTAACCACCTTGGCCAATATGTGTGATGCAGAGAAGATGGTGGTTAGGTTGTTAATAACTCTTTTAGTACAGTAACAAGGAACACTGATGATAATCAAAATCACAATCAGAATACTTTATTAATCCCTAAGGAAATGATGTGATGGAAGGGGATGCCAGCTCGGACCATATCCTAGCTGCCATCCCAATGGCAGGCTCAGCAGTTCATCAAGGTCAAGATCAGAGGTCAAGTTTTCTGAAAATCTTGTGAATGCGACAACTCAAGAAGGATTTTCAAAATGACACCATGGATGCATCTTCTAAAAATCTTTGATAAATTCTAATTTCATTTTCTGAAAACCTTGTGAACGCTATAACTTCAGAAGACAATGAGCTAGGCTTTTGAGATTGTTACCATGGGTCTGTCTACTACAAGCCCAAGGGACAGCAGTGGCAGCCGCTGGTCTTTTTTACGAGTGCTGTTACATTCTGGTATTTTACTCATTTAATCTTCGACTTATAACCACCACAAGCCTGCAACCACCTGGTTTGTGTTGTTCATACAGCAAACCATAAAGGCTTCAGGTCTTGAATGTTAGATAGAAAACACTTAAGTATACAGGAATGCGTGTATGAATGGATGAATTTTCTATATACTATATTATAACATTATAAGAATAATATTGTCACAATCCACAGTTCATGATAGCAGCAAAATCATCCAGTCATAACACTTAATAGTCTTTCCCTCCTGCTTGTGCCGCCTGGTTGTTGAGCAACATGATTTGGGTTTTTATTGACTAAAATGAATTCACGTTTTGTGAGGACTAAATCTGAACAAACATCAGGTGCCAAAATTAACCCCACTTTTCTCTGCTGTTGCTTCCAATCTGTCCCTAACTGACTTAACTTAGTTATCACAGCCAGTTATCTTATCTGCCATTTATTCTTTGAAACATCTGCACCTCGTTGTTCTCACTCACCATCCCCCTTTTTTCCATCACCTCATAAGCCTGCCTCCACAGCTGAAGCACTCTGGTGCCACTGAAGAGTCTCTAAGATAAAAATTAGACTAGATCTTCCACGAGCATAAATTTTATCATTACTCTACCTAGCATTCAGCACTGACCACATTAATTACACAGTTGCCTGCAAAAACTAAAAAATACAAATAATGAAACAACCCTTCTCCAATTAGCCTCAGAGTCGTGTTCTTTCTCTTGCAGCCTTTCTCTAAATCGCACCCACAGCTCCACAGTGAGTTGGTCATGGATGGATTAGAGATCGGAGTAAAGTTCACTTTGCAAAATTACACCAACACCTGCTCTCCAGTTAAAGCATCCTGTTGAAAACTATTATTATTATTTCAAATTAAGCCATCTCATGAGCTATACAGGCGCAGAAAAATGTTCAACGTCTGTCTAAAACCCATTAACCAGCTTCACAGGTAGCTTAAAATAAAGACAACTTATAGCTCTCATTTGTAGCTTGGACAGAAGTAAGAAGCAGTTATATTTTTAAACTTCAGTCAGTATTTTTACTCTTTAATCAATTTGTCTGGATTAAATTTTGTCCTACATATTTTAGATCTAATGGATCATGTACAATGCATCATGAAAGTATTCACAGAGCTTCACTTATTTAACATTTTGTCATATTATTCCAATATGGAATAAATTTAAAAAATGATTTAATCCATTCTTGAAAAGGCTGTAACATGACAAAATGTGGAACAAATGAAGCGCTGTGAATACTTTCCAGATACACTGAAGAAAATAGCTAAAATCCACGTCTTGAATGGATCATGGATTTAAGAAAAATGGTTCATCTCAAAAAGAGGCTGCAGTTGAACTGATGCAAGTGTATGTATACAGGAAGAAATATCTGCCCAGAGATTACCAGTGAAACTACAAAATGACAATGACTTTAACAAAGTTGTCATGGCGAGGTACGCCAGTGTGATGATGAAGTGGCTGTTATATAACATGAATACAAAACTCAAACGCAGGTAAACAGGGGCGAGAGCTAACTGAAAACCTAAACTGGGTAAACTAAAATAACTGTGACAACTGAGACCGATGAACTATGAATCACTTATGGCAACTATGATGACAGCTATGATAACTGTGGCAAGACGTGGAGACAAGGACAGAATGAGAAGACACAGACTAAATACACACAGGAGGTGATCAGGAGAAGTGGAAACACACGGGAAACAGCTGACAAAAATGAATATCATGACGCCACAGGGAAAGGTAACACTAAACATGATGAATATAGAAACAAGACTTTCAAAATAAAACAGGAACATAAACCACGCAGACATGAAACACATGAAGGGCGAGTGGGACTTAAACACAGGGGATGAAGACACAAGGGGAATCTGATAGATAATAAACTAGAACAAGGCAACCTAGGCAAAATAGAAACGAACTTGGAATATTAAATGAGACTTAATGATAAACAATGAATATCAAAATATAAGAAAACTCAGAAACACTGGGTCCTGCGACCCAGGACCATGACAAAAGTTCACTTGGCTTCCATTTTTTGAAACTCCCCTGGGCAGATATTTTTAAGCCCCTTAAAATGAAGTAGAGTAAAAGAGTAGAGACCCTCAACGTTACATCACTATAGTCTCTGCATCCAAGGAAACACTAGTCAGGATTCACTGAGCACCATGTCTGCTGGTTATAATAGATCTGGATTTTAACAAAGCCTTACTTTCTGCTAAAGAACTTGAAAGGGAATTAACGATTTGTCTTACATGCCATCTTGTAGCACTGACTTTTTTAGATCAGAGAAGCATCATTACTTTCTAAACACTGAAGATTAAATTCCCATTTTACCATCTGAGGGGGGCTAACAGAAACTCTCTGGTTTTGAACCGATGTGATGACATACCATATATGCTTCCATATATGACTTATTGTCTAGAGACATGGGGTAATGCATATAAAACAAATACGCTTCCTAATTTCAAGTTACAAAAAAGAGCTATAAGAATTATAAAACACTCAAACTATATAGAACCAACTAACATTTTGTTTATTAATCTGAATACCCTGAAATTTTATGATTTAGTTGAATATAAAATGGCACAGATAATGTATAAAGCACAAAATAACTTGCTTTGCCACAGTACTCAGAAGCTGTTTGAAGTCAGAGAGAGTCAATATGACTTAAGGGGAACAGATTTCTTTAAAAAAAAAAAAAAAAAAAACGAGATGAGGACAAACATAAAGCAGAGATGTGCTTCTGTTAGAGGAGTTAACTTGTGGAATAGTTCTGACAGTGATTTAAAAAGGTGGAGTTCATTTTCTTTGTTTAAAAATATGTTTAAAATAGAGTATTAGAAAAATATATATAAATCGAGAATGAAAGGAGCAAAATAATAATACTGAAACTCTTGGTTGTTTTGCTTTGATTATGTTCATGAAATTTAATTTAATGTGGTTACTTATCTAAGGTGGAAAGTTTGTTTTGTTTTTTGTTTGTTTGTTTGTTTTGTTTTGTTTTACTCTTTGCTTCAAGCCCTGTGTACATGAGCTGCATGCTAAAAGATCTTTTGTTAAAAGGGTTGGCGTAATAAGCAAATACTTCAGCCAATACCTTTTGATTAGTCATGTCTCGTGCTTTCTTGCTTTGTGGTAGATCTTTATTCTGTATTCACTGAGATATTTGAATGCCAATCAATAAATTAAAAAAAAAAACATATCTGCATATATCTCAAGCAAAAAAGTGACAGCTCAGGGAAAAAACTTTACTTTACTTATGTATTTTGTTTTTTCTCCTATTCCCAGATCAGGTGCAACAAAACTGTAAGCTCTCCCCCTGCTACCATGACAGCTACGACCCCCCACAGGACAACTGGCGGTGTCTGTGGGCTCTTTGTACTGTTCCTTACACCATGCTTTTCCTTTCTAGTCATTCACGCTAACACAACACCTGTCACTAGTTGTAATAAAGTTGCTGTTTAAACCCTAAATCAGCACATGGAGTTGTTCCCTCATTCTCAGTGACTCTGCTGTCGGGTCTTTCCCTCACAAAAGAGGCAAGCAGATCACTCGACAGACTGTTTGTACAGACTGTATTTCCCTGTTCCCTGTAGGCCCATATCCACAGATTATCTGTTTGGGTAACAGACTATAAAACTAGTCTGTATAGAGTTAGTATTGCTGTGAATGCCTCTAAAACAAGGTAAACTGATGGCAGTAAATAAATAATAAAAACTAAAAAGCATTAAACAAAAGCACTAATAGCTGACCCTCCATGCAGCCTTAGAAAACCTCCTTCAGCTGTACTGGCTGACCCTAACAACCAAATGTGACAAGGTGACACAAGAATAACTGAAACACTGATATACAATCTCTTGTCTGTATCCTCGAGTCTGCAGAGTAGTTATTCTCCTGCTTTCATTATCTCTGTTCTTGTCCGTTTCTGTGCCCTTTGTTCTCTATAAATCACATTGTGACAAAAACACTAGTTTAAGGAGCACTATAAATAAAATTGACCTACACAGTACAATGATATGGGGACATATAATGCAGAGAAATGGAAAGGGCTATACTTTGACAGGATATTGTGTTCATGCTGCATGAAAAATAAATTATACTTAAATGAAAACGCAGCAGTCCTGGCAGCAGCGCCAGTGTTGGAGATTGCCTTTGTTGTGAGAGAAACAGCAAGAATTTGAAGCTGAAGCTACATGTTCGGTTATTTAGCCCTTTCACCGCCTGATTAGCAGGTTAGTTAGCTGGGATCAAAGCCTGGGTCAGACCTTAGACTGCACGTAATAATGAAGCAAGACATTTGTTTTCTGTTAAACACCACTTACACTGCAGCAGCAGGTGGCAGGGCACCAGATGTGCTCCTGATACAATTGTGTTCTTTTTTTCATTGTTATTTGTTCCTTTTTTACTTTTTGCCTCTTTACATCTTTTTCCCCCTGTGGTGCACATTTTTACATATTTTAAAACGGAAACAGATTACTGCTCTGTATATTTTAAGTATGTATAAAACTTCTTCCACTGAACTTCAAAGATGTTCAAAGGCTTTAGCTAAACCTCTGACCCTCATCATTTACAAAACAGCTCTTGTTCAGCATGCATGTAGCCTTAAGCTGACCCAATCCTAACACATCCAACTTTTACAGCAGATTCTCATGCACTGAGGAACTGTAAAATCTAAATTCAAGGTCTGGCTGTGTTTGGATTTAGACAAAAGCATTTTCTTCTATCTGACATTTAAACACAATCAGCTGAAGCAGCAAGCTTTTCTTCTAAACACTGAGGACTTTCTAAGCAGAACATTTTACTCGAGCACATCTTTAGGCGCACTGATCATCTGTATTATACACAGCTGATGGGGAGTGCACTTAGGCACTGTGCTTTTGTTAAAAGACAAAATCATGTGCGAGTCTGGAGGATCCAGGCTCGCTTCATTACTCTAGTGTTCTAATGGGCAGCACACATGGAGGGATTATGTCTTTCCTTTTGGATAAAACTAACACAAGTGTTACAGGCTGATTCTCCTAGGTGACCCATGATGCACTCTACCCTCTTTCACTCTCTCCATGTTTATTTAGCACTATTAAATAACATTACGTGTGTCTCCTCTCTCTTCCTTGTTTGTACTTGGTCTTCTCTGTCCTCTCGTTCCCTCTCTGCCTCTTTCTGTATCTTTTGTTCCAGATCTCCGAGTTCCTGATCCTCCTCTGACCTTACCAACCTGAAAACTGTTTATTTATTCATTTTGTCTGTCTGTCTACTAGGTTGATGCTGCAAATCAAAATGTATTTTTCTCTAGAGCTCTCTTTTAAAATGTATGTGTATTTTTAAAGATACGAATAATTTTATTCAACAAATTATATTTGGATCAATTACTTAACTGATAATTGGTTTAGTTTACAAGAAGGCTTTGTGTTAGTTTGTTTTGGTTTGTCTGGATCACCTTAATATTCATCTGAATCACCATTTAAATATAGGATCCGAATAGTTTGTCCTTCAAACTTCTGTTTTAAGGTCTTAAGGAAAGTGTTTATTTATTTTTTGTTTCTCAGTGTTTTTCTTTTCACTCACTGATTGAAGCAGACCACCAATGTAAAGCTCCCTGACAAGACATTAGTACTAATGAACTAAAATCAAAGTCCTCCATACTTTGCATGCATTTCATTTAAAGACCTTCATATATATATGACAGCTGGGATAGGCTCCAGCGCCCCCCCGCGACCCTGAAAAGGATAAGCGGAAGTGAATGGATGGATGGATGGACCTTCATATATATATAATCCCATTGCAGTTTTGCCTTACACTTATATTTGGTGTAGTTGGTGAGTTAATCTAGTTGGCTGTCATCAAAGGTCCAAAGCATAATTACATTTAAAGCTAACTTTAAAACATATTATGTCATCGCAATCAAGAATAAAGAGGAAATGAACAAACACTGTTTATATGACAATATCTCCCAAAAATTAAACAGATATTTGTTTATTAAGTGTAATATTGCTGAGGGAATAGTTGTGAGAGCGAGTTGCGAGGGAGCATAATGCTGAGGACAGCCTTTAAAAATCCACTGATCTGACTGGTGGGCACCTCCTCCTGTCATCTCCAAAGACATCTCCTTGCTCATTTCCACTTCTAAAGGAAGCCTGCCTCCCTTACCAGTGCGCTGCTCGCATGTATAGGTAAGTATAGGCATAATTACAGGGAGCCATCCATCTTTGCACCCTTGAGGTTTCTTTTACCAGCTAGAAACAGTGATGTCAATTTCATGATTCTCCTTTCATCAGTTTACATTTGAGGCATTAGAATCAATATGGGACACATGCAGCTGATAAACTGTGACAGCCCTGTTGTGTGTGTGACCCATCAGCTCTGAGGCAGCACAGAAACACGCACACACGCACACACACTTTCTTGAATAAAGGAAGACAGAAATAGATGTTCATGTATTGTGCAGCTTGCAGCAGAAACAACAGGGTCGTCCTCACTCAATCCTAGTCTGTGTCTTAGGAGCGCTTTATCCATGACAGACTCTCTCAGAGGGGTGGTTTATAAAAAAAAAAAGAGCAACAAATAGGGAGAGGAAGAGGAGGAGGAGGAGTGAAGGAAGGTAAACAAGGACTGTCACCAAACAGCCCAAGAGCTCTTTGTCACTTTGAGAAACAGAGCAAACAGCCCAGGCAGAAAAACGACTGAGGTGTGTGTTTGTGTCAGCATCTCTGCACAGAGTGTGCGTGTATGTATATGTGTGTGTATATCTTTGTGTGGGTACTAATTGTGGAAAGTCATGGTAGGTTTCTAGGAGCGCTGCACGATGGGAGGTTGGGGTCAAATAGAGTTCAGAGCTGAGTGTGTTGACCCAGAAGCATTGTCAGGATAAAACATGGGATAATGAATCAGTCCAAAATTTAGCATCTTGGGGGCATAATTCCTGCGGTGCCTTAAAGCACTGGGTAAACCCGCAAACACACACAAACATACAGAGGATGAGCTTATCTTGCCTGAATGTAGGCTATTCATTTGTTTGCCAAGAGTGTAGATAATGCAGAGGGATGAAAAACACCAGATACTCTAAATCCATTTATGTGTGAGGGAAGCGAGAACGTCTGTATGTGTGCAATGCACATATTGAACATGCATATAAGTTCCATCAATTACTCATCAGCTGAATTTGTAGATAGTTTATAAGAGATGAGTATAGCTTCTGAAAAGAACTGTGTAACTTGTGTATCTTAACTCGTCATTCTTCACATTAGCCTGCAGGGGGAGGAAAAGAAAATGATCAACGTACAGAAGGCTGAATTCAAAGACACCAACATCGGGGTAATCTTCTGTCCTGGGGGTTTTCCTCCCAGATCTGGACCAGGGCAGACCTCTCTGGTCTGTAGAGGTCTGTGTGTCCCCTCGACTCCATTCGACTATCACTGAGACACGAGCAAATCAGCCATTCTGATGTTCTGGGCAGCATTCTCTACATCTTCTTAAGTCCCTTTAATGTCTGTCATATGTGCTGTAGCTCAACCTGCTGTCATCTGTGAAAAGAACAAGGTGCCAGTGGTGGACCTACCAATTCTGGTATCCTGCGCCAAATACCAGTTGGGCTCCATGGTACAGGGCGATGAGCAGTGAAGGTTGTCGGGTCCTGTTTTAGAAAGATAAATAATTCATTACTTTGGACTTTTCAATAATAATAAAATAAAGGGCAAGTTTGCTGTACATTCAGCATTCGTTGTCTTGCTTTGTGTATTCTTTATCTTTATTTACCATAATCCTGAAAAACGAGCTTCTCATATTTTATTTTTCTTCGTTTGTTTGTTTGTTTTTTATGACCAATACAATATAAAGGTAGGAAATTGTTGTTGTGATTAGTAAATTCACAAATTGACTGCAAAAACTAAATTTGATCCTAGTTTAGACAAAGCTGCCTTCCTCTCAAGTCAGTAGGAATAATTCATGTACAATGTCGCTAGCATACTGAATTAAATATGAGATGACCTGTTATTCCAACATCTGTTTTATGAGAAATCAATTCTTTTTAAGCTGGGAAGCTGTTGTATACATGTACCACTGCACAGGTTTTCTTGATAATCACTAAATCTTTTTAAACTCTTTAGACTTTTTAGAATCTGAACCTTTAGCATGTGGAAGACCATCAATCCACACAGTGAAGGTTCAAGAGAAGGTATTAGGGATATGCCTGTATACCCAAATTGCTACATGTTTAACATGTTAACACCTACTAGGTTCCCAGGAATTACATGTACTATGGTTAGGATTCAGTTTTGTTTTAGCCACATGCTAAATGCACAATTTTTCAAAAACAAGTCCAAACAGTCAACGTATTATTTATTTTTATTATTATTTTCTGTTAAAAACTGTATTTCTCATATATTATTTGCTGTTTTTAATATTCTGCAATGAGGACATAGTTTCTGTCTTCTGTGCTGAGTCTGGAAATGTGGCCAAAAGCAAATTTCCTCAGAGCACAATGCTATAATATATCTTTATCATTTAGCTCTCATTGAAGTCTGTTCTTCAGTATTAATAACATATCATAGGTATTAAATTAACTTTTACATTAACTTGCTTTGCCTCCCCTAACCTGGGACCACACTATATTTGTTTTCAAGATATCAGCCTCCTATGCAAACTGCGATTAGATCAAAGGCAGATCAAGAGAACATTTTCATAACATGTGCTAATGCAAAACGTGATAGAGATCCAGTATTAAGACCAGCTGTAACATTTACTAGTCTAAAGCATTAATGTCATAAACAACCCATAATACAGATAAACACAAAATTGCCGAGTCCTCAAATATAAGACTATCCTCAGTATTTCAAATCTAATTTCAAGAGATGGTAAAAGGTAAATGGACTGGTTCTTATATAGCGCTTTTCTACTCTGAGCACTCAAAGTGCTTCAGGTGATGCTCCTCATGTCCTGAGCTTTCAGAGATTGCAGCACGTAAGAATCACTGTGGATGAAAATGCTGCACAAAGCTGCAGTGTAGATGAATAAATCTTGTTTGAGGGGCAGTTTTGAGGTCGGGGACATATCATCAATGTCTTGTTTCTGGAAGAAGAAAAAAATATCAGTACAAAATGCATGGTCAAGGGTAGTGTGTTGTCACCCTGTTGGTCTAATTGATCTGTTCTGACAGCAGTGGAATTGTATTACCATCAGTTTTAGGTCCAGTGCTCCCGAGACGAAGAGTCTGATGTAATCATACAAACGTGACAGAAGTTCTACTTGTTCAACATTTGAGTTTGTGACAGGCTGAGTCTAATAGCGTCAGTAGTCCATTTCTCCCTTTGGATACTCATAAAACTCGGACATTGCACCAACTTGGGGTTATTCAGTCTGTATTTGTAACCATTTTATGGCCGTAAGGTATACTGCTGCATAAATGGTAAATGGTAAATGGCCTGTATTTGTATAGCGCTTTTCTAGTCCCTAAGGACCCCAAAGCGCTTTACACAACCAGTCATCCACCCATTCACGCACACATTCACACACACGCATAACTACAGACTAAAATAACAGTCTTGGCCAAATTAATCTTTATTTTACATACCTTGTATTGGCATTAAGGGAAGATATTAATTGAGTTGTTTTTGTTACTTTAATACCCAAAGGGCATTTCCCAGCTAGAAGCACTCAATAAAATAATGAGGCCCTAAGTGACCGACAGGTCCCTGTTGTGTGGGCTACCCTTGATCTTCAAATCTCTAAACACATAACTAATATTCTAATGCTCAGCATTCACATCCTATTCTGTAAACTAGCCTGTTAGTTATGGCTACCAACTGAAGTCTGACATGGCCTAAAATAGCCACTGTACAGTGATTAATAGCTTCTCATTTAGTGACTGTACCCGATCAAATATCAGTTTTTTTCTTAAAAGTGGTAACAGGCAAAAAATATTTTTCTTCTATGCAGCATTCTCTAGTGTGCACCAAGGATTAGAGTTGTTTAGGGCAGAGCATTAAGTGCTTGAGCCACCCAGACGAAGAAAATAATCATTATTTTAACCATATTGCATATCACCATTTGGGATCTGTTGGCATCTCAGAAAACTGAGTGATAAGTTAACTAATTCGTCACATTCACTGTGGGATAAACGGTCATGTGTTAAAACCTGAGTAAATCTCCCATGGGCCAAAGTCTTATAAAGTCTTATGAAAGTGTGTACCAGTTAACACCAGTTCAAGTTGGAAGCAAAAATGAACCAGGTAAACATAGTTCTTCAGTTTGTCCTCAATTAAGAGCGTTGGAGTAAGAAGCCTGTAGAAGTACTAAAAAGATAAAATTTTGTTATCCAGAATATGTATGAAACATAAAACAATATTGTGAATAATTCAGACCCTACACGACATTAATTGGCTGTTTTGCCACTTTTATTTAGGTGCGCGCACACACGCACATTAGGGTTCGGCACCTAAACGTCATTGGTGTGGAGTCAGCTTTTCAGCTGACTCCACACTTCTCTCCTGTCTCTGGTCCCTGGCGACATTAAAAAGGGAAGAGAGCTCATCAGCCTGATTACCTCCACCTGGACCTCAGCCTCCCTGGCACTGCCCCTTGATGCAGCTGCACCACCCCTCAACCGCAGCAGAGAAAAAAGACCACCCCTGCTACAAATCCCCACTGCCTGGCTGAGGCCGGGGGCTTGACCACCCACCAGATTGCCAGACACTCCTACTCCACAGTGCGGTACCACGTTTCTCATTTGGTCAGCTACCGGTTTATGTACACGACTGGTCAACCCCCCTTTACCTGCTAGGACAAAACGGCCCCCAGCCCTCTGATCCTCCTTTTTGGTTTTGGGGAGTGGGCAGGATGCAATGGCGGCTGTGTTCTTCTGGACACACCTGCCAATCTCCCAAGTGGTACCCCAGATACCATATCTCCCACCGTCCAACTGCACGCTTTTTTGGTTTAACCATGAGCCCTGCCCGCCTAAGAGACTCCAGGGCCGTGGCCACCCACTGCACATGCTCTGCCTAGGTGTTACTGTGGATGATCACATCATCCAGGTAGGCGGCAGCATATGCAGTGTGCGGCAGCAACACCCGATCCGTGAGGCGCTCGAAAATGGCAGGGGCTTCCGACCAAGCCAAACGGAAGTTTGACAAATTGGTACCAACTGTACAGAGTGGAGAAGGCTGTCTTTTCCTTGGACCCTACACACAAGGGAATCTACCAGTAGCCCCTCGTTAAATCTAGTGTCATGAAAAATTAAGTGGTGCCTAAATGGTCCAGGAGTTCGTCAGGTACCAAACCTTGACACTTCATTCACCTTGCAGTAAACAACACAGAACCGTACAGACCCATCTTTCTTCACAACCAGAACTATGGGGCTACACCAAGCGCTGCGCAACTCTTCTATTGCCCCCATTCTCAGTATCTTGGCCAATTCCTTCTGAACAATTTACCGTTTATGTTCAGTAACCTGTAGGGTCGTGAATGCCTGTACGCCTGTACTCGTACGTCCAGGCAGGTGGGAGAACACATTCGCAAATCCCTTTTGCAATGCAGCAACATCCACTCTCTCGGCCTGTGTGAGATGGTTGTCACAATGGAGGGAAGCGGGAATTGTGGAATTTGGCACCTGTCAAGGGTTGACAATTTGTTCAAACACAGTAAGAGAGAAATGAGACACTGGCAGACCGACTCAGAGTTTCAAAGACGTGCGCACGGGTGAGAGTCTCTGAGCAGACTAACACACCGAGCACCGTTTACTCGCTTTATTTATAAGGCAAAATGGGTTACATAATACTTCCTCTTTCAACTGAAGAGGGGAGAGCTCAGGCATTGTCTTAGCTATCTAACTTCTGCACACAAACTGAAAAACAACGACACAGCAGTATTCATGCTTATCTGACATCGCAGACACTGAAGTAAAGAATGCATGTATATGTCCTGTCTTTGTCAAACATCTCACACACTTAAGCAAGGAATACATTGTGTTCTTTTCAACAGTAAGCTTTACCGTGTGAAAATATATAAACACTTGATTATAAGGCATACTTGTTTCTACTTGATTATACTTTAATGATTTAACTAAAATAAAAATTCTCTTAACATTCCCTCCTGATGTTAATATATTTCACATGTTTTACTCAATGCATAGTCACTTGTTAGTCACATTTTCAACTTGCACGTCATTCAGTGAAATAATTAAACAACAAGCTTGTCAAGATTGTCATAGAGATTTTCTTCTCTCTCTCCCACACTCAGCATACCATACTGACGATAGGGATCCTCCATAACTGACTGAGCCAAGACATGGTTTCCTAACATACGCTTGAACATGTTTGTCATTATGCTTCTCAGACATGGGATAATACAAGCAATGAAAAGGCAAAATAGTAACATCACACTGAAAAGGGCCAACAGGCCTTTAATCAGTAGAGATTTCCAAGAGCCGCTCAGCAGCCAGTCCCACCAACCTTGAGTATCGGTAACGTAGTCCTGCTGCTGAGCGTCTCTCAGTTGTTTCAAAACATTCAAAGCATTTGTCATGTTTAATGAATGGATGTTATCAGGTATGTAGGTACAACATGTAGTGTTAAACAATACGCAGAGACCACCTTTCTCTGCGAGAATGATGTCTAAAGCCACTCGGTGCTGCATGACAGTGATGCGAATTGCATCAATTTCTTCATTCTGTCCTTGATTAATGCGGGTTGAAGCATTTAAAAATAATCCAAAACGATAGTCCAGGGTTTCTATCCGTAGTGCGTGTTTCCCTACTCCTATCCATGGAAACAAAGCGTGTATTACCTTCTGGCTCTTGGTCCAGAGTTTGAAGTCATCTGGTACATCAGAACCAAGATATGGATCATGGGGCTTGAGGCCTGTGCTACGTTTAGCTCTGGTGTTGATGTTCACTGACATCTTAAAGGTGTGGTCAGATACCAGAACAGGGGCACAGAGTCCGGTGCTGTTTGGTGGCAGCATGAAATAGACTTTCAGGCCACACGCCCAAGCTGCGCCCTGTACCCAGTATGTACCTGTCGATGAGCCGATGCCATCCCAATCTGGTGCCGCCAGGATCATGGAGCAGTTTCGGTTTTGTCCTAATTTCTTCAGACCCTGGGGCGTACCTGTTTGTCCGGTTGCTCCTGTGAAGTTAAAGCACACTGGGTGTTGTATGTCAGGTGGCAAAACAACTGAGAATGATTTCAGTTTTCTATGGCTGACGTTTATATGCACCCAGTAGGCTTCATTGCAGGTGTAGTTTATATTTGGGTACTGGTGGGTGCAGTTTGTTATGTTGTAGATTAAAGACTTTACACTCTGTGGGACTATATATTGTGTAGTGTTGTGGCATGTGTTGCTGTTTTGGCCCTTTATGGATCCACCTATCACCATCACAGGTTTTCCTGGTGTTGAGCAGGTCCCGGTAATGGCTTTGTCATATATGCAGAGTGCTTCAGCCTTGGTTGGGGGTTTTCCATACACTGTGGCATGGAGTGCTGTCGTGGGCATATGTGAGCAGACATAGCAGTTTGCGGCATTGTCTTCTCTGTGCACTCTGTCATGGACATACCGGTACCATGCATTGTTCAGCCACGGGTGGTTGTGTTCTTTGTCTATCTCCTTCAGGTGCGAGTTGTCGTGGGTCCACCTCTTAGGTCGGAGAATAATTGGTACTGTCTTGTGGGTTCCACTGGGCATCAACCAAAAGAGTGTCGTCATCAGGAGGATAGCCATTAGACAGAATATGTAGCACATGAGTAGTTTTCGTTTGATGTCACAAGCGCCCAAGCACAACAGCTTTGGGGCTGGAACTGGTGCTAGCATTGATTCTGAAGCTGGTTCTTCTTCTGGATTTATCAGGTTGTTTTCCTCAGTCATCTTGTTGAGATTTTATTCAGGCGTCCCTGGTGTTATTATTGGTTCTGCTCTTCGGTGGGATAGGTCAGTCTGATCTTCAGGGCGACCAGGCACACCCGAGCTCCCACGTGAGTAGCACTGCCGAGGAAGCACAGGGCGGGAAACCCGTTCAGCCCTGTCCTCCAGCAGGGGTTCACGTAAGAGTCAGGGGAACCGGCGTCTTATTGTGGTGCAAACACTTTCTTCACGTGGGATTGATGAATCCACGAAACTCGTTCGGCTATCTTACACGCTGTGGGTGTGGTAAGTAGCACCTGGAAGGGACCTTCCCACTTTGGAGCACTCCAGTTTTTCCGCTGGAGGACTTTAATCAGAATCCAATCACCGGGGTTCAACCTGCAAGAAACTGAAGAAAAGTCACTCGGCAGTTGATTGCTTAATCTCACTTCTTTATTCTCAAATAGTTTTGTCATCCATTCTGCCATTGTTGTTTCTGCAATAGATTTATTAATTGGCTCACTCATTATGGGGAGTGGAAAATGTCTGCCATGTACGATTTCAAATGGCGTTAGACCACCTGTTCCTTGAGTTATTCTCATCCATAATTTAACCAAGCTTAGACATTCAGGCCAAGGTTTTTTAGTCTCTTCCATACATTTCCTCAACCTTTGTTTAATTGTGCCGTTAGTTCTCTCGACTAATCCTGCACTTTGTGGATGATAAGAACAGTGATGTTTTATGCTGAAGCCTAAAGCTTCAGAAACTTTACTTATTACTTCATTTACAAAATGTGTGCCATTGTCTGATCTTATCAGAGATGGAATACCGTACGTTGGAATAAAATGATTACATAGACATTTTGCTACTGATATTGCATCTGCTTTTTTCACTGGGTATATTTCTGGCCACTTGGAAAATACATCAATTATCACAAGTGCATATTTGGAGGATTGTGATTCATTTAATTCTATGAAATCCATGTGGACAGTGTGAAATGGATGCGGTGGTATAGGGAAATGCCCTCGCTTTGGACGTAGATTTCCCTGTGCGTTGTGTCTTTGGCAAATCATACATGTTCTGATAAACTCTTGTGCTGAACTTTCAAAATTTTTTGTATAGAATTGTTTATTAAGAATATTAATCATCCCTCCTGATGACACATGAGTTTTCCCATGTGTCACTAAAGCAGCAGTTCTATGCAAAGATTTTGGAAGCACTGGTTTGCCATTACACATCATAAGGTTGTCTTTTAATTCTGCTCCATCTTTCACCCAAGATTTTTGTTCACTCAGCGATGCTGTTTTCTGTGCATCTGCTAGTATTTCTAAAGGTATTAGATCTATGGTTTCTGTTGTTAAAACATCAATTTGTTTTTCTGCAGCTGCTTTTGCTGCTTTGTCAGCAAAGTTATTTCCTCTCGTAATTTCTGTGTCATCCTTTTGATGAGCTGCACATTTGCATAGTGCTAATTCTTTTGGCAACGTTATTACTTCTAATAGCTTTTTTAGAAGGTTTGCATGTTGAACTGTGTTGCCTGAGGAAGTTGTCATTCCTCTGTTATGCCATATTTTAGCGAAATGATGAACTGCTGAATAGACATATTGACTGTCTGTGTAAACATTAACACTTTGACCCTTATATAAAGTACATGCTCTGATGACTGCGGTTAGTTCTGCGCTTTGAGCAGAGTTTGAGGAGCTGAGAGCTTTTGCTTCTATCACTTTATCAACAGTTGTGACCGCATAACCCACACAATTTCTACCGTGAATGTCTTTTGACGCTGAGCCGTCCACAAAAACATTACTGAAACTGCTCTGGGGGGAGCTGTATATATCAGTGCGAGGTTTTGTATCTTCCTCTAATTTTTGAATGCAACAGTGTTGTTCTCCGTCCAGAGAAGTCGGCAAAAGTGTACTTGGGTTTAGCTGGCCACACTTCTCTATTTTTATGTGTGATTGTGTAAGTAGAATCCCCACATAAGAAAGTTGTCTTGCATGCGTGAGGAAAGAGAGGTTCGCTTGGAGCAAAATAGAGGTCACTGCATGTGGGACTTTGATGATCAATTTATGTCCTAGAACAATGTCTGCACATTTTTTAACTGCCTCTGCTGCTGCTGCGCATGCCTGAACACAGGTAGGTAATCCAGCAGCTACAGAGTCAAGTTTGCATGAGTAGAAAGCTAATGGACGTTGTTTTTCTCCAAAAGCTTGAGTTAAGACTGCTTTCATATACCCTCCTGCACCATCAACATGGAGAACGAAAGGTTTTCCATAGTCTGGTAATGCTAAGACGGTACATGTCTGCAGTGCTATTTTCAAATCAACGAAAGCTTTTTCTGCTTCTGGAGTCCATTGTACTTTGTCTTTTAATGCTAGATCTTTACCATAAATGAGGTTCTGTAGTGGTTGAGCTAGTAATGCGTATTCTGGAATCCAGCATCTACAGAAATTGCACAGTCCTAAAAAACTCATCATTTGTTGTTTAGTTACTGGTTTTGGGGCATTTTGGACTGCTATCTTTCTGCTCTCTAACAGCTGCCTGCCTTGTCCTGTCAATTTGTGGCCAAGGTATGTTACTTCCTGGCTCCACAATTGCAGTTTATGCTGTGACACTTTATGGCCTTGCTCTGCGAGATGTTGCAAAACTGTTAATGTGTTTTCTTTGCACTCATCTTTTGTATGGCCTGTGATCAATATATCATCTACATACAACAAGAACTGCCCTGGGGCAGGGAGCGTACAAGATGACATTGATTTTCTCAAAGCCTCTGCATACAGAGTTGGGCTATTCTGGAATCCCTGAGGCAACCTTGTATAAGTATACTTTTGATTGTCAAAGGTGAATCCGAATAACTTCTGTGAGTCAGGGTGCAGAGGTACGGAGAAGAAGGCATTGGACAAGTCTATTACAGAGAACCACCGTTCTTTTGGTGTTACTTGATTTAGAATTGTGTGTGGATTTGCAACCACTGGAGGTATTTGCTCTGTTACCTCATTTATTGCTCTTAGATCATGAACTAAGCGATATTTTCCTGTATTAGCCTTTTTTACTGGAAAAATTGGTGTATTACACGTGGCTTCATTAGTTTTCACGAGAATACCTGCTTTTTGCATCTCTGCTATGACTGGTCTGATACCTTCTTTTGCCTCTGCACTCAAGGGATATTGTGGTTTTACAGGCCTATATGAGGTTGTAGTTTTCACCACTACTGGATCTGCTCCTTTTATTAGGCCTACATCCGTGGGTCCTTGAGACCATAATGTTTGTGGCAGCTTCTCTAGTTCTGGATGTGCTTCAATTGTTAATACTTGTCATTCATCTTGCTCTGTTGTGGCTAAATGTGTGGCTGGTGTGGCTGTCACCGGCCAACACAGCGTTAGCCTCATGCACCCAGTTCTACGGCCTTTTTGCCAGTCCTCACACTCTATTTTGTCATATCTGTCCATTTCTACATTTCTCAGCACTGTGCCTAACTCAGACCAAGGCGTTTGGTCGTTGCGTGCAACAGATACATGAGGGTTGCATATCTTATTTAAGCGCTGCACTGCATCTGTCTGTAACACTGAGCATACTGCATTACCACTCTGTGTCACATACAGGTGTTGTAGGACTAGTTTTTGCGGTCCTAGTCTGTGCACTTGTTGATCATAAATTTTGTCTGGACCTGGGACATATTTATACCACAAGGTGTTGTGATATTTTGCTGGGTCCTGTCTATGTGAGTGCTCAGGTAAGTACATATTAGCTTTGGCCTCTAATGGTTCAAGTTTTGGTAAATCTAAGGCCCAGTAATAATTTGGCTCACCTAAACCTTCACAAACAAAAATATCTTCAGTTTGGCTCTGACTTTCAGAGAGTAGGAGTCTGGCTTTCATGCCACTTTCTTCAGGAAAAACTCCTATTTTTAATTTTGTTAAAGCATCTCTTCCTAACAAATTTAGTGGACAAGATGGATCATAGATGCACTGATTTTTGCAGGCACGGCCACTATCTCTATGTGACATAAAAAGGGGGTCGGTTAGATGCTGTTTTGTCACATGTCCTGAGGCTGATTTCACGATTAAGGTATCTTTTGAAGAGGTTAAATTTGGGACTTCTACTGTTAGGACAGTTTTACAAGCACCTGTGTCGCAAAGGAATTTTATTGGGACCCCGTTAACGTGCACTATAACGGTGGGCTTTGCTTCTGAGCCTAGCAGCAGTTGTTCAATGTTGTAAACTTCCCCTTCACTTGTTTCACTTCCCTTTTCTTGTGCTAGTCATTCATCACGGCGTCTGCGCCTGTCATCTCCACCTTCCTGTTCTTGGCTTACATTTCTACAGTTTCGAGCAAAGTGCCCGATTTTACCACAGTTATAACATCTCATATCTCTTCTATCTCTTCTTTGTCCTGCTTTTTGCTTTCCCCTACTTTGCTTAAAACCTGCCGTGTGTTGCTGTCCTGAGAAGGCTATAAAGCCTGTCTCTGGATCAATCATGAAAACTCCTTCTGTTTTTTCTTTTTGTTTTTGAATTTTGACTGCATGCTCAGCATATTGTAGGGCTTCAGGCAAGGTTCCTGTATTTTGAGTGACCCAGTGTTTGTCTACATGTGCTTTTATCTTAGGCAGTAGACCATTTAGGAAGGCATTTTTTAATTGTTGTTGAAAAGCAGACAGTGGATCGGCATCATAATTTAGCCCTGAGTTTTGTCTGAAAACTGGGCGTAGGCGATCCAAATAGTCTGATGCTGTCTCTCCTTCCTTTTGTTTGCACTCTCCTATCTTTCCATAATCTGGCCTTGGGGCTAAAATAACTTCTATTCTGCCATACAAGTTATTAAGCTCCTGTATTAATTGGGGAGTGTCTGGCCCCAACACGTCACCGTTTAAATCATTTCCTGTAAATTGACCTCTAGCTCTAGGAAGACTTAAACCTAATAAATCTTGAAAAACTTGATGCATCTCATGACCATTTAAACCCCACCCCTGACGGATCAATTCCACTGCATCTCGCCACGGCCGGAAGCCTTCTTTAAGGGGTGGCACATCTTTTAGTACATTCTCTCTGTCTTTATGAGACCAGGGTCGGAATGCATAAATTAAAGGCTCACCGTCTACTGGTATGACTCCTTGGGCGTCTGGGGGACCAGTGGGTTGACCGTACCTGGGGTTAGATAAGGCTACCATTGGAAACTGACCTACAATTTCTGTTTTTTTGGAATGACCATGCTTAGTCATAAGATCAAGTTGTTGTCTGGCCTCCATATAGGGATTTGAAACAAAAGGTTTGTGAGGAGAGCTTACAGGAAGTGCTGACGTAAGGTTAGGTGCAGCTGCTGCAGGCTGTGCAGGCTGAAGAGCATAAGGAGGGGGGTACGGTTTTTCTTCTCCTGCAGTTTTCTGTTTATCTTTAGTTTCCTGCTTTTGGGCACGTTTAGCAATGCGTTTATCGTTTTCTACCATCCACGCCTTGAAAAGGTGCCATTCTGCTAAGCGTTTTGCTTTTTTCTTTTGGCTCTTTTCCTCAAATAATTCTTTTTGTAAAGCAGCCTTTAAAGCAGTTATTGATTCTTGATTGCATTTGCCTTGCCAGGCTGGGCAATAAATTTTATGTGGATTTCTCCACCTATTTGCACTGACTCTTCCTGCATTTGGACAGTTTTTTTCCAACCATCCTTCATCTGCTGTTAATTTTACTTTAGTTTTAGAGTTACCCATTTTGAACTAATTACGTCAGAACTGTGACACCTTCTTTGGCATGAAAAAGTGAGAATGGGTTTTCGATAACAGCCTTCTACTCTCCCACTAATTGAGAGAGCGGTTATCAATTTTACGTGATGAAGCACAACCCTTTTTTCCACCTTTACCAATACGTGAGTGTACACAGGAAAACAGTTTGAGAAGTGGTTCGACCGCGTATTGGGTCGTAAAAACAACTCACTCCTCACAAACAAAGCGCGTTTCTATGATTTTTATTGAGATTTTCCGTAGGCCTATTTATTTGTGTAACACCTTCACCTTCAGCCACTCTTCTTGAGTGACCGGAAACCTGTTCCGTTGCAGCCACTCCCAGAGCGACCGGAACTTTTAATAGCGATTTTTCTAGAATTTCGCTCTTGCCTGTCGTCTTCTTAGTCCCGCATGGACACTGAGATCTGTCGGCGTACCTAGGTTTACACACTACTTAAAGGAAAATCTCAATATCAACGTATTTTAGCGCTTGGTGGAATGCGTGTCATATTCACCTCTACTGTGGCGCTGCGTTTTAAGATCCGGTGCTCATCGGGTCCTGGAGCCGTGAAGGCCGAACGCTGACCGGAGATCGAATTCACGTTCCCGGGTTTTTCGTTTTACTGATCAGATTTCTTCCAGCGCAGGCGTCACGACGTCAGGATCCGATGGAGACCGTCTGTGGAAAACTAGACGTTAAAATAACAGTCAGTTCTCCGGCTACGAAGGACCAATTAAATGTCAAGGGTTGACAATTTGTTCAAACACAGTAAGAGAGAAATGAGACACTGGCAGACCGACTCAGAGTTTCAAAGACGTGCGCACGGGTGAGAGTCTCTGAGCAGACTAACACACCGAGCACCGTTTACTCGCTTTATTTATAAGGCAAAATGGGTTACATAATACTTCCTCTTTCAACTGAAGAGGGGAGAGCTCAGGCATTGTCTTAGCTATCTAACTTCTGCACACAAACTGAAAAACAACGACACAGCAGTATTCATGCTTATCTGACATCGCAGACACTGAAGTAAAGAATGCATGTATATGTCCTGTCTTTGTCAAACATCTCACACACTTAAGCAAGGAATACATTGTGTTCTTTTCAACAGTAAGCTTTACCGTGTGAAAATATATAAACACTTGATTATAAGGCATACTTGTTTCTACTTGATTATACTTTAATGATTTAACTAAAATAAAAATTCTCTTAACAGCACCTCTGGCCCCAACTCATCTCTCTCCTCCACCAAGCTCACCATAGAAGTGGTTTCAGGATCTCTCCATGCTTTAAAGAGGTTTAGGTGATATACCTGTGTGACTCCTCCCCTGTCCGACTGTACCACCTGATAGTCAACATCACCTACCTGCCATGTGACCACGAAGGGCCCTTGCCACTTGCAGAGTGCCTTTGAGCTGGAAGTAGGGAGTAACACAAGCACTTGGTCTCCCGGTGAAAATTGCCTGTGTCTAGCCCCTCTATTGTACAGGCACTGTTGACATTCCTGGGCCTGGAGCAAATCCTCTCGTAATAACCTACCCAGCAGGTGCAGCTTTGCTCTCAGGTCCAGGACATACTGAATCTAATTTTTCACCAGACTTGGACCTTCTTCCCAGTTTTCCTTAATTAGTTGTAACAACAGTTCAAAGGGAGAAAATCCCGTGGAGACTTGGGATACCTCCTGCACTGAGATCAACAGAGGGTCTAAACAGCAATCCCACTGCATTCATCCTCAGGAATGAACTTATGAATCATGGACTTTAAAGTTTTATTCAGATGGTCCACCAACCCATCAGTCTGAGGGAGGAAGAAACCGATCTGAATATATTTAATAATTGATTGAGCGTGTGAGACATGAACAACATGCCCTGGGGAGTGAGCACCTCTTTTGAGATGCCGATTGAGGAGATCACCTGAAACAGCGCCTGCACCCCACTCTTTGCAGAAATGGTGGTCAGAATATTGCATAATCCACTGGAACTAATACAAAGCAATATCCCCGTGCACTCAGGTGAAATGGCCTGATAATGCGCTCAAATGCTTTTGGGCGCATTGGCATGGACGGCTGGTTAACCAGCTGAAACTCCGGGCAGGACACGTACCATCAGTGCACATCCGCTCAGATGCCTGGCCAATAAAATCAGGCCTTTATTAGCTACAGAGTTTTATCATATCCCATATGCCCTGCCATGGGGCTATAATGAGCTGCGTGGAAAATCATTTCCCAGTGGCTCTTAGGCATCAACAACTGTGTGTGTCCCTCCTCTGTGCGAGTGTCACGACTCACTCAATAAGGCCTATCACTCAACAATACAACGCTCAAGTAGGTGCACATGGTTTCAGGGCACCATGACCAGCAATTTTTATCACAAGCATAGAGTGTCATCACGAGACTGCTGCATTGGTAAATCTTCAATCGGCCAGACCTCACTAGAAGGCCCTCCCGTTCATCCCCCGCCTGTCTTGGTGCTGATACCACAAGTCATTTTCAGAGGTTTTGTGTAGTCCAAGCAGATAAGAGCAGTTGATTTTAAGCGCCAGCAAAAGAAACATGGGTAGCATCTTGATGCATGCTCAATCAGGTAAGGAAATCCCAAAAAGTGGATTCTGTTCACTTGAACAGAATCCACTTTTTGAGAAACATGGGTAATGTTTTTGATCGTCTTTTTTTTTTATGTCCCTTAAAAAATTTAACCATTTTCTCAACCACTTATCTAATTTAGGATCATTGGTGGTAGGAGCTTATACCAGTTTTCATAGGGCAAGGAATGGCGTACACCCTGGATACATCAGCATGCCATCACAGATTCATCACAGAATGACCAAAGAACATTACTTGCAAGTCTAGGGACTATGGCCATGCATAAATGAGAGGGCAACATGTGTACCTGTCAACAAAATGTGTTTTATCTTCTACTGTTCTTCAGTTAAATAGATGTGATGCTGAATAGACAGTGCACCCAAAATTTTGTTTCATGATCTATATATATTCTGGATAACAACATTTTATCTTTCTACTAATTTATTTTGCTAGTCTTCATCAATACTGTTCCAGGCTTCTTATAGGATAGTCCAAAAATCTTTGCAACTTGGTTTTGTTCTGTTTTTGGTCAAGATGATTTCCACACTGCTTCAATAAAGCAAATATGGAAGCAAAATATACAGAAATAGGGACTGTTCAAGACTTTTTCACAGTACTTTATGTCTATGACAGTCAAGTCAATAAATGCCAGTCAAAGGCAGAATTCGGGCCATAACATACCACTGAATGACACTCATGAGAGAAGATTTAAAAGTACAGTAGGAGCATACAAAAACATGTCTAAGACCATGTTTCAGCACATACTCCTTTACAATACCACTTTTTTCTTTTGCCAACTGAAGGAATCTGTCCCTGTTGGAGATCAGAGTTTAACTAGGCTTAAGGCACTTCCATACCAGCTTTGCCTTTCAGACTCAGAAGCTAAATTCATCTTTTATATAAAAATATTGATGCATTCGGACTATCACAGTGCAAATAGAGAAAGGTATAACACATCTGAAATACTTGTTACAGACCTGCAGCCATCAGTTATCAGTTAAAATGCATTTTGTTTTTTAACTCTGGGATGAAACAGGACCACAGAGAGACACAGAAAGAACTTGCAAACTCCATACAGAACGCCAACCCAAAGGTTCCAACCAAGAAATTATTTTCTATGGCAACTGTTTTTTAACCACCATACTGCCCTCTGTTGTTACCATCTCATGACAAAAAATCAAGTTTTGATCGGTTTATTTTTTCTAAAGTGTCTGGTATGATTGCCTCTGCAGGACTCTTCAAGTTTTCAGGGACTGAAAGAGAATAAAACCATAAATGTATGTGCCCGCGAGCGGCTTGAATTAAACACACTGCGTGGAGAATTGACTTGTTAAAATAGGCTTTACCGTTATTAGGCTTCAACAGACAAACCACAAACAAGCGTGGTATGGGGCATGAGGTTGCATCCACAATCACCCAAAAAAGTGCATGTGGCTTTGAGAGATAGTTTAGAGTAGCAAGAGAGAAATTTCAAATTGCATATTGTCTAACACTTCAAAGGTCAATTAATGCGTAACCATCATAATGTGTATTCAAAAGTAATGGCCATTACATGGTCATTATCCACAGTTTTTCTCCAGTTGTTTTGGTGAGTGAATGTCTCAAATGGTAATGAGGCTGACAACATCCACATGTAATTCAAATTATTATTACAGGCTGCTGTGTACTTCAGAATTGCATAAGAAATGTTAGGGAAAAAATGGATCTCTTGTATTGTATTCAGACTGACACTAGGTCTTTGCTTTTCTTTGAGTCTCAACTTTGTGACAGCCCCTGACAGTATATCCCCTGGGATCACAGGGACACAAAACCCCTCCAACATGATAAGATGGTTATTCATGCTTAATATCACAAAATTTTCTGCAAGTGCTCTTGATACCAGCGCACACCTGATTGGTCCCAGTTGGACTAACTCTGATTTTGAGGTCTATGAAATAAGAAAAATCAAGTTTACGCTGTCTGGGACAGGGTTACTAGGACCCAGACTGGGCCAAAGCCTGGTTAGATAGCTAGAGCGCTTAGTGGTCAGAGCTTTGCCCATGGAGCTTGGCCGGTCCCCCAAAGAGTAGCCTGAAGATCTGATATGGACCAGCTCATAAAAATGCCCCTCTTCACCAGATTGTTTGCCTATCTATGGTGGTAAAACCGGCTCAGTCAAACTCCCTTTTTTCCAACTGTGAAGGACCAGCTCACAATGAACCCCCTTCATTCAAGGAATTAGTCTCTTTAGCTCTTTGCATAGACAGAGAGTAAGAAACACGCGGCCACTTACCAGACTTCTGCGCCCTCTCACGCTACCACCCGCGGTGCCGCTCAGCGGTCCCTTTTCCCCTCGACCAAAGGACCCAACCGAACCCATGCAAATTGACCAGTCGAGGCTCACTCTGGTGGAAAGAGAGACAGGTATTTTTGCACTCAGGAGTGCTTATATTGCGGCCGTGCTGGTCATTTTATTGCCTCCTGTCCAGTTCAGCCAAATAGTCGCCCAGTAATTTTGGGGGTACTGGTGGGCGATTCTTCCCTGCCCAAGTCCCGCCTCTTACTCCCAGTGAAACTCTGTCACCAACACACCTTTCACCCTCTCTGTGCTTTTGAGGATTCTAGCTATGCACTGAATCTTATTGACGCTGAAATAGTCCATCATCTGGACCTTCCCCTGATCCCTCTCCAACATACTCTCCAACTTACCTGCCACTGTTCCAAATATCAAGGTTTTTGACAAGATCACTCACTAGACTGAGCCTGTGCAGTTGGTCACTTCTGGGAAACAATAGCATTCTACACAATCACATCTCTAGATATTCCACTCATCCTCGGATTTCCCTGGCTGGAGAATCATAAACCCCATCTGGAGTGAACACACTAGAGTTTATTCTGTCACACCTGATGCCTTAGATCTGCTCTCCCTTCAGGCCCCGCCAGCACTGATCACCTGTGCACCACTCCTTCTGGCCTCATTGGTACCCAAGAAATATGCCATCTTTAGAGGGTTCAGTAAAGAGAAGGCTCTGTTGCTGCCCCATCGCCACTATGATTGCTCCATTTATCTCCTTCCTGCCACCACACTCCCCTCAAGCTGCTTGTACAACTTGCTGCGGCCTGAGAGGGAGTCCATGGAGAAATACATTCAGGAGTCTGGTAGCAGGCCTCCCCGGTAGGTGCAGGTATTTTCTTTGTCACCAAAGAGGCCCTGTATAGCTTAGCAGGGACTTAATGACATCACTGTAAAAAACAAGTAACCCCTGCCTCTGTGTTTGACTAATTCCAGGGGGCAGATGTTAATGTTAAGACAGAGAAGTGTGAATTTAAGACCTCTACAGTCTCTTTTCTGGGCTTTGTTATTTCAGGAGGGCAAATGAAGAGAGAGCTTCAACATTTCTTGGGATTTAGCAACTTTTACCCTTTGCTGTAAGGTAGCTTCCCCACTTTCCAGTTTCAAACCCCACACGGTTTCGTTTGTCTCACATGGCATTAGACTTCCCTCACTGTCCTCCCTCCGCCCAATGGTAAGACTATCATCCTTGTAAATTATGTTTTCAAACTCCGTGGTATCCCCAATGAAATATTCTCAGACAGGGGACCTTAATTCATCTCACAAACCTGGAAAACCTTCTGTTCTTCCTTAGGAGCCAAGGTGTGCCTCAGCTCTGGTTACCATCCACAGACCAATGGGCAAACTGAGCAGCTGAACCAGGAGCTCGAGGCTGCATCACCTCTCAAAATACTGCCACTTGGTCCCAACAGTTACTCTGGATTGAATACACACACAACTCCCTTATACACACACAACTCCCTTACCTCCTCAGCTACAGGTCAGTCCCCTTTTGAAGTATCTCTTGGATATGAACCCCCCTTATGCCAGTGAGGCCTTGCTCAGGCTCAAAATAAAAGGTACGTCACGCACCAGCACCAGATTACTCGCGAGGACAAAAGGTAAGGCTGCCAGAAACATCCCGTGTAAGGTTCTCAATCGGAAACTTTTCCTTGTAGCAAGACTGGACTCTTCTTTGGTTGAATTCTTGCATGTGGGACCATAAATTCTTGATCTATGTAACTCCAAGGCGATGTCTATTGCTATTTGGCTTGGTTTAGTTTTGTGTTTCTTTGCTTCATACACGACTCAACATTTTTTATTTATTATCACACATTACTCACTGACACTACTGATTTGAATACTCAAAAATTATGAATAAGTAAATCTTTGAATAAAAGTCATCTTTGGCTGTCTAGAACTTACCTTTGAGATAGACTTTGACAAAAAAAAGGAATTTAATATATATATCTATATAGATATATAAATATATATATATATAGTCCTTTTTTTCTTTCTGCATTGACTTGATTCTAGCTAAATTGCAATAGATGGCATTTTGACCAGACAAGGAAGAATTTGTAGCAAGATAACAATTATCTTTGTGGGTTCAAGCAAGGTCAAAACCAACTCATACATGGTCCCACAAGTACATGCGACTGTGGTGTGTAGAGCTTGTAATCAGGAACAGTAATGTTCCCCAGCAAACAGCTGCTAAGTGACAACAAAAGGCCTGTCACTGTGATTAATGACAAGGGAAGTGTCCCAGTGTGCTTCCTCTGTGCCGCACTGTAGCCGCGGCTCTGAATGGAGAATGAATGGTGCATGTGCACCTCTGTTGCTCTCTTTCTGTTTCATTCCACAAGTTAATGCCTCCACTTATCTCCGACCTTGCAAGCTCTTTTCCCCTCTCTCTTGCAAGGTTTTCCCACCCCAATGCCTTATATAATTTGTTTTAGGGAAGTTAAAAAAAGGAAAAGTGTCAAATCTGATGAAAAGACAAAGAATGGGGCAAAATCCATTGTGACAACATGACATATTAACCAAGGTGCAACAGGTTTTCTTGCCATAAAGTTGTTTTTCCATGTCAGTGAGGGTGGACTGCTGTTTAGTTCACTTGTTTTGAGGAGAAAGAAAAGGGGGAAGTCAAGAAGGGGGAGAGTCTATTGATTAACGTTTCTGATTCTCCTATTGTGACACAAGATCCAAAACCAGCTGGGGTAAAATCACACCAGCCATTGGTGCTAAATTGACGGCTCAACTCTATGGAAAAATCTATACTTTAAGGTTTATTTCAGCAATCTGGATGCACCGCACAGCAGTGCATGAAAAGAAGAATCCAAAAGAAAAGAAAGAAATGCTG
Source organism: Rhamphochromis longiceps (assembly GCF_057381845.1). Lineage (NCBI taxonomy): Eukaryota > Metazoa > Chordata > Actinopteri > Cichliformes > Cichlidae > Rhamphochromis > Rhamphochromis longiceps. Next base: position 6,967,643 of record NC_140561.1, read on the forward strand.
TAGTGTTTTTGACCCTGAAATATCTCTTTTTAACTTTCTGTAAATGTTTTTTTTCCTTTTACGCATATTCGTTTATGTCACAGTTCTGGGCCAGTTTTGACCCAGTATTTTGAGTTTTCATGTTTTAGTTTGATTTTTTATTTTTGGTTATTTTCTTCATCTATTTGATGATGATGTTCTATGTTCTATGCTTATTCTGGTTTATGTTTAGTTCTGCCCGTGTTAAGTCTGTGTTTCTTAGTCTGCGTCCTTGTGTATTGTTTCCTGTTTTATTTTGAAGGATTGTGTCTTATGTCAGTATGTCCAGCTTTGCTCCTCCTGTCTTGTTAGCCCCAGTTTCTCCCAGCTGTGTCTCCCTCCTGTTTCACATTCCCTAATCACCTCAGTATGTATTTTAGCTCTGTGTTTTTTCCCTGCTAGTTGTTGCGTCATCCACGTTTGTTGTGTGCGTATTCTTCGTCGGCTGCCTTCAGGTTAGAGTCATTTGCATCTCCAGTCTAGTTAGTTTAAGTTGTCGTTTATGTATCGCCAAGTGTGTCTCACCAGCAAATAAAGCTGCCATTTAAGTTAATGTTTTGTCTCCGAGTCCTGCACGTGGGTCCAGCCACTAACAGTCACACAACTCATCGTGACAGTTTATAGATTTTTATTTAATCTCTTAACTTCCACTAGGTTGCAGCTAACTGTTATGTAATTTGGTATTTAGTATATGGAAATAGAGCATCTTGTCTAACATGTATCTCCAATTCAATATTAGTCCAAAGTAGTTCACCAGAAACCTGGTGGACATTAAGAAGTTATAGAATAATTTAGGTGCATTTTCACATTGTCTTCTGTTTGAATGGCACCAACAACATGATACAATATCATCTATTATTTCTGGTTCTCAAGTCTTCCAGGACGGAGATGCCTATCCCAATTGTCACAGGGAAAAAAGCAAAGTACGGCCTTCACAGGTCACATATAGACAGAAAAACATTCACACTCATTTTCAAATCTATGGCCAATTTAGAATCACTAATTCTCCTAACAAGCATGACTTTGGACTGTTGGAAGAAGTCAAAGTACCTGGAGAGAGACCACAGAGCCAGCCAGTTGACTGAACCTTCATACTGTGAGGTGACAGTGCTAACCACTGCAGCACTGTCCTGCCCATATTGTGTCTAATAGCATTTTTGAAAAGAGCCCATCATGTAGACATAGCCTTTAAATCAGAGTTTTTGATCTTTGGATGCCTGATACGTACCTAATACGGAATGATCTTACTTTATCCAGGTGAAATAAATCACTGTATTCATTTACATATCTAGAAAAAGGCGCTACATGTTACAAACAGTATACAATATAAGGTTGCAAGGGATTTACTAAATTCTAGTCCGGGGATCAACTTCATTTTACATTCTGGGCTACAAACAGCTCACTTTGATCTTAAATAGACCAGTCCAGTAAATCTCCCTTTCTGTTGGTGAAAAGAAGTTTAAACAGACATTTAATCCCTGATATATAAGGGGGGAAAAGTGCAATGTCAACATTATGCCTTCAATTTTCCCACGTGATAAAGAAATACTGCTGCAGTTAATGAAATTAACTTAGCATGACTGTTTGGGCTGAAATTCCAAGTAATACATGCGTAAAATGTGTAGTTTATTGCCTAGACTGTCCTGTACTTTTGGTAAATTCACAGAAAATGTGATTTTAAAAAAATTCATAACAGACATTTTGATAGTCAAGAGTGAAAAACAGGAAATGTAATTTAATTGTTTATTATTATTGTTATTATTGTTATTATTTTGTTACAGGATAACTTAAATGAAGGATATAGAGGAGATCATATTTTCCTTTTTTTTTTCTTTCTTCTTTTTCTTTCAGCTGCTCTCTTTAGGGCTCACTACAGTGGATCATCTGCCTCCATCTAAACTTCTCCCTACCATCTGCTTCTCCCTGACAGTTTCATCATCCAGATACTTTGTCAGATATATCCACTATCCCTCATCCAATGTCCAAACCATCTCATCTTTTAATCACTAACTTTGTCTCAAAACTGCTCAACCTGAGCACTATTGGTAATTCCAATAGTGCTCACTCTCAGTGAAAATCATAACATCTTCAGCAATGCCACCTCCAGCTCCACCTCCTGTCTTTTTGTCAGTGCCCCCATCTCCAAACCACGCATCATAGCAGGTCTCAATACCATCTTGTAAACCTGCCCTTTCACTCTTGTTCCTCTCCTCCTGTCAACATCTATATTCTGCTTGATGATTGCTGCTGTTGGGTGCAGCAATCATCAAGGACAGAGAGAGAATATTTATTTTTTATTGTTTTCCTGCTGCTTTGCAGAGAAGAAGCTGAAAAAACCCCAAAACAATTAACTGAAACAGTGGAATCAGATCAAAAAGTATCAGTTATAACTTATTTGAATTTTTAAGATCACCAGTATGTTTCAAACAAGATTCAAATTTTTGCATTAAGATTTTTATATTATTATTTTCTAGACGTTTCCTTTCTCATCTCCCTCATCTGCCAAAAAAATCTGGTAAATACCTGAGCAGTTACTGCGGTCCACTAAATCCAATGACTACAGTTCCAGGCAGAGTCCAGTGACTGAGGTTTGTTACCCATTCTGACACAAAATACTGATAAGCATGGAAGCTTTTGTAGGCCTTCATATCTCATCTGTATAACATGATAATGTAATGATAAGTCTTGCAGCATGAAGTCAGAGAGAGTGCCAGGCTTTAAAACACTCGGATAGAGTAACTGAACATCCATCTTCAGCCCTCCGTTGCCCAATTTCTCCACATAACGAGCACGATGCTTGCCGTGAAAATGTTTTTCTTCTTCTGAGAGTGAATATAGACTTGTTTGTTTACTTATAGTTGCCATAGTTCTCATCTACATAATGTTTAGCAGGTTTTTCACTCACTTGACATGTCAGGATAGCCCACTTCCAAAATGGCCAACAAGTTGTGGTGCACATGTGCACATGGTGAGCGGTCGCTTGTCTGCAAACCTCTATACAAGGAGGGGATGAGCGGGAAGGAAGCTGAGATCCTAGTGTGTGCAGAAAAAGAATGGAGATTTTCTATCATTCGATAGAGTGATACATTCTCGAGTGCATTGTACTTTGCAGCATCTGAGCTGGTGACACCAACAGACTGAGTAAAATGATCAGGAAGGCTAGCTCTGTGATTGGTTGCAAAACGAACGAGTGCCAAGTAAATGTTGAATGTGGAATTTTGGTAAAATGTAAAAAAAGATAAGGAAATGTACACCTTTGTACATGTATGATCTATGCATCAATGTAAACGAGGTAAAAATACAAAAGCATAGTCAAGAACTCAGGTCAGATTATAGAAAAGAATTAATGCAAACTGATTTTCCACAAAACGTTTTTGTGAAGCTGAGATATGTAGTTTTCAATCAAAGGCAGGATTTGTCACCTCTTCTTTTTCTATGGAGGGAAGAAAACTGCCATTGGCAGAGCTCTTTAACAGAACTCTGCATGGCAGCAGCAATGGCAACCGTCGGCAGGGTGGCACAATAACGAGGCCGTGGCAATGCTGGCTGTCCTCTTGCTCCGAACTGGAAAAGTGTCCTCTCCTAGAATGCTGGAGACAATCACAGGGGGAGTGAACTGTCTTATATTGTCCCACACGGACTCATTATCTCAATAATGAATCTTTTCCTCATGCATGCACATGTTCTCTATCTCTCTGTCAGTATTGTCTCTCTCGTGAGCACATCAAATGAAAGACGAGTGAGGAAAAGAGTGCAGGGAGAACAGACGACAGGAAAGTTTTTCCTTGACACACTTCCCTCCACTTGATTTAAGATGGTGGGGATTTTTCTCGAGCAGGTTGATCGCACTCTGCTCCTTTTGAACGCAAAACCTTGGTCAACTTCACAGGCGCAATCAGATAAAGACTACCTCCGACTGAAGTTCAACAAAGGGCCAGTTTCTCTTTCTTTATGCAAATTAGCTAAATTAAAGTTTTTGCTGAATGCTTTGCTGCCGCTCTGCTGTGAGTGCTTGGCCTGCGTCGCCTCTGGACACTGACTTTCTCTTGGCAGAGGTGCCGTTGGACAGCGTGTTCTGAAGATTCAAAGAATGCACGCTCCCAAACATCCTGTGCGCACACACTGCTGGAAGGAGCCGCACAGAGGGCAGCAGTACGCCTGAACATAATGGCCACCATTGTCGGGACTGTTGACAGCTTGGCTGCTGTAGAAAATGCTGTGTGTGCGTCAGTCATTGTGGCTCACTGTTTATGTGTATTATTGTGCAGAGCAGAAAAGAGCATGCTGATCAACACAACACAGCTTCAGTCCCTCTGTTGGCCCCTGCAATCACCAGGGATTCTGGGCACAATTAAAACAAGCCAGCTGCAATTATTAGCTGCCTTCCCTCCTCCTCCTCATCCTTCTCCGCTTTGCTGTTTCTCTCCCCTCCCTCTTCTTTCCCTTTTAAAGCAGAGATAAAGCCAGGCCTCCTATGACTGTAATCTTGGGCCTTGCTATACTTCCCTGATTGGAAACACTGCAGACAGTAAGAAGGGAGGGAGGGACTGACAATGTTAAATATCAAATTTAGAGCGAACCAAAATTAGCCTCTGTGTGTTTCTTAAGCTTGTGTAGTAGATACAATTGCACCATGTGTATCTGTTGGAAACAAAAATATTTCTGAATAAAATTACTGAAATTTAAAATGCTCAAAAAATGGGCAAAATAATGACCCGTGAATTTACAACAGCCGCAGTTATCAGTGTCATGTGTCTTACAGAAAAGGAAATCTATACAGGAATAGAAGGAAAGTGGTGAAGGGTTAGACTGATCCATCTATCCATCTATTCTATTCAATTCATTTTTACTTCTTTGGTTATTAGTTTTTTTAAATGTATTATTTATTTATTTATTTACATAGCCCAGATCACAAAAGCAGTCCCCTCAGTGTGCTTTATATCTGATGACCCTCCATGAGAAAGCATTTGGTGACAGTGCGAAAAAAATCCCTTTTAAGAAAGCTCCATCAGAACCAGGCAGCCATCTGCTGTGACTGGTTGGGGGTGAGGGGAAGGAGACAGGACAAAGACGCACTGTGGAAGAGAATCAGAGATGAATAATTACTAATTATTAAATGCAAAAGGGTGTATAAAAACACAGAGTGAAAAGGGGTGAGTGAAGTAGAAATACTCATCATGGGAAGCCCCCACCATCCTAGGCCTATTGCAGCATAACTAAGGGAGGATAGGGTATGATTCATCAAAAAGGAAAGTTTTAAGCCTGATCTTAAAAGTAGAGAGAGCGTATGTTTCCCAAACAAACTAAGAGCTGGTTTACTTGTGGTTCCTTGGGTATTTAAAATTAGAATGGGAGGCAGTCTGAGAGCAAAGTGCTCTACTGGGGTGCTACGGTACTGTGAGGTCTTTAAGATAAAATGAGACCTGATTATTCAAGACCTTGTATGTGAAGCAAATGATTTTATTCTGGATTTAACAAGGACACAAAGAAGAGAGGCCATTATGGGAGAAGTATGGTCTCTCTTCCATCATTGTATCTTCCATCCATCCATCCATCTTCTTTCTTCTACTAAATCAATTCAGGGTGAAAGAAGGGCCAGAGCCTGTTGCATGGCACAGTTCACAATACAACCTGCTGGGTTGCCAGTGCAACCTTAACAAGATTAACAAAGATGGAATAGATAACCATTCATGCTCACCTTCATAAATACGAACAATTTAGATTTACATTATCCTAACCCATTTGAGTTTTTGAACTAGGGAGGAAGTCGGAGAACTCACGAAAGCACAGAGAAAACAAAACCTCTAGATCAAGAGATTCTTTTTTTTCTTCCGCATACTATCAGTTTTTCAACTTGTCAAATACTAAGTGGAGTAGAAAGTGAAATCAAATAGCGCTCAAGTCCAACTACCTTAGAATAGTTTTAAAATGTATTTTATAAAGTAATAATGTGTGTGTGTGTGTGTGTGTGTGTGTGTGTGTGTGTGTGTGTGTGTGTGTGTGTGTGTGCGTGCGTGCGTGCGTGTGTGTGTGTGTGTGTGTGTGCGTGTGTGTGTGTGTGCGTGTGTGTGTACTCTTCCTAAACTAAGCTGGAGGCCTGCAGCTCTGTCGATCTCAAACTGTTTTGGAGAAGCTTATCAAGTACTCCACCCAGCCACTTCAAATACACACCTACACCCTGACTTCCTACCATTCCTCCATGAAGACAGCAGACAAAGCAGACAATGGAATGAGGGCAGAGCACCGATGCATGGACATCACCGGGCTATGATGTCATGAGGGAAATGAAGTGAGATTTCAGACACGAGGCTTTGAAGAATGCAGCAAAAGGAACAGCACGGTTGAAGTCATCCCCCCATGGAGGAACCCCAACTCCCTGCTCTCCCTTCCTGACTTCTCTGCTCCCCTCCTTTTTCTGCCTTTTGCTTATTTCTCCTTTCCTCTTTTTGACATGTTGTGTCTTTGTCCCAACCTCACCCAGCTTAACCCTGTCTCCTTCTTCTCTAGTCCCCTCAGCCTCCTCGATCCTCCTCCATCATGCGCTCCTTGACCCGTCCCTCACCCTCTACAGTTTAGCTTTTTTACTACCCGTCTCAAACTGTCACCCTAGAAAGCATTCAGGATGGCTTATGCTATGCTGCCTCGATATCTTTGCACCCTAATGCAAGTATTCAGAGGATTAAAGGAAGAATGTGTTGACTGCGCCATAAGCCATTTCCATGGCTCTTGATCACAAAGTCAAGCTGACTTCTGATAAAAAAGGCTGACAAAAAAACAAAACGAAAATGAAAACATCACAACCTCGTCACTAATTCAGCTGGTATTGATGAAATACTCATGCACATATGCATGCTTTAAATATGCCGTGAATCTTGTCCTGGCTCAGGAATTGAGCCCAGTTCATTAGTTCAGCTTACGCAAGTATGCTAATGAGGTACTGATTTTATTGGCCTCATTACACCACAGGGAACTGGCCCGATAACACAGGAGTTATGCAAGAGAGGAAAAAGACCACTGTTTAACATCTGCCCCTTTAATGGTAGAGAGCTCACCAGGCACCAGTCTGACAATAAACTGATAGAGACGTAGAGAGAGGGACACATCCCAGGCCAAATCCGAATTTGTCAAGCCTACACGTAGGAGGGTGCATGAGCGTCTAGGAGTGAGCGCATAGCCGATGTGCTTTTGTCTTCATCTTTTTTTTGTGCCTACTGCTTTTGCCAAAGCTGAAATTTCATGGCTGAGACTATCAGAGGTGATTCTCAGTGCAAGGCTGAATGATTTCTTTTTGTGTCTGATATAAGCGCCTTGGGATATACGAGTGTGTCTGCATGTGTGTGCGTGTGTGCGTTTGCACTTCCTCCTGAAACATTTTGTCAGCCGTTTGTTCTCATTCCAGTGCATCAGCAAACACAAACAAGCACATGCTATGAAAAAGAGCCATCCAACTATTTGGCGTCTGCACTGATTCCACGCTGCATCCAGGCAAGTTGATACAGCAGCTAGCTGAGAGCTGCCACCCATTTGTGCTGTGATGATGATTACTACTAGATATTATCCTAGACCTTTTGAAAAACTTTGGATAATGCCGAGATGGCGTAAATAACGGTAAACGACTCTGACGCCAGCATTGCAGTGAGCTGGATTTCATCAGAAACTTACCCTGCAGCTGAGAATGTAATTACCAGATATGATGAAGCTGCGCCACGTTTGTCTCTACATGTGATAAGCAATAAACCTCTGCACAAATTCTCAGTCAGGTATCAAGAGAAATCTATCTATCTATCTGTCTGTCTGTCTGTCTCTCTGTCTGTCTGTCTGTCTGGATATGGGTACCAGTATCGGCACCAGTTCTGACATAAACGGTAGTAACCAGACCGAAAAGCAGCGCACATTTCGGTGCTTTATTTCGGTGCTTTTTTTTTCCTGAGATGTCACACACTTTGGATTCTAGCCAATCATTTTACCTTTGGAAGCGTAGTAGGCGGGTATGTACGTTCTTTTAGAGCAGAGCTACAGATTAAAAATGCCCAAAGCGAAGCGGTCAAAGTCTGGCTGTACTTCACAGCAAAAGATGCAAACTCGGGGGTGTGGTGCCTGTTATCGGTCCCGGAGTTAGCAACATCCCCCAAAAACCCGAAGAGGACAGTGCTGGCCCCTAGCCCTGCCAGTGTAGCAGAAATGATGACGGATGATGATGCAGCAGCAGCCGTTCTTCTCTGCGTGAGTAGCTTAATGTTGTTCGTGTGTAATTTACGCTGAGTAGACTAACCACGTTATTACATTAATGCATGTAAGGTGAACTAGCAAACATCATCATAGCTACATGCGGCTGTCTTCTTGTTTGATGGCAGATACTCCCTTCACCCTGGCCAAAAAGGCTAAAATGACCAAAGAAAAAGTGGGAAACAGTTAAACATGAGAGGTTTTTGGACAAAGTTTGTGTTTTTTTTCCCAATTGATTAAGCACTGCTTCCAGCCAAGAGTGATGCCATAAATCCCCTATAGCTGTGTAAAAGGCTAACATTGTTATCTTTTTACAAAAAAACAGCTAAACATGAGAGGTTTTTGGACAAAGTTTGTGTTCTCCATTCTTTAAGCACCGGTTCGAGCACCGTTTAAGCACCGGCACCGTTTCAAAAGTATCGGTTTGGTACTGGTATCGGATAAAACCTAAACGATGCCCATCCATATATATATATATATATATATATATATATATATATATATATATATATATATATATATATATATATATATATATATATATATATATGCTCAGTGGCTAGAGGATCTGAGGGCAGACCACAGCGACCTCCCTGAACAGGGTCCAGTAACCATCACAGTGGCAGATATCCAAGAAAGGGTCTCCAGTATGAAGAGTTGGACAGCACCAGGGCCCGACATGGTTCACGCCTACTGGCTGAAGAAGCTGACTGCACTCCACGAGCGTCTGGCAGCACAAATGAACCAGCTGCTAGTTAACGAGAGACACCCGGAATGGCTAACTCAAGGCCGGACGGTCCTGATCCCCAAGGACCCCAAGAAGGGACCGGTCCCCTCCAACTACCGACCAATAACCTGCCTCAGTACTACATGGAAGCTCCTGTCAGGCATCATATTGGCTAAGATGAACAGGCACATGGGTCAATACATGAGCGGGACACAGAAAGGAATTGGCAAGAATACCAGAGGCGCAAAACACCAGCTACTGGTAGACAGAACAATCAGCCGAGACTGCAAGACCAGACTGACCAACCTGTGCACTGCCTGGATTGATTACAAGAAGGCCTATGACTCAATGCCCCACAGCTGGATACTGGAATGCCTAGAATTGTACAAGATCAATGGGACCCTAAGAGCCTTCATCAGGAACTCAATGGGGATGTGACGTACAACACTAGAGGCCAACTCCAAGCCCATAGCACAAGTCACCATCAAGTGCGGGATCTACCAAGGAGATGCTCTGTCCCCACTGCTGTTCTGCATAGGCCTGAACCCCCTCAGTGAGATCATTAACAAGACTGGCTACGGATACCGACTACGGAACGGAGCAGTTGTCAGCCACCTCCTGTACATGGATGACATCAAGCTGTATGCCAAGAGTGAACGAGACATCGATTCACTGATCCACACTACCAGGCTATACAGCAATGACATTGGAATGTCGTTCGGACTGGAGAAGTGTAGTCGGATGGTATCAAAGAGAGGGAAGGTAGTCAGAACTGAGGGGATTGAACTACCAGAAGGCAACATTGCAGACATAGAGGACAGTTACAAGTACCTGGGGATCCCGCAGGCAAATGGGAACCATGAAGAGGCCGCTAGAAAGGCTGCAACCACCAAGTACCTGCAGAGGGTCAGGCAAGTCCTGAGGAGTCAGCTGAATGGTAAGAACAAGATCCGGGCCATCAACACGTACGCCCTGCCCGTGATCAGGTACCCTGCTGGGGTAATAGGCTGGCCAAAGGAGGAGATAGAAGCCACTGACATAAAGACAAGAAAGCTCCTTACCATGCATGGAGGGTTTCACCCCAAGTCCAGCACCCTGAGGCTGTACGCTAAGCGGAAGGAGGGGGGCCGGGGACTGGTGAGTGTCAGCACCACAGTCCAGGATGAGACAGGGAACATCCAAGAATACATTGGGAAGATGGCCCCAACTGACCGAGTGCTCAGTGAATACCTCAGGCAGCAGAAACCCAAGAAAGAGGAGGGAGACGAGGAACCATCATGGAAGGACAGGCCCCTGCACGGTATGTACCACCGGCAGATAGAGGAGGTGGCTGATATCCAGAAATCCTACCAGTGGCTGGACAAAGCTGGACTGAAAGACAGCACAGAGGCACTAATCATGGCAGCACAAGAACAAGCTCTGAGTACAAGATCCATAGAGGCTGGGGTCTATCACACCAGGCAAGACCCCAGGTGCAGGCTGTGTAAAGATGCCCCAGAGACAATCCAGCACATAACAGCAGGGTGCAAGATGCTAGCAGGCAAGGCATACATGGAACGCCATAATCAAGTGGCCGGCATAGTGTACAGGAACATCTGTGCCGAGTATAACCTGGAAGTCCCGAGGTCAAAATGGGAGATGCCCCCAAGGGTGGTGGAGAATGACCGAGCTAAGATCCTGTGGGACTTCCAGATACAGACGGACAAAATGGTGGTGGCTAACCAACCGGACATAGTGGTGGTAGACAAACAGAAGAAGACGGCCGTAGTGATCGATGTAGCGGTTCCGAATGACAGCAATATCAGGAAGAAGGAACACGAGAAGCTGGAGAAATACCAAGGGCTCAGAGAAGAGCTCGAGAGGATGTGGAGGGTGAAGGTAACGGTGGTCCCCGTGGTAATCGGAGCACTAGGTGCGGTGACTCCCAAGCTAGGCGAGTGGCTCCAGCAGATCCCGGGAATAACATCGGAGATCTCTGTCCAGAAGAGCGCAGTCCTGGGAACAGCTAAGATACTGCGCAGGACCCTCAAGCTCCCAGGCCTCTGGTAGAGGACCCGAGCTTGAAGGATAAACCGCCCGCAGGGGCGTGCTGGGTGTTTTTTAGATATAGATATATATAGATATATATAGATAGATAGATAGATAGATAGATAGATAGATAGATAGATAGATAGATAGATAGATAGATAGATAGATAGATAGATAGATAGATAGATAGATAGATAGATATTTATACATGTGTGTGTGTGTGTGTAGAGAAAGAGAGGAGCTGGTTGCAGCTACCCAGCCGCTGCGTCCCGGCACCTGTGGGGACGTGGCGGTCACATATGCTCGGCCTGTGTTTAAGCCTAAACTGCGTGGCAACCCTCTGCCATGCAGTTTAGGCATAAACAGTATTTTTACACCCAAAGTGTTATTAGCTTAAAACTTGGCATATCTTGGCACGATGTACAGTGTGTCTTTAAAAAGATCATTTGCAATGGCATAATTTATTTAGCATGACAATCCCAAACACACTGCCAGTGTAGAAAAAGCATCCAGAAAATGGAACGCAATCATTCATGTGCTCCCCTGCACAGAGCCCTGACCACAACATCACTGAAGAAGAGCATTGGAACCTCCTGTAAGAAGCCTGCAGAACAATTCATGAAGACTGCTCAAAGAAACAAGAAAGCTTCCCTTCTGCAAACCCACATTTGCTCCTGTATCTGAGATAAGCTGTGAAGTCTGAGTACTTTTTTAAACCTTTCTAATTACTTAACTGATGTGATTATTGTTGCAGTCGCTTGATCAGGTCCGAAAGAGTGGAAGGTAAAACTGGGCAAAACAGCTGTTACTTTCTTGGCTGGAGGAAATTTAAAAAAATAGCACAGTGCAATAAAATGGAGTAGAAACAGACAGAAATGCTAAATTTCCATCGTGAATTTTTTTTTTAGATTTTTTGCGTTTACTGGAACTGTTTACATTTTGTCGTGTTGTGTCCTCTCACTGACTGCAAAATTACTCACGTCAGCTCTGTATCAACAATAGACAGAAATGTGGACATCATTTAAATTCTTCTTTAACTGATTGTACAATGTTATAAAACGTTGACTATATTTGCATGCAAACCTGGCTTTTTTTTTTTTTATTTACTCAGTGCTGAAACTTTATGGTAGGTTTATTGTAGGACTGTAATGGAGTCATGGGATTAGATCAAACTGCAGCATACACTAGTCTGACAGTGAATGATATTAGAGTCAATGTGAGCAGGGATATGGTTTTTGCTCCCCTCTTAGAGCTTTTAGTCAAAATTCCTCTCTCAGCTGTTCCACATTCAGTCACAATCCCCCTCTTGTTTGCTGTTCTGCAAATGTGGTAAAAGCTGCCTGTCAGATGCATTATATGATGTGAGGTAAAGTTCTGGGGCAGAATGATGACAGGAAGACCAGAACATACATCATTTACTGTATACATTGGAAAGTAAAAAATGTACCGCATATAAAAGTGTTTGAACTCATAATTATATTTTAAATAAAAGATCAACTTAGTTAAATTCAAACAAGTAGAAAAGAAAGACCACATACAGCAACCTGGTTTGTGTGGTGTGTCATGCTGAAATCTGTGCTACCAGTGAGATAATCTGTTCATTAACTGGAGCTGGAACATACAGAGTGGGTTCGAGTTACTGTAGGATTCTCAGGAAGCCACCTCACACACCCCAGGAAGTCATGTCCCTCTGTGCCATTTAGTCTGTAACAGTTACAAGCAAATATCTGTAGGCCTAACACATGTTAAAAAAAAAAGAAGTCAAAACATGTTATTCTTTTGTTTTGAAAAGCTTTTAAATTACAGCTGTGCAGAAAATGTGCTGTCGGCCTTATTAATTTTTTTATTTTGCACAGACTTTTGCATTTTCCCATTTCTAATTCAATATGTCTCATTCTTTTGTTTTTGGAAGTAAACAACTCAATGTTAGCATGGCTCATAGTTAGCAAAGTCATCCTTGTTAGCTATAGCTTCACAGCCCAAAATATACAGCAATATTAACAGCTTTAACAGTGCTAATGCTGCTAATGTTAGCAACTAAATTGGCTAAACAGCTAGTATAAAGTATGAATAACTGTCATTACCAATATCTTAGATAATTTATCTTTTGCAAAATCCCAATGCATTTATTAGGTTTTATATTAAATTTTATTTATGTAAATTCGATTTGGGACCATAGCTTTGGTAGCGACAAATCTAGCTCATTTACTAGCTCAATTAATCCTACTTCAACCAGTACACTCACAGGTAATTTCATTATATTTCGTGAGGTTGAAAAGCTGGGCTTGCTTGTGATTGACGTTCAGACTAAGCATCAAGGTCAAAAGCAGCAATTAGTAGTATTACCCATGTTGTGTTGGCTTGAGTGAAAATAAAACGGAAAATAAAATGCTGCTGTCCTTTAAGAGAGGTTGAAGGTTTAAAATTAGCTGAAAGGTGACAGCGCTGTGACAACTCCACAGTGAAATGAAATGACATTTTGAAACAAACATGATGTTAATATATATATATATACAGGGTGGGCCATTTATATGGATACACCGTAATAACATGGGAATGGTTGGTGACATTAAAGTCCTGTTTGTGGCACATTAGCATATGTGAGGGGGCAAACTCCTCAAGATGGGTGGTGACCATGGTGGCCATTTAGAAGTCGGCCATCTTGGATGCAACTTTTGTTTTTTCATTAGGAAGAGGGCCATGTGACACATCAAACTTATTGGTAATGTCACAAGAAAAACAATGGTGTGCTTGGTTTCAATGTAACTTTATTCTTTCATGAGTTATTTACAAGTTTCTCTTTGTTCACAGCCATTGACATGTCAAAGAGGTTAACACATGAGGAGCGGATCGAAATTGTGTTGATATCTGGTGAACGCAGTAACCGAGTCATTGCAGCAGATTTCAATGCAAGACACCCTATGAGACCACCCATCTCCCATGCTACAGTCAGCAAACTGCTTGCTAAGTTTCGTGAAACTGGTTCAGTGTTGGATTTGCCAAAAAGTGGATGTAAGAAAACTGTCACTAATGAAGAAACATCAGTGGCTGTCCTAGCTTCATTCAGCAAGAGCCCACAGCGTAGCACTCGCCGCATGTCACTGGAGCCACCATAGTCACCACCTATCTTGAGGAGTTTGCCCCCTCACATATACTAATGTGCCACAAACAGGACTTTAATGTCACCAACCATTCCCATGTTATTACGGTGTATCTATATAAATGGCCCACCCTGTATATGCATATGATAGAAAAAGGCACATGAACATAAAAAAGCCCAATATGAAATAACAACATACTTGAGTATTTTTTTTCTTCTCTTTCTCTTTCTTTTCCTTCACTGGACAATTTAATATTTTTATTTAATATCTAGAACCGACTTCTCGATAACAAAATCACTACCTGTAACATTTAATGACAAGTATAGTTTGTAATACATGATACTGTTAAATGCCCACAGTCTTTTTTAAGCTGTTTTGAATGCAGGAGCACCTTCTATTTATTTGGTGAAAGGTAGTTGCAGCTAAACACTCGAGGCCTGGTATTTGCTGACAGATACAGTATGGCAGAGCTCCGGGGAACTGCCTCTTATTACAGAATAACACTGACCTTTAAAACATCCCATCAGGCATCCTAGGTGTTTTTAGCAAAACATCTGTTACTGTAGCTCAAAGCCACACACTGCCACCAACACCACAACTTGGTGTCCTGTTCTGCTCTAAAAATCTCACACAACTTTTTCAGGAACCTAGAAAGACTATTGCAGAGGCCTTACTCCTTTTAATGTCTGCTGTGGACTATTCAGAATTTATGCCTTTTCTTCAGTATCAGAGCTCCATCTAAACAGAGGCAGTTTGTTTACAGTGTAAAATCAGGATTATGGACCATGAGTCTTTCAGCCCACTGGCCTCGCTTTGACTCTGTCCACATTTAGGGCTGAACAAAAACAGGCTTTGTCCCAGAAACACAATTTGCAACGGTACTATCAGGCACCCTTCATCCCGGCCCCCACCCCTAGCCACTGTGGGAAACAACTGCACCGAGGCTTAACATCCAATACTGTGAGAGGTTTCCTGTCCAAATTTACAAGAGGGCTGTACCGGGGGAGTTCTGAAATGTCTGGGTCACATATACTTGCCCCGATCCATTATTTCAAAGGAAAGGGCTTTAAAAGTGTAACATTTAGATAGAGTTTCTCTTTGAATTGAATTCTTGTTAATTATGCTTAGGTGATATTATTGTAGTCCCATTGGCAATAGCTCGCATCCTTACTTCTTTCCGATTGTTAAATTAACAGCACAATTATGAATGTGACTTGAATGGATGAATTTAGGTTGAAATAATAATAACATTTTCTAAAAGGCATTTTTTAGTTAATAACTGACCGTTGTGTGTACATCAGATTAACAGCATGTGAGAGCCATGTCCTTAAGAAATAGAAAATAAATCCAGTAAGGACCTCGCACAGGACCTGAGATCATCTGGCCCTTGACCGGAAACATCTACATCTACTTATCACTGACTCCCCTTCAAATGGACTCTAGTAACAGATCTTATGAACTTGTGAATCCAAATCAGGGGAGAGGTACAGTGAGTGCCTACAGCCATTTTTAAAACACAGTGGAGGATCTGTCATCCCACGTCATCAACCAGAGGCTACAGCATAGTGGAAACAGTTAAGCATGAACATAATAATCCCAACCTGGTAGAAGACAGCAGTGTAACTCAGCTAGATGATGCCCAGCAACCTGCAGTGACAATTTTAAGTGTAGCCACTCAAATGAGGTCACGACTCCCACAGCTCACTGACAAGATCCCATTAGAGGAGATGCTTGCAGATGTGAACACTTTTCTGTGCACCATACCCACAACCAGTATCACTGAAAAACTGAGCTCATATATGCTGTTCCAACAGTAATCAAAATGCTCACTGCTCTGGTCACGACTCTGAAAACATATATTAGAGAAGCAGAGGCCTGAGAAAGTAAAGGTGTACAGCTACAACAATCCTATGAGGGCAGACTAAGCAATACTGGAAGAACATCTAAAAAAAAGAGGTGTCACACAACGGCAATTTCAAGCAACTGGTGGAATTAAAAGCAGACCTTCCAGAACAAGAACCAGTCAACATCACCAAGGGAGACATCCAACAATGAGTCTCCAGAATAACAAGCTGGAAAGCATCACTGCCGAATATGATCCACACCGACTGGCTGAAGAGACTAACAGCATGCCATGGACACCTGGAAGCACAAATAAGGGGGGTGCTAGCGCCAGGTTTTCATCCAGACTGGTTAACACAGGGCAGAACAAAGATCCATAGAGGCAGGAGTCTACCACAGCTGACAGGACTCAAGAGTCAGACTGAGCAACAGTGCCACAGAGACTGTTGCGACTTTCATCCGTAAATAAAGCCGCGGCCGGCTGAGTTGGTTGTGTCCCTGTGACGCGCCTCCAATAATCCATAATGAGTCGAACTTGTACTTTGCGCATTTATTTTAAGAACAAAACAAAAACAAACTCAAAATCGTGCCATAGTCTCTATTCAGACCAGTGCTCTTACTGGGGCCGGTAAAGATGAATTCAAACTTTCAATCGTGCCTGTGAAAGTTAAGGTCAAGAAATGCATAGGTGTACAATGTTACATTTCCTTTCTTGGCCTTAACTTTCACAGGCACGATTGAAAGTTTGAATTCATCTTTACCGGCCCCAGTAAGAGCACTGGTCTGAATAGAGACTATGGCACGATTTTGAGTTTGTTCCTTTGATTCTTGTTCTTTACTCATTGTCTTTTGATAGATGTGTAACATTTGAGGATGCTTTAAACCACACGTCTTGCACCTGAGGCGCTTTTTGCAGTCTCTACTAATGTGACCTTTAGAAAGACATCCAAAACAGACTCCATTCTCTTTTAGAAAAGCGATTTTGTCTTTTTGCGTTTTTCTTTCCAGCTCTTGACAATTTTCTAAGGTATGTTCACCTTTGCAAAACAAGCAACTCCTCATTTGTGTTATTCTTTCCTTTTCCTTAACTTTGTTATTTTCTTTTTCAGATGCCATCACAGAGGTAGCAAAAGAACTTTCTTTGAATCTTGTGTGAGTTTGAGACTTAAGTTTTCTTGTGTCTCTATTTGTCGTGCAGATATCCTTGATGTCCCCAAACACTGGGTCAGATGCGATCTTCACTTGTTTTTCTAAAAACTCCACAAGATCCTTAAATGTAGCTTGTCGATTACACTTCACAGACTGCAGTTCTCCACTTATCTCTTTGCCTGTAGGGAAGTTTCTTTGTTATAGCTAACATGTTGGCAGGCATGTCAAGCTCCTGCATATAACTGAGATCTTCCATAGCATTGCAACAGCCTCTTAGGAATATTGTGTAAGCTTGAAGAGCTTTCGTGTCCTCTGCTTTTATTGAAGACCAAGCAAGTGCTTTGCTCATGTAAGCCGTGGCAAGTTTATGTTCATTACCAAAATGCTGCCGTAATAAAGAGTAAGTAAATCTGATAAGCAGTTTAATACATAAAATAATAAAGCTGGTTAATTTTTCATGTGCTGCACTCTGATGTTATATCCAGCTGAGGCCACTGAGGCTCTTCAAGAAATCCTTTTGTTCTTTCACACCTTTGTCACCCGTTTCTGCATGCAGGTGTCAATAAAGTTGTGATCATAGTTTTTCAACATTTAGAAAGAAAGGGAGAAAACATACTGTGGCGTGAATAAGGCACGGCGGGACCACAGAGCAACGTTCAGAGCCAACTTTATTTAATTCACGTCACACCACACACACACACACACACACCAACCCCTGAGTCCCCGTGTTTTAACACGGCGGGCGTGATTGCGGATGCCGTGCAGGTGCGTCCGCACGGCACCGTAAACCACGCCCCACCACATACCCCCATCGCCCGATTGAGGCCGGGGAGCAATCTGGCCGAACCTACTCCCCCCCCCCCCCCCCCCCCCCGCGAACTGGGGCGAGACTCGGCCCAAAACATCGGCGCCCCAGCCCAAGCGACGGGGAAGCGTCCATTCTGGTGGCCGCCCGCGCATCCAGCGGCAACGGCGAAGTTGGTCCGGAGGTCGGCCGCGTAGCAAGCGGACACGGCCCCACAGGCATGGCCGTGAGCTCCTGTACCCAGGCGGCTGGGCAGACGTCAGGCGCGCAGAATCGACTGGTGGCAGCGAGGCTGGACTAGCCAGCCCGCCGACCCCCGGCTTAGCGGGGCTGTCCCGCTCCTCTGCCTCCAACTCCGGCTGCGCAGGCTGCCCTGGAGCAGGGACCTCCGTCTCCTCGCACAGCTGCTCCGCCACCGCCTCCGCCACTCCCGTTTGGAGCGGCTCCCCGCACTGCGCCTCCGCCCCCAGCAGGCACAGTCCCTCGTCCACCTCTGGGTGGAGCGACTCCTCTTCCTCCGGCAGGTGTAGACCCTCGCCCGCCTCGTCCTCCGCCTCCGATTGGAGCGGCTCCTCCACCGCTCCCGGCAGGAGCAGCCCTTCACCCGGCTGCTCCTCCTCCTCCGGCAGGCTCGGACCCCCGCGTGACTCGTCCACCACCTCCGGCTGCCGAGGTGCCCCACACGGCTCCTCCACCGCTTCACTGTCCTCGGGACACACTTGTAGGGGTGGCGCCCAGGCCCAGAGCAGCGCCACCAGCTCCCCAATCCTTTCCAGGTGGCGCTCGGACCGGTCCTGTAGCTCTTCCTGCTGGCGACGCTCTTCCTGCTGGCGACGCACCTCCGCCGCCTGCTCCCGCTGGGCGGCCGCCATTTTGGCCACCCTCCGGGCCAGCTCCTCCATTCCCTGGCTCCGATACGGACCCGCCGTGCCGCCTCCTGGGTTTCGGCACCAATGTGGCGTGAATAAGGCACGGCGGGACCACGGAGCAACGTTCAGAGCCAACTTTATTTAATTCACGTCACACCACACACACACCAACCCCTGAGTCCCCGTGTTTTAACACGGCGGGCGTGATTGCGGATGCCGTGCAGGTGCGTCCGCACGGCACCGCAAACCACGCCCCACCACACATAAATTTAGCATGTCTTTCTAAGTGTTAGATTGCTATTTATTTACTCAGTTGGTGTATTTTCCAGGGAGAAAAACTCACTCTCAACAATCAAAATGTAAGTTACAAAGGACAGGTTTTGCATTGGGTAAGAGTGACAAGAGTTTAGTGCATGCTGCATTGGCTGATTTCAGTGGCACTATTTACACAACTACTACAGAACAAGATTAGGTGTCATGGTCAATGTTGGGTTGGATCAAAGGTCGGAGTCTTTAATTTGCACTAATGATTCTGTTTAGTTTCACTTGCAAAATTTTAACTTTATTACTACTACCACTACTACACAATGGCACATATAAATACTTATATACATATATATACTATATTATTATTATACTGTATTATATTATTATACTATATTAATAAAGTTAACTAAATGACCTTAAAACCAGTAGGAGCATAGATCAGCTGAAAAAAAACTACTGGAACAGACAATTCAAAAATAATGTTATGGCTTATTTTAAAATGGGTTTTAATAGGATTCCTCACATTCGGTGTTTAATAGGTGACTCATTATGAAGGCCTATGTGTTTGAAGTAGCAGCATCACCAGGCAAGATGTGACAAAAATAGCCAATCATCACCTGGTTAGACAGCTGTTAGAAATGGGCATAAAAATAAAAGACATATTTGATTGTGTTTCAGTGAACATTTCCATCCTGTTTATCCAACTTCCTGAGGAGTCCTGATGCATTGCTCCACTTGAACAATCCCTCCACCCTCTCTTTCTCTTGCCTGAAAATTCTGACATGCTGACCAGTTTTGTGTTTGTTTGTTTAAGTTGACCCTGTGTTCTCACAATTATTGATGTAAAAAATAAATAAATAAATAATGCCAGTAGGGAGTACACATGCCAGCAGAGACATTTATCAAAGGTTGGCTGTTAATGAAGTCACATCATTGCAGCAGAATACAAAAACTGTCAGAGACATGCAGGGACTTCAACCGAATTACTTGAAATCTGGTAAATTAACTGATGCCCTCGTCATTTGCTTTGATAATTATTTCCATTTTGACACAATCCCACTTAGAGATCATTTCCATCACATCTTTGTACTCACATTTTACGATAGGGAAAAAAATATTAGCAAACATTAATATAGTGTTGGTGATTCAATAAGTTTGATGAAAGGACCAAAAGACCTTGTGAGAGCAGGATAGCCTCTGGCAGCACTTCCTGACTTGCGCTGGTAGTCTGGTGAAAGTGTTTTCAACCTCTCAGTCACGGAATTTGGATGACTTTTACATTCGACTTGGATCCTGTGATGGAATAACACACCAGTCAGCAAGTGTGCTTTACTAGTGTATTGTGAGTTTGTGCATTCCGTGTTTTGCTGTGGGCTTGCATGTATGCATATACTGCATCTGTGTGTGTGTGCTTACAGTGGTAGCGTGAGCAGGAGTGTATGTTTTCAAAGCTTCCGTGACTTGCTAGAAAGCCCCCCTGCTGTGGTGCTGAGTGCCTCCCCTTCAGACGCATTAAAATAAGATGAGTGTGTGTGTGTGTGTGTGTGTGTGTGTGTGTGTGTGTGTGTGTGTGTGTGTCAACAGTTAGGAAGAGTTAGGAAGGAGATAGCAAAGAACAGAGAGAGTTAAAGGAAAGATTAAAGGATTGGAAACACACATCATGAGGAAAATTTTGTGTGCAGTCACACTGCACACATGCAAACACGCCTGTATGTGCGTGTGTAAAGGAACGCGTGTGCTGGATTCCCTGCGGGCCATTAAACTAAGATGAGTACCATGTTGGATAGCAGAGAAGGAGAGATAGCAGGAGAAAGAGGGAGGAGGAGTAGGAGATGTGTACATGGTTGGTAATTGGCTCTTAAGTGCAGCACGCGTCTTTACTCAAGAGCCTCTCCTCTGCGCTCCTCTCATGGCTGCTGTTTGTTGGGCTGAAAACTCCATCCACTTATCTCCACAGCCAGCAATCGCTACAACCTTAAACACACACACACTTTATCACTGACTTACATGATTTCTTTTGCTTCTCCATCCTCTTTACCTCTTACTTCCTGCTCTTTCTCTTTCTCAACTACAAAGAGCTATAGCAGGGCTAGCAGCAGATCGCTTTGTTTTCATGTACCACATCAGTGCTCAGTGATTAGCTAACTCTACCAAGCTTGGTTAGCGAGCTGCATTTATAGACACTTTAATCTGATTGAATACTAGAGTTTCAGTCACCACAACTGAAGCACAAATTATTTGTCAGAAGTTTCCATTAAAAATGCTCCTAAGGGCAAAAGTAGACGGTTATGAGGTCAGTTCAATGATATGGATTAGCTGAGAAAATGTCTATTTGACAGCTGTGTTGGCTGTTTTGACTATGTGTCAGTCAAATCAGACTTCTCTCTAATAATGCAAAGTTTCTGAATTGATTTTAATATACTTTGTATGGGCATTTCCCAATAGAGCAGTAATATAAAAGAAGTCTAATTGGATGACAGGACATTTTCAATTGTAATTAAGGCTCTTTTATTTACTTAATTTTTATGAACTGTTATTCCATGAAAGTTTCACAGTTGTAAAACTTTTTAATTCACTGGTCTTTGCTTTCATTGGAATATCAAAGGCCTGTTATTTACATAAGCAATCACCTGCCACCTGCACTATGGGAAGACAGCAAGTCAGCAAAGATGCTATTTCCAGTATAAATGTATAACAGTCCCAATTGTGTGGTGTCTCTTTAGGACAACCTCAGTTAATGTTTAATGTTAATGTTTAGTGATGTCACAAGTATGCGCCACTGCCCTCTGTAGAGTGTGGGAGAAACGTGTTTGCACACGGACACATGGACTAAGATGGACTTCATATCTTACCTCCCTAACTCAAAGTAACGTTACAGGTTGTATGAACACTGCTCGCTGCATGTCTGATAAGACAGCAGCCGTTCAACCGAGCCTTGTGAGGTTGGTGAAGAGTGTGTTTATTAAACGACAAGCACTGTGGAATTGCCACTACCAGTGTGGTTGTGAGTTTTTGATTGTCCTGCTGAGTGTTTCTGCCGCCTCCTCTCAACCACTGAAAACAACCCACGTTACAAACACCTTTTCAGTGTTTCGGGGTCAGCTTCAGGTCAGCTTCTCCACTAGACCCTAATGGAGTCCATGCCAGACCCTCTCTGTAGGCTGGTAATCCCACAACATACCAGAATATTTAGATCAATCATGAGAAACACATCTCTAAATCATTTTTTCAACAAGACCATGTGCACCCCCTTTCATGGCAAGGGTATTCCCTGGTGCTTGGATGGGCTTTTTCAGCAAGATAATAATGCTCCCTACCACAAAGCATAAACGGTTAAAAAGTTATTTGAGGACTTGACTTGACCTCCAAATTCCCCAGATGTCAATCTAATTGAGCATCTGTGAGATGTGCTGGACAAATGAGTCATGAAAGCTCCACCTCACTCGTCTGATAGGTGAGTTACAGCCCTGTTTAGCCTCCCTGTACTCTAAACAGGTACAATGGATGGCTTTATCAATTCTTAAAAATGGTTGCCAAATGCTATCGTTTTTCTTTAAAGCAAATTTACCTAGGGGTCTAAATAAAGTAACCTTAACCTTAACCAACTTACAGGACTTAAAGAATATATTACTAACATCCTGGTGCAGCTACCACAGCACACCTTTGTGGGTCTAGTGGAGTCCCTGCCTTGATGAGTGAGGGCTGTTTTGGCCCTCACTCATCAAACACAAGTAGGTAGGTGTTTTGCCTGCTCAGTCTGTCTTCCCTTTAATTGTAACTTCTATTAGATCTAACTTCATTGCTGAAGGTGTGAGATCCACTTGTTGGCTTGGGCCAAACATGCTTGGCTCCATCTGTACACCTGGCTGTGAGGAATTATGGATCAGAATCGAGTGCATAATGTGTCACATGTTTTTCCCCTCTTTGTTTCCGTGTTTTCCGTCTGTCTATGCTGCTGTTTAGAGAAACATTAAAATGATAATCTAATGCCCCTCTTCTCAGAAATAAACACATCAGATGCAGATGCACACATACAGAAACACACTAAAAACTGTACCACATCATTTCTATTCCTGGATCTGTGGCACACCTGAGTACAGTATATTACAAAGTTTGCTCGGAGCCCTGAACTTTACTTTTTCTTTCGCAGACACAGGGTGGTGACAAACACTTTAAAGTTTGTCCCCTTGGTGCCCTTAAATAACATCTGGTTAGGGCTGTTAGCATTTGTTCCAAAAACCAGGGGACCTAGCAAGCACAAAAGCATTTTGTCCATGTGCTGTGGAGAGCATCTGGTGAACAAAATTAACCAATTAAAATCTAAAATATCAGCCTATCTCTCGTAGTAATTTCACACCGACGTATCATCCTTCCAAACCCGTGGCGCTGGCTTTTGTGTCTCAAGGTTCGCAGGCATTTACATTGTCATGACACATCAGAGACATGAGTGACTGAAAAGAAAAAAACAATGGTACATGCAAGGCCAATCGAACCCATCTGAAAGTCCCACTATCCCTCCGTCTCTTCCCGTTTCCCGTTTAAAGTATTCACAGCAGAGAGATAAGCTCCTCTGCTCGGGGAGAAAGAAAGAGAGAAAGGAAAAAAAAAACCTCCTGCAATGATAAACAGCTGCTGGAGTAAAAAAAATAATATTCCTCCACAGAGTGAGAGAAAAGGCTTATGTTTATGATTTCTCAAAACAACTTTATTTCTGACCTCTCCATAATCCCCAGAAAGTCTTTCAATTAGAGAATAGCTGAGATTCCCCCTATTTTTGAGCGCCCCGCTCCAAGACAGACTGGGGAGAGAGGGAGATAATTGGCCAATAAAAATGTAAATAGGGTGGTGGAGCACACCAGCATGTGATGTGGAAAAGCTTGTGTGTGTGTGTGAGCGTGTGTGTGTGTGTGTGTGTGTGTGTGTGTGTGTGTATGCTCGTGTGAGGGTGGGGGTGTTAGAGAGAGGAGGTTTTAGGATAATCCACTGTGACAGGTTGTGTTGGTTTTTGTTGGTTGCTAATTGGAGTTTCTTTTCTACGCAAATACCATAATACAACAGAGCCGTGATTACTGATGGGAGCTGAAGTAAATGAGATGAGGGAGGTCCAACGACAGACCCCCTCCCCTCGTGCTTCAGCTTCCCACTTGACCTGTGCGGGTGACAGATAACAGGTGAAAGCCTGAGGAGTGACTTGGGCTCATGTGTTTGGTTAAAAGTTCAAATTGGGGTTACACCTCCAATTGGATTTGACAGCAAGCGATATGAGACTTTAATTAGCACTCAGATATGATCATGTTAAGTCTGGCTCCAATAAGATGATAATGTTGTACAATTACATATTTATTGTAATTTATAAAAGTAGGGAGCTTTAGAACTATTTAACCTTGGTTTAATTAAACTACAGTTTTATAAAGCTGCCACAGAAAAATATATTCTCGAGAGAAGGAAGTGGCACAGTCTGTCCCATCTTCAGAAGGACGTTCTTGACATTTTCAACCTTCTAAACATGAACTCAGTGGAATGCAAGTTCTTGTTACATTCAGCTTATTCACCCATTTACTTTCTTTTTGCTGTTTAATTGTTGCCATGTTGAGGCAAAATTATTATTTATTTATTATTTAACAATTACTCTATAAACTTTATCAACAACGGGATGGAAGAAAGTCCACCTCTTGAGTTCTTTGGCTGGTAACACCACTTGGTATACTATAAGCTCTCGAGACTCACATTAAAACTTGGCCTATCACGTGAGGTAGTAGAGACAAGATCACAATTCTTCTTCTCCTATCAGTTGTTCCCTTTAAGAGTCACTGTTAGATTTGTATTGTTGATTGTCATTTATGCTTAGAAATATTTACTTATATATGCTTAGAGTTTTGTAATTAGTTGTAGATTGGTAGAGGTTTTGATCCTTGATAGTCTGCAAACTTTGTGTGTATTAGACAGGACTTTGGGAGCATGAGAGGTCATACCGTGTCTTATTGTTTTATGGTAGGATTAACGTAGTTGCGTCTGTTCTAGTCTAAGTGCTCTTTGTTTAGATGAACTGCAGGACTTCCTCACCGTGTTATCTAGGATGAACCATCTAGGGGGAGGGGGAGCCTACCCTCTTCCTGACCAAGGATGTTTGACCCTTTGATCAGCAGTCCACACACACACACACACACACACACACACACACACACACACACACAGGCAAGGTACTCTTTGTGTGTATGTAGACGTCATATGTTAATGAACTTATGCATATTCATGTAACCTCAATAAAAGAACAGTGGTACGGGAGAACGGACGAGAGCAACTGGGGTCAAGCGAAGGAACGGTGCCTGTCCGGTTCTCTCCCGTGCACGAGAAACATGAAGAAGCTTGCCTACTTGTGTCTTGCTTTGCAGTGTAATTATATTGCCTTCAACGTTCCAGCGGATGGGTTCAAGCTACAAACCTATCATTAATTGGTCCTTCGAGAGCCGGAGCCCTGGAATCGCATTCACCGAGGGGAGGAGGGACACGCTGAAAGACTGACGTCAGCCAGGAAGTTCCTGTGGATTCGCTGTCTGTCTTTTCTCCTCGATGAATGGCGATCGGCGGGATTCGATGCTGATATTACACGCTAAGCAACACCAAGTAAGTTTACAGAGGCCGACTCTATAACCGTGTCGTTGTGCAGTCTCCGCCACTTTGTGAGGCGTTGAGAAGTTCGCTGCTTTGTGGAGCGAAACCCGGGTTCCTTGCTACTGTGTGCAGCAAGAGGTTCCTTACCGCTTTGTGGGGTAAGAGGTTCCTTACCGCTTTGTGGGGTAAGAGGTTCCTCGCTACTTTGTGCAGCGAGAGGTGAGTTCTCCGCCACTTTGTGAGGCGTTGAGAGGTTCCGCGGGGTCCAGATTGTGCTGGACAGTAGGCCTATTTTGTGTTGTTGTCATTGTCGTCGTCGTTGTTGTTGTTGTTGTTGTGTGAGTGTGTGCGGAGCAGAACATGTGGTCTGTGACACCGACTGTTGTTGTTATCATGGGTTTCTAAGCAACCAAGAGTGAGTCGGAGGGAGACAGACGTTTGTGCTGGACTTTGCTCCTGGCAGCACAAAGTATTTATGTAAAAAAGAGAGAGAGCGATGGCTCCTTAGCTGCGCGGGTTCACGCGAGCGCGGTCACGTGGACCTGAGCCGTGCGGTTAATCGCAGGCTTATAAATGGAAGAGATTTAAATGTTAGAAGTTTTCAGAAAACACACCAGCCTTGAAGAGCGTGTGGAGAAGGCCAGTCCACAGCACTTAAGATATGCTCTGGTGAATGGCTTTCCCCCCACCCCTTGCTGACACAATGTTTATTCTTTAGCTTGCCCTGATCGACAACAGCCTGTGTGCCAGACCATAGATTTAATTTAGGTGGATAGTTGTTAAAATTAATCTACATTAAGCTTGTGGTTGCTCAAATTCAGTACAATGACATATGAGGTGAAGTGTTATAGATAAATATTTAAGCTAATGAAGTGCATAGAGGCACTTGACCTGTGTGAAAGACTGTCGTCTTATTATGAGCCATTGTTGAGATATACAGCACACCTGTGAAAACAACTAATATGCTGAACCCTATATGAAACATCTAAAAGTACGTGATGGAGAAGCTGTATTGAATATGAAAGTGTAAGACTTTGCCGCTGTGGGAAGAGCATGCAACTACTGTGTGATGTTGCGTTGCGTTTTTTTCTTTTTCTTCTGAGCTGATGAGCAAGCTACACATTATCAGATCAAGAGCTGTCTGAGAACTACTCAAAGAGAGGGAAACAGAGCTAGGATAACTGTGATAACTGGAGTGTGCAGCGTTTCCATGAGCAGTTTTCCTGCATCTTGACTTGTGTGTAGAGTGTTCATAACATCAGCATCATGTTTTTGTTTATTTGTTTGTTGGGTTGAAAAATAGTTAAATAAACTGGTGATCATATTTACGGATCACCATGGCACATATCATCAGCCATGTGATTTATTTTTGCAGATGACAAAGTGAGTGTGAATGTGTCTGACGTCACAGTGTTTTTGTGCGCTGTGTAAAAGTAATTGCCTTTGATTGTGAGTGAGAGCGGTGATTCTGCAGGTCACCAGCTATTGTAACGAAAAAAAAGAAAAAAAAAGAGTGAAAAAGAGAAAGAATTTATATTGTAGATGAAAAAAAAAATCATAGGAAAAAGGTTTTGTGTTGATCAGCCAAAAACAACAACAATTTCATTTTCTGCTTTTAAGAAAAGACTGTTCACAAAAACACACACAGAGAGAGAGATGTGTGTTGATTAAGCAGTGATGATAATAATGAAATGTCTTAGTTTGTCACTTTCAGGTGAAAAGCAGACCTGAATCAATTTTCCACATGCAGCAGTCGGAAGAAAGTTATAGTTTAACATCATTGGAAACATGCAGGCCAAGTTTCTGGCTGACTTATTTACAGCGCCATGTGTCTCTCAACCTCACAAGCAAGCAAGCTCTCACCCCTCCCTGAAGACAAGGAATGCAGCTCCAAAGCAATAACATGATAAAGAGACAGCAGCAAGTCCTGAGCAAAGAGTCCCAGCAAAGCAGCAGCAATGTGGACAAACAGTATCAGAGAAGAAGAGCAAACCCATCATCCTGACTGATCGGATGGATGGCACTGTGTTTACAACAGGCTGTGACTTCACTGTGCATGTGAAGAAAACGTTTGAGGAGAACTGAACAGTTGGAGTTTGACATTTGCCACCTGTGGAGTAAAATGGCAAGAAGAGACAGTGGAACACAGGACAAAGCTGAAGGAGAACTGCCGGCTGTTTGGACTGTTGAAGTGGGAGAGAACAAAAGAGTGAGAGGACAACAGAGTGAGAAGACTAGGTGAGAACACAGAGGAATGCTGTTATTTAATGTGGGAAATCAAAATTTGGGTTAGCAAACCTGGGGAAAAGAAAAACTGACTGCTTAAGTTGGAAAATTGAGAAGGAGTCTGGATATATGCAAATATAAAAAACATATACATCATATACAAAATCACACACACAAGCAGAACATGCATTAACCCTACTAACACAAACACAAGAGAGCTCATGAAGATTAGACAACATCTTCAGCATGTGAGTCTGTTTATCATCTTGTCCAAGTCACTTAGTGTGATGCAAAGACCAGTGGACTCATAGCACATTAGTTAAGAAATGATTAAATAATAGCAGAGAAATGTGTAGGAAAGGCACAAACACCCATGCAATGAAAATTAGCTTGTTATCTTTCATCAGTGTTAAAATAGTGTCAATTTAGCAGACACTTGTTATTAAATACTGAATTTATCCAATGCAAAAAATTGACTCTCCAGGTTGCAGGACAACAGTTTAACTTTTGTGGGAAAAAAGATCCTGGTTTGACCAACCAGTGATCAGACAATAAATTTAGTTGTTAAAATGGTAAATTGGGAGAAGCTTCCTGCTTGATTGAGGCAGCACATGTAATTTACTGTATGAGGGAAATTGTCTTTTGTGATACTATTTTGAACATGCTTTTCTGTCGTCCTGTCAACTTAGTGGGTTAATAGCTGATATGCAAATTAGTTGATCGGTTTTAGATTAATGAAAGGTGATTGAATTCTAGCACGAGTGAATGAGATGTGTTGGAGTTTGTTGTGTGTTGAGTGGAGACTCTAAAACACTGAGTTTCCTGTTTTGATGTGCGAGTGAATCCTGTATTTAGATACACAACTCTGAATACGTCAGAACAAACTTCTTTTGTGAAGTGCATGACAGCATGTCACATGTTTTATGATGAAGGGAAAAAGGAAAATTGAATAAAATAGATCTGTGGTTTAAATGAGTGAAGAGCACAGACCTGGTGTTTAAACTCATAGCTAATAAGACATTAGGCTTATGTTGTGAGTTGTGCAGCTGATGGTTGGTTTGGAGTGAATCTAGCTGATGATTCTTCTCCTGTTGTGAAGTTGATGAGGAGTTTGTGTCATGACTTAGCAAGGCCTTTTTATTTTGATACTTTCACAGTGCACTGAAAGTTTGGTTTGATAATCTCTGTTATTTTTCATTTTTATTTTTTGAACAGGCACTGATTTTGTTTGTCTATTTCTTTTCTTTAAGCAGATCTGCACGTCGGGAATTAAAAGTGCTATACGACCTGTCGAGAAAGCTGTTACAAGTGAGTTTTCTCCATATTGAAATGGGCTCAGGAGAAAGCTACTTATTGGGACAATATTAAATGAGAGTCCCTGTCCTAAAAAGGATTCAGCGATGTAATCCTATCTAAACTTCTTTTTCTTTTTGAAATGACGTCATTTTGCTGAGAGTGGAAACTAAATGCGACGATAGGTTCCACTATCAGCAAAGAAAGAAAGAATGAATGAATGAATGAATGGAAATAGAATAAAAACAAACTGACTGACTGGTAAAAGCTGACAGGACTTGACCACGACTCAAGTTTAACCTCCACCTAGACAGGACAAAAGGGTGGATGATTTTATGTGTTTTTGTTACAGGAGCAGAAAGATGACAGCAACATTCGAGGTTGCATGATGATTTAATCTTTTAAATGCCATTTTCTCTGTCTGTGAATTTACTATGTGTGTGTTATTCACTACCTTGTGTTGCTTACAGAGGTAATGGTGACAAAGTATGCAATACGCCTGCGCAAGCGCTAACATTTGCATTTTCTTTTCTACAGCATTGCAGTTTTTCATGTGTTTGATCATGTGATTTATAAGAGGATTAGTTAATGTTTTTTTTACTATTGTCACGGCTGGCGGAGTGAGCCGTGTGGTGTGGAGGAAAGGGAGGACCCAAAATGCAGCAGTGTCTGATGATACGAGTGATGTTTATTTACAAAGTGACAATGGCAGAAACAGGCAGTGAGGCATGACAAAACAACTGAAGAAACCTAAACTGGGAGAACTAAATGACAAACCTGAGACCATACAAAAGGGGTGCGGGGCAGAGAGACGCAGAGACAGGAACACCATAGAACGCAGACGAGCCGACAATGAACACAGACCGACACCCACTAAATATACACACACAAGGTAATCAGGTAATCACACACAGGAGGGAAGAACAGCTGAACCTAATACACATGAGGACCGGAGGACACAAGCTGAACACAATGACAACAGACACAGACCTTCAAAATAGAATAGGAAATCCAGAACATGAGCCTTCAAAGTAAAGCAGGAACACACAGACTGATTTACAACACAACACGGGGACATGAACAGAGCACCAAGGACAGACACAGGTAGGGCTGAATACACACACCAAACTACAGGTTCAACCCTAAACCAATACAAAATCAGAATAAACACAAAGCACAAAAATGAACTTCAAGGAAACACAAAACGCTGGGCCAAAATGACCCAGGACCATGACAACTATAGGATTTCTGGGTTTATATGTGTATGACATTCTTTCTACAGCTAGGGATGGCTAACTTTATGGTGTTTTTATGGCACCTCTGGAATGTGGATGGCCGACGCCTGCCCACCAGGATAATCAATGTGTGTTGCTAATGTTTGTTTTTTGAGACTGCATGTACAAGATTCAGCAGAAGCGGACAAGTGACATGAGACAAACAAATAAGAGATGCGGTGTTATGGAATAGTTAATATGGGCTCATTTGCTGGCCACTCTTGAGCCCATAAATAATATATGAGTGGAGTGACTTTGCTTACGAGAAGTCACTGATTACATTACTGTTGACTGAGTACATGGGATGATCCATGTCTGAGGCAAATTATGGTAATAATTGTAGTTTACTGATTTGAGAAAACCTGCACATGACACTTGTCTTGCTAGTGCTGAATGCTTATTACTTTTATGATATAATTGTTTACAGGTATGACGTTTGATTTCACTTCCAGATTTTGCTTTCCAGGCCATGATGGTGTGTATGCAGGCTCCTGGCAGAGCCAGGTGTTATGCAAAACACACTAACATTTTTATTGCAGGATTATAGGTCCAGGGTGGTGCTGCTCCAGGGGAGGAGATGCCCTGATGTTGCCTGGGATATGATCTAGCTAATCTTTTTCTTTAAGACAGGAATCCAGGTTTGGTGAGTTGACGCATGGGTGTGTCCATGCGTCAAGAGGAGGGGTCCAAGGATTAACATTAAACAATGTTTTTTATTATTGTTGCAGTGATTTGTGTGATTAGCCGTTTTATTTACAAATATTAAACCTATGCAAGTGGTGCACCCATGTTCAGATGAGGCTTTGATGGCCTATAAGTGAAGTTCACTGAACTAAAGAATGTGGTTTGATGATTGTTGACATACTCTCCAAATAGTTTGTCTTCCTAGCAAGGAAATACAGGTGCAGCAGTAATCTCCTGAGAAATCTTCAGAGGCCCAATGAGAAGCGCATAGCTGACAGGACCAGGCAGTGGTTGAGGTCAAAGGTCAAGCTGGTTGGGGCCCATCATGAGATCAGACCTTGGAGCCACAGCAAGGACCATTTTAACTGCCTGCAAAATAGCGAGAGACCCTCCTGGATTTATCAGAGCCACTGCAAGAGGTCGAGGGCCCAGGAAACCCCGGCACCCTCAAGACAGCACAATAGAGAAATCTCACACTTGGTTGTTTCAGTGGTGAGGGGGGAGTGCTGATTGAGCCCCCGTAGGGTAAGCTCGCACTTCAACCTCCAGCCTCTGATCAACTCTAGGGCAACCAAGTGCGAGGCGTGACGGACCTGTGTGCGACCAGGACCCTCTTGGTTACCTTGACTACGACGCTCATCCTTATAGGACCCCAGCTGGTGCCGGAAACAGCTGAACCAGGAGGAAGGCAGAGGAGATGGACACATGACAACTCTCACCTAAGAGAGACAGATCCAGCAGGCCCAAAATCAGGACTATGCATTACGAGAAGGAGTGCCTGAGAGGATCGTCCACAGGATGGGAGCTGAGGCCAGGAGAGAGACTTCAGGAGGATCAGAGATCATCTTCAGCACAGCAGACATCACACAGAGAGCTGTGCTACTGAGCTTCCAGGAGATCAAGAGGAGACTTCCCACAGCAAGATTTTAAATAAAATGAAAGATTCAATATTGACGCTGAGAAAGACAATTAAGGTGTACGACGTGCTCTGCCTTAAATCTTCAGCAGCGTTGGGATATGAAAACTCGAGGGATGAGGGCTCCATCGACAGCGCAGAAGGAGTTCGAGGATGACATCATGATTCTGTGAAAAGCACAGGAACCAGAAGCTATGGTGGTGATGACAGCAATTTCCTATGAACATCATCTAATGCTGTGCCACTGTACTGTGCATACGATGACACTCTGAAGGCTGCTGGGATCATAACAGCAGTAAGATGACGGAACCCAGCACCCTTTCCACAGAGAGCTTTTTCTGCAGAGCGTGGACAATGGCAGAGTCATAAATATCCCCCTCACAAGACGAAGGTCTGAAGTCAGGTGATGGGCGCTGGTAAGAGGCCATATAACTGGAGTGCTGAGAGGTCTGCAGCTTGGAAATAGCTGAGACCCATGTTGACGAACAACAAAACCAACTGGTATGTTTGAATGTTTATTCTACATACATTTGGACTCTGGTCCTATGGACAGTGATGGAAACAACTGGAAGAGACATTCATGACGCCCTGCAGAGCTTAAACCACTCTGCAGAGAGACATGTGATGTGCACACCCGGAGGAAGCATCACCAAGCTGGGATGTTTTTGAAAATGTTATCTTCTTATTTTCACTATTAAATTAACAATTTCTTTGTTTGCTCATAGGATGCAGTTTGCCATGAGATGAGATCAATGAGGAATGGGATAACTGCTAATACATTTGTTGAACTGTGTACCTTTTCAGTAATTTAGGGTGATTTGACGTATGCTGAGTATAAAAATGTTTGCATTGAAACTGTCAGACATGAGGTATTCATACCTGGGAACTTTTCAAGCATAAAGGTCAAAAAGGGGGGAAATGTTAGATTTGTATTGTTGATTGTCATTTATGCTTAGAAATATTTACTTATATATGCTTAGAGTTTTGTAATTAGTTGTAGATTGGTAGAGGTTTTGATCCTTGATAGTCTGCAAACTTTGTGTGTATTAGACAGCACTTTGGGAGCATGAGAGGTCATACCGTGTCTTATTGTTTTATGGTAGGATTAATGTAGTTGCGTCTGTTCTAGTCTAAGTGCTCTTTGTTTAGATGAACTGCAGGACTTCCTCACCGTGTTATCTAGGATGAACCATCTAGGGGGAGGGGGAGGCTACCCTCTTCCTGACCAAGGATGTTTGACCCTTTGATCAGCAGTCCACACACACACACACACACACACACACACACACACACACACACACACACACACAGGCAAGGTACTCTTTGTGTGTATGTAGACGTCATAGGTTAATGAACTTATGCATATTCATGTAACCTCAATAAAAGAACAGTGGTACGGGAGAACGGACGAGAGCAACTGGGGTCAAGCGAAGGAACGGTGCCTGTCCGGTTCTCTCCCGTGCACGAGAAACATGAAGAAGCTTGCCTACTTGTGTCTTGCTTTGCAGTGTAATTATATTGCCTTCAACGTTCCAGCGGATGGGTTCAAGCTACAAACCTATCAGTCACCACAGTGGATCATCTGCTTCAACCTAATCCCAACCCGACAATTCTTCACTACATCCATGAATCTCTTCTGAGGTCTTCCTCTTTTCCTTCTGCCTGGTAGTTCCATCTTCAACATCATGTGTCCATTGTATCCACTACCTCTTCTCTGTCCAGGCTATCTCAACCTTGCCTCTCTAACTTTGTCTCCAAGGGACTTAACCTCAGCTGTATCTCTGTAATCCTTTCCATTCTGGTCACTCTCAATGAAAAATGAGCACTTGACACCTCCAGCTTGGCCATCTTTCTTTTTGTCAATGCCACTGTCTCCAGACCACACATCGTAACAGGTATCACTAACATCTTGTAAATCTTCTTTTTCACACTTGCTGCTATGCTACTGTCACAAATCACCCCTGATACGGAGCCTGGAGAGCCTGGAGAAGTGTGAGCATCATTTGACCTTTTTTGGAAGAGTGATCATCCAAAATAAATTCAAACTTGTGCACTCAATTCTTGTTTTTTAAAATCATTAAAGATAAATGCTGCGCGATCATTCAAACAGTTCAGAAAATTTGTTAAAAGCCATAAATTACTATGGCATTCATAGCCGTGATGAGTCTATAAAGCCACAATTGTACAGGAGACACAGGTGCTGAGACTTCAAATCGAATATTCCTCAATATTTGCTGTGTTTAGGCACCAGTTTCCCTACATTTATTATGTACTTTTCTGTCTTCAAATTGGTGTAAAGAAGAGTTATTATTGCAGCTTTCAAGAAAACATTTAAAATGCAAATGAATCCATTTGTTTTCTCACATAAGGTTTGAGAAGAAAAAAAGCTGTTACCAGCAAGCCTGTTTTAAGTATAGAGCGAGAGCTGTGTGGCAATTAGGGTAGCGACTGGAAGCAGGGAGCACAGCTATCCTTAACAGATCTAAAGTTAAACTAAACCTAACAGCACTAATGACATTTATAAATGGCAGTTTTAAATTATGGGTTGTGTAGATGTAAATTGGTAACCTTTAAAGGAAGGTGGATTTCTTTTTTAACCTTTGGACAGATCAGTTGGGCCCGCTACGCTAACCTAAGCTAACTTATTCCTGGCTGTCTGGAATACAGTGAATAACTGTGTTCCCAGTGAGATGAATATAATGAAAGAAATGTGACTTCAAGGATGCAGTTATTAGGAATGGGTACTGATAAGATTTTCACAATTCCGATTCCATTTTCGATTCTGTTTAACGATTCGATTCTTTATCGAATTTAAAAAAGGAGAACACTAAGGTCGATTAGCTTAGAACTTTGTTTTATATCTTCTCTTTGAACAAGATAGAAATTTAGGAGTAACATGGCCTTACAAACCCAACAGTGAGATCTTAAGAGATCCAGCCTACGGCTCTTCAGTGGGGTGTCACAGGGTCCACGGGGGAAAAAAATTGTAAATGTAAAATAATAAAATAAATATTCTTCTGTAGCAATAACAAAGTATAACATAAATTATTCTTTAGCAACTACACAAGAATATCCAGTAATGTCCCTGCCTACAATTAAACACATTCACTTACCGAAAATCGGGGGCACCTGCTGTGGCAAATGGGTGCAAGCCTTTTACCACAAACTTAGTCACTGCTTGGTGACATTCGTCTATCCTGGCCTGAAAGGAGACGCTACCGGTAGACTGCAGCGAGAACTGCCAGCATCTGAGCCAGACTCTGTCTGTCTCTCTCATCATGGTCACCTAAATGCACAGTAATGGCAGGTTTTGTAATAAGGCAGATCGCGCTAACATAATATGCACTGTTAGTTGATTATTTACCTGCCGCATTAACGGGAGAGGACGTGCAAACGTTACCGCTGCTGCTGGGTTGAGATTCACGAGTCCGGAGCGGAATTAAAAACACGACATTCATTTAAGGTCATCGCGTGTTTTGTGAGCAAATGCTTTTGCATATTCGTAGTGTTTCCTCCCTTAAATGAAATATCCACTTTGCAAGTATTGGAAGTTGCCCTGTTTTCATCCGTTCTCGTAAAGTATAATCAAACTTTTGAGCGTTTGAGCCACTTAGGCGCCGTGTTTCCTGCCAGGTAAATGACGCTCCGCAACGTGGTGACGTCATTCGGGGCGACTGGAATCGATAAGGGAATCGTTTGCAAAAATGGCAAACGATTCCAACGAATTGAAACAGTCGGAACCGGTTCTCAACAAGAACCGGTTTTCGATACCCATCCCTAGCAGTTATCTATGCAGGTCTCATGTCTGTGTAGGTTCTCTGTCGTCTAGGTCATGGTAGTCTAAGGAGCTTGGAAAGAAAGCAACTAGACTTTACTTTATTTTACCTCTCATCAGAGAAGCTTCTTCAGTTCTACAACTAAGTGGTGGAGAGTCCCAGGTATTTAAACCCGGGTGGGGATTGTCCCTTAAGAGGTTCATTACCCACTATTAATCATGTAAGTCTTCACATGAGTCAAGGTGTAATATAAGGCGTGGGTTATCAGAGGTTTTGGGTGAAACCACATGAGACCTTGCCTCACCCTATCCCACTGAGGTCATCTGATGCAAAATATGAGTGTGGGATGAGAACCCTGGAAAGGGATCTAAAAACAACATTGTAGGTGGAAGACAGTTGGTGTCGTAAACCACCACCTCTGGCCAATGATGGTCGTTCATGGTGGACATGGTAGGCTTCTTTCACTCCTATTTCAAACCATCTGTCTTCTCCATCCAAAATGTGAACATTGGGGTCCTTGAAAGAGGATGCCCATGTACCCTTTAGATGCAGATGTACAATTTAGCCCTGTCCTGTTGAGGTGGCTTTTCTATGTTGTGCCATGCATTTTACGAAGTGGATGTTTGGTTTCTCCAATGTAGAGGTCGAAGCACTCTTTGCTGCTCTGCACAGCATACATTATGTTGCTTAACTTATGCTTGGGAGTTTTGTCATTGGGATGAACCAGTTTTTCTCTGAGGGTGTGGCTGCTTTTAAAGTGTACTGGGATGTTGTTCTTGAAGAAAATTCTCCAGAGTTTCTCTGACAAACCTGTTACATAAGAGATGACAGTGTTGTTATATTTGTCAGTTTGTTTCTCCCTAGTTAGTGTCTTCTTTACCATGTATCTTCACTGATATGATGAAGGCCCACTTGGGATAACCACATTCTTTACATGTGTGTGTTCTTTTTCTTTTCTTTCTGCCTTAGAAAGAACATTTTCTAGCTGATGATAGGGTCTTGATCACCTCAAGTTTGTGTTCCAGAGGGTGGTGGGAGTCACAGAGTAGGTACTGGTCTATGGGTCTGGATTTCTGCTAAACTTCATTGCTGAGGTTTCCATCCTCCTCGATGTGCACAGCACACTGCAGACACGGCAAACTATTATAATTCATATCTTTCTTGGTGAACTTTACATTTCTACCTACTGCGTTGAACTACGGTGGCTTGCAAAAGTATTCGGTCCCCTTGAACTTTCGCACATTTTGTCTCATTACAGCCACAAACATGAATCAATTTTATTGGAATTCCACGTGAAAGACCAAAACAAAGTGGTGCACACGTGAGAAGTGGAACGAGAATCATACATCATTCCAAAACATGTTTTACAAATAAATAACTGAAATTATTATTCAGTAATTATTCAGCCCCCTGAGTCAATACTTTGTAGAACCACCTTTTGCTGCAATTACAGCTGCCAGTCTTTTAGGGTCTGTCTCTACCAGCTTTGCACATCTAGAGACTGAAATCCTTGCCCATTCTTCTTTGCAAAACAGCTCCAGCTCAGTCAGATTAGATGGACAGCCTTTGTGAACAGCAGTTTTCAGATCTTGCCACAGATTCTTGATTGGATTTAGATCTGGACTTTGACTGGACCGTTCTAACACATGGATATGTTTTGTTTTAAACCATTCCATTGTTGCCCTGGCTTTATGTTTAGGGTCATTGTCCTGCTGGAAGGTGAACCTCCGCCCCAGTCTCAAGTCTTTTGCAGACTCCAAGAGGTTTTCTTCCAAGATTGCTCTATATTTGGCTCCATCCATCTTCCCATCAACTCTGACCAGCTTCCCTGTCCCTGCTGAAGAGAAGCGTGATGCTGCCACCACCATATTTGACAGTGGGGATGGTGTGTTCAGAGTGATGTGCAGTGTTAGTTTTCTGCCACACATAGCGTTTTGCATTTTAGCCAAAAAGTTCCATTTTGGTCTCATCTGACCAGAGCACCTTCTTCCACATGTTTGCTGTGTCCCCCACATGGCTTGTGGCAAACTGCAAACGGGACTTCTTATGGTTTTCTGTTAACAATGGCTTTCTTCTTGCCGCTGTTCCATAAAGTCCAACTTTGTGCAGTGCACGACTAATAGTTGTTCTGTGGACAGATTCCCCCACCTGAGCTGTAGATCTCTGCAGCTCATCCAGAGTCACTATGGGCCTCTTGGCTGCATTTCTGATCAGCGCTCTCCTTGTTCGGCCTGTGAGTTCAGGTGGACGGCCTTGTCTTGGTAGGTTTACAGTTGTGCCATACTCCTTCCATTTCTGAATGATCGCTTGAACAGTGCTCCGTAGGATGTTCAAGGCTTGGGAAATCTTTTTGTAGCCTAAGCCTGCTTTAAATTTCTCAATAACTTTATCCCTGACCTGTCTGGTGTGTTCTTTGGACTTCATGGTGTTGTTGCTCCCAATATTCTCTTAGACAACCTCTGAGGCCGTCACAGAGCAGCTGTATTTGTACTGACATTAGATTACACACAGGTGCACTGTGTTTAGTCATTAGCACTCATCAGGCAATGTCTATGGGCAACTGACTGCATTCAGACCAAAGGGGGCTGAATAATTACACACACCCCACTTTGC
Source organism: Rhamphochromis longiceps (assembly GCF_057381845.1). Lineage (NCBI taxonomy): Eukaryota > Metazoa > Chordata > Actinopteri > Cichliformes > Cichlidae > Rhamphochromis > Rhamphochromis longiceps. The sequence continues at coordinate 7,006,069 of NC_140561.1, forward strand.
AGTTATTTATTTGTAAAAAATGTTTGGAATCATGTATGATTTTCGTTCCTCTTCTCATGTGTGCACCACTTTGTGTTGGTCTTTCACGTGGCATTCCAATAAAATTGATTCATGTTTGTGGCTGTAATGTGACAAAATGTGGAAAAGTTCAAGGGGGCCGAATACTTTTGCAAGCCACTGTATTTCTTGGGTTTTGATTATGACCTAGCGCCAGTGGCTAGTTGCTGTCCCTCTGAAAGAGCCAAGACCCAACAGCTGCCTCAGTCCTGTCTCAACCTGAACTCTCTCTCCAGTTTATTGTTGAAGTCACCTAATATTCATGGTGTGCATGTATCTTACAAACTTACGTAGCTTAGAGAGGGATGTCTGGGAGTACAATGGAGCCTGCACTATCTGCACTCAAAACAAGATGGCCCACACAGTACCTGCAGGACTCTTAAACCCTTTAGCTGTTCCTTGTCGACCGTGGTTCCAAACAGGGTGATGTTGGACATCCCTTGACGAACAGTGATGTGCTATCATAGGATATTCCTAACTCTTCAGGTAACAGAGTCATTCTAACTACTGTCAATCGTTTCTCCAAGGCAGTTCACCTGATTGCCCTGCCCTGGTATCCACCAACCAATCAAACTGGAGCTCCAACCTACCTAGGTTGAGTATGCTCACAACTCCCTCACATCCTCTGCCGGCACATTTCCTTTCAAGGCCAGCCTTGGTTATCAGCTGACATTATTTCCACTCCAAGAATCAAGAATGAACTCAAGAATGAACTCAGGGTGCCTTCCATCCAGCTCCATCTCTGTCATTGCCGCCACCTGTGAAGGTCCACCAAATCCATTCTCTGTCTCCCGGAAAAATCTAAAAAAAACCTTTCTCTTTCTTTTTAATCAAAGTAATAGAGTTTGGAAATACTATATTGCACAGAATTAAATGCATAATCCTGCCTTAAAGTAGTCAAATTATTAACAGGTTTTTGGATTAGTTTTGTAAACACAAACACTCAAAACCCATTTAATAGCAGAAAGAAACCAAACTAAAGACAGTGTCATAAAAAGTAGCTAGATTGAAATGGACAAATACAAAAAATGGGAAGACCCTCCAGTTTTGAAAAACACAATAAAGTGTTTGTTTTTTTCCTCTTTGCGTTTGAATTGACCTCCTTTTGCCGCCCACTTGTTAGGGAATCACACGTTGGGCATTTTGTTTTGTGTGTTTGTCTTGAATCTGTTCCTACATACAAATGTGCTATTGTGTGTGTGTTGAGGTCTTTGTCAGCTGGGAAGAGCTCGTCATTAAGGTGCCTCGCTGAAGGAGAGCCATTCCTTGTATTCTGTCCTGATGAGAATTTGCTCCCAAACTCACTCACACATGGCAGGAAGTGACTTTAATCACTGATTGTGCCATTGTATTTACTCACAGCTCAGAGTCTTGCAGATCGTACAGCATGCCACTTTGATGCGTTTCATTACTCGGGAGAAACTGGAAAGTGTGTACTTCATAATAAAAGGAAAAGGCAGTGTATTAATTTGAAAAATCTGAGAAACATGTTTGGGAATAAAGAAGCAAAGTAACTTCTTACACACATTTCTTTACAAAAGCATTGTAATCCTTTTCACAGTAAATGCCCTCACAGAATCAAAGGCTCTTTTAAAAATTATAAAATAAAGTAAAAATGAGACTTACTCCTCATTCTTGTTATATTCTAATGCCTTTATGGTCTCTTGCACAAACGTGCTGGTTTTACAGTTACAATCACACCAGCAACAGCTCCGACTTAATGAGAAAATATGGTGGTCTAGAGACCAACTTCAGCTTGAGAAAAGACGTGCTTTTTCACCAATCTGACAACACAAAGCATTTACTAAATAATGTTGCCAAAACAGAAAAACCAGCCAAATACTAGAACTCTAAGCAAGATGTAAATGTCAGTTGAAGAACTTAAATGGAGATCATAAAAGAAAAATGCATTTGTCGTCTGACTAATGCCATTCTTTCAGTGAAAGGATACAGCCAGCGTTAAAAAAAGACATCTACAACCATATTCAGAGTGGTTCTTGAAGAAAGCCTGCTCTAGAAGTGCAGTGGCCTTGTACTCAAGGAACTGGTTCCCTTTCAACATAACAATGTCCTCGAGCTTAGAGTCAGAAAGTCAGAGAGTTGGCAGTGGAAAAATGAGGCACGGTTAGTTATTCATGTAGCTGAAGGAGACTTTTCACTACAAACCAGTCATATATCTGCTAACAAGGAAGCTTGTGCGACTTCAAAGTGGTCATTTCATTTATAAATGTAACCAAAATTACCAAACAACTAAGACTTTTATCAGACAACTTATTTTTGCTAAAACAATTTAGACGTGATAAACTTTTAACAACATTACTGATGTGTTCAAAGTCTTTGTCTCTAATTTCAGATCATTAATCTCATTTCCAGCCAGCAAAGTAAACTGTGCATTCTTGCTGTATGTCACTCTTACTCTGATTTCTTGACAGCATCTCATGTATGGATGTTCAGTGACTGCAATATCTTTCTAATTCTAAGTTGACAGAACACATACTCATTTATACTTTTTTCTTCTGGACATGCGAGTTGAGTTGTGAGTGCACAGTATGGGCCTGTGATGGAACTAAAACAACTAAAACTTAGGTGTGATGACTGAATTTGATAAGTTTGAGAATATTTTGATAATCGTGACTTCTTTTCACAATGATGATCTCAAATTGTGGCCAGGAGAGTTGAAGCACGCTGGGAGGATGGGGCTTTTGAGTGAGAGCAGAGATCACTTGGTTTACCATTTGAAGCCATAAACTGTCCGATCTCTTCTGAACACAGCAGTAAGAGTACATTTCATTACAGCTGACGTCTTTCTGAAAGCGCTGTAACCATGGTTGAGGATATAATTCCTCCAATGTTATCTTCTTCATTGCCATGTACAAATACAGTGAAGAGCAGCTTACCTGAACTGTCCTCCCACAGAGGTCATTTATTTTATTAATAGTATTACATCTTCACAAGAAATTACTTTGAATACTGTGACTCCTCTCAAAACAAAAGCCTCAGATCAGAAGACCTTGACTGCCTTCCTCAAATACTCACCTTACAGAATAAAACCCATAAGTTGAAGAGGAAATGCCATCTGATTAATTTAGAAGAGCTTTATCTAGCTTAAATAGTTTGGATGCGCTATATCTTTAAAAAGCCATCACTGAAACTGATTATTCATCACCGATTGATGAAAATAAAAACAACCCTTAACCCTTAGATGCACACGTGGGGTCAAAAATGACCCCATGGGTTGTTTTTCTTCAAGTTGTAATACATTCATATTCCAGGTATTCCTCATAAAATATGTTTGTAACATGAGGGCAATTGCGTTTTTATTTATTTTTTCATTAATTTATAAAAAATGCAGTTTTTGTATCTACGCCCTTGGAGCCTGCAAAATAAAAGTATTCCCGGAAATTCAGAGAATACGTGCCTCTTTTGTGGTGGAGGAACACCAAAGTAATTGCTTAGGGAGCTTGCTTTTTCAAAATCTTTAAGAGTTCTGAACAAATGTCTGTCCTCCTCCAGAACATCTAATGTACACAAACGAGCGTCCCAACTTCTTATTTGGTATGCGTCTTTTATTTTGACAGCAAATGTGCACCTGCGGACCATTTATGTGCAGCCCTGTGTATAGTTTCCTGTGCATTTCAAACATTGTCCTTTCTGATGTTTTTTTTTTTTTAAATATTTAAAGTAACATGCTATGAGGCCAGCTGTGGACCTTGCCCTACAAATGATCCAGGACGGCTGGGATGAAGAGCCCATCGGAGGCACTGAGTCAGAATCTGACATCTCAGATATAGAGGACCCAGACTATTGTCCCCCCCACTGAACAAGGCCAGTCAGATACAGAGGAGTCCTCTGAAGAGGAAATGGATATTGAGTCTAACAGAATGAGCCCATCTTACTGCTCTAGCCACAATATTCTGAATTAATCGGCCAGGGCTTGCACCTGGGTTTAGTACTGTCTCCCCAATAGATGCATGGAAGATGTTCATGTCTGATAATATAATAGCAGAGGTGCTGACATGCACAAACATGGAGGCGTGAAGAGTAGCCACAGACAGAGGAAAAGAGTAGAAAAATGTAATCAAATAAAAGCTCCTGGCCTTCATTTGATTGACCATTCTTGCAGGAAGTGAGAAGAACTGGGATGTACCAGTCAGTGTGTTTTTTGGGAGTCCTCTGCATAACCCATTGTACAAGGACACTATGTCAATTCAAAGATTTAAAGATATTTGCCGTTTCTTGCACTTTGATGACAAGAGGACCAGAGCCTATGGACTGAAAACAAACCACATGGCAGCTTTCTGCGACATATGGGGCCTGTTCCTGGTCAACTGCAGGCAGAAATTCATCCTCGGTGATTGTGTTACAGTGGATGAACAACTTGTGCCTTTCAGAAGGAAGGCCCAGCTTCTGCAGTATATGCAGAGCAAGCATACAAAAGTGATACAAGTGATACAAAAACTGCAATTTCTTAAAATTAATAAAAAATAAATAAATAAAAATGCAAAGGGCCTCATGTCACAATCATGTTTTATGAGGAATACCTCAAATATGAAAATATTACAACTCTTCGTTTTAAAGATTTTGAAGAATAACAACCGAGTTTATAGCAAAATGCATTGTTTCTATTTGGGGTCATTTTTGACCCCACTCGTGGAAGAGTGGAGGTACTGGTAGGTTGTGCATCCAAGGGTTAAGCCAGGCTGACAAAAAAGCCAGAGTTCTGTTGAGGTCATCAAGCCATGACTTAACGAATTTGTTCACAAATGAAATTTTAACCATTAGAGATTATTATTCATAGTTAACCATTATTCATACAGAGATGTATAATTATGTACAGCTACATTCAGTGTCATCCATTCTCTTCTGCTTATCCTTATCAGGGATAATCAGGGATAAGCGGTCTAGTGCTTGGAGGCTAAGCAGAATAGGTCCTGGAAGTACTTGGCTGAGAAACCACCTTCGAACAGCATTTCCTTTGAGTTTTTCCTTCTTCTTTTTTTGTGAAAGTCATATATCTATTGTTCCCAGTGTTTAGGGCTGGCTTTAGGGTTAATTATTTAGTCAGAGCTAAGAAATGCCCATTGGTTTAGATTTGGGGCTAGGATTAGAGTTACAGCTAGGGTTAGGGTTGCAGTCTGGGACAGGGGGTTAGGCTTAAGGCCTAAACTCAACACAGTGGTCACTTCACTTGCCGCCTCATCTCACAGTCACTCATATTTACATCAGTAAAGGTGCAGGAAGCCGCTGTAGTATTCTCCTGAACAATAGCTGTCGCCACTCAGACAATATCACTGCATAAGCGCAATAGAGGAGATGAAGTCGAAACCCAAACCCTTGACTTTGTCCAGTGTTTTTTTGCTAAGTTTTTTTGTACAATTTCTCAAGTTTTCAAACTGTTTTGATATCTTCCTCTGTATATCTGTATGTCTCTGAGCTTCTGTACAGTAATATCATTAAAATCGCAGTGGAAACTTGCACAATCACATACTCTGTCTTTAACTCAGCTGTGTCGGCCCTGGCTCTGTCGTGCGACACATGATGTGATGTCAGAATTCGCTCACGATATCCACAACGCAGGCAACTCTGCGAGCATGGTGGACCCATTAGGGCTTGAGCCCAGTGGTACGGTTGGGTTAGGGGTAGAGCTGGGGTTAGAGTTACAAGAACAATTAGGGTTACAGTCAGGAACAGGGGTTAGCATTAGGATTGGAGCGCCATTGGAGGGTTGAGCTTTTGAACAAGAGCAGACAGTTCAAGGTTCACAATTTGAATCCATAAATTGGTAATCTCTGCTCCAGTGACCAAGTTAAGGTCATAACAATCAAAGCAAACTTAATCCCATCTAAAACTGTAGAAGTTAAGTAGAGAAGGGCCTGGGAAGCACTTGGATTGGAGACCTCCTCAGAATACCAGGTGCATTTAGGTTTTCTTTTTCTCAGAAAACCACGTGTATCTTGTTCTTGTACAGCCTGATCCGGTGGGGAGGTGTGGGAAGCCAGGTCGGGCACCCCCCCCCCTTCCAGCTCTCCTCTCTGCTCTCTCCTATCTTGTCCCTTTTGTTTCACTTCTCTCTATCACCTTTTCTATCCCTTTGAAGAAGTGAGGCTCCATAAAGGTTAAAGAGGTTATTATTATTTCTCAGTTGCAGTGAATAGATAGGAGAAAATAAACTGTAGAAAAACTAAACAGAAGAAAGAAGAAGAGAAATAACAAGTTAACACAAACCAGTGGCACACTTCAGGGCCTGATCAACCCTGGCAGGGCCTCCTTGGATGAGGGTGTCTAGTGATAATGGCCGAAACACCAGATGAATCCAAGGTCCACTACTGACGATGTGTCCCAAAATTTAATATGATAATCTAGATCAGATCTCTAATCCCAAAAAAATGGCAGATTACCAGCACAACAATGTGTGCTGCTGGTAAAGTTTCTGGGCTGCCTTTCCTCATAACAGCCATTCCTCAAGACTTTCTCCATTTAAAGCAATACAACATCAGGGACTGTAACATCTAGTAGTCCTTTTACTGAATCTTAAAGTTTAGAGCTGGCCTTGGGTTTAATTCATCAGAACAGAAAAACCTCGGACCCATGGGGTTGGGATTATTCCCAGAATTTGGGGCACAGCTAGAACACAGAGTTTTCTTTTTCAGTTTAATTTTGTCATCTTTCAATGTCAATCTTTTTTTTTTATTATGATTATTTTCAGCACCAAAATCAAGTATCACTGTTCTGGCTATTCTCACATCGCTAGAGAGTTCATTCACTAAATGTCCAAATCCAACGATGTTAGCTCCACTTCAAGGCGTTTCTTCAAATTTCAGCATGCCCTCATAAATTGACCTCAGTATCACCGTCAATGAACAGGACTGATCTTCACTTCCTCACTGACCCATATCATCCTCCTTTCACAAAGTTTTACAGCCTACTCCACAATAAAGAGTTGTAAGTGTACCACACCCAGCATTTTGAGGTAAATGATGATAGGACAGCTTACTTGTCACAAATCTGTTTTAATTCCCAATTTATTGCAAAGTGTTTATATTATTAAAACATGCTAAATTATAATCGGTGCAAAAATGTTTTTATGCAGAAACAATAGTAGAGACACACCAGCCAGCTGCAGCCGTTATAGGGAAACACTAGGATGGCCACTGTGGGGTACAGAGAGTTAAACAAATGAATCTTTATAAAGGACAGAAGCATTTGTCATTTTGTAAAACATTCAGGAACAAATTTCTACAAGCTAGATTAGAATGAAATCAAATAAAAATGCATTTACCAACCGGAAGATTTTACAGGTTGTGGCTTTCATGCCTTTGCTAGGTCGTGGATACCCTTCATGAATTAAGCTTTGATTGTGAGAACATACAAACACAGATGAATGAAGCCATACACAGAACCTACAGGGAGGGTTAGTTGGTAGGTTGCCAGCATGTGGACAGTGTTAATCTCTCCATCTCCTCCTATCTTTACAATTTTTAGATCTCTCATTCAGCTGGTTCACCAGACCCCTGAGAAGAGTCTAACCTCACAATGAACCCGCATCTCACCTCAAATATGACAGCTTACACTTCCCTCTCATCTCCCTGTTCCCCTTTCACTCTGACACACACACACACAGACTCATCTCAGTTTCCCTCTCATCTCACCACGCACATGGCACTGGAAAGTTTGCAACTTCTTCCTTCCTTTCCCTCTCTGTCACACACACACACACACACACACACACACACACACACACACACACACACACACACACACACACACACACACACACACACAGGGGAACGAACTCAGCTTTGAGACAAGACGGTGAGAGGGAAGAAGAAGTGGTACAGGGAAGAAAGAGCCAGAGAAATGTAAGATGTGTCACTGTGACCTTTGATGGTGACAAGTGTGAGAGCGCTGCCATACAACTGCTGTCTTTCCTCATGTCTCTGCCGCTCTTCTTGCCTCTCTAAAATATTCGAATGAAGAGCAAGTCATGTTTGTTTCAAGATATGAGACGAGTCATGTTTTAAAGTCTTGCCAACTAAAGCGATTCAAAATTTAATCCAGCTTGTTAGGTAGCTGGTTTAGGTAGGTACCTAAGTACCTGGGAAAGGCTAACCACAAACCTACCACTAAACTGTCAGAACAAGACATGTTTGCCTTTTTGGACAAAATTAGCTGTACTCAGGGTGGCATGGCATGAAGCTGCTCAAGAGCCCAAACTTCCCCATATGGTACAACCTTAACCCTAGCCGTAGTCTTGAACTTTGCCTTAACCGTGAGCCCAATCCTATCGGTTTGTGTGTGGTCTGACTAAAAACCTAACCCTGAACCTGGCAACAAACTGTCAGAGCATGTATGGCTTTTTGAAGTATCTCAAAGTGAATGCAGTAATTGCATATCCTTCAGTTGGCCAGTATCATATTTTTTTCAGTGGTCTTTCTCTACACCATACAGTGCAAACTGAGAAATCGTGGATTCAAATGGTAAACCTGACTGTATCTGCTCTCATTCAAAAGCCCAACCCTCCCAGTGTTCTGCAACTCTAACCCTAAAAAGGAGAAAGGGTTAGGAGTTAAAACAGTTATATTATAGGCATAAATTTGCGAGTACACTGTCTACACTTGACAGGCTAACATGACAAAATTGAAATAAATTGGAATGCTATCAGCTCTCACTGGCTGTACGTAGGCAAATTGCTAGTTAAATGCTAGTTTATCATGACAAAAAACTCTTGATGCCAGGATTAGGGTTAACCTTGACCTGCTTTTGTCGGGTGGACTTTTAGTTCTGCTTTCAATGCTGACCATTTGCCCTAGTAGTGTCTGCAATCATTTTCTAACCATCACAACAGAAAGTCTTCAGCGTTCTTTATTGGAACAGTTGTTGAAAGGTTGAGCAGCTTCAAAAACTGCTTTCCATCTAACACAATTTCTGGTTATTCACACTGATGTGCATGGCTCCCGACTCCCAACCCTCTCTGTGACAGTCAGATTGTATGCTTCCTTTAGAACCATTAGAACCAACCTTTGCCCTTTGAAGTGATCGGACCACATGTCACATGTTTCCAGCGTGCATATTTTTCTGGTCTAATCTGCTGTGATGTCTTCCTCTATTTTAGGAATAAAGCCTTACTAATAGACACACCACACATTCACAGACACTGATGTTTAGTAATTGATGCCGAACTTTGTCACCAATTAGTGTTTCTCCCACGTATTTCTAATTCTGAACTGTGCAGTCTATGTGTGTCTCTTCTTTAGTAATTCCCAGTGATGTTTTGCCTTCCTTCAGTGGATTCCAATAACTGTAAGTGAGTCATACATACATTTCAGGTAAGCACAGTAGCTCACTTATTTATTTATTACTTTGACGGATATACAGAGACCATGCTCACCAGAAAAAAAGCAGCAATCTTATTGTTTTATTTTAAATATTTACAAGAATGGACAGCAGCTACACAGCTGATGGTTGTGACTGACCCAACCCCTGCTGAGCAACTATTTGGCTGGAACCATCCACCCGTCCATCCATCCATCCATCCACCCGTCCATCCATCCATCCATCTATCCATCCATCCATCCATCCATCCATCCATCCTCCACTTATCTGCTTCAGGTTCGCGGGCAAGCTAGAGCCTATCCCAGCTGTCACTGTCCAAATGAGTGTGGTACATCCTGGACAGATCTCCGCTTTCAATCTTGCCTTCAGTAACTGAAATGCAGGCTCTGTTGAACTGAGGTCAGACGAATGACTTGGTCAGTCCCATTTCTCACCTTGAGAAACTCTGGGTGGGTTTGGGGTTTTTGCATTAAGCTTTGGTCATCATTAGTTCCGATTGTGAAGTGCCACCTGATCAGTTTTCAGCATGTGGCTGAATTTGAGTTCCCCTTTACACTTCAGAATTTATTTTGCTACTTCTATCAGCAGACACATTACATTAGTAACCCAGGTCCACTATGCCATAGCACTGCCTCCATCATGTTTGACATGGTATGCTTCAGATCATGGGCTTTTTCTCTCCTCCTGCTTTTCTCTTCCCCTCATTCTGATATAAGTATTTCTTGATTTCATCCATCCAGAGAATGAATTTACAGCACTGTGCAGGCAGTTTTCTTGCAAAGTCCTTAAAGGCCTTTATATTCTTGAGTGTAACCAGTGGTTTGCACCTCGTTCTTATCTCTTTATATTTGTGATGGTGGCTCTTGATTGTAAATTCTGTACTATCCTAGCTAGATGTTGGCTAGATGTTGTGAAGGGTTTTTTCTTAACTAAGGAAAGAGTTCTGTTGTTGCTGTTTTTAAGAATGTTTGTTGATTTGGTCATGCCTGACATTTTTCCATCTCTTATTTTGGTTTATTTTGGTTTTTCAACTTAGTCATGCCAACTTTGACTTTTGTCTCTTTGGACCCTTAAATTAAGAGTTCCAGTGAAAAGCTACGAAATCGAAGTTCAACAGTTGGGATCTTTAATCTTCTTAAATTGTCAGGGAATAATGAACTGACCTCGCCTGATGGCCAGTTTTCCAGTTACGTTTGAACTCCTGATTGTGTATAAAAATATCTGTTATTCTTAAACACTAAATGCAATACTTTGGGAAATCCCTTGAAATAGAGAGGTTTAACAAGTCTAGACTTCAGTCACAGCTTGGTTGCTTGAGTTAAAATAATCTATGGAGGTGTACAGGGGCAAAATTACAGGAAAATAATGTTTAATTGTCTAAAAACTAAAGGATGTAATTCTACATACAAGATCTACTCTGTCCTTTTAATATTTCCTCCTGTTGTTTCTTCATTCTGAGAAATTTGTATCCAATTTCTGAAATTTTATACATACTTCCATGATCCTTTTCACTCTTCTCCTCCGCTTTATATACACATCTTCGTCTCTACCTTCACCTCCAAACAAACATGCACATTCTTCCCTCTACCTCCAAACCGGACCCTGTGGCACAGCTCTGTGAAGCTGGGGTCTGACCATAATGCCCCTGTTGTTGCTGGCCTGCAGGCTTCAGAGCCTGGGAATAGATTAGATGCCTCCATTCCCACTCTGTGACACCCATCCAGGCATACCTGCATGCAAGACAATCTTCTAAGAATGTCCAGACTTGTTTAAGGGGCTGTTGTTGCTGCTTTGTCTCATGCCATTCCCAGATTCCTGCAAGGCCCAAGGCCAGACCTAAGGGAGTATTGGTTTGTGGTAAAGAAAAGCAGAAATACATTTTTCTTTGTCTGTAAGGGAATTCACCTACTCAGCTTACTCCTCTACCTCTCTCTTCTTCTTTTTTTAAATAGCATAGAAGTGCGTGAGAGTGATCCATCAAGTAGAGTTGACAGAGAGGCAAAGAAGAAAATACGACGGGCGCTGAAATCTTGTGAGAGCAAGAAGAAGCAGAAAAAAAACACAACACGAGGTGATAGAGGGGCAAAGATGTGGAAAAGGTGCACAGAGGTGGAAAAGAATGGTGGAAGGTGGAGAGAAAAGGAAGAGCCGAGAGAAAGACAGAGCAGCTAGTTTTTGTCTCCTCATCAGGGTGCTGTCAGGTTTATAAATAACCGTAATCAATGGCTCAGCTGGCTCCATCCTCTGCACTAATTGCTTTAAGTGCTTAAAAACCAGCTCATGTACTTTTTTCCCCAGGACAGCATGGTTATAGAACTGCCACGGTGCTTTTGTCTCGCCCGCCCCTGTTTTATTTGGACCCGTGTGTTTTTGAACCCAGTGGTCATATGATTGTTTTTGTGTGTGCACGGTTGAGGTCTTGAAAAAAAAAAGTGATTAGCACATGACATTGTTCCTGTAAACATAGGATGATAATAGCCCAGCAGAGGTTGATTTTATATTTTTAATTACAAGTTGGTGGAGTTAAGGTATTTATCTTAAACTCTAAAAAATAACCTGTAATATAACCTATAATATTGGGGGATGGGGGGGGCAGACAGCAGAACATGGAAACTCAACTTCAGTACGCATGTATGTTACACCATTTTCAACCAGGGTATTGTAAGACTAACAGTACTCCAATGTCATATCAAAAATAGTTCTTTTTTTTTTTTATTGTTTTCTTAAATAAGTTGAGGTAAAGATGTAATACTTTACTGGATTATATTCAGAGCGTGGATATTTATGTAGCTAGTGAATTAGCTATTTTGTTTATTAGCCACATAATTAGTTAATTAGTCACATGGTTATTGAGACATACTTGTCAGGGCATCTCTGTATTGTGTTTTCTGTCATTGATTAGTCTTACATCTTTCTTTTTGTATAAGCAGGGTTTCCTTTTCCTAACTGTAGTTATGTACAGTATCAGGATTCTGACCCCTTCTTTCTCAGGTTTGTTGAGCTTTCCCAGTTAATGCAGGACAAATGCCTAAAGTGTAATGACACAAGTGTTTGCGAATTAGTTGAAATCTAGCTCTGCCACTATCTGGACAACTCCACAACAAAGTTTTTAGTGAAACACTTTCCCAGTGAACCTACTTTAAAGGAAACTGAATGTGAACTCAGATTCAGTACATTTTCACACCTACCTTCCAAAACCATTTGGACCAGGGACATTGTTCCAGCTCTTCCTGGCAGATATTTACTGTCTTTGGACTTGCAGGCACAACTCTGCCCATGAACAGGATGAAGGAGCCAAGGCTCCTACTGCCATGAAACCCATGGATTTACTATCCTTTCTATATCACACTGAAAAATGCTCATAAACCTGTTTTCATTACTCTCAAAATGTTTTAGAATATAAGAAGTGGTGAAATAAAAGTTATAGCTTAGATCCAGTAGAATAAATAGGCTAATAGTGGCAGAAACGAGCATTGAAAGATATTGTTGGTAGTCCCAGTAAATTTGAGTATAAGAACAGCTACAGACTATTGTTCAGTGGAACCAGAATATTTATTAATAATAATCCCAGAAAGTATTATGATTTTGTTATGTAATGCACTTAATATATTTATTATTATTTGCTGTAGCGAAGGTAAGTATGTCAGAATTGAGAGAGATTTTGCGACCTGACCAAACCTCAACATCTGACTTTATCTGCCCATTAGTAGTGTAGACATCTGATTCAGGGTCAGTGATTGGCTGTTTTCTTACTGCAGTGCTCTTTAAGATTTGTGGATGACCTCTCTGCAGTACTTAAGATCTTTCATAAATATTTTACAACCCAGTTGTTCATTGTTTCAGGAGAGTTTATCCAAGCCTGGCAACCTCCAGCTACCACTCACCTCACAAAATACAGAGGCCTAATACTCTGTACCTTCAAAAGTTACATTTATATAGCACCAACTTCTTTATATTTGCTAGTACAGCAAAGTAAAAAAAATGTACATACCCTTTGAACAGAGTTTATGATACTATAGTGATAAACATTATTTTAGTAAAATTTGATTTGCATACTTTTTCTTTCTTGTTAATCATTTATAAGATATTGTGGGATGTGCGGTATGAACTTGTTTTGGCTTTTGAAGTGCTGTGTGCTAGAAAAGGTCTGAGAAACAAAAACAACCAAAAGTGAGATGCAAAATAACATTAAACGTTTTTGACTATGTGCTGATGAAAACCTGCTGAGATACTTCTGGAAAATAGAGTTCAGGAGACTAACCAGAGGTAAAGCCCACTGAATGAGACTGCTAATATTTACTGTGGATAAATCTTTGACAGTGCCTGATAAGATCTCTTGTTATGGTCCCTTACTTATATGAGTTATTGTAATAAACAATGTAAACTGGTGGATTCAAAAAGTTGTTAGGTTAAGTTCAGTGTTGGGGAGTAACGGAATACATGTACCGCCGTTACGTATTTAAAATACAAAACATGAGTAACTGTATTCCGTTACAGTTACCGTTTAAAAAGGTGGTATTCAGAATACAGTTACTTTGTTGAAATAAATGGATTACACTGCGGTACTTTCCTGTTTCATATTGTCGCGGGTCAGGACTGTTTGGGTTTTGTTTGACAGCTACGTTCTGTTGTTCCAGGCGGCAGCGTTACGGTTGCCATGGTTACAGGGCGACGCTCTCTCTCTCTCTCTCTCTCTGCGACTGTGTGTTTCCTGGGTGAGAGAGCACCTTTTCGTTGTTGTTGTTGTTGTGCTAAGCTAACAGGCAGAATGCTACAAGCATAGCTCTAAAGAATGTAGCATCATGGGCAGTGTAGTCCGTGCTGCAGGGAGAATGGACTGCCATACACGTTATGGGTCTGTGAGCGCGAGGAGGGAGAAAAAGGGGAGTGGAAAGGTACGAGTTGTCATCGAGGAAAAACCGGAGCTGGAAGCATGTAAATATAATAATAACCACTGCAGCCAAGAAGAGTGCCTGACGAGCCCAGTTGTAAGTAAGCTATTAAGACTCGACTGTACACCATGTTCGTGTTTTCCTCCGAAAACAATGTTCAATGTTTCCTTGCTATCTGGGTAAGTTCCGTTGGAGCAGCCTTTCAACGCCTCTCTCTGTCTCTCGCAGGAAAAGTTGACCCACACAACAAAGTAAAGCTATTTTTCGGCTACGAGCTGACAGGGACCCCGCCGTATTAGTCAGAGGTCCCTTTACTACAGTTCGGAGTCGCGGACCTTCAGTAATAGTAATAAATCACACAGCAATAGTACATTCACGTTGTTGTAAAAAGCATGATAATATATTAAGTAATCCAAAGTATTCAGAATACGTTACTGTCATTGAGTAACGTAACGGAATACGTTACAGGATACATTTTGGGGCATGTATTCTGTATTCTGTAATGGAATACATTTTAAAAGTAACCTTCCCAACACTGGTTAAGTTCAAGTGGTTTTATTAACACTGAATCTTCAACAGGTAATAGCATCTGAGGGATAAGCAGTCAGAGGGTGTTACAAGATGTAGAGCAGAGAGAGGTGTGGATCCAAAAGCAGATGCGAGGAAGGCAAAACTAATTCTTAACAAAAAGCGAGCCAGTTTATTTGAGGCTGATGGAAAAAAAAGGTCCAAAAGGGAACTAAGATGCAGCTAATGATGAACTAAACCAGCTAATGATAAACTAAAGTAAACACTAAACACTTGAGCACAGGAAACGTGGTGCATGAAACATGAACCCTAGACATGGATACCTGGAACATGGCATGATACAAATAGACAAACTGACAAAGGACAAGAGAAAAAATGGCACAACAAAAATGGCGGAGAACACTGACTGTATCCCGCTTTAAAATCAGGCGTCCAACTTCAATTCAATTCAGTTTTTATTCAATTTTATTTATATTTATATTATAAAGTAAGGGATTACTATTGCAAAAAAGTAATTAGATTACTGTTACTTTCCCATAAGCACGCTGCGTTACTGCGTTACTAAACCGTGATTCTGTTTGTGAGAGTGTCTCATAACAATGACGCACGAGCATTCGACGCCCGTGGCAGCAACAGACGTGTGCAGATCAACAAAGGATAATACACTCAACAAAAATATAAACGCAACACCTTTGTTACTGCTCCCATTCCCCATGGGATGGACGTAGAGACCTAAAATTCATTCCAGATACACAATATAACCATCCCTCCCAAACAGTGGTCACAAATCAGTCCAAATGTGTGGTAGTGGGCACATCTGCTATATTGAGATAATCCATCCCACCTCACAGGTGTGCCACATCAGGATGCTGATCTGACATCATGAGTAGTGCACAGGTGTACCTCAGACTGCCCACAACAAAAGGCCACCCTGGAATGTGCAGTTTTGTCTCACAGCAAAATGCCACAGATGCCACAAGCAATGAGGGAGCGTGCAATTGGCATGCTGACAGCAGGAATGTCAACCAGATCTGTCGCCCGTGCATTGAACGTTCATTTCTCAACCATAAGCCGTCTCCACAGGCGTTTCAGAGAATATGGCAGCACATCCAACCGGCCTCACAACCGCAGACCTCGTGTAACCACACCAGCCCAGGACTTCCACATCCAGCAGGTTCACCTCCAAGATCGTCTCTGACCAGCCACCCAGACAGCTGCTGGAACAATTGGTTTGCACAACCAAACAATTTCTGCACAAACTGTCAGAAACCGTCTCAGGGACGCTCAACTGCATGCCCGTCGTCCTCATCGGGGTCTTGACCTGACTCCAGCTCGTCGCCGTAACAGACTTGTGTGGGCAAATGCTCACATTCGATGGCGTCTGGCACGTTGGAGAGGTGTGCGCTTCACGGATGAATCATGGTTCACATTGTTCAGGGCAGATGGCAGCTGAGAATGTCCCAGTTCTTGCATGGCCAGCATAGTCACCGGACATGTCACCCATTGAGCATGTTCGGGATGTGCTTGACCGGCGTATACGACAGCGTGTACCAGTTCCCACGAATATCCAACAACCTCGCACAGCCATTGAAGTGGAGTGGACCAACATTCCACAGGCCACAATTGACAATCTGATAGACTCCATGCGACGATGTGTTGCACTGCATGAGGCAAATGGTGGTCACACCAGATACTGACCGGTTCTGGGTCCCCAGACCCCCAATAGCACAAAAAACTGCACATTCCAGGGTGGCCTTTTGTTGTGGGCAGTCTGAGGTACACCTGTGCACTACTCATGATGTCAGATCAGCATCCTGATGTGGCACACCTGTGAGGTGGGATGGATTATCTCAATATAGCAGATGTGCCCACTACCACACATTTGGACTGATTTGTGACCACTGTTTGGGAGGGATGGTTATATTGTGTATCTGGAATGAATTTTAGGTCTCTACGTCCATCCCATGGGAAATGGGAGCAAAAACAAAAGTGTTGCATTTATATTTTTGTTGAGTGTATGAAGTGCAGCGAGAGTACGACCGTGCAGCGTTTAAAGCAAGTACTGGAAGTACTGACATTACCTCGAGTTTGACTCTGTGAAAAGTGACAAAAACATCAGCGTCCACTGTACACTTCTTTGTACAGCGAAAAAAAAACTAAACTTCTGAGCGAGCATCGAGCACGCTGCCACGGGAATGTGACATTCACAGAGAAACCCCCGGATCCTCCCACTGACATGACCGCTGCGGCACCGGGCAAACCTCCACCCGCCCCACTCCTGCTAAACAGGTGACAACAGATTTAAGAGACAGGACTTAGTGCTGCTCAATCTTTGATTTTATTTATTTTTTGCTGTGTTTTACTTGCATCTATTTGAAAAAGTGTAAACACAAAACTTTATTTTATTTTATAAGATGGAATCTGCAGAAAATAGGTTTAAATGTTAAACACATTTCTTCAAGTCAAAGACAGTTGCATATAATTAAATTTTTTTGCTTAATGCAATGTGCATAAAGTTAAAAGATTAAAACTAAGAAAACATTTTTTAAAAGAGATTTCTTCATTTGATTCAGTTTTATATGATGGATTATGCAGAAAAAAATAAAATTGGGCTAAAAGCTCTATTGCTTTATTACGTATTCAAGTTGTGTATCATGTTTTTTTAAAAATAATTACCGTATTTCCCGGACTACAAAGCGCACCTGAATATTAGCCGCACAAGCTAAAATCAGGGGAAAATCCTGTTTTGTACATACATTAGCCGCACCTGACCAAAAGCCGCAGGTGTTTCAATGTTGACTTATCATATGTAAGAGAATATGCACAAAGCGAATTGTCAGGAAAGAGATGGCTGTTTGGAGACACACCCCTTTTATTAATATTTTGAAAAACAAGTTATGGGTACATATTTGCACATGTGCTGTGCTTCATAAATGAGTAACAAATGTAGTACATAACAGTAACCTACAGCACACCAGAAAAATAGATTCAGACTACCTTTTAGGCTCAGGTGCAGTGACACAGCTTTAACAAGAAGAAAAGTCAGTCATTCACCATCTTTCTCTTCTTCCTGCGCACTAAAACCACCAAAGTCCTCTTCTCCAGTGTCGGAAACGAACAGGCTCAGGATGGCTACGTCATCCACTCTCCGCTTCTTTCCTTCGTTGTCACTTTCAAAACAAAAGAAATCCTCGTTGTCAGTGTCAGAGTCGAACACCCTCAGAAGGGCCGTGGCGGTGTCCTCCTCTCCATCATGCAGCAGTCCAGCCCTTCGAAATCCGCTGGTGATCATGGATGTTTTCACACTTTTCCACGCTGTCAGATTCCACCGGTGGAGTTGAGCATAACTTGCTTTTCGCAAGTTTATCGCTGCTCATCATCCACGCCTCCCTCTGAACGCATAGCGCTACTTTGAAGTTTGTTTTTCGCGCTACTTGTACGGCACTATGTTGCCTGGCGGATGGACATGTGACCAACATACCACTCTTGAACCCCGATCCTTCCGCCAAGCAACGTAGTGCCGTACAACAGCGGAACAAACAAAACAAATCGTCTTACGATATGACAAAAATCACGGACAATCCATAGAAAAGCCGCACCTGACTAAAAGCCGCAGGGTTCAAAGCTTGTGCAAAAAGTAGCGGCTTATAGCCCGACAATAACGGTAATTAATTAATTAATTACTTTAATTAATTAAATTAAAAAGTTACTAACTACTCTTGAAATCAGTAATTAGTTAGTAATTACTTTTGTCAAGTAACTTGACCAACACTAGTTAAGACTGTACAACAATACTTCAATAATAATTGAATTGCATTATTTTAATTTCATTTAATTTTAAATTGAATTACAAATTTTTGAGCTTATTCTTGATGGAAATTGTCAGGCTGTCCATAATAATAATAATAATAATAATAATAATAATGGATTGGACATCCATTATTACTCCCAGACAGGGAGGGAAGGAACTCAGATATTAAACAGCATGGAACATCTGGTTAATTTTCAAAACAGAAGACTTGCTTGAGACTGAATTTTCCATTTAGGTGATCGTGGCTCAAGAGTTGGGAGTTCGCCTTGTAATCGGAAGGTTGCCGGTTCGAGCCCCGGCTCAGACAGTCTCGGTCGTTGTGTCCTTGGGCAAGACACTTCACCTACCGCCTACTGGTGATGGCCAGAAGGGCCGATGGCGCGATATGGCAGCCTCGCCTCTGTCAGTCTGTCCCAGGGCAGCTGTGGCTACAACTGTAGCTTGCCTCCACCAGTGTGTGAATGGGTGGGTAAAGCGCTTTGGGGTCCCTAGGGGGGACTAGTAAAAGCGCTATACAAATACAGGCCATTTTCCATTTATGATACTTTCTGCTGTGCTGTGACTCGATGCCAAGGTATTGTCCATTTTAGTCACAGAAAGTCACTGATGCTGGCAGATAGTTGCTACCTGAACAGAGATGAAGCACAGCCTGACATGTGGAGAGCAAACAGTTTTTCCCTCTCATTGATTCCCCTGGATGGTACTGCTTGTAAGTAACAACATAGCATGTCTGTTAGAATGTATCTTTTACAGAAACACCGACCTGTGTTTTACTTGAAATCTATACCCTAAACACAACAGCAGTCCTGATATTTCTCTGAGCTGAAGAGTTATCACACAAATGAGCGCTTGGCAATGTTGGAGTGTAGATTGATTTTTCAGGCATGTGAAGGTAAGCGCTTAGTTCCACAGCAAGCGCCCGGCAGTGCAGTGGCTGCTTTTATACTGATCTGTCCTGCTGTCATGGATCAAATCAAAATGAAAAGAACTAAATCTGTGGGACATCCCAGAGGCTTAGCGCGCTAGACAACATCTCTTGTCTTCTTTGTCCTTTGGTTCTTCTTTTTTATTTTATTTTCCTTGCATTTTTTTTTTGCCCTTCTTTTTGTTCCTCTTATTTCCCCACTCTGTCGACCTTTCCTAACCCTCTTTCCTTCTCATCCTTGATCTCTCTAAGGGAAGCTCAACCGAAGAGTTTCTTTTTCAGTGCCCCTGGCAAAAGTTTGTCACTTTCAAGACTGAACTATAAAGTCATCTGTGTAAAGACATTAGCAGAGTTGCACTGAATTACAGCGAGGCCTCCAAAAAATTCCCAATTGTACTTTGACGTAATACTTTGCTGTGTCACATGAAGTGCTATCTCCAAATAAGCATGCCACTTTGGCGTGTGTGTGTGTGTGTGTGTGTGTGTGTGTGTGTGTGTGTGTGTGTGTGTGTGTGTGTCTCTGTTTTGTTTGGTTTTGGTTTGTGTGTGCAACAAATTGGTTCTTGATGCCAGTTCACTACTAAGAACTTTACATGGAAGCAATAACTGCAGCCTTCTTAGTCTCTTAACTGTTTAGAGAGTTGAGAGTTGATTCTAAAGTTAGCTCCTCTAGTTCTTAAACTATGCTTAACTAAACTTGAGCCTTTCTTTAACTTTCAGATTACAGTAAAATTACATATGTGGCATAAACTTCTCATTGTACATGGTTCTGACTATAAAGTGAGAATCAGCAAAGTGACCTAGGAAAAGGAAAACGAACACAAAGACACACAAAAAGCCCTGTAATAGATATAAACAAGGCAAAACTTTAGAGGAAGAAAGTGTCTTCTGCTTATCGTTATCAGGGTCACAGAGGCCTGGAACCTACTCCAGCCACAATAGGGTGAGAGACAGAGTACACCCTCGACAGGTCACCAGTCTGAAGCAGTGCTAACACAGAGAGAAAGACAACCGTTCAAACATATGGGTAATTTAGAATCACCAATTAACCTAATCCCACTAACTGCATATCTTTGGTCTGCGGGAGGAAGCCAGAATACCCGGAGACTCAGGCAAACATGCAAACTCCACACAGAAAGGCCCGAGCCAGATGGTGGGGTCAAACTTAGGACCGACGGTGGTAAACATCGTGCCACCATGTCGCCCTGGGACACTACTTATAGACTGATTTTTAGAAAGAAAAACCTTTGAAGAAAGATAAAATCAAAAGCAAAGAGCAGCTTCCCTCAGAATGCAGTTGCATTTGTGGTAGTAGCGGGTGCACATGTGAATTATATTGAGCTTTTCTGTGTAGCTGAAATAAATGGCATTCAAATTATTCTTGGATAATCCATGGATTTCAGGTGTGCATGTTAGATAGTCACAGTTGTTGCATGCTATATAAATTAAAGAGCTTCAGGTAACAATGGTCTCTATTTATTTATAATGGCTCTAGTCCTCCGTGGAGGGAGGAGGTGGGTTATAACATAAACAATATACAGTACAAAAATGTAAACGCTACTGTCTTGCTAGGAATTACCTGTTATTTACTGAGCAGGGCCCAAATACTTTAATTCTATTTATTATTTTGCAAAAAATTTAATAATTAAATAATATACACTGGATACTAATAATTTATTATTAAAGATACATCTACCAACTGCATTATTTCAAGCTACAACTTTAAAGTGATGACTTAATGAAGCAATATTAGTAATAATCAAGTAGTATTATATCATTCAAAATTGATAAATACTGATAAATATACTAATAAGTATAGTACAGTATAAGTACAATGTGATGCTAAAATGTCTGTTCAATTAGACGGCGTATGGATAAGCCTTTTATGAAGTTTGATTTTTTTTTCATTATTCTGATTTCTTATGCTGCCCGGTTACAAGCAGGTTGTCAATAACAAATACACACCTTACATTATAAATTTCTATTTCCAGATTACATATCCAGCCAGCTGTATATTGATAAATAGGAGAACTTATAAGTCATTTTTTACAGCACACTTGCACATTTTCGCAGAGGTAAAAGATACATTCAAATTATGTACAAGTGATGCTGTAATGAAAGGTCTGGGAGGTCCAAGGATGACCCAGCAAATCACCAAAATACATTATGAATAAATGTGAAAAAAAAAAATGTTTACTGTCAATGTCAATGGATGTTTGTGGTAATTAGAGGGCGATGGGTTTAAGTAACAGGGAGTGACTCTTCAAAAATATGTTTTTCTGAAAGATTTGCATAGATACTAAACCAGCTTATCCAGATTTAGGGGAGTTCAAATCAAAAGTGAGCTGTGTGGCCAAATGGCCGATGAACCGTGAGCAAAAACAGATTTTGCTGGGATAAAAACAATTATGTGTGATAAGATTAGAGAGGACAATTAGTGGTGAAACAGCACTTTTATTCAGTGGCATTAGACTAACAAAGAAGTCCTGGGGCTGTTTATTTAGCATAACAAAGGCTATGTAGATGGAGCCAAATAATGTGGGCTAGCCAGACAAAAACAGTCCATCAAAACTCATTAAAGCTGAGAATAAGATACATTAGGAAAATATGATGGTGAAGAAAGGAGGAAGTGAAGCTCTGAAAATAAAGGATGTTTTCATTGTTTAAAATTTCAAATGCTTACTTTGATCAGCACGATGAAATGTTGAAAGGGTCCACTTTGTATTCTAAAGCAGGAGGCATGGCAGCTGATCCCAGCCGTTATTATTAATGGCCTTCACCTCAGCACAAACTGCACAGCGATTCCTTAAAATGCAAAAATGAGATGCCACCACCTGTAGACAGATACAAAGGGTCAAGAGGATAATCTCAGCCAGAGGTTCACAGGTCAACATAGTAAATCTTGTCAAAAGGGATAAACACTGCCTCCGAGCGCACTGACAAGCACTCTCTGTCTCCCAGAATGTGGAAGTCTCATGAAAACTTTATTATTTATCTTCTCCTCTGCTGCTTGTGCCTAAAATGGAGAGGAGAGAAAAGATTGAGCTACACAAGAAAAAATAAAAAGGGTTAGGGCCGAACCACTGCAATAAAAGTGATGTATGAGACGTCACACAGTGATTGGCTCAATATATCACCC
This sequence comes from Rhamphochromis longiceps, assembly GCF_057381845.1. Classification (NCBI taxonomy): domain Eukaryota; kingdom Metazoa; phylum Chordata; class Actinopteri; order Cichliformes; family Cichlidae; genus Rhamphochromis; species Rhamphochromis longiceps. The sequence goes on from NC_140561.1 coordinate 7,028,754, forward strand.
TCAAAACGCGAGCCCGTGTGCACGCACGCACACACTCACTCTATGGTGCGCTGAAGTCCTGAATGCCCGTAGGCTAATAGATGCAAGATAAAATAAGAACTTTGCAAATATGGGATGAAGCAATCTTTTATTGGACTGTATTAGCTCCACCCGTAGATCCACACACGCTCACATACTCTCACATATGCACGTTTATTGTTTAATTGGAGCTGTTCTGAAGCTGAAAGCGCAGGAGCATCGGGGCTGAGAATAAGCAGATGGTAACTAAGTGGGATAACAGAAATGGCAACTGACCTGATTGATGTTTCTATTGGTGCTCGCTGATGCTTGGTGCTTCCAGCAACACTTACGAACCTATAAAAGTATGGCGGTGTAAAATTGGGATGGTGCACTTCCTCGCTGCTGCGGAGTCCAAGAATAATTTTTTCTCTGTTCCCTCTGTTTTCACTTTGAAATCAAATAAGGCTCGTCATTCCACCACAAAGACGCTGCACATGTTAGTAAATGTTCATATATTTAGCTGTCTGTAAAAACATCTCAATCCAGATAAAACTGGTGGAATTACAATCCAGATTTTAAAATGACCATGAAAACGGTATTATTGTACAATTACTATTACATTACAACCAGTGCTTTTAAAATCTGTTAGACTTTATACTCCTAGAATAGAACAACTCACACCAACACCTACATTTCGAATATGTTTCCAATTAAAATTGTTGCAAGTAGTAAGATTTGTAGTTTTGTGTGTTTAGGGAAGACTAGGTTATAAGAATTAAGTATATAGTAAGTAATTAAAATAAAATAAAAATAAAATTGAACATATACAAAGGAAACTTGAACACATCAAAGAGCCTGACTGTTTATCACAGCGTTTGTTACCTGTGGAAGATCAGGCTCTGGCTGCTGAGGTGAGTAAACAGCTTTAACATCACTCTGTTTGTTGCTAGGCTTGAAAATATGCTTCAGTAGAACATTTGCATAATGACTGAAACCAGCCCACTGAAGGAACAATGGAGGTCAGTTCCTTAATCGTAATTATGCAAATTCTCATGACCATTGATCAACAACCACTGACCAAAACCCACTGATCAAAGACCACTGATCAATGGCCATGAGTACCATTCACAGAGAGCTGGAGAATGGCTGCAATCACAGCCTTGTAAGATGGCAAAAGATGTACCCTTAGGCCCCCTCCTCGATTCAGAGATGGTCTTTCCCCTTTCACGTTGGGATTGGGGAAACCTGCAGTCAGCTGATTCTGAAGAAGTCACTTGGATGAGTGACGAAACGTTTCTCCCACAAAACGCTATGTCCAGATCAGAGATGGGCAGTAACGCGTTACTTGTAACGCGTTACTGTAATCCGATTACTTTTTTCAAGTAACTAGTAAAGTAAGGGATTACTATTGCAAAAACGGTAATTAGATTACCGTTACTTTCCCGTAGGAACGCTGCGTTACTGCGTTACTAAAACCGTGATTTTTTTGCGAGAATGTCTCATGACAGTGACGTAAGCGAGTGCTACAGTTGTGACAACAGCTGTGTGCAGATCAACAATGGATCATATATCGAGTGCGGGAGAGAGTATGAGCGTGCAGCGTTTAAAGCGTGGAAGTACTGACCTTACTTTGAGTTTGATTCCATAAAAAGTGACAAAAACATTAGTGTCCATTAGCATTGTGCGTGGGAAGAAAACATCTTTTTACAGCGAAAAAAACCCCTAAACTTCCAAGCAAGCTCCGAGTGCGCAACGACGTAATGGGAAACTCACAGAGAAACTGCCGTATCCTTCCACTGACCGCTGCGGCACACCTGCACCAGGGTAAACCTCCGCCTACCCAACTCCTGCTGTACAGGTGAAAATAGAGCAACAGGACCGCTAGTCTTTGATTTTATTTAATTTCTGCTGTGTTTTACTTGCATCTATTTGAAAGAGTGAGTGTAAACACAAAAAAAATATATATTTTATGTGCTGGAATGTGCAGAAAATAGGTTTAAATATTAAACAAATTTCTTCCAGTCAGAGAATGTTGCATATAATTAAATTTTTGCTTGATGCATAAAGTTAAAAGATTAAAATTAATAAAACTATAAAAGTTTTAAAAAGAGACTTTTCCATTTGATTACATTTTGTATGATGGATTATGCAGAAAAAGTAGAATTGGGCTGAAAGATCTATCGCTTTATCACCTATTCAGGTTGTAAATCGTGTTTTTAAAAAGTAACTAAGTAACTAAGTAATTAATTACTTTTGAAAATAAGTAATCAGTAAAGTAACGGGATTACTTTTGGGGGGAAGTAATCAGTAATTAGTTACTGATTACTTTTTTCAAGTAACTTGACCAACACTGGTCCAGATGAACAAAATCAACTTTTGGAGATGCTTCAATAGACAATCTCCAGAAAACCAGTAATCAACAAAAAACCATTATCTGTGCAAACTTCAGGAAGACCAGGAAACACTTGACCCCTGTTTCAATCCAGGGGGTCAGTGTTGACATTGTGGAGGACTATAAATACCTTGGAGTACACATTGACAATAAACTGGACTGGGCTAAAAACACCACAGCACTTTACAGGAAGGGCCAGAGTCGTCTCTATTTTTTGAGGCGACTGAGGTCCTTCAACATCTGCCAGAAAATGCTGAGGATTTTCTATGAGTCTGTTGTGGCCAGTGCGATCCTCTATGCTGTTGCATGCTGGGGGAGCAGGCTGAGGGTCGCAGATGCCAACAGACTTAATAAACTGATCCGTAAGGCCAGCAATGTTGTGGGGATGGAGCTGGACTCCCTCAAGGTGGTGTCGGAGAGGCGGATGCTGTCCAAGATAAAGACAATGTTGGATAACACCTCCCACCCACTCCATGACATGCTGGTCAGTCACAGGAGCTCGTTCAGTGAGAGACTGAGATTACCGAAAAGCACCACTGAACGACACAGGAAATCATTCCTGCCTGTGGCCATCTCCCTGTACAACGCATCCACTTAACACACTGTTTGCTGCTACAACTACACATGTTTCTTTTCCAAATATTTATTTATAAGTGACTTATGTATGTATGTATGTATGTATATATATGTATATATTGTACTATTCTTAGTTAGCGTATTGTCTGTCTTGTCTTAATGTTGGTTTTAAATGGAGCACTGTAACAAAAAATAATTTCCCCCAGGGATCAATAAAGTATTCTGATTCTGATTCTGATTCTGAAAGATTGATGCTGCTGAAGTGAAACCCAGAAATGTTACAGTGGGTTTAATAAACTCGTAGTCAGGCTTTTTGCCATTTGGCATATTTTGGCACCATTTGTGAGATGAAATTTCTTATGTATTGAAGAGCAGAAATGATTTACATGCCTAAAATAGTTTTATTTTAGTCCCACGCACTTTGGGACTTTTTTCCCTTTGCTTAACTACGCTACCTTTTGCTTTTCCCTTTAAACTTTGTGGGGCCAACTTTGGCTTCTATTGGCCGATCCCTCCTTTTAGTAGCTTGAGCATCACGGTAACATCTTTGTGTTCACATCAGTTCCACCAATCAGAAGTTGCAGGGCGAGAAACACACCTGACACTAAATTTATGACACTTGCCCCCATCCAATCAAATGTCTGTAACTGGGCAGAAAATTGCAACTTTTGATGGGAAATGGCTCTGGGGCATTGAGTTAGTCAGGAAAAAGCTCTCATCCTTTATAAACCACTAATAATAAGACACAGTAAATTGAGAAGTCCTCGTCTTGTGCCTGTGCTGTTTTTGTCATGCTTATACCAAACAACTTGAGTCTGTCACCTTTGTTATAAAGCCCAACATTTTCTAACAGGATTGCATGTCCTGTTTCCCTTTCTCTTAGTTTTTTCTCTCTCTGATTAAAAACATAAAGTGTGTCCATGTGATTCTATTAGAAAACTGTTTTCATTCATCAAGTTAACAGATATATGATAAACTTCTGCTGCTTTTGTTGTTAACTGCCACAGTTGATTTCTTTCTGCAAATGTCCAAACTCAGGTGAGACTGAGAAACCCACCACTGCAGGTGAGAGGTGACAGGACAGAGGCTCTCCACCCCGGTGATACAACAGGACAGATTCAGCAGTGTGTGAGGAAGAGGAGGAGAAAAAGGAGCCAGCAGCAGCTGAGAGATGGAGAGGAGTACAGGGAGAGAACAGACAGACCTTCTCTGTAGTTGAGGGACTGGTGGAAACAGTTAAAACAGTTTCTAGATATTTGCTTTGTGTATTTGCAGAAGTATCTCCAACACAAACTGCAACAGCTGCATACAGGGAACCCCTCACTGATGTTTATCCTGCAGGACAGGATCTGATGGGGAAACAAGGAAAAATAAAGGGAACCACGGATAACTTTGATAATACTTTGATTTATCCAGAGTATTGTTTTCATCACAGTGGGATTGTGCTGGTTTCAGTGTAAAAAGTATGCAGATCATTTAAATACAAAGTTCAAAGAGCTGTGAAAAGTTTGTCAGTATTTTATGAGGACGTCAAGTTTCTGTATCAAGAGCCTCTTACCCTGTTTAATGCTCTCATATCTTCAACATCTTAAGCAAATTATACTGCACAGTTTTCTCATCAATAAAATAATTTTACTGCATCAGTTTGTCTTCCGTTTTATCTGAAACATACAAGGATCAAATCTTATTAGTTTATTTTTGGGATATTGCTCTTAAATATAATTAAAGCTTTCACACAGTGGTCACTATATATTAATATTTGTCTGTCAGACAGTAAAACTGGTATAAATGATATGAAATATAAATTTTCCTTGAATTTGAACTGAAATGTAATATTTGAGACAACTAATTTCACCACTGAGCATTTCTTTTTCCAAAAATCGTGTATATATAGTAAAATATCAGTGATGTAAATCTATTACATTTGTACCATCAAAATGAGACTTGTTTCAAGAGCTAAACTAGCAAACTAGTTTACTAGCTAAACTTAGCATCATTGTTGGCTAAAGGGACGCTAAAGGGACTCATGGTGCACATGGTTGTGGTATTCTCCCAGATCACATGGAGATGAAACAACACAATTTTTTTCAATCAAAGTCAAACAAATGATATAAAATAAAGATTTTCTCTGTTTCTATCGAACATGCTGTCCGCCATAGCTGTAGCTGCTTATATCGCAATTGCTAGGTAACAGGAACCGCCTGTCGTAGATTAGACCATCCAATAGAACAGCACTTCTGGCCTTTGAAGGATGCAGCCTCTGAATTTGGACAATGCCAGTCACTTTTCACCTTAGGAGCAAAAGCATTTTGGTTATGGCCAAAATGCTAATAATCGTGAGTCGCATTTAGGCCATAACCATGCACCTTCCTGTCAAATTTATGTAGTAAACAACTGATTGTAGAGTAATACATTAAAGTACTGAGTTAAGTATACAAATTGAAATGCATTAGAAAAGTTTGCACGCAGAGAAACATTTATGTTCTATTTTGGTGAAAAATTAGATAGAGAACTTTTTTTAATTGAATATTTTTGGTTGTTTTGTAGCTGTCCTCCAGGTTGAGGTAAACCCAATGAGCTTTACAAACTGTTAATGTTAATAAAATAAAAGTTTATAAAACACACTGCCTCTGCCTGCAGGGAAGCAGAGTGTGGCTGGGGTTTGGGCCGATGGTCGGGTAGTGAACTGGTGACTCAGGCAAGACACTTGAAGTCGCCCATCCTGCTGGCCTTGCTCTTGACGCTGACAGCGCCGTTGCCCTTGCACTTGAAGATGTCAGCACCTCGTGTGTCCGGGTGTGTGCGCGAGCAGCAGTGCCTGGATGCAGACACTTAGATGGCAGTCACCATGACAGGGTCAACAAGGAGGGAGAGCAGTGACACTGACATCACTCGACCTCTTATGACCGCTCTGTACACACATACACGTACATGTGCTTCCTGCTTAAACCAGCAGAGGAAAAGTTACATCGAATTAAAAATGAATGTGAAAACTTGGATTGGAGATGTCACACCGTTAAATGCAATGAGCGTGTGGCTAACAAAACACATTTACAGCAGTGAATTAGAAGCATGCAGAGACTGGAAACTCATTCACACCTGAACTGATAATATGCTGTCACTACATGAAGGTTTCAGCGATTTCAGATAAACAGAATGGCTGTTCCCACATTCCTGGCTTTGGCGATAATTACAAACTTATCTGAAAAGCTGCAGTTCATTCCCAGAGAAGCTTTGTTTGATGCAGTTGCAGCAGCACACTTTCGCAAAATTAAAGCTGTGGATAAAAAGAAGTCGCAGGAATTACAGTTTCGGGACTTGTTTTTAATCTTGCTGAAGAACTTAGATATGCGCTGCAACAGCTGGAGAAGCAATAAACTGCATCGCCAATAAGCTGATTTGCAAGAGAGTGAGTTTGTGTTAAGGGTCCCACTTACTTTACATAATTGAATTCAAGATATTTAAATTCTATTTAAGGTTATTTGTCCAAGCTTTCCACTTGGTTGCACCAGAGACTCCTGGAGGCTAAGGAGGCTAAAAAGGGGTTGTCATGGGTCAGTTGGCTGCACTCAGTCGGCATACCTGAAAGAGCAGAGGAAGAGTCTTATCTGCCGCACTAGACTATGTCCGACTCTCATAAAGAAAAGCCCAATCAGAATAGTGGATAGAACCAGGTGTTGTGTATTGAGTTCTATTTGCAGGTGATTTTTGTTAATCTAGTATTTCTTAAGTGATGTGACTCAGTGAATGATTGAAAATACACAGTTTTCCTGCAAAAGTATCTTTGAATGTAAATGGCGAATACTGCTTGTCATGAATGGAGCAAATTTCAGAAGAATTATTGGGCTCTTAATTACAGATCGTACATCTTCTTTTTTAATAATAAAGAAAATAACAACAATAAATAACAGAGAGGGACCTGGGACCTTGATTGTAACAAGGCCGAACCATTGTTGGTTCTTCTTGCTGAGCTTTTGAACAAATTCTTATAAGACATTGTACGGGTGTAGAGTGAGGTCAACTTAACAATCTATTAAAATTTGGCTTACATCCACTAAGATCTTCAAGGTGAACTTAATAATTTATTGGTTGAAAATGAGCAAAAAGCCTTATCACTTAGAAACTATGACTCTTACAAGTGTGTTGTGTATTGTCAACACTGTATAAAGATTTAAAATATCATTTGACCTCCCTTATTGCTGCAACATCATTTTGACTGATTAGAAAATAGCCTCACCTGGCACTGCACTCTGAACCACAGCCCAGCCACACACTGATGAAGAACAAACCTTGAGAATAACGCAACAGATAGCCAGGCCTTCATGATCACTCAGCCACAACCCCTGCTGAGTTTTGGGATTTGGTTTGGATTAAGTTGAGCTTATAGACTGTGTCACCAAAAACTGATGTCAAAATATTACAAAAATGGGCACCAACAATCTCTCATGTGCAGCTGCAGTCTGTAGTAGAGACAGGCGTTTAAGAGTTATACCAAAACACTGCTGGTGTCAATGTAGGTACTGTCAACGGTGCCTTAGTCTAAAACTAAAATTGATGTCAGTAGAAGAAACAGGTGTCCTGAAACGTTTTTCTCAAACTCTCACAAAAAGGTTTTTTGTTCTATAAATTATACAGATAAGCAATACTTCTGTCTTTACTGTCCAAGCATGTTACAGTGGTTTGCCTTGAACCTTTGAAGCAAGTGACTTTTCAAAATGCTGAAGAAAAAAATGTAATTCATTATAATGTATTATATGATACACTAAGTACAGGGGTTAAAGTGAGCCAAATGAGCCAGAATGGCACACTGGCACCTTTTTTAAACATCATTAAATTGAAAAAACTGTTTCAAATAATGTCACTCAGCTTCTCTTTTCATGTGCTGCAGCCTAGTTGCAATCCTAGGTGATGCCAGAAGACATTAAAGTAACTACATGGTCTCACCTGCATCCATGCTTTTTTTTCTTTTTAAATCACTATCATGTCCGCGCTGAGGCTGTTGATAAAGTTGCAGTGTTTCAGCATCTGGATAGCTCTACTGACAAAGAGTAGAGCTTAAACATAGTAACACTTTCTAAGTTGCAGGTAATTTCAAATGAAAGAGCTCAATCCATATCAGCAACCACACCACAACTGTTTCTGAGCAGTTTTGATAAGTCATCTGTCTGTGAGCTACGGTACAGTTGCTGTATTTTCGAGGGAAGAAAAAAGCTATTGTGGAGAAAAATTTATTTTGTAATTATTTTGTGTTAGATAGAAGATATAGACAAGACAGGACAGGGGAGGAAGATGAGAGTGACATTTATAGTATAAGTAGTAGAGGTGTGAGTTGCAGAGGAAAAGGATTGTCAAACATTGTTTGTGAGAAAGGTCAGTATACTCTCAAGCACATTTGCTAGGATGATAGTATGTTCTATGGTGACACTTGCCAAATGCTAACTGTCTTTAGTGGAATGAGAGATTTGCATCATAGATATGCATCTGATGAAGCTGCAGCAAACATGTCTCTTTAAATTTCAGCATTGAAAACAATAAATAGAAGTTATTAATATAAACTGTATCATGATCATTCCCAACATGTCATGCACACATTGCTCAGAAGTTGTTGTGTATTCCCTGACTGACTGGCAGTGGTTCCTGGAGCTTTCTTGCTTTTGTTAGATGGAAATGTTAGCAAAGAATGTGCTGCACCAAAAACTTCCCAGTGATTGCTTTGGTTGCTTTGGTTGCTAGCAGATTGGCACAGTCATCTGTAGTTTTTCATGTTTTTCTGAAAATACCAACTAATCACTTGCAGAGTGGTAGTGAAACAGAAATGGAGAAGACTTGTTTTGAAAGTGTGTCTCAGCACAGCAACTTTGACTTCTGACTTTTGAAGAGTACCTGATCAGTGTTTGAAGACAAGTTTGTCACTTCCATTCAAAATACAACTGCAACAGTATTATAGTAACCAAAGCAATCGCAAAGAAGATTTTGCCGTCTGCTTAGGTAATGCAGTTTTACAGGGAAAGTGATTCACACCATTCATGTCATTCCAATGCAATGTTCTGTAGTAATAGTAGAATTAGTAAAAGTAATACTGTAGATTTGAATTATATGAATTTTAATAAAGTAACTTTAAATTAAATGTGTGAGTTGGGGTAGAATAGAATAGAATAGAATAGAATAGAATAGAACAAAATAGCATTTTATTTTTATTGTACATGTAAAACAAAACCAGGCACAACAGAATACCCCTAGAGCAGCGGTCCCAACCTTTTTTGCGCCACGGACCGGTTTATGTCTGACAATATTTTCACAGACCAGACTTTAAGGTGTTGCAGATAAATACAACAAAATAAAACCAGTACCGATACCAAAAAAAAGAAGATTTATTTGTAACACACGGGAAAAGACCCAGGGAAACCAAGTTAACAATAAAAATGATTAAAAAAAAATAATGATAAAAAATGATAAAAACCCTGAAAACAATAAATTTCACACCCGAGCCTCAACTCTTGTGGCCCGGCACCAAACGACTCACAGACCAGTACCGGTCCGTGGCCCAGGGGTTGGGGACCGCTGCCCTAAAGAGCCTGTCCACATGCCAACAGGTCAGAGCAATTTTAGCAGCACAAAGGGGGATATAATAAGCAGTCTTATGCAGTGGGTCTTTTATTGTTGGTTTTAGGATTTTAACAGGATTTTTTGAGAATATGAAAAATAAAAAGTACCATCATCCCTTTAATCTCTAATATTAAATTTTCATAGGTTCCTTGTGTATGTATCATGCAAACGAAATAAAAAATTAAGTTGAATAAGGAGAGAATATATAATATCTGTATTACTGGGAATCATAAAACATGCTGCTGAATCCTGTCACTATCAGCAAGGTGGGAAAGGTAGGGTTAGGGTTAGGCTAGAGGTTAAAATCGTTGTTCTATAGAGCATCAAAATTCTTCTGTAAAATACTGTCACATCAAAGATGTTGAGTTACTTGGTCAAATATGTCATTATATTTGACTTTGTCAGTATTGCCAGCCTTAACGCTTCACATTTATTACTCTACATGTCCTTGCTGTTGCACTCTGACTGAGTTCATGAAGAGCTTTTGAGTATGCTGCTGTAACATTACAGTGAAGAATAGGAATGGGCCAGATTTAAGAGGTGATAGATTGTCCCCCGTAAGAAGTTTAACCCAAAAGCAGGATCTCAGAAAACCGGGATGGTCACCATTATGGGTTACAGTGTGAAGCAATCACCATGGTTATCATTCTAGATGTTAATGGACTTTTTATGGAGTGAGAGACAGATGGAGAGTGACTGCAAAGACACATTAATGTCCTCCTCTTAATTTTTTAACCTTGACCTACCTATCGTGCTCCTGAAATAATCGCAGACACAGTGATGCACACACACACACACACACACACACACACACACACACACACACACACACACACACACACACACACACACACACACACACAGAGAGAAAAGAATTCTGCAGAGGTCATTTATAATTAGTTACACAGCATGAAAGTAGTGCTGCAGTGCCACACACAATTCCAGACAACTCACAGCATCCACTGCATGCAAAAAATAATCAGCATTCAAGGCAATCAAGTAATCATATTTTTAATAATGCATATCCCACTTGGGGATGGTGTTCTACTGTAGGTTAAATGTTAGATAATAAGCAAAAAAGAGACAGAAGGAAAAAGAAAAAGCCAACCCATTATCTTTTTATTTTATTGTTGTATTGTATTTTTAACACCAGTTTTTTGTTGAGTACTGGCGCATTCAGCTGTATGTGTGGCTGTCAGAGTGACAGCTCTATATCACAACTCCAGCGGCGAGACAGGTTACCACAGGAACCCTGGAGAGAGCTGCAGGCTAATACTCAACAGCAGCAGTTGACACTGGAACTACAGACCTCTCTGCGGCTCAATCCAACTCAGGTTTCCCATTTTGTGGATTAGTGCAAATTTAGGTGTCTGTCTCAGAAAGAAGCCTCACACCTGCTCCACTGCTTTCCCAGTCTGTAAAAGCTGTACACCTGGACTTGGTTCAGTGGATAAACCCCAAAATGAACTTTGACTGCTGTGGGAAGAAAACTTCTTTCTACAACAAAAAATTAAACCTCAAATCTGAGCAAGCACCGAGCACGCTGCCACGGGAATGTGACATTCACAGAGAAACCCCCGGACCCTCCCACTGACATGACCGCTGCGGCACCGGGCAAACCTCCACCCGCCCCACTCCTGCTAAACAGGTGAAAATAGATTTAAGAGACAGGACTTAGTGCTGCTCAATCTTTGACTTTATTCATTTTCTGCTTTCTTTTACTTGCATCTATTTGAAAGAGTGAATGTAAACACAAAACATTATTTTATTTTAAATGCTGGAATATGCAGAAAATAAGTTTAAAAGTTAAACTAATTTCTTCAAGTCAAAAACTGTTGCATATAATTTCATTTTTGCTTAATGCAATGTGCATAAAGTTAAAAGATAGACATATTCAGGTTGTGTATCAAGTTTTTTAAAAGTAACTAAGTATTAAAGTAACTAATTACCTTTGAAAATACGTAATCAGTAAAGTAACAGGATTCCTTTCTTGTATAACTAATTAGTAACTAATTACTATTTTTAAGTAACTTGACAATCAATAGGAATATGTCCAAAATATAGATGTATTAAAAAAACAAGAGAAAGTCACAGATTAGACAACAAAACAGTCATAAAGTACTTGGATAATAGATAAAAGGCATTGATCTGTAGATAACTGGATATAAATAACTACAGTTGTCGCCACCAGGTGGCCAGTAAAAAGAATGTGTTTTTAAGCATTGTGTTGATTTTTTTACTACCTATTGTCACTAAATGGTCTGACAGTCAAAACGGTGTCACCAAAGTGGCAGTGCAAAGAACTGAAAGCAGTTTACTGTAATACTCAGTTCACCCAAAGGCCTAATAGAAGCATGTCTCAACATTAGGCAGAGATCTTTGAAAAACCGCTGGGCAGTTGTTTTGAAGCACTACCTAATTTATCTTCCAGAATTCTCCCTCTTTTAATTCAGGATTTTTAATGCCACCGGTCTGCTATGATGCCTCCTGCTTACCTCACAAGTACAAAAAGTGTTTGTAACACCGCTCCATGGACAGGCATAAAAGGGTTTGAAACTGATAGTAATAGATACAATCTCAAACTTTATAAAGTTTTATTATAATAGATTTTTCAACAAGACTCTCTTCACCTGAACAGAGCCATAAGGCAAGAGAGCACCTTCAACTATCTCTGAGTTTTTGTTCAGCTTTTAGAGAGATACACTTAAACTAACCATCCACCCAATTACTGACAAGGTCCAAGCAAACTGTGCCTTTATGCCTTCTAATATTTTGTTTGTGGGTCAGTTACAGCCCATCTGTGAAATATCTTCCTCTTGCCCTTTTGATTCATTTTTCTAAATACGCCATCTGGCGCTCGCTAACTTCTAGTTCTTGGGTTTACTAGAGGTCTGGTATTCCTTAAAGACCTCTTCATTTGAATAGCTGATGACCTCTACCTCAATGACATTCTATAATATTAGCAGTTTTAGGTCATGTACATTTGCAAGGATTGGCAATTGCAAAACCCTCAACCATGGCCAAGAAATGACTTTTAAAATGTAACTCATCTCGGGCATGACCAGTACAAGTGTGTCAGAACTCCAGAGGACTGAGAATGTCAATTGAAGAACTGACTTGTCTCTCAGCAAATGTAGGTCATTAAACTTTGCTAAAGTTTCCGTAGGTGTGGTTTAGGACCCTTCTCAGGAGTTTTGCAGGGGTTTCTGGAGCATTGCAAAGGGCATTTGAAGTTGAAGATTTCTTTTTATTTGTTAGGACAAGAAAATAAGAACGATAGTTTCCCTTTTTGAAATTGTTCTCCCATAAAATGACCCAAGTTGAGGTTTTTTAAGGATCGTCTAGGTACTTAGTTATTTAGATTACTGGAAGGGCTTAGAAAGAGACATATATATTCTACCATATTAGCTTATCTTCACTGGCTTAAATACAGAATTGAATTAAAAATCATATTCTCAAATGCAAAGTGCTGAATATTCAGATGCCAAGTTTAAAAAATCCATAAAGAGATCCATATTTTCTGATTAACTGCTGAGCTCTTAGATCCTAACTTTTCTTTTTCATTTCAAAACAACCAATAGACAATCAACTTGTCAAATTTATACGAAAAGGAAAAAAACTGAAATATTTAATAGTACAGGCCTAAACATACCCAAAGAGAAAATGTGATGGGTGAAGGATGTAGCAGATAAATGCAGCTCATTACCATCATTTAACAGGTTAACAGATTTCATTAAAAAGAAATTCTTGGCTTTTCTTTTTTCTTTTTTTTTTAGATATTTTCCCCAATCCAGATGTTTTATCACATGATTTATCAGATTAAAAAGTGTTGGTGTTGGAGTTGTCAAATGTCACCATACAAAAATGATAAAGTCAGTTATTGCTAGAACTGCAACCAAGCGGTCCAGGTTCAGGTCTGTATCATTAGAAAAAATCGTTAGATAAATGCTGGACCAATAAGATGAAATTCTACATCAGCTCCAAAACATAAGACCTAAAGAAGATGGAGTCAGCCCGTGGTGATCACACACGGAATCTGTATTTTCAAAGACCTAATCTATTCTCTGTTTAGGCCAATGTAAACAATGTGTTACTTTGAATAGTAAAAGGTCATGTCTTGCACAGACTGAGGTTTTGTGTTTGTTATAGAGCTCCGTACAGTTCCCTCCATTCTGCCATGCTCCATATTTCTTATACATTTTTGAGATAACTCCTTTCTTACAAGGCTCGTGTATTAACATCACCTCCATGGGACATTGTTTTTGGGAGTTAGGAAATGATGGATTATTTTGCCTTAACAAAAATTTGCACCTGTGGATATTTGAAAACATGTGACCTACATATTTAAAATCCTTATTCATAAATATAAATTTCTCACTGAGAAATTATGAATTTCTTTTTCAGCACGATCATTGGATGTTGTCTTTAATAAGAGAACTTAAGGAGAGCTTGTAGCTTGTGGGATTCCAGAGGCTGTCAGGTTGAGTGTGAATATGGCAGCATATGTAGACTTATGTAGACATGGGAGGCATAATATGCTTTTAATGAGTATGAGAAGACAGTCCAAGGGAAACAAAGTCCAAAAGGTATCTAAATCCAGGAGTCCAGGGAAACCATGAAAGCAGAAAAACAAACCTCCTCTGATCGAGGAAATGGCACAGGAAGGGATAACTAATGTACTGATAAGGAACAAAGGACTGAGTGGGCTTAAATACACGGCGGTTCGAATCCACTTAACGGCTACCTTGAGGTACCCCTGAGCAAGGTACCGTCCCAAAACACTGCTCCCCGGGCGCCTGCTTAGTGGGCTGCCCACTGCTTCACTGAGTGAATGGGTCAAATGCAGAGAAAAACAAGTAATTTCCCCATGGGGATCAATAAAGTATCCATTATTATTATTATTATTATTATTATTATTATTATTATTATTATTACACAATGAGGGATAATGGGAATTGGATACAGCTGCAGGAAACACACGGGAGCAAACACGACGTGGGGGAAGTAGGACTAAACACCAAACACAAGAGACAAATAACTATCAAAGTAAAACAGAAAGTAATCTAAACGGGAAAACAGACACAAATGAACTTAATACAGGGACTGACGCAAGAGGATGACAAACTCTAAACAACCAGGAATCGAGAATGAAACTAAGAAAAAACATGACAGTATAAATAAAACTATAAATAGAACTAAGTAAAAGGGAAACATGAAGCAAACTTGGACCAAGATTGTGTGTTTGCTAGTCCTGACAGTCTGGGGATGGTTTGTTAGGAAATCCATGTGCAAATGGTTTTGCTCAGACCCGGATTCTGGAGTTTGGACACCAGTTTGCTGGGGACAACAGTGTTAAAGACAGAACTGAAGTCCATGAAGAGCATTCTGGGCCACCTGCCTGGTTTGTCAAGTTGTTCTAAAGTAGTATGGAGGGCAAGGCTGATGTAGGGGTAGGCGATATATGAAATATGCTCAATGTATCGCAAGTTTTTCCACGTACAATGGTTAAAATGGCTTCATCTTAAAAATCGAGTATAACTTGCCATGGAAATATTAACTGTCTGCACCTAATTCACTGCAAGTTATTTTTCTCCCACATGCTGCGAAAACATCATTAACCATCATTAACTACAGTCCAGCACATGCAGCAGTATATGAATGACTAACCTCGTATTGTGGATGGATTATCTCAGTTGTTCTCCTGACTGAAGTTTGGTCTGTTTACAGCATCCTGCCATGCGATTACATTTGTCCCTAACCATCGGGAGCCCTCACGTTAAAAGGTGAGAGTGGAAAAGAGTTAGCGTTCATCCTCCAGCTTCATTGTGCTAATGTGTTTATATTATGCTAACATAGCTGTGTCACTAGCCACCACATAGCCAATCATTATATACCAGCTAACCCAACTTCAGTAACCCTACAAACATCACTGCTGTTTAGTTTTCTTCATTTATGTCAGAACATGGTGTATTAGGTGGAAACTAGCGAGCTAACATCCTGCTAACTTCATTAAATTTCATATATTCTGTTTTCATGGATGCCTGGGTGTTAAACTTAATTGTTACACCTTGTAGTGCAGCCACACTGATCATTTTATTAAAGATGAATTTAGACAGTTTGTAACTGTCAGTGATGTCGCAGTGATCCTTCGACTTTTTAAACGTCAAATGATGTCAGACTTAAAGAGCGGATATCCAAATAAAAACATTTTAAATCCAAGAAGCACTCTATCTCAAATTTTTTTTAACTGAGTATTTTACTCTTATATTCTGGGTCAATATAACAAAAATTACAGTGTGAGTCTCTAATGTGAATCCTTAACATAGCACTAAAAATCTATATGTATAGTATAGTGTAAATAGATTTTTGCACCACCTTCACTAAATCCATGCATTTTTTTTTTTTGCACAGCCAAACAGATTAACCACTGCCTGTTACAATATTTTAAATTGCTATTGCCCAGATATATAGTTAAACATTTGCAGTGTAGTATGAGGTGAATTACTGGGTCAAATGTGCCAGAGCCTGTAATTTCACAGTCTTTGGTCAGATCATCCAACGCTGTCACCTTGTGGTAGAAAGAAAATACTGCACTATATGTGTAAGGGGATTCATATGAAAACATTATTACACGCCTCCGATCTGTAATGACAGCAGCTTCTCAAACAACACCAGCCATGTTGCTTTAACCTTTCTCACACGATCAGACTGGGTGACGTGTGTTTATTAAGTGTTTTATTAAGTCCTCTGTATTAGTAAGGAAGGGTATGATATTAATATTCAGCTCTATATTTGATCATTACAAATATGCGTTAGCTTTTTTTCCATTCATGCATGTGCCCTTTCAGGAGCAACCCAAATCTCTGCACTCCTCACAGCAGCATATTTTGGTGAGGCTTTGCATGTGTGTTACAGAGCAACCCTGTCCTCTCTTTCACCCCGAAAAAACAGAAATATTTCGTCTTCATCCTGCTTCTTCTCTCTCCAACACCCCCCCCACCCATCTCTCCCTCCGCCTCCACCCAGCTTTGATCCGCCCCTGCAGCCACGCTGGAAAGATGACAGAGCGAGGAAAGAGAGAGTGGAGAGGGAGGGAAAGGGGAGAGAAAGATGTGACAGCTCCTCAACAAGTGTGGCGCACCGGGGAAAGAGAGAGCGAGGGAGAGAAAGAGAGAGAAAAAAAAGGGAGAGCTATTCTGATGATGAGCTTCTCGCCATGGGAGGAGGACGAGACATATGCGGCATCAAGAGGTGCTGGAGCTTGGTTAAGCATGCACTTACTTGCCGCTCTCATTTTGCACACACACACACTCACACACTGTCTTAACTGACTCTGTTTAGCCTCAGCCTGAATTGTCAAGAATCTCTGTTGTTACCAGGTCTGACTGACACAGATCCTGACTTAAAATGCATGCAGTAATAACCAATTACACAAAAGTACACTTTTTAGCAGCTGTCTTCACAAGAACCCACACAAAATCACAAGGCATAAACAAATAAACACTCAGTAGTGTCCAAATAGGTTCTCATGTTAAAGAGTCTCTGCAACTCTGCAACAGAAATAAATATGTTATAATCTGGTAAAGTAGATAAATAATGATGAAATAATTCTAAAAATGATGCAATAATGCAAGGACTCACTTCTGCTAATTTGAGTCACTGAACTGGATCTCTCTACCATGTCTGTGGTTATGGTACATGTTTTAAGACAAATGTCTAACAAATAACATTACTGGTTGGTTAACTGCCTAAATGTCCACGTAAGAAGTCTGTACCTTGGACTCACAGAGTCTTTGGATGTTGTCAAACAATTTTACTCATTTAACAACTTAGCACGTCACAACCATGTCCAAGCATGACTACCTGAGACTTTAAATAATCTACATGGTAGCAGCAGCAAAAACAAGCATTACAACTAAACTACATCTATGACATTCAGAAGGAGGCCATGCAGAGGGCTGGTTTGACAGAAGAGGATGCAAGGGGTAGAGTGAGGTGGAGGCAGATGACTAGCTGGGGTGACTCCTAAAGGCAGAGGCCCAAAAATGAGAATCTTACACATGCTTTCTACTATTGTAAATTCACACTTGCTCAGTACTCAATACCATTTTAGATACCATGAGGGAAAATGGCAAAAGTGCCAATTACAAAGTTGGGAGAATGGCTTTTTAAAATAAATAAGATTAAAACAATACTGATTCAGGAAAAATGTATTCAGCTGTAGCCCTGTTTATTTCATGTGATTCTGGTGATTTGGCACCATGCTTTCAGTGCTGATCAAAATGAGTTACACAGGCAGACTAACGTTCAACTTTAATCTGTGAATTTAAGAGAAAAAAAAAGATGATCGAAATTTGATAGACAGGACTGATGATGTATAACTGATGGTATAATTTTATAATTAGCTGCTACCTGCTAGCTTAATAACAACATCTTGAGGCTACCAGGTGATTGCTAATAGTTAAACAGCTAACGTTAATGTGTACGCTGTCCATGTTAAAATTTTTGATAAACACCTTAATGTTGTGGAAACATGAGCTTAACTGACCTCGTGAAATACCTTATAAAGATGTATTATAATGGGTGTTAGTCTCTGGGTACTGTTCATGTGCTCAGCTGCTAGTGATGCTAGCTCTTTGCCTGCCTGTCTGATGCAGGGCTACATGGAAATTTGTGTGAGCTGGAGAAGGCAAAGATAAATACAAAGAGTAGAGTTACAAGTAAGTATTTAATCCAAGAGTCAATTTTAGTGTGAATTATTCTCCGAGTGTGTGTGTTTCTTTTTGGGCAATCTAATAACCACTCTGAGGAAAGGAATTAGCTAAATATAAGGTAGCACTGGCTTTAGGTTTTGTGTGCTACATCTAAGTTGCAGACATACCCTGATAACAACACAACTCACCCAAGTCATCCACATTGCTCTTGTAGAAAAATCCCTGCATTCTTACCTTTTGTGTCTTACTCTTTGTCATTTCACTTATTTCACTTTAAAAAAGATGTTTTACTCTGAAATGAGCTATGTACTAGGTGATAATGCATTCTCAAACTGTAGCAAAATGAGAAATAGGGAAAACTCATTATGTCAGGTGGTGACCATGGGGAATCTTAATGCATTTTGTACTCATTACTATACATTAGAGCACAGAAAAGTACACACAACATTTTTACAGGGTAATTATTTTTGAAAGGCAACTGTTAGCTGAAGAGACTAAACAAGATCTGCAGCTATGTGAATAATTATGATAATGCTAATGAATGGCTTGATTGTTAAAATGTGTCAATATGTGAATGATGGTAATATGCTTACAATCTTGGAAGAATTTGGAACACACTTCAGGCTATGTTTTTCCACTGCTAAGACAAAACTTTAATAACCACAGACATATTTTTTTATGTGATTGATTTGCTATGTGGCATTTTGCTCTGTTGTAGCTGTGCGGACTGTAGAGTGTGAATGAAGATAAGGCAACATGCTCGAACCCTGATAACAACAGTCAGAGGTTTAAAATTAAAAAAAGAAAAGAGAAAGACGGCGCTGGCGTCTGGTGCATGTCTGCTGTTGTACAAAGCATATTGTGGAATACAAAACTTGTTTGGAAAGTGTGTGAATATTACGCTTTGTAGTGTTCAGCTTTTCTCTAATGCAGGAGAACTATCTGATAACATTAACAGCATAACAGTATCTCATTGCTTGTCCGTGTGACTAAGGTTCTATGTACATAATTGCATTTCCCAATTAGTTAATATTAACTAATTATAATCTGAATGTTAATTAGAAAAAAAAAAAACTCATAAACGTGAGGTTCCTGGAAGAATACTCATCTTATCATCTTTACATCTTATTAACATGCATCACGTATCATAAAAGCTAATTAAAATCATCCATGTTATGCATATCTAAATTGGATTTCTCTTAGCCTCACAAAATACTAAATGCTAAACTATGCTTCTCATAATATTTACAGCTGTCTAAATTACCAATCAGCAGGAAATGGTTGACTGGGTGTGGTACATCATGGAGCCAGGCTTATTTATATGGGAACTTGCTTAAGTAAACTTTTAAATGCAGGATTTTCATATTTAGGCTACACACACCTTGTCATAGATTTCTACAGATCAAATACACATGATAGAGCATAAGTAGAATAGAGTAGAATAAAGGTGGACCTGCTGGTGTGTTTCAGATCGTTGTCAGCTTCTCTTGACCTTCGGACTCGGGCGTTCTCCCTTCAAGATTTTCTGGTAGAGAGTCATCTAAGTCCTGAAGTGGTAAAGCTGGTTCAGTACTCCAGAACTGAAAAATGAAGCCAATGAAAAGAAAAGGCATGACAATACTAGAGTCCCATTTCTCTATCAATTCAGTTCAGTTCAGTTCAGCTAATTTTTATGTATCTAGTGCCGAATCACAATAACAGTCGCCTCAAGGCACTTATCACCATCTTGATGTTTCAAAGCCAGGAGATATGAGAGTTGGATTTCACTTTGAAGCTTTTTATCCTTTTTGTCTCTAATAAAATTGTTTACAAAATTACCTTTGTGTCATGTTGAATAAATATAAATTCACCAGCAATGTAATTTGTAAATGACTGGTACTTATACAGTGCTTTTCTGCTCAATTTCAGCACTCAAAGGATTATCTTATCTCTCTTACAAGCCTCATTCGCACGTTTATTCATGCAAGTGTTTGTTTGTTTTTGTTGTTGTCATTGTTTTTCCTGTGTCTAAGCACGTGTAACATAATGTTCACACCCTCACACTCCAATGCGTCAGGGCAAATTGCAGTTCAGTGTTTTACCAAGGATATTTTCTAAAACTTCGAATGTGCCCCAAGTGCAATCACAAAAACCATCAAGCACTACAACAAAACGGGCTCACATGAGGACCGCCCCAGGAAAGGAAGACCAAGAGTCAGCTCTGTTGCTGAGGATGAATTCATCCGAGTCACCAGCCTCAGCTTCTGTGTGAATCAGGCCTTTATAGTCAAATAGCTGCTAAGAAACCACTACTAAGGAAAAGCAACAAGCAGAAGAGATTTGTTTGGGCCAAGAAACACAAGGAGTGGACATTAGACCAGTGGAAATCTGTGCTTTGGTCTGATCAGCCCAAATTTGAGCTCTTTGGTTCCACCTGCCGTGTCTTTGTGCGACGCAGAAAAGGTGAACGGATGGTCTCCACATGCATGGCTCCCACTTTGAAGCATGGAGGAGGAGTTGTGATGATGTGGGGTGCTTCACTGGTGACACTGTTGGGGATTTATTCAAAACTGAAGGCACACTGAACCAGCATGGCTACCACAGCATCCTGCAGTGACATGCCATTCTATCCAGTTTGCATTTAGTTGGACCATCATTTATTTTTCAACAGGACAATGATCCCAAACACACCTCCAGGCTGTGTAATGGCTATTTGTCCAAGAAGGAGAGTGATGGAGTGCTGCACCAGATGGCCTGGCTTCCACAGTCACCTGACCTAAACCCAATAGAGATAGTTTGGGATGAAATGGAGCGCAGAGTGAAGGCAAAAGGACCAACAAGTGCTCAGCATCTCTGGGAAATCTCTCAAGACTGTTGGAAAACCTTTTCATGTGACGACCTCATGAAGCTCATTGAGAGAATGCCGAGTGTCCAAAGCAGTAATCAAAGCTAAGGGTGGCTGTTTTAAAGAATATAAAATATAAAACATGTTTTGAGTTATTTCACACTTTTTTAAATAAAACAACTCCATATTTGTTCATTCATAGTTTTGATGCCTTCAATGAGAATCTACAATGGAAATAGTTGTGAAAATAAAATCTTTAGTGAGAAGATGTGTAAAATTGATTCACTTCCATTTTTAGATTTTTACAGGTTTTGTAAATCCTATTGTAAATCTTTAGCAGGCATAGCAGAAAACTAGCATTTTATGTGCAAAATCTGCTTCTGCATTATCAAAACTGTGTTTATGGAAACTGAAATAACGTGTATGCTATTTCTTGCCAAGAAGCTGGTGTAAATAACAAGTTTAATTATTTAGCACCGATTTACACATACTCAGTAAAGACTATCTTGCAAGCACTTCACTTGCCCAGTGAATTACAGTAATTCTTATATATCCTACAAGATAAGGATTCCTTTATTGCACATAGGTATTGTACAGTGAAACTGGAAATGTATTAGGATTAATAGGATGTTCTCTCCTAGACTGGATCTGATTGACTAGAATCACTCCCTTTGTAAAAGTTTTTAAACATCTTTTTGACCATATTTTTAAAAAATTAGTAGTCCTTGTGCTGCCTGCGCTGCATGAAAAGCCAAATTTTCAGCCCTGATTTCCAGCAGTTATAGATGGTTTATGGGCTGTGAAGCCAAGAGAAAGCTGCTTTCTTTTTCATGAAGAAGGAAAAAGGTAGTCAGCTCTTTTGCATCACATCATGAAATACTGCACACTTCCAGTACTTTTACTGAAGTGATTTATGTTCATTTGTAAAGTTTTAAAGAATTTCTGGAGCTTTTACAAATCACATCTAGCCTTGAATTACTGGGGAACAAAAAACTCTTTTTCTTCGTTCTTCTTCACTCTCTGCCAACTGACATAAAAGATGCCAGATTAACACACCGGCAGGCATAGATTGGTGAGGTTGGTTCACACAAAATATCTAATATTGTGTGTGTGTGTGTGTGTGTGTGTGTGTGTGTGTGTGTGTGTGTGTGTGTGTGTGTGTGTGTGTGTGTGTGTGTGTGTGTGTGTGTGCGCGCGCGCGCGCGTGCGTGCACCTCACGATAATTGCCTGGATTTATGGGTGACAGGAACAGTCTACTGTGTCATTTGGATTTTCAGGGACAAGGGTTCACTTACCGGTGAATGTGGCAGACAAAGAACCCTGTAAGAATACACACACACACACACACACAAGCTGCGTAGGAGTTTCGCAGCTTACTGTTTGCACGTTTCAGCGATATCTTGTGTATTGAATGTGTGGGATGGAGGAGTGCTGCTTGCAAGGAGACAGATGCTGAAGCTCATAGTGACACACAATGACATACACAAAATAAGCCCACTCGCAATTCAGAAAATAAGGCAAACGCTGCAATGAAGCTGATCTGCTCGTCGTTACTGACTGTCCCACAGATGAACTCCTGCTACTGAGATTCACACTAAACCGAGGGGAGCCTGATCAAATACTCCAATTCCCTACTGTTACCCCCCACCCCCTCGCCTTTATACAAAGACACACACATGCAGCAGACACAAAAACAGAGTACGAGGATGTTGGTTGAATACTAATGTTGGACCTATTTACATTTCAAGCCGTACGACTGTCAGCACATCTCTGTTTCAGGGAGAGAGTGGGGAATTGCCAAGAACACACAGTTCTCGCCTGGATCTTAGTTTTACTCCAACCTTTAAACCCACAACATAATGCTGGGATACTCTTGAATCAAGGGCTGATAATGAAACTTCAGACTGTTTTTATTGTTCATTTTGTGTACAAATCTAGTGTTTACACCTATTTTTGTCCCCTGAGAAACCAGCCCAAGTTTAAGATGTGTTTCGCTCTCGCTTGCGCACTCTCTCACTCTGTTTTCATTCTGTTTATCTGCATCATTTCACACTGACCCTCTAAAAGCAGTCAAATGTTGCCATGTGAATGGCGGTGCTTTTCAAAGTCTAGACCTATTCAGATATTTTCATTAGGCGGCCTTTTGCCCTGTAAGAAAAGCTCAATCTGTGCTGTGCTCAGAGATTTTGCTGAAAATGGTAAGAACTGAGTTAAAGCAGGTAGCAAATATTGCTGAATAGATGGTCCCTTTGCACAAATCATTCCAAACTGCCAACAGCATCGAGGCCAGCATCACTTGGTCAAAATGAAGCCAGATTAAAATGTTTAAAGCTGCAAGCATGCCTTTATTAAATCTAGGCATTAAGCAAGGAAGACCTGGGTGACCCAAATAAGATGGGTCGCCAAAAGTTATAGATGACTAGAATACATATGGGGTATGATCAAAAAGTTATGGGAATGGGACCTGGGATCATATTTCTGAATTGCTCTCTGGAAGTTTTGAACTTCTTCAAGTTTTACCTCAAACTGTACCTCAAACCTTTGCAGAGATCAACCATCATGTTAAAAGTCCGCTTGTTTACTGCGCCTTGTTTAGACTATATTACCCATGATGCACCTCGGTATTGTATTTCTGGTTGGGAACGCGTTCAGTGTGGTTCTGCACAGCTGAGAGGTGCATCGGAGGAATAACGTATTTACTTGCATTCCTGTGTGAGTTAATATTGTGTGCATGCTTACCACATGACTACACACATACACACACTCACACCCCCTTTACTTACATTTGAATGTTGTAATTCAATCGCATCCCTGCCAACGCTGTTCATCCTGTTGATGCCATCTGCCACCTTTTTATTAAAGTTATTTGAACTACATCACTGTGGAGTACCATTCCTTCTGACCGAGGACGACTCAGTTGAAGCGTGATTGGCAATCAGTGCAAACATATATTACAAGTGGTCCTTCAAGCTGGATTCGCCTTGGCTGAGTTAATAAGATGGCAAACCCTCAGGATAGAGGTGCATCGGGAGAAAAGCGGGAGAAGAAACTGGGACATCTGGTGGACTATGAGCACAATCTAACTGAGCCATCCGAGCCATCTAGAGCTCCAAGTAGTTCAAGTAGCTCAGACTATGAAGAGGAAGAAAGATAGCAGAAGATGGAATCAGTTTGGAGCAGTGTCCTCCAACACATGACTCAACTGCAAGTGTCTATGGAGGAAACTCGTGAGACATTACTAAAGCAGGTGGAGCGTTTGGAGCAAGGTTCTAAACCTGGCAGTCCTCTTCCCTCGGAAACAGAAGCGTTAGAACAAGCCCAACATATTTTCTCCATAACAGAAGTTGCACCACTACAACCTAGCAGTGAGGTGTTACATGATACCACAAAGCCACTAACTGTGCCAGTAATACCCTCAGAGCAGGACACCACAACACCTGAGAACATGCTGACGTCATCCGCTCCATCACCTCCTCGTAAAGTGAGCCTTCACAATCAGTCAGTGCTGCACCCTGCCACTTATGTAGCTGCATCGACACCACTCAGGAGACCTGAACGATACACTGCTGCACCCTTCTCATATCAGCGATCGGAACATCATCTCCTCACCTGCCCATTTTTCAGTGCACCAGTTATCACAGGCTGTGGACCCAGTGAGTGTGTGGCAGACGTCACACCCAGCTGCTTCCGTCTTCCAGGCCAGACATCCAGCTAATCCTGTGTACTTGGAGCAACCACCATGTCCTGCTGATCCTACCAACTTTCACGTCCACCAGAACCTGTGACCCAGCCACCACAGTGGGCAGAAGCTCACCGCCCTGCGCCCGACATACCGCATTATGAAGCTTTGCCTGATCCAGCTGGCAAATACCATGTTCCTTATCCCTCAGGAAGTAACTATTCGTCATCTTCCTCTGCTGAACATCATAATCCACAGGTAGCCACACCTTACTCAGCAGGAACGCCTCTACCAAACCTGATGGAGATGATGGTGGCATCTTCATATGGCATTCCGAAGCCTAAGCTGGTGATCTTCGGGTCAGGCAGAGAGAGTGACTTTGCCTTATTAAAGAAAGGGCTGGACAGCACCCTAGGGCCACATTCTCATCTGGGAGAAGATTACAAGTATTAGGTCCTACTAGATCATCTAGAGCATCCCAGCGCCCTACAGGTTGCCAAGCGCTACATTCACGACCGCCCTCCTTACACTAGTGCGATGAGGGCTCTAGAGCAGAGGTACGGACAGCCAAGGCAGTTCGTCCATGGATGAAGTAGCAGCCAGTGAGCTCCATTGTGGTTCACATGTGGACAGACTGCTTACCAAGCTCCCCCTGAACTACAGGGCCTACATCATCGAGTACTGTATCACCCGGGGGATCATCCGCATTGGCAGCAGCAGAGCGTACAATATGTACGACTTCTCAGAATGGCTCGAACAGAAATCCCAAGCCCTTCAGCTATCCAGACAAGCCTTTCAAATGCCCCCGGACAAGCCACGGGGGCATTTGAAAGCCTCAGCAGGGCCCAAGCTACAAAATAAATCTGCTTCCATCTACTATGGCCCAAATCCAGCCCAAGCCAAGCTAAAACAGGAGGTAGGATCTACAGCTCCAGACTCAACAGTCCAACCTAAGAAGAGACAGAAGTTCAAACCTTATTGTCCATATTGTGAAGGGACAGAGCATTATCCCAATGGCTGTGATGGATTCAAAAGGCTAGACCTCAAAACTATGGCTATCTGGATTACGGAGAAGGCCAAATGCTGGCGCTGTGGCTGTAAACATTCTCCAGATCAGTGCACTCTGAAGAAGCCGTGCAGCACCTGTGGTGACCAGCATTTGTTGGTGCTCCATGACCTGGTTGAGGCCAAGAAGCGGGACCTTAACGTAATAACTGTGAGTACTAGTATGGTCTACCTAAACTATTCAAGTCACTCAGGTCGGGTTATGCTTAAGGTAGTACCCATCCAACTACATCATGGTGGCAAATCTCCGGACACATTTGCCGTACTCGATGATGGCTCAGAGAAGACTGTTCTGCTTCAGTTAAATCTCTAGGTTTGGAACAGGAGGAAGCAACACTCTCACTGAGAACTATCCGTCGAGATGTAATCGAGATGAAGGGAGGCTTTGTCTCATTTCAGGTGTCACCAAGGGCTAAGCCCAAAGTGAGGTACAAAGTAACACATGCCTTCACAGCCCAACAGCTGAGCCTAGCTACTCAGTCATGTCCAGCTGAAAAGTTAAAGAAGAAGTATCTTCACTTACAGAAAGTCCAGATTGAGGGATTTAACCAGGTCCAACCTTTAGTGCTGATTGGCTCAGATAACGCTCTTCTCATCACCCCTGTCCGTCCGTCCTTCGGGGGTCGTCCAAAGGGCCAGTAGCCATCTGCACCAAGCTCAGATGGGCCATCCAGGAGCCGGCCAGTAGTATGCCTACATCTGAGGGGGACATGCAGTGCCTGAATATTGCCTTTCTCCTGCGGAGGCCCTGCATCAAGATGTGAAGCATTTGTGGCAACTAGATGCTACCCCTTCAGGACAGAGAAGGAGGTTACATGGTCAAAGGAGGACAGAGAGGCTGTAGCTATGTTGGAAACGCTTCCGGCAACACCCTGTAGCCGTGAGTGGAGATATAAAAGCCACGTTTCATCAGATCCGGCTGCTACCAGAGGATTGTCCTCTACTGCGGTTTCTGTGGAGGGATTGTGAAACTGACCGGCCCCCAGACGTATATGAGTGGAGAGTTTTGCCCTTCGGAACAACATGTAGCCCCTCTTGTGCTATTTTCGCCCAACAGAGACATGCAAGGGAGCACGAAGACACCCACAAGGACATCTGTGACACTGTCCACACTGCTTCTACGTGGATAATTGTTTACAGTCCCTGTCCAATCCAGAAGAGGCAAAGCAGCTCATCGACCGAATAAGAGGTTTACTCATGTCCTAATCTAATCTCTTTTCTTGGCTGACGTAACGCACACATAACACACCCACTTCAAACATACGTCACAACAATTAAAAATCCACCCCAGTATTAACAACAATGAGCTTTCATCAAATATCCCCAAACTTTACTTTTATTTATCCCAAATTACCCAAAATTATCATAGACATGTCACCTGAAATCTACTTAACAGATTTTATAATTTAGTTTAATTTCCACTACTGAGCCAATTTAACAGTAACAATCATCAATTCAGTGGACAACTAATTTAGAATTCATCCAATGTGCACAATTTTCAACAGGCTTGCGCTTACCTATACTCTTTTAGACCGGTCTGTTGTCCACCTCATATCAGATCGTACCTTAAGGTCCAAATTAGTCCCCTCAGCCGCACAAGAATCTGGGTCACGGCACCAAGTGTTAATTTCCGGTTCTTTCGGATTCTTTAGGGCCAAAAAGACACAGCTCAAAAGTGGTCTTTTTACTTTAAAAAATGATCTTTATTTTAAATATCCGGATATGGAGACCTTAGCACACAACACACAACCCAAGGTCTGAAGCACAAACGGAAGCCTAATTATTTATATACTTGCTCTCACGTCACACCACACTTTAAGTTTCGATCAAACAGTCTAGTCGGTTTCACTTTCACTTCATTCTAGCTGCAAAAGCACGCTCTGCAAAAGCATGCAGTTTCCTGTCAGCACTTTTTGGCACAGAGTGTACTCAGAGTTAGGCCTTTCTTATATAAAGCAATATAATCAGCGTATAAACATTTAAGATGATAACTTTAAACCTCAACAGAGGATTCGAGATACGCCAGTGGGCGAGCAACGTGCCCGAAGTAGTTGCACACCTGCCCTCTTCAGCTAGATCGGAGAGCTGCGAGCTTTGGTTGAAAATCAAAAGTCTCGACCCACAAGAGTCAACATTAGGACTCAGCTGACACTGCCCGACAGACGTCCTGGGATATAAGCACCACCCTATAACCTACTTCACGATCACGCTGCACAATGTGTACAAGGTACTAGCTACCCAGTATGACCCACTAGGTTATATTTGTCCCTACACTACAAGGGCCAAGCTGATTGTACAGGCCCTGTGGAGCACAGACAGAGGATGGGATCAGCCCATCGAAGAGAATCTACTTCAGTCCTAGCTTGAGTGGAAAAGTGAACTGTTACAGCTTTAGCATGTCACCATTCCCCGCTGCTATGCTCCTTCTCACAACTCCAGCAATGCGACATACAGTACAAGGCTCATATATTCTGTGATGCATCAGAAAAGGCTTATGGAGCTGTGGCTTATCTCTGAGTAATAGAGCAACAACTGCCCATCGCCACATCATTCCTGATGGCTCGCTCGAGAGTGGCCCCACGCAAACAGGTGTCAATGCCCCAATTGGAGCTTTGTGCAGCACTCACAGGAGCCCACTTGGCCAAATTACTCCAGACTGAGTTCACCATACTCCTGCAGTCGATCTACCTGTGGACAGACTCTACAACGGTGCTGCAGAGGATCCAGTCTAGTTCCTGTCACTATAAGGTATTTGTGGGGACTAGAATCTGTGAAATACAGGAGCTGACATCACCTGAACAGTGGCGGTTTGTGACCTCTGATCTTAATCCCGCTGATGACATCACCAGAAGGAAACATCTCGCCGACCTAACTGTTCTCAATCGTTGGTCACATGGTCCACCCTTCCTGTCACAAACTGCTGACACTTGGCCTAAGTTGCCAACAGAGTTCCCAGCATGCAGCGAGGAGGAGCTCAGGAAGACGGTTCATACAGCCGTCTTAGCGTGTTGTCCCCTGAATTTGACAGTCTTACCGGTCTCATCAGAGTCAGATGCCGCCTCTGTCGAGCCGCAGACTTAGATCCAGACAGTATTCATCCCATCATACTAGAGCTGAACATCCCCTGACCAAGCTCATCATAAAAACTTATGATGACCAGCTCCTTCACCCAGGTGCGGAGAGGCTGTTTGCAGAAATACGGTGCACCTATTGGATCCTCAGAGGACGTCAAGCCGTTAAGAAACATCAGCACCAGTGTGTGGACTGTAGGAGATGGCGTGCCTCACCTTCTACACCCAAAATGGCTGACTTACCTTCATCACGGCTGAGACTCTATAAGCCCCCGTTCTGGTCAACAGGCGTAGACTGTTTTGGGCCGTACACGATAAAGATAGGTTGTAGAAGAGAGAAATGCTGGGGAATTATCTACAAGTGTCTCATAACCAGATGCGTGCACCTTGATCTCCTCCCTAGTCTTGACACCGATTCCTTCCTTATGTCATTAGGAAGATTTATCACACGATTGGGAAAGCCATACAAGATGTGGTCCGATCAAGGGACTAATTTCAGAGAACAAACTGCGTTTGAAAACATGGAGCCTGAACTAGCCAAGCAGACTATCAACTTCCACTTCAATCCCCCACACTCTCCTCATTTCAGGGGAGCCTGGGAAAGGGAAATTAGAGCAGTGAAGTCAGCTCTGCAAGTAGTCCTTAAAGACCAAGTTGTGGCCAAAGAAGTCCTACTCACAGCCCTCATAGAGGTTGAGGGCATTTTGAACTCTAAACCACTCGGCTATGCATCAGCTGACACAGCTGACCCAGATCCCATCCCACCAAATCTTCTCTTGATGGGGCGGCATGATTCGGCACTACCCCAGGCAGTTTACGGCCCCTCAGGTACTGTTTCGAACAGAAGATGGAGACACAGTCAGGTCATCAGCGACCACTTCTGGAAGCGGTTCATACAGAACTACCTCCCAGGACTGCAACTCCGACAGAAATGGAGGAAGTCCACTGACAACATGGCAGTGGGACAAGCTGTTATGATTGTGGACTCTAATCTGCCTAGAGGCCTTTGGCCTGTGGGTACCATTTCCAAAGTTTTCCTGGGCTGATGGCATTGTTCGAGCTGCCGAGGTCAAGGTTAAAGACAGTACCTATGTTCACCCGGTAACTAAGCTTGTGGAACTTCCCAAAGTTCCTGAGAACTCAAATGATACTGTCTCAAAGTAGAAGGACTTTAGGATGAGTGTATTTGCATACAAATACTGGGGCAGCTGTTAAAAGTCCACTTGTTTACTGCACCTTGTTTAGACTAAGTCACCCACGATGCACCTCAGTATTGTACTTCCAGTTGGGAATGTGTTCAGTGCGGTTCTGCACAGCTGAGAGGTGCATCGGAGGAGTAACGTATTTACTTGCATTCCTGTGTGAGTTGATACTGTCACGATGAGTTGTGTGGCTGTCAGTGGCTGGACCCACGTGCAGGACTCGGAGACAAAACATTAACTTAAACGACAGCTTTATTTGCTGGTGAGTCACCCTTGGCGATACATAAACAACAACTTAAACTAACTAGACTGGAGATGCTGAAGGTAGACGACAATGAATACACACACAACAAACGTGGAGGACGCAACAACTGGCAGGGAAAAACACAGGGCTTAAATACATAGTGAGGTGATTAGCGAATGTGAAACAGGAGGAGAGCACAGCTGGGACTCATCAGACATGACAAGACAAGGGGAGGCAAAACTCAAAACATTGACATAGTACACAGACTTTCAAAGTAAAACAGGAAACTGAACAGACATGGACTAAACTAGGGGATACAGTGACAGAACAAGAGACACACTGACAGAAATGACTGTATACTAACAGAAGTAACACAGAACCATGACCTAAGAAGGAGAACACAAGAAATGCCAAGGACCTAGAGAGTTAGGAATACTAGCGACAGAAATCAAACCCAAGAGAATCAAAACACATCATGAAATCAAAGATAACTAATACAAACAGAAAAACACTGAGTCCACAGACTCAGGACCGTGACAAATACTGTGTGCGTGCTTACCACATGACTACACACATACACACACTCACACCCCCTTTACTTACATTTGAATGTTGTAATTCAATCGCATCCCTGCCAACGCTGTTCATCCTGTTGATGCCATCTGCCACCTCCTTATTAAAGTTATTTGAACTACATCACTGTGGAGTACCATTCCTTCTGACCGAGGAGAAGCGTGATAGGCAATCAGTGCAAACATATATTACACATCCACTTCTATTTGAAAATCATTTCATGTTAAGGATCACTGCCATTGAAGAAAGCTGGGTCTCCAACAACAACCAAGTGGTTTCATCAGTTTCCCCTGGAAGAGTGCAAAGTTTCCAAAACCAAAGTTGCACAGCCAGTCTGGAGCAAATCTGGGAGCAACTGAATTAGTCCCCAATGAGTTCTACCATAATGTGCAGAGGAATTTGAGTAGTCTGAGGGAGAGCAATCAGCAGAAACTTATTCAACTATGGTAAGTGCCAACTACCACAGATGACACCAGAGTTTTTTAGCCACGCCAATCTTTGCTTGCCCTTAGTCCTATTTGCTAGATTTATCTCCATGTGGTTCTCTCCACTTCCTGAACATAGAAATGAAGGATCACCATTTTGACAAACAGGATGAGGCCATTTAACACTATAAACCTATAGACTACAGCCCTACACGCCAACACAAATCCCTGTCCTAATGAGGTCACACATGATCCTTCCTTTAGTATTTAGGTATGGACACAAAACTGAGAACACAAAGTAAAGCAGAAAAACGGCACAAAGAGACTTTAAAGCTGATGCCTGACTGGTCATCATTTCATTACCTGTTGAAGTTCAGGGTTTGGCTACTGAGCTGGGGTTTATATTTGACTAAGCAATAACATCACTCTGGGTTCTTGGCTGTATAGCTCACTTTTCACCCAAAAAAGCAAATATCAGCCAAGTGCAAGTATCAGTCAAACATTAAACAACATGTATATTTTTAAAGGTGCCTAAGTAATACTTCAGTCAAGTTTTATTCTTCTGGCAACTTAAAAGACTGTAATGACAAAATAAAGCATTGTGTCTCTGATGAAAAATGTGGATAAAAAGGGCAAAGCAAAGCATCTGCATTTAACTTTTATCCTCATTTTAGTCTGGGCCAGTATTTTAATAACTAAATCAGGTTTACCTTTTTCTTTTTTAAAAAACACAAAATACTTTGGCAGAAGGCATTACTGAAATTAAGTACTTTAAATCAAACTCACATTTTTGTTTCTTTGTCTGATTAGCATAACAGTGTATGCCACAGTTAGAAGTTTAACTATAACCCCAGACTTATTTCATGACATAGTCTTTTGTTGGGGGCTGTCTTTCCCTTTGCAGAGTTGAACGTGTGACTGTCTGTGTCTGCATGACATTTTCATTCGCTGTATCAGCTCTTGGTGCTTCTTTTGAGCTCTCTGGCCATGAAACACGTTGCATTCCATCTCTTCCCATCACTGAGAATACATCGCTGCTGTACCAACAATGGATTGCTGTACTGTCTCTCCTTTTCCCAATGGAAAGGTTTGCATACTCTGTGTAGATACTAGTAGATACATACTGTGTAGAGTGCACTTTTGTCCTGTGTCTGTGCCATTTTAATTCTGATGTGTTAATACTGTCCATCCATCAGCAGAGGCAGGATGTCCAATTTAGTCTGCATTGGCATCCCTCTGAGGAGATGGAAAGGGTACCCACCAGTTGTAGCATAAGGGTAGCCCAATAACTGTGAAGAAGTTCTGTAACCACAGTTTTCCAGGCTCGTTGTGTAGCTTGTGCTTTCTGAATAGAGTCCTTCAGTTGTCTGTTAAAGTGCTCCACACCTCCGTTCACCTGAGGATGCGATCTGCTTGTCCTGATGTGGTTAATGCCATGCTCAGTCAGAAAATCAGCAAAAACAGAAGTTAGGAATGCAATCACAGTTGCAGTTGTGGCATTTGGGGTGAATGCAGCTTCAGGCCACTTACTAAAATAGTCAATAAGGTTTTTGGTAACTATTGTCCTGTTTTGTGTCCTGTGTCCTGTTTGTTTGTATATGTGTTTTTCTTGCTGCTGTTACAACCAAATTTCCCCTTGTGGGACAATTAAAGGATTATTCTATTCTATTCAAACCTCCAGTCATAGGTCTAATGTTCAAATGGATCAACAATGTCGACTGCAACATGTTGGAATGGACCTACTGGAAACTTGATGGGTTGTAATGGGGCAGCTCAAACAGTAGCTGTTTTATCACAAGCCTGGCAGGTTGTGCATGCTGAAAGAACTTTTGTGGACAAACTCATCCATGTGTGGCCACCAGTAGGCGGTGCTTGTTGCGAACCATGACTTGATGTCCCACGTGGGCCAGGTGCACAACTTTTCCTTGCAGAGATTTAGGAACTATGAGTTAAGTTCATTTCAAGGTTGAGGCTTTAGCTTTCAGACTGATGCCCTCACATTTGACTCTAGAAAAATTTGGTTTATAGAGGAATTCATGATTGGCTCAATGACTCCAAGGTACCCAGTTTCTGTGAGTACATAACAAGCCTAAATTGTCGTACCTCCACCACCTCATCACCTCAACAAGTGGCATCACCTCTCACCCCAACCAGTCGCAGCAGATGGCCCCACCCCTCCCTGAGCCTGGTTCTGCTGGAGGTTTCTTCCTGTTAAAAGGGAGTTTTTCCTTCCCACTGTCGCCAAAGTGCTTGCTCATAGGGGGTCATTTGACTGTTGGGTTTTTCTCTGTATGTATTATTGTAGGGTCTTCCTTAAAAAAGCGCTTTGAAGCGACTGTTGTTGTGATTTGGTGCTATATAAAATAAAATTGAATTGAATTGAATTGAATCAGTGTGTGTGCTGATGTGTTTTCCCAAATGTGGTAATATGTATATGTCGGGTGCTCCATCTGGTGACACTGTTGTCCTACTGGGAGATTTCAGTTATCACATGGTCATTTACAGCAAGACCGGTAGGCCTGTAATTGGGATGAACAGCCTTCCAGATCTGAAACTAATGTGATGTTTTGTTATTGCATTTTTGTGCAAAAGGGAAAACTCAGGTGTGGGAGGAGGTCAGTGATGCCATTGAAAAGGACCTTTGATCTGCCTTGAAGCAATTTTGGCAAACTGTCAGGTGACTAAGAAGGTAACTCATATGGTGTACACTGAGGGTGAGGTGCAGCTGACTTCAATTGAGGACATAGTCTAGTGACAAAAGAAATACTTCGAGGACCTACTTAATCCCACTGACATGTCTTTTATAGAGGAAGGAGAATCTGCTGATGAGGAAGACAAGATGCCAATTACTAGGGGTGAGGTCACTGAGGCAGGTAAATAACTTCTTGGTGGCAGGGTCTCTGGTGTGGATGAGGTTTGCCCTAAGTTCCTAAATGCCCTGCATGTATAGGGCTGACCTAGTTGACACGCCTCTACAACATTGGTTGGCGATCTGAGGTGCCGCCTCTGGACTGGTAGACTGGGGTGATGGTCCCCATGTTTAAAAATGAAGACTGGAGAGTGTGCTCCAGCTACAGAGGGTTCACGCTCCTCAGCCTCCCTGGGAAGGTCTATGCCTAAGGGTACTTAAGAGGAGAGTTTGTTCTTACTTAAAACTTGGATACAGGAGAAACAATGCGGTTGTCATCCTGGTTGTGGAACGCTGGACCAGCTGCTTATCCTCTTGAGGATATTTGACGGTGCGTGGGCATTTTCCCAACCAATCTACATGTGTTTTCTGGGCTGGGACAAGGCATTTGATCGCGTCCCTGGGAGTATACTATGGGAGGTGAATCAGGGGCATCTGACACGTTGCTACTGTTCATCCGGTCACTGTATAACTGTTGCAGGAGCTTGGGCCACATTCCCAGTAATAGGTCAGACTCGTTCCTAGTGCAAGTTGGATTCTGGTAGGGTTTCCATTTGTTACCAATTCTGTTTAGAGTTTTAAGGACGTCCCTAACTACATCCCTAACCTCACCTATGGTCACAAGTTCTGTGTAGTGACTAAAAGAATAAGATTGCAGAAACCAACAGCAGAAATGAGCTTTCTCCAAAAGTTGACTGACTTCTCCCTTAGAGATAGGGTAAGGAGTTCAGTGATCTGAGAGTGGCTCAGAGTAGAGCTGCTACTCCCCAACATGAAAAGAAGTCAGTTGAGGTGGTTTGCCTCCCAAGGAGGTGTTTCAAACATGTCCCACCAGAAGGGGGCCCTGAGGCAGACATACCCCTGGAGAGATTACATCTCTCAGCTGGCCTGAGAACGCCTCTGTGTTCCCCCTAGATAAGCCAGAGGAGGTGGCTGGGGCAAGGGGGGTTGGGGCATCTTTGCTTATGCTGCTGCACCCTCAAGCCAGCCGTAGGTAAGTAGAAGAAAATGTATGGATGGATGGGATGAATAAAAATAACCACCCCAAAAAACCACCAAAAAGATACTAGATACACCAGGTTATACACATGATGGCCCTCCTTCCTTGTGTAGGCCTGCTGTGTTTTCCCCCCGTTTGGTCTCCCTGTGTTACGTTGCAGGTTAGTAGTAGGTGGAGTTAATCAGTGCTGCTGATGGTGGTCCATGCCTGCAGCATTTAAGAGCTGTCTATCTCAGCTTTCTCTTTCTTTCTATCTCCGTCTCCCTCTCTTACCAGACATCCAACCCACCCAGCACTATGTTTCTTGTTCGGTTGACTTTGGCATTGCTCCTGTACAGCACCACCACTTAACAGACAAACACTCATTCAACTGCTGTCATGCCAGGAACCTTTTAACACATTTCATAACATCAATTATGGTTTCTGGCTTTTCTTTTCTTTTTTTACAACTGACATGTAATTTTTCATGAACAGCTGGACATTTTGCAGTCTGAGCCCTCACAGTTGTGTAGTGGAGGGATCTTCCTTATTATATGTTCTTGTTAAACAGAGAATGTGAAGATGTAGAGCAGCGGTCCCCAACCTTTTTTGCGTCACGGACCGCTTTAATGTCAGACAATATTTTAATAAATACAACCAAATAAAATGATACGATCAAAACAAAAACTGTGGTATTTTGTAAATATAATGAAAATAAACGCGAACTGTGTAATTGTGTAACTTTATTAGCAGCGTCCTCCTGAAAATGCACCAACAACATTAAGAGTAAAATCATCCTCTCTGCCCTTTGATGCTCTCTGGTCACTATATGAGTGACCAGCGTAAATATTTCTTTTGAAATAAGACACACAACTACAACACGGGAAAAGACCCAGGGAAACCAAG
This sequence comes from Rhamphochromis longiceps, assembly GCF_057381845.1. Classification (NCBI taxonomy): domain Eukaryota; kingdom Metazoa; phylum Chordata; class Actinopteri; order Cichliformes; family Cichlidae; genus Rhamphochromis; species Rhamphochromis longiceps. The sequence goes on from NC_140561.1 coordinate 7,064,919, forward strand.
TTAATGATAAAAACCCTGAAAACCATAAATTTCACACCTGAGCCTCAACTCTTGCGGCCCAGTACCAAACGACTCACGGACCGGTACCGGTCTATGGCCCAGGGGTTGGGGACTGCTGATGTAGTTGTTGTTGTTGTTGTTAATTTATTTCAAACATGTAAACAATATACAGGTACATTTAGTAAAGAAAATAAGAGAGAGAGAAAAAAAATACTATACAAAAGTCAATACATTTCAATATAGCTACCGTCCTGATTCATTTACATGTTGAAAGGGAGTGGGAAGAAGTACACACTTATTTAATCCCACTCCTTTGCCAGAAGTTATCAGTTAATGTTTAGTCAGCTTCATTACTGATATAATCTGTAATAAAAATAGTGAACAGATTTCTGATATAATATATACTATATACTATGAAATCACATCATGAAATCTTTTAAATAGAGACATTCACTTAACTTCAATATTTTCCCTTTCTTTATAGTTCGAGAAGATCATATTTTTTTAACTCTTTTTGAACTGTTTTATGTTTGGAAGTTGCTTTAATTCCGTATTCAAACTGTTCCACAGTTTCACTCCATGCACAGAAACACAAAAGCTTTTTCTTGTAGTTCGTACCTTATAACTTCCTTCTTGCAAGAAAAACATACTCTGAATATTACCTGGCAGTTTTGCTTTGAATAGAATTTGTGCTGTTTGGAATTTCACTAGTTCGTCACTTTTCAATATTTCAGACTGCAAAAATAGTGAGTTTGTATGTTCCCTGTAACCTGCATTGTGGATGATTCGAACTGCTTTTTTTTTTTTTTTGAAGAGTAAAAAGTGAATGTAGTGTCGTTTTATAGTTGTTGCCCCAGACCTCTGCACAATAGCTTAAGTATGGTGAAACCAGTGAACAGTAGAGAATATGAAGTGATGTTCTGTCGAATACCTGTTTTGCCTTGTTTAGTTTGCAATGCTACGTGATACTTTGGAATGAACATATCTTACGTGAGCTCTCCAGTTAAGTTTTTCATCTGTTATTACCCCCAGAAATTTATTTTCACTGCCTCTTTCAATATCAACACCATTTATTTTTATCTTAGCATTTGTATTTAAACTACTACGTAGAGGACAGTTAGCTACTTGACTTTTAAAGTTTAGCAACATTTTGAGTGCTGTTATTCCCTCTTTTTTTTTTTTTTTGGGGGGGGGGGGGGGGGGCTAAAAATGTTTAATGTTTTGATAGACACACACCTAACCTGATCTAACCTCTGTTTCAGTGTCTAACTGCTGGTCACTCATTTGCACCACCCGCTACATCAGTCACTGGCTTTAACACAGACATCCAGGCCTGACTGGCATGTCGTCAAAACTGACACAGTGAGCATCTTATCAGACACAAATATTGTGCTGTCGGCTGGTATTAGTTTATTTTCTCAGTCTGAAAAGTCACTTCTTTCTGTCATGTGAACTTTTTAAATAAGGTTATGAATAACCTTATTTATAAGAAAAAACAGCCAAAAAAAAGCCCAGCCATGACTCATCTGTGACACACAGCAAGCATAGATTGTTTGTGTTTCCAAGACTTTGCTTTTTAAATAGCAGTCGCTGCTGGTGTGTGTGTTCTTTTTTTCTTACAGTGTAATTAGGTGACTGAGTTCTCAGCAACACTCACATTCACCTTATCTTCTCCAGCTAAGTTAGCGCATCATGTTGGACGGGTCTTAAAGTGGTCTGAAAAAAAACGTTCTTGAAATGAATACGGTGTGTATAAATAAATATATATATATATATATATATATATATATATATATATATATATATATATATATATATATATATATATATATATATATATATATATATTGCCCGCATTCTCCACCAGGCAAGACCCCAGGTGCAGGCTGTGTAAAGATGCCCCAGAGACAATCCAGCACATAACAGCAGGGTGCAAGATGCTAGCAGGCAAGGCATACATGGAACGCCATAACCAAGTGGCCGGCATAGTGTACAGGAACATCTGTGCCGAGTATAACCTGGAAGTCCCGAGGTCAAAATGGGAGATGCCCCCAAGGGTGGTGGAGAATGAACGAGCTAAGATCCTGTGGGACTTCCAGATACAGACGGACAAAATGGTGGTGGCTAACCAACCGGACATAGTGGTGGTAGACAAACAGAAGAAGACGGCCGTAGTGATCGATGTAGTGGTTCCGAATGACAGCAATATCAGGAAGAAGGAACACGAGAAGCTGGAGAAATACCAAGGGCTCAGAGAAGAGCTCGAGAGGATGTGGAGGGTGAAGGTGACGGTGGTCCCCGTGGTAATCGGAGCACTAGGTGCGGTGACTCCCAAGCTAGGCGAGTGGCTCCAGCAGATCCCGGGAATAACATCGGAGATCTCTGTCCAGAAGAACGCAGTCCTGGGAACAGCTAAGATACTGCGCAGGACCCTCAAGCTCCCAGGCCTCTGGTAGAGGACCCGAGCTTGAAGGATAAAACCGCCCGCAGGGGCGTGCTGGGTGTTTTTATATACATATATATATATATATTTGCATTATTTTAAGATGAAAGTGAGAAAAGGATTAGTTGTTTCCACTGAATTCCAGCTTGATGTTTTACTGTGCAGAAGTGGGCATCTAAGATCATTTCCCGCTCATGCCTGTGCTTTACATAAATCAGCCAGTTAAGAATTAAGTTAAGCAGCACAGGCTCCTTTCCATCTATCTCTCTCACGCTCTCTGTATTTCTTTTTCCACTTATCCACAGCTTTGCCTGTAGCTACTCATCTGAGAACAGAGCAGAGAAAATGAGGGAATCAACTCCATAGTGGTGCAGGATGATATGTAAGAACAATCATTGTGCCAGGAGGCACGATAAGCCTTTGAAAAGGAGGCTCATTTATGGAAGTTCTTTACCCTGTTGCTTTTTCTGTTTCCCTCTCAGAGCATCAGTGGGTTGTTTGCAGACTGTCAGACAATGAGTTCATCAACTGAGGGTGTCACAGTCAGGTCAAGAGACATTTTAATCAGACGTTCACACACACACAGGCAGAGGTATTAAGTCAAACATTTGGCCAGCAGGCATCCACCAGTAGTGGCTGACTTGAATTTGTAATATGTTCCCTGTGCCGACGGGCTGTAATCCAGCCCAACTACAGTCCTGCACTGCCCTCTTTAGGTCAACATGGGAAGTGATGAGGACAGAGGCAAAAATGTAAAAAGGTCATTTTGGTCCCGTATTCAATAAATGTCCAAATTGTCAGGAGTAAGAATATTTAGTTCAAGCATGAATTTAGCGCTAACCTTATTTACATATAACCTCTGAAATTTAAAGTGCAGTGAGAGCTGTTATTGTAAAGTCTAGATGAGTTATGTTATGTTGAATATTGACACCAAAGCTGTAATGGTGGAAAGTAACTGAACGACTTAAACTAAACTAGCAAAACTTGAATTCAGTTGAACTTTTTGTCAATTTTACTGTACGTATTTAATTTCATTTATTGCTTTAAAAATGATTGAAGTCTTCTTAAATCATTTCAATTGAAGATTAATCTTCTGCCTGTACCTCAAACATTTTTACACCACACTCTCGCTGAACTCAATCCTCCTGTGCAAGTGTGCTGCAGCTGTTCATTACACTGAATTATATTACATACTCATTTTTAATATCAATTGTGAATATGCCCCATGAAAAGCAGACAGAAACACTGAATAACTCTGTGTTATGCAGTAGCTCCACGTTTTTGAAGCTTATATGATGATGACTTTATAGATGGGCTATTTAACAATGAGCTGCTAACATATTTATAGTTTGAGTTGGACAACTAAAGTCTTAAATGCATTTTTTTTATAAGAAGCAAATCTTGCTGTTGATGCAGAGTAGGTGACAAACCACTGTGCCGTGCTCACCAGACACCAGATTACCGGGAAAGAAAATCATATCTGGAGATTTTTTTTCTTCTGATAACAGACAGGCAGCCATGCATGATGTCTCTATGGACAGATGAGGTGTACAGGTTCTAAACCATGCTTTCTGGTGTTTCATGTGACAGTAGCGGACATTTTCTAAATCATTTGCCTATTTTCTAAAGATTTATTCACTATAAACAGGGAACAATTGGTAAAATACATAGCTATAGGTGCATGTGAAATCGTGTCATGCTCTGCCACTTTGAATTGTCCAGTTGTTCACTCACTCATTCACTGTATAATATTTGCTAGAAGGTACAGTAATAGGGAACAAGTGCAGACAGGTACTAATACATTTCAGACACCACATGGATGTTGTGCTACTATGCCGTGATATCCCTGATTATTTTTTATTTTAAAATGGTATCAGAATATCTGGGGCCATGGACAAGTCAGGAGTTCTGTTTTTGACTGCAAACACTTGCATTTCACATTTTAATTAGTCCGGCCACAGAACATTTTCTACTTTGCCTCAGACCATTAGAAATTAGCTTTAGCCCCCAGAACAAGGTGGTGGTCTGGATCATGTTCATTTATGGGGTTTTTTGCATGATAGAGCTTTAACCTGCATTTGTTGATGACACTGTGAACTGTGTTCAGAGGCAATGATTTCTGGAAGCTTTCACGAGCCCACACAGTGATTTCCATGACAAAATCGTGCCTTTTTTAAATATATTGCCACCAGAGGGCACGAAGATCAAAGGAATGCAGCGTTTTGGGTTTTTTTGTCCTTGTCGCTTGTACACAGAAATTTCACAATTTTTTTGATATTATGTATTGTAGATGTCATGTTTCGGCTGTGTGCAGGCAGGAATTGGACCCAAACACAAACTCACTAGAAACGGGATTGAACTCAAAATGGCAGCTTTTATTGCTGAACAAAGAACTCTACAAATCCTAAACTGAAAAGAATCTAACAAAAAAAACACACACACACACACACACACACACACACACACACACACACACACACACACACACACACACACACACACACACACACACACACACACACACACACACACACACACACACACACACACAAGGAGAAACACATAGCATGAGGGCAATCACAACACTGACACAGAAACACAGGGCTTAAATACACTGGGAAATAACGAGGGGAATGAGACACAGAAGGAGAGCACAGCTGGGAGAAATCAGACATAACGACACCCAAGGGAAGCGAAACTCAATACATTCACGTAGGACACAGACCTTCAAAGTAAAACAGGAAATGTAACATAGACGCAGACTTGACTAGGGGAGACAGAACAACTAAGAAACACAGAGAACAATAACAAGGAGACAGAGGGCAGCTAAATACTCAGAAAACTAAAGAGAATACAAGAAAGCCAAACTAAGACACTAGACTAAAGAATAAACTGGGGCAACAAAGAGAACTAAGATCATAATACAAAAACTCAGAGACACAAAAAACTCAAAACACTGGGTCACCGACCCAGGACTGTGACAGTAGAAGATGAAATATTTACAGTCTTCACAATTTTATGTTGAAGGAGATCATTCTGAAATTGTTCCCCAACTTGTTGATGCAGATTTTTGCATATTGGTTAACCTCTACCCGTCTTTACCTAAAAATCCATCCTCTCAGCATCAGCAACATCCAACCTTTAGGAGTGGTCAAATCAACAACCTGGTTCATTTTTAAAACGAACGAATCCTCGGGGCACACACACAAATATAAACACAGTGGTATGAAAAAGTGTTTGCCATCCTGTTTGCCACACTTAAATCTTTCAGATCATCAAACAAAATTACATATTTGACAAAGATAACACAAGCAAACACAAAATGCAGTTTTCAAATGAAGGTGTTTATTATTTAGCGGAAAAAATCCAAACCTATGTGACCCTGTGTGAACGAGTGATGGCCCCCCTTTGTTTTAACATAAATTAGCTGTGGTGTATCACATCTTTGGAAAGTTGAGTTCAGTTTCTCAGCCTGATTATTATTATAAGACCTGCCTGACAAAGTGGAGTAGACCAACTGATCCTCAAAAGCCAAATATCATGCCCTGATCCCCAAAAAATCAGTAAGATCCAAAGAACTGTAGGCCTCACTTGCCTGAGTTAATGTCAGAGTTCATGACTCCACCATAAGAAAGAGATTGGACAGAAATGAGTTCCAAAGACAAAACCACTGCTCAGCAAATGGAACATAAAGGCTCGTCTCAGTTATGCTAGAAAACATCTTGATAATCCCCATGACCTTTGGGAAAACACTTTCTGGACTGACAAGACTAAAGTTTAAATTTTTGGAAGGTGTGTGTCTCATAACATCTGCGTAAAAGTAACACAGAATTTCAGAAAAGGAACAACATACCAACAGTAAAATATGGTGGTGCTAGTACAGTTCCAATCAAAAGTTTAAGACTGTTGAATACAACCATGCAAAAAAGTCATGTTTTGCAGGTTCCAAGTAGAGCTTCAACGTGCAACAAGAAGAAATTGGAGTGAGACAAAACATTTTTTGAGCATCCAATTTATTGAAAACAACGATTAAACTGAAACAGGCTGTTTTACAGCTGATCGATAGTTCAGGACAACTGTGTTTTCTACATGCCACACAGGAGGGGCGCCGAAATGGTCTGGGGTGCTTTTTCCTTCAGTGGAACAATGGAGCTTCAGGAGGTGCATCAGGGTGTCAAACAGCCGCTGGCTATGTCCAGATGTTGCAGAGAGCATCCCTCATGAGGGCCCTTGTTCTCAAGGTTCTTTATTATTTGTCACATGCATAGTTATACAAGTATAACACACAGTGAAATGTAGCCGAAATGTAGGGGGGGGTGTAGAGGAAGAACTATATATATATATATATATATATATATATATATATATATATATATATATATATATATATATATATATATATATATATATACACATATATATATATACACACATGTAGTATGTACACTGGGTGAATGTGCAGTAGTAGCAGCAAGCAGGTGAATTCTGTACATTAATATGAATAGACATCTGACTATTTTACAGGATAGACAATATAAACATATTTAAAATTAAAGGAATTGAAATGTACATTGTGCCTTGGTTTAGTGTCTGGAAGAGTCCTGTCTCAGTCAATTATAGATGATGTGAGAGGGCGGGTGTGTGTGTTTAGGGCACGGATGGCTTGGGGATAGAAGCTCCTCTTGAGTCTCTCTGTCCTTGCCCGGAAGATGCGGAACCTTCTACCAGATTGCAGAAGTTGGAACAGTTTGTTGCCAGGATGGGACGGGTCCTTCAGTATCTGCGCTGCTCTAGTCCGGCATCTCCTGGTGTAGGTGTCCTGAAGCGAGGGGAGAGCAATCCTGCAGCAGCGTTCTGCTGTACGGATCACTCTCTGGAGAGCTTTTTGGTCCTTCACACAGCTGTTCCCGAACCACGATGTCATGTTCTGTGTGAGGATGCTCTCCACAGCGCCTGTATAGAAAATCCTGAGGATCTTTGGAGAGACCCTGAACTTCCTCAGTTGTCGTAGGTGATACAGGCGCTGCCTAGCCTTTTTGGTCTGGATCTGAATGTGGGCAGCCCATGTCCGGTCTGAGGAGATGTGGACACCAAGATACTTGAAGGACTGCACCCTCTCCACTGGAGCTCCATTGATGATGATGGGCTTGTAGTCTCTGTGCTGACCCCTTCTGAAGTCCACCACCAGCTCCTTGGTCTTGCTGACGTTCAGCTGGAGGTGGTTGTCCTGGCACCACGATGCCAGATTCTTCACTTCATCCATGGCACCCAACACCACTGTGTCGTCAGCAAACTTCACAATGGTATTGGAGCCATGGGTGGCCACACAGTCTGAAGTGTAGAGGGAGTAGAGCAGTGGCGAGAGGACACATCCCTGAGGTGCTCCTGTGTTGATGGTGATGCTGTTGGAGAAGCACCTGCCCACCCTCACCACCTGAGTTCTGCCAGTGAGGAAGTCCAACACCCATGCACACAGACGGCTGTTGAGTCCCAGATCCCTCAGCTTTGTGAACAGTCTGCAGGGCACTATTGTGTTAAACGCTGAACTGTAATCAACAAACAGCATTCGCACATAGTTACCCTGTTTCTTGTCCACGTGGCTGAGAGTGGTGTGTAGGACGTGGGCGATGGCATCCTCTGTGGATCTGTAGGCGAACTGCAGCGGATCTGTGGTGTCTGGGATGGCGGAGGAGATGATGTTCTTCAGCAGCCTCTCAAACACCTTCATTACTACCGAGGTCAGTGCAACTGGCCGGTAATCGTTCAGGGATGAGGGTTTGCTGTTCTTGGGCACAGGGATGATGGTGGATCTTTTGAAGCATGTGGGGACCACAGACTTCGCCAGGGACTCGTTGAAGATGTAAGTGAACACACCTGCTAGCTGGTCAGCACAGCAGCGCAGCAGACGGCCGGTGATGCCGTCTGGCCCCGCCGCTTTCCTTGTGTTCACTCTCCTCAGTGCCGCTCGGACGTCATGCTCCGCGATGCTGGTCACCGGTCTCTCGCTGATGACGTCACTGTCCTCGGTAGTCAGGCGGTAGATAGCATTAGCCGCCTGGCTAACCTCGAAACGGGCGTAGAACCGATTCAGCTCGTTGGTGAATGCAGAGTCGGCGTTGATCGGCGCAGTGTCCCTGGCTTTGTAGTCCGTAATGGTGCGTAGTCCGTGCCACATACTCCGTGTGTCGCCTGGTGGAAGCGGCACTCCACACGTTCCCGGTACCTGCGTTTGGCATCTCTCACCGCGCGCCGCACGCCATATGAGGCCGCTTTGTAGGCGCTCATATCGCCAGTGGCGAGACCCGCGTTGTAGGAGGCGGTCCTGGCGTTTACTGCAGTGCAGATCGATCTGTCCATCCACGGTTTCTGGTTTCGGAATGTGGTGACTCTCGCAGTGGGGATAATCTCCTCCGCTAGCATATTGACGAAGCATACTGCTACTTCCGTAAACTCGTTGATGTCGACTGCGCATGCTCTGAACATGTCCCAGTCTACGTCGTTGAGTGCGTCCTGTAGCGTAGCTTCTGATTGGGCAGTCCACCGTTTTACTTCCTTCGTGGTCACGTCTTCCCTCCGTATGCTTTGTTTATACTGGGGAATGAGGAAGATGGCGTTGTGGTCAGACTTCCCAAAAGCCGGGTGTGAGACAGCTTTGTAGCCCTGCTTGTATGGCGTGTAGCAGTGATCCAAAATCCGATCCCCTCTCGTTGGACACGAGACATGCTGGTAAAAGTTTGGCATGACTTGTCTGAGGTTCGCTTTGTTAAAGTCTCCTGCTACAATGAGGGCTGCGCCCGGGTCCTTGTTTTGAAGCGAGCTCAGCACATCATGTAATTCGGACAAAGCCATACCTGTGTCCGCTTGGGGTGGGATGTAGACAACCGTGGCAATGACTGAGGTGAACTCACGGGGCAGATAGAAAGGGCGGCACTTAATGCTCAGGAACTCCAGATGTGGCGAGCAGCCGCTGGAGAGAGTAGAAATGCTCCTGGCATCACACCACTTTCTGTTTATCATGAAACACACTCCTCCACCTTTGGTTTTGTTCGACTCTGCCGTTCTGTCCGCGCGGAGCACAAAGAATGAATCCGACGGAGTTACGGCCTGGTCCGGCACGGTGGGGGACAGCCATGTCTCCGTGAAGCACAGAATGTTGCAGTCCCTCATGTCACGTTGGAAGGTGACCCTTGCTCTTAGGTCATCGAGCTTGTTCTCCATGGATTGTACATTGGCCAGTAGGATACTGGGCAGTGGTGCGCGATGCGCCTGCTGTCTCAGTCTGTTCCTAATACCAGCGCGTTTTCCCCGGCGCTTCTTTGTTCTGCGCCTCGGATGAGCGGCCCGTCCTTTGTTGTTCTCCGCGCCGCGTAGAATCTCTGGCGGCCAGGAAGGGTCAGGTTTAAAAGTGTCCAAGATTAGATGTGCAACCTTGGCACCGATGTTTACAAGTGATCCGCTGTCGTATACTATAAGACTAGAGGATTTTGGGATGTAAACCAGAGCAAAAAATAAGTAAAAAACAAGAAAAGTGGATAGTCGGAGCGGAGCGGTCAGGAAGGCGTCTGGACGTGGCCGCGCCATCTTGGATATCTTGTCTGTGTGGTAACGACTGGGTTTTTCAACAGGACAACGCTACAGTACACAATCCCCGCAGGACAAAGGACTCCTTCCAGGAGAATAACATCACTCTTTTGGACCATCCTGCATGTTCCCCTCGTCTAAATCCAATTGAGAACCTTTGGGGATGGATGGCAAGGGAAGTTTACAAAAATGGACAAACAGTTCCAGACAGTAGATGCCCTTCGTGCGGCCGTCTTCACCACTTGGAGAAATGTTCCCACTCACCTCATGGAAACACTTGCATCAAGCATGCCGCAACAAATTTTTTGGAACTTTGACTTCTGTTTTGACACTTTGACACTTCACCTGTTGCCTACTGGTGGTGGTCAGAGGGCCCGGTGGCGCCAGTGTCCGGCAGCCTTGCCTCTGTCAGTGCGCCCCAGGGCAGCTGTGGCTACAATGTAGCTTGCCATCACCAGTGTGTGAATGTGTGTGTGAATGGGTGGATGACTGAATGTAGTGTAAAGCGCTTTGGGGTCCTTAGGGACTGAGTAAAGTGTTATACAAATACAGGACATTTACCATTTGAGGGGCTTACGGGGGTTTTTGGAGGTGAGCTGAGCTTTTCATCAGCTGCAAAACAGCCTGTTTCATTTTAAGCACTGTTTTCAATAAATTGCATGCTCAAAAAATGTTTTGTCTCACTCCTATTTCTTCTTGTTGCATGTTGAAGCTCTACTTGGAACCTTGTTAAGATGCAAAATACGATTATTATTTTTTTTGCCAAGTGGTCTTAAACTTTTGATCGGGACTGTATGATGGTCTGGGGCTGTTTTGCTGCCTATCCTGGAAGACTTGCTGTAGTAAATGGAACCAAATTCTGCTGTCTACCAAAACATCCTGAAGGAGAATGTCAGGCCGTATGTTCTTGACCTGAAGCTGATGTGCACTTGGGTTCTGCAACAGGACAATAATCCAAAACACCAGTCAGTCTGGTGTGCTTTGCTGGTGTGTTTACTTGGTGCTAATTCTGTGTAAATGAGAGGGAGACAGATGTAAGAGATTGAAGACACAAGGTGGAGAGTTAGTGAAAATGAGTGAGTCTAAATACCTGAGGTCAACTATCCAAAGCAACAGACAGAGCACAAGAGAGGTGAAGCCTCTAGCTTGCCTAAGAGAACTCAAGCTGTTTTGCAGTTTTGTGGATTAGAGAAAATTAAAATAAATTCAAACTTGTGAGCCTAATCCTTTTTCTTGTTAAGTCATTAAGATGTCTGCTGTACAATCACTCCATCCAAAGAATAGTTCAAAGAAATCATTAAAATCTCAAAATTTCTCTGACATTCATTCATCCATTCTCCCTCACTATCATCAAAACACCACATGATATGTTTCATCAACCTGACTGTTTCAAACACAGTAAGAACCCCTGAAAGGTTTCCTATCTTTAAACATTACCTCTCAAAAACTGGGTGGTAGTATTTGAGGTATTTGAACCTCTGACAGGGTCCTTGATGACCAGGGGGAATCTGGTTGTATTTACAGGTTGTGTTTTTGCTGCATTGCAGTTGGCTAAACGGGCCACCTGGTGTCAGTGTTACACAGATGAGGACACAGAATAACAAGCTCCCAACTCCTTGTTTCTGACTTGCACTTAACATTTTAGTGTGATTGGCGCTTAAACATAGAGCACTAGATGGTTTAATCCACAAACACTGTTTGGAATTTTTAGCTGGAGGTCAGTGCTGTTATGATGCACAAATGACGTTCATCATCAAACTTTGAAGAGGTTTATTACCAAGGCTGAAAGGTTCAAAGGCTTCTGCTGTAGTTCCATAGTGATGGTTACAGTGCTCAGACTTGAGCATGAGCCACTGGCCAATGTGAAGCCACCAAAAGAGAGGGAGATGGAGGTATAGAGAGAGCGAGAGGGGGGCTGGAGTTTCTTCCCTGGTTGCTATGGAAACATACCTGCTCCTCACTCACAGCATCATCCCTGAACACAGAGACAGAAGTCTGTCTGATGTGCAAGAAACAGAAGACACAAGGCATGCATTCTAACAGTGTTTCATCACGATACACAAAACTCCTAAAACACTGATCAGAATTCAACAGCCTGTCTCCTAAAATCCAGGGTAGCATCATCACCGACACACACGCACACACAGTATAATGGGAATAACTCACATTCCAAACAAACCCTCAACACAGCCTACAATTTGACAGAACCTACTCAAACTCACTGCACGCGTGGGTGGACCTGAAATTCAATGAGCCTAGAAAACAAATGTTACTTCCATTCAGTGTCAGAAAACTCAACTGCAATTCTTAACAAAAGACTGTATATTTCTGTGACAGTCTTAATTTTATATACTCTCAGTAACTGATTAGTTAGTGTGTAAATACCGAACAATTAAACTGCTGTACCTGACAGTTTACCTCTCACATGGCCCGATCAGGTCCAGCCCTTATCCTTTGGACACCAAAGCATAAGGGCTCAAGTTCAGACTGTTTCATAAAAGACCACAAAAAACTCACCATTAAAACTCTGGTTTAAATGGAAAAAGACCATCTCTGAACTGAGGAAATGGAGCCTTAGAGTACATCTTCCAGCATCTTACCATGCTAGGATTGCAACCTTTCCTTGACTCTGTGAATAATACTCATTTCAAAGAACAGAAATGACACTGATCAATGGCAGTGACAGTCTGCATACTAACAATGAGGTCATGGCCCATGATTGGTCAGTGCTTCTAGTTTTCAGTCATTATGCATCTTTGCTATTTATAAGGTTGTGGATACCTGCAACCACCTGAGACTGAAGAAGTCCCTTGGATGAGTGACAATACGTTTCTCCTGCTGAAAATGCTGTGTCCACATGAATAGAATTAGCTTTCTGGGAGTTCCTTACCTGGAAGATTGAGCGTTCATGATGTATCAACCATGCATCCATTTACTTTTGCCCCATTTCACCCACCACTTCCCTACTGTTTTTGTGATTTTGTGGGAAATCACATTGCTTTTAATTTGAAGGTAACTGCTATTTTATCTATTTTTTGGTTTCGTTATGTATCTGCAGGTTTGGAAGCAAATACAGCTTTATTTCAAATATGCTGGAACAGACTTTGCTACTGAGTTTGCTTCTCCTAAAGATGTTAGCTCACATAAACTGTAGAGGCTTTTTTGGTTTCCTACGTATTTGTTTACTAAAACCAGAGGTAACGCCATGTGTATTGTTGTGTTCAGCTGAAAAAGCACAGAAGACTGGACAGGAGCTGTGATATCTGGGACAAGGCCCAGCTACTCATCTTTGTACCTGGAATGATGAAAGAGTTTTAAATGACAGTAGAGCTAGGAGCAATGCACTCAATGAAAAGGACTTACAGGGAGTGAATTGTTCATGGAGGTAACTGATAGGCTTGGGCAGAAACAGGACAAACTGGCAGGTGTTACAACCAATGACTGTTCAAATAAGGACAGTGGATGCAAGGATGTGGGATCTGAGAGCAGAAATTCAAGAATGAGAAGAGAGGTAAGGATATTTCAGAGCTCTCAGATGCAGAGGCATTTCTTGCTTTTACTGAATTATGTGATTTCACGAATTACTTAACTAAATAATTAACTAAATACCAAACTGCAAGGCCTATTTGCATGCAAAATATACAGTCTGGTTTTCATGAGAAAGTTACCATTTCTTTTAAGCCAGGTTGAAAGCATCATTCTTACTGGCATACCAATGGAGAAGATGTTGGTTCTCATCTGCCTTCATACGCAAACAAACATTCTTAGTGATGATATTTAACAACTCTAAATTATTTCAGTTACAATCGGCTTGTAGATCCACTGCCCTTCGCATTTCCAATTTAGAAACTGAATGTGAGTTTAATTCACTTGTTCAGCAGAAAAATTAAACTCACTGAACAAGATTAAACAGCTAAAAAAATTTGCAAAAGAGCAATCAAACTTTGTATAATTAAGAGACTGAAAGTTCACAAAAACATGTACATTTTGTTTGTGACTGCTTTTTGGGAATGTTGAAAAAAATGGTGAATAATTAAAATTTTATTATGCCTCTCACATTTTTCTAATGGTAATATCTAGTCTTACTAATAGCAGTTTATAAATAGACAAATTTAATATTGCACAAAATTGAGTTCGGCTTATTGGTGCAGCCCACCACAACAGTGTCAATTTCTCATAAAAAATAATTGCCCACTCCTGGTTTGAAAAAATACAACATAGACCTCTGGGGGCTTAAACCACATCATAAACTGGTTTATATAATTACATAATTGCTCATAGATAAATATAGCCACAATTACAAAATTGCATAAAATACATTTTTCAGGTAGAAAAGTTAAGTTAAGAGAGATGCTTTCGTAAATACACCTTGAGACGTTGCCACAGATGTGTATGTGTCACTGTCCTGTGAGTGCAGACTTTCTGCATTACATTTGTTCTGTAATTTTCAACAGAAAGCATCCTTTAAAGCTAGCTTCACAAGCTGATGAATGTATTTTGTTTCAAAGAGACATTTTTCAGAGCCTTGCTGGACTGACTGACTGCAGCTCAGGAGGTATTGGGTCATCTATTAATTGGAAGGTTGGTGGTTCAATCTCTGGCTGTAAGAGTCTGCAAGCAAAGTATCCTTGGGCAAAATACTAAACCGCAAGTTGTTCTCTGATGTGTCAGTGTTACACAGAAAGCATTTAGGTGTTTGTCTGAATGAGGCACAATGTGTAAAAGTGCATTTAGTCCTACAGTAGTAGTGACAAAAGTCAATTATGAGTTATGAATTTCTATTTAAAATGGACTGTAGACAGATGAAACTGTTTCCAAGTGAACCCTGTAGCAAAGATATTTGTTATAGATCATCTCAGTCAAGACTGTTATCTGCAGATGTCAGGTGAGCCACAATCATACACTAAAACGTTAAGTAAAAACCCAGCCACAGGCCAGTGTATTCCTAGTGCCAGTCCCAAGCCCGGGTGAATGGGGAGAACTGCTTCATGAATAGTGTCCAACGTATAATCCAAATCAAATCAAATCAAATCACTTTTATTGTCACATCACATGTGCAGGTACATTGGTACAGCACATGTGAGTGAAATTCTTGTGTGCGAGCTTCACAAGCAACAGAGTTGTGCAAAATACAATAATGTAAACAAGCAAAATACAAGAATGGCTACATCTGAAACTAATAAATATATGTACAATATATAATAGTATATGCATATTTTACAAATTAAATAGAGTAAACAATGAATAGAATATATAAAACAAATAAAATAAAATATACAGAGTGAGACATGTGCAAAACAGTGGCATTACTGTACAGTAATCCTGGCCAAATCAAACATGCAGATCATAAAGAATGAGATTTCTATATTGGATTGGTCAGGGCCTGGGTTAACAACAACTGTCTCGGCTGTTTGTTAGACAACAGAGACAAATGAAGATGAATGAGGGAAGGCATGTTGAGAGGTAGTGAGAGAGAAACAAAAGCTGGAGTATGGAGATGAGAGTAGCGACTCTAAATGTTGGTACTATGACTGGCAAAGGGAGAGAGCTAGCTGATATGATGGAGAGAAAGAAGGTAGATAAACTATATTGCCTGAAGTATTCACTCACATATCCAAATCACTGAATTCAGGTGCTTCTCCACCTGGCAAGCCAACGGACAAGTCTGGGTTTGGCAGCTGCCAGGAGAACAGTACTTATCTGACTCCATTATGGCAAGTATAAGGTTTGGTGAAGGGAGGATAATGATGTAGGGTTGTTCTTCAGGAGTTGGGCTCAGCCCCTTAGTTTCAGTGAAAGGAACTCTTTCACTATAGACAATTTCATGCTCCAAACTTTGTAGCAGCTTGGGGATGGCCCCTTCCTGTCCAACATCCCTGCCCACCAGTGCACAAAGTAAGGTCCATGTATCATGTCTTTAGTCTGGAAGAACTTGACAACTAAAGGGAACACCTTTGGAATGAATTACAGTTAGAGCGCAAGACAGGCCTTCCTATTCCTACTAACACGCTCCTAAACCTTGTGGAAAGCCTTACCAGAAGAGCTGAAGACATTATAGCTGTAAAGGGTGGGGAGACATCATATTAAACGGTATTGATGAAGAATGGGATGTCACTCAAGTTAATATGCAGACAAGCAAATACTTTTTGCAATATAGTGTCTCAGCTGTTTCTGGATGATTGCATTTGCCAGTTTAGCACAGTTAGCAGAGCTTTTAAAAATCATGACTACGACCAGTATGTTGATGCAACCTAAAATGTGACTTTGTTACCTTTCAGTGTCTTCACGTACCTATATGGCTCAAGTACATTGGGTATATTCAGAGAAAGTACCTGAATTTTTAGATCACTCAGATCAATGAAAAAGAGAAAGTGTGGTTCATTTGGCAATATTACATTGTTGTAATCATTCAATTACATATTCTGTCAATAGAGTTGGTCATTAGAGGTTTGCTTACTCTGCCTGACCAAAATGTGTGTTTAATAGCAATAAGCAGATCCACCATCACTTAAGGAACTACATTGAATTTGATATCTATATTTTATAGACTTTTTACATCAACAACTGACTAATTCTGGTAATTTGACCCATGAATAAGAGAATGTAAAGATCAGCAAATATCTGAAAAAAAAAAACATTACAATACAGACAAGAAAACAGAAACAGAAATTCATCATAGCTTTTGTATGTACATGGGCTGTCACTGTATTGCATGTGTGCCCTTCATTCAAATGTGTGTTAATGAAGAGGACAATCCCTAATTAGATAACACTAGTTGGCTTCTGATTTTATTTCAAATCATATACATGGTGGGTATTTCAGGTTGTTAAAAGCCTTTTTTGGTTCTGTTTTGTTGTTTTGTAGATTTGATACCAGTGAAGAATATCAATGAGAACTAGAAGGGACATTCTGAATTATGTGCCCCTCCACTGTCCCCCAGACTCTAGGACAGGGGTGTCCAACTCCAGGCCTCGAGGGCCGGTGTCCTGCAGGTTTTAGATGTGTCCTTGAACCAAGACAGCTGATTTAAATGGCTAAATTACCTCCTCTACATGTCCTGAAGTTTTCCAGAGGCCTGGTAATGAACTAATCATGTGATTCAGGTGTGTTGACCCAGGGTGATATCTAAAACCTGCAGGACACCGGCCCTCGAGGCCTGGAGTTAGAAACCCCTGCTCTAGGATGTTGATTTCCAAATGAAATGCAGCATTTACTTTCATCTGAAAAAAAGGACTTTGGACCACTAAGCAACAGGCAAGATACCTTTAAAGTCTCTGGTTCAGGAGCAGCTTGATGTTACGAATGCTTCCTGAAGATGTCTGTGTACGGTGGATCTCAGTCCACTCCTTGTGATGTTCCCCCAACTTTTTGAATATATTTTTCTTGTCAGAGCTCTCAAGGCTCCGGTCATCTGTCTTGTTTTTGTATCACACGTTTCCCTTCCAGACAACTTTCCATTAATGTACTTGGATACAGCACATTGTGAACAGCAATGCTTTTCAGCAAAGATCCGTAAAATAACCGATTGTATTCTGGACAACTTGGTCAAGGCATCAGTCTTCCCCATGACTGTGGTTGTATGTACATAACTAGACCGAGAGATACACACTATTTTAACTTTTTGAACAGTAATTTAGTCAAATCAAATGAAATATTCTAATAGTTTGAGGTAATTTCAATTTTGTTTGTTGTTGTTGTTTTGGGGGGGGGGGGGGGGGGTGTTAACTGGTGAGGCTAAGCAAGAATAGAATAACATTACTTTTGGTTTTTGAATAGCAGGAAAAAAAAATATTTCTAATCATAATTTTAACCAAAATGGAGCAGTCAGCAACAAGTATAAACCCAGGTCAGAAACACGGCTATTAAACGTAGCCTGAACAGCCCAGTCCAGTCACAAGAACCTAAAAGAAAGGCTTATCAGGGCTCAGTCTGCATTATAAAAGTGGATTTTATTTAGTAGTTTGGAGAAGAAATCTGTTTTCACATCCAGGAGGCTACTAGACTCTCACAGCAGTCTGAGAATGAAACATATGCACAGCAGTATAAATTCTTTTACTGAGACAGGGATAACATGTTAACTGACATGTGGGCTAAAAATGTATAAATGCAACCGCTACCTGCGCTTCATGCTGCAGCGGTCTGCCAGGTGAAACAGAGGAGAGAAAGGCTTGTCTTAGTAACAGCCACATCAAAGAGATTAGTGAAATACGATATATGTTCATATGAACATACATGCACATTATAACCTATTGATGCAACGTTGCTTTATGGTCTTGTGGGACCCACACTGAATTGAATGTATGTATCCAACCTGAGGGCCTCTTTTTGTTTTCTTAACAGTGTCATTTCAACCGAGCCTGTTAACGGAGGCGGGGAACTATATGCTAAAAATGCTCTGATGAGCAGCTAAAATGTCCAAGAAGAAGAAAAGTCGTCGTTTAAATCAGCCAATGGCAGCAGCGGAGCACCGCGCTGCGCCTCTCATGGTTCATTGGGGGGCGGGCCTTGCCGGGGAGGCCCCACCCCTCAAGGCCGCGTAGTTTGGTTGAGCACAGGCTGCAGTTTCAGTTTGTTTTATTCACCATTTTGAAGGTAGCTGGAGGTAAAAAAAAAAAATATATAAGAATTTTTGCGTTAGGAGGACTACTGGCTGCCGTACTTTTATTTTCACGCGCTAGCTCGGACGGTGGAGTTGTGCGTCAACCTCACTCCCCTCGGTGTTTTGCAGAGCGGGAATCTATATTCCTTCCCCCCCCCCTGTGCTTTTTCTTCTCCCCCTTTCTCACATCCTTAACCTCCACAGTATTCCTGCAAAATGTCAAGACCAGTGAGGTAGGTGTGCTAAATATGTCTTCTGCTCTCTCCGAGTTAATAACGACCCCGTGCTGGCGCCTGGCGTAGCCGATAACGTGCACGTCTCCACCATGTTGTGTTTTATGAGCTGGGAATTTGTTTATTTCATGAAAAAATAATGGGAATGTGTGCATGCGTGTGTGTATGTGCGCTTCTCTTCTCGCGTGTGCACCCTCATTTTTTCTAATATGGATCCCAGCGCTGTGGACTGTTCGCCATGTCTTGTGTGGAGATACGCGCAGCCCGCCGCCGTGTCGTGTCTATCATGCTTTTAAACGGATCCATGATGTGCATTGTTGGCTGCTATGTAGGCCAAGCGGAAAATTAGTCGGTGTGATTTAACCAGCTACGTTTTACGGCTTACTTAAGCCAGGCCAGATAACGTTTTCCCCATTTTGTTTGAGAATGAGAATATGGCTACCCATTCATCCAGGGTAGGCTCCAGAAACGCCAATACACCCCCACACGAAAAAAAAAAAATCTCCGGAGGAGGTGGTGGTCGGCCTCGGGATTTGATCTTGTTACCGCGCAGACTGTGCGTGTCGTGTTGTAGTCGCCATTACATCGCATTTCGGGGGGGGGGTTCGTACTTTGAGAACATTTTTAAAAATGGTGTCAGCCAACGAAAATGTCGTTGTTGTTGGGGGAGGAGGAAAAAAGAGCACTGAGAGCGGGTCTACATTTACAGAGCTGGCAGTAAATTAACACTGCTGGCTGATGTCAGAGGAAGGCGGAGAACTACAAGAAGTCACCACACCCCCTCCAACCCCCATCCCCATTGCAAGATCCCCGCTGTGATTATAACGCACGAGGTGCATTCAGACCTTTTATTCAGATTAAAATGCCTTTTTACTGTAAATCACATTAATGCTAATCTAATGTAAATTCAGTTCTCGAAATTTTGTGGCGACAACATGGAATCTTTTACTGGGTCATTCTCGCAGAGACAATTGGGTGAATATTTAGGGACTGTATGAAAATTACTCCTTATTTAAAAAAAAAAAAGCTGTGAAGTTAAAAGAAATCCGACATTAACTAATGTTCTTCTTAATCTTATATTCGGGTTGAGAAAACAGGGTTTCTGCCTTTCAGAGTTTATAAGCTTTTAAAGGCATTGCATTAAAATAAATTGTAAAAATAAGGGCTTAGTTGGATTTAAAATGTCTTGAGGTATTTTTTTTGTTGCGTTCAAGACACGCCTAGACTAAGAACGTAACAATGTTAAAATATGCTTTGTAGGATTTTAATATTTACTTTTTCTTTTTTTACATGCTAAACACAAAGTCTGTACGTGAGCCCTCAACAGGTATAAAACAAAACTAAACATGTCGATTAAGACAGGTGAAGTCAATGAACTTTGGACAAAATAACACTGCCTTACTCTTTTTGTCAACACTCAGAGCACAGCAATCACATTTGAATAAACTTTATTGGAATTGTTACTTAACAAAGCTTGAACATGTGCGCCATCCAAATGTTGCATGCCATATAGTCATTGTCTGGCAGTAAGTGATGGATTGCAGGGCTGCCTCATATAACTGAATCAGAATCAGAAAGGGGTTTATTGCCAAATGTTGAGCAGGTTTACAACATTAGGAAATTGCTGCGGTGCTTCAGTGCAAACATACTGTCATAAATTGCGATTAAATAGACATGAAAAAATAAAAGTAGGAATAAGAATTAAAAAGTGCTACGTAGAAAGATATGTGCATGAGATATACATGAGATATACATGAGATATATACATGAGATAAGAATTAAGAGTGCTGCACTGTGAAAGATTTGGGACAATGTGCGCCAACATAAAACCTGAAAAGGATGAAAGACTAGTGCTCTCAAAACGATTAAAAAAAGCAAAACTCAAAAATGTTTAAGCATTGAGTTATAATTTTAAAGTCACGAGGACGACCAGTAGAACAGGACAAAATGTCTTTAGGAACATAAATACTTTCATGCTGAAAAAAAGCAAAACAAATAATTAGCATGCGTTACGTAGAAAGGGCATTTGATACCTTGGGCAAGCTCTGCTGGGAATAGCATATTTTTTCTGTTTGTTTGTTTTTTTTTCTACACATAAAATAAAAAAAATAAATAAAATCAACTCGATTAGACACTTCCACAGATCCATTGATGAAGTCATTGCAGTTAAGATTTTTGCATTTTGTTCTTTATTGAGGTTGCCAGAAAGTCAATACTAAAAATGACTGTTGGACTAGATACTCATTTACAAAAGTGTTGTCCCTCAACCGAGACAGCTTCACACAGCACTGTTGCAGATACTCAGGCACACAGCCCCTCCCCTCACTAGCAGCTAAACACATGAACAATAGTTGACATTTAAAAAAACTTTGAGGAATTTTGTAAAGCTCCATTTTCACCAACATTGACGCATTACAGAGTTATAATAAATGCTAACCTGCCACTGTACCTTTTAATGTTAGCTATTAGCCGCCATCCAATAGCTACATTAGCTGCCTGTTAAATCCTCATTAACGTGGTGGCTAGCGACAGTGGCTAATAGGGCTGCCACGATTACGTCGACTAGTCACGATTACGTCGACTATCAAAATCGTCGACGACTGATTTAATAGTCGACGCATCGTTTGAAGCTTTGTAAGATCCCAAAAGACGCAGGAATAAGTAGTAGGATTTAAGAGTGTAATAACGGACTGAAACAGAAGATGGCAGCACTGCATGTACAAGGATGCCAGCTGCCGTTAAACCCCGAAGAAGAAGCAGCTGTGTCCCAGAATTCATAGCGCGGCCCAGCTCAGTTTCCAACGATGGCGGCAGCTAGTTAGTTCTAATGTTACTCTTATTATTCTTTCTGGGTCACAAAAAAAAAACGTTTAACATATTTTCAGGCGAGAATGTAGCTGTGTAAACCTCAAATATCTGCTCAGTTTATCAAGACACCACATATTTTCAAAAGCGCTCCGACGTTTTCGGAGACGTCTGTTACCCACTAGCTCGATAGCTAGCTGGGGGCTAGGCTCACTAGAGCTGTGAGAACACCGGACTCCCAGCAAATCGTTTTCAAACCCACCGCCGTCTTTCGCTACTCAGGTTAAACATGATACATAAGTCACTTAGATAACTTAAAAATGTTATTGTTTGGCTTTTTTCAGTGTTTTATTTGTTCCTGAGTAAATCGGTTTGGCTGAGATTAAAGTTATAGTTTTTACACAGCTGAATAAACGTCAAGCAGACAGCTGATTATCAGAAGTGTGAGATGCTCGAGAATATACTCCAGTGTCCTGTTATATTTTAGATAGCAAGGAGTTTATTAAACTTCACCGAAACAATCTGCAAATTTCATTAAAATTTAACAAACTATCATCTTGTCTTTATTTTTAGTTAGCACCTTAAACACTTACAGCTGTAAGCTAATGATAGTCATATAAGAGCAGATGCTGCTGGTGCAATAAGCTGTACGTTTTACGTCCAATGGATGATGATCTGATTAGTCGACTAATCGCAAAAATAATCGGTGACTAGTCGACTATCAAAATAATCGTTTGTGGCAGCCCTAGTGGCTAATAGTAAAATAATACATTAATATGGGAGCTATGCTGCAGGCGCTGTCAGTTCTGCCCATCTGTAACATTCATAGACAGTGTTACTTTAACATAATGCAATTATTTGTGCCTATAGTGTGTTACATTACATTACATTACAGTCTGCCAGAAATGATAGCAGCCTACTTTACCAACTCTGTTTGAATAGAAATGAAATTAGAAGCCATGTCAGCAGAAGCACAGCTATACCTCAGACACCTTAAAAATATTCTTTTTGTTGCGTAGCACCACCCAAAAAAAATCTTGAACACATTCTTTACAGGTATGTTGCTTGTGTTACTCATGCTATTGTTTTTAATGCTCAAATCTCCTGATCAATAATTTACTAGTAGTTTAAACTAGTAGTAACAAGGAATAATTGCATGAGACTATAACATTCCTTGATAATCAAATGTTTTAAATATTAGTGAGAAGCGTGGTACCTTGCGCTGTGTCTACAACTGCAGTATATGGTGATGCATTGCTTTGGTAGCGAGGCTTTATCAGTTAACTCTAATATAGCCAACTTCATGTATCTTTTTTTTGGAGGGGAGGCAAGAGCTCCACCTAGACCTCGGCAGCATAGCTTTACATTTTCACGACCTACTGGGCTACAGAATTTAACCATAGAAAATGGTTCGATTGGAAATACACTACACTTTGACCTACGCCGTAACCTGAACTGGAATATCATTAAAATGGTGTTTTTACAAGAAAAAAAAAAAGATGCAATTGTACACTTGTGTGTTCAACCCAGCTGTGACGACAATGGCACAATGTGCCAGATTCTAAAAATTAAGAGGCGCACAGCAAGTCAGATGGCCACAAAAGCAGTGGTGCATGCTACATGATGTGACGTCAGAAGTCGTCCCGGGCCACCCACGGTGGGTCACGTGGCGAGAATAAAAACACCATAAGAAAACGAAAGCTGTCAGTAAAGTCAGGAGAGCTATTCTGTGTAATTAAGAGCTGTTTACAACTGTTAATTTGGTTGTTTAATAAACAAAATCTAACGTTGTGCATAACATTGCGCACACAGTGTCAGATTAATTTGGAAATATTGCTAATGTCAGCATTGCTAGCACCAGCAGCCAGGGTTGTCAGCCTGTGTACAGGGTGTTTGACTGTTATTATTATCGTGATTTGTCCCCCCCGAGCCTGATTCTACTGGAGGTTTCTTCCTGTTACAAGGGAGTTTTTCTTTCTTACTATCACCAAGTGCTTGCTTACAGGAGTAGTCTATTTTAGGGTCTTTACCTTTACGATATAA
This sequence comes from Rhamphochromis longiceps, assembly GCF_057381845.1. Taxonomy (NCBI): domain Eukaryota; kingdom Metazoa; phylum Chordata; class Actinopteri; order Cichliformes; family Cichlidae; genus Rhamphochromis; species Rhamphochromis longiceps. The sequence continues at coordinate 7,088,623 of NC_140561.1, forward strand.
AACACTTCAAGATGAATGTTGTTGTCATTTGGCGTTATATGAATTGAATTAAATATGCCAATTCAGTCAGATCAAATGACCAGTTCTGTAGCAGCTTTGTCAAATTACTTAGCCTAATAAACTGTGTGGTTATCTATATCTTAACACTGCTTGTTTATGAGCACATTATTTTATCACTGAAATTATAATGGGTTCTGTTGTAGATTAGTGGAGGTAGCAATTATTCTTTGTCTACCATCTGTGCTTGTATGCTAACATGAGATTGAGTCTGATATTCATTATACTTATGCCACATTATGCTACACTGGAGCTCAGTTTGCCTTAATTCTTGTATGAACTGCTAGCTGCACTCCTTTTTTTATTTTTTTATTTTTTTTAATGCAGCTGGTAGTTTTACTCATAGGCAGTATAAAAGCTGCATTCTTTTAAATGGCCACCGGGGGAGATACAGTTGCTGCAAAAAGACTGCCAACCCTTTATAGTCAGCATGTGTTGATCTTTTTGATGTTACATCACGTTGCGTGCACCACTGTATTTGAGGTGCTTCAGTCAGTCGTGCCCCGCTTCATTTTTGTAACCTGGCGTATTGTACCACGACCGTCACAGCTGGATTGAAGACAGTACGATTGTGTTAGTGTTCATCATGTTAATGATGGTCCAGTACAGAAGCTCAGTGATACAGGTGACTGTGTGATGATGACGTGGCAGCGAGCTAAGTGACCAATGCACAGGGTATACTGGTGCCCTGTCTGTTTGAAAACGGCTTTCTGATTTGACTTCTATAAGTAGTTTCCTGTTAAGTTTGTGGTCTGTTACTATTTTCAGGCTGTGTTGAATAAAATATCAAGCCCGCTTTGTAATACTTAGTCATACCGTGTTTCAGGGTAATACTGTGTATCAACGGTATACTCATTAGTTAGAAACTTCTGATTGACAAGGCACTGGCCAATTATCATTCACATCTGGTTTCAAAACACCAAGATGGCATTGTTAAAATCTTCAGAGAGTTCAAAACAAGATTTCTAATATCAGTTGGTGACATTGTTTTGCTGTATCCATATTTTGTACCGTTTTAGGTTTCACCAAAGTAACATTACCGGTTTAATAAAAGGCAAAATCCCACTGCTGATCTTATTCAGGACAGACCTGCTGTTTTGCTCTGGGAAAGTTGCCGTAGTCAACTCCGTCCGTTTCAGGTCCCAAAGTCAAACGAACACTACGGTATCACTGAGAGTTAAAAACTGTCTAATTTCTTTCATCTGTAATAAAATGATCAGCGTTGCTGCTTTACCAGGTGTAACAATTAAGTTTAACATCCAGGCATCCATGAAAACAGAATTTATTAAATTCAGTTAGAAGTTAGCGGGAAGTTAGCTCGCTAGCTTCCACCTAAACATGATATAGCATGTTCTGACTGAGTGATTTCTGAAACAAATTAAAACGTACAGCTCTGCTGTCACTTCAAACATAAATGAAGACAGAAAACTAAACAGCAGTGACATTTGTAGGGTTACTGAAGTTGGGCTAGCTGCAGAGGTGGGACCAAGTCATTGTTTTGCAAGTCTCAAGTAAGTCTCAAGTCTTTATCCTCAAGTCACAAGTCAAGTCTCAAGTAATGTCAGGCAAGTCAGAGTCGAGTTTCAAGTCACTGGTGTAAAAGTCCGAGTAAAGTCACAAGTCTGAAATTTTGAATTTCAAGTCCTTTCGAGTCTTTAAAAAAAAAAAAACGAAAAAAGAATGTTGCAGTTATATGCTAAATGTAAATATTAGACCATGTAATTTTTAAATCTGTGTTTTTCTCAACACATGACAAAATAGTGAACTTAGAAAATATACACAAATTGTGAAATTGCACCTCTTTAAAATGCAGCTCAATTAAACCTAGCTCCAAGAATAATTTTCACCGACAGTTCTGAGATAAGCTGCATGTTATTCTTGGATGCGGTTGTAGGACCGGCTTTAAAATCGCATGACAAAAATATCATACACATTAAAAAAAACTGTATCACCAACGTAGCCTGGACAACATTTGCTAGTTAGATGAAGTCAGCTATCTCATCTTAGCATATTTATATGCATATTTATAATCATACGGTTCTTGGAGTGAGTGCACACACTCATGAAGTTTAGTAACTTCAGGTCACTGCAACAAGTCCAGGTACAGTTTACCGACGAATGGGTGCAGGACCTTGAAATGCACCGTGTAGAACGAAAGACCATCGTACATATCATAAGTTTACCAGTCTCACAAATCGTCTTCATAAATACACATTCGTTAACCGTTTATTAATAGGACCTTTGAGCTCAATGGTAATTAATTAGCAGTGGAAATAATTTCTGGTAGCATCACAGAAATGTAGCAGTGACAATAATATTGTATGCTGTAATCGTACTGGGCAATTAGTGATACAAAAAACTGTTTTATCCTGTGAATAAAAGTATATGTTTTTGTCAATGTACCATAATAACAGAAGCGAAACGCAATATTGTGTCAGGACAATTCACTATTTATGCACAATAAACAAAGGAGCATAGCGCGACAATTTCTGTTCAGCGCCAGACTTGCTTGTAACCTATATCACCAATTATGTTATGAAAATGACGTATTAACTACTAAAAAACACTGACCTTCGTGTAAATGCTTGGAGCAGACTAACCTGTGAGCTGGAGTGTTCTGGGACGTTATATTTGATCTTTGAATGGCTGCAATCCAGACCATCCGTCGCGTCTTTGTTACTTTGGAAACATGGCTCGAACAATTTCTCTTCAACGACGTAATCCGATAACAACCGATCTCTTTACCCGTCGGCTTCCCGTGGCTGTCATGCGACCGGCTATTGCAGTTAATAATACAACGGCTTCTTGACATTTTTGTGTTTCTTTTTATCGCTGTGTGACTGATTTCAATTGAAAGCCTGCGTGGGCTAGTACCTCTTGCCACGAGTTCCCAGAATCCTTTGCGGTTCTACCCGTGAATGACGTCACATTTTCAATCTCTATATAATATGCATGTTAAATTTTATATTTGGGGTAAAATATCAAGTCTTTTCAAGTAAACCGGTTCAAGTCCAATTCAAGTCCCAAGTCATTGGTGTAAAAGTCCAAGTCAAGTCACAAGTCTTAGAACATTTTTTCAAGTCAAGTCTAAAGTCATAAAATTAATGACTCGAGTCTGACTCGAGTCCAAGTCATGTGACTCGAGTCCACACCTCTGGCTAGCTGGTATATAATGATGTGCTACGTGATTGCTAGCGACACAGCAATGTTAGCATAATATAAACACAGTGAAGCTGGAGGATGAACGCTAACTTTTTTCCACTCGATAAAAGTTAAGTGAGGGTTTCTGGTGGTTAGGGACAAATGCAATTGCATGGCAGGATGCTATAAACGGATCAAACTTCAGTCAGGAGAACAACTGAAATAATCCATCCACAATACGAGGTTAGTCATTAATATACTGCAACAACATGGGAATAGAGCAGCTGCCAGAGAATTCAACATTAATGAATCAATGATAGGGAAGTGGAGGGAGCGCAGGTTTCCTCATATTCCAAAATTGCTTCGTCTCTTTGCTTTTACTGTTGCTCGGCATAATTAGCAGATGATGTTGTTTGCAGCCGCTGCAATGCTTTTGACCAAAACAGGCACAGCTTGATGACCCCATCAACATGCGCTATCGCGGTAGAGCGGTATAGTCAAAATCTCTACCGTTGGCCAGATTTATATCGTTTCTACCGTATACCGTTTATACTGCCCCCTAGGGCTGGGCTATATCATACCATTCAGGGTAATACCGGTGTAATTTTGGGCAACAATAGGAAAATAAAATATTGCGATAGAATATGGGTAAAACGCGCATGCGCAGTGCCTATGTTTACATACGCACATGGCGGCGACGTAGAATGAGAAGAGCGAAAGCGGATTGTTAAATGAAACGGATGAACCAGAATTGGTTTGTAAAAATGCTGCAACTTCAGTGGTGTGGAACTGGTTTAGCTTTCGTCCGTCAGATACACAACAAAGCACTGTTTTTGGTAGAGCTTGCTAGCGGGCCGTCGTTATTACCATGTTGTTTGGAAAATACGGCACACTTAAAATCAACCCTTTGATTTTTCTGAAAATTGACAGAGCCCCTTATAATCCCGTGTGCCTTATGTATGAATTCTGGTTGTGTTTACTGACCTCGAAACAATTTTCTGTGGTACACGGCGCTCGAAAATCTGTCAAATGTTTTAGTACGACTTTGCTAAGCTACGAACCCGCACCGCTTGATGGATTGTCGGAGCATTACGGCTATCGTAGGCAGGCGCCTCGCGGAGTGATACGTACTGTGCTTCAACATAATATTACCGTATTGTGTGTGTATAACCTCTTTTTAAGTTTTGTGGATATTATACATGTTTATGCTGAGGATATGTCAGCCAGTTTCCACTGGAAATGCCTTTTGGTTAAACTGTCAGCAAGGAATTTGCACTGTTACGTTTTTATATAACTTTAATGCACATAAAAAACAGATGCTTGTTTAAGTGAAAATACATTGATGGTTTTTTTGCACTAATAAAGTTGTGGAGTTGTAAAGTATTTTGTCTAGTGTCAGTTATATCGTCAGTTATATCGTTATCGCAAATTTTCAAATGTATATCGTGATAAATATTTTTGGTCATATCGCCCTGCTCTACTGCCCACCCCTAATTCAGGGGTAAATTTTTTCCCAATGATTTTAACCTGAACTGTCTGTTTGTCTTGGTCAGTGCTGCTCTTCAGTTTTCCAAAGGGCGTGTTACCTGAAGTGCAGTCAAATACTGTCACTGAGACTTCCCCCATACACTTGGCCCAATTAGCCTTTGTAACTGTAGAAGGTAGACCAGTGTCCAGTTCAGGGCCCCCTGGCTGGAAGGCGTTTTATGTCTCGTACCAAATAATACGATCGAGACATTCATACACAGCCAGCACGTTGCCACTTGCACCACCTGAACTGCTGGACATTACATATGATAGCTTTGTTGCACTCTAGTCTACACTGTCTAATATCGGGTTATGGCAGTTAGGGCTGCCACGATTAGTCGACTAGTCACGATTATGTCGACTATTAAAATCGTCGACGACTAATTTAATAGTCGACGCATCGTTTGAAGCTTTGTAAGATCACAAAGGACGCAGGAATGAGTACCGGTAGTAGGATTTAAGAGTGTAATAACGGACTGAAACAGAAGATGGCAGCACTGCATGTACAAGGATGCCAGCTGCCGTTAAACCCCGAAGAAGAAGAAGCTGTGTCCCAGAATTCATAGCGCAGCTGTCAACAATGGCGGCAGCTAGTTAGTTTTAACTTTACTCTTATTATTCTTTCTGGGTCACAAAATAAACGTTTAACATATTTTCAGGCTTGAATGTAGCTGTGTAAACCTCAAATATCTGCTCAGTTTATCAAGACACCACGTATTTTCAAAAGCGCTCCGACGTTTTCGGAGACGTCTGTTACCCACTAGCTCGTTAGCTAGGCGGGGGCAAGGCTAACTAGAGCCGTGAGAACACCGGACTCCCGGCAAATCGTTTTCAAACCCACCGCCGTCTTTCGCTAGTCAGGTTAAACATATATATAAGTCACTTAGATAACTTAAAAATGTTATTGTTTGGCTTTCTTTAGTATTTTATTTGTTCCTGAGTAAATCGGTTTGGCTGAGATTAAAGTTATAGTTTTTGCACAGCTAAAACTGTCAAGCAGACAGCTGATTATCAGAAGTGTGAGACGCTGGAGAATATACTCCGGTGTCCTGTTATATTTTAGAAAGCAAGGAGTTTATTAAACTTCACCGAAACAATCTGCAAATTTCATTAAAAATTAATAAACTACCATCTTGTCTTTATTTTTAGTTAGCACAAACACTTCAAGCTGTAAGCTAATGATAGTTATATAAGACCAGATGCTGCTGGTGCAATAAGCTGTACGCTGTACGTCCAATGGATGATGATCTGATTAGTCGACTAATCGCAAAAATAATCGGTGACTAGTCGACTATCAAAATAATCGTTTGTGGCAGCCCTAATGGCAGTAACTTAATGTAATCTAATGCAGTGTGTTCTTCTTCACAGGAACAGGAAGGTGGTGAACTACTCACAATTCAACGAGTCTGATGACGCAGGTAAGTGAGGCTTCAGATGTGTTTCATTACAAATGGAGTGACACAAGGGCAATGTACAGATTAGTCTCTGCTATAGATATTTAGCATCAGTGCACAGTAATGACACAATTTTAAGGTAAAAAGTATGAGGTAAAAAAAAAAAAAAACCTGTCCTGTGAGGCGATACTGTGTTTTGGTACATTTATATGCGCACAGTTTCTCTTTACTTTGTGTAGGGTAATTTCCAATAAACCAAGTTCAAAAAAAGGGAGTCTATGGCTGACGCGTGTTCCTGGTTTCCAAGAGAAATGCTTCCAGTTGCATTATGGTTTGAAGACTGTTTTATTTATTACAAACTGAGGATGTAACAATGAATCTCCTTCCAAAAAAAAAAGGCATGAAAATTCCAAAAAATAGCAGTTATCCAATACTAGCTGTGTACACGGTCAGAAAACCGTGAGACTCCTAACCTCTCTGTCCATGCTCCTCCCCTTCCCTCTCACACAGGGTTTCATGCTACTACTGCACTTATGTAATGAATCTATGAATAATAAAACAAACATGAACTCAATCGTAAATAAAATATAAAGCAGACGTCTGGCGCTTACACTTTGTGTCGACCAGTAAATAAATACCTCTGCAGAACAAATGTTTGACAAATCTGTTCCAGTTTTGTGTCTGAAAGTAAACAGAATTTTAGCTGAGATATCAGATTTTAAATCCCCAAATATCAACGTTGGTTTTTAAAATGCTTCATCAGTTGGAATCTAAAAGATATTCAGTCTCCTGAGAAAATCATGGTCCAAGTTTCCAAGTTGAGGCAAAGTGTAACTTCAGGTGCTGGTTTGGCTCATGGGGCGAGAAGGTGGCTGGGTACGGCTGCCTTCCTGACCAATCGTTACTGCGATATCCAGCCAAAGCAACAAGGATGAACAAAGTTCATTTGCCCATTTTTGTCCATCCTATAAGTACAAAACTAATGGTCTTCTGTTAGTTTTAAGTATAAGCAAGCTAGCAATAACTGAGCCTAACAGCTGGTTTTATTCTGGTAGTGTTTTTCTTTTAATACAAAGAAGCAGTTTGTTGCTGCAACATTTTTGCCTCTTCTGGATTATGGAGATATTCTATATATGAATGCTTCTGCTCAGTGTCTCTGGATGGTTGATACTGTGTCTCATGCTTCTCTGAGGTTCAGCACGAACCGTAAATTTCAGACTCACCACCGTGAGTTATACCCTCTGGTATGATGGCCTGCTTTGGCCAGTCAGTCTCATTTATACGGTTTTATATATTAGGCAATACTCGGATTGCTGCCTTCCTATATACGTTCCCTGGTTGCAGTGAAACATGCTGGTCATTATTCTCTTCGTCCGCATGGTTACTTGTTGCTTTCTGTTCCATTTGCCTGAACTGAACTTGGCAAAAGAGCTTTAGTCCATTTAGCAACTCTCTGTTTGGAACGAGCTGCAGAACAACGAAAAAAATAACAGAATTCATTTATTAAGTGATTTTAAATCAGAACTAAGAATCTTTGAGGCCAGTTCCATAACATGCAACTGTTTCAATTAGATTGCTCGTCATTTTAATTGAATTTTATTTTATTTATTAACCCCCCCCAGAATATTTTACATTTATTTGTGTGTGTGTGTGTTGTTGCCTTTGTTTAATTGTGTAATTTGTGTAAAATCTCAGTGGGATCTTCCTGGTTAAATAAAATAAAAAAAATGAAGTCATTGAGAGTAATTTAGGGTGGTGACTTTAGCATTTAACTCAAAGCACTGTGATGTCTTAACTGGTATCTTGTAGAGCTGCTAGCATGATATTGAGTTGTGTGTCTTAAAGGTTAAAAGTGCGCTTTCTCCTTAGATGAGGAGTATGGTGACGACAAGCCGAAGAAGGTGCGACCAGCCCCTCGTGAGCACAAGCGCTCAAAGAACTCGCAAGATGACAGGTGAGCCCTAAGTGGAGATTTGGTAGGATTGTTGTGTCTGGTTACAGTTTCTAATGCAGCGTCAGACACTGTGATCAATTTTACACTTTATCACTTGGATGTAGGGCTGGGCCATATTATACCGTTCACGGTAATACCGGTATAATGTTAGGCAACGATAGGAAAATGAAATATCGCGATAGAATGGGAGTAAAACGCGCATGCGCAGTTCCTTTGTTTTCAAATAAATTGTTGATTTAATATATGTTTGAAAAGGAGAGATCCAGGTGACAGTTATCAGTTTTTCATACAGGGCTGGAAGAAGGGAGGACAAAGTACATCACATGTTGTGTGTATCATGTAGTTGACACATAGGAAAAATCAGGATATCAGAATATGCATATTTTTGTTAGTGAAAGATCTCAGTGGCAGGATATTAACTGTGCCAGAGACAAACACTGGCACCGTTTATGAATTTGTTTAATAGTTCTTGGATATCAAAGCAAGTGCCAGTTATAGTGCTGATTGCTCAGTCTCTTACTGCTGCTGCCACCTGTGGCCCAGCCCACCACAGGTGGCCTTTATTCTCTCTATCATGTGTGATTATCGCGCTGTTTAATCGGCATGTTGGTGTGTTATTTGGCAGATAAAATCACAGTTATGTGAATAAATTAGTCAAGTCTGAGAGACTGAATAGAGGAGAAAATGGTTGTTTTGTATTTTTACATTTTTTACTCAGTAATGCAACAGTAGGCAAAATGAAACATGCTTCCCACTGAATGAATAATGTTGAATCAGTGAGAGTAACACTGGCTGGAGCTCATCATGACATCTTTCAGACCAGTCCTCAGCACATTACGTCCATATTATTTCATCCATGCCAGTCCATTGCAGTCTGTCTTGTTGAAGAGTTAAATGGTAAATGGCCTGTATTTATATAGCGCTTTTCTAGTCCCTAAGGACCCCAAAGCGCTTTACATATCCAGTCATCCACCCATTCACGCACACATTCACACACTGGTGATGGTAAGCTACATTGTAGCCACAGCCACCCTGGGGCGCACTGACAGAGGCGAGGCTGCCGGACACTGGCGCCACCAGGCCCTCTGACCATTCCTGGCTGCCTTTCCTCGACTTACTGAAGACACTGTTTTGTTTATTTCTTGTTCTGCTCCCCAGTGAGGACTCTGATGACAAGCTCTCCAAACCCAAAAATGATTCAGCAGGTAAGTCAGTCTGAGCTACATGAAAAAGGTTGACTCTCTCTGAAAACAGCTGGAGTTTGATTAACGCTCACTGACTTCCTCTGTGTCGATACTAAAGATGACTTTGGCAGCGATGATGAAGACAATGACTTTGGAGAGGAGGATGAAGATGGAGGAAGTGACTATGAAGAAAAAAGAGGGAAAAAGGGAAAGAAAGCCAAGGTGGAGAAGCCCAGCAAGCGGGGGCCGAAGAGAAAACGGGCTGCAGGTAACGCAAGTTTGTTTGAAGGCTACTTCTAATTCTCTGCTACAACTCTGGCAGCATGAAACACTGAAGACGTATGCAGCTTTTAATGTTGATCAGCTTTGTTTGTTGTATATGGAATTTTACTTTGGACAGTGTTATCCACACACACGGTCAGATTGACTAAGAGGGGCAAATGATGATGCGCTCGCAATCTCAGGAATGCGGTGATGGAGAATGGGAAGATCTGGGAATGCTCTCAGGGCTTCAACTGGCATTATGCTAATTTATAAACAAAAGAATGCAACAAATCAAATAATGACCAGCAAACCTTTGCAAGAGTGGTCGGAAAACAAGCAATCAATCATATCAAAAAATCATACGGTAAATGTGTAGGTTTTCCTCATTTTCTGCATAAAATTCAGATCACTTAATGACAGCTGAGGAAGAAACAACGTTCTGATGTGAATGTGTTTGTGGTCTAACTGATCCAACAAGCTCTGATCCAGACTGTGGCATCGAGGTAGGTCTGGATCAGAGTTTAGGTGGAGATATTGAGGTGTTATTTATCTGTTAAATGCCAGGTCTCTCTTGGAAATGAGACTTTTACCTGGATAAATAAAGGACTAATAAAAAAAAGTTTGAGTGATCGAGCACATGATTTACTCTGAGTAAAAAAGGTTCAACCTCTGAGAGCGGCACATGTGTTTAACATTTCCACAAAGTGTTTTCTTGAGAAAACAAAACCACTCAAGGAATAAGTCATAGTTTTGAGATTGATATTAGTCATGGACTGTTTACTGGTCGCCTGGTAACTGGTCTAAAGGAAAAACTAACCAAGAGCCTCATTCTTGGTAAAAAGCTCTACCTTTATGTAGAGCTGGGCGATATGAGATTTTTTCATATCACGATATGTTTTTTTCATTTCAGGCGATAACGATATCTATCACGATATAAGCCAAATAACTATATTTGTAAGATTTAAATCTGCCGTTGCTCACAAGTAAAATGTGAAATAATCAGCAGCTTGTTTTTATTTAAATATTTATTTCCCATAATAAATTCAACAGGGTAGATGTACTTAAGGAACATGAGACTTTTTCAGATAAATAAAGGCAAATATTGCAAACTACACAAAAGGCAGCCGCTAAAGCGTTTAAGTTTTAAAATAGAACAAACGAAACAGACTAAATTGTCAATTCCACTTAGAAACAAAATATTAATTCTAAAAATAAATCTTAGTTTGTTTTACAGAAGAACAGACAAAACTGACTAACTTTTGTCAATATCAAATAAACTGAGAACTAAAAGGAAATTCTCAATCTCTCCTTGTTGTATAGCTGAGCTTTTCAAACAGTTTTAACAGTTACTTTAGTCTGACAAAAGCCGAATGACGAATTAGCGCTTCCAGTCAGAGACTGAGGCTACGTCCACACGTACACGGGTATTTTTGAAAACGGAGATTTTCCGTTTTCGTTTTAAAAAAATAATCCCGTCCACACATAAAGGCAGAAATGAAGGAAAACGCTGCTATGAACATGCCAAAGCAGCAGGTGGCGCTAGATTCCTAACCGTGCAGAAATGTTGGCCAATCAGAAGTCTAGAAGCCTCGGTGGGAAAAAGTAAACAAAGCTGGGGCATAGAAGCAGAACCGAGTCGTATGTGTGGAGGGACAGTAACTGTGTGTATATGTAAGCATTTAAACACTGCAGAGAGTAGAATTAACAGTATTGTAGAAATTCATTTCACCGAAACAATAACGTGGCGCACAGTGTGACGCATGCACCAGTTTATTGTATTTCCAGACTTGCTTTCGGCACAATTTACAGTGCACGCTACTCTGTTTTTTGTCAGACTTGAAATAGCCGAAATACCTTCACACTACGGACCTTCTTTGGCTCTTCCGTTCGACAATCTCTCGGCATTGGAACCATCATCTGTTTTCTCTTCGGTCACGCTCGGTTGATTTTTCTAGTCGGCACACTCATTTCCTCCATTACCCGCTGGCTGCTTCCCAAACAAACACACGTGCGGCTTGGCACTTGTGCTGTACGTAACAAGTCACGCGACGTGACGCTGCGGCTGTGATTGGTTCGGCTCTGCGCTACTGAATTTGGATTGGCTGACCTTTTTTTTTTTTTTTTTTTTTTAAAGAGGACAAGAGCGGCGAGGTCTATCGCGATAGCTTAATTTCTCTATCGAGTAAAAGTTATATCGCGATACATATCGTTATCGTTCTATCGCCCAGCTCTACCTTTATGTTTAGTTTTTTAAACTCTCAGAAACAGGCTGTAGTCTGAGCTTCAGATGTGGCGCTATACATTTTAGCCGCATCAAAGAAACAAAGGAGTTGGCAGCTAAAATGTCAAAACTGTCTAAAGTTTGATCGGTTGTGCTCTGTCTGTATTCTTAGATGTGACCAAACGAGGCGGATGTCAGTTTATCAGCTTTGTTCTGTGTAGCCATGGCGGTGTGTTATAGCTTCAGGAGACTCCACAATGTTATCCTTGTGGTTTTATCTTAAACGATAAAGAGATCATTGACATCGATCGCTTGACATTACACATCCAGCTGGAGGATATCTCACTCAGCCCACCACAGCTCGAGAGCACTGGATGTGCTCTCCTGGACATTTATTCCTCCCACACTTTCAACTGATTGAAGCGTTTGCTGTCCTACAACGGTCCCCGACACTGTGATTTATTATTACTGTGAATGGAAGCTACGGTGGACGAGGCTGATCAGTCACTGTCATCTGCTGAGCTGCGATTATAAATACTGACAACATATCGGTATTTGTAATTAATATATTAATTAATTAATTGATGGTCCGGACAATATCCTGTTCGTATCTGCTGCCCACTTTTTAGTTATAGCGGAGCAACTTTATGCTGCTGATTTAATAAATCAGCCTTTATATTTCTGCCTCATCAACAAACAAGTGAGTAGTTACACACAGAGAGCTCTGTGTGTGTGCGTGTGCAGTGGAGCCAGCAATGTGGGCCTTCAGATGTCCTACATGGCATAAATGGCTTACCTGCAATGCTCCACTGTGACTTTTCATTACACATCAGGGTTGTACATGTTGTGTTTGTGTTGTATTGCTTTGCTGCTAAGCTGTTTAGGCAGTATCCCCTCACGTATGTTCATTAGTTACAGTATGGATGTGAACCGTGCGCTCATGCTGGTAGCCTGCGTTTGTGGTATTCATACTGGAAGTGACTCCTCAACAGCAGCAGTAATAAGTTTTCTGTGTTTGGGGCACTCTGTATACATCATGGAGGGTGGATGGCACCGCCTAAAGGCCACAATATACCTGCTGTAATGGTCGTTTCACTCACCGCAGCAACCACAGGAAGCCTCTGCAGTAATTACCTGGACAATAGGTGTCGCCAATCAGACAGTCAATACCAAAGCTAAGACTTTGGAGAGGGGGCACAAACGCTGAAGTTTTCAAACTGTTCCAAGCGGTCTCTGAGCTCCTGAGCTGGAATATCATTAAAATGGCGGGAATAGCCGGCATGATTATGCACTCGTGTCCTCAACCCGGCGGCGGCGGCCACAGCGCAATGAGCCCAATTGCAAGAATCTGAGCACGCGACAAGTCGAGCACAATGGCACTGTTAATGGGTGCATGCTAACCACCAGCCTGCACTGGCATGGCTGCAGCTGTTTTGGTTTTTGCTGATCTCGCAGAGGAATGATGGGATGGGACAGTAGAACTGTCCTTTTTTTGTTTTTTACGACCAGTTGATGTGGAGGATTTGTTGTGGAATTAGTGGAAAGATCTACGTCTGAATAGAAATAAAGTTGCATGATACCGGAGATCAAATAAAAGCACTATACAGAGCAGCATTAAGGCACTGTTTCCGTTTGTCTTGTTTGTTTTACCCATCATCCTCTGAGTCGTTGTGTAACTGTCTGTGTGTGTTCTTGTGTAGATGACAGCGATGACGACAGGGAAGTGAGTCGAAAGCGTACAGTGCGTCAGGCGGCCTCAAAGGCCGTGTCCAAACAGAGAGAGATCCTGCTGGGAGATGGAGGCAGCGAGGATGAGGAACATGAAGATCAAGAGGAGCCCTACATGGACCGTATGTAGAACACAGCACACTTTGATACAGCAGCTCATGTCTTCACTAAAAACAATGTACCTGTATCTTCATTTGCTAGGACACAGGCAACAGTGAGCTGTTTTTGTAGTATGAATTTTTATCACAGCTTAAATGGTATTTTAACTAGTAATTGTTTTCAGACTTTAGGTCTGGTTTTTAGTTTGATCTATAGCCTCCATTCTTCGTGGCAATAGTACTCATACTGTGAGCATGCATGCACCTTTTCTGGCCTCTTTAAACCATAGATAAACCATCGTGTTAGTGATGCTTTTGTTTGAAGCCTGGAACGATTTGGTTCTTTTGAAACTGTACAGGAAGCCATGCAGTTCAAAAGCTTGACAAAAACAAGACACCATTCATCTAGCTGTTCATCCAGCACATAAGCCACTGTACATACCTCACTCTATCCAGGTATTCACACTGGAAATAGCCGGGTGTTTACTTTAATTCACTGTGTTCTCCACAACATATACACATGATGGGAAAATGGAGGCATTAGAAAACACCCAGATACAATATTTGGTCCCTTTCTGCTAACATAAACAGTGCATTTGATTATAACTCCTGTGTCCTGGAGGTTAATGTTCAACAGCGTGTTTATCTCCACAATTTACAAACTGAACTTCAAGTTGTTTTCACTCACCAGAGTTTGTCAGCTAAGCTAAGCTCAGTAAGCTTTTTTTCTCATAACTTAATTGGTTCTATTACTAGTTTTAGTAGTCTTTAGTCTTGTGTTTTTGCTCCCTGTATGTTTCTAGTAGAACGATAAAGCAGGTTGAGTTTGGGGGCAGAGCTACATTGGGATCGACAAGTCTTTAGATCATGAACATGCAGACCTACCCCTCAGTTTCAAAATGCCTGGTTTGCTTCTTGGTGGGACGCTGCTAATCAATAGGTGACGCTGAGGTCACTACTCCCATCTTTTATGTATAGTCTGTGGTATCACTTGTCTGTGATATCAGTAGACTCCCAAGACTTGCAAATTGGATGTGACCCAGAGAGCCACAACAGTCAAACTGGAAATGGAATCATCCTCTAAAGCCGCAGTGCTATCATGGTATTAACTGGAACTGGAAATGGATGAAGACATTAAAGTACCTCAGTGTTTGAAATGGTTTTTGTTTTAAACTGAAGCTGGGGAGGCTTTAATATTCCAGGCATGCTGTGTATGTATGTAAACAGTGACTCTTGTTCAGTTGGATACCCTCTGTGCTCGCTCTCTGAGATTCTTCTGTGTCCTGTTTGCAGCTGACGAGTCTGGCAGCGATGAGGACTTCATGGTGGAGGATGACGATGACAGCGACTACGGTCACTCCAAGAAGAGAGGCAAGAAGGTGATTCGACGGCGACGGACAGACAAGGAGAAGAAAAGCCCCAAGCCACGGCTAAAGGCCACAGGTGAGGCAGCCAATCAGAATACAGGTGCAGGAAGATGGGTCCCAGTATGCCTGTGACGTGGCTTCCTTGCTCACCGTAACTTCATTGTGCAGTCACAGGAGGTCACTGCAGTATTCTCCTGAACGATAGGTGCCGCCATTCAGACAGTACAACCACAAAAATGCTGATGTAGGAAGAGAAGTAGTCAAAACCGGAAACAACGACTTTCCAAGTGTTTTTTTTTTCCCCCACAAAGTTTTCAAACAGCTGCAACATTTCCCTCTGTATATCTGTGTATCTCTGAGCACACAAAACCTTCAGTTTTTACACCCAAGTTGTTTATTTTAGAAACTGTCAGAATATTAAATGAATATGTTAAGTAAGTTGACATGCTGGCTGTGAATCCTGTTCAAAAGTTACAATCTTAAATGCTTATACGAGGCTGGGTTGCAGGCAGAGAAGCCCAAGCCTTCCCCTCAGTCATGTCCAGCTTATCTGGGGAAACACGGAGGCATCCCCGGGCCAGCCAAGCAATATAATCCTTTCATTGAGTCCTGGGTGAGGTGTTCTAGGCATGTCCCATTAGGATTTGACCCAGGGGGTGACCATCTCCAAGTAGCAGTGCTATTTTGAACCCCTCTTGAATGACTCAACTCAGAACCCTATCGGTGAGAGAGAGGACAGTCACCCTTCTAAGAAACCTAATTTCCACTGTTTGTGTCTTATTTTTTGCCTTCAAAATAATGAACGATAATAAGCTGCAGCTCCATCTGGTGGCAGATGGCTACGTAACATTTAGGACACGGCGATTTGTAGCATTTTCAATGGAAATGTTAACAAATAGATTAAATAACGAGTGCGTCGAGTACTAGTGACAATAGCGGCGATCAGTCGACTAGTCATTACCCTGCCCTCCCTTCTCTCACCCCAACCGGTCGCAGCAGATTGCCCCGCCCCTCCCTGAGTCTGGTTCTGCCGGAGGTTTCTTCCTGTTAAAAGGGAGTTTTTCCTTCCCACTGTCGCCAAAGTGCTTGCTCATAGGGAGTCATATGATTGCTAAGTTTTTCTCTGTATGTATTATTGTAGGGTTTACAATATAAAGTGCCTTGAGGCGACTGTTGTTGTGATTTGGCGCTGTATAAATAAAATTGAATTGAATAGTCGTGCACATCGTGTTTTGTGTGCTCTAAAACGAGAGCTGAACAAAATTTTCCTGACAAATGCAGGAGAAAAAAAAACACACTCCGTTCCTCATACTGTCAGAAAAACTTTCCTGTCAGGATCAAGTTTGTGCAACCCGGCACATTCAGAATAATCCACCTTGATGAAACTACAGCACATCACCACTTTACTGCTCACTCAGTGAGCATCACATCCCTCTGTGTTTATCTGAATCTTTGTCTTGTGAAAGGGAAAAAGTGCTCATTTCTTCCAAAAGTACAAATATGAATGTGGATAATGACATTAAGTCATAAATAAAAGTAAGTCACTGCTTGCTGACAGAAATACTGCAGCAGGCTATTACAGGACTACACATATGCAATGTACATTAACAAGTACTTGTTAAGGTTGATGGTGCAAAAATGTGTCACTGAGTGGATCCTGATCAGAAATGGAAACAGAAAATATGAATTGGTTTGCCTTTGCTTTGCACCTTTGCTTCAGGTGTGTGCCAGTGCAGAGCAGTGGGTACCGACCAGTGTTAAATATATTCCTCATTGTGAGTCAGAGTTACATGGCAGCCCGCCTGTGTGCATTTACCTGTGCGATTAATCACTGACTGATTTGTGTCCTTCTCTCTGAAGTGACCCCCAGCCCAATGAAAGGAAAGGGGAAGGGGCGCCCCAGCACCAAGGCGATGGAGAAGAGCTCACCCAAAGAGGAAGAAGAGGAGGAGGACCCAGAGAGTCCCCTGGAGGAGGAAGAGGAGGAGCCCGAGAAGAAGGAGAGTTCCCCAGCTCCCAAGAAGACAAAGGAGGCCGCAGGAGGAGAAGAGGAAGAGGAGGACGAGGAGGAGGAGGATGGCTCAGAAGAGGAGGCACCCTCTGGAGAAGACTAGAAGATGGTACCCATTTGAAGCCCATCCTCCACATCTCTCTCTGTCTGTTCTCAGTGGGTTTTTTCTGTTCTTCTTTTTGTTGTTTTGTTTTTTTTCTTTTTGTTTTGCTCTGCGTTTAGACTTTTTGGGTTTTTTTTTTGGTTCTTTTGGTTTGTGCCGGTGGCCTGGCTCAGTGGTTTGGACTTGGTGTGCTTCTTTAACCTCCCCCCTCCTTCTCGCTGCCTCCAGCTTGGACATAGTGCTCCTGTGGCTGTACAGCATATGTAAGGACTTAGCATTTTCTCTTCATCCTTTCTGGATTTTCGTGTGAAAACTGTCAGCGCTAGCAGGCATCCGTCCCGAGTGTGAACACACCCCTTCACTGCTGTGTATCTTTGTTTCCTCCTCGCGGTTATCAGGCATGACTGGCCACACTCTTTACTTTTTTTTTTTTCTTTTTTTTTTACTGATATGTGTCGGTAAGTTGAGCACTGTATTTACAACATGACGTTGAGTGAGCACGTGCAGGCAGCGGTCAAGCCTTCACCCTCTCTGGTTTGCTTTTTTGGCACCAGGTGGTTGTTTTAGACGGTTCTTTGAGTTTGAGCAGCGTCTTTTAAATTCTTTTTAAAGCTAGCTCCGCTTCCTTCAGACACTTTGATCTACATAGTTTGCGGCTGCTGTGTTCGCTACATGTCAGACTGCCACCGTTGCACATTTCAAGAAGACGCGCGTGTGTGTGCCTTTGCATACACGCTTAAATTTTCATTGGGGTACTTTTTGTATTTTTCCTCTAAGCCCATCAGCTGCCTTTGTGAAATGGTTTCTGTTGTTGTACATCAGGCTTTCTAATAACCTCCTTTTAAAAAACTCACGCAATTTCTATTCCCTGCATGGCTACAGCATCTTCTGAACACTCAAGCCCTTGTGCCAGGCATCCTGAAACCGTTTTATTTTAAGAAAGAGGTGTTTTTGTTTTCTTTTCTTTTGTCTTTATGTTTTCTTTTCAGAGTTAAAAAATGAATGTTTTTCTCCTGTTGGTTATTGTTCTAATTCTCTATTCAGATTTTTTTTGTAATGTTTGTTTTTTAAGAAAAAGAAATAAAATGTATCTTGATTTTAAAGAAAAAAATGTCGACCCTATCCAATCTGTTCTTGCCTGATGGTTTGATCAGCCATCCCTTCTTTGACTTATTCTGTCCTTTTCATCCCCCTCCCACCCCCAAACACATCAGCTTTAGCGAGGTCCATGTTTCCTGGAGGCTTTTTTTTTTTTTTTTTTTTGCCCACATTACTGTTTCCACAAGTGGACACCTTTTTGACTCCAGATTTCCACAGTCCTGCGACTCGGGAGTAGATTAAAAGCGGGCAGCTCGGTATATATCCGGCATTTGTTTCTCTGTCAATGCCTTAATTTTCATTGAGTTTCGGTCGTGGCTCTGATTATATCGTCACTGGAGGCCCGAGAATGTAATCTGTCCTCAAGTTTTAGGTCTTTGCTACAAACGGCAAATTAGGCTTAAAACGAGTCAACAATCTGTACGATCAGCAATCCAAAGCCATAAAACGATCTCAAAACTAGTGACTCGGAGATCAGGTGCAGTACTTGTGAGATTAAACGTTTTTTGTTGTTTCTTTTTTTTTTTTTTGCAACAAATAGTGTTTGATGTCAAAGCGAAAAAACAAAGAAAAAAAGCAAAACAAAAAAAAACAAAAAAAAAACAAGTGTATTGCGGTCTTGGGAGTGTGTTTTCACATCAAGTCTGAGGCTGCAGTAAACGTCAGTCCTGGATGTGTACAGGACCCACTCGAACCTAGTCCCTGGTTCAGAAGCACATTCGATTGTTTTCCGACTGTCCTCGTTCGCAGGTTAAAGTGTTCTTTCTACGTTCAGGTCCTGAATTGGCACCCATCTGTAGCTACTGTCATTTTCTGATTGGAACAAAAAAACAAACCTCTGTTTATATCAACCTAACGCTGTTAGCGGTAGGGTCAGATAGCGGCTCGTAGTTCACAGCACTGAGGGCTTGAATGACGTTCCTATCATCTTCCCGCAGGAGCCACATGGCATAAGGCTATGAATTTCTCCTCACTCATTCATTCTACAACTTCTGTTCTCTTTCTGATGTCTTTTTTTTTGTTTGTTTTTCTTTCAATCTACCTTCAGTTGTACTGGCAATGTAAATGTAAGCCAAGTTGTGATTCCTACAGGAGACCAAGTGGAGAAGATTTTGTCAGTAGTATGGAAAAGGAACACTGAACTCTTGAATCTTTTTGCATGTTGTGGAAAAGTGCGAAGCGGTGATGATGATGATGGTGGTAATGGCAATATTGTGGTCTTACAAAAAAAAAAGTATTAACAACGATGTTGATAATGTTTTTGGTTTCCCAGCTTCTAATAAAGGCAACCTACTTTTTATACAGATTAACTACTTGTTTTGTGCCGTTGAGCTCTGTGTGGGTGGTGACTGGAGGGATGAGCAAGAAGGGTTTGATGGGTAATAAACTGCAGTGCTCCCTGACTACCACTCGGGGGCGGCGTGTTCAACAGCACCACTATGTTTTCAGATGTTTAGATGGGCTTAGTGACAGTGCTGCTGAGGCACTCCTAACCCAGAGGGGGTAGGAAGAACATTTGATGTGTGTGTGTGTGTGTGTGTGTGTGTGTGCATATATTCCCTCAATTTTACACTAAATGTGGGACCTTTCTATCTAAATAGATTTTACACAAAACACAGTACAGTTTATTTTTTTAGCTGGTCCACAATAAATTATAATTGCCCCAGCCACAAACCATCAGTCTAATGCCACCTGAGCTCTTTAGAGCTTTACACAACAAAAACTTTAGTAAGGCCTCGAAAGCCAATAAAACAGGATATAATAAAAGTGAACACTGATAATATAAAGTGAAAGGTCAGAGGCTGACTAAAACTACAGCGATTGGAAATAAGGATTAAAATTAAGTGCAGAGGTAGTTTGGTGTAAATCAGGGGTCCCCAATCCCAGTCCACAAGGGCCGGTGTCCCTGCAGGTTTTAGGTCTCACCCTGGGTCAACACACCTGAATCACATGATTAGTTCATTACCAGGCCTCTGGAGCACTTCAAGACATGTTGAGAAGGTAATTTATCCATTTAAATCAGCTGTGATAGATCAAGGACACATCTAAAACCTGCAGGGACACCGGCCCTCGTGAACTGGGATTGGGGACCCCTGGTGTAAGTGTTGCACCTTGTTGCAATCAGTGTTATAGTTGAGAAAAACTGAACCATATCTAGATGTGGTAAAATGTTTAGTAACTGAAATACAAACCAAAATGGAAGTAATGTTGTGTACTCAAGAGTACACTTCAAAAAATGGGGAAAAAAGGAACACTTTTTAATCAGTGTGGCATAAAGTCATTAAACGTTTTGTGATATTGATCTGGTCAGTGAAGTAGCTGAGGGGTGTTAATGAGATTAACAGATGGTGCACAAGAGAGGCAGCAATGAGACAACCCACAAAACAGGAATGGGTTTAAAGGTGGAGGCCAAGAAACATTTTTTCTCATCTTTTCTGGCTGTTGTCTAGTTTTCCAGTCGGCAAGGGTCAGTGTCACTACTGGCAGCATGAGGCGGTATCTGAACCCTGCAGAGGTCGCGCACGTCCAACTCCTCCAGGATGGCACATCAATACACGCCATTGGCAGAAGGTTTGCTGTGTCTCACTGTGCATTCTCAAGGAGATTCCAGGAGACAGATAGTCATTCTAAAAGAGCTGGACGGGGCCGGAGAGCGTCCTTAACCCATCAGCCGGACCAGTATCTACACCCTAGTGCGAGGGGGAACAGGATGAGCACTGCCAGAGCTATGAAATTACCTTGAGGAGGACACTGATGGGAATGTTTCTGACCAAACAGTCAGAAAACAGCTTCATGAGGGTGGGCTCACAGTCAGGCACTCTGGAGCCCAAATGATATTTGCCATAGAATATCAGAATTAACAGGTCCATTGCTGGCCCCCTGTTCTTTTCACAGATGAGAGCAGGTTCATTCTTAGCATATCTGACAGACTTGAAAGGGTCAGGAGAAGCCGTGGAGAACATTATGCTGACTGTAACATGGTTCAGCATGACCAATTTGGTACTGGCTCAGTGATGGTCTCGTGATGCGTATCCACAGAAGGACTCTTTGAGTTCAGCTGTCTTAAGGTTAATCGTTTTCATTTCTCTAAAATGATGTGGCATCGTTTCATTCCTAACACATTACCCAGACCTTAATGTGTTTTCTTTGTGTTGCTTTAAATTTTTTAAATAGTATATAAATGACATTTCTTTAGTTATTGTCAGTGACTTTATCTGAGACTCACTGAATTTTGGTATAGTTCTGCAAAATGATGCCCCTGTTGAACAATTTGTGAAATTTAGCTTCTCCTAGATATTCCACTATCATGTGTGAGTGATATTGGAAAGTGGAGGAATCACAGCAACCTAACCACCGTAAAGAACGTAGGTACAAACAGGGGTCGTTGAAGTCCATAGTGCATCTCCAAAGCTCCCCTGGCATTAACATCAGCACAAAAACTGTGCTGGGAGCTTCATGGCGTGGGACCTTACGATTTCCTTTCTTCATGTATGGACAAAAGTGTGTCCTGCTCTCCAAAATCATAGAAAGCCTTCCCAGAAAAGTGGAAGCTGTAATATCTACAAAGGAATAGGAGCAATCCAACGGATGTAGAATGAGATGTCATAAAAGCTGCTGGAGCTGAAATGTGTAGATGGCCCAATACTTGTCTATGTAGTCTTGTCTGTGTTCTTTCTTTTAACTCTCTGGTATGTCATTTATGGAATCACCAGCAATCAGCTGCGTTGATTGTATAACAGCATGTCTCAAATTAAAGCTCATCTTCAATATTTTTTAATACAGACAGTGGAACAAGCAGCTGTAGTGTCGGTGCCCCATATTGTTGTCTGCACTGCAGAGCTAACCTCGCCTTTGTGGCAGGTTTTTAAAACTTTTCAAGAGTTGTGTTTTGGTTTACATATTTAGTTGAAGCAGGTTTTTGTCCAGAAATGTCTAAAGGAGTGTAGAGAAATCAAAAACCCCAAAATGTCACGTGTCTACAAAAACAACTCAAAGAGGAAGGCTATCCTGCTTGGTGTCTGTTTGATGCTTAATAGTTAGTTACATTAGTAACATATTAGCCATCAACTTTAGAGAAGATATTTGGTTAATGTAATGTATCTCTTCCATACAACCACAAAATATTTTAATGTAATTTTTTGAAGGTAGTAGTCTAAAGTAATCAATAAAAAATTACTTATCCTAAATTTTCATTTCTGTTTGATCACGCTTGGCATGTTTTAAATGTTTCTGGTAGAATTTGTTCATTATCTACAAAGAAGATGAAACTTTAAGGAAGAAATGGTGAAGTGTCAGGGTATCAACTAATGCTTGCAAGCTTGGCTCGCAAGCTGCATCCATAAACTGCAAAAATCCAACACACAGCCATGTGTAGCATCCAATTAGAGCCAATTAGTAGAATAGTGAGGTAACAGAATTTGACTGTTCACTGTAACTGAAATACAAATTCGGATGAATGGCAGGCTATATTGTTTGTGAGAAAATGTCATTAAAATGCTAGAAAAGACACCAACTGCATAAACACAGTGAAGAGGTTCAACTATGAAGGCCTTCCAGACAGCTATCAGCAATACTGTCCATGGTCCTAATTCCTAACAGCCACCTCATAGTTGGGTGAAAGGGTGAAACTGTCCAAAGAGACCAAAACAATGGTCTCTACCAGGCTGTAAACATGCTTTTTAATGCTGTAAAGTTGGTCAATTCAACATGGGAGCCAATAGGGATTTACTCTGTTTGGAACTAGCCTCAAGGTCCCATTAGTAAGAGTGCAGTTTTTACCATGCCCTGGCTTCATTTTTATGCTGTGTGGCTCGCCTCTCTTGGCCTGTTAAGTGGCAATGCAAACACACATGTATGTATCAATAAAGACAAATTCTTTGGTCATCTTTCTGCTGATTCCTGATGAAAATGTTTATATACCTGTGCTATTGCGCAGGTCAACTTACCGTTACTATTAACAGCAATTCATCTGGCAATGCAGCCTGACTGTATCTATGATTCTGACAGCATCTATGCATGTATAGCTATGAGTTCTCAACCTTGCAACACTAAATCTCCCCATGTTTGCTCTGACACAACAGTGGCACCAATACCCTCTCTACTGTCTGTGGTTGTGCTTCTTTGTGTGAAGGCGTAAGCACATGTTCTCTCTCAGCTTCCCTTTTTACAACTTGTGTACATCTCGGCTCCTCAGCACTTTTTATTGCTGCATTGTTAACACTATGAGTTGAACACACAAAACACACAAACCAAGTCGTATTTAAGGTCACAGCGGTAGAAGCCAGTGACTGCTAACCAGATGGCAACATGCTCGTTTTACTTGGAATAACAAAGTGAGTAATATTGATTTTATTCTTACTGTCTGCTGTTTTATTGTCTCCAACGCACCAACACTGTGTTTCTTACACAGCTTTCTTTCCCTCTATTGTCACTTCAGAAAGCAGCATGCTCTGTAGCTTTGGGGCTCTAGGACTTCTTTTCTAATGTGTAGAATAAAAAGTAAATAGACTACAGAGCTTGAAAAGCTTCTTCAGAACTGTAGAAGCTTCTCAGATGAGAGGTGAAAATCTTCAATAAACTTAAAGAAGTCCAGTCGCTTTTCTTTCCAAGCTCCTTAGATGACCTGGATGACAGAACCGACACAGACAGTACACAATAGCAGAGGTGGGACCAAGTCATTGTTTTGCAAGTCTCAAGTAAGTCTCAAGTCTTTATCCTCAAGTCTCAAGTCAAGTCTCAAGTAATGTCAGGCAAGTCAGAGTCGAGTCTCAAGTCACTGGTGTAAAAGTCCGAGTCAAGTCACAAGTCTGAAACTTTGAATTTCAAGTCCTTTCCAGTCTTTAAAAAAAAAAAAAAACGAAAAAATAATGTTGCAGTTATATGCTAAATGTAAATATTAGACCATGTAATTTTAAAATCTGTGTTTTTCTCAACACATGACAAAATAGTGAACTTAGAAAATATACACAAATTGTGAAATTGCACCTCTTTAAAATGCAGCTCAATTAAACCTAGCTCCAAGAATAATTTTCACCGACAGTTCTGAGATAAGCTGCATGTTATTCTTGGATGCGGTTGTAGGACCGGCTTTGAAATCGCATGACAAAAATATCATACACATTAAAAAAAACTGCATCACCAACGTAGCCTGGACAACATTTGCTAGTTAGATGAAGTCAGCTATCTCATCTTAGCATATTTATATTTATATTTATAATTATACGGTTCTTGGAGTGAGCGCATACGATCATGAAGTTTAGTAACTTCAGGTCACTGCAACAAGCCCAGGTACAGTTTACCGACAGATGGGTAGTAGTAGTAGTGGGTAGTAGTGGGATGGGTAGTAGTGGAAATAATTTCTGGTACCCATCACAGAAATGTAGCAGTGACAATAATACTGTATGCTGTAATCGTACTGGGCAATTAGTGATACAAAAAACCTGTTTTATCCTGTGAATAAAAGTATATGTTTTTGTCAATGTACCATAATAACAGAAGCGAAACGCAATATTGTGTCAGGACAATTCACTATTTATGCGCAATAAATAAAGGAGCATAGCGCGACAATTTCTGTTCAGCGCCAGACTTGCTTGTAACCTATATCACCAATTATGTTAAGAAAAATGACGTATTAACTACAACAGCAGACTGACCTTTGCGTAAATGCTTGGAGCAGACTAACCTGTGAGCTGGAGTGTTCTGGGACGTTATATTTGGTCTTTGAATGGCTGCAATCCAGTCGCCTCTTTGTTACTTCGGAAACATGGCTCGAACAATTTCTCTTCAACGACATAATCCGATAACAACCGATCTCTTTACTCGTCGGCTTCCCGTGGCTGTCATGCGACCGGCTATTGCAGTTAATAATACAACAGCTTCTTGACATTTTTGTGTTTCTTTTTATCGCTGTATAACTGATTTTAATTGAAAGCCTGCGTGCGCTAGTACCGCTTGCCACGAGTTCCCAGAATCCTTTGCGGTTCTACCCGTGAATGACGTCACATTTTCAATCTCTATATAATATGCATGTTAAATTTTATATTTGGGGTAAAATATCAAGTCTTTTCAAGTAAACCGGTTCAAGTCCAATTCAAGTCCCAAGTCATTGGTGTAAAAGTCCAAGTCAAGTCACAAGTCTTAGAACATTTTTTCAAGTCAAGTCTAAAGTCATAAAATTAATGACTCGAGTCTGACTCGAGTCCAAGTCATGTGACTCGAGTCCACACCTCTGCACAATAGAGTTTTTTACTTCCACATATCCATGCTGTTACACTGGTATAAAGTTCAAACAGATATAAAGGTCATAAATAGGGGTGGGTTTTTATAATCGATTCATCGATTAAAATCGATTCTGGCTTGGATAACGTAAAATCGATTCATTAAAATCCTGAATCGATTTTTTAATATAAATTTATTTTGTCCGAAATGCCAGAATCTCTGGTGACATCTCACAAAATTTCAAGAACCACCAAACAGTAAATGAGAGCAGGTACAGGGATTCTGCACATAGACTTAAACACACAGCGCAACCCGCGGATCAGAATCAGTTAGATGTCGCCTTTCTCACAGTCGGGGCTGAAAGCCGACAGCTCGCTGATCCGGGTCCGCACTTTGTGTTCACGCCGCTTTCTTCATTATTCGCTTGCTTGTTATGCACAAGTCTACTGTTGCTTACAGCGCTGTCGGCCGCTGTTTTTTTCCCTTTTACATTCTTCCGAAAAGAAAACCTCATTTCTGCTGTTCAATACTGAACAAATTTAAACTTTTTAATATTATTCAAAATGCAAAATGCTTAGCCGTGTGTCTAATAAAACCGCTGTAACGTCAGAGGTAATGTTCATTAATTAATGGTTTTCTTTCGTTTTTGATGTACTGCAGAATATTTTTATAAAATCCCAGGCCAGGAAAACCTTCATGTTTTTCTGTGTTTTATCCTCAGCTACTTTGACACAAAGGCATCTGCTGTGATGCTCACACCTTGGATAAAGTCTTGCGAGTGTCAGCTTCCTTTTTATAGATACAAAAATATGTAAATGTTCTGATCTGAATTATACTTCTGACTGTCAAAATTTCCCAGATTTAAATCGAATCGAATCGAATTAAATCGAATCGTGGATCGAATCGATTTGGGACCTTGTGAATCGGAATTGAATCGATTCTAGAAATCAGTGACGATACCCAGCCCTAGTCATAAAGCTATCATTAAAAATGGCAGTTAAAGAAAACAGCATTTTATTCACTCCTGAAAACTGAAGTTCTGCCTATCAACGTCAGGAAAAAACAAAAAAATAAGTAGTCGACTGGTTTTTCAGTTTTTTGCTAAGCTGTAATAAGCTGACACCTCTGCTGCAGTCACTGACTTTAAATGCTAAAAACGTGGGGAATTATCAAAAAGGTTTAAAAGCTGCATTGACCAGCGAATCAAAAGCTTATGAATTTTACATTTGTAATTGTGTACAGTTGTGTTTATTACAGGGTTTATGTGTGGGATAGGGAGAGTTTTTAGTAACTGTCAGCCAAGCGGAAATCTGAAGAATGAAGCCGACATTAAAAACACAAAAACAGAAAACCAACAGTTAGAGTTCCTCTAATGCCCACTTGAGGCTGACTACAAAAGTGAGTCAATTCCCTTAAACTTGGACCTGACCTCCCCACTGCGTTTGGGGTGTTGCTGCTTTATGGCTGAAGCTTGCTAGCATTAGTAGATATCATAAGCCCCTCCTGCACATTTTGGGGTTTTTTTTCAATTACAATTCAGTACTACCTAATGTGCGTCATTGTCGTCATAGCAACCCATCTGTGGGTCCCGCAACGTAATTAATATGGCACACGAACGCTACAACGCTACAACAAAGATGGACGTCGAAGCAGAAATGTACCTGCTGCTCGGTCTGTGGCTTTTCGTCAGACTCTAGGACCATGATATCGTTTTTTGCAGCCATTGCTGGATTTCAAAAGTGACAGGTTTGAGTTTTGTGAATGAGAGGCTCTTGTGACTCATCGAGTGATGCTACTGACCAGCCAACCTGTGGCATGCAGTCTGCCAATGTCACATTTTAGTACCTGCTTGAATCACTTGGGACCCCGGCCGAGCAGGTACTAGAAAAGTACCTGGTACTATGGTACTATGACCTAACGGAAAACCCTTAAAACCGTAGCGACCCGTGCCGAATCGATCCGAGTAGGTACTAATGGAAAAGGGGCTTTAGTGTTTGGAAACAGGAATGTGGCAGGCAGAGGGTGGATCAAAACTGACTCGAGGCTAACGGGAGGTGACTGTACATTAATTTCAGTTCGGTTTCTACCTACCCTTTATTTGCAGTTGGCCATATTTTGATTGGGCATTCAAGTGCAGCACTGGGAAATCATGGGACAAAGTCCAGATGTTGTGCAGCAATAAGGTGACCATTTTTCCAGAATCTCTCTTGTATCTGCACAACCACAGTGTTACCTGTCTCCTTCATTAAAGCAGCAGCATTGTTTTTGTCATTTAGACACGATGCTCTTCCTCTTCCATGCTACTGTGTCTTCTCTTTCCCCTTCTTTCTCTCAGTTGTCTTCTGTTGTTGAAGTAGTACTGCACTGCACAGATGATGGTCTGCATCAGCTTGTAGAAAAACTTCAAAAACTGTAGAAACACGTCCTCCTCCAGATGTAAAGACATGTCATAGACTTCACTGTCCCATCCTGGATCAGTCTCCTTCCTTTTATGTCTGAGTAATGAGCGAATTTGAAAGTCAAGTCAGAGTCTTCCTGAGCATACAAGCTGCCGCATGAGGTTTAAGCAGTGCCGATCGCAATGAACAAATTGTGTATTGTATCATCCGCTTGAATGACAACGAAAGGGGCTGGTAATACCTGTTTGGCAACCTCCTCTCGATACGTTGAACATGTTCTCCAAATGTTTATTTTGAATTGTTTCGAAGCCTTTGAAATAGGGCTGTGAGGCCCTCTGAGCCCACGATCATCTGCATATATTGTTCCAAAAAATTCTCTTATAAATGTACGGGTTTAATAAAGCTGCGGATTCATCGTGGTCAATTTCACATTTCCCACAAAGTTTTAGCTGCATGTGTCCCAATCCAGTGAACTTGAACTTTGTGTCAAAGATTCAAGTTGCTGTTATTTATATTTCCTATCACCTTAAATTATCACTCAAAGACAAGCATCTATGACAGTGTATATATAGATGTATCATATATAAGAGACAAATATTGTTTGTTTAATTTGTTGGCATTATTTAATTTGGCTCAATGCTTACATATATGTGTAAAAAGAAAACGTACGAGCTGTGATAACTGTGTCTGATAGAATGAAGAGTAGACCGATATATTAAATATTCCTTTATTGGGTGAGAAAATCAGACCATGTCATAACTGCTTTAAGTCATACAGAATAGATATCAGAGCCTTAAACAGGCTGACTTCTGCTAAATGGGTCAAACTGGGCAGAAAGTCTACAAACACATAACATCCTTATAGAATATGATGTTACACTATTGATCAACTTAGCTCAGAATATATAAAGCATATAAGCAATTACAGCAATATGATGCAACAAACACAGCAGTGCTACTAATCCAAAATACTCAAAGCTTCATAGAACTGGAACAAACATTTATTTTTAGCTCCATTCTGCTGCTGATACATACTTTAGGTTTCTGAACATTAAACTTGTTTCTGCCTTTCATAGTGTGTAACTTGAAGGCCCTGAGTACTTTCTCCCACACTGAAAACACTGGAATGATAAAATTATTTAAACATTACCTAATAAGACTGATTCAGCTGATGTGCAGCAGTGGGTCCCTCAGTCTGTCCTCACTCTGGACACTTGCAGTTGTCACACATGGAAATCAAATGTGTAATAAGCTGCAGGATTCAAACACAAGTGTAACTTATAAACACATGTTCATACTTTTATTACACAATCAGAGAGAAAGAAACAGAGAGTGCAGGACAGACAGACAGGTGACAGTCTCAGGTGTAGACACTTCTACAAAACAGCTCAAGAGAAGGAGGATTTAGTGTTTGTGTTATTACGAGTGCTAAACAAGAAGAGTTCCCAGATGGTGCAGTGGACACATGTGTGTGATTAAAGCATCTTTCTTTCAGCTTAACGAGTGAACCGTCAGCTCGTTCAAACACACGTTAAAGTCCGTTTGGCTCGACACCACCGAACAGAGGCAGCAATATAACATAGCTAACATTAACAGTGCAGTGAATCCTGCTTGTGCCGCGATATTCAGGACTGCAAACCGAGCAGCATCACTGACTTTCAGCTTGTTGTGTTTGTGGATATATGACTGACTTTAATTATCCATAGAATCATCACATTCTCTGTAAGATTAAGGTCGACTATCGAACGGCGTATATTTTAAAGTGAAGGCTTTAAAACCAAGTTAGTTCAAATATCACTAATGTCACATAACTTTGCCGACATGTGGCCAACAGTCATGTTTTAATGTTGTTCATTATTAAACATTTGCACATAAATAAGTGACATAATATTCAGTACTTACTTTTAAAAGTTTACTCTTTGGCCGCTCCGCTTCAGCCGTTTGCCGTATTTTTTGGCAAAATTATCCACACCCACCGCCGCGCTATGAATTGTGGGATATATGGGACCACGAAGTGTACACCGGACCACACTTCAAATTTAGGGAAATCGATTTGGAGACCCGGACTGACCCCCCGGCTGCCAAGACTGGCAATAGGGACATGGAATGTCACCTCTCTGGTGGGGAAGGAGCCTGAGTTAGTGCGTGAGGTTGAGAGGTACCGGCTAGATATAGTCGGGCTCACCTCTACACATGGCTTGGGCTCTGGAACCAGTCTCCTGGAGAGGGGCTGGACTCTGTCTCAGTCTGGAGTTGCCCCTGTTAAGAGGCGGCGGGCTGGGGAGGGTATTCTAATATCCCCTCGGCTTGCTGCCGGTACGTTGGGGTTTTTCCCGGTGGATGAGAGGGTTTGTTCCCTGCGCCTTAGGGTTGGGGAACGGGTCCTGACTGTCATCTGCGCTTATGCCCCGAGTGGCAGTTCGGAGTACCCAGCCTTCTTAGAGTCCCTGGGGGGGGGGTGCTGGAAGGTGCTCCACCTGGAGACTCTGTTGTCCTGCTGGGAGACTTCAATGCTCACGTGGGTAATGACAGCGAGACCTGGAGGGGCATGATTGGGAGGAACGGCCTCCCTGATCTGAACCCGAGCGGTGCTTTGTTATTGGACTTCTGTGCTAATCACAGTTTGGCCATAACGAACACCCTGTTCGAACATAAGTGTCCATAAGTGCACGTGGCACCAGGACGCTCTAGGCCGTAGGTCGATGATCGATTTTGTAATCGTATCACCAGACCTGCGACCATATGTTCTGGACACTCGGGTAAAGAGAGGGGCTGAGCTGTCAACTGATCACCACCTGGTGGTGAGTTGGATCAGGTGGCGGGGGAGGACGCTGGACAGACCTGGAGCACCTAAACGCGTAGTGAGGGTGTGCTGGGAACGTCTAGCAGAGGCCCCAGTCCGCGAGATCTTCAACGCATTCCGAGGGAGACTGGGAACATTGAGTCCGAATGGACCATGTTCAGCGTCTCCATTGCCGAAGCTGCTGCATTGAGCTGCGGCCGCAAGGTGGTTGGTGCCTGCCGTGGTGGTAATCCCCGAACCAAATGGTGGACACCAGAGGTGAAGGGAGCCACCAGGCTGAAGAAGGAGTCCTATCGGGCTTGGTTAGCCCGTGGGACTCCGGAGGCAGCCGACAGGTATCGACAGGCCAAGCGGAATGCGGCTCGGGCAGTGGCTGAAGCAAAAACTCGGGTGTGGGAGGAGTTCGGAGAGGCCATGGAAAAAGACTTTCGGACTGCCTCGAAGAGATTCTGGCAAACCGTCAGGTGTCTCGGGAGGGGAAAGCGGTGCTCTACCTGCACTGTGTATAGTGCTGGCGGAGCGCTGCTGACGTCGACTGAGAAAATTGTCAGGCGGTGGAAGGAATACTTCGAGGACCTCCTTAATCCCACTGACACGTCTTCCGAGGAGGAAGCAGAGTCTGGGGATGAGGGGAATGACCCGCCAATTTCCGGGGGCGAGGTCACTGAGGCAGTTAAACAACTCCTTGGTGGCAGAGCCACTGGTGTTGATGAGGTCCGCCCCGAGTTCCTGAAGGCTCTGGACGTTGTAGGGCTGTCCTGGTTGACACGCCTCTGCAATGTTGCGTGGAGATCAGGGGCAGTACCCGTGGACTGGCAGACCGGGGTGGTGGTCCCCATCTTTAAGAAGGGGGACCGGAGGGTGTGTTCCAACTACAGGGGGATCACACTCCTCAGCCTCCCTGGGAAAGTCTATGCCAGGGTGCTGAAAAGGAGAGTTCGTCCGTTAGTCGAACCTCGGATACAGGAGGAATAATGTGGTTTTCGTCCTGGTCGCGGAACACTGGATCAGCTCTTTATCCTCTCGAGGATATTTGAGGGTGCATGGGAGTTTGCCCAACCAGTCTACATGTGTTTTGTGGACTTGGAGAAGGCATTCGACCGTGTCCCTCGGGGTGTCCTGTGGGAGGTGTTGCGGGAGTATGGGGTGTCTGGCCCATTGCTACGGGCCATTCGATCCCTATACAACCATTGCAAGAGCTTGGTTCGCATTGCCAGCAATAAGTCGGACTCGTTCCCGGTGGGTGATGGGCTCCGCCAGGGCTGCCCTTTGTCTCCGGTTCTGTTCATAATTTTTATGGACAGGATTTCTAGGCGCAGCCAAGTGGCGGAGGGCTTTCGCTTTGGTGGCCTCAGAATCTCATCTCTGATTTTTGCAGATGATGTGGTTCTGTTGGCTTCATCGGGTGAGGGCCTCCAGCTCGCACTGGAACGGTTCGCAGCCGAGTGTGAAGCAGCGGGAATGAGGATCAGCACCTCCAAATCTGAGGCCATGGTTCTCAGCCGGAAAAGGGTGGAGTGCCCCCTCCGGGTCGGGGATGAGTTCCTGCCCCAAGTGGAGGAGTTCAAGTATCTCAGGGTCTTGTTCGCGAGTGATGGGAGAAGGGAGCCGGAGATCGACAGACGGATTGGGGCTGCAGCTGCAGTAATGCAGACGCTGCACCGGTCCATCGTGGTGAAGAGGGAGCTGAGTGTAAAAGCGAAGCTCTCAATTTACCGGTCGATCTACGTCCCTACCCTCACCTATGGCCACGAGCTGTGGGTAGTGACCGAAAGAACGAGATCGCGGATACAAGCGGCAGAAATGAGCTTCCTCCGAAGAGTGGCTGGCCTCTCCCTTAGAGATAGGGTGAGAAGTTTGGCCATCCGGGAGGGACTCAGAGTAGAGCCGCTGCTGCTCCACATCAAAAGGAGCCAGCTGAGGTGGTTCGGGCATCTGACAAGGGTGCCCCCTGGGCGCCTCCTGGGTGAGGTGTTCTAGGCATGTCCCACTGGGAGGAGGCCTCGGGGCAGACCCAGGACACGCTGGAGAGATTATATCTCTCGGCTGGCCTGGGAACGCCTTGGTGTTCCCCGGGAGAAGCTGGAGGAGGTGGCTGGGGAGAGGGAGGTCTGGGCCTCTTTGCTTAGGCTGCTGCCCCCGCGACCCGGCCTCGGATAAAGCGGATGAAGATGGATGGATGGATGGATGGATGGATTTGGAGACCGCATTTGGAGACCGCATTTGGAGTACACTTCAGATTGGGACAGATCGTTGCGTCGCTGTGACGTAATAGGTCTCAAAATGCGTACTCTGAAGCGTGCGTTCACTGAATTGAACCACAGTTTCCTTTTTTTCTTTCCCTCATTTCAACTTCAACTTTATTTGAATAGTGTGGCGACCCACTAGAGGGCTCCACTCACACCCAAGCTGGGAGGAAGGGTTCTGCTGTGTTTGGGCGCAATATGCTCAGTTCATGTTTGGAGGTGAATAAAGTTGGAGTGTAAAACTAGAGCCCCTTATTTCATGTGTCACATGCCTCCATAATAGCACATTTAAAAACTATAAATGACCAAAGTGCTTTACAGGCTCAGCTAGCAAAAACAATAATAAGGGACACTAGAAATAATAGAGTAATCTAAAATAAAATAAATATTTTTTTACTAAGCACATTACTCCTCCTCCTCACTGAGTCTCGTCTTGTTGTGCCGGTTCTCCTATGTTGTGCCGTGGGTTTGTGGAGTGACTGTTTCCTATGTATAGGTTCGAGCATTTCTCAGTGCACAAATGGATCCTGTCAGTGCTCAAAGGGTGGGTGCGCAGTGGCCCTTCGATCATTCCATCCACTCCATAGTACGTCGACCCACTGGGAAAATCCCCCACATGCCGCATAACCAGTCCAGGCCTGTCCTCTTGTAATAGCAACAAGACACTAATGTGACAAGTTAGCCATAGTTATTTCAGACTAAAATAATCCATCCATCCATCCATTCGCGTCCGCTTATCCTTTTTAGGGTCGCGGGGGGCGCTGGAGCCTATCCCAGCTGTCATAGGGCGAGAGGCGGGGTACACCCTGGACAGGTCGCCAGGCTGTCGCAGGGTGTACCACGCTAAAATAATATTTTGTTATATTGAACAAGTATAGCACAATTACCTCCAACATTTCCACCTCTGCAGTATACCAATGGCACTTCTGTAGAGCAGCCATTATTAGCATTTTCCTGTTCAGCTGTATGACATCATTTCACGACTAGCATGAAGAACTGTTGCTAGCCCAAAGGTACTGCTCATTTTCCTAAGAATCAAGAAACTGTTGCTAAGGTGTGTACCAACGTAAAGAAGGGCTATGCCATTTACGCAAAAATAATTACTACTACTACTAATAATACATTCTATTTATAGGCACCTTTAAAGAACTTCACGGTCAACTTACATTAGTACAACAAAATAAAAACATAAGATAAGCAAATAAAAAACAACTATAAAAGTTAATCGAGGTAAAAAACACAATAAGACCAAGTCATAATAAAGGGTATGCAATTCTGAATAGATCGGTTTTAAGATGTAATTTTAAACCAGAGAGTTTGTAGTTGGCAGATCTGGTGGAAGTGCATTCCAAGGACTCGACGCTCAAGCTAAAGGCTCTGAGCCCCATGGTAGTGAGGCAAGCAGGTGTAACAGACAGAAGGGAAGCTGAAGAAGAGCAGGGAGGGTACGCATGGAGAAGATCAGATAAATATGGAGGAGCGAGGTTATGAAGCACTTTGAAAGTAAGAAGTAGGAAATTCACTCTTAGGTGAGCTGGAAGCCGATGGAGCTGTTTAAGAGCAGGTGTTATTTGTTCAGTGGATCCAATTCTGGATATAATATCAATATTTTGAACTAACTGCAGTTTATGGATGATTTACCATAGAGAAGAGAATTACAGCAATCCAAAACAAGATGTGACAAGAGCAGCGACAGGTATGGTGGTACTGTTTGGAGTGAGTGAAGGGCGAAGGCGGTTAAAATTACTAAGATTAAAATAAGAAGACCCTGTGATATTATTTTTGTGTGCCTTTAAGGAGAGAGTGCTGTCGAGGATGAAACCAAAACTCTTAACCCAAGAGGAAGATGTGATGACAGAGAAATAAATACAAAAAGAAAAGACATAAAAATAAGGAGTTTGGATTGATTGGCTAGCACGAAAAACAATGACCGTTTTATTTATTCATATTTACTGTTGAACCAGTCAGAGCATAATGCAATAATTTGCATCGGGCTTACGCTACAGTTACAGGAAGTGACAAAAGAAAATGCACTATAGATTACTGAGTGCTGAGTTTCAAAGTAAGTTAGTAATAGTTTAAAAAATAATTCAATGAACACATTTTTCAGTTGTTCCAAATGTAGCCCCAACAAGTGTCAGCCTTTACAAATCAACAGTAGCTGAGCAAATCATATGAACACATATGTAAAAACAAACCCAACATAGGAATGTCAGCACTACCTGTAATCCCGCCCACATCCTTAACAGAAAGCGTGACGTGAGTAATAATCTCACCTTTGTTGTCATTTGCGGCACATACACAGCTGTATACACCACAGGCTACTGAACTTTAAAGGAAGAAAACCAGTAGCCACTGCTGACTTTTCAAACAACTTTTGCTGCTCGAAGAGAGATCAAAGGACTTTGATGAGGCAAGTGGAAATAAAAATGCTAGTGGTTTATTGCTTAATGTTTTAGAGTGTGTCTCAGAGAAAGAGGAGCTTCTGGTTTAACAAGTGAGTGAATAACACACATGCACGCACACAGTGTGCCAGATGAAATCATTAGGAAATGAATGAATTATGTGCAATAGCTTACAGTAAGCAGGAGGCATACATACCACAAAGAAACAGACTGTTACATATTAACAAATTATGCAGTTTTCTTTGTCGTTCATTCTCAGGATTTTTAACATTGTGAGAATTCAAAGAGCCATAAGGTGTACTTATAGCAACACTTAAAACCATAATAATCATCTATATCCCTGACACACCTTACATTCTATACCTCTCTACGTCTAACGCCTAAAGGTACTATTCATTTTCCTAAGAAACAACAAAGCGCTTCTAAGGTGTGTGGGAAGGGACATGTCACTTATGGATAGGACGAGCTCAGACTATAGCCTCAAAAGTCCTCAAAACCAGATGATTTTACAGTCATGTTTACACCTTCACTGAAATCTATAGACAATAGTGTAAATGACACTAGACAGCAAGAAACACACTGAAACCACATTTATGGCAATGTTTATAGATTTCTAAGCAGTGATGATACTTCCTAAAAAATGAAAGGAAGTCAGAAAGATCTATCAGGAATAAATACTGAACCAGTTAAAATGATTTTAATTGCCACTAAGCACAAGATTTCTCATTAAAATGACAAATATCCTTTATTAATGTGCGTGACAGAAAAAAACAAGTTGTATTACATTTTTTAACATACAGATACATACAGGTAGTAAAACTAAGCATGTCACCTCCATGTTTTTATTTTACTCCGTTTTCGAAATTCACGAAATTGTTCCTATTAGTTTTTAGAGTTAGAGGTTTTTTTAAGTCTATTTTTTTTTATTTTAGTTAACTAAAAAGTTTTTCACGTGTAGTTTTAGTTTTTAGTTATCTATAAATACCTTGATGCACAGTATTGTTTCAGTCAGTTTCCATCTTGTTCAAAAGTCTAGTTTTTATGTACTTTTTCTTCAGTGTTTCTTTAATTCTAAGTTTAGTTTTAGTTCACAGTGATGGTCTGCCCAACAGAAAATGACTCAGTAGATTGATGTGAGTTGGTGAATGGCTAAAATGGGAGTTGAGGTTTTGCTAATAGATTGAACAAAATGACTTTTCCCCATTTCACATTTAGATATAGAAGGTAATCTTTTTCCAGATTTTACAACGATTTTTTCAGGCTTTGCTGTGCTTTCTTTGAATTATGCAGGAAGACACCACACTGGCAGGTGAAGATGCCGGCCTCTGCTGGGGCGCTAATGGAACCTCAAATAAAAAGGAAACTTAAGAAAGTTGTCTTTGCTGTTCTCTGATGACCGCTTCATTCACAAAGCACATCATGACAAGGAAGCTGTCCAAAACTGATGACCAGCCAAAACCCCTCTGGGAAACCCTTTTGTTTAATAGTTGTCTTTACATTAACTTAATATTTCATATCAGGACTAAAGACATTTGTACATTCAAATAAGTCTCTAAATAAAAAATTGAAGAGCCAAGATGGTTGTGAAAAAGTGGTTTCAGTGTCAGATGTGGAAGTTGTTGCTGGTGAACACTTTATCATGTGGCCTGGAGGTGTGCATGGCTGCCGGGACTGTCTACATCCCACCTCTACTGCTACAGGCCGGCATGGAGGAACGCTACATGACTATGATGCTTGGTAAGTGGAGGGGAAAAAAAATCACATGAGCATTACAATTTTATAGATGTTCCGTTTGTGTGTTTGAAACATCTGTTTGTAGTTTGAAGCACCAGTGCTGACAGTGCATGTCTACAACTACTAACTAGGAAATGTATTCAAATAGCTTCATTTAGTTTTGTCATTATATAATGATTTTTCATTATCAATAGTTTTCATATGTTTTTAAAACTAGCGGATCTTAGGTAGCTTAGTTTCAATAACGACTTTGATCCATGGACAGAATCAAAGAT
This sequence comes from Rhamphochromis longiceps, assembly GCF_057381845.1. Lineage (NCBI taxonomy): Eukaryota > Metazoa > Chordata > Actinopteri > Cichliformes > Cichlidae > Rhamphochromis > Rhamphochromis longiceps. The sequence goes on from NC_140561.1 coordinate 7,125,849, forward strand.
GGGCGTAGCAACTGTGACATCACTTGTTGCTTTGTCAAGTCTTGTTTTTAAGCCTTACATTGAGGTTTTTCACAGTTGCCATATTGGTTGCCTGATAATAATGGTCGTCTCTGGTTTTAAAACTGACAGCATGCAGTTTGATCAAAAACAAGAAAAGCAATAACACTGGAGAACCCCGAGTACTGTGGCTATTCATTAGCAAGATAGCAGAAAGCTAATATTTATTAAGCTAACAAATGGATACACCTAAGTCCTAAGTTAAGCGGAAAAATGTAAATAATGTCTTTCTTGCTAGCTAACTGTCACTGGGCGGGCTGTAAACCTTTCCCAGACTGTTGGTAACTGTAATGTCGTCAGTGCAGATAAAGTACGACTACAACAGAAGTTTAAGTGCATTATACCATAAAAAATAATGACTAGATCCCATCTGATACTTCCCTGGTAAATGATTGAGCTTTAAAGACCACTAAGAAGGTTAACAGGGTCTTTCTTTTTACCAGCTGTGACTCCAGTTTTGGGCTTGATCTTTATACCCATGATCGGCTCAGCTAGTGATTCTTGGAGAGGGCGCTTCGGTCGACGCACGCCCTTTATCTGGATCCTGAGCCTGGGAGTTTTGCTAGGCCTGCAAATAATTCCCCAAGCCAGGCGGCTGACTCTACTGATTTCACCACAGCACCCTCACTGGGTGCAAGCCGGCATGCAGGCTGCAGCTGTGTGCCTTGTCGAGTTCTGCGCACAGGTGAGTAAACTTTACAAGTAAAGTTGTACAAAAATAAAAATTATATACTCAGTTATACTATTAATTCTTATTCTCGTGCTTCTTGGGAACTAGATGAGGGATTAACAGGGATCTCTTCCAGGGGTCCAGTGGTAACCAACATGGATAGAGCACAGTCTCGTGTCCTTTTTTTAAAAATCCTTGACATCAGTTCTTTGCTTTGATGCTTCGTGGATCTGGAGTCTGTTTACACACTCACCCCACGAAGAGCAAAGAGGTGGAGCCATTAGCAAGTCAGTGAGCTAAGGGGTAGAGAAAGAAAATGTTTTTATATTGTTTAAAGCAGCAGTGCTTGTTCCTGTAATCACCATTAAAACCTTTACTGGGAAAAAGCTAGCGGCAGTCCTTCAGAACCTGTTTAACAAGCACTGACGTGAAGAAAAGTAAACTTTGTAGCTGCTCAATCCACCGCTGTTTGTTTTACACTGAAAAGGGAAGCTACAGCTGTTGTAATAAAATATGTAGATGGACTGTTAACCTCTTAAGCCCCAAGCCTACCTGATCTCCTGCCTTTTGCCTCAGTATCAGGGGGCGTTGGGGCTTAAGAGGTTAACTTAAACCATGTTTAAATCAGGCAGCATGCTGAAGGTTGGCAGCAGCCATCCTTTGATACCTGCAGCAAGCAGGGGCGAATCTAAAGTGGGGCATGGGTACTAGATCATACACTATTTCAGTGCGCCCCAGGGTGGCTGTGGCTACAATGTAGCTTGCCATCACCAGTGCGTGAATGGGTGGATGGATGACTGGATATGTAAAGCGCTTTGGGGTCCTTAGGGACTAGTAAAGCGCTATATAAATACAGGCCATTTACCATTTACCATTTATTTCAACACTTTCATAACATTGTTTTTCAGATTTAAAGTGAAATAACATGAAATATATTCATAAAATTATATTAGTATTTTTTAAAAAAAGAAAATACTAGCTTTTTCCCACAGGCCAATAAAAATGCTCATGGAGCAGTAAAACTCTGAGCCACTAACCTGGGGCTGTTAGGCTGGACATTATTAATATCTGCACCCTGAGGCTACGGTATTTTTGAAAACGGAGATTTTCTGTTTTCGTTTTAAAAAATAATCCTGTCCACACGTAAACATAGAAATGAAGGAAAATGCTGCTAGGAACATGCCAAAGCAGCAGGTGGCGCTAGATTCCTAACCGTGCACAGTGTTGGGGAGTAACGGAATACATGTACCGCCGTTACGTATTTAAAATACAAAACATGAGTAACTGTATTCCGTTACAGTTACCGTTTAAAAAGGTGGCATTCAGAATACAGTTACTTTGTTGAAATAAATGGATTGCACTGCGGTACTTTCCTGTTTCACTTTGTCGCGGGTCAGGACTGTTTGGGTTTTGTTTGACAGCTACGTTCTGTTGTTCCAGGCGCCAGCGTTACGGTTGCCATGGTTACAAGGCGACGCTCTCTCTCTCTCTGCGACTGTGTGTTTCCTGGGTGAGAGAGCGCCTTTTCGTTGTTGTTGTTGTTGTGCTAAGCTAACAGGCAGAATGCTACAAGCATAGCTCTAAAGAATGTAGCATCATGGGCAGTGTAGTCCGTGTTGCAGGGAGAATGGACTGCCATACACGTTATGTGTCTGTGAGCGCGAGGAGGGAGAAAAAGGGAAGTGGAAAGGTACGAGTTGTCATCGAGGAAAAACCGGAGCTGGAAGCATGTAAATATAATAATAACCACTGCAGCCAAGAAGAGTGCCTGACGAGCCCAGTTGTAAGTAAGCTATTAAGACTCGACTGTACACCGTGTTCGTGTTTTCCTCCGAAATTAACAAGTTCCGTTGGAGCAGTCTTTCAACGCCTCTCTCTGTCTCTGGCAAGCAGAGTTGACCCACACAACAAAGTAAAGCTATTTTTCGGCTATGAGCCGACAGGGACCCCGCCGTATTAGTCAGAGGTCCCTTTACTACAGTTCGGAGTCGCGGACCTTCAGTAATAGTAATAAATCACACAGCAATAGTACATTCACGTTGTTGTAAAAAGCATGATAATATATTAAGTAATCCAAAGTATGCAGAATACGTTACTGTCATTGAGTAACGTAACGGAATACGTTACAGAATACATTTTGGGGCATGTATTCTGTAATGGAATACATTTTAAAAGTAACCTTCCCAACACTGACCGCAGAAATGTTGGCCAATCAGAAGTCTAGAAGCCTCGGTGGGAAATAGTAAACAAGGCTGGGGCATAGAAGCAGAACCGAGTCTTATGTGTGGAGGGACAGTAACTGTGTGTATATGTAAGCATTTAAACACTGCAGAGAGTACAGTTAACAGTAACAGTATTGTAGAAATTCATTTCACCGAAACAATAACGTGGCGCACAGTGTGACGTCGAAAAAGGCGCACACCTTTGACGCTGCGTTTTCTCCGTTTTTCTCGTCCACACGTAAATGCAAAAATGGAGTTTTCAGAAATATCCACCCTGGCCGGAGTTTTTAAAAATCTCCGTTTTCAGTGACCGAAAACGCCGTTTACGTGTGGACGGAAGGTGCAAACGCATAGAAAAATCTGCGTTTTCAAAAATACCCGGGTACATGTGGACGTAGCCTCAGAATGTCTGTTTTCAACTGCACAAAAAAAACGAGTATTTCAGAATGCTGAAATACTCGTTTTTCTTCATTCCAGCCATCACATACACGTAGGCACACAAACATGTACAATAACACATTCACATGAACACACACCTAATCTACGTCATCCAGCAAATACAGTACAGTCAGAAGAAGATATAGAAGATAGAATATTTTATTGCTAAATTAATCAATTTACTGTATGAGATTCTCTGTCCCGAGGCTAAATTTGTAGTTAATGTAGTTATGAGTGAGTTTTTGTACCCCTAAAATCAAATCTAGACCTTCCTGGTTCACTTAATAACTTTGGCAATTAAACACTTGTATTATTATTTTTTATTTCTGAAAGAATAAGTCTTTGGTTGAGTATCATAATTACATGTATCAGCTAACTCTCAGGTTTCTCCTCAGGCCTGTCTCACCCTACTGCTTGCCCTGCTGTCAGATCTGTTCCCCGGGGAGGAAGAAAACCGAAAAGCATTCTCAGTTAATTCCCTGATGACAAGCCTGGGGGGATGCTTGGGGTAAGCCACTTATTATCTTTTCTTCCTAACTGGTTGTGTCTCATACTTCATTTCAGTTCAGTTATATTTATACAGTGCCAAGTTACCTCAAGGTGCTTTATATTGTAAGGTAAGACCCTACCATAATACAGAGAAAACCCTAAAATTCAGATGAACCCGATAAGTGAGCACTTTGGCGAGAAAGTGGAAAGGAAAAACTCCCTTTTAACAGGAAGAAACCTCCAGCAGAAGCAGATTCAGGGACGGGCAGCCATCTGCTGCAACCGGTTGGGGGTGAGGGGAGAAAGACAGGACAAAGACACATCATTATATTAGCTGTTGTACCTATGGTACAGCTGTATTAATAGTAAGATTTAAAAAAATTCTCCAACAGGCACAATACAGTCACAGCATCCAAGTAAGTGAACAGGCCTAAAAGACCTAATATTTCAACATTTAAAATGTATTTTTTCCAGGTTTTTGCTTCCTTCCGTGGACTGGAGCCAGGTGCCCATAGCAGTATATTTGGGAGGGCAAGAGGCTTTTGTTTACACCCTGCTCACCCTCCTATTTTTTGGCTGCCTCCTCTCCACAACCTGCATCAAGGAGGAAGCAGGAGTCAGAGGAGAGAGGAAGATTCTTGTTCATCCCCCTTTAAAAAGTTTGGGGAGCAGATGCTGCCCGTTCCCCTTCCTACTTCGGCCTCGTTGTTTACGTGATGTGCTGTGTCGACGTGCAGCAGAGGGTCTTTCAATGCTGCATCATTTGTATGCGGTGTGCACACATGTGCCACAGGTCATATGGAGACTTTTTGTGGCAGAGGTGTGTAGTTGGATGGCACTGATGAGTGTCATGCTCTTCTTCGCTGACTTTATGGGGGAGGGATTGTACCAGGGAGTGCCGGGTGCAGATCCAGAATCACAGGAAAGGAAACACTATGATGAAGGTAGGGTAAGTTCTTCCAACCGTTGAAGTCAGTCAGTGAGATTATGTTTTGCATTAAAACCACTTGATTCTTGTCCAGGTGTGCGCATGGCCAGTCTGGCTCTCTTCCTGCAGTGTGCAGTGTCGGTGCTGTGCTCTACGCTAATGGACCGCTGGGTGGCTCTGCTGGGAGCCAAAGTGGTATACACTAGTGGGGTGGCTCTTCTGCTGTTGGCCACCACCGTCATGAGTGTCACAGACAGTGTGATGATGGTCACTGTCATGGCTGCTGTGACGGGGTACACGCTCTGTGTCCTGCAGGTGCTGCCATACACACTGCTGTGTCTCTATCACTCAGACAGAAAGGTTAGTTCTTACTTACACAGTGTGCAGCCTTGTGTTTGATATAGTGGGAAATCTGCAAGAATGAAGAATGAATATTCAGGAAGTCCAGTGTTTGTGAGGAAAAGGATACAAAAAATCTATTAATATTTATCTGTTGGAAATAAGAAGCAACAAAATCAAAAGAAAGAATATGAATATCTGCTCTCAGTCAGGTTGTTCTTTTTAACATCAGCACTGATCCAGAATTTTACATTCGGTGCTTGGCTGCCATTTATAATTAAAGCTTACATTTAGCTCGTAACAGCTCTGTTAAATTTACCATTGCATGCATTTTCCTTTGAGAATTAAACCACTTACAGTCATGGTGAAAAGAAAATGCATCCTTTTAAATCTTAAACGGTAGAACTGACAGAGGGTGTATTGTCTTTTTACTGTATAGCATGGCATCACAGGAACTTGTTGTGGATGCTGCTTCAGCACTTGATGGGTGTATATGCCTGACCTTTTTGGGGTCAGGCATCTTTGGGGCATAATTACCATTGTTACAACAACTAAGAAACCACAAGGCAAGTCAAGTTAGCAGCTAACAGTTAGCATGAGACAAGCTACCTGCCTGCTGTTAACGATTCCTCACCACCAACTTTCTGTTACTACTGGATGTAAATCACAACTGGCTAATCACCATAATTTATATTATTTATTTAATTGCAATTAATATACAATTATAAATAATTGTTTTCCAAATTATTACAAAGGAAGAGACACATCAAAAACTATTTTAAAGCATTTTCTTTTTTATAGCTTCAAATTGGAGCCAGCAATCGGTCCTCAGCAACCCACCTTCAGCTGTTGATTGGTTTTCGCAGCCTTTAATCACACTGTTCAGTCTGGTCAATTATTCAGTCATTAAATCTAGCAGGCTGGACATTGCTAGAATGGTAAATGGACTAGTATTTATATAGTGGTTTTCTACTCAAAGTGCTGTCTTACTACTAGCCCCATTCACCCATTTTCACATGCATTCATACAAGCACCATTTCCTGTGCCTAAGTGCTGGTAATCTAACAGTCACACACACACTACTCTGATGGATGCATCAGGGGCAACCCAGGCTTTAGTATCTTGCTCAAGTTTACTTTGATATTCAGACTATTAAATGACTTATGCTCTGATTAGTAGACACATACATATACCAAGTAAAATCACGAAACATAGCAAGTCCCCCTTACATCAGATGATATTGTTTAGTGATGACAGTGAATGTAATTGGTAACTTTTTCTCTTTAAGATTTTCTTCAAGTCATCCAGACCCAGACCTCTTGAGCGGACTGAAAGTAATGACCCAACACTTGCTAAGCCTGTTCCCTCATGTGGTCCACCTGCTAAGCACCAAGCTGTGGGGCTGATACCTCCTGTGGCAGAGCCCTCTGTTGAGTCGCCACATCTATCACTTTTGGTGGCTGGAGGTGATAGAGCTGAAGCAGACTCCACACAAGTCTCAAACAGAGGGATGGGCTTTGACATGGCAATACTGGAAGGCGCGTACCTTCTCTCCCAGGTATGGGTGGGCAATTGGAGCCGAATTAATTGGTGGTGTACCTGATCTCATTTCATGCGATATAAAGTATATTCAGATCTTCTTTGAACAGCTAATTGCATTTATTGATCAGTTAAGTTAATCAGTTGGAGTTAATCAAGTTAAATTATACCAAATCTCGCCGCTTGGTTGGCTTCTTGAAATACTCCTGGTGTCACTGCCGGACAGTGTTGGGCAAGTTACTTTGAAAAAGTAATTAATTATAGTTACTAGTTATTTCTTCAAAAAAGTAACTGAGCTAGTAACTGAGTTACAAGATTCTAAAAGTAATTAATTACTTGAAAAGTAACTATTGTGTTTCTTAAAAAAATGTTTAACCCTCTGGGGTCCAGGGTATAATTGGCCATTTTTAACTACTTTTGATGTTTCCTCTACATTTCACCTTTAAAAACTCTTTACTTTGCTTGTTTGGTATCATTGTTTTCAGCACAACCTCACGTGTGTGAATTTACAGTTATGTTTTCATTTTGACTGTATTACCACAATTGATCTAAAATCAGACAAAAAACATAAAGTCAGAGTAGAAAAAGTGATTTTTTTACTGTTACAACCACAAACATGTTTATTGAATCATATTTCATAACTTTAAATGCAAATATAAATTGTCAATTTTAAAATCATATGCACAAGTTTTGTAAACAACAAAGTTATTTGAAGCCTTTTACCCTTTTTTAATAACCATTTCAAACTATTTACAGAACAATCAGCTGTTCTGCATTCAATAAGATGCCACACAAATTATTTGTGCCACTCCAAATATTTCTGTCCACTATAAAGGAGAACATCACAGCCTGATACCTGCAGGCCTGACAGCAGGTGCTCCTCTCACTCCTCCTGTTTTTCACCTGGAAACAGCAGTCGCCTCATTGTTCTGACACACAACACAAAACTATCCACAACACTCACACACTAACTACACAAGACAACACATTAACTACACACTCCAAACACGCTAAACGTCACAAATCCCTCACATCTTAAAACTCGCTCTCTCTCTTTTTCTGCTGTCTCTCTCTCTCTCTCCATCACTCTTAAAACTTCCCCCTCTTCCTAAACATCCAAATGTCATGTTGCCATATTATTTTTTGATTGGTCAACATGGTGCATTTTTCCACCAACACGAACGGGCTGTTTTTTGTTTTGTTTTTTTTATTTTTTGCTCATAAGCAGAGAGTGCTCGCTGCGCTGTCCTTAGAAAGTAAACGTGACGAAACTATTGAGGAAAAAATGCAGTGTATATTGTTTATCATGTCTCTGGTTTTACGTGGCCTATCAACACAATTTAAAAACTGGTATATATCACCTTGTTGCTTTGTCATCTTGAAGTGGTCATGTGATTGGCTTACCACGACTACTTTATTCTTCCTCAGTCAAACAGCAGCACTCATGCAATTGTTTTGCCCCCTTTGCTTCTGGTGTTGTGCCAAAAAGTGATCGTCTACAAGAAAGTGATTGCCGTCCACGGTAGCGCGCAGATTGCTTACATAGACAAAAAGAAACGCCGTTAGTAACGCCGCTACTTGTAACGCTGTTATTCTCATCACTGCTGCCGGATGGCTGGTGTGTTTGAGGAGTGGACCCGAAAGTAGATACACAAGGGACAGGACTAAAGTTTAACAAAAAGCGAGCCGTTCATTTAGGCTGATAACTACCACAAAACAAAAGCGCAGGGGTGAGAAACTAAATGATAAACTGAGAAAACTGGGAAAAACTAACGCAGGACATGGAATTCTAACGATAATCATAAATCTAACATGAACATGACCAGAACCTGAGATAACTAAGACTAGAGAAACATCCATGTAGCATGAGGTTAGATGAACAGACAACCCAGCAATGAACAAAGGGAGACAGAGGACTCAAATACACAGAAGCATAATGAGGGAAGTGGAAACGCCTGGGGAACACAGCTGACACAAATGAATACGACGCCACAGGGGAAGCAAAACCAAACACACTGAACACGGAACAAGAGACTGTCAAAATAAAACAGGAAGCATGATGAGACGTAGACTGTGACAACACGAGCTTGACAATAGGACATGGAACATGCAGACATGAAACACAAGGGCATACGAGGGCACGGACATAACTAAAAGTTTTACAATGGGGGTGTCCAAATTCATGGGCTGCATCCTCCTGAGGCCGCATTTGTAGGCTGATTACGTCACAGCGATGCGATGAAGGCTGTCCAAATTCGCAGACTCCTCCGAATGCAGCCGACAAATGCGTCCTCCTTTTTCCCGAATTTGAAGGATGGGTCGGGTGTGTCCTTCGTGGCCCAACCTATCCCAGGATTCATTGCGCAGCCCAGCCAGCCCCCGCAGTCTTTCCATAGTTTATTAAACTCCACCGAGACAGCGGTGACGCAAAACTGAAGGCTAGACCGTCCAATTTCACTACCGGTCTACCCGCCCTTCATAGGAAGGAACAGGAAATGACACCTAAAAAAGGAAGCATGGGTGATAACATTAACTAGACTAAAACCTAACTACTTTATAAACACTAGAACTTAACATTTCTCTAATACCTCATAAGAAGTCAAAAATACAAAACAAACTCAAAATGCTGGATCACAGAGCCCTGACACCTGGGCACTTATTTTGGAAGTCATGCTGAAAGATTATCTTAACTTTCATTTCAATGCTTCAATGCTCCACGGGACGTAAAACCTGATTTTAAAAAGTGAAAAGGTTTTTTTTTTTTTTTTTAACTTTCTTTCCCCCTGGAAGTTAAACTTTTACCATCATCTTTGCTGCTGCAGAATCCTCCCATAGATTTGAATTCAGGATTCTCTGAATACCGTACCTCTCTTTGATAATGTCTCTGCAAATACTTTTAGACAGTTTAATCAGGTCAAGCAATTAAGACAATTTTGCGGTTAACAGAGAGATGAAGATGGGCTATTTTACAACTCAAGAGGACTGCTTTTTAAATTGTGGTCATGCATTTAAAATGCTGCTCTTTTCATCTGCTTACCTGCAGTTGCTGCCAGCCATGTGTCTCGGTTCCATAGTGCAGCTGACTAACAGCGTGAGGGCGTACATGGCCTGCGCCTGCTGCTTCAGCCTGCTGGCTTTGCTCTTTGCCAGAAGAGTTGTCTACAGCCACGCTGACCTCCAGTGTTGATCGAGTCTCCATCAGGAACATCAGCCGACGCAAGAGTCATGTGCTGGAAACAGTGGATCCTGAGTGTTCTCGTGTGGGGGAACACAGAGCATTCTTCAGGTTTTTATAGATATTCAAGGATATAAAGCAGTCACAGAAGAATCATGCTGCCACTTTAAGATCATACCACATGCCAAATGTAGTGTCTTTTTAATACAATAAGGTCCATGAATGCTGTGTTTCCGTCACTCTTATTGTGAGTGAAATGACACAGCACACAGAATAGACTGTATCAAATAACTTTGTTTTTTGTATTCTTGGATAAGGAACGACAGGGAATGATATCCTGCAGTGTGCTGTTGCTAAGAAACAACACTGGAGCCTTGACACTCCTTGTGTGGTGCATTCTGCTGCAGTCTCCTCATCCATATGCTCAGCTTGGCTGCTATGGAGATTCATTTACAGCTAGCATGTAACCTAATTACCCAGTGATTAGAAAGCATGTTTAAAATACCTTCCTTCTGAGCCGTGTGTTCCAGCCGTTTGCGGCCGTAGTGGTTGTAGTCTTACGCATGATGGGCTGAGATAGTATGGTAAAATGAACTCTCCACTCCCTGTCCTTCTGTTGTAGAAGAGGGTGTGGACAGATCAATATTGACTTGAGCTTGAGTTTACAATACATCTGTGCAGTCTTATCTACTCTGAGTCCACGTGTGCATCCAGTATAACCAGGGAGGCTGAAATATTGCACTGATGTCATCTTTCTCATCAAAGTTGTCTGGAAATTGTGCAGCTGAAGGATTCCTTTAAAAGGGACAATGAGCCAGTACCTTGTATTTATTCATGTCATTATCTTGTATTCAGCCATAAGGCCCTAATTTATTGAAGTAGACATGACATGTAATTTGTTGTCAATTAATCAGGAGGCAGCCCAGATTCCCCAGTTCACCACGTGTTTGACTGGCGTGCTGGAAAAGCTGTACTAATCACCATATATATATATAAATTCTTCACCATTGGAGGTTATAGTTTTGAAAATGACACAACTGCGTGTAAAAATGCTCAGCTGGAAATGTTATTGACGCAAAACATGTTTTGTATGTGTCATACTTCTGGGATATATTTAGAGATGGGGTCTTCTGACTGAGATTTTTCTTTTCTTTTTATATTTACATGTGTTTGAGTTGTTTGAGATACTTAATTGCACTAAGTTTATAGGTTATTTGGGAATTCGCTTGGGGGATTTTGTTTTTAAGTTGTCCTAATTGTTTTCTGAATCTTATAGGTTTAAAGAATGGTAGAAGGTTTAAAAAGTCTTACTTTGAAATGTAGCCATGACATGTGAATAAATGTGTTGTTTTACTGGCTTTAATATTTTCCCATTTTAGTCACGTTTAGTGTAAAGATTCATCTTCTGTCTGAGTTCCGTAGCCCTTCCAAACCACCAGAGGGCCCCTTTGCACAACAGAAAAGCTGCACAGCATGAAGTGTAAATTCATGAAGGTATTCTTGCAGGTCAACTTTTATATGTTCATTCTTCTAACAGTGTACATGCATTAACAAATGTGATCTTGATATGTTGAGAGTTTTTTTTAAATAAAAGTTTTATGTCCTCAAAATAATGTGGAATATTACAGCTTTCATGTTGTATTCTAATTTTTGCCTCATAACTTTTGCACTGTCCACTTCCTGCTGTGACAAAACAAATTTCCCACGTGTGGGACTAATAAAGGTTATCTTATCTTATCTTATCTTATCTTTCATGTTGATGGAGTATAAATCAAGGTGTGAAGTTTGGTTTTGCCTAGCAGTGAGAAGGATGCGTTTCATCAGTTCCTCCAAACCATGAAGATCATTCTCAGCACGTCAACACTTTGTGCCGAGATTCTCTCACATCTCCACAAGGAGATGCTTGAACTGCTCAAACACATTTGACTTTAAAATTCTTTTAAAACGTGAACTATGATGTTATTATTAATCTCTTCCTCCCCTCACTCCCAACCAGTCGCAGTAGACGACTGACTCTGGTTCTGCTGGAGGTTTCTTGCTGTTAAAAAGGAGATTTTCCTTCCCACCGTTGCCAAGTGCTTGTTCAAAGGGGGCCATCTGATTGTTGTGCTTTTCTGTGTTATTGTAGGGTCTTTACCTTACAATATAAAGCACCTTGAGCTGTGATTTGGCTCCATATAAATAAAATTGAATTGATAATGTTTATTGTATTATATATTACTAATAACTGTCAGTGTTTCAAAATGCGTATGTGTATTTGGTCTTCAGATTATTTTCTTATAATTAAAGACTTCATCAATGAATAATTTTGTTAAAGAAAACAGAAAATAGTATCTTATGATATATTTATCTTTAAAGTGTTGATTGCAGTCTTACAGCAGACAAATGAACTCAATATAAAAGAAAACTAAGGCCACTTGGGAAGTGATCCAGATCCTCATTATAACTGGAGAAGTTCCACCAAGTTTCATGAAACTGTAGGTCTTGTAGTTTTTGCATGATGGCCATAAGACACACAAACTTAAATACTGAAAACATACCAGAATATAAATCTATGTTTGACACACAGTCCCAGTTCAACACAGGCCTGTCATAGTGTACTTCTGCTGTGAATATTTTAACAGACTTGAATATTAAGATGTAATGGGTCACCTGAGTGATCAGTGGACACTGGTAGTGGATGGAAATCCCTCTTCTCTAATATCCTTTATATCAACACCCCAGTAATGAAACTATTTTTGAGCCACAGAAAGTGATGTAGTGCTGCTGAGCCAAAAATGCAAGTCAGTTTTTGGTGTCTGGAAGAGGCCTGAGCAAGGTTGCAAAGTGAAAACGCATTCCTCTTTCGCTGCATCATTACTGACCTCTGGCAAGCCATTGCTTTTCTGCAGCCACATGAGCTCAGCCACAGCTTGCCCGTCTATGAAATCTTCTGACTTCTCACACTGGAAATGTGTTCTGGAAAACCTGTGTTTGTACCAGCAGAGTTAATCTGACTAACAGCTCGGCCCTTACTTCTCTAATGATGCTTATTGGACAGACTTAGTCATTCAGAGTGCTGTGATCATTATTGGCAAGTTAACGAGACCTGGACTAAGAATGGTCCCAGAAAACAACAGCAACAGAAATTAATTTTAAAAATCAGGGAAGTTCTCCACAGAAAAAGTTTGCATTCTAGAAGAAGGGTTAATCCACATCTGTGTCAGTTTCTTCCTCTTCTGATGCTTTTAATTAACCAGATTCATGGATGACACAAAACTAACTACTCAGGTACATCTTCATCAGCAGCACTGTTGTAATCAAAAGTCTCCGGTATCAGACAAAATGCTGTTGAGAACTAATCCTGTAAGCACACTTCTGTATCGTTGTGTATTTCTTCAGCAGCATAACAGCGCCCCGGTGTGGTCGGCGTGACAATTACAACTTTGCCCTCTCGAATTTTCAATGCACAACACGAAAACATTAATTCATTAACCAGATACATGCTTTGGATCACTAGAGATCCTGCATATAACAACATTTTTTTTAAATCACCTGTAATCATAAATAATCTATTGTGTAATGAGTTAATTGCTTATTCCTTAATGAAACAATAACTAATCTATGTAAATTTGAGGAAAAAAATAGATAAGGTGGTAATAAAATGTTATTTCCGTGTAAACGAAGGTGCAGTAACTTCTGCCAAAGCAGAATTTCTGAAAACTGAAGTCCAAGTTTAGCCAGTTTCATGTCTGCACTCGTAGCTTCATGGCAAATTCGACTGAGTTCAAAAAAACATCCTGACAGGGGAAAAATAAATGTGCAGACTTTGTGTTAGACTTAAAAAACATGGAGAATGAAAATGAAAAGGATGCGACTGTGAAGGCGTGAATGATGGATAATGGAAGTCCTACCTCAGGAGATTTAGATCATCAGGGGCTTCATTTCCTACATTGTGAATTTTTGTGCAGCACTTTGAACCTTTTGCATATCTGTTTATGCCAAATGCCTCTGGCCAGCAGACCTTCTGTGGGGATTTTAAGTTCTTATTCTTTCGCATTTAAGATGATAACTTGCTGAGCCAACGGCGCACATAGGCACAATTTACTCTTCTGTCCTCTTTTGAATGAGACAGTGTGACAGTTCTGCCTGATTTCAGGTAAATTTGGAGCTGCTCGAATGTGCACATATGTCACACGTATCCTGTCATTACATTCATGATGAATTCGTGCACTTTTTACTCATAAACACCTGGACTTCAAGAGCTCAGATGTGAAAGCATCACACATGTCTGTGATTTTAAGGAATCATAGCGAGTTGCTATTAGCGACTATGTTATTCAGGTTGGCTGGAAATCAGAAGCACAGGCAACATTTCCACTGGATTAGTTACCAAACTGGTAACAACCCTTCTAAATCTTCTAAATAGTGTTTTATTTTTAACACTGAAAAATTAAAAAGAAACTTCTAATATCGGGCTCTTTCTTCCTTTTGCTCTGGACCAACGTGTGTGAAGGGGATAGTCAAGTTTACCTAAAAAGATTCATAGGTGGAGTAAATCACGGTCACGTGATTCAGAGCACTGTTGCCCCACAACTGGAAGATTTGAATCTTCTGGTAGGCTGGAGCCTCTGAGTGTTGAGTCTGCAGGTTCTTCTGGTTCCTGCACAGGTTTCATCCAGCTGTCCACATGCATGTTTGTTCCATCCATCTATCCATGTTATGGGTGGATGTTGTGCTATTTGATATAAACAGATGCTCTGTGTGCCTCCCTGATTTTCTCGCTTCACGGAACTTAGACAACTGGGTAGCAGTGCTTCCACGGCAGCTTTATCTCTAGCAGTAACTGCAGGTTGTTCTGATGGCCCAGGTTAATCTTGACCTCTTATCAGTGTGTCCGTCACCCCCACTTCCACCTCCTTCCCCGCACATCTGCTGGCTACGGTGCATCCTGTTAAAACAGCATAGCTTCCCCTCTAACAACACATGGTAGTCAGAATTTATTGAGCGGCAGCCAATCAGCGCGTTCCTTTTTGGGCGAGCCTCCGCGGCGCTGGTCCAATCAAAGGCGCGGAAAGGGACCCGTGCCTCCGAGTTGTGCAGCGATGCCGTCACGTGACGCTGGGAAAAGAAATGCCAACATGGACCCGTGGCAAAGACAGGACGCGAGTGCGCGACGACAATAACACGACGGAGACGAGAAATAAAGGCGAAACACGGAGAGTCGTGGACTGCGCCACCTCCGCGAACACTCTCCCCGCTCTGAAGCACGGTAGGTCGAAGCAGCCGCCGGGATCGCGCCGCTCGACTCCTCCGGAAAGACCGAGGAGTATAAATAGAGCAGTTTTTATGACCCAGGCGAACTTGAGGCTCGTGGATGTCTGAGTGGGCACAGTTGTACTGCCATGCTGTCGGAGGAGCGCTCGCTCGTTTCTCAGGCAGTCGCGCCGTGGATTTTCCATCTTTTCTCTCTCGGTGATCCGACGCTCGCGCTCTCTGGCGTGTTTGTGGGCGCGTCTGTGCGGCCCTTGTTTACCCTGCGCAAGCGGCCGTGCTCTGCGCGAGCAGCGAGGCCCTGCTGCCACATGTGCCCTCTGACAGCACCCACAAACAGCCTTTACATAAGCACACGGGGTTATTGTGATCAGGACGCTGGCTTTAAACATAAGGGCTGCGGACATGTGAGGAGATGTAAACGCACTCCCGGGGACCCTCCATCGGATTAAATCTGAGTCCCGATGCGTTTTGGGGTCCCAGCACTTGTTGCATAACTCTAGACAGGGTTGCTGTTTCTTACACTGTTTAGCGTTCACATCAGGCTTTTTCTGTGTTTCAGCACCAACACTGCGATGGACGTGAGAGGTCAAATGCACTGCAGCTTAGGAAATGACTTTAAAAAATAAAAGCTGCAAAAGCACACAAAATAAAAGCCAGCCTGTGGTTACAGGGCACCTGTGGTGTAGCGTTAAAGAAGAG
The DNA here is from genome assembly GCF_057381845.1 of Rhamphochromis longiceps. Taxonomy (NCBI): domain Eukaryota; kingdom Metazoa; phylum Chordata; class Actinopteri; order Cichliformes; family Cichlidae; genus Rhamphochromis; species Rhamphochromis longiceps. Next base: position 7,141,660 of record NC_140561.1, read on the forward strand.
GCCTCAGTCCATGTGAACCCTGGTTTGACAGCAGACACACTGCCAGAATTCTTTCATAGGGGTCGCCATAAAAATATTGGGGTGGCACACCAAAAATATGATTTCCAATTTTATTATGCTGTTGTCAAACATAGGTTACTTGAAAAATATGGGGGAAAAAGAGAAGAATTCTATGCCTAGTTAGAAAATAGGTACATATGAAAATCAAATAAGAGGGTGGCGTCCTCTCTCTTGTGCTCACGTTTATTAGAATTACCAACATAGGACAGTCTTGTAATGGGAAGCCACTACCAGCAAAATTTGAGGGGGTGGCCAGTGCCCCCCCAGCACCCCCATTGGTGGCACCCCTGGTAGCCCGCCCTTTTGCTTCTAGCTGTTGGATCTCCAGACATGTGCATCTCCAAGGCGACAGAGTGGAGCCACAGGTTTATTGTGGTTTATTATTGGCATGCTTGTAAACAAATAAATATAACTAAAATGCAACATGTAGCCTTACATGGATTATTCTAAGCAGTATAAACAGACATGTTTGTTAGTCACTAAAATAACTGGGCAGGAAATAGCCCGGTGACAATAAAAATGTTTTAGTTGTATCATAAGCTGCTGTGGTTAGATGAGTTATCCTCACACAGGAACAGGATTTCCAGTGTGTGGCATTCATTGAGTAAATAAAACGCTTTTATGAGCAATCAACTGTCTGAAAATTTGGTATTGATACTTAGTAATACTGTAAATGTACAGCAGCGCCTCTATTTAAAGGGCCGCCTCAACCCAAATGACTAACACCCCCCACCCCCACCCCTCACCCCCTGGGGTTCCCACGTTCTCACTCGAGTGGATAGTTGAAAGGTGGTAACCTTGCTGAAGTACAATGACAGTCAGATTTGTTGTGCCCTGATGCTGTAGCAGCGTGCTGCACGGGCCCTTTGTCAGAGTCCACGTTTAGTACCTGACTTGTTTAACGTTATATTAGAGCTCAAAGTATTTATTTATCCAAGTGAGGACCAGAGACTTACACTAACTGGGAGTAGACTCTGCATTGCACCACCAAGGAATTCTCACACTCCTGCTCATACATTCTTACTTTTCTCTTCACAGAAGCAGGAAATAAACTGCCCAGAAAGTATGCATGTACCAGCGGGAGAGCACCCAATCATGTTTAACCTTGTTTGCGTGCAGCAGCAAATCATTCAGCTCATCCCCAGGACATTTGTTAAAAAAGTATAAAGTCATGAAATATCACCACAGAGATTTTTCAAGACTCTTATATGTCTAAAAACTGCTAATAAGATAGATCGGTAAACTCCAACAGTGTATTGGTTCGGGGGGGGGGGGGGCTTAGACCCAGCTGTCCGCAGGGGTCCTAATATGCTGCTATGCATGAAAAGTTTTGCAACAGTGTGACTGAGAGGATGCCATGCACTCATCTGCCAAAACTTGTTATATGTATGGACATCCAGTATTAAAAGAGAAATTTTAAATGATGCCATTACCCCAACTACCCTGCATATGTTTTTCTAGATATTATCGATATTGGACCACCTGGTACGTTTATACAGATATGTGTGTGATTCAGCGCATCATTAGAGTATTTGCTCATTTCTTTTTCTGTGTTCCAGTATTAGTTTTAACCCTCTGACATAATCAGAGTTTACAATATAACTTTGACTTGAATATTAAGGAGAAAAACTGAAGGAGAAAAATGTTTTTTGTTGCCAAATGCATCGACTATATTTATTTTGAAGTCAATAATCGAGTCATTGAGGTCCTCAGGCCCTCCTGCCTTTTTACTTTCTGCTGGGTAATAAAATCTGGTCTCACTGCTGCCTTTGCAGGTCTTTGTGTCTCCTCTTCTGGATCGAGTTTCCTCTACATCCCCTACATCTGCAGCGTTCGGACAGGATCAATGGTGTCTCTCAGCAGCAGAATGCTGAGTTTGGAAAATGACCTGTTCAGGGACAGCAGCAGCCTCTTCTCCCTTGACCTCGGGGACGGAGACCGCAGCCAGGGGGGCAGTTCGGCCTCCTGCAACAGCCCAGAAGCCAGGGAAGTGGAGGTTCTGCACAGCTCCAGCCCAGGAGAGGATGAGGAAGATGAAGAAGAGGAGGAGGATGAGGATGGAGAAAAGCGTCTCCATATTTTCTTGGGAGAATTGGGAGAAGGGGAAGCTGCCAGTCAGGAGCCTAAGCTGCCTGAATTCTCATTCCACCCCTGTTCCCCGTTTTCCCCAACCTTGGAGGACATCGAAGAGTTTTTGAGGGAAAAGATGGAAATAGTCAAAGATGGGATGGTTGTTCCAAAGGAGGAGGCCTCCCCTCAACCATGCAGCTCCGCTGACCCTCCACCTGCCTCGGCTCTCCCGGTTGCTTCCTCAGAGACTATCAATGATCCAAAGACTGATGCCTCCCAATGCACGTCTAGCTCAGATGCCACTCAAGGCGGGAAAAATAGCCCCATTCCAGCTGACCCTTCTTCTTGTGCCCAAGTTAACCCCTCACCACCCACCTTGTCCCCACCGGTGCTCCTGGGTGCTCCTTTGGTGCTCCAACTCCAGCCTCTTCCGTTGGCCCAGGCCCAGAATCCAGCAGGCTCTCCTGCAGGGGCCCAAAGTGGGATTTTGCTCACCCATGTGGTCATGGGGCTTCAAGGTGCTACAGGACAAAATGTAACCCTGCTGGCTCCCCAGGTGCCCTCCACCCACACCACTCTGTTATCACTAAACAGTGGTGATAACAAGCCAACTGACCAGAAGTATGTAAAGATCGCCCCTCTGCCAATCACTATGAGGACTCTGGAGATCACAGGCTTGACTGGGGTCGGGGGCCATGGAGGCGGTGTGCTAAAAGCAATGGCTCCTCGGATGACGAGGGTGCCACCTACTGAAAGGGTCCACAAGTGCTCCCACCCAGGCTGTGGGAAGATGTACACCAAAAGCAGCCACCTGAAAGCTCACTTCCGCCGTCACACAGGAGAGAAACCCTACACGTGTAGCTGGCCCGAGTGTGGGTGGAGGTATGGAACATGATGCAGACTGTAGCAGGTTTAACAGTTAAGATGAGGTTTTAGGGGTTTTTCCCCATGATTGATTGTTGGCACTGATTAAGCAGATGGCCTGATCCAGCAAGACTAGTTAGAGCAACAGACCTTGCACAAACACGCCACGGTACGTTTATTACAATATGAGGAAACGGAAGAAGAATAAACAATTTCAGCTGCTCCTTTATTCACAAGGGTTTGTTATGCATCCACAGAATACTTTCATAGCAACAAAGAATTTCAGTTTCCATCTCGGTTATACTTTACGAGTTTAACAAAGCATCTTCCTGGTTAACAGCCCATTAAGCTTTGTGTCTAGAAGTGCTTTTTGTCTAGTGTTTTTTTCCCTTTGGCTCCAAAGGTTTGATGGTAATCAGCAGTCAATTGTCAAAGCTATTTTGTCAATTGACAATATTATGCACATAAATTAGCATAACTTTATATGAATACCTTCATGTAAAAACAGTTTACTTAAAAGATGTGTGAAGCTTCCAGTTCTGGGAAGTGAAGCCAGTATAGAGGTGGCTAAAACCTGCATTCCTTCTAACAGTCAGTAGGGGGCAGCACCTCTGGCTGCAAAATGAAGTCCGATTATATCGAAGCCCACAGTAAAATGACTCTTGATCTGTGGCCTTAGTAAATGTTTAGCTCATGAGTTTATGAGATTCAAGTATTCTTCAAAACAGCATGATGTTAGATTCTTTATATTATGTTCATCTTGACGTCTTGACGAAAAAATCTAAAAGGCTAGCAAAGACCTGCATGTAGTTTAGTAAAAATATAACAAATTTATTATGAACAATGAAACTATTTGAAATTTGGAATGCATCAAAATAATATGAATAACATAAATAATCAAATAGATATTGAGTATTTAATACCCAGCAGGTTGCTTCAGAAAGTGTCTCATGATATGATTATGCTCACCCAGCCTTCGGGATCTTATCTTCATGCTGATGTCGCCTGCTCTGCTGCACTTTTAAGCATTTTTACACTGGCTTATTTTGTCGAAGATAAAAACCGTTAACAAATATAGAACATCAACAAAATAGATGAACGTACCAAATGTGCATGAAACGTCAACAAGCATGCGCATGGTGAACGCAGTTGTAAGGTCACCATTCGGCGTTCAGTTAACTGTAAGATAGGGATCATACATACATTATTATGATATTGTGTGTTTTAGGGCGGGGCAAAGGTGGTTGAAAAGTACCTGTGAGGTGAGCTGAGATGTGATGGTGATCACCGATGAGACTGAGATGGTAGTTATTAAACATGAAACGTTGGTCTCCCCGGGTGGTCTCACTGATATGAAGAGAGAGGGGTGTTTGAGCCTGTGCTACAGTGTCTGCACAAGGCCTTCCTCAGCTGCTGAAGTGGTGCCTTAAATGATTGTTGAGGTAAAAAAATCAGATTTTTCCAGGGCTGTTAACGCACTGGAGTGCTTCATATTAATAAAGAATCATTTGTAACTGAGCGTGCGGAAACTGTTTCATATGATCATTTTCTCATTTTTATCTGCTAAATATTGATTTCAGCCTCTCAGTCTCCTGTTACCCATTGCCAGCTTATTCAGTCTTAATAAGGAACGGTGATTACGTTTGTGTCATTAAAGACTTTTAATGCCTTTTAGCTTTGAGGATTGATGTCAGGGACTTCCAAAGGGACTGAGACTTGTTTTAACTCCTTATCTAAGTTTGAAGCTCAGTGAAGATAATAGTCACTTCTTAGCTGTTCTACTCTCTCTGTTACAGGACTAAATGACAGACTGTGAGCAATTACAAGATAAATCCTTCTCTTTATGCCACAGTTCCCACTTTTATTCTGTGAATGCTAAACATGACCTGCAGGTTTTTTTTTTAAAAAAACTTACAAAAGCACAAAAACATTTGACCAATCAGCACGCTCGGCCCCAGAAGTTCCTGAACCTTTACTGTACCTCCCACACAGGAGATCTGCTGGCAGAAGTTCTACAAATATTTCATCTTTAACTGCAAAACATGAGAATGGATTTGATTCATATAATAAATCCAATATTAATTTGTGTAATCTTATCCATCATTGGGAGGAAGGGATTTGGTATGTCCCGATTAATGGATATGTTAGCTGGTGTGTCTCTAAACCTCCTTCAAGCTGTGGATAACACCACCCCTCTGTTCTTGTGTCTCCAGGTTCTCCCGCTCCGACGAACTGTCTCGTCACCGCCGCTCTCACTCGGGCGTCAAGCCTTACGAGTGCTCACTGTGTGAGAAGAAGTTTGCCCGCAGCGACCACCTCTCCAAACACACAAAGGTCCACCGCAGCTCCAGGCCCAGCAGGATTATCAGAGCCACCGTGTGATACCCTCAGCTGACCTGACCCCTGCCCAGCATCCACCCACCCACACCTGCCGTGCCTCCCTTGCCCAGCTTCGATTTGGGCAGCGCGGTGAGGGTCCGGGCCTCCTCAGGACTTTTGGTGCTTTACGAGCTGGACTTTCAGAAGAATCTCGGGAGTTGGCTGCCGTTTCACTTCAAAGTTTCTGTCCCGTCTCTTCCTCCCCTCTGTTTTACCTTCAGTGCTCCTTGTGAGCTGCTCATATTGTACCGAGCTAGCAGCCACCTCAGGAAAAAGTCAGCTCAAAGTGGATTTCCTGGCCTTTGCGCACTCATGCGTGGCAGAATGCAGAGCAGCAGACATTCTTATAAGGGCTCCTCTTGTAACCACTGCGTGCCCCACTGCTCCAGTTACCAAGCTGCCAGGTGCTGTGGGAAGTAGAGTGCTAACCAGTAATGGGAGCATCTGTAATTATAGAATCTTTTTTTTTCTACTTTTGCAATCGATTTGCTTCCTCAAAGGTAAACTTCAGGGTTCAAATGGTTCAGATGAAGCTTCCGTTGTTGCACTTATGTGTTCTAATCGTTAACGCGATACGCGCGAGAGAGTTCGGAAACCCGCTCCCAATTTCTGAATTCTTCTGAAAGTACTTTCAGAGGGATGCCGAGGCTCCTCACAGCAGAGATAGTTTAGTCGTATTGAACTGCTGGTGTCCCTGATAATTTGGCCAAGTTGAGCAAAACTCACTGTTTTCTGGACCACACCTCTGGCCTTGATCGCATTCATCCAGTCGTGATCCAAAATGCTTTGGACCTGTATGCCTTTTCTCAGTCCCAGTATGTCCTAATCTCTTTATCGATGCCTTTGTCCATTTCACAAAACCTCTGTTGAGCCTGCTGTTATCATATGACTGCTCTTATTTAACTGTGACTCTGAACACGGGGTTGCCAAACCTGAAATCCCTGTTCTGGCCCTCTGTGGGAGGATGAAAATGACACCTTCGTTTATACGGTTTATAAGCTCTTTGTTCTCTGGAAATCATTGTGCAGCCCATTGATGTGGCTTAAAAAACATACACGCGCGCGCACACACACACACACACACACACACACACACACACACACACACACACACACACACACACACACACACACACACACACACACACACACAAAGTAGTTATGGGCCTATAAGGTGCAACAGTGATGTGAAACTTTGCTCTTTTTTTAAATTTACAGTAGCACTTACTGTAAATGTTTATTTTTTTGGTTATAGCAGCAAGAAAAGCTAATAGTATGAATAGCTGGAAAGGCAGCTAACATCTATCCAATCATTTGTATTAGCATATTCAATATAATGTGTACTGAATATTAAGGACACAGATGACGTGTACAGCTTGTAGCCTTTATATAGATGTTTGTTTGTTTTGAAATCCAAGGATTTTCAATCAGCGCATTAAGCTATTCAGTGGTGTTCCTGGAGAGGTTTTCAGTCTGTTATGTGAGTTTGATTGTAGCGCGATCAGTCTGTGGAATGTCGGACTGATTATGCTCTGGGATTTGGAGTCCCGCTCTACCCGTTCACATAAACCATTAAGCTGAGTCTGCTGGTCTCAAGTGCACTTGTGCTAGTGAAAAGTGAGAAACAGTCAGAAAACACTCCTGCTCTTATGGCAGTTCCATAAAATGCACTGGAACAGCAAAATGCGAAAAAAAAATAGTGAAGCAATTTTTGTAAGGAAGGTTCAACTGCCCGTGGCGGTCGGTATTACCGTGTGTTATTAGATCTCAACATTGTGGTGCTTGTTAACCTACCGGTGCTTCACAAAATAGGCTGTAATTACAAGCGTAACACCTCACATAGCTGGATTATCTCTGTTGAACAGGCACTTATAACTACCGGCAGTCTTAACTTTAGCTGGAGCAACACTGGTGCTTATGGATAAGCGCAAAAATAGAGCACTTATTTACACAGCAATCGTTCTTATATCTGTGATTCTTAGCATTCTGGAAACCCTAGGTTTCATTCTTTCCAAGCAGCCATGCTCTGTAGCGTAGAAACAGACGGGCAGACGTGTTTATCTGTCTGAACCAGTGCTGTCTTTGTGTCTGAGCCTCCCCAGGCTGCTTCTACTGACCTACATCCAGACCTGTATTCCCTAATCATCATCATCCAATTCTCTCTCTCTCTGTGATGCCTGAGCACAGGCGATATTTTCTTTTTGTTTTGTTTTTGTTTGTTTGTTTTTTTTGAATACCAGAAATGCTATTTTCCTATTTGCAGAAATAAAATTAAAAAAAAGAAAAAAGAAAAACACTAATCCTTTTGCTATGTTGTTATTCTAGTAATGCTTGTTAGGCAGACATACAGTTGTGGTCAAAAGTTTACATACACTTGTAAAGAATATAATATAATGGCTCTACCGAGTGTCCCGTTATTTCTAAAACTCTGATTTTTCTCTGATAGAGTGATTGGAACAGATACTTCTTTGTCACAAAAAACATTCATGAAGTTTGGTTCTTTAATGACTTTATTATGGGTTAACAGAAAAAAGTGATCACATTTACTGGGTCAAAAATATACATACAGCAACATGAATTAGCAATTTTGGTGACTTACAAAGTTGTCAGTGAACTGAGCTTCATAGCATGGCCTCTTACCTTGTGAGTGATTATGAGTGACTACAGCTGCTGACTTCTCTTAGGCCAGTTAAATAGGGCTCATTGGATACAAACGCCCACAAACGCTACAATGGGAAAGTCAAAGGAGCTCAGCATGGATCTGAAAAAGCAAATTATTAACTTGAACAAGTCAGGAAAGTCACTTGGGGCCATTTCAAAGCAGCTGCATGTCCCAAGAGCAACAGTGCAAACAATTGTTTGTAAGTATAAAGTGCATGGCACTGTTTCGTCACTGCCAAGATCAGGAAGAAAACACAAGCTATCACCTGCTGCTGAGAGAAAATTGGTCAGGAGGGTGAAGAGTCAACCAAGAATCACCAAAAAGCAGATCTGCCAAGAATTAGAAGCTGCTGGAACACAGGTGTTATTGTCCACAGTCATACGTGTTTTGCATCTCCATGGACTGAGAGGCTGCCGTGCAAGAAGGAAGCCCTAGCTCCAAAAGCAGCACCTTAAGGTTCGACTGAAGTTTGCTGCTGATCACATGGACAAAGATAAGACCTTCTGGTGGAAAGTTCTGTGGTCAGACAAAACAAAAATTGAGCTTTTTGGCCACAATGCCCAGCGATATGTTTGGAGGAGAAAAGGTGAGGCCTTTGACCCCAAGAACACCATGCCTACAGCCAAGCATGGTGGTGGGAGTATTATGCTGTGGGGCTGTTTTGCTGCCAATGGAACTGGTGATTTACAGAGAGTAAATGGGATAATGAAGAAGGAGGATTACCTTCACATTCTTCAACATAACCTAAAATCATCAGCACGAAGGTTGGGTCTTGGGCACAGTTGGGTGTTCCAACAGGACAATGATCCCAAACACACATCAAAAGTGGTAAAGGAATGGCTAAGTCAGGCTAGAATAAGGGTTTTAGAATGGCCTTCCCAAAGTCCTGACTTAAACCCCATTGAAAACATGTGGACAATGCTGTTCTTCAGCATTGTCCACATGTTTTCAAGTCCATGTCAGAAAGCTATCAAATTTAACTGAACTGCACCAATTCTGTGAAGAGGAGTGGTCAAAGATTCAACCAGAAGCTTGTGGATGGCTACCAAAAGCGCCTAATTGAAGTGAAAATGGCTAAGGGACATGTAACCAAATATTAGCACTGCTGTATGTATATTTTTGACCCAGCAGATGTGATCACTTTTTTCTGTTAACCCATAATAAAGTCATAAAAGAACCAAACTTCATGAATGTTTTTTGTGACAAAGAAGTATCTGTTCCAATCACTCTATCAGAGAAAAATCAGAGTTTTAGAAATAACGGGACACTCGGTAGAGCCATTATATTATATTCTTTACAAGTGTATGTAAACTTTTGACCACAACTGTAGATCAACATTTGCTACGAGGTTTACAGTGACAATGTACCAGCATGTGAGAAAATAACAAGTATAGAAATGGTGTGAAAGTATTTTTATTCACACTCAGTCTTTTTATAACAAGCTTATAGTGTGAAATATCTGTGTACAGTGTACAGTACAGAAACCAGAAATCTTGAGTACTGTTCTTAGTGATAGTTTCGAATGCACTGTGGGAAACAAAGGTATCTTAAAAAAGCTAAGGGGCTATTTGGAGCTGTCTTCTTGGGGTTTTTGTTTTTGGGTCCCAGCTTACATGAATAGTCTGATATATCTATTTACTGGCACTAAATGAGACTTTTTATGTTCTTGTTGAAGACAAATAAGTAAATAGGAAACAAGTTTGACTTTAATTCACCATTTGGCCAGAATCACATGTCAAATTGAATGCTAATTTCCCTTTGTGTCCGGTGTCCATGCAAAGGTCTGTTATGAGTAGACTCCATTTGACTCGTCTAACATTCATTGATTCACATCAAAAGAAACAACAAGAAACACAGCAAAAAATTGTCAAGTCCAAGGAAACATTAGCATCGATATAAAAATACACATGCAGAAACAGTGATTGAAAAAGGATAGTAACAGATGCACAACATTCCCCAACAAATCTTGGAAGAAAGAAACATGAATCTTCAAATATCGACAGTTTTGCGGTACTGGCAGGCAAACTTACCAGCTTCTCTCCTTTCATTTCTCTGTAGTCACCTGCTCTCTGATAATACCAGAGATTGTCTCATAGAAGTGACACCAATCTGAATTTCCTGCAGTGCTAAATGACAGCAGGGATTACAGCACAGCAAATCTGGCTTTAAAAAAAAGCAGCAGGCAGGTTTCAATCCTGTAATTACTTTCCAGTACTCTGAATCCTGCTGCATGCTGCACCACCTCTCACTTCGGTAATCTACAAAGCTAAGAGGAAGCTACAGCTCTCTACACATATCATGTTTTGGCTGTCAGTGTTTTCTAGCTGTGCTTGACTGCATGGGGAATGGGAGGGGAACACCTGGAAGGAACTGGGACCAGCTTCAAAGCAAAAAAACAGTTTCCTCCTTTCCTGCTCTGCTCTTGGACACTTTTGCTAATGTGGCCTGAATACGCAGTCATAAAAATGCTGATCGTCTGAGTCCTGTTTTGATTCCTAAACTGTAGGCAGGCATCTGGCAAGAACGTAGGGCTGAAGAGGAGGAGAGAAGCAAGGAGGGAGTTTCCTGTTAGAAATGAAATGTGCCCACAAGCTGTAATGTAATAAGAGTAGTCGACAACAGTCATGACCAGAGGTTACTGTAGGACAAAGCGCTGCGCTGCTCTTTAAAACAGAACAGTTTGGCCTTTAAAAAGCTATAGATTTATTATGATCAGTAAATGGGACCAGAACATGAAGCTGAAGAACACAGAAGAAGGCTTTCTGTTTATCTCAATAGATGCCTGCAGCAATTCTTTGTGACTGTTAACAAGAAACTTTGTTGAAGACTACTCCTTTTATTCCTTCTTACCTTCTTTCATTCATCACCCAGCCTAGGTGGAAACTAAATAGAATCCATGCTGGGATAAAAACACAGCTTAAGGAAAGATTAGTGTTTAACAACTGTGTAATTTAAGAGGATGTGTGAAAAATAGACAACACAAGTGAAAGTCAGTGATCTGAATACTACAAACAATATGCAGCTAACTAATCAAACCTAGATAATAAGGATAATTTCAACTGTGATATTAATAATACGTTTTGCAGATTCTGAAATCATACAGAGGCGTTACATACAGAGGACGTCATGCACACGTCACTCAAGACCTGTCTGCCATGTTGGACGTAATCATCACTAATCCGTTGTTTACGTAGAAATTATCACTACTTTTCCCTCACAACGCCTACATGCTGCGGGGTTAGGTGCAGTAATCATCAAGGACAATCAAGGACAGAGGGAAAATCTTTTTCTAATCATGTTTTTTAGATAGAAGAATACGAGAAAAAAAATTAATGAATAAAGGCATCAGATAAATAGTATAACAGTATAACAATTATGGGTTAGTTGAATTTTTTAAATAACCAGTATCTGTTTCAAACAATATGTACCATTTAAAATTTTTACGTTGATATTTTCATTATTTCTTCTTCGTCTGCCTCCTCCAGCACAATTCTCGCCTTCTCATCTCCATTTCATCCTCTTCCTCCTAAACTAACGTTAGGGTTCTAACATAAGAAGTCTCATATGAACATAATTATTTAATCTTGATATTACTGCAATGAGTTATTGTCAGCAGATGTGACCCTCCCGTCTCTGGACAGGTAACAAGAGATGGCTAAGCGACAACGTAACAAGCTAACCATGCAAGCTAGTCATGCAAGCTAACATTAGCCTCTAGCATCCTAAAACTTAATTTCCCTCTGATTAACAGTTTGATTTCACTTTCACATCACAAGAGTTTATTTGCTAAGTACGAGTCTGCCAACGTCAAATCCATTTCAAAAAAAGTTTCAGTAACAGCCGTGAATACCGGTGAACAGGAGCTAACAGCAGAACACACTGATGGAAAATTATGGCTATCCATATGCCTTGCCGAGTTTTTCCAAATAACAAGCAAGATGCTTGTCAAGAAAATGTACTTCCTCCAAGAGAGTATATGTTTACTATGTTTAGTAAACTGTATTTCAGGATTATTACACATCCAAAATGGACCAAACGGCACCTTATTTTTATGAATCACACATCTGGTGCACATCCTCACATCTGGTGTGCATGATGGGCCATCACTGATGGCTGTGACTGGACACAAGCACAATAGCCCCGGCTAAAACGGGAACCCTTGTCACGTGGTAAGCGGTCATGTTTCTGCAAAAACCCTATAGCCTCCCAGTTTGGGTGATGAAATGTTCTTTACAGTGACACATTTCTCATCATTGTATCCCTTGAGCTCTGCAGCTTGTTTTAGTGTCTTTAAGCACATTGTTTTGTATTTTACAGCCTGCTTTTCAGCATTGCTGTTTTGATTCTCTAACAGCTCATATCTACTTACTTTTAGCAGCAGGCAGCTGCTCTGAACATATACAAATACTCACCAGCACCCCATCTAGGGGCTTGTGATTGGACTATTCCAACACAGTGGTGTGCAATTACTTTTATTACAGTGAGATAAACAGAGATGACAGACCACCTGACTGTGGCTCAGGTGGTAGAGCGGGTTGTCTGCCAAGTTCGGTGGTTCAATCCCTGGCTCCCCAAGTCTACATTTCAAAGTATCTTTGGACAAGATTCTGAACCATAAGTGCCCCCCCCCTTCTCCCATGTATTCATTGAAATGTGACTGTTTGTGTGAACAGTATGTCTTTTGTCCTGAGCCTGGTTCTGCCAGAGGTTTCTTCCTGTTAAAAGGGAGATTTTCCTTCCCACTGTCGCCAGGTGAATTCTCATAGGGGTCATCTGATTATTGGGGTATTATTGCAGGGTTTTTACCTTACAATATAAAGCACCTTGAGGTAACTGTTCTTGTAATTTGTAAATATATAAATTAAACTGAATTAGATCAAAGTGCTTAAAAGCACGAAGGTGTGTGATTGGGTGAATGAAGCTTGTAGCAAAAAGTTCTGAGTGTTCAGTTGGGGGTAGAAAAGCACAAGACCATTTACCACAACTGTAGACCTTTGCCTTTTCCACTGCCCTCTAGTGACAAAAATATATTTAATAATAAAAGCTGAGTTTGCTTCAGTGCCAAATGTTAAAAGAATGTAAGGCTTCTGTGGAATTCAGCAGTCTTACTCCTGAAATCTAGATGTTCACACTGACTAATGTGACAGGGACCAAAAATAAAACACAAAACTCATTACAACTGATTTTGTCATGCCTTCAAAGCCCTTAGACTCTCACTGACAGACAAGCCTTTTTCTGGCATCCAGAAATATGAGGTTATTGAAATCCTACACAAGATATTAATTAGGGCAATTCATATAGAGCAGATTTCTACTGGTGAGGGGGTAGGGACAGGCTTAGGGCGTCGGGGGGTTCCCCGGAGGCATCTTCCTTGGGGGGCTCAACCCGGGGTAGCGGTCACGTCCGGTTAGGGGCTCTGTTGGCTCTCAGGTGACTGTTTCCTCGCGGCTGCGTGCAGCGGGGCTAGGGGAGGGTCTGTGCTGACGGACGTGGGTTACTGACCTGGCAACCTGGCTGCCCCTGGGTGGGTCCGGGATGGGCGTGAGGTTTTGGGGGCGCTCCGTCTCTGGGCTGGGGCCCGGGCCGGGCCTCGGGGGCTCGGGTCCTGGTTGGTGTGTTGCCGGGGTTGTGGGCGGGTGGGTGCATGGGGGCCCGGCCCTGGAGCAGGGTGCCGCCGGTGCATCGAGCCGCCTGGGGGGCTCTTCAACTGGTGGGGGGGATGGTCACATCTTGCAGGAGCTTTCTTCTCTCAGGAACTCTCTGCAGGAGGGGGAGATACAGGAGAGGTGGAGGAAGATCTCAGCCTGGGCGTTTACCGTCTTATGTAGTCTGGAAGATGTGTGGTTGGTGGGGTGGGTGCAGTTTTCTCTGTGGTGGGGTTGGGTGGACTGTCCAGGGCTCTGTGGAGCCGGGGGGCGCTACTGCACTGGGCCCCGGTCTGATGGGCCTGGGCCCCCCTTCCCTGGCGGGTCGCGGAGGGTGGGAGTGCCTACTGGGGTCAGCGGGGGAGCTGGCCCCAGGGAGGGGTTACCTGCCCCTCCCTTCCTTCCCTCCCCATCTCCAGCTGCCTCCCTCTTCCCGCTCCTCCACAACCACCCACACATGCAGGGCCTTGGAGTGGGGGTATGTCACCAGGGTGCAGAGGAGGCTACCCCCCCCCCCCCCCCCCCCCCCCCCGTCCCCTTCTGGCTGCCTCTGCCTCAATTTTATCCCACAACTTAGACATTCACATTATTCACACTCTCATTACACATACATATAGGATCTTGGGGGTGGGCACAATCACGGAGTCCAAATCACCATCAGGGTGTATACCTCACCCCTGACGTCGTTGCCCACCTCTCAATTTTAAATACACTTAGTCATTGAGGGTTAGCAGGAGGGACTATGCGCTTACCTGCTGCTCCTTGGCAGGTAGCTCCATGCCCTCCTGGGTTTTAATTGCACCTTAGAACACATATGCATCAACACTACAATGAGCGGGTGGAGGGAGGTTTGGAGTCTTCTCCCACCCCCATTCTCTGCGGCCTGCTGGAGCGGGAGGGCTAGTAGGAGGAGTTGGCCGTCCGACTGCGGTCTGGGGTGTGGGGCCTCCCTGCTGCTGCGGAGTCGGGGTGGTCTGCCTCTCCCCACCGCAGGGAAAAGGGTAACACCACCTGGGTCTGGGTGCAATTCCCCCCTCCAGGGGCAAGGGTACCTAGACCCGGTTTGTAGAGTACGCTTGGGGAGTGTGATTGTGTGTACAGCGTCTCTTTATGTCTGTCTCCACGTTGGTTGAGTGTGGAGTGAGTGCATATGAGAGCATGAGGGTGGGAATGGATGTTTGTGTCTGTGTGTGCCTGTATGTCTGTGTCTATATGTCAGGTTGGGTATCAGACGCCACCTCTCTGGGGACACCTCAGGCCCTCCAAGGTTTGGAGGCCTATCTCCACCCACCACCACTTCCCCTGCCGGTGGCGGACTCCCTCAGGTGTCGGTGTGTTGGTGGTTCTTTGTGTCTGGGGGTGGGCGTCCGGGTGCACACCGGCTCACTCCTTGGCGGCCGCTTGTCGGGGCCTGGGGCCTGGGGCCTGGGGCTCGCTCGGGCCCCTTTGGAGGTGGGGTGCCCCCGGCCTCTCGGCCTAGGGCTCGGTCACTCAGGCGCAGCTGGGGGCCGGCGGAGCTCACGGGCGCGTCACTGCAACTCCCCCTGACTTCTGCTCCGCGGCTGCTGGGCGAGCCCTCATCTGGGACTCTCCTCAGCTCTTACTGGGACAGTGGCGCGGCTGCCCCTCTGTTGGTCTTCCATGGTCTCTTGTGTTCTGGGGGCCTCTGGATGTCTGGAGTTTTGATCTCCTCCATACCCGCTTCACACCCTGGAGGACGGGGCTGTGGCCCCCCCACACTCCCTAGCAGATCATTACATGGAGAAACCTTTGGAATGCAAGCATGCTGATCCACACAGGTATGCACACATGGGTATTCACAGACGCGGACTAAAGCTTTCTTGGCTGCTGCCTCAAAGCACACTGTGCGCTGTCTATCTTGCGTGCTGCACAATATCGTTTATTACTTAGTAAATACTGATATCTATGACTAGCTAGTTTATTGTGATGGTGCTTTGTTTTCTCTATTATTATGTTGCTCTTTGTTGTTTGCTGTCTCCTCTGTTTGTTTTTGTTTGTTTGTTTGTTTGTTTTTTCTCCATACAGGTGACCCAGGAGTTTTTTTTTTTTTTCTCTCTCTTCCCCCCCCTTCTCACCGTCTCTTCTCCCCTTTGGTTTTCTTTCTTTCTCTCCCCCTCTCTCTCTCATTCATTCCCCCTGTCCTATTTATTAAAAAAAAAAAAAAAAAATGACAAAGGATGAACTGAAGCTCTGCCATCACGTAATGTCGCATACTGCTGTTTCTGATGTCATTTAGAAAAAAAAAAAAAAAAGAGCAGATTTCTACTTCAACTGCGAATGAGTCACTCATCCGCCAAGTCAATCAAGCTCCACCACTCTATAAATAATCACCCTCTGGTCTTCGACTGCTTTGCATTTATGTCTGAATAATGCTGGTATTTGTTTTAGCTAAATGTGCCAGTCGGGTCTGATTCTGTACTCTCACTCTCCAGCCTGAGGTGTATACAACAGCTCAGACTTTTTTTTCGTGTAGTAACATAATGCTGTTTTGTTTTTTAAATTGTTATTAATTTATTTTTTTTAAATAATACATAACCTAACCTGTTTTTTCTCAGTTTTTTTTAATGCAGTTAGGCTACATTTAGCAGTATGTTTGCTTTCTGACAACATCAGATAATAACAGATGAATGTCCACAATAACAAGACTAGAATCTGCACAGGGCTCACTGATTAGGGCTGGGTATTGTCACTGATTTCTAGAATCGATTCAATTCCGATTCACAAGGTCCCAAATCGATTCGATCCACGATTCGATTTAATTCGATTCGATTCGATTTAAATCTGGGAAATTTTGACAGTCAGAAGTATAATTCAGATCAGAACATTTACATATTTTTGTATCTATAAAAAGGAAGCTGACACTCGCAAGACTTTATCCAAGGTGTGAGCATCACAGCAGATGCCTTTGTGTCAAAGTAGCTGAGGATAAAACACAGAAAAACATGAAGGTTTTCCTGGCCTGGGATTTTATAAAAATATTCTGCAGTACATCAAAAACGAAAGAAAACCATTAATTAATGAACATTACCTCTGACGTTACAGCGGTTTTATTAGACACACGGCTAAGCATTTTGCATTTTGAATAATATTAAAAAGTTTAAATTTGTTCAGTATTGAACAGCAGAAATGAGGTTTTCTTTTCGGAAGAATGTAAAAGGGAAAAAAACAGCGCCCGACAGCGCTGTAAACAACAGTAGACTTGTGCGTAACAAGCAAGCGAATAATGAAAAAAGCGGCGTGAACACAAAGCGCGGACCCGGATCAGCGAGCTGTCGGCTTTCAGCCCCGACTGTGAGAAAGGCGACATCTAACTGATTCTGATCCGCGGGTTGCGCTGTGTGTTTAAGTCTATGTGCAGAATCCCTGTACCTGCTCTCATTTACTGTTTGGTGGTTCTGGAAATTTTGTGAGATGTCACCAGAGATTCTGGCATTTCGGACAAAATAAATTTATATTAAAAAATCGATTCAGGATTTTAATGAATCGATTTTACGTTATCCAAGCCAGAATCGATTTTAATCGATGAATCGATTATAAAAACCCACCCCTATCACTGATGCTACTGTGACTGTTAGCATACGCTGCCACTTGGTGGTTAATCTGACAACATGCAGCTTCTGGACCTGGAGGTTAGATTGTTTTTTGTTGCTAATGATGTTCTGTGTTGATGGAAAATCCAAAATGACGTTTAACATGGTTCTTTTTTACAAATTGCTTTTTGTATAATTTGTATACACACAAAATATATTTCAATTGTAATATTTTGACTCAATCAACTCTTTTTTTGGTACACCTTGCTAGAACTGGGCTGGATCTGCTTATACCTATAATTGGCTTAGTTCTTCATGGCACAGTTTCAATAAGAGGTTGAAAGTTTTCCTCAGAGATTTTGGTGCATAATAATCACACGTGTGCTATTGCTCACATGTGTGATTCTCACATGTCCTCACATCCCAAAGGGCTATTTGAGTACATTAAATTCAGTGTTATGTTCAAGAAACCAGTTTAAGATAATCTAAGGTTTGTGACATGATGTCTGCATCCACCCTGCAGCCACCAAAAGATTGATACACTGTGGTCATAAATGGATGGCCAGCAACAATACTCAGGTAGGCTGTGGTACTTAAATGATGCTCAGTTGGTACTAAGAGGCCCAGAGTGTGTCATGAAAATATCCTGCACATCATTACACCACCAGCTGCCTGAATTGTTGATACAAGGCTGGATGAATTGAGTACTTTATGTTGTGTCTGCCAAAATCAAGATTCTTTAGCCCTGGCTGCAATTTAATGTTGATTGAGAGTTCGTATGAATTACTGTCTCAGTTTCTAGATCTTAGCTGACAGGAGTGACAGTGGCCTGGTGTTCTTCACTGTGGCCTATCTTCTTCAAGATTGCAGATGTCGTGGGTTCAGAGATGTTTTGCATATCTTGGTTGTAATGAGGATTTATTTCACTTCCTGTCGGCTGAAAATAAGCCATTCTCTTCTGACCTCAATGGATAATTTCTCTTTTTCAGACCACTCTTAAAGAGATGGCTGGAGTAGATCAGCAGGACTTATGTTCAGACTGCCATGGATATTTATTTGAGTGTTAAAAACAGGAAAAACTGCCCACAGCAGCAACGTTTTGTGCTTCTTTTTTTTAATCTTTTCTATTATATAATCTATTTTTCAACTTCCTCTTCTTGGTAAATTCTGCTGTCACTTCCTTTGCTGCTCATGTCCACTTTTCAGCTGATCAGCATTCTTTCTGTTGCCTAACATCATATGCATGTGGCTCAGTTGAAGGCCCGCACACATGGACTGTGAATAGCCAGTCCATGTGTCAAATACATGCAGTGCTGCGAAAAAGTATTTGCCCCCTCGTACCAGGGTGAACAGCCTCTAGCGGGGTCGACTTCCCGTTGCCTCCGGTCCTCTGGGACTCTTTGGCACTGGGCACCCCATCTAGGGCCTCCCTCCTTCTGCTGTTGTCCTGGTTCCTGTTTGCATCTCTGTATATATAACGACACACTCTCTCTCTCTCTCTCTCTCTGAAGATTTCATAGACCACGGAATATAGGCCATTAAAATTTCCCAACACCAGTGTCTGGATGTCACTGTAAAGTTCTTCCTCCCCACTGTTGCCAAGTACTCGCTCTCTCTTATATTGTAGTCTTTAATTGAAATTCCATTTGAATAAAGAGACCATTTAAATGGTACACTTTATTACGCAATATGTGTTAAACAGATGATAAAGTACCCACTCCACAAATAAGAATTTATTTGTTTTTTTAAAACAGTCCCACAAACATAAATCAGAGACACATTGTAACTATTCTGAGAGTTTTCATTTTGAATTTGAATGCAATTACAGTTGTGACAGACTCAAGCAGATTATTCCAGTGGCACAGGGTTTTTAAATCTTTGAAGTTATTCTCAGCTTGTGAAATAAATAATATTTTTATATAGATTTTAGTGAAAAGTCCTTAACTTATATCTTTGTAAAATAGCTTGAAATTAAGATTAGAGCCTCAAATAGCTTAAATGTCCCCAAATGGGATTATTTATTTTGTAGTAGCACAAAACAAACAAATGACCAAGTATTAAACAGAAAGTATGTAAGAGAGAGAGTGAAAAAACCCACTTTGGTACCCTGCAGGTAATAAGGGGAACACTGCGTAGGGGTTAAGTCTGCAGTTGTGAACAGTATGACTCTGCTTCCACATTCTCACTTTTTTTTTGCTATTAGATTTAATTACTTGGCAGTGCATTAGCTAAAGGAACTACAATGTAAAGCAGTACAATTCCATAAGAAACTAGGGAATATACAGTGATATGAAAAAGTGTTTGCTCCTGTCTGGATTTCTGATTTCTTTTTTTTTTTTTTTTTTTGTATGTCTGTCACACATAAATGTTTCAGATCACCAAACAAATGTAAATATTAGACAAAGATAAGACAAGATAACACTTCTACATGAAGCTGTTTATTAAGAGGAAAAAATCCAAACCTACATGGCGCTGTGTGAAAAAAGTCTGTATTACAGACTCAATGTTACGAGACTTTTGTTTTCATTTCTTATCAAATTTGATTTGGACTTATGTTATTATCTGTAAGAGCAATACTACACAGAAGAAGCCCACTGCTATTTGGAACTTTTAGGTAAAACAATAACGTGACACCAACGGTCAAAACGAGCTGGTGAAGGCTACAAGTATGTGTAAAAACTGAGTGGACACAATCCCTTTTTTCATGTAATTGCCTTGCGATTTCTGCTGTGGGGATACCAGTAGTACTGCGAACTGTGAGTAGAAACGTGTCATTTCCACTGCTGAAGTTGTTTAAATCACAAGTAAAGTACTATTGTTGTTTAGCTACAGAATATATAAATTAACTACAATGACTTTGACACACCTGCAATAAACAAATAACGACAAAGGAAGTGAGCTCAGCGTGAGTTTAATGACGCATTAACGTGCTTTTGGTAGAGCAGGATTTTTTGCAACCAAAAGCAGGTGCAAACACTGAAGATTGCACGGTATAACTTTTAAGCCGATTTAATAATAACACTGCTAACATTAAACGCATATCCAGCAAGAAAAGCGACTATTCTTACACTAGTTTCGTAACTCGAATGCGTTTGATGTTCAGGTTTTACCAATAAAAAAAAAAATCTAGTGCCGCCAGCACACTGAAGCAGTTGAAGGCGGATAATTCACTGAACTGGAAGTGTACGAGGAACGTTGAACGCGACATTATTTCCTGTTCAGAGGATATCTCGTCAGTGGGAGCCAAATACAGTTTAATGTGTTTGATGTTCAGGCATTTGCTTGACGTTCTGTTTGAAACTTGTTTCCTGAGCTATGGTCGCATAGAAAGCCCTCCGGAAATGTTTGGGGAATATTTCGATGCGGCTCGACGACTCGGAAATTCAGCGGGCTCCGCGAGCGAGGTAATGTTAGCAGGCAAAGCTAACGCCAGGTTAGCTAAGTGCTAACTTAGAGTTAGCAAAATAACAGACTGCTTTGATTTGTTGGTGTACGCGGATGTTTGCGCTCGCGCTAAACGTAGCTTCGAAGCTATAGCTCGAGACTTGCAAGTCTCGAGGGGGAAAAGACGTCCAGCCTGTGTTGACGGTGACGAAACTAGCAAACGTTACCTATCAACAAGTGGTCTTTTATTTTGAACTGTGTGGGTGCTTTGCTGTGACAGGGGAGAAAACCAGCAACTCGGGTCCTAGCGTTCGCACCACACGAATAACACACCTCATTTGACTGATTTGACCTAGCTGACGTTATCTGCATAGATAACATTTGCAGCTAATGTCAGGAGTTGCATAACATTCAGTGGTAATCTTCTTCCCTGGCACCAGTTTTGACACTGTCCTATTTTTGCCCTGATATCACCGGTTTAACACGACAGTTTGGGACAGATTGTGTGAGTGTGTGGGTTTGGGTGTCTCCATCCCAGCAGGTTTCGATGAGTCAGGACAGATTTATTATTCCCTGGCCCATAAGAAGCTTATATGCACACATGTTGACAGATACTGACGAGAGCATAAGTCATATTGAACCTGTTACTTGGACAAAATAACAAGAATCGCAGATGAAAAAGCCAGCAACACACAGCAGCAGCAGCGATCACCTCAGTAATAAGTTGTTGTGCGCAAGAGGAGTGGAGCTGTGACTTACAGGTACATAAAACCTGCAATAGGAGATGTTATTAAAACTGAAGAGTAAGCATGAGGAAAAAACGAGCTTCTTACAAAATAAGGCAGCCACGACCTTTTCCAAAACTACATCACTTGTAGATTACTGAGACTGGGCTCCAAGCATGATCCATTAGACTTTTTAAATAAAGCTATCATGCGCATCTATCTATCTATCTATCTATCTATCTATCTATCTATCTATCTATCTATCTATCTATATATCTATCTATATATCTATCTATATATCTATCTATATATATATATATATATATATATATATATATCAGTCCTGGGAACAGCTAAGATACTGCGCAGGACCCTCAAGCTCCCAGGCCTCTGGTAGAGGACCCGAGCTTGAAGGATAAACCGCCCGCAGGGGCGTGCTGGGTGTTTTATATATATCTCATCTGAACACAGCACTCCAAAATATAGACGGGGGTGATGTTGGGTGGCTTTTATCAATGCTTTTATTACTTTCATTTGATAAATGCGTAAAAAAATCTTTCTCACATACACACATTCGATTCTATGTACTAATGTCCTAATTAGGGCTGCCACAAACGATTATTTTGATTGTTGACTAGTCACCGATTATTTTTGCGATTAGTCGACTAATCAGATCATGTAAAACGTACGGCTTATTGCACCAGCATGTGTCTGCTCTTATATAACTATCATTAGCTTACAGCTTGATGTGTTTAAGGTATGTCCTAACTAAAAGTAAAGACAAGATGATAGTTTATTAAACTTTTGATGAAATTTGCAGATTGTCTCAGTGGAGTTTAATAAACTCAGCTCCTTGCTATCTAAAATATAACAGGACACTGGAGTAAATTCTCGACCATCTCACACTTCTGTTTAATCAGTTCTTTTTGACATTTATTCAGCTGTGTAAAAACTATAACTTTAATCTCAGCCAAACCGATTTTCCGTGGAACAAATAAAATACTGAAAAAAGCCAAACAACAACATTTTTAAGTTATCTAAGTGACTTATATATATGAGTAGCAAAAGTCCGCGGGGGGTTTGAAAATTATGTGCTGAGAGTTCGATGTTCTGGCCGCTCTAGTGAGCCTTGAACTGAAAAACGAGCTATTGAGCTGGTGGGTAACAGACGTCTCCAAAAACGTCGGAGCACTTTTGCAAATATGTGATGTCTTGATAAACCAAGCAGATATTTGAAGTTTACACAGCTACATTCTCGCCTGAAAATATGCTAAAAGTTTATTTTGTGACCCAGAAATAGTAATAAGAGTAATATTAAAACTAGAGCTGGGCGATATGAGATTTTTTCATATCACGATATTTTTTTTCATTTCAGGCGATAACGATATCTATCACGATATAAGCCAAATAACTATATTTGTAAGATTTAAATGTGCCGTTGCTCACAAGTAAAATGTGAAATAATCAGCAGCTTGTTTTTATTTAAATATTTATTTCCCATAATAAGTTCAACAGGGTAGATGTACTTAAGGAACATGAGACTTTTTCAGATAGATAAAGGCAAATATTGCAAACTACACAAAAGGCAGCCGCTAAAGCGTTTAAGTTTCAAAATAGAACAAATGAAACAGACTAAATTGTCAATTCCACTTAGAAACAAAGTATTAATTCTAAAAATAAATCTTAGTTTGTTTTACAGAAGAACAGACAAAACTGACTAACTTTTGTCAATATCAAATAAACTGAGAACTAAAAGGAAATTCTCAATCTCTCCTTGTTGTATAGCTTAGCTTTTCAAACAGTTTTAACAGTTACTTTAGTCTGACAAAAGCCGAATGACGAATTAGCGCTTCCAGTCAGAGACTGAGGCGACGTCCACACGTACACGGGTATTTTTGAAAACGGAGATTTTCCGTTTTCGTTTTAAAAAATAATCCCGTCCACACATAAAGGCAGAAATGAAGGAAAACGCTGCTATGAACATGCCAAAGCAGCAGGTGGCGCTAGATTCCTAACCGTGCAGAAATGTTGGCCAATCAGAAGTCTAGAAGCCTCAGTGGGAAAAAGTAAACAAAGCTGGGGCATAGAAGCAGAACCAAGTCGTATGTGTGGAGGGACAGTAACTGTGTGTATATGTAAGCATTTAAACACTGCAGAGAGTAGAATTAACAGTATTGTAGAAATTCATTTCACCGAAACAATAACGTGGCGCACAGTGACGCATGCACCAGTTTATTGTATTTCCAGACTTGCTTTCGGCACAATTTACAGTGCACGCTACTCTGTTTTTTGTCAGACTTGAAATAGCCGAAATACCTTCACACTACGGAACTTCTATGGCTCTTCCGTTCGACAATCTCTCCGGCATTGGAACCATCATCTGTTTTCTCTTCGGTCACGCTCGGTTGATTTTTCTAGTCGGCACACTCATTTCCTCCATTACGCGCTGGCTCCATTACCCGCTGGCTGCTTCCCAAACAAACACACATGCGGCTTGGCACTTGTGCTGTACGTAACAAGTCACGTGACGTGACGCTGCGGCTGTGATTGGTTCGGCTCTGCGCTACTTGATTTGGATCGGCTGACCTTTTTTTTTTTTTTTTTTTTTAAAGAGGACAAGAGCGGCGAGGTCTATCGCGATAGCTTAATTTCTCTATCGAGTAAAAGTTATATCGCGATACATATCGTTATCGTTCTATCGCCCAGCTCTAATTAAAACTAAGTAGCTGCCGCCATTGTTGGAAACAGGAATTGGCTGGGCCGCACTATGAATCCTGGGATAGGTTGGGCCACGAAGGATACACCCGACCCATCCTTCACATCTGGGGAAATGAAGGACTCATTTTTCGGCCGTGTTTGGGGGAGTCTTCAAATTTGGACAGGCTTCGCCGTGTCGCTGTAATGTAATTGGCCTACAAATGCGGCCACCGAAATGTGGATACAGCTACAATACCAGGCACTGCTTCTTCTTCTTTGGGGTTTAACGGCAGCTGGACTCCTTGTACATTCCGTGCTGCCATCTTCTGTTTCAGTCAGTTATTGCACTCTTAAATCCTACTGCTTATTCCTGCGTCTTTCAAGATCTTAAAAGGCTTTAAACAACTCGTCGCCTATTAAATTAGTCATCGACGATCTTGAAAGTCGACGTAATCGTGACTAGTCGACTAATTGTGGCAGCCCTAGTCCTAATGAGGGAAAATGGTCAATAGATAAGTTTTTTTTGTTGTTTTAAAATTTTTTTTAAAGAACAGCCCTTCTTCCATTTATATCAGTGTGCATTGATATATTAGTCAACAAAACACAAACCTTCTAAGCAAAGTATTAAAAATTATTCCTATTCAACAATGATTAAGTCTCTCTAGTCTCTCATCACAAGTTCTCGGTAGCAGGGTTTTCCCTGGCTCGAAACTGGCCTTTATAGAGTTCGGAAAAAGTGTCAGCTATGTACCATCAGTGTATCAGCTAAGAAGAAACTTTACTCACATTTATAATGTTGTTTTGGCAGCATTGCTGTTGGAAATAAGTTAAGCACAGGGTTCTCAGTTCCTCACATATATGGACCTGTGCTGGTGCTGAATGATGGGGCTTGACTCAAAATGCTGGGAATTCTATGATATACTACCATTAAAGCCAGTAGGAGAGTGTGTGGGGCACGGTATTTGGACAATGAACTGTACAAAAATGGAACCCAGTCAAAACCAAAACATTGCAGCTTAGCTAGCCTTTTGGAAAATACAGCCAGTATGGATGGAGACAAAGATGTTGTATTTATGTGCTGTTTGTGCATTTGATTCATTGCATTCACAGAGCGCATGCATTGCATTCAGTCTTGAGAAAACTCAAGAACTCAAGACAACTGAAAGACGTTGATGACCACCACAATAGCAACCTAACCAACCAGTGCATAGCTAGCTGGTTAGCATTGACTTAATTTTCAAAGAAGGGTGAGTAAATTGTGAAAAGTAAAGCAATTGTGTTCTGTGAATGAAATAATTAAATTAACGCTGGCATACAGTCAGCATAGAGCTGTAGACTGATACCATTAGTACTAGGGCTGGGCGATATGAGGAAAATCTAATCACAACATGTTTTGGCTATATCATGATACACCGTATACTAATGTTGTTTTTAACTACATAGTGCCGTAGAATTCAGGAGACAAAATAAAACAATTGAAATTAAAAAGGTGTTCTTTTTGCTTATATAAAAATTGTAAAATAAAAAATGTGATGACCTCAAATTACAGATCTATACAGTGAGTGACTATAAAAACACCTGACCAAGAACAGTCACAAGTATCACAGCTGATTTATTTAACATTTTCTTTGGCGTGTAGGGAGACGTTGACATGCCGAGTTTAAAACAGTCTTCATTTTGCAGTGGATGACTTTTCAGCTGGTGGAATAAATTCGTGGTACTGCTACCTTTTGCAGCAATAGTTTTATGGAAAGCTTTGCAAATGATTGCATTTTGTTTGGCATACTCCGTATGAAATCCGAACGACAGCGAGTATTCCCTCGCATGTCTGAAACTCCCGAAGTCTCCATATTTTTCCCTATCTGGTAGTATATAAGCACGCATGCTCAGCGTAGTGTGCTAGGTAGAAAATGTCCTGGTTCGGAGGGGGAATTAATGATGCATTCACAGCATGTGGTAGAAAAAACCCCAAAGCTGATACACTGCAGACAGCTTAATATTTCCAATTTATACGTGATGATTACAATAAAGCCATTTTAACCATTGTACGTGGAAAAACTTGCAAATATGCATGAAGTATATTCAGTATATTGCCCACCCATAATTAGTACTACATGATTAATACCAGCTTACTGTTGGAAACCAACAAGCAAAAGATCCTGTTAGGGTTAGGCGCTAGAGCTGGGCGATATATCGAGTTTTTAAAAAATATCGATATATTTTTATACGAGATATAAGATGTGACAATATCTTTTATATCGATATAGTCTATGTTACGTTATAATTATGCTTGTGGAGCCGCAAGTTTGCCTCTCTTTCGTCCACTTTCGTCTTTACGCAACGTTACTCGGCCTCACCTCTCCTTCACTGAACACAACTCCCCTTCCTCCCCCATCGCTTCACCTGCAGGAAGAGACAAGATGGACACGGCAAATCTCCGTTAACGAGTTACTGCGCATCGCCCCGTGCGTGGGGCTGGATGGCGTCAACGTGTTAGCTAGCTAACCACGCTAACGAGCTAACCACGCTAACGCCATGCAGCCCAGAGGTGCTGCACGGACTAAAATCCTTTCATTTTCTCAAAAGTTGACAGTGCGCCTTATGTATGAATTCTGGTTGTGCTTGATGGCCGCAAACCGATTTTATGTGGAACACGGCGCTCAGCAATCTGTCATAAATGTTTTAGTACGACTTTGGTAAGCTACGGAGCTGCACCGCTTGATGGATTGTCGGAGCATTACGGCTGAGCCTCGCGGAGTGATACGTACTGTGCTTCAACGTAATATTACCCTACTGTGTATAAGGACCATAAATGGCACCTGTTAAGAGACGTGGTTGCGAAGCGGATTTCAAACTCCAGGCTGTCAGTCACGCAGTACAAGTTGGGAACAGAGCAGCTGTGAAATCTGTCTTTGTTATTGTGCTCAGCGTCTTTTAGTTTACATTTTGACTGCACAATTGTGAGCTTTTTGTTATGCACAAAAACAACATTGTTTTCTTTTATTTATGGAGCATGATTATTTAATAAATGCTCATAATTTATTTTTGAGTAAATTTTATGTACATCTGCTCTATGTTAATAAAAGTGCCTGTGTGACATCTGGGACACAGCTTTGACTAAGAACTCTCTTTTTGTTCTTACTTTATGGCTTTAAAAAAATATATCGAGATATATAGCTTATATCGCCATCCAGCTAAAAAAATATCGAGATATGAATTTTGGGTCATATCGCCCAGCCCTATTAGGCGCTTTTGCTTGTTGCTCCACTGCCTTAAATTTGATGTCATTGTTTTGGAATGAGAAACTGTCGCACGCATTCCAGTGGTGATTAAAATAATTGATAAGGCTGCAGGCATTTAATAATTCTATTTTTTTTATTCTATTGGAAACAGTTGTCCGTTCCCCTTGCTTGTCACCAGACAATCGCAAATTACTGTTGAACCTTTCTTTTAACAGTAAACTAATACCAGAAAACCAAAATATACTGAACATGTTACAAGGAAGCTCATCATTCTATTGCCCTATCTTTGATAAATGCTGCGATTAGCCTGACCCAGGCTGCAAATGTGCTGTAAAACCGTGCATTCTAACATGGGTGTCTATGGAGATTGGCTACGTTTTGGAGCAGGAGGGCCACATTTAATGTGCCTGATGGTCTTAGTTGTGCAGCTCTGTTGTTAACGAATCTTGCTACAATTAGATACAAGTTGTAGAGCAGCTTGCTTGCTTATCACATACATTTTCCGCCCTCCATTTCAGATTTGTTTAGCTACATTTACTCTACACTTGCACGGTCTTTTGCTCTTAATATGCAGTGAAAAAATTGAAAGCATTTAGCTTTAGACTGTTGCTTTCCACAGCACAGCAACTGCACGAAAATTGTTGTCATAGCATTAAAGTGTGAGAAAGGACCAGAGATTCCAGGTTATTGTTTTCATAATTCTAAACAGGTTGAAAAAAGGTTACATGAAAAGTAGGATGTTGTTATAATGAAACGGTCACCTGCCCCCAGCCAAATAGAAAGAGATTGTCCACTCTTTTTTTTTTTTATGTCCAAAAACTGCACGAGTCCAGAGAGTTGGCAGGATAAGGAGCACCGGAGACAAAGGGCAGCTATACTCTTGTGTACTTTTAGGGTTATGTGTAGTATCCGCTCACTCAGTATACATTTGTTCCTCTCCTGTCTTCACTATAGGACTTGCAGCAGTGTCACTCACAACATGAACTCAGCTGATTTTTTTTCTAATTCCATAGAAGCCTTTTCCCTGCTGAGAAAAGGAAGTTCTCATTTTTCTTTTTGAAACCATATAATTAGGTGACCCTTGAGAGATGCACCCAGCTGAGGTAACAAGCAGGAAGAACTATAGTTAGGCTGTCTTGGCTGGTTTGAAGTAAGATGTACCAGTTGCCTGTGCTCTTGATTTCAAGACCACAAAGCATGGAACAAAAAGAAAATAAAAGTTGGTGCTTACAAATATGTGAGTTGCAATGTGGAGAGAGATGGCAGTCAACAACATTCTGTACACTCCTACATAGTCCTAATTAGTTATAGTGAGGACACCTGTGTGGGTGTGCCGCCTGTGTTTGTGGGCTGGAATCAGAGTGCACTGTCATATCAGTAAAGTCAATCACAAGTATGAAAGAAAATCACACCGAGGACATGATCTGAAAATTACAAAACAATACAGGAAACCAAAGTGTTATCAAAAGTCAGCCTTTTGATTGTTACTCAGTTGTTTGCAGTGTTGTTGAAACCGCGATTTATCTGCAAATAACAGGACTCTTTTCTGCTAAATTAGCATAATAAGCATATTCACTTGGTGTTTTTTCCCACCATGACTCAAAGACAGTCAGAAACACATGGGCCTCAGCAGGCCTGCATATATCTAATATGTAAATGTGGCAAAAATGGAGTTTGTGCAATTCTACTGAGCTTGAAAGTCAATATTTGGTATGACAAAATCAGATTGCTCTTTTCTGTGTTCATTATTCCTTCATCTTTGACAAGATCCCCAAATGCAGTTCCAAACCATGACAGAGGCTCCACCATGTTGTACAGATGCCTGGAAACACACACTGTTGTACCTGTCTCATGACCTCTGGGTATTTGGTGATGATTTAAACCTAAGATTTGAATCCATCACTTCAAAGGTCCAGCTGCTTTTCAGTCCAGTTCCTGTGTCATTTGGCATACTTCATTCTTTTCTCCCCGTTTCTCTTCCTTAAGCATGTCTTAAAAAGGACACGCTACACACCAAAAGATCATATAAGTTATCAGTTTTTGGCTAATAACACTTTTACTAATTGGTGCAACAGTACTATTTTGTGTTTGTCAGTGATGGCAAATTCTGTGTGTCTGAAGATAGAATTATATATTGGTTCTTTGCTAAATTCTCTTACGCTGGTTCATCCTTTGAGTTAGGTGCCTTTTGTACTTGAATGATTCATAAGTCATAATAATAAATCCTAACCCATTCCTCTGAAAATGGTCAGGTAGAAGGACTGGACTGAAAACAAGTGAGTGAAGTAAAAATTTGAAAGACATTCAGAAATCCTGGAGAACTATTGCTCAAGATTACTGGCTTTTTGGAGGCCAAATCTAAAGAAATGAGAGCTGGCTTGAGGCTTTTGAACAGTACTGTACGCCACGGTATGAGGCTATAGTGAAACTGATCGCTTCATCACACAGCCAGTAAGGATTGGACAGAGTCAAATCGTTAAGGCTGCATGGTTACACTTTTACGGGTGGCAGTCGTATTAATGCTGCTACCACTGTCATTGCTACAGTTATTGTGTTATTTGGGGGATGCACACTTCTGATGGTGACCACCTCAGACTTTACCCTTCTTTAAAATTGCTGTCTACTTAAAAACCGGAGTGCAGTTATTTGTGGCTGATTTGTGAAGTGATGTAACCACCGTTCCTATGATGGCAGTTCTACATATAACACTTAGATGTAACTGAGTAGACAGTTCTTAAAGTCATTTGACTGTGCCAGGGCCTCTGACTCACCGTCTTTATCAGACAGTCCATGTATGTTCTGGTAACAAAATAATGATCAAATTCACTGTTGTTCCAAGGCAGCTGGCAACTGTTAAGGTGGAATGTTTTCCTACATATAATTTAGTGCATGAGTTGGCAGCTTGAGTTGTTCTGGCTGTTTAAATGCTCAAACATCTTTGTCTTTTAGCTTTAAAAAAAGATACACAATTAAAAAACAAAACAGGGAATCAATGAAAAATAACGACAGTAAGAAGAAAATGAGACAAGAAGAGAACTATCACTGTTGCCTCATAAATGGACACTGGTCAAAATGGTCAAAAATGAAAGGGTGCCAGATCTTTTCTCATTCCTTCTGTTTCATTTTAAGAAAAAATCCACTTGCTCCAAGTCTTAGCTCAACTAGCCAACAGTGACCATTAGGGATGGGTACCGGTGTCCGGTGCCATGATGGCACCGGTTCTGTCATAAACGGTAGTAACCAGACCGAAAAGCAGCGCACATTTCGGTGCTTTATTTCGGTGCTTTTTTTTCCTGAGCTGTGATACACTTCTAGCCAATCATTTTACGTTTCCGAGGATAGTAGGCGGGGCCAGGTACGTACGTTCTGTTAGAGCAGAGCTACAGATTAAAAATGCCCAAGGCGAAGCGGTTAAAAGTCTGGCTGTACTTCACAGCAAAATATGCAAACTCAGCAGCAACAAGTGCTTTAAGCTGATACTGTGATACTGTCAAAGGAGGTAACACCTCAAATCCGATGAAACACCTGGCGACGCATAGCGTTTTTTTTAAAAGCCGAGAAATGCGCCGTATTTGATAGCTTGCTGCGAGACCTCACACCGAGCACATCTACTGCGGGTGGGTTGCCTGTTATGCAACATCCCCCAAAAACACGAAGAGGAGAGTCCTGGCCCCTAGCCCTGCCAGTGTAGCAGAAATGATGAGGATGATGATGGCAGCAGCAGCCGTTCTTCTCTGCGTGAGTAGCTAATTTACGTTGAGTAGGCTAACCACGTTATTACATTAATGCATGTAAGGTGAACTAGCAAACATCATCATAGCTACATGCGGCTGTCTTCTTGTTTGATGGCAGATACTCCCTTCACCCTGGCCAAAAAGGCTAAAATGACCAAAGAAAAAGAGGGAAACGGCTAAACATGAGAGGTTTTTGGACAAAGTTTGTGTTTTTTCCATTGTTTAAGCACTGCTTCCAGCCAAGAGTGATACCATATATGCTCTATAGCTGCAGAAAAGGCTAACATTGTTATCTTTTTACAAAAAAAACAGCTGAACATGAGAGGTTTTTGGACCAATTTTGTGTTCTCCATTCTTTAAGCACCGGTTTGAGCACCGTTTGAGCACCGGCACCGTTTCAAAAGTACCGATTTGGCACCGGTATCGGATAAAACCTAAACGATACCCATCCCTAGTGACCATTTATTTTGGTTTTGTCGGCCCTCTCTCAACATACTCTTGAGTGGTGATTGCATCTTCTAGCATTTGAAAAGATGTGCATTAATTAACCAAGCTGTAAATATTCTTATAGCAATCTTTGTCCGAGTTCTGTCACAGTTATCCAGAATTGCACATCAATGATTCTCATCCTCAGCTCCTCCCCTCGTGTCTTAATCACTCCCACTAGAAATGTGAGCAGAGGAGGCAAGAAAACAGCCTTCTAACTTCTAACAAAAACGAGTCACCTTTGACTTGGATCCATCACTTTAAAGCAGTGCCAATTAAATGTGACCTTTGACATACTGTTCTGTTATAGTGTAACTACTGTTGTGCCTGTGATAACGAGGTGTGTTATTTTTGGTTCAGAATAACTGGTATTTAGTTTCAAAGTGTAAATGCGCCTGGAAGAACTTGTTACTTATTATACATTTACATGATTTGTGTGTGTGATTCTGTCTTTGCCTTCCAGGCACTCGAGCAGCTGTTTGGTGTATGGCAGAATGAGTCTGTTAGATAAAGAGACAATTTTAGCCACATGAAATCAAATGTAATTGATTACTGTGTGGGTAAATGTGTGTTGAATCTGTTATGAATAAGGGTGCTAATTTTAGTGTGAAGTGGAGGCAGTCACTTATCACTTATACTTATTATACTTAGGACTCACCCGTTTTTATTCTTTGTACTTTTTGAGGGTGTTCGGGCGACTGTATCCCCAGAGAATGGAAAACAGTCTCAAGTTTCTGGGAAAGACCAAGAATGGAATTGTGTGTGGGATCCTTTTTTTAAAAAATTTTAGATCCTTTTAGGTATTTTTTTTTTTTTTTTTTTTTTTTTTTTATTAAATTGTTTAATGTAAATCCAGTATTTGTGTTAGTGACCGTTTCTATTGTAGTTTATAATACGGAAAATTGTTTTGCTTGTCGTAATTGCCTTTTGTAAAATTTGGAAACAGCCCTGTCTAGCAAAGCGTGGGCCATTAGCAGCAGGGTAGAAATAGCTGCCTGCTACCCAGTCGGGGGTTGCTGCTTGTGGATGTCACAAGTGCTTCATAGTCCCGCAATGTTGAACACTACATTAAAGGCATGGTACATTAAAAATAACAAACGCTGGTCTGCACCAAGTTCTTCCTCTCTGGTCAGTGATCGAAGCTTAGCTGCTGTCAATTCAATTCACAACACGGTGCAGTGCAACAACATATCAGACACTTTTTTTAAATCACACACAGAGAAACAGTGAAAGGCATGAAGTTTGATCATCTTTATAAAAAAACAAACCCATAAAAGTTCTTTTAAAGAGTCCTGGGGTGAGAGAAGGAAGACAGGACAAAAGACATGCTGTGGAAGAGAGACAGAGGTTAATAACAGATATGATTCAATGCAGAGAGGTCTATTAACTCATATACAATATATACATAAACACCTCTGCAGATGACACACCTGTGCATATCCTGGGCCCCTTCAGCAAGTGATTTTCCATTTAGTATGAGTGTGTCATGGTCGTAAACAACCGCAGTCGTTCAGAATGCTCCTGCTCACCAAGATATGAAGACGAACCAAAGTGACTGTTCTCTGCGTATTAGAAATTTCCATCGAAGATTTTTGACTCAGTCCAGCTGGTAAAGAAACAAGTCTTCCGTTTATTCAGCAGAGTTTGTGGCTGCATTATTATCTAGCAATTCAGTTCAATTTTAGTTATACAGCGCCAAATCACAACTACAGTCGCCTCAAGGTGCTTTATATTGTAAGGTAGACCCTACAGTAATACAATGGCAGAACCACACAGGTGAACAGTGCTTGTAGCAGATATTCCACCTGGTCCTGTAAAAGCTGTAAATCTTTAGTTATAAGATGTAATATAATATAAATTGGGGCCACATGTCTGTGGGATCTCAGTATTTGATTTAATACTGACCCAAAGCGTCATTTTTTTATTTATTTTTTTGTCCCTGCCTTGTTTTTTTTTTTCAGTGACAGACATGGACAACTCCGTCACCCTGTGGCAGTTCCTGCTTCAGCTTCTGTTGGATTCCAACAATGAGCAGCTCATCTGCTGGACCAATGACGAAGGGGAGTTCAAACTGCTGCAGGCTGAGGAGGTGGCCCGGCTGTGGGGAGCCCGCAAGAACAAGCCCAATATGAACTATGACAAACTGAGCAGGGCACTCAGATACTACTATGACAAGGTAAGCACGTCTATAGTCTTCTATCAGGTGAGATACATCGCAGCTGAAAGCTCAGGGTTTTTTTGTTCTTCAAGTAACAGTTATTACACTTTCAGTTCATTAAGACTGAACATAAACCATTCATTGTTCTTCAGTATTCTTAAACATTCAACCAATTGCAGGCTGGTGTTCATGTAGGCCAGATGATGTCAGGATATGTTTTTTCCTGTGGCTGATAGGGTGGGTACTGTGTGGTTGGTGGGCTACCAGCTGCTGTGAGCCTTAACTGCCTTGAAAAGTTGTTCTTTTGTTTTGTTTTGTTTTATTATTATTTGGGTGTTTTAAAAATCCCCCTCACCCAGCTGAACATGGCTATTTTAAAGAAGCTAGCAGAGGCAAAAGGGCTAAAGCTACTCATAGCCAGTCACAAGCTAGCAGGCTAAGTACAGGCAAAGGATCAAAGTGGTTATGAGGAGAATTATAGAGACAGGTGAAAAAGAGAGTAGCGTAAAAGTCTCTTTATCGAAGGAGTTTATAAACATACTGCAACGTGATACGAGTTACTGCCATTTGTTTTGCTGTACGAAACTGTTGCACCTGCTTCTGTGTTGTAAGCTAAAATATGTCAGGTCACTTGTTTTCAGAGTTTGTACCTCTTACAGCAGGAGAGCAGTTTATTTTCAGTTGTTTAAGTGAGAACTTGTGAAAACTGTAAAGTTGAATCATTTCTGTTATTGTGAAAATAAAACTTTTTATTGAAGAAAAGTTGTTTTTTATTTTATTATAGGTTTTAGAAAGAAAATCGGGTATAAAAAGAAGATCTGTATCGGCGGGATGCAGTTACAACAAATCAGAATCAGCCAAGAAAGTTGCAGTGATTGCAACTGTAATAATCTGAATCTGAGACTGGTCTGTTACTGGTAACTAGAGCTGGGCGATAGAACGATAACGATATGTATCGCGATATAACTTTTTCTCGATAGAAAAATTAAACTATCGCGATAGACCTCGCCGCTCTTGTCCTCTTAAAAAAAAAAAAAAAAAAAAGGTCAGCCAATCCAAATTACGTAGCGCAGAGCTGAACCAATCACAGCCGCAGCGTCACGTCACGTGACTTGTTACGTACAGCACAAGTGCCAAGCCGCACATGTGTATTTGTTTGGGAAGCAGCCAGCCACCGTACCGCCCGGGTAATGGAGGAAATGAGTGTGCCGACTAGAAAAATCAACCGAGCGTGACCGAAGAGAAAACAGATGATGGTTCCAATGCCGGAGAGATTGTCGAACGGAAGAGCCATAGAAGTTCTGTAGTGTGAAGGTATTTCGGCTATTTCAAGTCTGACAAAAAACAGAGTAGCGTGCACTATAAATTGTGCCGAAAGCAAGTCTGGAAATACAATGAACTGGTGCATGCGCTACGTCCACACGTACCCGGGTATTTTTGAAAACGCAGATTTTTCTATGCGTTTGCACCTTTTGTCCACACGTAAACGGCATTTTTGGTCACTGAAAACGAAGATTTTTGAAAACTCAGTTTTTGCATTTACGTGTGGACTAGAAAAACGGAGAAAACGCAGCGTCAAAGGTGTGCGCATTTTTTGACGTCACACTGTGCGCCACGTTATTGTTTCGGTGAAATGAATTTCTACAATACTGTTAATTCTACTCTCTGCAGTGTTTACATGCTCACATATACACACAGTTACTGTCCCTCCACACATACGACTCGGTTCTGCTTCTATGCCCCAGCTTTGTTTACTTTTTCCCACCGAGGCTTCTAGACTTCTGATTGGCCAACATTTCTGCACGGTTAGGAATCTAGCGCCACCTGCTGCTTTGGCATGTTCATAGCAGCGTTTTCCTTCATTTCTGCCTTTATGTGTGGACGGGATTATTTTTTAAAACGAAAACGGAAAATCTCCGTTTTCAAAAATACCCGTGTACGTGTGGACGTCGCCTCAGTCTCTGACTGGAAGCGCTAATTCGTCATTCGGCTTTTGTCAGACTAAAGTAACTGTTAAAACTGTTTGAAAAGCTCAGCTATACAACAAGGAGCGATCGAGAATTTCCTTTTAGTTCTCAGTTTATTTGATATTGACAAAAGTTAGTCAGTTTTGTCTGTTCTTCTGTAAAACAAACTAAGATTTATTTTTAGAATTAATATTTTGTTTCTAAGTGGAATTGACAATTTAGTCTGTTTCATTTGTTCTATTTTGAAACTTAAACGCTTTAGCGGCTGCCTTTTGTGTAGTTTGCAATATTTGCCTTTATTTATCTGAAAAAGTCTCATGTTCCTTAAGTACATCTACCCTGTTGAACTTATTATGGGAAATAAATATTTAAATAAAAACAAGCTGCTGATTATTTCACATTTTACTTGTGAGCAACGGCACATTTAAATCTTACAAATATAGTTATTTGGCTGATATCGTGATAGATATCGTTATCGCCTGAAATGAAAAAAACATATCGTGATATGAAAAAATCTTATATCGCCCAGCTCTACTGGTAACACCACTTAAGTAACACAAAGAGTGACTAGTGAAACAGACTTAGCTTTCAAAGCTAACGGAGGCAGAGGGTAAAGAGCCAAAAGCACACAGTTGTGACAATTTCTCAATTTTTTTTCCTTAGTCTGAAAAGATTTATATACCCTCTATGGTTTTTGGACTCCTCATTTTGAAACGTGCACTTTGGAGCCAAAGCTGACCATATTTATAAACTGTACAATGCCGAGAACTACAGCGGTAAGTAACAGACTAATAAAATGACTGAATTTCACTGAAATTTCACTGACTTATTGAATGGGTTTTGTCTCCCAGCGGGACGTTATTTATTGAATGGGTTTTGTCTCCCAGCGGGACGTTATTTATCAAATTAGGCCATTAACATACTCAAACCCTCAAATGTGGTCAAGTGATCGAGTTCTTTGACTCCAATTAGCAGAGCTAAGGCCTAACCATAACCGCATCTGTCAATCCAAGCTGACATGCTCCTTACTGTAAACCTCAGTAAAATCCAAACAGAAGTAAAAACAAAAACCCCTCAGCTACCATGCATTTGTTGTGAAGGAGTAAAATAGCCATTAGTTGGAAAACCATTTTTAAACTGGGATGTAAATATGCTTTTTCACGATGTCAAGTTAAGGCTTTTAAACTGGGAGTCTGTGGTGATCACTTTGCTTTTGCAGCCAGGTTCAAGTGACCTTTAGAGGACCTGCAGTTTACTCATGGTAGCGTCATTCAGCTTCAGAGATGGCACCTTGGGCTGAGGGCCATACAGGTTCAGATCATCTCTGATTTCTCTAGTAGAGATCAGCAATAGTTTTCCCACTAAATGTGCAGCACAGTCTCCTGGCCTTGTTTTCTAGATACTGATGATTGTTTTCAAAATAAGATAATGCTGGAGTATATGACATTAGCACAGTTAATCTATGATGAATCACTTGTTCTATTCTTGTCCTATTTCTCGAATTTCAAAAAGCCCCTGAGGTCAGATGAAGCAGAAGGGAATTTTAAATTTGAATATTTAAAAATGCTCCCCGGCATGTTGTCCGGGAGGCAGAATGTTAACTACATAAAGACTCACATTCCAAAACGTGTACTGTAAGTTTGATCACATTCTGATGTGTGTGAAATCAGGTGTGCAGCTGTTGTGTGTTTTGAAGCAGCAGCTGGAGACTCTGAGGTCGTTTCTTCCAGGCAGCTGCATCAAAGAGCAACCATTCCAGAGTATATACAGACGTATAGAAAAACAGTTTTCAGTAGTAATCTGTGACACATGTGGCACCATGATTGGCTTCAAAGCAGTAGTAATGTCACCGAATCATTCCCACTTCCTCTTTAAATACCACACTTGGTTGTCTACAATAAGAGTCAAATGCATTTTTGAGTGTGGGGAGGGGCCTTTCAAACCTACTGCTCTGTGACATGTTGAAGAGAAGGAGAGAGCTGTCTGTCTCCCACTCTGCTCGCGGTTTGGCTGAGTCTCAGGCTGACCCTGTGGGCGTGCAGGGCAGGGCTGGTCTGGTATGTTTGGCTGCAGCATTCGTGGTTAGTAGATTCGTACAGACAGGAAAGACGGATCTGTCCCACGCACAAAGCCTTTCTGTGGTTTGACTCTATATTTTTTCTTAGAAACATACTACCACAGTCTCACACTGCACTAGCTGTGTGCGTGCATAATTATCACGCTGTGTTTCTGTTTTGTAGAACATCATAAAGAAGGTGAACGGTCAGAAGTTTGTCTATCGCTTCGTGTCCTATCCTGACATCCTCAAAGGAGACGTCGCTCAAGCAGAGGGCGTGGATGCGGGCGCAGGGGGTACCACTCCACTATCGAAGAGGGCAGACGACATTGTGCAGGAGGCCGAGTCTGGCGACAGAGCCAGGGTGGGAGTTAGCGCAGCATCTCTGGCCTCCAGCACCAAGCAGTCGAACCGCAATGACTACATTCACTCTGGCATGTACACGTCCTTCACGCTCAACTCGCTGCAAAATGGGCGGCAGCTCTTCAAGTCCATCAAAATAGAGAATCCAGCAGAGAAGATGGCTGAGAAGAGGGCTGTCACTGCCGCTTCACAGGGCCAGGAGACGCTGCCTCAAACGCAGCAACCCACTGCTTTGCCCTCGGTCATCAAGTTCGGAAACACCCCTCAAAAACCAGCACCAGCACTGCCTCCTCAGGTTGCTATAGAGCCCGGCCTCATGCCCAGCCCCTTGGATTCTCTTCAAACTCCTCCCCGCAGGGCTGAAGACATCAGCACACACTCCTCCCTGCCACCACAGACCATTTACTCATTCGATAACATCCGCCCATCAGAACCAATGTTCAGCCTCCCAGATCTGACCTCAACCAGCCCCTCGCCCAATCTAGTGCCAGACTCTTCCCAGGAGCTGGTGATTGACAGCGACATTGAGTCTGGATCTTCTCAGCCCACAGACGCTCAGGCACCGGAGCCCACAAATTCTCAGGCACAGGAGAAG
The DNA here is from genome assembly GCF_057381845.1 of Rhamphochromis longiceps. Taxonomy (NCBI): domain Eukaryota; kingdom Metazoa; phylum Chordata; class Actinopteri; order Cichliformes; family Cichlidae; genus Rhamphochromis; species Rhamphochromis longiceps. The sequence continues at coordinate 7,180,297 of NC_140561.1, forward strand.
GCAAGTATACATTCAAACGCAGAGAGACAGTCACTCTGCTCAGTGGAACAATCACACATCATCATAGTACAGTACTGTGCAAGAGCCTTGAATCACGCCTCAATTTTAGTTATAATTAAAACTGAAATTATTAAAATTTTTCTTGGAGGTGCAACGATTTATTGAAACATGTGCAAACAGACGTGGAAATACAGTACACATGAGATTGTACAATTTTAAAGAGCTTGAAACTCCATATTTGGTATGACCACCTTTATTCGTCAGCGGTACTTTAAGTAGTCTTTAGGAAAAGTTCTCCAGACTTCTTGAAGGACATTGAAAGCCCTTGTTTGGATGTTGACTACATTTTGTTCTGTTTCTGTTAAAATGATCCCACGCTGCTTCAGTGCTGGCTCTGGGTGGGTCACTGACTGATAGTAGGGCTGTGCGATATGACCAAAATCTCATATCCCGATATATCGTCCCGACAACGCTATAAATCACAGAAATGTAACATTTTCTGTAAATTCTGTGAATCTCGGGCAGCTCGACCTGCGTGAAGTGTTCTCAGCTGCGCGTCATGTAGCTGGAGTCGAGTGTTTTAACTGATGCATGAAACGATACATTTTTAGACATAGTTTTGGGTGCCTTGAAAAGCGCTATATAAATCCAATCCATTATTATTATTATAGTTGTAACGGCCGCCGTTTTCTTTGTATTTATTACACGGCGTGCTGCGGGGAAAAGCCTGTTCTAACGTTTGAGTCTAAGGTTTATTTTGAGCACCTGACGGCTCTTTTTTACTTCTCATCCATAAACTGTCTCCATACTCTTTCACGTGATTCTTGCATAGGTGGTAGAGGTTTGCCGGGTTTCAGTCTGAGGTGGGAACCGGTTTCCTGTATAATTTGCATAGTACAGTTTTCTGGTCCATGGCAGACTTTTCATAACCAAACCATGTACATGCTACAGAGGGACACGACCTCTGCTGTGTTTAACAGACTTTGGATGCTCACTGTTGGCAGTTTTGCCAGCCTTTCCTTCCCAGAACATGACCTTTAGATACTGTTCATCTGCTATAAGTAATTTTTTTGCCCCTTCTTTTTGATATGCCAAGTTTGCAGCTAATAGCTCTTTCTGAGTCACCTTGCAAAAAGTGCAAAAAGAAATAGGATTGCCAAGTTTTCTGTTACATGTATATACAACACTGTTTATTTATGTGCCTTTCTTTTTTGCTTGAATGATTCATAGGTCAGTGTTAAGCGACTAAAGAAACAAAACCAAAAAAAGGACTTGGGGAAAAGGCAGCCAATGTCTGCAGAAAAATCTTTGACAGGCCTTCAGAAAGTCTGGAGAACTCTTGTTCAAGATTACAGAAAACCACACAAAGTCTGGAGTTTTACACAGTACTGGATATCATACATATTTTGAGTTTTCAAGCAGTTCATTTTCTTTAAAAATGGTAGAACTTTTTTAATAATACAGGATATTTGATTTAGTTTATTATGTGTTTTTATATTGATAGTAATAAAAAGAACGTCAAAGTGTATTTTAGAATTCTGCAGCTGCTTTTTTGTGATGCCTTAAATACTGGTGATAAAACACCTGACTGGATTACTCCATAAATTTTACAGTCCTGTCAAAGTCTGACTTTAATCTCCTCTCAGCGCTACACTCGATGCACCTTTACCAAGGTTATTATAGTTAAGTAGAACTCAGCTAAAACTTTGACTTGTCTGTTAGAATATATCTTTTTGACGTGGTACACCTGACAAATACCCCTCCATATAATGAAAAGTAGAACTAATTGAAAACAATAAACACCAATTTAAACTAGATATTTTATAAATAAAGTTAAATGGAATGAGCATGCCCACTAAAGTCACTATGGACTCCTGTTCTAGTTCTCTTTGGCGGGGTTGTGTTGTAGTTTGAATATGTCAGAGAAAAAACAGAGAACCTGTCTTTGAGCAGCAGATGGAGAGCAGCGTTGTCCTGTCTGGAGATGAGACCAGCATGTTGGACACTGAAACCAGTTCCTCCTCAGTGAGCAGCAGCACCACAGTCAGCACCCAGAGCTCAGGAAAGGCACGCAAGCCCCCCAAAATCCTGCACCTCAGCCCACCAGCTCTGCTCGTCACTGCCTCTGACTTCTCCCCCATGAATCTCTGCAGCCCCTCACTGCCTACTGCCTCGCTCACACCAGCAATGCTTCAGGTGAGTTCACAGAAACGGCTCAAACAGGTAGTGATCATGTCCAGCAGGGGGCAGCAGTGCTTCAGGATTAACTGATGCTCCCTTGCTTTGTTGTGTGTTTGAGTCTTCCTGGTCATGCTATTTACAGATCACATGCCTGCGTGCGCTGCTGTATAAAATGTCACAGTCTGTTAGATGTAATTGTGTTGTTGATTCACTATTTGTCCCCCAGCAGGCCAGCCAGGTCTGATCATGAGATCCAGCTCAGACTGAGTTCATGTTTTCTCTGTTCGCAGCCTGTGATGGAGTCAGAGCTGCACTGGTGGCATCAGAGGTTTTAGCTGTAGTTTATTTTTAATGCATGGTGATCCATCCTGTTATTTCCTGTCTTTCTATAAAACTAGATCAAAATCCTATCCAGATATTTTTAGACTGAATGGGGATCTTTTCAACTAAAGCAATGTGTGAGAGGTCTCGATCACTTTTAATAACAATGAAAGAGTAATTTCCAAGGTGTCATGTAAAAGCAGTTTGCTTCTGTTTGAATGTCTCTTTATGTTTTCAGGAAACTATTGTTCTTTTTTCTGATGTCTAACATAATGTCTGTGTTGTTGGGTAAAGAAGTTTTGCCACTGGGGAAAAAGTCTCCTACGTCACACAGCCTGGGACTTGTTTGTCTCAATTTGGTCACTTGGTATTTATTATTCTGTGTATTGTCTTTGAATGTGTCAGTGTGTGTCCTGCCTTAGACATCGTCATTATATGCCACATATAGTGTAATAACTGAAATAACACAAATAGAAATGAGTAATGTTAAAAGAGTCATGTGAGCAAGACGAGCCTGTAGAGATTCTCTAGAGCTGTTCTTGCAAAAGCAAAGTGTGTTTGGCACCACAAAGGATTCAGATCACAATTCTGATTGCAAAAACTGCCAGACAATAAACAAAAAAGAAAACCAAGTGAAAGTGCTTTGGCACTAACTCGGTGGTAGTTGTTCCTTTGGTTTGTGATTCTCTCTCCGTGCCATATCAGATCATATATCACATGCATATTTATTCATTCAAGTAGCTGTGGATGTGCAGATTCTCTATGATCCCCTTGGGTATCCTGCAGCATCCTAAGCATCCTACTTCCCGGACCTTGATAAGGTCTATTAGTGCGTTGTAATTGCATTCTCAGGGTTCCTCCGAGAAATACATGCTGCTGCTGCTAATGGGCAACACTGGAGTCGAACAAAAGCATCGTGATCCTAACAGTTAGACTAGAAATAAACTCCAAAAATGCAACGTGACACCTCTGTGCAGCACAATGACTAGAAAGTCATGACTCTGTGTTTTTGCATATTTGGATAGTGAAACAGTGAAGATGGAGAGGGAAGACATGCAGCAGGCCGCTGCTCTCTCACTGAGCCAAACTGACACCCAATGTGTATTTATTTATTTTAAAAAATCTGCTATAAAAACATCTTTATCATTTATGCACATTAATCTCAGTCTAGTTTAAGTGTGGGCCTTGTTTTGTCCTCCTTAGACTCCAACGCTTCTGCTGACTCCAAGCCCGCTTCTCTCCAACATCCACTTCTGGAGCACGCTCAGTCCGGTCGCTCCACTCAGCCCAGCCACGCGACGCCAGGGAGGCCACCTGTTCCAAGTCAGTGCCGCTCTCTGCTCTCAGTCAGTCTTTCTGTATCTATCGGTGCATCTAACTCACCCCTTGATAATCTCTTTCAGTTTCCGTCAGTCGTCACCCCCCAGTTCCAGATCCCAGTGCACAGCATGGACGGGACCAACACACCTGGCCCCATTTCACCGGACCCTCAGAAAACATAGGAGTAGCCCGTCTCCTTCTCCCCTCAGTACCAACACATTTGGACCCAGAAAGCCAGACACCTACTCTTCTCCCGCTCCTACTCCACCTTCTCCACCCACATCCAGGACGATAAGCTGAGTGTTTATTTCATATCACTCTGGTGCTTTGAAGTTCTCTGCCACAGGATTCACACTACGCTCAGGTGTGTGGAGAAGTGTCGGCAGGCCTGCTGTGTGACTGCTTTGCTGTGCTCGTTTATTTTCATCTTCACTATTATCTTAATAATATCAACACACTTAAACAGAGTCTGGCTTTTTTGGGGCTCCTTGTGTCACAAAAGTTGAAAGAAAGTTGTTTTTTGAAACCCCTTTTTTATGGAAGCAGATGTGCACGTGGACTGAACCCTCAGCAGCTGCAGTCTTCATACCTGGACACACGGAGCAGCTGAATCTTTCCTTTTATAGACTCAGACCTTCTTTTCTCGTGCTAAAGTGTTCTTGCCAAACACGACACCGGGCCTGCTCACAGTGATTCTGTTTGGTTTTGTGCTCAGTCCTTAACTTTTCCTCTAGTTTAAAGGATTTATTTCAACCTGCATGTTTACCTGCAGCTCCTCTATCTTTCAGCCAGGTCTCAACACAAATTTAAATGTTAAGCCTAGCCTCAGCTGCTCTGTCTTATCGTAACATGTGGCCATAATCCAAGCTGAACCATGAACCTTGCCTCGGTGTATCAGCTCTAGTGAATTGTGCGTCTCTAGTAGAATAGGTCTGAAATCCAGCATGAGCTGGTCTGCCTCCGGTTGGTAAAGCTTTCACGTGGGAATGAAAGAAAGCGAAGCCATAACTCTTTCTCCAAGCAACGACAAATCCTTCATTTGTAATTCAGGCATCATGTTAACGGCTCTTACCATAAGTGTCTCAAACAAACCATGTAAGAGAAAAGCCGAGAGAAAATAGCATAGCAGCCACTCTACTGCCACTCCAGCAGAAGCCGCTAAAGCTCAGTGATTAATATGCATAACATTAGTTCAGTATGGATGAAAGCTCACCTGTGCCAACACCAGTTTATCATTATCTGATGTAGTTATGCAAAAGACAGGTGATGTGGAGAAGTCTCCAGTACAGCATTAAAATGTATGTTTACAGCCTCTTGTTTCCTAACACTGAGGCTTCAAAATGTTTAAACCAAAACCAATTGGCAATGTCGTGGAGACTGTGTCCATCTTCTCTGTACAATTTGTTTAACATGCAGTAAAAATGGCAGACATCATATATACTGGGTTATTCTGTCAGCTGAGCTGGTGTTTTTAAAGACGTAATATCTTTGAGCTGATGTATTAGTTGATCTTTGGTGGGAGCTGAAACCAGAAGGATTCTTCTCCCAGGAAACATTCCCAGCATCTTTTACAGTCTCACTGATATCTGACGTGTTGCTTGGCGTGTCAGTGCTGTTGTTGGTTCCCAGCACTGGCTGTTAGTCATCTGAACATGCAGTGACGAGCCAAAGCATTTATGGTCACCTCTCATCATATGCTAATGAACCTTCATGTGCCACAGTGCACACCTGCTGTGTTGGGGATTATATCAGACAGTTGAAGGTGGTTTGTTGGTTACTACCCCACACGCCAGCCTTGGTGTTCCATATGTGTTGTCGCTGGCCATTGTAAGAGCTATCTGCTTGTTTCTCCGAGATTTACTAGTTCGCAGTTCGCTCACAGTACCTTTAAACACACCCCAGATTATTCTCTCTTCATGAGAGCAGCCATCATGTTGTGGCTCATCTGCAGAAAAGCTCCTTCCCCCTTAGGACCCTCTATTCGCTGATCAGCCATGAGAGGTTTGCACCTTCTTTGCCACTGATTTTAAAGCCATACGTCTGAGTGACAGACTGAAATCCCAAAGGTGGTAAATCCCACCTTTCTATGCTAAACATGCAAATTGTACATGACATGTTTACACAATACTTGGATAAAACACACTGAATTTTGTGTGTTTACCAGACTTTGCACCCCAGGGATGGATGTTGGGGAGTGGGGGAACTTACTGCTCATTTCTGCTCAACTAACTGACCCCACTGTCCATCAGAGTGATATATGGTGCCTTACCACAGCCGCGCCCACGTCTCTCCCGATACTGGATGGAGGTAAAGCGATGGAACAGTATACCACAGCTCTCCTCTTCGCTTTTATGCCATATCTTAGACCAAACCCCGGAAGTTTGGAGTAAAACTTCACCAGGGATGTTTTGTGCACAAGCACACTGCAGCTCAAATGTGCCGCAGTGACCTTCTGGATGCTTTACTGTACATACGGACAGCAACATGCACAGCATGTAAAATGTAATCAGGCAGTGTATTAAAGTTGGCAGCCATGTCTGTTTCCAGCCTGCTTCTCAATGTTCTACTCAGAAAGTATATGAATATATATAGAAGACCTGTTTAAGCTTTTGTTTGTGTGTAATCTTCTTTATTTTCCTGTAACACAAATAGAATTTTAAGATTAATTTCTATTTTTGTAATGGCCAAGTAGTTAGATGTCTCCTATGTTGGGTTTTCTGATTTAATGTTCTCTCTGTGCATGTGTTTCCTCTTGTGGATTTAGGAGGAGGTGGCAACGACGGCCCCGTGGCGATGTTGGCCATTTTTGTTTTGTTTTGTAGGGAATCAAAGCCTTATGGGATAAATCTAAATCTGCATTTTCTATGTTATGTGTTTTGATAATAGTGCTGATATTGTAAATGCAGATGTTGTGATGAAACGTTTGCACTTAAATCTTCGGGGTTCCTGTAGTATTGGATTCTGTCACTTTTCTATGCCTCAGAGTTGCTCTTTGAAATGTTGTTTGCTTACTGAGAAATGTCTATTTTCCCAAAGGGAGGAAACAATTATGCACTTGGTATTTTATATGGCAAACAAGAGTTTAATCTTTTACCGTGTATCAAATAAATTTACAATAATTTGTAATCAGGCACTGCCACTTAATATTTATTTGTATGACTTTATACCCAATAGAATTGGTAAGCTATATTGCATATTTTTGCAGTAACTTTAATGAAAAAAAACTATGAAATAGCTGGAATGTGACCTCAACCTCAACTCCATTTAAAATTTCCTCTTGGCCTTTTATTCATCGACATATTTGTTTTTGTATTCTGATTTTATTTTATTTTTTCCCCCCTTGACTTTTCCTTCAAATGTAAAATCTTGTTTTGGACAAATTGAGCCCCTTCTTGCTTTGTATTGTCCAGTTCTCCAACTGTTTGATGCTTTTTTTCAAATGTTTACAAGCTGCTTGTCTTAAGTGGCGTATTGATGTGCGAGGAAGTGTTTATATCAAAAGAGTTAGGTGAGACCAATAATAAAAGATCTCTAACTGACTGCTTCTTTAATGTCCGCCAGGAAACAAACACGCGCATACACTCACACAAATCAGTTTCACTTTTAAATGAATTTCACTTTCTAAACGTATTCAGACTCAGAAAAAGTGAATTTAATTTTATTGACTGTAAATGATCAGGAATAGCCTCTAAATACATCGATTCTCTGTTGTAATTCCAGTAGTGCTGTAGTCCAGCAGCATCAGCATCAAGCTTGAAAACATTGCTACATTGTCTACATCACCACTTTGAATACAAGTTGTTCCAGACTAGGTTATGTGCTTAAGTTACCACATTGATCTGTCCAGTTCAAACAGTGAAAGCGTCTTGACTGAAAACTCTTGAAAGACTTTAAGAATGAACCTTAATAAACTCTCAAATATTAAGAATTTAATGTGCCCAAAGGTGTTTTGGCATGCAGACTGAAACAGCCAGGGATCAAACCACCAACCTTCTAATTAACAGATGACCTGCGCTGTCTCCTGAGCTACAGCCACCTCAGGTCGCTCCTGAATGAAGTGTGAGAAGCTTCTGAGCTGTGCTAAGGACACAACAAACTGGACTTTTGTTCTGTGATCCGGTCCTCTTTTCAGATTAAAGCAAATTTTGTACTTCATTTGAAAATCCTGGAGGAAGAGTGGAGAGGCAGTAAGTCCAAGGTGTTTGAAGTCTAGTGTAAAGCCTGTGATGACTCTTGCACCATGTCCTTTGCTGGTATTTGTGGTGGTCGGTCCACTATTATAAAGTCAAAAGCCAAACTTTGCCATGTCATTTCAGAACACTTCATGCTTTAATCTGTTGACAAGCTATATGGAGATGGACTTTAGCTTTTCAGAAGAACTTTACCAAATGGTTTTCTGGCCATATTCCCACTGGCCAGCCAACTCGCTCACACATGAACTCCACATGTTGAAAAAAAAGACAAGAACCACCCAACCTCAAACTACAGATGAGCTGAAGACCGCTATCAAAGCAACCTAGGCTTTAATAACACCTCAGCAGTCCCACAAGCTAATGAACTCCATCAATACAGTCAGTATTTAAATGAGCATACTTTTCAGATATTTCTGTAAATACTTTTCTGCTTGACCTTGGAAAATATTCTAATAATCTGAGATAATGGATTACCGATTTTTATGAGCCGCACGCTATGAAAGAGGTGTAACTATGGAAGGTGTTGGGATACTGAGTCGTTTTACCACAGGTAACCATTTTAATATAAATGGTATGTTGAACATGGTACACTTGAGCTCCCCAGCCTCCCTCAGGATTCTTTTGAAGGCCTACCAGACGTGGGAATCGTCTTTACAGCACCACTTAGTACCCTTTCAAATGACATATGGCAAAACCAAATTTAAACTTTAGAATAAAAGAACCGTTAAGTCGAATATGCATAACATATAGTCTATATAAGACACTTGAATTGAAAGATAAGATCTTTTGGTATCTGACACTTTGCTTGTTGTCTGGTGTGGCTGTAGCTCAAGAGGTCATCTACTAAACAGAAGCTTGCATCCATCAGTGTGTAAATGTTGGATATACTACTTATAAGTACTTAAGCATAGGGAAGAAAAGCACTTAGGTGAATGAGACATGATGTATAAAGTGCTTGGATTGTTCAGGTAGAATAGCAAAGCACTATATAAGAACTTGATTACCATCTATTTTATTGTAGGATCTTTACCTTATGAAGTGCTTGAGGTGACTGTTGTTGTGATTTGATTCTATATAAGTGAAAGTGAATTGAAACTCTTTGCTCGTAACATCTACCAGTTCAAAAGTGAAACACTTCAGAGAAAGGCCTGCAGTCTGGCCCCATCCAAAACCACTTTTGATGACTGATAATCTCCATTAGTGACTCACTTTACATGCACACACAGGATTGACTGTATTGTGTATTGATGTGTGAGGAAGAGTTGATATAAGAAGAATTGCAGTAGGAGAAACCAATAATAAAAGATCTCTAACCGACTGCATCTTATCTTTATTTTCCACCACCGAACGAGTCCTATTATAAGAGTCCATTCACATTCATACTGAAGAGGTCGTATTTAATCAACGCACAGTTTAATGTGCTCAAAGAGATGATTGTGTACACTCTAATCATCCATTGAGCCGTTTGTTGATCATCAGGCTGTGAAAGTAGGGTGCAAATAATTATTCAGCATGTGATTTCCATGACGCAGGAGTGTGATTGTGAACCCTCCACCCCGGGGGAAGAAGTGTCAGCTTCTCCTGAAGTATTTCTCCCTTTGCTGTATCCTCTGTTCTCTGGGTTCCAGTGTGTCACGAGTCTCCGGTCTTTGGCTTCTCTTTCATGTCTGTGCATTGAGACAAATCTGAGAGGTAAAAGAGTTGGTTACTAAAGGAAAACAGGAGAAAAAAAAAAAGACATCCACAGGCTGACACGTCACATCGGATGCGATATTGTCAAGGTGAAAAAAATCTATGAAAAAGGAGGTTTGATTGTTGGTTTGCTACCTGTGAGCGCAGATAGAACCAGAATGAAACGTCAGAATTAGTCCAAACAAGTCCAGGCAGCAACCTCCAGGGCAGAAAATGTGACTGAAGCACAAGTGCCAAAATTGCAGTTCCTCTAATGGCCACATGAGGCTGCCTTTTGCATCACCAGTGTTTTGGCAAATCATTTAGTCTTTCTGCATGTATTTACCTGTGTGCTGGCTTCTGTGGATATTCTGGATATAGAGGAGCAGCAGGAACAGGCAGAAGCCGATAAAGGATGCTACTGTACCGCACAGCAGGAAGGAGTAGCTGCCCTGACTGTGGATCACCTGCAGGACACATAAACACACATTGAGTTCCAAATCGCAAAGATCTCAGTGGTCAACCCTGGGAAGCCACTAAGCAACGTTATTGAGGCACTTTAGCCTAATTCATGCAGACACAGCAGGCTACAGTCACTGCACAAATGCTCAGTAGTGACCTGAAAGCCTGTTCCCCAGTGAGGGGACATGCACTATTATATTACACTTATTTAAATGTTTCAGAAAGAAACAAGAAATTCATATAAAACACTGAATGTAAAAGCATTTTGTGAAAGCGAATGCTTTATAAAAATGTTCAGGAAGACAGAAGAGTCTCGAATCCTTTCTTACCGATCCAACAAGCAGCTGAAGCAGCATCTCCCCCGTGCTGGCACTCGTTACCAGCACTGTTGTGGCACAGCCTGTAACACACAATAAGCACACAGGAATAATCTACAGCTATGGGACAAAAGTTGCACGCTGTAAAAGTGTACATGAGGCAATTAATTAACAAAAAAAAATCAATGCTTATTATTAAGTTATAATAATTAATAATCAAACAAATGAACAAATGTGTTAGATTATGATCATATGTGTGTGTTACATGGAGAGCAGGGTTTCTGTTTATATTAAACACTTGATGTAAAATATATCGAGAAATTTTAATTAATTTGAATATTATAATAAAAACTGGATGACATAAAAATTGTAAAAACTAATGAAAGTATAAATTAATCAGTAAGATCTGATCATTAAGAACTAATAATAAATCATACTTGAAGACAAACATGTATATTTAAACAATCTTTGTCTGTTTTGGGGGAAATTATTACACTCAAGTGCAGGAATGTGGGGAAAAACCCTCAACAGAACTGTAGAAACACAGTTATTTATGATGCGAATTATAAACAGAACATCAATATTTTATTTTTACATGTAAAAATGCTACATTTTTATGTGATAGTTTTAATTTCATGTATTATAAATCTCTCCTTCTGCTGCCTTTGTGGCATGAAATTCAAAGTGAGCACATATTTCCATGCCCACAGTTTGATCTGCTCTTCATCCAATATTGTATTTATATGTTTTGCAAACAAGTTATTCTGTTTTACACTTTCACTGTTAACTTTTCTGTAACTGAGTGTCATCAGGAATGATTTTACTCATTTCCTACTGGTTTACAATATATAAGGTTACTTATGCAGCAAATGCAGTATGCACGCTGGTGCAGTGAAAAAGTATTTGTCCTCTTTCTGACCGTTGTTTTCTTTTTCTACAAATCCTAACAAAGACAGAAATATTACAAATGAAAATACTTCAGTGAGCAAACTGTATGAACGCTGACCTTAACTGTTCTTTACGTGTTTGTCTGCGTTCCTTTGTGACCTGAATAAGCCACGAGTGCGCTCTTATTTTGATAGGAGTTATTTTTTCCTCCTGTGAAGGTTCACCACTGTTCAACATTATATCCATTTTTGGAAATTAGCTCTCTCAAAGTCATAGAAAAGACCTTTCTAGACTGATTTTGTTTCTCTTCTTGAGATTCTTTACATTTTGGCATGAAGTGTTGCTCTATGAGAACTTCACTTGGTCAGATTCTATTTTTTGATTCAACAGGTCTGGCAGTAATCAGGCCAGACTATGGCAAAACAAACTGAATTTAATTTCATAAGCCACTCTCTGTTGGGGAGGTTACTTTTTTATACCGGGCCAGGTAGGGTTGGGAAGCCTTTTCCCTTTAATAAATGAAATCGTCGGGTTATCTTAGCCTAATATTAACAATGACTGTTTGATGGCTGTACTCCTGTGAGGCACTGACGATGCGTGTGTACCTTTGTATTCTAATATGTCCTCTGTGAAGGCTAACACAGAGGGGAACACACTGCTGATGCACAGGCCCAACACACAGGTGCCAAAGAACAGAAACACAGAGCTGGTGTAGAAGATTAACAGCAGGCACTGAACCAGTATGACTCCCACCTGAGAAACACACACCCACACACACACACACACACACACACACACACACACACATGCACACACACACACTAAATATAAAATATACATAAACAGAAAGAACAACAGAGAGGTGATGCACAGACGTTGATGGAAATGTACACATACTGTTGTAAAGTGGAAATAACAGATGACTGGATTTGAAAGCTTAGACTAACACTGGAAAGTCCTGCTAAAGGTTAAAAGGGAACTAAGTGCTGCCAAAACCCAGCAAAGAACCAAAGTCGGCTTCAGTCTAACACTTGACCAGCTGAGATATTCAACACATAACAGAGAGCCTGTTGTGACGAACAAAACTAGAAACCATTACAGGTTAAAACCTGTAAACACGATCATTTAAAATCACATCGGGCTCCAGGAAACTGTAGAAAATTTGTTTTTTTGCATTTCATACAATTTTGTTGTTGTTAAACAAAATTAATAAAGACAAAAAAACACCAGTAACACTGTTTGCATGAGAAAGGCAAACTTTATGTTCAGGCTAACACTGCAGAAAACTGATAATAACAATCCTTACTTATGAGAGCAAGCAGGACGGCATTTATACGTTTGTAATGGACTGCTTGTCCACAGAGACACTACAATGCCGAAACTGAGTGGAATGAATGAGACTGATGTGGTAAAGTGAGACTGAACCAGGTTAGCTCAGACACACTGTGTGTACCCACTCAGACAACAATCCTCTTCTCGGTGGCTGCATTCCCACCCTGTTCAAATATTTGGTTTGAACTGTCGTAAGACAAACGTCTTATAGCTTTAAGAGGAATAAAGCCTGACCCCTGATGGTCACTTCTGCTTTTCCTGCCCTGTGATATCTCTGTTCATGCAGGTTTGTCCTTCAGACACGTGTCCATACCAGACTGACGGTGAGCAGCTTGGGTGCCGTGTATCTGTAGGACAAGTACATTGAAGCCAGTCTTCCCACGGTGATCGCGGCCCAGAATATGCTGTCCAGACAGCCTGCCATCTTATGGCCCATCAGCAGAGGAGGGGAGACGGCGTAGGTGTAGACGAAGCCAGCATAAGAGCCCTGCAGGACAAGAAACCCGGCCGGAGGTCAGTTAGATCAGGCCCAGGAACAAACTTTGTCGCTCACTTTTTTCCCTGTTCTCATTGGTAACATATAATCAGATCAAATAAGGCACCATAATATCTGAGCCTTGTTCTTAAAGCTTTATATTGCCTGTTTACACTGGATTCACAGACAGCCTTCAGCCGGTCACTCTAATAATGACGTTTCTTAAGGAAACTCAGTGTAAAGGTGCTCTTTTTGTATGATTTCTTACCACATTTATAGAAGCAATATCCCTTCCCAGGATATTGCTTCTATAAATATAACACGGGTGCAATATAATATATAACACAGTGTAATAAACAGTCATGATGTCACAAGTGCAAACTTTCTATTTTAACGGTGACGGCACATCGATGTACTGCTCTGTGTTGCTCCTAAGCAGAGTCTTAGTCGATTAGATGATGTTTTAATACAGCAAAGCCAAAAGCACTGAAGCTCTCACATATCACGATCCTGTTTTGTGTGTAAAAGGTTATTCTTGGATTGTTCCCATTTTACTTGGGTTCATGTGTAATTGTGTGTGGTGTTAGCTGGAAGCCTTACTATAATCCCATCTGTGATAAAGAGGATAGCTCCTCCTAGAGCGTGGATGATGAAGAAAGTAGCAGAGCGATCCCGGAGTTTGGCAGGGTTACAGCAGCTAAAAACACTCCCATGTCCTGGGGAGACAGTCACACTCAGAGGTCTGCACTTTCATCTCAGCAAAGTTGTCACACAGACACACAAACACGTGTGCACTACCTTGGTCCGTGTCCCCCGTGGGGCTCCTGGTGGAGTCTGCATCAAGCAGACGTGGACTGCTTCTGGAGCAAGGCAGCAATCGCTCATGGGACATCAATGCGAGCACTGCCGCTGGGACAGGGAGCTGTCAAAACACACACAAACACACAGACACACAATGAGAACGTTGTTCACCAAATGAAGAGATAACACTTCCTGTTTGTATGTTTGTGAGAAGAGGTTCTCACAAACATACAATCTTCTTTTCTTGTCGTCAGCTTGAAACTGATCCAGCACACTCTGAAAATGCTGCACGCAGTGATGGGGAAGTCTGTTTACTTCATCTGAACCTCTGTTACTTCTAACCCAGATAAACTGTAAACAAGAGGTTTAGGCAACTCTGAGGAGCAGCAGTGCTATCTGGAAATGTCATTATATCATTAACTTCCATTTGAGCCATTTTCATGTGAAATTGTTCAGCATTACTCGGGAAATCTAGTCATGGGATACATCAGTGATTTCATTATGGGGAAGAAAACTACGCTAAAAATCCGTGCAGATTGTTTTGTTTCTTCGCCGCCAGCACCCCGAGCTAATTACTCGACCAAGCTAAACATTTAACTTAGGTACAAACTTACACACAAATTCAGTGTTTAAGAGAAAGCTGATTATATTTCTTACACTGTTCTAGTAGCATGTTTGACTACTCTACTAACAATGAGGCAAACATGTCAAACAGGGGCTCTTTGTTCATTCATAACCACACCTGACCAGTGTTCTATTCATAAGAGGATCCTATTCACAACACACAACAGACAGCTTAGATTAACTTTCAAGATCATGTATTATGTAACTATGTGTTTGCATTATTCACATCATGTCCTGTACCATGGGAAAGTATGTGCCCCTTCATGACTTTTTTTTTTGCATATTCATCACATGTACACTAGCGGTCAAAAGTCTGGACACGCCTTCTCATTTAATGGTTATTCTTTATTTTTACTACTTTCTACATTGTGATACAAAATGAAGACATCAAATATATGAAGCAAGATACATGGAATTATCTAGCAAAGAAAAAAATTGATCAGTAACACTATGTATTATGGTTTAAGATTGTTGAAGATTGCTTTGTTGACAGTGCTCCAAACCGTTGGCCTTCTCTCAGTGACATCATGATATAGTCACCTGAAATGGTTATCACGACAGGTGTGCCTTGTCACGGTTCATTTCTGGAATTTCAAGCTTTCTTAATGGGGTTGGGAGCATCAGTTCTATTATCTAGAAGTCAGGTTGGTACACAGCTGACAGCTCTATTTGACAACTGTTATCAATCAATCAAAGCTTTATTCGTCACATGCAGGTTGCCCTGCAGTGAAATGGGACCCCCCCCCCCCGACCTTAGAATTCATATTATGGCAAGAACCAATCAGCTACCGTGGCTCAAGGGGCGACCGTGGCTCAGGGGATTGGGAAGCGTATCTGTAACCGGAAGGTCGCCGGTTCGATCCCCGGGCTCTCTGTCCTGGTCGTTGTGTCCTTGGGCAAGACACTTTACCCTACTGCCTACTGGTGTTGGCCAGAGGGGCCGATGGCGCGATATGGCAGCCTCGCTTCTGTCAGTCTGCCCCAGGGCAGCTGTGGCTACAACCGTAGCTTGCCTCCACCAGTGTGTGAATGCGAGAGTGAATGAATAGTGGCATTGTAAAGCGCTTTGGGTGCCTTGAAAAGCGCTTTAATAATATTATTATTACTGTCAGGTCAGTCTGGAAATGTTCTAAAACTGAATGCGTCCCCAAGTGCAGTCGCAAAAACCATCAAGTGCTACGAGGAAACTGGCTCACATGAGGACCGCCCCAGGAAAGGAAGACCAAGAGTCAGCTCTGCTGCTGAGGATAAATTCATCCAAGTCACCAGCCTCAAAAAGTTCAGAGGAGACTGTGAATCAGACCTTTATGGTCAAATAGCTGCTAAGAAACCACTACTAAGGAAAAGCAACAAGCAGAAGAGATTTGTTTGGGCCAAGAAACACAAAGAGTGGACATTAGACCAGTGGAAATCTGTGCTTTGGTCTGATGAGTCCAAATTTGAGATCTTTGGTTCCACCTGCCGTGTCTTTGTGCGACGCAGAAAAGGTGAACAGATGGTCTCCATGTGCATGGATCCCACCGTGAAGCATGGTGAAGGAGGTGTGATGGTGTGGGGTGCTTCACTGGTGACACTGTTGGGGATTTATTCAAAACTGAAGGCACACTGAACCAGCATGGCTACCACAGCATCCTGCAGCGACATGCCATTCTATCCAGTTTGCATTTAGTTGGACCATCATTTATTTTTCAACAGGACAATGACCCCAGATCAGACCAGATGGCCTGGCCTCCACAGTCACCTGACCTAAACCCAATTGAGATGGTTTGGGATGAGATGGACCACAGAGTGAAGGCAAACAGGCCAACAAGTGCTCAGCATCTCTGGGAACTCCTTCAAGACTGTTGGAAAATCATTTCAGGCAGTGGCGGTCCTAGCCTGTTTGGCGCCCTGGGCGAACACTCCCTCTGGCGCCCCCCCCCCCCCAAATCATCAAATTTTAAATTGTTATTGATCCCTTTATCCTTAATCCTAAAGTGTATATTTATTTTCTTACTCTTCTTATATACATTGTTTACTTGCACTGCTGTAACTGGAGCCTCGCCGTCTCGTCTCTCTATATACTGGACTGTAGCGGAGATGACAATAAAGTTTACTTTGACTTCAGCAGCGAGCAGGCGCACCGAGGGCTCTCGCGCTCACTTTTCGTTTACAGAATTTCGAAAAAACATCGGTGCAAATTATAAGTCTGTATTATAATGTCTGGTGTTTTCGTGTTTGTTGGTTTGTTTTTATTTTGTTTTATTTTGCGAGTTGGTTATTAGATGCCGCTCCAGCCGGTCAGAGACTCCCTCGCCGCCCCGCCCTCTCCTCTCTGTGCCGTTAAGCAGCAGGCGCACCTCGCAAACGAAGGGCAGAATTCATGGTTCCACCAATTACAGCAAGTCATCCATGTTCTGAAGCAGCAAAGCAGGCCTAGACCAGCACCATGTTTGACTGCTGGTATGATGTTCTTTTTATGAAATGCTGTGTTAGTTTTAGGGACTCAAAGCTTCCAGAAAGTTCAGCTTTTATCTCATCAGTCCAGAGGGGGATTTTTTTGATTCAGTGGGTCTGGAAGTAATTAAGCCTGGTTACTGTAAGAGAAATTGACCTTCTTTCCAAAAAATGTATTTAATCATCACTTAAAAACTCTGTTGTATTTTCTCGGGTTATCATTGCCTAATATTTACATTGGTTTGATAATCTGAAACATTTAAGTGTGAAAAATATACAAAAATTAAGAAATCAAGGATCATCACATTGAACTCACATTGATAAGAGCCATGATCCAGAAAGCATACGACACCCTGGTGACGACAACCCCGTCAGTATACAGACGAAAGTGAGAGATGGTGTGCAGTGCTGCTCCATGGCCAGCGAGGGTGCTGCGGAGATGCTGTAGGTTCCTGGGAGAGGATGAGTTGGTGGTCAAGTTAGCTCCCAGCACACAGCTGTCCTCAGCCAGGAAGGGATCGGCCACCAGGGGACTGACCAGTGCCCCAAGGCCTGTGAAGAAATGCAAGGCCTAGCAAGAGACACGAACAGCAGCCTCCGTTATTCAAATTAAGAGGATCTAGCAGTCTAGGAGTCAGAACTTTCAAGATTAAAAAAAAGTTTTGTTTTTACTTTTTAAAATATTGCACCCTCCTCCAGCCCTGCATGTACTTATTCATTTATTTTAGCTGGCATTGTACTAAACTGCATTTCGTTGCCCTGTACCTGTGCATGTGCAATGACAATAAAGTTGAATTCTATTCTATCAGCCAGATCTGTACAATTAATACAATTTTAAACTCAATCACAATTTTGGTTTCCAACAATCATATGAGCACGATCAAGCGATATTTAAAAAGCATGCTCTGTTGACCAAATCAGCCGCTGACCAATTATCACAGCTGTTCCCTGAACCACACAGCTTGAAGTTTCTTGGAATAGTCTGAACAAATACACGGCATCAGAGACAGGACGGAATTACAGACTTTATATTATTTGTCTGCAAAGACTAATTTATTAGCATAATGTAGCACAACGTAAAGGTGAAATGAAGTGAAAGTGTCCTTCTGAATTAATTTTGTGCTACATTTTGGTGTGTTCTGTTTTTCTTACATGTATTTTCTACTTTTCTTCTAAGAGATGCTCAGCTCAATAATGAAGAGATGTTATATTTGTGCTAAGATTTATACAGACGTTGAGATGTGAAAGCAGTATTCAATTTAAATGACAGTGCAATAAAAAGACACTTTGTCTCTAAAGACTGTTAATAATCACTACAAATAAAAGTAATTTCAAGACTGAACAAAATAATTGTGATAATCATTCTTGCCATAATCGTGCAGGCTTAGTGTGGTGTGTCAAGGGCAGCGTGATAAGGGGTCATTTGCAATGACAAGCAAACAGGATTTTCACCTGACTGTGCAGGCGCCTGGTTTCTGTTGGCACGATGAATGTAAGTCACACATTCACTCTCCTTTTAACCTAGTTTGGCCTCCTAATGAGCCCAATGAAAGGAATCCAAACAGTAAACAAATGAGTAACCTATAAAATCCATGAAAATCCAGACACAAAACCATGTGACTGTTTGACTAAATAAAAATGCTCATTAAGGCACCATTATTCTCAGTTACTCCCCTTACTTTTTTCAACAAGGCTATGTCAAAGAGTGATTTTCTTTTTTTTTTCCCCAAATTGACCGACAGCAGCTTTTTAACTGCACCGACACAAACACACAGACACATCAACATCTTAGTGACCTGCAGGAAGATGGCAGAGTCCTTCTGGTACAGCTTCACTAGCTGCAGGTTGGCGATGGTGTCGATCACGCCCATGGCTTTGCCAGCCAGCGCCATGGCGATGGACAGCAGTATGACGTGGTGACATAGTGGTATGACGGCAAACACCAGCGAGATGATGAGGGTGCAGATGAAGAGGGCTAAGAGCGAGGACTTAAGGCTAAAAAAAAAAAAAAGAGGATAGAATACACATCCTGTGTACACATGATAGAGTTTTGTTTGAATAAATAAACTTCCTAACCTAACCTAAAACTAAAGGAAAATACCAACAATAATCCTCCGCCTACATTCACACCTACTTACTGCTGCAGTAAAGTCACCTTGATGGTCTGTCGCTTAAAACTTATTTACCTAGCCAAAATTATCACAGCCACCCCCCCCCCCCCCCCAAACACACACACACACACACACACACACACACACACACACACACACACACACACACACACACACACACACATTCAGCAAACCTACATCTTATCTTCACCTTACATTCCCCTTCTTCTCTTTCAGCTTGTCCCAGATAATCCTCTGTTAGCTACAGGGACATTCACAAAAACCACCGGAGGGTGAAAAGCCAGCAGCAAAAATAATGAATCACACCTGCTAAGTTTGTAAAGGCTTCCACTTTAAATGATATAAATGTACTGTTTAAGGCTTCCAAAGTGCACACAAACACATCCAGGATTAGCTTTTGGGAAATGAATTCACCTACGCAGGTGTGCAAGGTGAGCAGCAGACACGATAAAGATAAAGGAGCTTTCTCAACAGTGATAATGAAAAAACAGTGTAGGTGCACTAAAAGATAATGGTTAAAAAAACAAATGTCCAAGAAACATGGTTGGCTGTTTAACCTCTTAACAGCCACTTGACTTTGCTTTAGCCACATGCCAAACAGGCCCGTTTTCAGAAGCTGAAGCTGGATCACAGCTGAACATTTCAAACTCACTGTTCCTGAATCATTTTGTCTTTGTGGCAGGGTGCATTATTCTGCTGAAAGAGGCCACAGCCATCAGGGAAAACCCCATGAATACACCCATGAATCGTGGTGGGCGTGGTCCTCGACAATGCTTAGCTAGGTGGTACAAGTAAACTCCACATGGATGGCAGGACCCAAGGTTTCCCAGCAGAACATTGACATTACCTTTCTAGCGGCTTGACTTCTTTCTACAGTGCATCCTGGTGCCTGGGTTAGGGTTATGTAAGCATTCGGCAGTGGACAGGGGTCAGCGCTTCTCTTGTATCTGACCACATAGGCCAACCACTAACATGCATCACTGAGACTTGGCCAACCATGACTCAGTCTCTGGTTCACCACTGTTCCTTCCGTGGACTCCCTTTCATAGAGACTGGGAAAACCCCACAAGAGTTACAGTTTTGGAGATGCTCTGACCCAGTCATTTAGGCATAACAATTTGACCTTATGCGTGCCTATTTTTCCAACTGCTTTTTGCAATGTGCCAAAATTCTTATGGATTATTTAAACATACAGTACTGTAGGTCATTAACTATAGCACCAAAGCTTTTGTAAAGTGCTTCAAGTTTGTTAAATCTATAAGTGAACTATACACTTCAAACTGATGAAAGTTCAACACCTAACAGCATATTGGCAAGTAACAGTAACAGGGGAGAACACAGCAATGTACATAATGACCAAAGTCACTTATTAATTATGTTGTTTGTTTGTATGAATGCGGCAGCATTATGTCCTCTCTGTTCGTAATGGATGGTCCAGCGTGTCTTTGGTAAAGGAGTGAAGAAAAAAAAGCACCTTTCCTCAGTATTTAGAGAATTCCACATGCCCGTATGATAGGTACCAGGCTGAAACTGCGCTGTGAAAAAGTATTTACCCACTTCCTAGTTTCTGTTTTTCCTCTTTTTCCTCACACGTTTCAGATCACGAAACAAATTTAATTATCTTAAAAATAACCCAAGTAAATAGAAAATCAGTTTTTTAAATGATGATTTATTTTAGTAAATATTATTTTATATTAATAGTTCCCTCCTTATTCAATCATAAATTAACTGTGATTAACTACATTTTTTGGAAAGCTAATCTCTGGTTCAACAGCCACACAATCCTGAGTACTGCCAGACCTGCTCACTGAAGTAGAAAATGTATGCATGTATTAAGTGAAGTAAGCTGAAAGATCTCTAAAAGCAACACATCATTGCACAAAGAAACATCAAGAACAACTCAGCCAGGATGTCTCAAAAGTCTCACTTGTCTCAGTTAAGGTCAGTTTTGATGATTTAACAATAAGAAAGAGACTGGGCTTCCATGGGAACGTTCCAAGGTTCCAAAGGCTTTTTCCCATTAACCAAAAAACCCAACATTCAGTGAAAGGAACTCCTAATGCTTCAGCATACCAAGACATTTTGGACAATTTTTGGACAATTATATACTCCCAAGTTTGTGGGAACGGTTTGGAGATGGCTCCTCCCTGTTCAAACATGACTGTGCACCACTGCACAAAGCAAGGTGCATAAAGACACGGACGAGTTAGTTTGATGTGGAAGAACTTAACTGGCCTCAAATCAACCTGACAGAACACGTTTGGGATGAGTTAGAGAATCAGTGTCTGGCCCCACAAGTGTGATTCTGGAAAAATGGTCAGAAATTCCCGCAAAAACTAAACCTTGGTGAAGCTGTTATAGCTGCAAACAGCGGCCGACATCATATTAAGCTCTATGGATTAAGAATGGGATGTCACAGACGAGTGAATGTGTTTGGCATCATACTGTATGTTCATTGTGTCCCAACACATGTAGATTTCCATTTCACACAATCTGTCATTCCTGCTCAGTGGCTGGAAATTTCAAACAGAGATGTGAACCAAAACTCTGTCATTTGCATGCCACAGATCTGCCAGTCAAATACAATATTCAGTCCAACTGTCACAGGTGAAAGTCTAGCTGCAAAATTATTTCAACACTATTGTTAATCAGGAACAAAACATTTCATACTGAGCTGTCCATCAAGACTACAATATTTTGCAAACTCTCAACTTCAGTCACTAAAAAGAAAAAAAGAAAAGAAAAAAAAAAATCCCATTTGGTGTAATAATTCATCTGCTCAGTTATTTTATCTGTGCATTCATAAACCTGAACTCTCGTTTGAATGTGTTTATTTACAATGTAACTTTATTCTGTTTTAGGGCCAAAAAGCAAGCTTTAAAGGTAGCAGAGATATCAGCAAAGGCACGTCTTTGTTACCCACAGGGTTAGTTACTGTATTTGGCTCTGTACTCTGTGAAACTCTAAACCACTGTCCTGCTCAAATGTGAGAACCAGTTATTCTGCCAGAACAAGAACGCTGATATCACTGCAGGTAAGTCCTGTAATTAGAAGACGCAGGTGAATTAGAGGACATAAGTGACATACAGTGGGGCAAAAAAGTATTTAGTCAGCCACCGATTGTGCAAGTTCCCCCACCTAAAATGAAGACAAAGGTCAGTAATTTGCACCAGAGGTACACTTCAACTGTGAGAGACAGAATGTGAAAAAAAAAATCCATGAATCCACATGGTAGGATTTGTAAAGAATTTATTGGTAAATCAGGGTGGAAAATAAGTATTTGGTCAACAACAAAAATACAACTCAATACTTTGTAACATAACCTTTGTTGGCAATAACAGAGGTCAAACGTTTACTATAGGTCTTTACCAGGTTTGCACACACAGTAGCTGGTATTTTGGCCCATTCCTCCATGCAGATCTTCTCGAGAGCAGTGATGTTTTGGGGCTGTCGCCGAGCAACACGGACTTTCAACTCCCGCCACAGATTTTCTATGGGGTTGAGGTCTGGAGACTGGCTAGGCCACTCCAGGACTTTCAAATGCTTCTTACGGAGCCACTCCTTTGTTGCCCGGGCGGTGTGTTTTGGATCATTGTCATGTTGGAAGACCCAGCCTCATTTCATCTTCAAAGTTCTCACTGATGGAAGGAGGTTTTGGCCCAAAATCTCACGATACATGGCCCCATTCATTCTGTCCTTAACACGGATCAGTCGTCCTGTCCCCTTGGCAGAAAAACAGCCCCATAGCATGATGTTTCCACCCCCATGCTTCACAGTAGGTATGGTGTTCTTGGGATGCAACTCAGTATTCTTCTTCCTCCAAACACGACAAGTTGAGTTTATACCAAAAAGTTCTACTTTGGTTTCATCTGACCACATGACATTCTCCCAATCCTCTGCTGTATCATCCATGTGCTCTCTGGCAAACTTCAGACGGGCCTGGACATGCACTGGCTTCAGCAGCGGAACACGTCTGGCACTGCGGGATTTGATTCCCTGCCGTTGTAGTGTGTTACTGATGGTGACCTTTGTTACTTTGGTCCCAGCTCTCTGCAGGTCATTCACCAGGTCCCCCCGTGTGGTTCTGGGATCTTTGCTCACCGTTCTCATGATCATTTTGACCCCACGGGATGAGATCTTGCGTGGAGCTCTAGATCGAGGGAGATTATCAGTGGTCTTGTATGTCTTCCATTTTCTGATGATTGCTCCCACAGTTGATTTTTTCACACCAAGCTGCTTGCCTATTGTAGATTCACTCTTCCCAGTCTGGTGCAGGTCTACAATACTTTTCCTGGTGTCCTTCGAAAGCTCTTTGGTCTTGGCCATGGCGGAGTTTGGAGTCTGACTGTTTGAGGCTGTGGACAGGTGTCTTTTATACAGATGATGAGTTCAAACAGGTGCCATTCATACAGGTAACGAGTGGGGGACAGAAAAGCTTCTTACAGAAGACGTTACAGGTCTGTGAGAGCCAGAGATTTTCCTTGTTTGAGGTGACCAAATACTTATTTTCCACCCTAATTTACGAATAAATTCTTTACAAATCCTACCATGTGGATTCATGGATTTTTTTTTCACATTCTGTCTCTCACAGTTGAAGTGTACCTCTGGTGCAAATTACTGACCTCTGTCATCATTTTAAGTGGGGGAACTTGCACAATCGGTGGCTGACTAAATACTTTTTTGCCCCACTGTAACTGACTTAAACTTAACAGGTAAACTCGTCCTCTTTTCCTTATTTAAAAAGTTTTAACTTTTTTTTAGCTGCTTTCATGGTTAAGTGGCCACGCCACCCACTGTGGCACCCCCTTGTGAATAAGTGTATTTTCAACATGTAACAGAAGGCTAATAAGACATATTAACTAGTTTAACAATTGTGGTTTTGGTATCTAGAAAGGCTCCTGCAGGCAGTTGTGCTTGTAGTCACAGAAACCCTGATAACAGACCCACCTGAGAGAGTAGCCTCTCCTATAACCACTGACGTCAGTGGCTTCAGCTTTGCAGCCAGCAGTTTATTCATATCATGCTTTTAGTACAAACCAGGTTCTTTTAGGAAATGTGTGGAACAGATTGAAAACAGTTCATAGTAACTCCCTTTGCCGCACAGCTGGGACCTGTAAAGGTGAAGTATATGATCCTTTGTTTATTATAAAGTTCATCACTGACATGTAAACTATGTTATCCTACACACTCCTTGGGTGTGGGTTCACATGGACCCTGTTAGAAACCGTCCCAGTGGGCTTGTGTCTAACCCATCACACATGCAGAGTGAGAGAGGATTCACAGCTTTCACAGCTGAGCTCTGATAACAAACACAAGTCAAAGCATCGATGACTGGCAGAGGACGCACTGGATGAAACACAGTGAGCGGTGAGGTGTTTTACATGTGAAGCTAGACCTCGTGAAAACACCCTGTGTTCACTAACCAGACTCACGTTTTCTTAAACAGTCCTCCCACGCTGCTGCCCACCAGCAGAAAGAACTGCTGAGAGACAAACACCCAGGTGATCTGCTGCAGGGTCGACTGGGTCTGACACCTCAGGTCCAGGATAGTGGGTCCCAGGAAGGCGATGCACAGGCCGAAGCTGAAGAACACGCTCCAGTAGGTGAGAGTCTGTGGCCAGTGGCGCTTAAACAGCAACCAGATCCGCTCGTCCAGCAGCATCGTTAACACGTCTGAGCAGACGGAAGTCCTGAGAGGCCTCACAGCTGCCAGCTGCTCATATCTACAGAGCCGGCTCCTTCACACTGAACTGAACACACTGCCAGCCGACAAAGTAAACAGAGTGCGAGCACTCAGCCGAGTAGTGATGGGTCGTTCGCGAACGAAATGGCTCTTAGAGCCGGCTCTTTGACGTGAACGACGCGAGCCGGCTCCTTATCGCGAGCCGTCACGTGGGTTGTATTTTTTTTTTTCTTCTCTCACCCTCTCTCTCGCACTTTTTTTCCGCTTCACTCTGCACGCGAGCCTTGTGCTTTACGCTGGGCAAAGGGGGGAGGGGCAGTAGTTACACTCAGTAGCACAGGATCAGAGCCAGAGGGAGAGAGAGAGAGAGAAAGAGAGCCAGGGACAACAACGTCACATTAGAAAGGTATAGTAATCATCCACAGCTATTTTCGGTTGCAGGTGATAAAGGATTCAGAAAGTTTATTCATGCAGGTCCATATGACAGAGAATGTGCATGTTCTTTTTGTTTTCATATTATAATTTATATTTAATTGTGTTGTGGCTTGCAGTGTTTTGTGTTGTTTTCACTTTAAATTTGTAAAAGTAAAAAGCTGAAAATGTGAATAGTTGATTTTTGTATTATATGATTTATTTATTGCATTTTATGTGGAGTGAATAAATAAAAGTATATTTACGGTGGCCCCTAGAGACAAAGCACATACAAACTTCAAATCAAGTACGAACTCCGAAACACGTACAAACTCCGAAACACGTACAAACTCCAAATAACGTACAAACTCCAAAACACGTAAAAACTCCAAAACACGTAAAAACTCCAAAATACGTACAAAACACAACAGAAGTGCTCCAGGATGCTGGGCGCAGTGTTGAGCTTTTGTTACCTAGTGGCTACACAAGCCAGCAAGTACCAACGACCAGATTTGGTGTGTGGTAGTAACAGGTAAATGAACTTTTTTTTTTTTAAATTATTTGAATATATATGAGTGCCTGTGTATAAATACACAAACAATGCACACATGTGCTTTCAGTTGTGTAATTTAAGTGATCTAGTAGCTCTGCTTTGGAAGTTCAGTTCATGCTAGAAATGTGTTTTGGAGTTTGTACGTGCTTTGTCTCTAGGGGCCACTGCATATATTTATATATAAACATATATAAATAAAACCACTTTTTTTTACGTTAGTAATTCCTTTTGTGCATCATTTTATATTATTGTTAATAATAAATTAATTAAAGCAACAAAACAACCCGAAGAGCCGGTTCGGAGCCGAAAGAGCCGGCTCTTTTTAGTGAGTCGAACCGAAAGAACCGGATCTCTAAAAAGAGCCGGAAATCCCATCACTACAGCCGAGGCGTCCTCCACTGCTGTGCCAGCGAGCTTGTAGTGAAAATCACGTTGATTGGCTGTCGAAAGCACCGCCCTCATGATAATGACAGATCTGATCCGTTTTGTCTCATCCGAGATCCGTTTTCTGTGAGGACAGAAACGTCTAAAAGTTGTTGTGGTTCTTCCTGGAGGGTCGACGGAATTCTCATGTGACTGTCGTTACAGGAGGCTGTGCAGGCATGCCTGTAGGATTCAAAGCAACATTCCTCAAAAACAACCCATACATGATGCAGATGATGACATTAAATGGCGTATAGAACTGGAAGAAGAAACAAATCATAGTTAATCC
Organism: Rhamphochromis longiceps; assembly: GCF_057381845.1. Lineage (NCBI taxonomy): Eukaryota > Metazoa > Chordata > Actinopteri > Cichliformes > Cichlidae > Rhamphochromis > Rhamphochromis longiceps. The sequence continues at coordinate 7,206,809 of NC_140561.1, forward strand.
ATTTGAGCCCAGATGCTTTTTTACTGTCAGGAAAACTATGTCAGAGTCAGTGTTGACCTTCAGCAGGAACCTTCCTCAGTGTGAAAGTCACCGTGAGCTCTTTTGAAATATATATTTTGCAATAACTATTAAATAATTTTATTTTAATATGTCATCTCAAATATTTCATATACAAATTAAGAACTAATTACAGGTTTAACATAGTTATTTTTTATTAAAGTAAGTTACAGCTGCTGCGGCGTGTTCTCGCCTCTACAACACAGATACGATATCCGATGTATGATCAATTTCAGAGTTGTGCAGGTCGTCCAATATCTTGTCTCAACTGTTTAGTTGTATCTTCCTTCTCTTCTGTAGTCCTACACAGACTACATAATGTCAAATATGACTTAAAAGGTTAAGCTAGAGCTTTCTCTAGTGCTGTGGTGTCAAACAGTCCGCAAAGACTCCATTCTGGCCCGCTGGATGACTTTGGAAAATCTGAAGGAGAACAGTAATTGGTGAAATATAATTATAATATTTTTGTTTATTTATTATTATATGTGGACTTCTTACACTCATATTTCTTCCAACAAAAAATCTGAGCCATAGGTCCCCAGAGTGAAACAGTTCCCTCAGTTTCCGGTGGAAATGCATTGTTTCCTTTACTGAGAGACATGCGTAGCAGTAACATGTTCAGGGTTAGCTTTAGGGTTTGTGAGTGGGAGGGTGTAACTATAAAAGATGTGTCTTTCAAATGAAGCATCATACGTTCATTTTGGCCTCGAAGGTTTACCATTTTTCAAACGGGTGAAGATTTTGTAAAAAGAGGGGATATTAACCTCCCCTAAACCCTAACCCTGATTCTTCAAGGGTTGCCACTGACCTTGTGGACGCTGAAAGGTAAACTGTTAAACTCCTTAAATAATAGCTCATTTACGATGCTTTCCATGGCATACAGGGCACAGTCGGATGTTTCTACATTAAGAAACACATTCATTCTCCCCGCTCTCTTCAGTCTCTCTCTGCTTTCCCCTCGCTGAGCAGGAAGAAGCTTCTGCCTGAGGCTTCTTCCTGCTAAAAGAGAGTTTTTCCTTCCCACTGTTGCCAAGTAATTGCTCATAGGGAGTTATCTGATTATCTCTATCATTTTAGGCTTTTACCTTACAATATAATGTCTCTGTTGGTGTGAATTGGTGATATATAGATAAAGTTGAATTGAATTGCAGGACTGGTTTGTACTGCATGGAGGACAAAAAGGAGCAGAGATCTTCATAACTCTATACATGTAAATGCATATAAATTGTTATTTCATACAAACAGTAATGATGATCTTGACTCTGCTAACAGATGAATCTCATGGCAAACAAAAGTGAAACAACTCTATCGCACAGGCTGTCGATACAATGATGCCATTAAATCTGTGACTACTGACAGAACTAAACATCTGCTTTAGAAAAGCTTTCTTCCCGGGGCGTTTCTTTATTGTTGTTACAACACCCCTGACTGATTTAACCATTCTAACACTTCCTGTTTTATACTGGAATAAAAACTGTGGTTGGTGGGTGTTTTCAGATCATCGTCTGGCTGTGGGATAAAAGTGAGAATTAAGGAATTACTTTCTGTCTGCACACTTCTGCATGCGTCTCTCTGCTGCCACCATCTGTGCCAGTTACAGAAGCTGCAAACATATCCAGAGCGTCATATGACTTCTATGTTTCACTGACACTCTGGAATGACTTGGATTGTGGCCACATCCTGCGTCTCTGCACAACATCTGTCTGGTCTTTGTTTCTTTTAAATCAACTCTTTGAATTCCTGCCGCAGTTTACAGGTCTACAAACTCATTATACCTGTGACACTGACACTCTCTGGACCTGTTTATCTGTCACAGTCAGTTCTCTGGTCCTCCAATATTTACCTTAACTGATAATAACAACTGAGTTTAATTGTTGTTAACTGAAATTACTGGAGCTGTCACTGTCCTTGTATTCTCTTCATTCATCCAGCAAAAACAGCCTGTAGTTGTCCAGTAGCACCACCTTGTGTTCATCTGAGTTACTACTTCTTCTCCTTGGTATCGTGTCCACCAAGAGCAGCATTATGGTAAACGTACACAAAAAGACTGGAACCAGTTTTCTCCACAATTTCGGCAGTTTATTGATTCATTAAGTGAGCAATTATTCAATCAGTTTTATGCCTATGGCGGTCACAGTACATTCAATTTCTCGTTGTATAACAGTGTAGACAAATCCCACAAAATATCACATCTTATACAAAATCTAAACTCATCGTTTATAAAACATTTAGACGTCATCTACAGTTTTTTTCTTTATTTTTATTTTAAGAGCTCCGCTTTTTTTTAACATCATAAAACTCACTGAGAAAAATGAGAACATCTGTTAAAATACATATATTATTTATTTTTTCTTTATTACAATATTTAAAATAGCTTCATTTACCACAACTAAACACACAGTAATACTTCTGCCATTGAGGGAGGAGGAGGGGAAGGTTGGAAGTGTAACGTCTACAGCGATACATCCATCTGAAGTCCCTGCAGGTGGGCCCTGAATTCCTCTCCTCGGTGTCTATCTTTGCTCTAACACGCTGACAGGTGAACAGAGGTTGGGATGGTTGTACCATTATTCTATTCACCCACTTGTAGAGGTAGAAAAAAATTTGAATGGCGTCTGTCTCTTCACTCATATACAAGCGTAACCCCATTGACGGTGCTCAGCAAGCACCTGCTTGACTTAAGGACACTTGGACCCAGCTCTCTGCTTCTCTACTGCTGTCCTCTATGAGCACTTTAAAGTGACATTTGTTTGTTTGCACTTGGATAGAGAGCACACATAGCCAGTAAATCTGTGGATTGACTTATCTATTCAAGCTAAGTAAAATACAACTGGAGTGGCAGTAGATTTCATTAGGACATATCTACACTCACCCAAAAAGGCTTTTACAGCCTCTTGGAATTGCCATCCCCACTCAACGCCTCATTTGGCATGTTAAAACTACTGCAGCCTGTGAGACTGTTCACATTAGATGTGCAGCAATACCCAATACTGCAACATAAAAATCAAGGGTTGGTCTTTTTTAGCAGCCAGGATGACCTCAAACTGTCCTTGACGTCAATAAAACAGCACACAGCCATCCACCATTAGCAACCTATACCACATGGTGTGACATCAGTTACTCTGCATTAAAATTATATTAAAACTAGACTCACATGTACACCAGAATGCCAGTGACATAGTAGCCCATCCACTTCACAGTCCATCATAATCCTCAGGTTATTGTAATGCGTGAAGCTTATACAATAGCAACACATCAGTCACAGCCTTACAGCATTCCCAGCTTTGCTCTTCCTTTTCACTTTAGCAGGGACCATCATTTAGAACATGAACTAGCATAGGCTGATGGGGACAGTGTTTACTGAGATCACAGGCTTAAACAACAGACTTCTACTGGACTTCTTTTTGCAACTAGAGGACTTGCTCACAGCTGGCCTTAGGAAAGAATGCAAGTTTAAAGCACGACCACATGGGTTGTCTGGAATACACAGCAGTGATTTAGAGCCATTCTGCTCAAAATGCAATGACTGGTCTCCCAACCAAAAGCCTTACAAAGGCTGCTGGGTTGCCTTCCTGTATCTATTTACTGTATGGAGAGCGCTTACCAATTTTTTAGACCACCTTTCATAAAAACTAGAAAACAGATATTTTAGATATCTGTTAAAAACACGTTTAAAACTAAAAATGTGATTGTTATTTATTACTGAATTCATGTTTTTATACTCAAATTTGAGCCGACACTGGACTTTAATCAGACATCAATCAGGTGTAGCATTCAACCACCAAAACTAATTTTGTACTTGAATATCAGCAAAAAATTATAACAATTTAGTTTATTTATCTTAATACAAAAATAATAATGATGTGCTTTTTATTTTATTTTTTTGGATTTATGTATAATAGTAAATTTGAAAGTTCATAGATAATGACAATTACTACACTGTAGTATTAAAAATATGATTTTGATTAAATATGTTGCACAAACTGGTGGATTAAGCATTAAAGAAACAACTGTAATTATTGATACTGTTAGCAAGCTGTGACATAAACCTTACATTGGGTTTGGATCAGTCTTTGTCTAATATTAAAATATTATATTAATATTTTAATATTAAAACTTGTTTGGTGATCTGAAACCTGTAAGTGTGACAGATATGCAAAAGGATTAAAAAAAAACAGGAAGGAGGGACTTTTTCATGTCTCTCTCATACATACAGAGCTGAATTCTTACAAAGGCAGCCGGGCTGGTAACTACAGACAAAACAAACTAATATATCTGCAAGGTTCAGCGGTGTAAGCACCACCCTGAAAGTTTCAAAACCAGTGCTTACTCAGTACCGCTTTAGCTCAGAGGTGACCACATACCGCGAGGCAGGAGAGCAGTGGTCCCAGTACAGTGGTCTTTGAGATTTTCACATATTTTATGGACCTTTTTACTACAGATCACATACTTAGACTTTGAACGTGTCACAAAATAATGCCTATCTTCTTTTTCAATGGAGAGACCCGAAACCCCCCATGACCTCAGGTTACATCACTGATGATGCGTCCAAGGGCACCAAACGGTGCATCTAAAACTATTAATAATACCTCAGTTGCCTCAACACCTCAGAGGTGTTAATGAGGATACCTCAGCAGCACTGAACAAGCAGGAAGAGGACAGGCAAGATGTCAGAGCAAATTAAGGACAGAGGAGAGTATCAATATCCAAAAGCCATTATCACTTTTGTCTCCAGATAATATTCATTGAACAGGACATACACATAAGCTCTTGGCTCAAATGATCACATGGGAACTATTAAAAACACAGTTGTGAAATTCTCACCTGTCTATTAACAGATGAGTGTACTTCTCACTGTATGTGCTTTTGTTTAGTGAATCTACTGTGAAAAGCTGCTCTCTAACAACAGGCTGTGCAAATTATTTAGGGTAGTGGTGACCCCTATTAAACTGATACTAGAAAGTACCTACAGGGCATATTTTCTCCATTCACTGGTTTAGGAATGGGGGGTTTGGTAAAATATGGGGTCATACTTTGGAACCGTGTAAGGAAAGACACAAAGGGAGGGGAACAGGCTTCAGAGGACACTTCCGGCTTGTGCAAATAGGAAACTACAAAAATACATACACCCATAGTGAGTTATTTACATACACAAAATAAATGCCTCCTAGCACATTGGATACACTGAAGCAAATATAATTTCTTCACAAGCTAAAATATCATGCACAGTTTACTAAGGCAACTTCAACAAACTGGTGTGAAAGTCAGCTGTTAACACTGTAAGGAATGTTACCCCCACAACGAGGAGACACGGGCACTGTAGCGAGGCGAGTCTATCCAGTTTCCAGGTTTATATTCACAACGGAGTCAGATTTTATGGTAGCTTCAGTGGTTGTTACGTGACGGCAGAGGTACTGCAAATGAGCAGTGTGACGCTATGCCTACAACTTCAAGACTGTTATATGATAACAGTAACCCATAGCTGCCACACTGGGGCCTAAGAAAGTCGGAGGTAATATCACAATACATCCGATTCCATTCTGTTCAATAACAACAGTTGAGATAAGGTATATACATGTAGATGCTGCAATGCTTGGTTCATTGGACCATTGTGTCAACACGGTTGCCATATTGTTCATGAAGAGCTGAACCTCCAGTTGTAACTATGGGACAGAGGCTCATACTCAATTAAAAATGACCATGAGTGAATTTTAAAATGATTTTGGATCTGTGGGTTTCCCTATAAGAATATTTTAATAACAAAATATCTTAAGTTGTTGTTAGCAACCCTAATACTTCGATAATATAACACTTAAAGTTAACTTTCCAATTCTACAGGTGCTTTTCATAAACTTGAGCAGTAAAAATCCACTGTCAAATGCAACTCACACCATTTAAACCCATTTACTGTGCTGTCAAAGTGTAAGTAAATTGCGACTGCATTTCAGATTAGTGCCGTGCTGAATCCTTGGTCAGGTGAGCAGGTGCAGAGAAGCACCTCACAAGACTGAAAGCAGCACCTACAAGTATATATTCATTACAAAGCCAAGAGAGCATCAACGCCTTCTGCAACACACAGTAAACACAGAAACTGAACATGGTTTGACCACTACATGCTAAAACTTCCATGCAACCCTGCACTGTTAAACAGACTGATTATTGAGCAATAATATTATATCAGTCTTCAAATATCTAATTTAATATCTGTGTGCCTATAACGTGCCATTTTAAAAGATGCCCTTCCAGAATAAACTTTTAGCTATTAGCATAATTTCAAATGTCAGTGGGATTTGGAATAAGTTTTTAGCTAGCTGGGATAGCTAACCGTCACTAGTGAATGCACATTATGCATAGCTTGTCACATTATGCAAAGTAATGAATGACCATGAAGCCTTACTGAGTGTTTTTCTGTCAGCCACATAATGTTTTTGCCTCATCAGTTCGCCAAAACACTTTGCAAATGCATACGATTCCGTTATTGAGCAAGTGCCTAGCAGCACCCAGAGTTTTATCTAACATTACAGTTTTTTAAATTTCAGATTAGCAAAGCAAAGGGGCTTAAAAACATGATATGAACATCTTGTGTGACAATAAAATATTAACTATATATTTACACAATGTTTAAACAAATTACATCACAAAATCGATAATCCAAGTAACAGAAAAAAATGTGACTATTCTCTTTGGTTTCTGGTCAGCCTTTTCTGTGGGTAGTGGTGGTGTATAAGTTTTAACCCTGTCCTCAAACTACAAATCCCTGGTGAATCACTGTTGAGCTGAGAGAAGAATTAGGATTCATAAGGGTCCTTGGTTGCCAAACTGTGTCTTTAAGCTACATATCAGTGTTAGACCATAAGTTTTGTAAGATAAAACCAGAAAATAATTTAGAAACCAACTGACCTGGAACAAACTCAACACATAATGCAATACTTGCATTTCTGTTAGGGCAAAGACACGCACACCTGCAACTGTATCCATTGTTCCAGTTGTGGTAGCAGCTACTTTGAATGGCTAGAACCCTGGGTGTGCTCTGAACACTATGTAAAGCAGGCCTGTGTAAGTATAGCATAGCAGAGCGTTTCATTTAGTGCTCCGTTTCTTCTTAGGCTGAAATGCATGTGCGTGTCGGGAGGATGAATCTCTCGTGTGTCCAGTTACATCACGGCAGCATGTTCAGTGTAGCTGATTGTGCAAATGTGTGCAAATATGTATGAATAGAGAAGGTATTTCAAGTGCAATACAAGTTTGTCTCCAGAAACTCTGTGTGCCTCCACGGTCAGCTGCCATGGAAATGAGTGCGTGTTTGTCCGTGCAGGTGAACATGCTGTGAATGTGCTGAGCTGCGATGGCCTTGGTGTTGTGATCTGAAAAGGCAGTTCCTCGCCGTCTTCTCTCTTCATCCTCTCCACGACCTCTAGAAGATGCTTTGTCTTCGGTTCTTTCCTCGACCTGTAATTGAAGTTGACACTTGTAGTTGGCATTGACTAATAGGGCTGTGCGATATGACCAAAATCTCATATCCCGATATAAGAATTCTATCGTCCCGATAACGATATAAATCACAAAAATGTAACATTTTCTGTAAATTCTGTGAATCTCGGGCAGCTCAACTTGCGTGAAGTGTTTCCAGCTGCGCGTCATGTAGCTGGAGTCGAGTGTTTTAACCGATGCATGAAACGATACATTTTTAGACATAAGTTGTAACGGCCGCAGTTTTCTTTGTGAGTATTTATTACACGGCGTGCTGCGGGGAAAAAGCCTGTTCTAAGGTTTGAGTCTAAGGTTTATTTTTTAGCACCTGGCGGCTCTTTTTTGCTTCTCATCCGTAAATAATCTGCTCTTTCACGTGATTCAGTTTATTTTGAAAAGTCTCAACAGGATCTTGAGCTTTATTGTGAAAGGTCTATGTGGAACATACAAGCGGACTCGCGATGGTGTTACCGTTGTTGTTGCTAACGACAACGCATAAAAACAGGCGCTTGTCCGTCTGTAGTGTGGTTATATAAAATATAAGAGAAAGAGAGAACTTTAAGGAATTAATTTAGCCACTACAGTGACCATCAGAACGATGAAAAAATATTGCCGTAAACAGTTTCGACACCACGAAACAAACGATAGCGTAAAATCAAAGGAGCTTGCAAAGAAAAGCGTCTGGACTTCTTTAAGTTGCTTGAAGACGTTTCACCTCTCATCCGAGAAGCTTCTTCAGTTCTAAGGTCAAATGGTGGAGAGTCCCAGATATAAACCTAGTGGGAGTGACCCCCCACAGAGGGACAAAAGGGACAACTTAAAGAAGTCCAGACGCTTTTCTTTGCAAGCTCCTTTGACTACGATGACCTGGATGACTGAGAACCTTCACAGACAGATAACGTAAAATGAAATGATAGATGTTTTTATATTGTCATCCGACATATATCGTTATATCGAACAGCCCTATTGACTAATTCAAACAAATTAAAGCAATTTTTAAAAGAAAGAATGACTCATGTTTTTTTCCTCAAAGGAATCTCTCAACCTAACATTAATTAGTTTGATTAAAGAGTAGTAGAAATCTCACAATAGCTGAGCCTACTTTCCAATAAAAGAAAAGGAAATGAAAAAGTAGAGAGGGCTTTATTACTTTTACTTGTCTTTCAGTTCCCCTGAGAGTTTTTGGAGTGGCAATTTTACTGCATTAGAATAAACAAACAAGGCACGCTGGCCTCTCAGAGTGCTTTGCTAATTGACAAAGTACATGTGCAGACACCTCAGCATTTCAAGAACAAAGTTGTTTTTTTAGAATCAGATAAATTAACAATGAAGGAAATTTTTCTCTTGTGACCAATATGAAGAAAACACAAAGACTGAATGTTATAAATGTTACTTATGTGAACAACAAGTGGCCAGATTTTGCACTGAGGTCAGATCCCTTACCTAAAGGCTGGAATACTGAGCTGCGGTGTCCTGGGTCCTTCTGGAGCTGCACCTCTCTGAGAGAAAACACTGAAGCAGCTGTAACGCAGGTGGAGAACAAACGTAGCAAAGCAAGTAAGGACACTTTTGTTTGGTCAGTTATTCCTTTGCTCTATAGTAATAGTTCTTCACAATAAATCGTAAACAACTGGAGAGACTTTGTTGCCCTTGAAATGGTGCCACATTTGTAAGGAGTGAGTAGAGCACTGAATGTGGGCTGCTCCCATGAAAACCTTGCTAAAGCTTCTCTGTCAGTACCAAACAGTTATTCTGCTGTTGAGTGCTGTTTGTTGGTGTTTACTGTATTGACAATTTAATGTATTCATTTAACAATAAAGGCCTTCAGTAGCATGTGGAGGAACCATACACAGCTGACACAGGCTGCAACCTCCTCATGCTGATCACCAGCTTGGTCACACATTTTTGTGGGACGGCGTCCCATTTTCATCCAGTATTTGTCACATGTCACACCTAAACTGTCCAGATCACACACCAACTGACCTCGAAGCACTCAGCAAGAGGCAAAGTGCAAAGGAAAGAGTATCAGTGGAAAAAGAAAAACATCCTGACTTTGAGATGTTGAATTTGTGGAATGTGTTGAGGACGACTCAGACGACAGACTTGTCTGAGCACCATACATGCATCTTGTAAATTCTGTGAATACGAAATGCTATAAGAAACAACAACAACAGAACAAATAAACATGTGTAGTGTGTGGAAAGAAGAAAGTCATTAAACAAAATTCCTAAGGAAACTGAGCAAATTCTGGGTATGTACATGCACATGGGATAAGTACAGCTGCCCAGTGTACGAGTCTGTTGGGAGATGAAGGCAAAGCGCTTTGCTGTTTGTGAAGTGATGTGTTGAGACAGATTCCTGAAAGTCCTGATGCTGATTCACTTAAAAAACATTTAACATGCCAGCAAAGCTTCAACAATGGATTTTCAAGATGCGGAGACGTACAGGACAAAGTATTTGTGTTTTTTTTACATTGATTTGTTGTTACAAGGGGCAGAAAATCCAGAACAAATACAGGGAGTGCAGAATTATTAGGCAAATGAGTATTTTGTCCACATCATCCTCTTCGTGCATGTTGTCTTACTCCAAGCTGTATAGGCTCGAAAGCCTACTACCAATTAAGCATATTAGGTGATGTGCATCTCTGTAATGAGAAGGGGTGTGGTCTAATGACATCAACACCCTGTATCAGGTGTGCATAATTATTAGGCAACGTTCTTTCCTTTGGCAAAATGGGTCAAAAGAAGGACTTGACGGGCTCAGAAAAGTCAAAAATAGTGAGATATCTTGCAGAGGGATGCAGCAGTCTCAAAACTGCAAAGCTTCTGAAGCGTGATCATCGAACAATCAAGCGTTTCATTCAAAATAGTCAACAGGGTCGCAAGAAGCGTGTGGAAAAACCAAGGCGCAAAATAACTGCCCATGAACTGAGAAAAGTCAAGCGTGCAGCTGCCAAGATGCCACTTGCCACCAGTTTGGCCATATTTCAGAGCTGCAACATCACTGGAGTGCCCAAAAGCACAAGGTGTGCAATACTCAGAGACATGGCCAAGGTAAGAAAGGCTGAAAGACGACCACCACTGAACAAGACACACTGTGGTTGCTGCTGCACGCAATGTTGATGGTGAACAGATCAAAACACTGACAGAATCCATGGATGGCAGGCTTTTGAGTGTCCTTGCAAAGAAAGGTGGCTATATTGGTCGCTGATTTGTTTTTTTGTTTTGTTTTTGAATGTCAGAAATGTATATTTGTGAATGTGGAGATGTTATATTGGTTTCACTGGTAAAAATAAATAATTGAAATGGGTATATATTTGTTTTTGTTAAGTTGCCTAATAATTATGCACAGTAATAGTCACCTGCACACACAGATATCCCCCTAAAATAACTAAAACTAAAAACTACTTCCAAAAACATTCAGCTTTGATATTAATGAGCTTTTTGGGTTCATTGAGAACATGGTTGCTGTTCAATAATAAAATTATTCCTCAAAAATACAACTTGCCTAATAATTCTGCACTCCCTGTAAATCTGATGTTGGTTCTACTGGAGATGCTGTGTAAAAATGGCCTCAGCTCTTCCAGCAGGAAAAATAAAATCACAAGGTTTTTGCAGAAAACGACTTTCTTCCCTTTTACACGTGGAACACTCGAAAAAAAGAGGAATCCAAAACATAACATAAAAAGTTTGAATGAGCAGAGTAAAAGACTGCAACACAATGGATGAGAAAGATTTGAAGAAAAAGGGAAGAGGCTCTTTAGACATCAGAGAAAAGCAGGACGACATCATTGTGAGATGGTATGACAAAGCTGTGAACCTGCACTCTTCTTGTGTTTAAGGAAGGAGTTCACCTTCTTCATATACTACCTGCACTTTCAGGTTCAGATCCCAGCGATGGTACATGCATATCTGGTGGCACACCGTTACAGTGGCAATAATCTCTACAGAAGACCAGAAGAAATTAAAGCCCAGCCAGAAACCCACGCCCCTGTGAAGGTTTCAGGCTGCAGCTGGCACCTCTCTCAGCCCAGCAAAGGGCAAAGTCACTTATCCTCTTGAGTAACAGGAGAATTTATTTTTAGGTCCTCTCTTGTCACAAAGGGGTTGCCAGTGCGGGCAGCTTCACATGCTTCATTTGGAGGAGTTTCATACTGGATACTTCTGATTCTGATTCGACCCCAAAGGGGATTTCTGTCTCTGGCTGGAACTGAACAACTGACCTTTTGCTTGACAAGGAAATGTTAATCACTATGCTATAAGACAAAGTTGGTCCAAATATATACAAATCTGTTCTCTGTCAAGATGACCCCACACTGCTTCAACAATGTTGAAGAGCAGGCTGTGGAGAGGTTCATCTACGGGTGTCCCCCCAATTGGAACAGGGTCATAATTAACTAAATTAGCTACACACTGGTCATACGCTGCTATGAAAAGACAAACTGACATGCAGGAAAAGACATTTGTTTCTGAAGAGTGATAATACAGCAGCAGGAAAATACTATCCACACACAGAGTAAAAACATTCCTGCCTACAGTAATTAGAACAAATATTGAGTTTAGTACTTTAACTTAGTACAAAGCACCATCAGCATTCATGCTTTGTTAGATATTGATATACTCTGTGTGTGTGTGTGTGTGTGTGTGTGTGTGTCTTACTGTCTGCCAAATTATGAATGTTGTCTCCCAAACTCAGGAAGTAGGGGTGACGTAGAGCGGTTTCAGAGGAGAGTCTGCTCCGGGTGTCATACTGCAATCATGAGATAAAAACAGCTCATCGGTGAGTCTGAATATTTAGGTCCTCATAGCCAGGAGTGTGGATGTGTGGTCCGTTACCAGCAACAGAGCAGACAGCAGGTCAATCCCTTCTGGGTCCAACCTTAGGGACACAAAGCAACAGTTCAGACTGTATAATGAGTTTAGCTGCAAGAAATAGTTTCTGTAAAGGACACTAATTGTGCCTTTAAATACATATTACTACTGTAAACAATGAATAACATTTTTATACTGTATTGTATTTTGTGTTTAGAATTGACATAATTAACTTTGAGTTCAGTTAACTATGTAAGACCTGAAACATGACAACAACATGAGCATATTGGGGACAAATAAAGTTACCATTATCAGTGTGATGGCTCAAAAACTAGTTACTTTCTTCAAAAATGTTTTGCATCCTTTAAAAAACAACAACAAAAAACAAGCAAGCAAACTGATACCAGCATCAGCAATTATTCTGCATGTGATGCTAATCAGCAAATGTTAGCTTGTTTTTTGTGCCAGTGAATAGGCAGTGAAGAGAAGATTGTGAGTTTTACCGGGGCACATGGTTGATGAGAGCTTGAGGTCTGTACTGAGGAAAGAGGTAGGACATAAATTCCTCATTACTGCTGATACCAGGCCAGGTCTCCTCTGCCGGAGTGCCTGTTGGGCAAAGAAACAAAAGAAATACTTGATCAGAGGACACTGCCACCTAACATTTTCATACAAATGTTGAGCTGATCTATATCTAAATCAGGAGCAAGACAAGCATTAAGCTCACTGAATCGTTACTGAATAGACACCAATAAAATAATGGTGCAATGCAAACTACAGTAGAAGATGGAAGGGAATTAAAGGGCACACTTTTGGGGTTCAAGCACAGTTGGGCAAGAAAAAAAATTATTAAAAATTTGCAGGAACTAACAAATGGATCAACAATCTCTGGAAACAAGGCTAAATATTATTGCTAATGATGGCTTGCTCAAAGAAATTGTCAGGCGCTGGGTCTGTGACCGAGCGTTTTGAGTTTATTTTGCATTTTTGATTCCTCGTGTTATATTAGAAATATGTTTAGTTCTTTGGTTGTTATTATTAGTTAGAATTTAATTGAGTTTCATTCTAGTTTTTGTTTCATCTATAACTCCTGAAGTCTTTTGTTGTCCTCTTTGTAGTCTGTCTTGTCCTCAGTGTTTTTACTTTTCAGTTATGCCTGTGTGTCCGTCTCTCAGCGTGTTCCATGTTCTAATTGTCAGGCTTGTGTTGTCATGTCTACGTCTCTCCATGGTTCCTGTTTTATTTTGAAGAGTTTAGTGTTTTCTTGTTTAATGTGTTTAGTTTTACTTTGCCCTGTGGTGTCATGTTTATTTGTGTCTCCCCAGGTCTTTGAGGATTGAATGTTACTTATGGAATCATTATTATGGAAAGAATTGTCTTCTCTGTGAGACTTCAGGAGAGTAAATTTGAGAAAATGTAAATTTGAAAGTTATTATTCAATTTTTACATTTTTTTCTCGATTACCTTTGATGGGAATAACGGTGTTACAAGTAACGGCGTTACTTTTTTAAGTAACGAGTAATCTAACTAATTACTATTCCTACTAATTACTATTCCTATCATTACAACGCCTTTACAGTTACTAATAAGAAAATGCGGTCCGTTACTATTTTTCAACAAACAGACGGTTGAAGCTGTGTTCATCTTACCGCATCTTATATCAGCTGCACGGAAGCAGCTGTAAGTAATCTGGGCATTACAGCTTTAAGCAGCTGCGCGCTCCCGCGGACGGTAATCATGATCACTGCACAACACCTGGAGCTCAGGGGGCAAAACAATCACATGAGTGCTGCTGTTTGACTGAGGAAGTCGTGGTAAGCCAATCACATGACCACTTAAAGACAAAGCAACAATGTGATATATACCAGTTTATAAATTGTGTTGATAGTCCACGTAAAACCAGAGTCATGATAAATAATATACACGTGTGTTTTTTCCTCAATAGTTTCGTCACATTTACTGTCTAATGACAGCACAGCGAGCACTCTCTGCTTATGAGCAAAAAAAAACAAAAAATGGGAAGTTTTAGGAGTGACGGCGAGAGAGAGAGCAGAAAAAGAGAGAGAAAGAGTGAGTTTTGAGATGTGAGGGATTTGTGACGTTTAGCATGTTTGTAGTTAATGTGTTGTCTTGTGTAGTTAGTGTGTGAGTGTTGTGGATAGTTTTGTGTTGTGTGTCAGAACAATGAGGCGACTGCTGTCTCCAGGTAGAAAAAGCAGTGATACACCTGCTGCTGTCAGGCCTGCAGGTATCAGGCTGTGATGTTCTCCTTTATAGTGGACAGAAATATTTGGAGTGGCACAAATAGGATTTTAAAATTGACAATTTATATTTGCATTTAAAGTTATGAAATATGATTCAATAAACATGTTTGTGGTTGTTACAGTAAAAATATAACTCTTTCTACTCTGATTTTATGTTTTTTGTCTGATTTTAGATCAATTGTGGTAATACAGTCAAAATGAAAACATAACTGTAAATTCAGACACGTGAGGTTGTGCTGAAAAGAATGATACCAAACAAGCAAATAAATAGTTTTTAAAGGTGAAATGTGGAGGAAACATCAAAAGTAGTTAAAAATGGCTAATTATACCCTGGAGCCCAGAGGGTTAAACATTTTTTTTAAGTAATGCAATAGTTACTTTTCAAGTAATTAATTACTTTTAGAATATTGTAACACAGTTACTAACTCAGTTACTTTTTTGAAGAAGTAACTAGTAACTATAATTAAGTAACTTGCCCAACACTGCCTTTGGTGGGGTTTTTGTGTGTTTTCACAGGTGGTTCTTTTCTGCACTCATGTTAACATCAGCTCTTCTTCTCAGTTACGTTGAACTTGAAACAAAGTGGATGGAAACCTTTGCTGCCTATGAACACGATAAACTAGAAAAAAGCATGGAGCTGCATTTTATTATTTCATTAGAGCATTTTAAAAGGTTACATTTATGTGTGAACATGTATCTTTGTATTACATAAGTGTGCCTGTCCATATTGTTACATGTGCTTTGTACAAAGGCCTCTCCTAAAAATGAGCTCATGATCTCAAGGATTAAATAAATGTTTTTAAAATAACAACATGCACAAATGATATTCAGGTCTATACTAACTTACTCTTGGGAGATGTGCTTGTACCCGGCCTTATAAAATGTTGGTTGGCAGCTTTGTGTATGGCACACACAGTACTGTGCAAAAGTTTTAGGCAGGTGTGGAAAAAATGGTGTAAACAAAGAATGCTTTCAGAAATATAAATGATTGTTTATTGGCCCCAAATGTATTCTGCAGCAGGACGACGACCGCAAACACACAGCAAAGTCATTAAGAACTATCTTCAGTGTAAAGAAGAACTGGAAGTACTGGAAGTGATGGTACGGCAACAATCATCGAGTGTGTCTGAGATTACACGAAGAGACAGAAGGATGTGTGGAAGCTTACATCCACAGAAGATCTGTGCTTAGTTCTCCAAGATGTTTGGAATAACCTACCACCAGAGTTCCTTCAAAAACTGTGCAAGTGCACCTAGAAGAAGGCAAAGGGAGGTCACACCAAATCCTGATTGGATTTAGATGTCTCTTTTGTTCATTCACTGCATTTTTTTGATTGATGAAAATAAATGATTAACACTTCGATTTGTGAAAGAATTCCTTCTTTACAGCATTTTTTCTCACCTGCCTGAAACCTTTGCACAGTACTGTATAAAGACGCAGCAGTTTGTATATGCATAAGGAAGTCAATTTATTTATTAAGTTCAACTTTACGAATCGGATGATTTTGTATTTGTGGATCTGGGTGGTTTTGTGGAATTTGTGGCCTCAAAACCCCACGTCGGCACGTGATGCGACCTGTAAATATCAGGCGATTGGTGCACAAGCATGCAAAGTTTTGTGAGCGGGAGAGAGGTTAGACGTAGTCTTAGACAAAGCTTTAAAAAGCTCTTTGAAAGAGAAATTTATCCAATTCATGAAACTGAACTTGTGTGTAAATTGTGCATAAATAATGACTATTTATTCAGGTTTGGATGTAAAATAGTTTCATGTGTGGCCAGTTGCTTCACATTTGTGTGGACTGAATCACACTGGGTAAATTCCCAGATGATTAAATATGCAACTATTTTGCTGGTAATAACTGAAACGAGTAAAGAAAATCAACAGCCTATTTATGCAAGATAATCCATAATTTTATTGGGTGGGGGGGGGGGGGGGGGGGGGGGGGGATTGCCTGGGTCTGATTATTGGGGGGGTCATAACCCCCCCAACCTCCTGGAAATTACGCCCTTGGTGGATCATACCGTACGCATTTGGAACCCTTTTGAGGCAAATTTCTCTCCATAAAAATGCTTCAGAATAACAATTCAGAGCAGAATATGCTGAATGTAGAACATACATGAGCTGCATCAAACTCTGAATATGCAATATTTGGAATAGAAATGAAATATTAAATGTAGTGGCCAAGTCCTCTAAGACTTTTAAACTTGGTCGAGGATAAAGACGATTTAACACTAGGAAGGCCCAGAGCCCAGCCATTTGGCTTTTCTACCTTTAAAACCCGGAGAGCAGCCAAATGGCTGGTAGGCTTTTAGCTAAGCTTTAGCTTCAGGCAAGTGGAAGCTAAATTGGCTAGTCATTCATATGTAAATTGGGTTGTTACCTGGGAATTCTGGAGGGAGGGGAGTGGGGGTGTGTGGATGAGGGGGTGGGGGAGCTGCTAAAAGCGGTGAGCTTCCTTTTGTTTCATCTTGATGCATTCTCAATCATCCAGGGAAACAAATCTCCAAAAGTCACCAACTTGGAGTGTTTCAGTTTGCCATCTTAGGGAGAAATCAACACACATGGGTGTATGTCCTTTGTTGCTGAGATTTATTGATAAAAACAGTACAAAAAATCAACCATTTGTACACATTTTTACAAATAATTATAAAAAGTGAGTGAGTACATTTCAACATTTTCAGCAATCACTCACAATCCTGGCACTGCCATGGTATCTGTAGTCTGCATTTACCTTGGCTTGGCTTCCTGATCAATTGTCCACTACCAAAAGGAAGCCAAGCCCTGCCACCCTTTACAACAAAACAAGGTGTGATCACATTGATGCCACAATGGACGACTGATCAATGCTCCACTACCAAAAGGAAGCCAAGCCCTGCCACCCTTTACAACAAAACAAGGTGTGATCACATTGATGCCACAATGGACGACTGATCAATGCTCCACTACCAAAAGGAAGCCAAGCCCTGCCACCCTTTACAACAAAACAAGGTGTGATCACATTGATGCCACAATGGACGACTGATCAATGCTCCACTACCAAAAGGAAGCCAAGCCCTGCCACCCTTTACAACAAAACAAGGTGTGATCACATTGATGCCACAATGGACGACTGATCAATGCTCCACTACCAAAAGGAAGCCAAGCCCTGCCACCCTTTACAACAAAACAAGGTGTGATCACATTGATGCCACAATGGACGACTGATCAATGCTCCACTACCAAAAGGAAGCCAAGCCCTGCCACCCTTTACAACAAAACAAGGTGTGATCACATTGATGCCACAATGGACGACTGATCAATGCTCCACTACCAAAAGGAAGCCAAGCCCTGCCACCCTTTACAACAAAACAAGGTGTGATCACAGGGCTTGGCTTCCTTTTGGTAGTGGACAATTGATCAGGAAGCCAAGCCAAGGTAAATGCAGACTACAGATACCATGGCAGTGCCAGGATTGTGAGTGATTGCTGAAAATGTTGAAATGTACTCACTCACTTTTTATAATTATTTGTAAAAATGTGTACAAATGGTTGATTTTTTGTACTGTTTTTATCAATAAATCTCAGCAACAAAGGACATACACCCATGTGTGTTGATTTCTCCCTAAGATGGCAAACTGAAACACTCCAAGTTGGTGACTTTTGGAGATTTGTTTCCCTGGATGATTGAGAATGCATCAAGATGAAACAAAAGGAAGCTCACCGCTTTTAGCAGCTCCCCCACCCCCTCATCCACACACCCCCACTCCCCTCCCTCCAGAATTCCCAGGTAACAACCCAATTTACATATGAATGACTAGCCAATTTAGCTTCCACTTGCCTGAAGCTAAAGCTTAGCTAAAAGCCTACCAGCCATTTGGCTGGTGGCGGGTTTTAAAGGTAGAAAGGTAGAAGCCTGGGCCTTCCTAGTGTTAAAGCTTTACTTATTGTCTCTCGCTGCTGTAATATACTTTAGTATGGCCTTTACATTTGAATAATGTTTTTCTTACCCATGAGCCTAAAAATTAGATGTAGCTCTTCCTTCACAGTGGCACCAGGAAACATAGGACGACCTGTTGCCATCTCATACAGGATGCAGCCTACGCCCCTGTGAGAAGGAGGCGGAGATAAGGAGGCACAGAGGAGGACGAGCTGTTAGGTATAAAAATTCTGAGTGAGGTTGAGTTCAACACACACACACACACACACACACACACACACACACACACACACACACACACACACACACACACACACACACACTTCAAAGACTGTTAATTGTAAGTGCAAACTAGTATGCAGTGAGTGGGCACAGTCCAGCCTTTTGTTCCACACAGGATGGCGTGGTGAAGAGGCATCCTGCAGTCTGATGAGAGTGTATGTAGCTCTATGTGCTCATAAAAGGCTGCTGTGTTGCTAGAGAGCCACATTTATATTTCTGATTTAGCAGAGCTGTGGGGGTGTTCTCACCACAGCAAACCGTGTGCAAAAACACGTAAGGAAAGTGAATGCACGCCCCCTTTGTATGACTAGTGACTCACCTCACTGCTAACAACCTGTGACATTTTAATAGACAGAACTGAGTCATGGAAATCCTGGATGGCCCTCGAGAATATTTGAGTGTTTCACCAAGTAACAGGATTTTACTGTAACCAGGGTCGGCACCAATTCCTTTCCTGACCAGCTCAGTGGTTTAAAGTACACTTCTAGCTGTGTTTCAAGCATTTAGTTTCCAGCCAAGCAGGTCAGTGTGCACCGTGACTGATGTGGAAAAATGTAAGGACGGCCCTTCAACAGAAACGTCTATTGTCCCCTGCTTACCACATGTCGATGGGTGTGGAATATTCTGTAGAGCCTAGCAGCACGTCAGGAGGTCGATACCAAAGCGTTACCACCTCATTGGAATAGGTCTTAGTGGGGACGGACTTGGCCCTGGCCAGACCTGGACATTACACAAGTCACAGGACCTCAGTAACAGCACAGTGAAATATCATAAGTCCATCATCTACACACTGTGAGCAGGTAAAGAGAAGTTTCCGCTATCCGCACATTACCCGTGTTTATTTAAAACTTTTGAAATGCAGTCAGAAAGTACTGGTGGATTTAATTCCCATTTCCAGCAGAAAACTGTGAAAACTCAGAGTGAGGGGCACAGTTGCTAGGATACAGGAAGTAAAGGTGCTAAAGTAATTAGGACAGGTGATCTCTTGAGTGGCAGTAAAATAGAACTGGGGAGTGATCATGCCCAGAAACGTGTCGTTTCCTTCACAAAAGTTCACTTGTTAATGTGTGCATGTTGTTGTGTGTTTGTTATTGTTCTCCTTCCTACCAAAATCAGCTAATTTCAATTCGCCCTTATCATTGATAAGCAGGTTCTGAGGCTTTAGGTCTCTGTGGAGGATTTTTCTCTTGTGACAATAGGACAGACCACGCAGCAGCTGGAACATGAAGATCTGCAGACAGAAACATGAAAGGAGGATGTAATTACCAGAACAACAATACAGGACCAATCTGAGGAGAAAAAGAGTTGCAGTAGTTGTGTAATAGTTAAGATTTAAAACAAAAGAAAAGATAAAAACAAAACAATCTTTAATAAAAAATGACACTAAGGGACGCTTCCACAAATCACCCTCTGTGAACACAGTTCACAAAGCAAGGTCAAAGGTCTGTGAACATGTGCACAGCATCTAGAAACAGCATCCTCTTCTCTCCGTTATGCTAATTTAACCTCTGGGAGGTCCTAGAAAAATGCATACACTATTGGTCTTAGAGCCACAAATCGACCACGCCATAAAAAGTGCTATAAAAAGATTATATATTAATATTTCTTTCCACTTTAAATTAGCCAGTCTTTTAAAACTACTTCTCCCTGAAATATTCATACAAAGTTTTAATTATAGTTTCGTTGTTTTAAGGGTTAGGGTTAGGGTTAGCACCAACATGTATTTCGATCCACTTTTTTTTTTTTTTTGCAGGAGCATAAAAAGCCCTCCAGGCGGCCAGCTGCTGGCAAGCTCCCCACAAAGACTGAAGGTGGAACGATCACGATCCCTTTAACCGTAATTAATCTGCAGTGAAAAATAGCGTTTATAATGGGTTTCAATGGGGCACAAATCGACCACTAAGACCAATAGTGTAAGTTTATCGCTAGCTTAGCCACTGAAGCTAATTTCCGGAAGTCATACTGAAATTTTAACAGTAAATGTGACCAAACTTTTTTTTGCAGACTTTCGCTATATTCCATTCAACACAGTGCAAATGGCGTGTATACGAACAATGAAAAATGGCACAAATCGACCCAAGACCACCCAGAGGTTAAACTGGACTGTGGTGAAGTGTCAAACTGTCCTGTAGTCAGATGAATCGAAATTTGAAGTTCTTTTTAGAAAACATGGATGCGCATCTGCACTCTGCATTTCTGAGAGTGTGGGAATGGATCTGGAAAGGCAGCATTAATTCTGAGAGGCAAGTACAGACCTTATTTACATCTTAAAATGGTACATTCCCTTAATTTAAACATTTGATATGTTTTCTATGTTCAGTGTATTGCATAACTATCATCTATTATCAGAGTCCTTAAACAATGTAGTTGTCATGCTGGAGGGAATATATCTCTCAGCTGGGCTGGGAATGCTTTGGTTTTTCCATGGACACACTAGAGGAGGTGGCTGGGGAGAGGGTGGTCAACTTAGGCTGCTGCCGTGACTAGGGCCCAAATAAGCAGAAAAAAATTGATCAATGTTTAAGGAAACTCGTATAGTAACTCTAAAATAAAATTAAAAAACTGTTTACGTTTAACTAAATCAAAACATACATCATACAAGATGGACAAAGCACATTTCTGTCAATCATTTAAATACTCTCCTTCCAAAGTTTTTCAAGCTTAAAGGGAAGCTCCCATAAATACATATGCAGTAAGGCCAGCTTTCCACTGCACAATTTACACTGGACCTAGTTATGAATATGGAGAGCAACTCTTAGTATCAAAAAACTAAACAGTTTTGTCCTGATACAGACCGTAGATCTGCCCAAAGGTTTTCACATTTGCAAACAAATAGTTCGTTTTGGCTGCTCTCTTATTCACGTGGGTCACTGTAGCAGGTGGCTCCACAGTGGCAGAATTTTTTGTTGGTTCCCCCTGATTGTAATTTGGTTTGGTGAGGTTCGGTGACCTCCCGACCTTTGTTAAAGAAATGTTGAACGCATTTTTCAGGAAACTTACTTAGTGCAACTCTCTACAATGTGCAGTATGTAGATGATGATTCATGCATATGACTCACCTTGACATTATGCATGCTCATGAGGTTCCCACAGTTGTCCAAGTACTGTTTAAGATCACTGTCCTGAAACACACAGTCAAATTGATCCATTTTGCTTTTTGGTATTTGAGATCAACATCTTCAGAAAACCTAATAAAGATGAAGTGATATACTCACAAGATACTCAAACACCAGAGTAAGGCAGCGGTCGGTGTGGATGATGTCATGCAGGGTGACAATGTTAGCGTGCTTCAGGTTCTTTAGCAGAGACACTGGTTGGGCAAGGGAAGGAGACATGAAGTGAGCTATTTTATTCAACAAAACCTGACAACACTACACCCGAGGTGTGAAACTAAATGCTCTGGCTTCACTTATTTGTCCACCTTTATATACAGTCTGTGGTCTAAAGCTAGCAGCTGTGTGTTGCTTTAAAGTTTGCATAGCCACTGTACAACAAAAAGAGAGCTCTTTGATCCTTCTCATCAAATTTAACACACATGCATGTACTGATTTTTTTTCATGCTACTTTATACTCCTACTTCACTGTTTCCACACAAAGATTTTGTGTTTTGAGTTTCTGATATATTATGTTCATTTAAGTTTCACTCACTGTTACTATTTAATGAGTTCCCTTTTACTTATTTTCTTTGGCTTGCATTCCCTTTGGATTCTTTGGACATTGTAAATTGTTCAGATTAAATTTGCACTTAATGTCTGTTTTGAGTTTGATTTTGCATCTTCTGCGTCTTGCATTTGGGTCTGCAAGATCTTTCCACATCTCAGCCTAAGAGACAGAATAAAATAACTAGAACAACTAGACTAGAATAAGAACAAAAATAAAAAATTAATGATGATCAAAATTCCATAACACTGTAAAATCCTGAGACCGTGACATGACTCACATGAGGAACATTTAAATGACCATTTAAGATAATTCAGCTTCTAAAAAGGATCATACATAAGCAAATTCTTTAGCAACATCGACCTGATATATTGAACTGTATCAACAGTTCTGTAGTATTAATTCAAGTTGCTCTGTTACTAATGCTGCAGGTGAATGAAACGACACGGTGTTATTATTAGACCTACCTGTTCGGTGTGATTACCAAAACTGCAAGTAGAAGTGCTACACAAACACAGCAGCACTGGACTGTAAAGTGTGTGTGTGTGTGTGTGTGTGTGTGTGTGTGTGTGTGTGTGTGTGTGTGTGTGTGTGTGTGCGTGCGTGTGTGTGCACATACCTTCTCTGATAGCAGTGCAAGGTGCCCCCTCATCGTGCTCCAGCCGGATCTCCTTCAGTGCAACCAGGTTCTCAGTGAGTTTGCTCCGCCCTTTAAAGACTGTAGCGTATGTCCCCTGCACAGAGAAACACCCCGAAGAGCTTACTGATATTCTGATGTTGCTGTACTACAACAAAATATACTAATAAAAAGTACATGTTCACATAGAGACTATGGGTGTGGCACCATCCACACACACATCCACATCACTTATGCACAAATAACCCTTTAATATATTTTCAATCGTTAGCTGTATCCTTGGCTCTTATTGGTATTCCATCAAAAGGAAAGAGCTGAAGTGGTTCAAACATCTGCATGCTAATGGAGTCATAACGGGAATACTGGGAAGCGCAGTGGAACCATCCATAGCAGGATGAAACAATGAAGTCTATAGTTTATGAAAATCCATAACAACAATAACAATTTTTCTTTTAAAGGAACAATTTGATGTCACAATAGGTTTTAATGTTATAATAATATCATTTGTTAAAAGATTCCCAATAAAACTTTTCCGTTCTTTTACAAACTGAATTAAGATTTCACATATCGTGTGTGAAAGCATCAACTTCACATCTCGAACAGCCTTTGTCACATTCAATAATTAAATATATATATATATATGTAAATATTGTTTTAGGATCTGATTATTAAAGTTTGATGATTTGTCATCTAGAATAACCTTCCACTGCTGGTTTTGTGTAAAGCTAACCATGCTTTTGTGGACCTCCTATCACTATAATTGACAATAAAAGCAGCTCTTCTTGATCTCCTGCCACCCCTGTTATCAGCTGCTGAGCCTTGTGACTCAGATTGATGCAGGCTGCTTCTGCCACTAAACATTCCTCAGCCCTTAAGGCAATAAATGTTCTCACATGAATAGCATGGTATTTAGGTGCTTTCAGCCCATGAGCCCTCTTCATCTTAGGCAAGTCCATGAAATGTAATCCACTTAGCAATTTGTCATGAAGCCATGCCAGAAATCTGGACACATGGGTACACTAGTTTGGCTTGGTATATAAGCAAAGAAGGCACATACTGCATGTGGTACTCATTTTGATACGATGAGCATGGCTGATCACAGACAACGTTATCCTCTGGAGACGTTTATCTGTGGACTTGTTGTGTACACTCATATCTCACTGGACTATGATGTGGGTGAAAATCTATTTCTTGCAAAGTAGCAGTTATAGTGACTGAGGAGAACAGAACCACTGTGTATCTGACTGCTCTGACACGTGATAATGTGACAGCAGTATGTTGCTGATGTCAGTCTGCTGAGTTGATATCATGTCCCAGAGATGGACTACAAAACTCACATCTTTTATACTTTGCCCTGTGCATTGTTTCTGTGTTTTATGAATGGCTGTGTCAACGTGGACAAACCAGTAGCAAAAATCACTTCATTACAAGATTAATTCCCAACCTCTGTAAAGTCTAGTGTGCATTCACAGGAAACATGAAGTGTCATGACACTATGTTAGGTTAACTGAGATTACTTCACTCCAGGCAAAACTGAATAGAGAGTAATCTGTGTTAGAATATTCAAGCTTTGCAAAAACACGTCAGTTCAGATTCTTGTGTTTCTAGAAATGGACGAGAGGCAAATTAACACCATGTGAAATGGAAAAAAGCAGAGTGCTTGGAGCGAGGTTTTTACAGTTAACTTAAACTAAAAACGTAGTTAACTAAAATGAAAATAAAAATGAGACTTTAAAAATATGAAAACCTATTGAAATCATTCTGCGAACTTGGCAAACTAATTAAAATACAACTATGTCCAAAATGATGAAGACTACAAACTCCACTTCATCATTTTAATACAGCTCAAAATCATGGCAAGAAACTTCCTGATTTACATTTCCTGGTTGACTGGGGCCTTTCCTGCATGGTCTCTCTATAATCCAGTTACTTTACTCATTACTTGAAAAAAGTAAGGGATTACTATTGCAAAAAGGTAATTAAATACAGTTACTTTCCCGTAAGCACGCTGCGTTACTAAACCGTGATTTTGTTTGTGAGTGTCTCATTAATGACGTACGAGCGTGCGACATCCATGGTAACAGACATGTGCAGATCAACAATGGATAATATGGAGTGCAGGAGAGAACACGACCATGCAGCGTTTAAAGTGTGGAAGTACTCATATCACTTTGAGTTTTAGTCCGTAAAAAGTGACAAAAACATTAGCGTTTAAAATTATTTAATTTTATATGCAGGAATATGCAGAAAATAGGTTTCAATGTTAAACAGATTTCTTCAAGTCAAACAGTGTTGCATATAACTGCATTTAACGCAATGAATTTTTGCTTGATGCAATGTGCATAACGTTAAAAGATGAAAAGTAATAAAACAAGTTTTAAAAAGATACTTTTTTTCATTTGATTCAGTTTCATATGATGGATTATACAGAAAAAAATGGCTGAAAGGTCTGTTGCTTTATTACATATTCAGGTTGTGTATCATGCTTTTAAAAAGTAACAAAGTAACAAAGTAAATAATTACTTTTGAAAATAAGTAATCAGTAAAGTAACGGGATTACTTTCTTTGAGAAGTGATCAGTAATTAGGAACTAATTACTATATTCAAGTAACTTGACCAACCGTGAGTACTCTGACCCCTACTCGGAGACATGCATATTAGGTTAACTGGTGATTCCACACTGGTCATGGATGTGAGGTAGATAAAGTGGAGTGGACAGAAGTGCATGAACGTGGCATAACCTTTCTGATTGGTCAGTAAGGTTGAAAAGCACTATACAAATTCCAAAGTACTTGAAACAACAACTACGTAACACGACGGCAAAGTGTTTAAAGTTCACCGGTGGGTTTAACAAATTGTACAGAGTACAAAACGTGTATTAACATCACATTGTAACCTGTAAGATAAGAAACGGAGCAGCAGCTTACATGATAACCTTCTGTTGATGGTTTGTTTTTGTAGTGTGTCACTATGAAATATTGGACGGCACTATCTCCTTTCCTTTCACAAAGGGTTGCCCTCTGATAAAAGAGGTAATACAGGAAGCAATGATGCCATTTCAGGTGTTTAGAGAATTCACCCAGCTCTTATTATGGCTGCTATGCAGATGTGTCCACGTCATTTCACTCGTTTCAAAGCCTTTATAAGCAAAACTGAGTGTTTAACCTATGTGTATGTTCTTAATGAAACATGAAAACTGTTACTGTTACAACTTACCTCACCCAGTTTGCCAAGCTTAACGTATGTTTCCAGTTTCCCAAATCCTATGTCAGACTAGGAGCAAGAAGAAAAGCCAATAAAGTCACTAAAATGAGAAAGTTCTATTAAAAAGGCAGACAAACATGGCAAAAACAGACACATCACTAACCAGTGAGGCGCGTCGAGACATGCGACTGAGAGGTTTGCAGAGCGGTGAGTTTTCATTCTCCATCTGCAACTTCTTCAGAAACTCTGGAGGCAGGCGGATGTCCATTGGCAGGGACATGCGCTTACTAACGTCCTGCAAGAATAAAAGTGATTCATAAAAACTGTACGTTCTCATTTCCAAGTGCTTCGAGGGACTGATCCTGGCACAAAAACCGTTCATGCAACAACACCATCATACAATTTGCAGTTGACACAACAGTCATCGGTTTAATCGCCAGCAATGAGGAGACTGCATACAGGGAGGAACTGCTAACCCTGTCAGCTTGGTGCTCCACCAGCAGTCTCATCCTCAACACACGGGTCCATCTAACAAGAGAACTGACCTGACCTCAATAAGTAGGCTGGATATTTCTTGGAGTGAATATCCTTTAGGCCTTCTCTTGGTCTCCACACACCTCAGCTGTCATCTGTAATCCACAATAATGGCTTTACTGTTCCCGAAGGCTGCGGAGAATCTGTACTTTTTGAGCCATTGTCATTAATACTGTTAATTCTTTTACCATTTATAACTATTATTATTTTTAAATTACGTCATTGCTTAACACTTTTTGTCTGTTTATTTTCACTCAGTCCAATTCACTTGTTAGTCATGTCTGCCTTCAAAATACAAAGTCCACACAATGCTACACAACCGACATCACACAACCTTATTAAATCATGCCAAAGTCAGACTGGGTAAAAATAGTGGTTGGAAACTGCGGCACTACCACAATTATTTTGACCGTGTGCAAAGAACATGCAGTCTTGTTGCCTTTCAAATGGCTGCTTCAAAGATGGGGACCAGATCTGCGATGACTCTCCAGTCAGTTGCCACCTTCCGAGTGTCTTTAGAGCATCAGGACTGTGATGAAGCAGCAATAAGACAATCAGTCTGCTATCATTCTGTGACAGAATGGGATCAAACTGGCAATGTGTTTGTGATAATACAGGGATTGAGTCTAGTTACTTGGCATGTAGTTGTCTACATTCATAGAAATTCATATTAAACAGAAATTAATTACTTGCAGCCAAAACCTCAAAGATCTAGTAAAAGATGGAAATCTCCCCACAAATAGGCAAAGCGGAGCTATGGGGAAAAACTAGAGTCACAGCTACGACAGTGTGACTCTAGTCGGACTATAAACGGACTATAAACGACCGGTTGATCTGATATCCTCGTGTTGGTGTTGTTCCCAGATCATCATACTAAATGTTGTTCCAGGATCAACATTGCAAGTGACCAATCAGAATGTTGTGACGTCATACTTTTGCGACTTCGGGAAAAACTGGCGTAAAACAAAAAACTGTACTAAAGCTGCGTGAAACCACCTCTGTCCGCCGATCAACGGACCCTGACCCTTACCCTAACCATAACCCTTTAATAAACAGTAAGCAGAATTGATATTGTCCTTGCAACATTGGAATTTCATAAATGCACGAATGGCTTGGCGCGCAAAGGAATAACGTCACAACAATGTGATTGGTCACTTGCAATGTTGAACCTGGAACAACATTTTCATGATGGTCTGGGAACAACACCAACACGAGGATATCAGATCATCCACAAACGACCAGCTTCTTCAATGATGAATGCCGATGCTTCACTGGCTGATGAGCTGAACACATTTTATGCTCGCTTCGACGCCGCAGCAATTAAAACAACAAACGGCTGCGCGCGCTCGGAGTGCACCAGTGAAGACAATGCATTCATCATCACAGAGCATGCCGTGAGGAACACCTTCAGGAGGGTGAACACCAGGAAGGCAGCAGGACAAGATGCAATCCCTGGCCGGGTCCTTAGAGCCTGCGCTGACCAGCTAGCACCGGTGTTCACAGAGATCTTCAACCTCTCCCTGGCCCAAGCTGTGGTTCCCACGTGCTTCAAACAGTCCATTATTGTTCCAAAGAAACAACAGCCCGCTTGCCACAATGACTACCGTCCAGTAGCACTGACTTCAATTGTGATGAAGTGTTTTGAAAGACTGATGAGAGATCACATCACTTCTTCACTTCCTGCCACCATCGACTCACTTCAGTTTGCTTACCGGACTAATCGTTCCACAGACGATGCCATATCTCACCTGCTCCACACATCCCTGAGTCACCTGGACACTGGCAGAGGGAATTATGTTAGGATGCTGTTCGTGGACTACAGTTCAGCATTCAACACAATAATTCAATCTAAGCTTTTCACCAAGTTGACGGATCTAGGACTCAGCTCATCACTGTGTCAGTGGATCCTCAACTTCCTCACAGACAGACCCCAATCAGTGAGGGTGGGAAAACAAGTCTCCCCCTCCATCTCACTCAGCACTGGAGTGCCTCAGGGCTGTGTTTTAAGCCCCCTGCTGTACTCACTGTACACTTATGACTGTGTAGCCACATCAGACACCACCTCCATTGTCAAGTTTGCTGACGACACTGCTGTTGTGGGCCTGATCTCCGACAACATCGAGACGGCCTACCTGGAGGAGATTAGGAACCTGGAGACCTGGTGCCAGGAGAATAACCTCCTCCTAAACATCAGCAAGACTAAGGAGCTGATCGTGGACCTCACTACAAAGCAGGCGAGGAATTACAAACCCCTCATCATCAGTGGCACGCCAGTTGAGAGAGTGGACAGTTTCCGATACCTGGGTGTCCACATCACTCAGGACCTGTCATGGTCCTGCCACATCAACTCCCTGGTTAAGAAAGCCCGTCAGCGTCTCTTCTTCCTCAGAAGACTTAGAGACTTCCATCTGCCACTGAAGGTGCTCAAGAACTTTTACTCCTGCACCATCGAGAGCGTCCTGACGGCAAACATCTGCACCTGGTTTGGGAACAGCACCAAGCAGGACAGACGAGATCTGCAAAGAGTGGTGCGCTCAGCCGAACGCATCATTCAATCAGAGCTCCCTGACATGCTGTCCATCTACACCAAGCGGTGCAAGTCCAAAGCTAGGAAGATTATGATGGACCTCTCCCATCCCAACAATGGACTCTTCTCACTGTTGAGGTCTGGGAAGCGCTTCCGCTCCCTTAAGGCCAAAACAGAAAGAATGAGGAGGAGCTTCTTCCCCCAGGCTATTCGGGCCCTGAACCAGGTGTAGGACTGGACTCTCCCACACACATCACTATAAGACTGGACTCTCACACACATCACCACACGCACCACCACACATTTCCTATAATCCTATAATTCCTATAATTTATAATCCTTATCTTTATAATCTTTTCTGCTATTTGCACATTCTTTACTGTAAATTCCCAAGTTAATTTGTAAATTTTGTAGTAAACTGTAAATTGTAAATATTGTAAAACTTTTCTTCTGTCATGTAATGGTCGGGCATTGTACAGCTACATGCATTTCACCCCCATGTCATACTGTGTATGGTTGTGTGTGTGTGTGACAAATAAAATTTGAATTTGAATTTGAAATAGTTATATAGTTACTACAGGATGATTTCAATTCAATTCAAGTCAGTGTTGTATAAAGCACCAATTCACAACAGTCATCTTAAAGCACTTTACTGTACGGTAAAAACCTAAACATTAGAAAGAAACCCTAACAATCAAACAACCCCCGTATAAGCTCCTCCCTCCAGGCTCAGGGAGGAGCTTAAGTGAGACGTTGGGGAGCGGGGGGTTAAAATACATATCAGATTTAATATGTCCTACATACACACTTAAATAAGGCAGTGCGCATTTATTATAGGTTAAATTCCATTTTGCTCTTTTGCATGTTAAAATGAAAGAAATGACACTTTAATGAAAGCATAAAGTGAAGTAACTGCGCTGCTATTAAACAGTCATTAATGACTGCCCTTGAGCAATTTACTCAGTCGTTTTTAGTAACTGCAACATGACGTGTAATTAAAGAGTGTGTGGTCAAAAAGTGTTACTTGATAAGACAGCACCCACACAGGGGCTATTTGGATTTACTGCAACTCTGCTCAGACTGAAGGTGAGCAGAGGAGTGCCGAATCCATGAAACGATCTCTTATTAAAGCACATTAATTAGTTACAGTATTTAAAGCCTTTTATTAGAAAGAGCTGCACACAAAAGCTGTCCAAGTCTGTGTAAGCTCGCAGGCTGCAACCTATTTCTGTCTTCTCACTGAGCACTCATTTCTCTCGTGGCTTCGCTCGACTGTCTGTGCTGTGTGGCGTGAACGACTTTTGCTCCACGGGGACTTTTTCTGCAAAGGTAGAACTGTGAACTCTCACATTTTCAATAAAAATGTCTGCTGCAGCGCGCAGGGTTAAAAGCTTCTGACTCATCTCACTGAGCCCACGGAGGTGGAAATGGAGAAATAACTCGTGGGGAGGAGGACATCTCCTCGTGTAACTGGTGATATCTGCGTCTGGCTGATGTTTCATGTTTTTAATATGCACTCCAACCTAGACAGTTTCCTTTCAGTCAGTTGGCAAAACACAAATTAGTGTGAAAGCAGCGTGTGAGATGGAAGGCATTACAGGAATCCAAACCCTACCATCTATTATATTACAGTTTTTCTGTAGTGCTGTGACACGACATGTTTTAGCGCCTCACCTCTGAAGATGCTTTTCACGAAAGAACTCATACACACAGCAAAGTATTGATTTTACATCAAAATCAAATCGTTGCATGAATAATTCACTGCCATCAAAATGTCGTCTTCCTTTGAGATTCTTTAAACCAGGTATTTCAGTGACACTGAATACTCTACAACAGCGGTCCCCAACCCCTGGGCCTCGGACCGGTACTGGTCCGTGAGTCGTTTGGTACCGGGCCACGAGAGTTGAGGCTCAGGTGTGAAATGTATGGTTTTCAGGGTTTTTAATTGGTTTTCAGCGTTATTTTGTTATCGTTTTTATCGTTACCTCGGTTTTCCTGGGTTTTTCACGTGTGTTATGAATAAATCTTATTTTTTTCGGTACCAGTACTAGTTTTATTTTGTTGTATTTATCCGCGACACCTTAAAGGCCGGCCCGTGAAAATAATGTCCGCATAAACTGGTCCGTGGCGCAAAAAAGGTTGGAGACCGCTGCTCTACAACACTTAGATATCCTCAAATACTCTAAGTATTAAGAGTTTTCTCAGTTTCTTTTGTTCAGTTCTCAAATGACAGATGAAGGTTTTAAAAGAAGCTGTAAAATCCTTCAGAACAATTCATTACCTCTGCACATAAGAAGGAACATTTGCCATTCTGTTATCATCCAGATTTCTTTTTCTAGACATGATGGATTTCAGTTCACATGAGTTTCTTTGTTATTCTAGCGATCAGTTTCCATTCGTCCCTTGTCTGGGTTAAGTTCGTGGAGGCAACAGTCTGAGCAGAGAAGCCCAGACTTCCAACATCCCGGCCACCTTAACCAGCTCATAGTGTCGACAGATACGATCTCTCCAGCTTGTAATGGGTCTTCCCTGGGGCTTCCTCCTGGTTGTTGTCAGATACCCAAACTACCTCTGCTGGGTCCTTCTGATGACGAAGTTATCAGTTTTAATCTTTATAGTTTCACCTTTCAGTAAAACTTCCTGATGGAATTAATGTGATTCACTCCATGGTCCCTGCTTTGACTGCATTGTTATTAGTGCTTCCCTTTCATCTCCTTCCGTCTTGTCTCTCCTTCAGTGCCTTCGTCCTTTCTGTCTCTTTGTCTGACATCTTTTTTAGTGTCAGTCTTCACATCTCATCTTCATGTTGCTGTGTTTTGGACCTTTGATAATTTTACTTTCTGTTTTTGTCTCCTTCTGTTGTGATTGTCTGCCCTGCTCTCATCTCCTTTTCTATGACTTCCTCTTCTTCCTGTCTTCTGTGACTCAATGTATATATTGTCTCTGCCAGATCATCTGGTTGTCCACTCTACAGTCACGTGGCAGCACATTTTTCCAGCTAATGTCCAAACACTGTGTGGTTTGTGATTGATTAACAGTTTCTTGTAACCCTGGTCGAGTTTTTATTGGACGTTTAATCATTTACAAACATGCTGTAAGTGATGATTTATAGACTACTATTTATGCATCATTGCTAAACCACAATAATTCACAGAACAGACACAGTGTAACACGTTTAAGCAACAAATTCATAGAAAATTAAACCAATCTGTTTTTGCATGTTAATCCACAGGCTTTGAAGTTTTATGATTCATTAAAAAAATTAAAAATTCAATTTTGGACTGTAGCATGGTTTTTGCATGCTGTGACACATATAGGCAAATGGTACAATGATTTGTATCAGTGTAGTAAGGAGAAAACAACAGATAATACAAACATGCAGGAGATTGATGTGGCGCGCGCGCACACACACACACACACACACACACACACACACACACACACACACACACACACACACGCACGTCTTATAATTCCACTGCACTGGTTTATTTACTGTACTGTAATACTGCAATTTGAGTTTTTACTTACCTCCATGGAGAAGCGTCTGTGCTGGGCCTTGCTGTGGTAGTGGAGGTGGGATGGAGACTGAGCTCCTGGAGTGGTTGGTTCAGGGCTCACTGGGCTGACATCATGAGATGGAGGACCCAGTCTGTCTGGAGTCAGGCCTGACAGAGGGGAAATATAATCAACGGTGGTGGGCCACCGAAAACTCTGAGAACAGCTTAAGATCTCAGTGGGATACGTTGACAGAACAGTCAGCGACTGGCACCTTAGCTCCTGTAAAGCGTCGGCATTCATTGAGTTTAAGCAGTAATTCAGTTTGGGTTTCTCTGCAGTCGTGGTCCTTTAATCACACAACTACAGCTGACTTTCAATATCAAGGGAAAACATCCATCCCCAACCCATGTAATTAAGTCCCACTTCAAAGCTGTACATCTGACCCTGATATCCATGTGTGCACAAATCTGTGTTTTTCCCAAGAAAACTGCCTTCTCCTTTTATGTTTAAAACTCTGCTTATGTACTTTAAATGCATAAGCATTTAAACTTTAAATGAAATAAGGACGTTTTTTTTAAATGCCCAACTAAACGGCATGTTTACAGGATGGAACAAAAGAGTATTCGATTTTATGGATATTTCGTCTTCCATTTGTGTGTGTGACTTTATTCTTTACAACCATTTTGATGAGACTTAAAGTTTGAATGTTGACCTGATTTGACTGACAGCTGTGCCAGCACAGGGGTAGTAGCTCCTCACTGTCCATAAGCTTCATCTCATCTGCAGCCTCCAGGCATGTGTATGTGCATTAAAATACAAAGCGCCCCTGTTTCCATGGAGATACTGCTTAACAAGGGAAGCAGGTCTCGTGTTCAGGAGGAGGTCTCAGACAGTAGGTTTCTTCCTAGCTTCCGCACAGCACACACTCACATTTATATGCATACATGCTAAACATTTACTGTGTAACTATGGCCTTTCTCAACCTGCCTACACACACCCAGCTCATTCATATATGCATACACATATAAAAAGATAACGCAAAACTAGAGGCAGGTGCTCAGATTTGAGCATGCCTGGTTGGGTTTGATGCAACGTTTTAACAGCACCGCAGAGAGGCTTTTAACAAGCCATGCTATGCGTTGTATTCAGTGACTGTCTAAATGGGCCGGGGGGATGAAATGACAACCTGTTTGCTGGTCATTTGAATATCACAGCTACAGCACTCCTTTGATCTCTTGATGCTAATTAGGGTCGGTGAAGGTGACACTGATATGAACACGCGCTAACAAAGTGTCACATTGCTGTGAAATATGGATGGATGCCTGCTAGAAATCTTGTTAGAAAAAGGACAATCCAATATGGTACGCAGCATGATGTTTTTGTAGCATTTCCATCTCAAACTGTGCTCATAGTGAGAGGCTGAAATAGGAACAAATGAGCGGGGAAAGAAATACCTTCAGTACTGACTTGGACATGTTAGATTATTTGCTTTTCATCAGTGTTGCACGTCGTCTGCACAGACAATTGACTGAGATGAATTTCTGATCTGGTATAGCTCCTTAAGGGAAAACACTTGACATTTAAATATCACACTTATACAAAAGCATATTCAGCAAAGCAGCTTTAAATTATCCATTAAAACAAAATCACTCTCACGTAGTTTCATGCAAACAAAAAAATATTCCTGCAATGTAATATAATAATTTTATAATGACAGAAAACAGCACTGAAAGTGTGTGTTTTTGTTCATGTGTGCATGAATCTATAGGTTACGCTGATGAGCTGATTGTACTCCGTGATCAGGGATTGTAATCGTCTCTGTTTGATGCTGCAATGTTTTTTTTAAAAAAAAAAACATGTAATAGAAACCAATGATTTGACAGGATACACTACATTAAAACTATTATAGTATGGATAGTGGGATCTTATAAGTTGAGCCTTTATTGACATCTTTATGACAAAGTACCATCGTATTACTACAATGATAGAGACAATTTACCAAAACAACATATATTATGCAACATATACTACACTGTCCTGCACTATTGTGTTTCACTATTACAGCGCTGTAGTATAGGTCTATATGTATAAGTAATTTTTCATCAGGTGTTTTCAGTCCTGTTGCCACACGTCTGTAAAATCATTCAGTTATTCATGTAATTGATTGTATTTTAAAAATAGACACGCCAGCTCATGTTTGCATGAATTATTTGACCACTTATACACTGCCAGTCAAAAGTTTGGACGCACCTTTTCATTTAATGGGTTTTCTTTATAGATACAGTCATCAAATATATGAAGCAAGATATATGTGGCAAAGAAAAAAATGATCAATAACTCTAAATATGTATTATATTTTAGATTCCTGAAAGTAGCCACCCTTTGCTTCGTTGACAGTGCTCCAAACCGTTGGCCTTCTCTCGATGAGCTTCATGATGTAGTCACCTGAAATGGTTCTCCCTTCACAGGTGTGCATTGTCAACTGTTACAATTTATATTATGGAAAGAACCAATCAGAGAAATGAATAAAGAGAAATGACAGTCCGTCATTACTGCCAGGTCAGTCTGGAAATTTTCTAAAACTTTGAATGCGTCCCCAAGTGCTACGAGGAAACGGGGTCACATGAGGACCGCCCCAGGAAAGGAAGACCAAGAGTCAGCTCTGCTGCTGAGGATAAATTCATCCAAGTCACCAGCCTCAAAAAGTTAACACAAGTTAACAGCAGCTCAGGTTAGAGCCCAGAAAAATGCCACACCGAGTTCCAGTAGCAGACACATCTCTACATCAACTGTTCAAAAGGAGACTGTGAATCAGGCCTTTATAGTCAAATAGCTGCTAAGAAACCACTACTAAGGAAAAGCAACAAGGAGAAGAGATTTGTTTGGGCCAAGAAACACAAGGAGTGGGCATTAGACCAGTGGAAATCTGTGCTTTGGTCTGAAGAATGCATGTGTGTGGCGCTGTCACTTGGTGTTTGCTCGCTCTGCGGTAGAGTATCACTTCCTGTTCCTGCTCAAACACAGTGGTGTTTCTGAGTAGCTTATTTGCTTAGCAATTTAATTAACAACTTTTAAATACATTCTTTTTCATAGTATAATCTTCACGTGCTTCATCCGAAGCACACTTTCTGTGTACTCACTACCTACAGTGGGGCAAAAAAGTATTTAGTCAGCCATCGATTGTGCAAGTTCCCCCACCTAAAATGATGACAGAGGTCAGTAATTTGCACCAGAGGTACACTTCAACTGTGAGAGACAGAATGTGGAAAAAAAATCCATGAATCCACATGGTAGGATCTGTAAAGAATTTATTCATAAATCAGGGTGGAAAATAAGTATTTGGTCAATAACAAAAATACAACTCAATACTTTGTAACATAACCTTTGTTGGCAATAACAGAGGTCAAACGTTTACTATAGGTCTTTACCAGGTTTGCACACACAGTAGCTGGTATTTTGGCCCATTCCTCCATGCAGATCTTCTCGAGAGCAGTGATGTTTTGGGGCTGTCGCCGAGCAACACGGACTTTCAACTCCCGCCACAGATTTTCTATGGGGTTGAGGTCTGGAGACTGGCTAGGCCACTCCAGGACTTTCAAATGCTACTTACGGAGCCACTCCTTTGTTGCCCGGGCGGTGTGTTTTGGATCATTGTCATGTTGGAAGACCCAGCCTCGTTTCATCTTCAAAGTTCTCACTGATGGAAGGAGGTTTTGGCTCAAAATCTCACGATACATGGCCCCATTCATTCTGTCCTTAACACGGATCAGTCGTCCTGTCCCCTTGGCAGAAAAACAGCCCCATAGCATGATGTTTCCACCCCCATGCTTCACAGTAGGTATGGTGTTCTTGGGATGCAACTCAGTATTCTTCGTCCTCCAAACACGACGAGTTGAGTTTATACCAAAAAGTTCTACTTTGGTTTCATCTGACCACATGACATTCTCCCAATCCTCTGCTGTATCATCCATGTGCTCTCTGGCAAACTTCAGACGGGCCTGGACATGCACTGGCTTCAGCAGCGGAACACGTCTGGCACTGCGGGATTTGATTCCCTGCCGTTGTAGTGTGTTACTGATGGTGACCTTTGTTACTTTGGTCCCAGCTCTCTGCAGGTCATTCACCGGGTCTCCCCGTGTGGTTCTGGGATCTTTGCTCACCGTTCTCATGATCATTTTGACCCCACGGGATGAGATCTTGCGTGGAGCCCCAGATCGAGGGAGATTATCAGTGGTCTTGTATGTCTTCCATTTTCTGATGATTGCTCCCACAGTTGTTTCCACCCACTGTGTCTTTGTGCGACGCAGAATAGGTGAACGGATGGTCTCCACATGCATGGATCCCAGAAGCATGGTGGAGGAGGTGTGATGGTGTGGAGTGCTTTGCTGCTGACACTGTTGGGGATTTATTCAAAACTGAAGGCACACTGAATGGAAGACTAAGAAGGAGAGCGATGGAGTGCTGCACCAGATGGCCTGTCCTCCACAGTCACCTGACATATGGAGGCTGACCTCCAATCAAGATGGTTTGGGATGAGATGGACCACAGAGTGAAGGCTAAAGGACCAACAAGTGCTCAGCATCTCTGGGAACTCCTTCAAGACTGTTGGAAACCATTTCAGGTGACGACCTCATGAAGTTCATCGAGAGAATGCCGAGAGTGTCCAAAGCAGGAATCAAAGCTAAGGGTGGCTGTTTTAAAGAATCTAAAATCTAAAACATGTTTTGAGTTATTTCACACTTTGTTTACTACATAATTCTGTATCTTTTCATTCATAGTTTCACTTCAGTGAGAATCTACAATGTAAATAGTAATGAAAATAAAGAAGAAACAGAAGAAAAATGTGAAGGTGTGTCCAAACCTTTGACGTAGTATGGTAGTCTACTTATTTTGCTGCACGAGAAACAATTCTGGGTTGAATTTAAAAAACCCCAAAAACCATGTTTGCTGATGCCGACCAAACTTTTTCCATCACCACACAAATTATGAAGTTGGCATACAGCAACAATAAAATGTTAAGGCATCACATGATTTTTCCATGTGATGCTTATATCCGAGATGTTTTTTATTCAAGTCTGCTACACTATGGGACATGATAAAATCCTACATGCTTCAGATGGAACAGAGCAAAACAAAAAAGAGAAATGATCAGTAAGAGCTACGAGTGGACTGTAAATATCAGGAGGTAGCTGGGTTTGTCTGCTTACCTCTCTCCTGACCTTCAGTAGCAGACAGTAATGCAGACTGATGGACTCTGGGGGGGTAAGACTACATAGCCAGCTGCTACTCCGTTAGACAGCTGAATAACATCCTCATTCAAATGTAATATTTTCATAGGAAGCAAGCACTTTAGATGCCTCATTTTGATTACTTATGTGGTAGTACACACGGACGCCTAAGGTATCTTATAATAACACGTCATAATAATACTGAATCGTCAAAATAGCACCGTAGCAGTAGGTGCTGTGCAAATAAAATTGAATTGAACCCGGGAACAAATGGTTGGAAATTGTGATGAAAGTTTAAATCAGATGCATTTTATAGACTCTGCACTGTTATTCCATCTCTCAGTATCAGACGTGGTTTACATAATCAAGCACAGGCACTCAAGGATCTACTTGTGAGTGTATTCAGCTTCCTGGTATTATCTACCCCAATTTATCCCACTATAACCCTTATTCCCCTTTGAAGCCTGCTGATCCTCTGGCTCCAACTTGGTGGTGGTACCAGTCATAGCCGGAAAACCCCCAGTTAATCTGTGAGGGTCTGCTACAGACACGGAAGGAAGGAAGGCTTTTGTATTAAAACCCAGAGCGGTGTTGCAGTTTGTGCTCTATTATTAGACACAAGCCATTCATGCTCACATGGAGACCAAAGATGCAAAGAGGTAGAAGAGCTCATGGGTTGGGAATGTGAATGGATTTGAATGCTTTTAATTACCCAGTGCTTTATTGTTTTTAAAAGCTCGTTCGGCCTCTGAATACTCTGAGAAATCAAACATTCAACAGTTAAAGAACAACATCTTCCATTTAAAGCTCGTGCTCACCTTACAACCTTAAGTCAGATATGCACTATTTTTTCTTTAAATCTAGAACGGCAGAAATATCTGGCTTTTCAAGCTCCTAAATGTTCCACCAGCTACCTGTTCTAACAGTAAAGTGATCAATTCCACCAACTCTGCTCTGGTCTTCTCTCTAGCTGCAGATGCTAAATGCTCCACTGCATTCAGCACCTAGTTGTTGACGTGTGGATTTTTCTTTGTTGTTTTGGTGCCAAAGGTTGTTGACGAGAGTGGACATCTTTGAATTGGCTGTTAAATCAAAACAATGCATAGAAAGTTGTTTAGTGAAGCAACTAAATGATGTTTGTATATTTAAGTTTACTTCCCTTGTCTTTTTCTTAATTATTGGTTATTTGCATCTGTGTTTCGTCACTCTCCCTGATTGCCTACTGTATATTTATACCCTCGGTCTCCCCTCAGTTCTCTGTTGATTATCAGTCCTTCCTCTCTTGGTTTGGACTTACGGACTTTGCTTATCAGTTGCCATTTGGACTTCTCTGGTACACCTGAATAAATGTTTGTCTTTTTCTTTATGAACTCTGTCCCACAACTCGTCCTTTGGGTGCTCAATTCCACATCATATGACACTATGTGGCTTAGCAGTGGATGTTACGACAAATCGACCATCGTAGTGAGTTTTGAAGAGTTATTTGCTGTTAAAATGTTTGCAACCGCAATGGTTTTCATAATCTGTGAAATTTCAAAATTGAACAGATAATTGTAGTAATCTCAGACAATGCTGGTGATTTGAGGGGGAAAGGTGTTCTTACCCTGAGTGTGCCGTATGTTGAGCTGGTTGATCTGCTCAGTGAACTCATTTTCTTCAATCGTCTCAGTCCGAGGAACCGACAAAGAGAAACGTCTCTTAAAGTTCTTCATCTTGTTCATGATGCTGAGTAGTTGACTCTAGGAGAAGACAAGCAGAGAGAGATTTCACAAAAACTTTCAAGGTGTAATAAAGCCATGCACACTACACTCGGTAGTCAGTCATTTTGAATGCAAACTATTTAGAATGAGTGCACTGGGTGAGATTTTTTCCTTTGTTCTTTTTTTGTTAGGGGGCTTTTGCATGACCTTGCTAACTAAAAATTGGCAGTAAACACATACCTCCATC
Source organism: Rhamphochromis longiceps (assembly GCF_057381845.1). NCBI lineage: Eukaryota > Metazoa > Chordata > Actinopteri > Cichliformes > Cichlidae > Rhamphochromis > Rhamphochromis longiceps. The sequence continues at coordinate 7,246,845 of NC_140561.1, forward strand.
CAGGCAAAGAGAATGATCGATGTAAAGAGGACAGCATCAATACAAGTAACTAAGTGTTAATCCTCCTTGGTACACCGTCTACATGGCACAGGCTGCAGGGCATGTTGTACAGCTCTGATCTTCATGTGCAGCTTGACCAAATAAAGTCATGTGTGTTGTCTGATAATGAGGCAGAAAGCAGCGGGAAAGCAGCTGATCAATATACTCCCTCTCTCAGTAGGTTACACAGCCAAATCCTGCCCTAGCAGTTAGTTTTTACTTTGTTGGTCTTGTTTTTTTGATCCTCCTCCTTTCCTGTGGTCTGTGTGTTGCACAGACTGGTATCGTAGGGTCGCCACCATTTCTTTACTATCTAAGATTTCCACATATAGCATATGTGTATATGTGTTTTTGCTCATTACTGCAAAAAGCTAAGAGATGTGTGTGGTGGGTTCAAATACAACCAGTACTGAGCCTTCGCTCATAAGAGTATTGCTATCTCAGAGAAATCTTCGTAGGTACTAAGAGAACGTGCGTCTGTACACAGTGCAGGTCAGACGGCCGCCTAGCCCAGTCAAGAAAATGTGAAAAAATGTATGAATGCACCAAGTAAAATACTGTGCTTGTCCATTATATATCCCTGTAAGGCATATATAATGTAAGGGATAATGTAAAGGAAGTTGTCATCTGTGATTACGTTAACCGTGTGTGAATATATAACTGAAACATTTCAAAAACTATTTACATTTTCCTAGAAAATGTCATGGTCCGTGGTCCTGTGTCTGTGGAATGCGTGATGCTCGGGTAGCCACACCCCCGGGCTGGGCCATCACCAGCACACCTGCTCTCCATCACGGTGACTACACGGAGATCTGCTTAACCCGGCGCTGACGGATGCTCCACGCCAGTCCGTTAGTCACCCCCACAGTGGTAACCAGACTTCCACGAAAAGCGTGCATTCTCTTCTGGATTGGAACTGTGTTTAACCTGCCTACTTTTGTCCAGGTTTCTACTCGGCATCTGCTACCTGCCTGTCCTCCGGCTCAACTGGATCTCGCGGTGCTCACCTGGCCCATTCGCCATTCCCACGGACTTCCTGCCCCCACGGACTGCCACACTTCCCTCCCGAGCTCCCACGGTCCCGTTCTATCGTAAGCCCCCTACTCTAACTCAGTCCAGATGTGTTTTCCCCACTTCCCGGCTCCCTAGTAATCATCTCCCCTTTCTATTGCAGCCTCCCACCATCCCGATCCCGGCTTAAGATAAGATAAGATAAGATAAGATAAGAGATAAGATAGAACTTTATTAATCCCTCGGGTGGGTTCCTCTGGGAAATTCGACTTCCAAAAAGCACAGCAACGACCGAAGTTACAGTTACAGAATTGTTATATATATATATATATATATATATATATATATATATATATATATATATATATATATATATATATATATATATATATATATATATACACACACACACACACACACATATATAAATACAGAGACAAATATAAATAAAATATACAAAGGGGATAAATAGAATAAATAGGAATAAAAAATAAAAATACAAGTGAATTGCACATTTCAAGTATTGAGTCTATTGCACTGTTGACTATTTACAAAAAGTATTGCACAAGGTATTGTACAGTGAGGTGAAGAGGCACTACAGCTTAGTTGTTCCCCCCTCCTTTGTCCTCCTGTTTCCCCTCCCTCTCCCCTCCAGAGAGGAGTTAAACAGTTTGATGGCGTGTGGGACAAAGGAGTTTTTAAGTCTGTTAGTTCTTGTCTTGGGGAGAAGCAACCTGTCACTGAACAGACTCTGAACAGGCTTCCTCGTGTCATTGTTTCCCCGGGTTTTTAGTTTCTTGTTTTGCTCCCTAGTTTCCCCGGGTCGCCTTTCGTTGTTACAATAAAGTGTTTTTTCTGTTAGCGCGGAGTCTGCGCCTGGATCTTTTCGTGCCCGCGCACCACGGCCCATGACAGAAAAGGGTCAAGGTTAGGGTTTGGAGCCAGGTTTGAGGTTGTTGGTGATGCAGAAGTCTTAAGAGGGTTAGGAGACAGTATATGGGCTCAAAATGTGGTCATAAATATTTTGTACTTGTAAATCGGTTTTGTACTTGTAAAAAAGATTTGTGCGTGCGTAAAAAAGATTTGTGCGTGCGTAAAAAAGATTTGTGTGTGTGTAAAAAAGATTTGTGTGTGTGTGTGTTAAAAAGATTTGTATGTGTAAAAAAGATTTGTGCGTGCGTAAAAAAGATTTGTGTGTGTGTGTGTAAAAAAGATTTGTATGTGTAAAAAAGATTTGTGCGTGCGTAAAAAAGATTTGTGTGTGTGTGTGTAAAAAAGATTTGTGTGTGTGTGTGTAAAAAAGATTTGTGTGTGGACTTAGCCAAAAAAAACCCTGCAAGTTACAACTACGAATTTTGACCCTATTTTTCTTCCTTTCATCTGATTGGTCAATGTCATGTCAATCACAAATGTAACAATCCAACCAGAGAACAGATGGGTTTGGCTGTGGGAGGGGCGCTTTTTTTGAACTGCAGGTCTTTGAAGGGAATAAATGCCCTTTTACATGCCAACCCAGCGTTTTCCTTCATCACCACGAAGGAAAACAGTCTGTGGTCGTCCGAGTTTGGTGATTTTTGTGTCACAGGACTACGTGTTTAATACAGGGACTTCCACAGCCTTTTCAACAGCGCTGCGGACGCGCGGGGGGGGGGGGGGGGGGGGGGCAGTGTTTTGGAAATGACAGTCTTCATTACAAAGCTTTCTTCGTTATGAACTAGCATACATGTTTTTATTGAACATTTGAAGAACTAGCAAGAGAACCCACAAACTCTTGTAGTTCACATAAAGTCAGAGATAAAAACGACAAGGAGCAGGTGCATCTAGTACAGGTAGAGCTGCTGCAAAAACCCACAGAGCCCAGCAGCCAGCAACAAATTCTGGATCCTTTGCTTTTAGTTAGCAATTAGCATTAGCAGCACATCCTGCGTCCGATGTGAAAGGACTTTTATGCTGCGCACTGTGACTCACAGCAATGGTCCCGGGTCAGCCCTGACTTTGTGTTACACTAATCCTAAAGTAATAATGGTATTTCTAACCACTGACATACCACAACTTTTTCCTTTCAACAGCTACTGAAAGTTAGGGGACCTAGCTGCTATCGGATATTTATATAGAGATTACCCTTCAAGGACCTGCAGTTCAAAAAAGCGCCCCTCCGACAGCCAAACCCATCTGTTCTCTGATTGGATTGTTACATTTGTGATTGACATGACATCGACCAATCAGATGAAAGGAAGAAAAATAGGGTCAAAATTCTTAGTTGTAACTTGCAGGGGTTTTTGGCTAAGTCCACACACAAATTTTTTTACACACACACAAATCTTTTTTACACATACAAATCTTTTTTACGCACGCACAAATCTTTTTTACACATACAAATCTTTTTTACACACGCACAAATTTTTTTACACATACAAATCTTTTTTACAAGTACAAAACCGATTTACAAGTACAAAATATTTATGACCACATTTTGAGCCCATAACAGTATTCTCTATTTTTAAGAACTCTGCCAGTAGCAGGTGCAATCTTCCAGCCCACTACCAAATATTTGAATATACGGATTTTAATGTACAGTGCAACCTGTTCTCACTCCTGAGTCTTAACCCCCGAGGTTTATGTCATCATCTTTGACAGCTCTGTCCCCCTTAGTGAATCAGAATATGTCCCTTTTTGCTTTTATTCAATTGCTCTCCAAGTCTCTGGTAATTAAGGAACATATTAAACGATCACACTATCTAAAAGAAAAGAAAAATATTCCCAAAAACTTTTGCCTCAGATGGTTAGCACAATGATGTGGTCAGGATCCATCCCTGGCACAATATAGCCTGCTGTACATGTTTTTAGCATCATTTCTCAGTGCACAGTATTGTATTGCTCTACAATACAATCCTGTAATCACTTTTATTTACAGAGTAGCGTTAGTGTATAGACATAACCGTTATACCCGGGCCCAACAACACATCCAGGGAAAAGGTGCAGAACAAAAGTAAAAGGAAAGCCTACTGCACTCAAAATCCTTCATTTGAAGGTTTTGCGATGGAGTCATCGCCACTTCATCTGCATCTGGTGACTTTTGCAGTGGCAACGTACAAACATTTTGACAAACTCTGGAAAAAGTTGAAGTAGAAGATTAACTTGCATTGAAAAAGTGCAGGTTGTAAAAAGCACATTGTTGGAGGAAACTGTACAACATATATTAATATATAACAAAATAAATCACTTTGTACAGGGGAGTACAAACTTTATTTCAAGTTAAATTCAAATTCTTCTGAATGTGCTCAATTTGAACATCTATTTAGTAGAAGAAAAGCAGGAAACAGGGAATTAAAACATCCAGCTGTATTTAGAATAGAATAGCCTTTATTGTCATTGTACAGAGTACAACGAAATTGGAGTGCCACTCCCTTGGTGCAAGTTTCAATAATAAATATAAATGTAAAATATAAAAAGTACAAAAAAAACAATCGTAAGTACTCAAACAATAGTATGTACAATATATACAGGATAGCAGCATTAATATAATGACAGTATGAATAGCAGCATAATATAATGACAGTGACTGTATGGAATAGGTTCAATTGTTTTTGTGCTTATTTACTACGGTGATAGCTCTGGGAAAGAAGCTATCCCTGAATCTGTTTGTCCTGGTTTTATGTGACCTGTACCGTCGGCCTGACGGTAATAGTTCAAACAGTTGGTTGCTGGGATGAGAGTGGTCCTTGATGATATTGCCAGCTCTGCTGAGGTACCGAGAGTTTGCAGTGACCTCCAGGCTGGGCAGAGAGCAGCCAGTGATCTTCTGGGCTGTGTTGATGACCCTCTGCAGTACTTTCCTGTCTGCAGCTGAGCACCCTGCATACCATGTTGTTATGCCGTACGTTAGGATGCTCTCTATGGTGGCTCTGTAAAATGTCACCAGCAGCCTCTCCTCCAGGTTGTTCCTCCTGAGCACTCTCAGAAAGTGGAGACGCTGCTGGGCCTTTTTAACCACCGCTGTAGTATTTGCAGTCCAGGAGAGGTCATCAGATATCTGCACGCCCAGAAACCTCATGGAGTGTACCCTCTCCACACAGCTCCCGTGAATGTAAAGTGGGGCCGGGTCTGCTCTGCCCTTCCTGAAGTCCAAGATAAGTTCTTTAGTTTTCGTGGTGTTCAGTTGGAGGTTGTTAACTGAACACCACTCAGTCAGTCTGTTGACCTCATCTCTGTAGTCCGACTCATCCCCCCTTGAGATGAGTCCAACCACTGTGGTGTCATCCGCGAACTTTATGATGGTGTTTGAGAGATGGGTAGGGGAGCAGTCGGATGTGTAGAGCCTTTCTGGCATCGTTGTATTTTTACTCAGTTGTATATAGCATTCGTATTCTATTTTTATCTTATTGTATATTTTTATTCTATTTTATTCTACTGTATATAGTATATTATTTTATTCTATTCTGTACAGCTGTGTACTGTATTTATTCTTATTGTATTCTAATTTTTGCGTCATAACTTTTGCACTGTCCACTTCCTGCTGTGACAAAACAAATTTCCCACGTGTGGGACTAATAAAGGTTATCTTATCTTATCTTATCTTAAACAGGAGGGGACTCAAAACACATCCTTGTGGAGACCCGGTGCTGAGTGTGATGGTGCTGGACCGGTGGGGGCCGAGTCTGACAGACTGTGGTCTATTTGTCAGGAAGTCCTTGATCCAGAGGCAGATGGGGGTGGAGAGTCCCAGGTGAGACAGTTTCTGGACCAGGATCTCCGGGATGATATGATTGAATGCTGAGCTGAAGTCCAGAAAGAGCATTCTCACATAGCTTCCTCGGTGCTCCAGGTGACTCAGCGCAGTGTGGAGCGCTATGGTGATGGCGTCCTCGGTGGAACGATTTGTCCTGTAGGCAAATTGGTGGGGGTCCAGAGTGGGAGGCAGACCGGCCCTGATGTGCTGACAGACCAGTCTCTCAAAGCACTTCATCACTACAGGCGTAAGTGCAACAGGCCTGTAGTCATTTGGGCTGGCCACAGCTGTCTTCTTGGCGATGGGGATGATGGTGGAGGTTTTGAGGCAGGGCGGGACGGTGTTTGATGACAAGGAAAGGTTGAAGATTTTAGTGAAGACTCCGGTCAGTTCGTCAGCACATGCTCTGAGAACCTTTCCATGTATTCCATCAGGACCTGCCGCCTTCCTGGGATTCACTGACCTTAGAACACACCTCACTTGGTGCTCCCTAAGTGTTAGTGTGCCAGTGCTGGGGGCGGGTGGAAGTGGTGTGGCAGCTGAGGGCTTGGTCGTCTCAAAGCGGGCGAAGAAACGGTTTAGATCCTCAGCCAGTGAGGCATCAGTCCTAGATGTTGCCTGGTTATTGCTTCTGTAGTTGGTAATGTGATTGATCCCCTGCCACATTTTTCTGGGGTCGTTGTCAGCAAAGTGATCTTCAATCCTCCTCCTATAGGCAGCCTTAGCTTTCCTGATGCCTCTACTCAGGTCTGCCCTGGCCGCCCTATACGCAGCCCTGTCCCCTGACTTGAAGGCAGTGTTGCGGCTTTTTAGGAGGGATTGCACTTCGCTATTCATCCAGGGTTTTTGATTTGGAAACACCCTGACCCTTTTGTTGACGGTGACATTGTCAACACAGTTCCTGATGTACGAGAGTACAGTGTCCGTGTACTCCTGGAGGTTGAAATTTGCCGTTTCTTACATTGTAGATGGTTGTCTTTACCTCCTCACCTTAACAGAAAAAGTGAAGTCCAGTTGAGTCCCTTAAAAATAGGCTAAGATTTATGTGTATAGACTGGGATGAGAAGTTGTGATCTCTTATCTGAGATTCACTGCTCTTTATGGATTTAGCCAAAAGAATTTAACAAGATATACACAGATGTTGTTGCATCTGCGATGATTGATTTTCAACCTCTAGACAATATAAACCCAGTATAAAGCTCAATGAGTTCTGCAGATCGACAACAGCTTAAATTCAGCTTGATTTGATTAACATGAAACTGCTTAATATTTTCATTCTCAAGTTAGTATACTTCTTGTTTTTTTTTTACAATTTGTTTTGGAAGATATTTTAAAAAGAAAAAAGAAAGAAAAAACATATCAGCACCAAATCATCTGGCTCTGTTAAACTCTAACAAAGGACATCACATGTAGGCTTTAAATGTCCAGTTTATCAAATGTCATGGAGCAGTCCTTACATTCAAAAATAATTCCTGCATTCATGACATCTTTCTCCATCATAAAATGATCAAATATTTTTCTCTCTCTCTGGGAAATACAGCAGCTCACTAAACATCTGCACCAAAAATGCAGGATGAATATCAGGAGTTATTTTGGTGCCAAGCAGCACAATTCACATGTAATCAGTGGGAAATTGTTTAATTTTCCAGGAAGCGAACATTTTAGGTATTCATGATTAGTGAGCCTGGTTTCACAAAGGTCTTTTGTAACTGCAGAAAATGTCAAACTCCTGATATGAATCTGTTACCCAGAATTTTCCCTCCTTAACAATCACTAAAGTTTTTTAATAGATAAAAGCATGATTGAGAAACCTAATCAAACTACTCATCTCCCTTTACCCTGACATTAGATATAGATCAGGAGGGAGGTATAATGAACAAAGGTCTGACGCAGGACCACAAACATATGCAATTCCAGGAAAAGCAAAAAGACTAGAAAAAGCACGGGGATGTGTTTGTGGAGGGAGAACTGTTCATCTACAAACTGGAGGTTGGATGGTTCAAGATACTGAGCTTTTAATTTCCAGTGTGGGCAAAACAGAAAAAGTATTTGAAAATAATGTTTTATAAATGTGGCTCGTGGTCATAACAGCTAGAAAAGTGCTATGTAAAGACCAGTCTATTTGCCATATACAGTGAAAACACCAAGGCTGGAGACACAGGAAGAGACAGAACAAAGGAACAGGAAAGACAAGGTGGCAGAGAAAGAAAGACTCAAAGCAAAAACAACAAAGACGCACACAGAAAATAGCAGCAATCTAAAAGTCATAACACACTCCAGCAGCACTCTGTCTGGGAAGATTTATTTTATGTTATCTTGTTTTATTCTTCCAAAAAACTAGAAAATCTGATATTTTGAGTCATGATATCTTATGTTTAGCATTTTGCTATTAATGACATTGTTGAGCAGATTTCACTCTTTGGTAAGATTGAATATTTTTAGTTAGTCTCTGGTTAAGGTGGGTAACATTTTAGGTTTAAATTAAAGCATGCCCATACAGTGTCTTTCAATAGCTGACAATCAGGAGGCAGTGTACAAACTGCATTCAGATCCCTCTAACGTGAGAGCACTTTCAGTTAAAACTTCTGCAGCTTTCAGAAAGGAGGTCTTTTCTGAAAAGGACAAGAACATGATGGTAAAGTACAGACTGTGCCCGATCCTACACAACAGCTCACTGCTGCAAACGGACATCAAATCACTCTTAGCATTTCCAACATGTTAACACAAAGCTGGCCCCAAAACCTTGAGGAGAAAAATCTAGACTTGTATGTGGAGATCTGGGAATGGAATTAAAATTTTGAAATTTTCACTCACAGAAATGATTCATACACAAATTTCCTGTAAGTGAATTTAGATGAATTATTCACAAATATGCACACAGAGCTAAAAACAACATTTTTAATTTTAATTTCAGTTATTTTCTCGATCCTTTCCCAGTAAAGGTAAAGACAGTAGTATGACAATGGTCATTTCCAGAATTTTCCACAACATTCCAAGGAATTCTAAAGCAGGCAGGCACCGGAGCAGTCAGTATGACAAAGTCTGTGCACCTTCTGAGTTCTAAATGGTCTCTGAGGGAAGCGTGTCATTGCTGGACTCGGTGATGTCGCCACTACAAACCACCTCCCCCTTCCAAACTGGTCAATCCAGGGGAAACACTGAAGGTGGTGAATAACCTTTAAAATCCAGCTTCAAGGTAAGACAACACAGGCTGCTTAGTCAATATTGGAACTGATACTTTTGATAACAGTGGGACTGCAGACTAATGAGATTAGCATGAATAATGTTAGCCTTGTGATGACTCAGAGAAACATCATTAGAAACAGGTGTGCACACACTCGTTCATAATCTTCGTTTTTGTAGCTGATTAAATATTATTAAATGGAAAAGTTTGATATGAGACTAATTTCAACATTAATAGCATTAATCTAATATTAGATTTTGTGTATGTGGCAGATATCCATAATCTCTTAAAACTTAAAGTTAAGTGGAAGAAGTTTAATTCATGCTGAAAGTATCAATGTAACTGTCAAACAAATTTTGATACATACATAAAAGTTTTGTAGCGTACTCATGATAACCCAAAGCACACAGGGCTATTAAGAATGTGACGGATATTTGGTGATTTAAAAGTCTGACACTGCAATATAGAAGCCAATAGTTTTTTCTTCTTTTAAACAGGAAATATAAGCAGATTTATAAGTGCAATGGCTGAGGTCTGATTCTCATTTTAGTAACAGGAATCTGGATCTTCATACAAAAGGAGACTGGAGAAAATCAAAAACTGATTTATTAAAGTTTGCTTTAACTGTTTTGGTTTGATTATTTAAGATTCCTTTGATGGCTTTGGCCAGACAGCAATAGTTATGAGACAGTATCCTCAGCCCTGCCAGTAAGCTTGTGTTCAGCTGATTGTCATTTCAACAACCAGGGAACAGTTACCACATACTGTGTATATGTGTATGTATTTAGTTATTTTTCAGCTCTACAGCATAACTAGTTTGGTGCTTTAATCTGCTAAAAAAAATCATTTAAAGGTGTGAAAAATGAATACAGACCGGGGGGTTGGGGGAAGATAATGAATGCATTCTCAGAACCAAAGACGTGTAGGTGGCAGCCATAAATTGAACAGTGAATGAGAGGAGAGGAAGCCGCTCACAAGAAGATGGTGGAAGCAAATAATCCCCAGATCAGTGCAGAGAAAGAGAGGATTTCTCATTTTCTAAAAGGGGATGCCTTTAGAAATCAAATTCAGCTCACGTGAAGCCTCGTTGTGGAGGGAATCTCACTCTCGGAGGCATAAATCACAACAGCACTGTCATAGCAGAGCTACAAGAACTAAAGATCACCTTTTTTTAAAGACCTGATAGTATCAAGTCAAATGAGCAGCTGACATTTCACATTTTATATATGCATTAGATTAAGTTAAATGTATCAGCAAAATTGCAGTTGTTCTCACTACCAGTAAATATCTTTGCTGCAGTTATTTAAAGCAATGTCCATAATATGCCAATAATAATCCCATAAGCCCAGAGACTAGAATAAACAATGAACCCTGACGACTGAGGCATTTATTGTGAATTGTTGGAATGCACAATAGTTCTAAATTTGGGAAGCTGGAATAGTAAAAGCCATCAGATAGAAAGCAGATTAACGAGTTGAGAATGGAGGCGGAAAGAGGCTTACTGAGAAGACAGAAATCAATACCAGCAGGCTGACTGAAGTGTTGCTTTGTTTGCAGTTGTGGCAAATGTTTTTCCCCATGAGGATTTGTGGGGCTGCCTGTGTGAAGGCTGAATTCCCCAGTGTATCAGCAGGGTATGGAAGCCTGCTGCACAGACAAGGAGTACCGCCGATGCACTTTACCAGGAGCTGAGATACACAAAGGAACATTGTAGCTCAGTCTGTGGTCTAAAACTGAAGTCAAGGAAATTGATCTAAAACAAAGCAAAAAAAACAGCAATACAAACACTTCCTCGTGTTACATCAGCACTGGCCTACTGGCTGAGCTATTCTTTCTAAGGAGATTGAGGAGGTGGTTTTTTTTTTAATCTTTATCAGCATCATTGAAGAAAATAGTTTCCAGTTTTTATTTTTAGATAAACCTCCTAACCCCTAACTCTGCCCCCGACACTGGGCCTTAAACCCTAAGTAAATATTGTTTTTACATACCAGTCTTTGCAGATTATTTCAGTGTGTCGAGACAACCAGATGCCGTACAGCACAGCTGTCAAACTCCAGTCCTCGAGGGACGGTGTCCCTGCTGCAACACACCTGAATAAAATTAGTAGGTCATTAGCAAGACTATAGAACTTGACTGCATGCTGAGGTGGGGACTCTAACCCTACTCAAGTAAATCTAAGTAAATTTAAGTGAAAATGTAGTTCTAAATTGCACCTCATTGCACCATGTTCATTCACTCATGAGCTGCTGTTACATGAATGAAGTGGCTGAATTGTCACCTCAGCATTCAGTCCGGTTCTATAGAGTCTCGCTAATGACTGTATTCAGGTGTGTTGCAGCAGGGACACACGGAAAAGTTTCAGGACACCGGCCCTCGAGGACTCGAGTTTGACACCTGGGCCATAGGGCAAGGTACAGCCTGGATAGTTTGCCAGTCCATCACAGGGGCAGGATTATGACTTAGACCCAAAGGGTTCAAATCCACCAGATCAGCCAGTGAACTACTTAGAACTGGGGTTAGAGTTGCATTTCAGCAACACACTAAACAAGCTTAGTTTCAGAAGCTTCTAACCCTTCAAACTAATTCTCTGACATGTGTTTTGGCATTACTTCATTCACTTCATGCTATAGAGGGAAAAATTCAATATTGAGGGTTAAATGTACAGATGTAGAAAGTCATGTACAAAGTTTCCATTAAAAACATTCCTTTTCCACTGAAATAATAAAAACTAAGTTTTGGAAGTGATTGTTTCCTCCATAGCAGAAACAAACCAGGTGCTGCTCCTTCACGGAGTGAGGTTAGTAAGTATGCATTAGGGTTGGAGGACTTTAAAATCCACTTAACACTACTTGGTTTGACACAGCACTTAATATGCTGGGCACTCCGAGCTAATGTACACATAGCGTGTGCAGGTCAGAGAGACAGACAACCACACACTGACACTCACAAAAACCACAAAAATACAGGGAAAACATGCAAACCCCACACAGAAAGGCCCCAGATGACCAAGAAGTGTGAATCCAGAACCCTGCAGATTCAACACTGCCCAGAGTATTAAAATGACATTTGTAAACTTTATTGCTCTTCAGTGATTTCTCCAAATTAATTTGTCTAAATTTCATTAAGATCTAATGGCAACTTTAGGCCAGCACAATTGAAACCCCATGTACAGTATTATGCATATGTGAAATGACTTAATTTCCAAAGTTTAGACAGAGAGCAAAGTGGAAATAGTTTCTGAAACCTCAGATTTTAACCACAGATCTGTTCATCTGTAGTTCCCCTCCAACTCTATTCACACAGAATGCCAATCAGCCACATGTTTTCTGTTTGCAGTGTCCACACAAAGATAATATCAGTTGATCTTGCCCCTTTGCTCTCCAAAAGAAAATCAAAAGTTTCATTTTCCACACAGGACTTTGAAAAACATCTGATTGAAAGCTTCTATTCTCTTTGCTCCCTCATTTGCCCTCTTGAACAACGTAATTGCATAGGTCGTGACGGAGAAAGTTCCTGATTGCAGTGGACAGTGTTTGTGTGTTTTTCTGTGAGACCAGCGGTGTGTTGTATTTATCTTCCAGACAACAGACTCCTCTGTTTGGAGAAGAGTGCAGATTTAGGTCCTGGATGGTTGCATCCAATCAGCAGAATCTGGCATCACACTCAGAGTTACTCCATCAAAGGGAGGAAGCTGGTCTTTGTGGTTGTAGTTGTGTGATACTGTCTGACCACACACTAACACACACACAGACACAGACACACAGACACAGACACACACACACACACACGCTTGATCTCATAAGTGCATCTGCTCAAAGCAAGGTGCCAGCATATCTCAGTTTTCCCCTCACTGTGATCCTGCCTGGACACTTCACGTTGCTACAGCACCCACTCTCCTCTTTGATCTCTCTTTGTCTTCCTCCATCAACCCTCCCACCTCTCATGCATCTGGATGAGGGCTTCTTTCACACACGTCACTCACGTAACCTTAATTTGTTCTATCAGAAATGTTGTAAATCAGCATTGCACCCTCGGTTCCACTGCAGACAGAAACATGCCAGTGACTTTATTTTTAACCTCTAAACACTAACAACAGTTAAGGTTAGGCTACTAGATTCTATTTTTTATTGTATTTTTTAATGAAACATCTGGCACACCCGAGTTGTGCTCGTTCAGCACAACAAAATCCAAATCTTCACCCTGAATAAACTACCAGAGATCTGGTAGTTTAAAAAATAAACATTGTCACTGTAAATACATACGATGAACTTAAGATGATATTCTATAGCACAACATTAAAAACAGGATCTTGACTAAAACATTGGATGATAGGTAAGAGAACAGAATCAAGAAAAAAAAATGAAGGTATAAAAGGATAAGCAGAAGGGAATGGATGGAAACCTGTATGAACATCATGTTCTTCCATAAGGAAGTCTAGCTGATTATAGTCTGCTTATGTGTGAACGTAGACAAAGCCCTAACCCATAGAGCTTATAGAGCCACTGCACCTGCTGCACCATCAGCTTTTCTTTAAAACATGCTGTTTTTACTGTGAATAATTTAGATTTGAGCTGGTTAACAGAATGATACATATGTAAAAGAAATTAAAATACTAAATGATTGTAACTGTCAGAGGCAGACTGGTCACTATTCCAGGGGACACTGGATATTTCCTGGTGGATCCTGCTATACATATTCATGTGTGTTGTCTTAGTGTTATTATCAATTAGTTTTCAGCTCTGAAAATTCAGAATTTCTTTTCATGCATAAATAATGTGTTTTTCTCTTTTTAGATGTTTTTATGGATTTGAGTTATATTAAAATACATTTCTGTTAGCATTAGGAATCCCACAACACCATGAGCCACCTTACTGCGATTCCACTTGATCAGCAAACAGTTTATGTGCCAGGTGCCAGAGTCTCAGCCACAGACTGCATGCTCTCTAATGGCTAATTACACACGTAAATGGACACAGGGAGCCAATGTTAGACACATCAATCAGGAAAAAGGAAAGAAAGCAAAGTAGAGAGGAAGAGAATAAAGAAGAGATGCAGCTGTGAAACCTGTGAGTCTGGAACCAAGTCAATGTAAACAATCACTAATGATCAGTTTTTAGTCAATGTGTGTTTATGTTTGGGTTTTTTTTTTTTTTTATCCTTTTGCTTATTAAGCTTCAGATTAAAATCATTGGGCAGTTTGAGCTTACTATGACTCAGTGTCTGTTTAAAAAAAATCTAGTTTAATTATTTTGCCTGACCTTCTACATCCAGGCAAACCACAGCTTTGAAAACTTTGAAAATTACATTTTGATATCATGTTGTTAACAAACATATTATGCGAATAACAGCCAATCAGAAAGCGCTTGGACACATATGGCTCTACTCTCTACACCAGTATTTATTTGGCAATTAAAAATGAATTGGGCATTAGTACATTAATGTTATTTTATTAACAGGATGGAATATTGTTTATTCTTCAAAATCTCTAGGTATTAGGATAACATTAGAGTAAATTATTATGATGATTTGGCCATGGATACAGAGAATTTTATATTGTGATTGCAAAATAAGCAGTGTGATGACTTACATGCACAGAGTGACCTGGGAATATGTCCCAGCCGACCTCTGATTAAGTCGTTACAGTTAGAGGAGACTGGAAGAGTTGCAACATTCCAAAACAAGTTAAAGTAATGTCACCAGTACCGCCAAAATGGTTACTCTTCTAACTGATAAACTAAATAATTGGGGGAAACAAAATTTGAAAAATATTGATGTATGCCACCCCCCTTTGTTTTGCCAAAATATATGATTAGGGGTTGGCACTTATGGTGAATTGGACTGCAGAGGGTTAGTTACACTATCACCACAACCAAACAGATAGAAGACACTTGTCACTGATGCCTGTCCTTTTCTGTGCTGGGGGGTCTTGCTGCTGCTCTCCCTGCCTCTGGCTTTCCACGTATGCACATGAAAGGACGGGGAGGTCCAGTGCAGGCTTAGCTAAATATAAAGTACTGTGGGTGGAAATAACAATCTGCTTTTCACTATTGTGGTTTAGATCATCGCAAAAGCTGACAGTAGCCCTGTTAGTTACGTACTTATAAATGCATCAAGTAACTTGGCTCAGCTGCTGAGTGCTAACAAAATATTGCACTTTTGGGTTAGAATCAGATCAAATCAGTGAACCGTGGCGTACACAACTCCCCTTGTGTGCGCTTGTTTAGAATGGGGCCAGCTGATGGGTTGTTTAGATGGGCTTCATGGTCAGTAAGCACAGACCTCAGAAAATATGACACATTTAACAGAACAGGCATGACTATATACCACTGTGACTCAAACCACAGTTCACATGTGCACTCATTCAGATATAGAGCCTTGGGCAAACATATATTTTTATCTCTCCATTCAGTTTGTTGAAAGTGAGTGAATGAATGACCCTGAGAGGCTGGTAAAAAGCAGCTCTGGCGTAGCGTCAGAGCAGGCCATAAGCCTGCTATCACTCAGACTGCTGCATCATCTGACTGCTGTGTTTGTCCAGTGAAACCTGGCATGGCCGTTTCTTGTTTCTGACAGCACAAGCTGTGATCTGATCCACACTAGGATCTACAAAAAAGGTTTGAAAGACTTTTTCCTTTAGAAATAAATCACTTTAATTCTCAAAGTTTCACAATATTAAAGCTGTATTAATAACTCACTGTGTGATCAAAGGCTCACATTACATCATAGATACTAAGACAAAAAAAATAAAAAGTACCCTTATGTAAATCTTTACTTTGGTAACGAATAAGAGAGTCTACCACAAATCTAAATCTCTGCCATGCACCGATGTCAGTGGAACAGCTAATATATTTCAGCTGCTAATTAGCTCTCGAGGGGCAGAGGTAACCACCATTTTTTGAAGTCTCCCACAGATTTCTGTTCAGGATTCTTTGAGTATCATGACTCCTCCTGCAAGAACGTCTCCAGCTGCACACCAACAGCACATGTGGCGGAAAGGTAAACAGTTTGTTGTACTGTATATGTGCACAAGGTTGGTCTTGTTATCACACACCACTTTTTTATTTTCTATGTAGTTCATGCCATGTTCTCGCATGTTGTTCATGTGTGAAAATCATCGTCATACATGCTTTTCTCTGCTTTATGTTCAACGTGTGTGAGAAACAGAGGGAGTAGAGTTCAGCACGTGAACATGTCTGTCAGTGTCTTCTGTGTATTCGTTTGATGGCTCATGCGCTCTTAACTGACCTTGAGCCTGGGGTTAAATTACTGTGTGCTCCACTGCTTCATATAGACTGAAAAAACCCCTTTGCTTGCACAACACCCACCATCACACGTGCACAAATGCACGCGCATTTTCCCTAAAAGAAGATGAATGGGAGTGACAGTGCTGCTCACAGAGTGGTGAAAGACAATCACTATGAAATAGCTGCTGTACAGTCTGTAATGCAGCCAATCAAGTTTTAGCTGCCATTATCCAGCCATACTGCAACAATACACATATATAATCAAATACACATCTCTGTATGAGCAAAGTGTTATATAATCTAAGACATTACATAAATAAACCCTGAATATAGAACGATCACAATGGCAATGAACTCCTTATATGAATATTATTAAAATTAATCAAATGAGCACTTTATTTAGATGTACGTGAGCTGTCTTCTTTCTACTGTAGCCCAGAACAGTCATCAAAAGCTAGTTGGAGTTGAAACCTGGTTGTATAGGTAATTCTCTAATACAGAGTAAATTTCATCCACCCTGGAACCAACGCCATCACGCTATGAATGCATTCTTCCTGTGCACAGTCCCACTGAGTTCTTTGAGAGCACAAAAACCGTGCTATGATCCACTAGGTACCCCCCACCCACCCATCAATCAACTCAACTTGGTTCCATTACAATCAAGTAGCACCTAATGTGCGTAGGGTTGCTATAGCAACGTGCCTGAAAGTCCTTTGATGTCATTTATATGCAACACAAACAACACAATGGGGGACGTCGAGGTGATGATATACCTGCTGCTCTGAGAAATGGCGGTTTTGATTTTAGAAGAAGACTCATGATTCATCCTGTGACGCCACTGACCAGCCAATTGCTTGAAACCCTGCGAAGTAGGAACTAAAGGGCAGGTACTACCACCTAATCAAAAAGCCTAAAAACCAAGTCGAGTCATGCTGAGCTGACCCAAGCAGGCACTAGTGGAAAGAGTCTATAGCAGTTATTTCACCCGTTTTTGCTGCAAGTTGCCGAATTTCTTTGGCAATTCATGATCGCTGGTCTCCATGTTGCTGCTAGTCTCTTCTGTCCGGTGTGGACTAAAGTTAAGGTGTGATAGAAGGGTACGCACTGATTTCAGTCTTCAACTTCTCACCACAAGAAGACTAAATGCTAAATACTGGTCATTTAAATGTTAAAACAGGTCAAGTCTTGAACTTGACCCATCCAGAATATAGAAGATAGAATAACCAAGAGGAACCAAAGCAATTTGCTAAAGCTGCTAAAAGCTCTTTGGAGCAGAGCAAAGCTGAGGGATTGTAACACGGTTAATGTTGTCACCACCAGAAGTGCGATTACATGTAGTCATTTGTTATCTGATGCTTTAAAAACATTTATAATTTGAGCTTTAAAAGCAAGCTGTAACTTTTGTGCCTTTTTAAAAATTAGACCTTGAGGCCTGAGCTTTCTGTGTTTAGTCCATGACAGTGTGAGCTTCCTGTAGCTGGCTGACATAACAATACAAATAACAATCGTACATCTCAGAAACTTCAAACCAAACTTAAAGAAGAGCTCTCAGCAGTCTAACATGTCCTTTAACATATTTAACTAAATCTGAAGTTACTGTGGACAAAGCAGCACCGTGAATGCTTACTCTTTACTTTTCACAGGCTTCAGCACAGTTTTAAGAAGAGTTTAGAGTTAAAGCACACTTGATAGGGACTTGACTTAAGTTGTGTCAGGAACAAGTGGGATTAGCTTAAGAGGTAGCAACCCAGACATTCCCCCTGCCTCCATGTCCCACAGTGATAATCAATTCTGCCAGACGTCTCTGTGCAGTGTTGTGTTAAGCAAAGTCGAGCCTGAATGACTTGACACAGGCTTGTTTATGAGTCGGTGTCCCCCTTTTATCAATGATGAAAAATCAAGCATTGTTGTGCTTAACATTTGTGTGACATATTACACAATACTTGTAATTAGAAATATGATGTCACATTCTCGCCGCCTCTTTGTCTCCAGGCTGAAGCCTTAATAAAGATGGCATTTTGTTTGCTTCCATCCCATCTATTCTTGTTTTTTCAATCAAGGCTGACTAGACTACAGTCGCAGCCTTCTGTTCTCTGCTACACATTTCCATCACTTTGTTCATCTCCCATCGCTCTTAAATTCTCAGTTCACATCTTCGATGATGAAGATAAATGCTAATAAATGAGATAAAACTGACAAGACGTGTGACAGAAACAATAAATCTCTTTGTACTCTGCTGTTTTCTGTTACATGTCACCCCATGTCCCCGTGTCAACAGTAGCCCCACTGTATTCATGAGTGAATAGCAAAAGTACTGAGGTCAAACAGGTCAGACTGGCCTATTGTAACCCAGGCCGACATGGTTTGTGCTGCACGTGTTAAATGTCATAGAGGTTGTTCTGTTTCCTTGTTTATCATATCCTCTAATTCATTTAGAGTTTTGCTTATTTTTTAATCAGTCAGAAGTTTTAATAAAACAGCAAATGTGTTTGTAAGAGCTTTAGTATTTATTTTAAAATTAATTCTTCTCTAGGCAGTCAGCTGATGGACATTCCCAGAACCTGCATCTGACTTCCTAACAGTTGAATGTGCTTGGAAAACCTTAACAACCGAGCACATGAATTGCTTTGGCCTCTTTGGCTAGTTTCCCCTTTCATAATAACTCTATAGTGGGGAAAGTTTGTAAAACTTTATAATAGTTAATAATAAATATAATAAGATAAGATAAGATGACCTTTATACGGAGCCCCGCAGGGGACATGGGAGAGAAAAAAAATTAAGACGGACTTTTGCGAGATCTCGCAAAACTAACTCGGGATCTCGCAAAAGTTTTGCGAGATGTCGCAAAACTTTTAGCCGCATTCTTCGGATGCTGGCTCGAAGCCGACCGGGAGGTTGAGGCACGATGTGCCGGGAAAGTGGTGTTCCTCCCGGCTGTAGTAGGTCTCGACCTCCCGTTAGCTCCGAGCTAACGGGAGGTCGGCTAAAACTTTTGCGAGATCTCGCAAAAGTTTTGCGAGATCCCGAGTTTGTTTTGCGAGATCCCGAGTTTGTTTTGCGAGATCTCGCAAAAGTTTTGCGAGATCCCAAGATAGTTTTGCGAGATCTCGCAAAAGTCCGTCTTAATTTTTTTTTCTCCCATTTCCCCTGCTGGGCTCCGTACCTTTATTAGTCCCACAGGTGGGAAATTTGTCTTGTTACAGCAAAAGTGCAAAGTTATGTAGCAGAAATTAGAAAACACTGGAATGCAATAAAATAAAATACTATATACAATAGAATAAAATAGAATAGAATAATATATACAATAGAATAAAATAGAAATACAAATGCTATATACAACTGAGTAAGAAATATTGGTGAGACTTACAGTGAGGGGCATGACTACTCTGACTTATGTGGAAACAAGGAGCTGTAGCCACTTGCTTCAAGGCTTAATTCAAGTATCACTTGGACTGTCCAACTGTGTTTGTGGTCCTTTCTGATTAGTAGCTACAGCCACCCCACAGAAAACTCCTGATTATGATTATGTAACGGACTAAAAAAAATACCAGTCACCAAAACTGAGGCCTTACCACAGGTGACAACATTTGTCACACAGTTCGATTAAAAAGACAAACTTGGTGGTACTGTCAAGGACCCTGGGTCTGTGGACCCAGGGTTCATGAGTAGCTTGTGGAATTGTGTATATTTGCTGGTCCGTGGTGCTTGTGTCCCTCGTTTCCGGGTTTGTGTGTATAGGTGTTTGTGTGTGGGTGTGTGCGTGTTCCAGAGGACCGGTTTACAGTAACCGCCAGGCCTGTCAACCCTGTGTCCCGGGTGTGTCCCATTGGGAGGCTGGCCACACCTGACGAGGATGATCTCACACACCTGCAGCTCATCAGGATCTTCGGGGGAGCTACTTAGCAGTGTGGCTGCGTTTCTCAGCAACTGTTTGTAGTGAGTGTGAGTCTGCCGCATTGTTAAGGTACTTATGCATTCATTCATTCCTCTACAAATGAGGGTAAAAATTTAGCATCAGCAACCTAAAATGAATGAAGGGATTTCCTTTTTGCTGCATCTATTTAGACTGTCTACACCTGCATAGCGGCTAACAGGGCACGCAACATGTTAAGTTAATATCCTTACAAAGAACAGGGAACGAGTGTCTGCACTCCACCACGAACAACACTAAAGACATAGATCCAACATAAACCATCCTGCTAGCTCAGGTTTGCTGTTAACTTAAAGATATGGAGATTTCACATTGACTCAGGATTCAGACTGAAATGTGGTATCATGTGATGCAAAGTGCAGCATAAATAAAATGTCTCTCCAAATAATTTAGCTGCCAAACAGAAAAACAAAGGGTATAAGAACAAAGAAGAAAAACTAATCCCAGACTATAAAGAATAAAGGAGCAGCGTCACTGAAAGGCTATCATGCTCAAACAAGCTCAGCTCAGCCTAATGGACATTTGTTGTGACTGAAAGCATGAAATTACTCGAGTGAGGCCAAAAAAGCTCAGTGGAAAATTAGAGTGAGGGACTTCCTGTTGACAGAAAGAAATGTTAAGTTTAGTCAGGGCGTTCTGATCGGCACCATACATGCGCTTTGTTTGACACTGGTGTTGCTTTTTATCTCACAAACGCCGTCTGAGGAATTACTAAGGGCACGTTTCAGGCTTATCTTTCAGGTCATGTGTACTACTGTTGATATTGCTCCGCACTCCTGATAAGGAGCTGTGCATTGTACCTGCTACAATTTAATGTCCTTATAGCTTAACCAATCAACACCCAAAGTTTCACTAGCCACACCCAGGCCTGGTTACTGCCAGACCTTAAACAGAAATATACCACTTAAATAAAACCTGTCTGATAAAGTGAAGCAGGCTAAAATAGCTCAGAAAGAAACAAATCATGCCACTATCAAAAGAAACAGCTGAGAAACAAAGTCATTCAAATCTATGCAAAAATAATTAAGAAAGGGGGCAAATACTCGAAACAGTGTTTCACTGAGAGATATTAACTTTCAGATTAGAGCTGCTGGATGTGATTTTTAGCTTTATGGATCTTCTGTTTCTTTCAGTTTGTATAAGCGGAAAAACAAACTTTGGTTGTGAAATTAACACATTTTAAAGGCAGAAACAGGAATCGTGTTTCAGACATTCACACCTGTCAGACCGCCTCACATCACCTGGTGTGTGTGATTATTCTGGTGTTTTTGAGACTCTTCCCTCAGGTTTTAGCTTCTGGTCAGGTTTCTGACAGGAGCAGCTTGGTGACTCACAGCTTACTTTACACCACAGAGGTGTCTTCTACATGTCTGTGTGTGAGCGGGCACCTAATAAGCCAACGCAGCTGCAGCACTGTAGCAACTTCTGAGAAAAAGCCCTGCAATTATCCAGAGTGTTCAAATACAAAACTGAGCTCACAGTTTAAAGTGTTTATCCTCCTGAACAGAGAAGGAAGCAGATCCTGGATGTCCGTTTTCCCATGCCATCACCGAACCCCCCCCCCCCTCGAGAAGGAGCCTGTCACAACAATTGCTTTTGTCCAACATTCCTGAAAACAACAATTATTCTTTAAAAAGCACTGGCTGCCTGAGATAGGATGGATCATTTAAATGAGCTGGACTGCTAGGCTGCGAAAGCGCTGCCCACACACCTGTGACAACCATTTGAAGCGTGATGGGTGTGAGTGAGGTAAGAATGCCCAGCAACACTTTACGTCCTTTAGGGCTTTAAAAAGAAAAAATTAGTGTGACCTTGGCAGCAGCAGCAGCAGCCAGAGCTGCACATGCTGCAGTACGTGGTTACTGCCTGTGCACATGACAGAATCTGACTGTCTGCGAATGCTTGTGAAATTTGACCATTTCATATATTGACTGTGTGTTATAATGCTCACAAATGCAGTCATGCAGTGCTTTTATCTAACATCCACACTCTCTCTCTCTCTCTCACACACACACACACACACACACACACACACACACACACACACACACACACACACACACACACACACACACACACACACACTGATAGATGCATCAGGGGCAACTTGGGGGTCCAGTATCTTGCCTAAGGTTACTTTGACACATGGACTATAAAAGCCAGGGTTTGATTCACCGACCTGATTGACTTGACCGTGCACTCTACCACCTAAGCAGTATTGAAAATGGCTGCTTCACCAATAGAACAAAACAAAACCAATCATCGTGTATTGTGCACCTTGAAGTTTCCTGTACTAGTCTGGAAGAGTAACACTATGTTAAACAAAAATCAAACGGCAGACGGTGAAGAGTTTGTCCCTCGAAGAGGACCATCATCTGTTGTTTGGAAATAATTTGGACTGAGCACAAGTGATCAAGAACAAATCATATGCAGAGCGGTCTAGAGCAACATAACTGATTTATTCAGCTGCCTGGAAAGCCACCACAGGCTGCAGTATAATTACTGCATGAAAGCAAAGAAAAACAATGTAAGGTAACTAATGTGAATGTTACAACATCAGCTCAGGCTTATATAAAGATGAGCCTGTGCAGCTGGTTTTACAATCCATCCAGCTCACTAAGACACAATGAAATCACCAAGCAGTCAGATTTGTTTTGGCCAAAGACATCTGTCCATTAAACACAGTGAGGAACACGCTTCAGGAAAATGGTCAACGTACAGCAGTCATACAGCTGTTGAGTGCTTTGATATGGGTTTTAGTCACATCCATAATGCGGGCACAGTCAACAGAGTGAAAGACTTTACATTGAGCTTCTAATAGATGCACCTAGGTCAGGTGAAGACATACCTTGTTTGCCTACATAGATGTTTAAAATAATTCAATGTGGTGCCATTTCACAACAACATTTGCGTCGAGGCAGCTTTTACTGAAAGGCAAAGGGCCAACAATAATATAGAGAACGCTCCAACCATCAGATGGCACTCTGCATTTGGCGACTGTGGGAAGGAAAAGCTCCTTTTTAACAGGAAGTAACCTCTGGAAGGACCAGGCTCAGAGAGGGCCAGCTTTCCAATGCGACCAACAGGAATGGAACAGAATCTAAAAGTGAAAACAATTCCCTGTTTTTGATGCAGTTCTTCTAATTATATTTTTACACTTTTCTTCTAAAAGATAAAACTGAATTTAGGTGAATCAGTGTCATCAGTTTTATGTGATGCAACAATGTATACATTACCATGAATGACACCCAAACATGGATGTGAAACCAGTGTTATGTGGAATAAAAACGTTTTTGTCACTGAACCCATTGCATAATCTTGACAAATGTTTATCATCTTAATATTAATAAAAAATTATTAAGATAATCATTTTGGCAATAATCGTGCAGCACTAGTTCAGCCCTTTTAACCAGTAACATATGGCTCTGCACAGTGACAGTGCAAAATATGAAGACATATCCATTTTTCACCTAATTTCTCATTCCTTGGAGTCTGTTATCACTTAAATGAAAGCTATGAGTTAATTTAATTTAATGTTTTTGATTGCTGTAGGACAAGTATGCTTTAGTCAGCCAGCTGAGGCCACCATAGCTTGGATTATGCATAATAAGAAAACAGAATTCAGTTGACTGCTACATGCAATTTACTGACAGCTTTCAGTTTGTCCACATATTGGAACATTATAACACTTTATAAAATGTGAACATGATTTATAGAAGATTGTATTTAAAGGTCCCACCAGCAGCCCAGCATTCATGCGAAGCCACTTGCAATATGATGCACATTTGTGGTAAGGATGTCAGGCAGTTCTGCTAGTTTATGATTACAAATGTACTATTAAAGACTGACAAATGATTTATGAGAACAGCGAGTAAACATAACTTTTTGTACGTCTCATGGAAAACAAAGAAACAAAGTGGTGAAGTGCCACGTCCTGTTTAAACAGGTTACACGAATGAAATACAGCCTTTGTAATAATGCAGACACAGTAAAGACAAATGGAGTCTCAGGTGACGGACACGGTGGAAATATTTGCACAAAAGATTCTGGCTTGCTGGAGCATTTAATCTTTTAATGTTTCATCACATTAGTTGCGAGAGAGGCCTGGTGCTGTGTGACAGGCAAGCCATCTTCCATTTGGTGTGTTTGACCAAATGTTTGCGTGTGTTTGTTCATCTCAGAGCTGGTGCCATGGCTATTGTTGAATACGATAAGGTCTATCTTCACATTATCATGGCTGAGTGGGCCTAGAGCTCTGTAATTAGGAACTCAATAATAAGCTGCTTATGTAAATATTACTATTGTGCCTCAGCTGCACACATGATGATGATTTCCAAATTATACAAACCTCTCTGTGTGGCAAAGTGTTACTTTAAAAAAACCCACAACCACGTGACGCATGTGATAATGTCATCTGAAACGGGAAGCTGTCATGAGGCTGACAAAGACTAACAGAATACAAAAAAGCAGGAGCAAATCTTGTGTTTGGTCTGTTGGATTAATCCTGGAGCGATGGGACAAATTCAGTGTTAAACACTTGAAAACTAGAAAGAAAGTGACTGTTTATGCAACGTCACTTTATTCACATCCAAGCTGCTGTCTTGCATGCAGACAGGTGAGCCTTCACATCCCGTTCAGACCCCTCTGAGCCACTGCTGCTACTCTTGCAATTCATTTTTGCTTGACACATATGCAGTTAACAAATACAAAAATAAGCATGTTTGCCAGGTAAGCTGGAAACTGCTAATGGGAGTTTTAGAACTACTAGCTAGCCAGATAGCCAGTTAACATTCAAATTGTAATCTGATAATCTATTTTACACTAAAGAACCCTGCAAAAAGCTACAATGTGTCTATGGCCAATGTTCCCTCTAATTTTTCATGTGTCTGAGCGAACACACAAACTCGCTGAACAATCCCGTGGACCACTGTGAGCAACAGCAGACGTGTGCACTGTGGTCACGCCAGCATCGAATCCATCCAAGTTACATGTTTATTAAAATCATCAAATTACAGCATTTACATTTCTGTTAGACTACTTTTAATTAACTGCTTTAGCCCACTTACAATGAAAATGTTAAAAAATCTTGTTCATGACGTGTATAGTATGTTAACACTATTGGAAGTAAAAATAACTTGAACTCCAATTTTGAAAACACAACTTTATTATTATTATTATTATTATTTGCTCTGACTTGTATTATGAGTCTGAGTCTGTGGTCTGGGAGAGAGTCCTGTAACTCTGTCTACAAAATACAGAATATAATGACCAATGTTGGGCAATTAATTATTTAGTTACTTCTTTAAAAAAGTAACTGAGTTGTGCAAACAACAAAGTTTCTTGCAGCTATTTTTTAAATGCAGCCAAGGCGTTTTTAAATAAACATTTCAAACTATTTACAGAACAATCAGCTGTTCTGCATCAAATTTGATGCCACACAGATTATTTGTGCCAAAAAATAATTTCTGTCCACTATGAGATGAAGGAGAACAACAGCCTGATACCTGCAGGCCTGACAACAGCAGATGTATCACTGCTGTAACACCTGTAACACTCAGCAGTCGCCTCATTGTTCTGACACACACAACAAAACTATTGTCTACACTACACACTAACTACACAAGATTTGTGCTAAACGTCGCAAATCTCTCACATCTCAAAACACCGCCGTCACTCCTAAAACTTCCCCCCTTCCTAAACAACTAAGTGGGATGTTGCCATATCATTTTTTGATTGGTCCACATAGTACATTTTTCCACCAATAGGAAAGGGTGGAGTTTTTTGGTTTGGTTTTTGCTCACAGGTGGAGAGAGCTTTTGAACGTTTTCCTTATAAAACGCAGTTTTTACCGTTTCTTCCCGCAGTAAATATAAACAACGACAATATTCAGGAAGAAAAACAAACATTGCAGATATTTTTATCATAACTCTGGTTTTACGTGGCCAATCAACACAATTTAAAAACTGGTATAAAGTCAACACTTTTTCTGTCAATTGTTCCGTCTGTCCTGCTCACATCTCCAATGGTTGTACACGTTGTCATTAACGTGGCTTCACTCCACATCAGCCACGCCGCTTTGCTAGCTAAAACACCGGTGTCGGCACATAAGTACGCTGTCATAGCCTGTCAACGACGTTGATTAGCTGCGTATATACGAATGTGAATCGCATTATTGGCAGGACTATGGGATAAGGTGGCATCATTCTGATCCCATACTGGAGCAGCCAGTCACTTACTGACTAACACTGCAAAACAGAATTGTTAAAGTTTTAATTTTCATTTCAATTCAGGTTGGATTTTTTTTTTTTTGTGCGGATTTTTTTTTTGTGCGCAACACAGATTTTCTGTGCGCAGAGACCGTGCCAGCAGTGCGCAATTGCGCACGCGCGCAGCTTGGAGGGAACATTGTCTATGGCTACATATTTATGTTCACCAGTCACTTTATTAAGCACCCCTGGCTACCTCTTGCTCAAAAGCTAAGGTCATCTGCTAATCGGAAGGTTGGTGGTTCCATCCCTGGTTGCTCCAGTCTGCATGCCAAATATATTTTGGCAAGAGGAAAAAGTGTTTGTGTAAATGGGGGAATGAGGCAAGTTGTGTAACCAAAATGTCTCAAAGAGATGAAATATCTTCATGCACCTAAAAAGGAGTCCCGTTGCCTTTAACTCAACCACTTAGGATTATAATGACCTGGATGGCTTAGCAACAAGTTCAAAGATTCACTTTTGGTTGTGTTTTCACACTTGCTTGCAGCTCTGTGTTCAGTATATTTTGGTCCTGAGTGGCTTTTTAAGGTTACCCATAATGGCAGCTAATATCCACACAGCACTAAGGTACCACAGTAGGCAGCAAGCTAATGGTAACGTTGGAGTAACTTTAAGTCCTGCAGACACTACTTTGCTATTTTGATATAATCAAAGCCTGTCAAACATGCCAGGCCAGCTTATAGTTGCTGTCCAGAATAAGGGGAGATCAGTTATTGCCAAACTAAACATTTGCCAACTGTATGTCACTAAATGCAGTTGCAGAAAAATGAAACTGAATTAAAGTCGAAGCTATTTGATGCCTGCGAAGACTTTAAACTATTTAATAATGACTTCACATTCTTAGCGTGCTCAGTATGCAACACTTAAGCAGATGTAAAACTTCTCACTAAAATGTTACAGTCAGTTATTTTCGTGATGCCATAGCAGCAACGCTGCAGACTTAACTCTGCATGATTCAACAACGTGTGACAATGAAGTGGAAAAGAGAAGCTGGTCTGCACACACATACACACACATCAGACGCACAATTACACCTGCAGGCCCTTATGGGCAAACAGTGCAGTGTGTACAGTGTTTGTAGATGGATCTCTGTAAATTGGGGTGAGGGGTCCTTATTACATCACAGCTATCACTGTGTCAGGTTACATGTGAGTACTAATGCATGAAGCTGATCACAGAGAAGAGACCTTGAGGGGAGAGGTGGGAGTAGGCAGGGATTTCAGATGTTATTTTTGTAGCAGCTACAGTTATTGTGCAGACGTACAACTTTAAGAAAAATGCTTCCTCATATCAGTACCTGTTGTACTTAGAGCATGTTATGTAATAGCAGCTTTTATTATGTGTAAACAGTCTCTAAGTCTGACCTTGTATTTGCACCAGACAAAGCGTCAAACCGAAACTGGCAACTTATGTGGCAAATTACTGCTACTGAATGAGATATTCAGTGAGGTAAGGAGGATTTCTAAAGAAAAAAGAAAAGAAATGTAAGTATGCTTTCCCTGAACCCCTGATCGGTGCTATGAAGTCTGTTCGCCTTTAATAAACATTGTGAGTGGATGTTGCTGCAGCAGAGCTACTTACTTACAGAAGAGCAGAGGTCATCTACACACACACAGAGGATGGATGGATGGATGGATAGATGGAGGGAGTGAGAGGCGAGGTGAGGAGGGGATTTGAGCAGCCTCCTGCCTCCTGTCTCTCAGGTTTCTTCTCGCCTTCCCAGGTGTCACTCACAGTCTTAAACAGAGATAAATCCACAGGATGTAGGCAGCTCTGCCACAGTGATGGACAGATGACTTGGCAGGGTAAAGAAACTGACCAACCTGTCCACCAGTCCTTCTGACAGCTCACCCTTCCACCCTCCCTTCCGTCCTCCACGCAAAGCGTCGCTTCACTGGCCAGATAACAGGAAGGACTAAATAAAGACACAGAAATACAGTGGAGACAGCTCAGGAGAGGAGAAACTGCTGCTGAGGAGGGCTTTTTAATCAGCCTGCAACTCCTCCCCCACCAATCTCTGACTTTGGCCCTCCCTCGTTGGTATGGCGACTGCCAATTACCACTCGGGAAAACACGAGCCTCTGCCTCTCAGCCCTCCCCCTCCTCCCCCAGAGCCAGCCTGTGGTGTTGACAGGGCGCACACACTAGCGTGGCGACATCTATGAAAGCATGTGTGTGTGTTTCTGTGTGTGAAAGAATGCATATAACAGTGCATATTTGTGTGTAAATCTGAACATGCACAGTATCCTTGTTTCTATGTACTGCACATAAAGTGTCTGTGTGCGTGACTCCAACTCTTTAAGGAACAAAATGAAACACTGACCGCCACAGTGAGGGGAGTTTGTCAATCTGTCATGCTGCGGGGAAGTTTTGCTTTGGGTCTACTTGTTCCCTTGGAGGAAAGTTTCAGGATGTTCCTCTAAATGCTCACCTGTAATCGAACATTTCTATAATAATTGGTAATAAAACACAAGATCTCACAGAATGGCTGATGAGCATAAAAAGTTATGTGTGCAGGGCACAGATTTTACTTTTTTGTTTGCCTCATGTCTTCATTTTTTAAATGCTGCTTAGTGGTTAATTAG
Organism: Rhamphochromis longiceps; assembly: GCF_057381845.1. NCBI lineage: Eukaryota > Metazoa > Chordata > Actinopteri > Cichliformes > Cichlidae > Rhamphochromis > Rhamphochromis longiceps. Next base: position 7,275,834 of record NC_140561.1, read on the forward strand.
CGAGCGTGGCAAACAAGTCAGCATCTTCCATGCAAACTATGGGCAAATGAAACAATTAGCTAGGGCCCAAAGAGTTCTAATTTCACCTAGCAACAGTCTTTGCCTCAATCTCAGGTCCTCTACCAGAGGCCTGAGACTGCGCTCTTCTGGACAGAGATCTCAGATGTTGTTCCTGGGATCTGCTGGAGCCACTCGCCCAGTTTAGGGGTCAAAGAGCTCATGTCTTCCTCTGCTTAAAACAACTTCTTCCTAGAGTTCTGTCCTTTTAGAATTACAGGCCTACTTCCAAACTGCCGTTTATTTCAAACTGCCATCGCTCATTGAGTCCACTTTACTGAAAATTACTAATATTTTTATGCACTTAGACAAAGGTGAATTTTCCATTGCAGTTTTTCAGCAACCTTTTTCTTATTAATGGATTATAGAACTGTTTTCGCATCACTGGCACAGTGATGTTCTCAAATGGGTTTCATCATAATTATTTTAAATTTTTCTGTTAAGCCCAGCAGCCTCAAAACAACCTCAAAAGCCTCTCCATTTCTATTAAGAATTGGATGTCCCCATATTTCCTCCATCTCAACCCTGGGATAACTCGGGTTCTTGTGTTTGACCCTGACAGCTTCTCTAAGGAGGCCGGTCATTATATCGGCCCCCTTTAAAGCAAAACCACGGTATCATCTTTGACCATGATGTCTTTTATCCTGTCTTTCTTCTCTCTCCCCAACCGGTCGCGCCCCTCCCCGAGCCTGGTTCTGCTGGAGGTTTTTTCCTGTTTTTCCTTCCCACTGTCGCCAAAGTGCTTGCTCATAGGGGGTCATATGATTGTTGGGTTTTTATGTATTATTGTAGGGTCTACCTTACAATATAAAATGCCTTGAGATGACTGTTGTTGTGATTTGGCGCTGTACAAATAAAATTGAATTGAATCGATCTGAAGTTTGAATCTAAGTTTATCCAGTCTTGCAGAAGTATTGCAAAAATTAAACATTTACTGTCATTCAATAATTTGGAACTTTCAGTGTGCACTTGGATTCTCTCCTGCTGTGATTATTGTAACTATTGCGTTACGTGCATCTCTGTCTTCCTTAGCCTGACTTCACTTGGTTGAGAATGCAGCAGGTAGGCTGCTAACAAGAGCTAGAAGGCAGGCGCACAACACTCACATTCTTTCTTCACTTTACTGGCTTCCAGTGAAATTCAGCATCCACTTTAAAATTCTATCATCAATTCACAAAGCTCTACATAGCCAGGCTCCAGCTACCATGGAAGAGCTACTGAGACATTATCATACTATGTTTTCTTGACTAGAGGTGCAGGTTGGACTCGGGAGAAGAGTTCAGCATGTTTATTTACAGTAATTAAAGATTCAAGGTTAGCTTAGCCTGGGCTCCCACAAACACATGCACAGAATAAACCTCTCTCAGGAATCTCTCTCTTGGTAACTCACTCAGTTTCCACTTCCAGGTTTTCTGCACAGAGGAGAACAGAAGGTTAGACAAAGTCACAGAGCAAAATTAAAGCAACAGGCAGGTAAGGAGGCACCATCACTAACTTGGTCCCAAAAAATGATCAGGCATCAGCTGAAGGTCTTCCTTCCTATTAAGTAGAAGACTCAGGTAATAACCAACAGGTGAATTTGTTAGTTCCAGGTGCGCAGATTCTGAGGGTGGGAAACCAGAGTAGGACCCACCCCTGAAACACAGCGTGTGGCTAGCACACACACTGACACCAACATTCAGATAGACAGGGAGAACGAGAGATCGTGCAATAAAGAGAAGAGAAAAGATAGAAAAGAGTGAGGCAGCTTAGGAGGACTTGAAGACCATGACACATGGTCTGGTCTGGTCCATGTTATAAAACTTAATCAAAGACTGTGAATAGAAGAAACTATTAAATGACCCCAGAAACTCATCGAGAAAGTGTTTACTGCAGTCAAAGATAAAGGAAGCAGAACATTTTGCAAACAGAGGAGTCGCTCCCTGCTGGCCATTAGAAATAATACAATTAAAAGCCACACAACCACGCCCATCCTTTCTATACAGAAGTTATATTACTCAGGCTAAATCAAACAAATGTTCATTCATAATCCAACTGTGGCTACACTGATTTTAATTCAGTTTGACACTATCACAGTGATTCAGAAGACAACCCTTTTCCCAGTGGGGATCTAACCCTAACCCTACGATTCTTCTCCTCTTTTTTCTTCTGATCTCTCATTCTCTGTTGTGAATGTACAAATTTAGTAACGCCCCTTCCCCTCTAGGCAACATTGAAGTCATTCTGGCAGTGGTGACTCGACTGCTATCACATTCCATTTGTAGACATTTCAGATAGATCGTGTTATGTAAAGAGCAGCTGTGGCTGGTCACTGTGTTGTGTGTTTAACACCGTGGTGATTAATGAGAGCAGTAACATTAAAATATAACCTGTTGTGCAGGAGTAGTTATTGAGGGTTTTACGCAACAATGAGTTTACGTACAGAAGAGTTGTTTCTTTCCATGCTGTCTGATCATAGACTGTGTTTAAAATTTGGGGAAAAACTGCTACATTTTAATTAGGCCATTTTTGATGACGCTTCATTGAACAGTAGATTCATCTCTCAGGTTCTTCCTCCTGAATGTTTCACAGGTCAGATTTAAGTGGCTTAACAAAAAAGTAAGGAAAAACACATTCCGAAAAGGAGGATAAAACAGATCTACATCATTGCTGAGACGTTGTTGGCTCATGAGTAAGTAACCACTTGCTCATCATGAACCCTCGCTAACCACTGGGTGGCGTCATGGTGCTCACATCCATCTTTTATACACAGTTTCAGACAGTGACATTTTAGGATGATTAAGATCATTTTTGCCACAGTGAATATTTAAGGACTCAAATGGATAACTACACAGGTAATGAAACTAATATTTCACAAAGAAGTCAGTCCATTCAAGTTTATGTAGAACTTTTGCATTAGTCACCTCTTATCTTGTACAGTGGTCCCTTGTTTATCGCGGGAGTTACGGTCCAAAAATAACCCACGATAGGTGAAATCCGCGAAGTAGCCAACTTTATTTTTTACAATTATTATAGATGTCTTAAGGCTGTAAAACCCCTCACTATACAATTTATGCACTTTTCTCAGACAGGCACGAACATTTTCACACTTTTCTCTCTTGTTTAAATGCTCTCAAATTTCAAACCTTCGTAGAAAAATAAGTCCAGTATCATAGAATGAAACCAAAGGCACCCGCGGTTTCGTTGACATTGTTTTGTTTGTTGGGGAGAAAACTTACAAACATACAGTACAGCACTTCAGAGTCACACAGCTAGCGATTGAAGATTTATGTAAATTTGACAATCTGAATGCATTCTGTACTGCACAGGAGACATAACACAAGATTGATTGACAATGGTCTACAGCCAATCAGGACACAGAACACAATGCGCTGTACGAAATAAAAGGCATGCAAAATTGCACCCAAAAAAATCTGCGAAACAGCGAGGCCGCGAAAGGTGAACCGCGTTATAGCGAGGGACCACTGTACCCTTCAGATTCCAGCAATTGAGTTACCTAATCCCCTTTGATTGTTCACCAACTCCTTTTTTTAACACTTCATGGAAATATTGTGCTGTTAATGCTTTTTTAGATTTCATTTTTAGAGTTTGTTAGTTTGAGTACTTTTTGTGTTTAAGTGTACATCTACCACTGCTTTGATGTACATTTAACAGACTTGAATTCTAATGTTAATGCAAAGATTGCTTCTGTTGGTCCCTATTTACCTTGATGCAAAACTTGACAAATAAAGGTGGAAATGACATACCTAGCTCAAAATCTCTCATATTCTCTGCAAGACAGCAAGCTGATGAAGAAAAAGTCTCTGAGTGACTGTAAGGTCGTATTTTGCGACTCTCCATAGTCCAGACTCTACAGTTTACTGGTTTATTGCAAAGCTGCAATCTTGGCAGTAAACCAGTTTAAACACGTCTTGTTACATCTTTAAACACAATTAGTAGGTTGTAAAAAGGGAATTATTATCACCACTGATGTAATTACCTGTTGATTTTAAATGTATATCTCCAGTATCTTGGATTAGAGTAATTTGAGGTAAAGTATTGCCACATTATGCTAGTATATTTTGAGCGGCTCCCATTGGTAAAGAAGTGCAGCTGAGGTCAAGCATGATGAGGACTGTCTGCGTCAGTGATGGGTATTCACATGCTGACAGCCTCAGAGCCTTGCACATGTACAAACTATATTGAGTAAGGTCAGACTTTCCAAAAGGAGGCTTGTCAGATGTTGCGGGACCAGCTGGAGAGTCTTTTAAAAGAACTTTGTAGCACATGGTGAAAAAGATGTTAGAGGTGAAAGTTCAGCTGCGTTTTTCTGGAATGAACCCTGAGGGTGGAAAAGAAAAAAACAATGAACTACTGAACTCTCCGCAGCAGATTAATTACCCTGTTACAGAATTAAAATAAATCCCTTTAGAGTTCTTTGCTGCTGCCTTGCACTGAGTTTTCACTGTTTGTTCTCTTTGTTTAATCTGTCTTTATTGCAATAATACACTGATGCCCAGTCACATATTTATGTATTGTGCACTTTAAATTCATATAATGTAGATTTTTTTTGTTTATTTCTTATTGTTTTACAATTTGGACAGAAAAAATGAGAAACAGAAAAAAATCTATGATGAGGACACAGACTTCATTTCTTATTTGTCCAATAATTTTATGGTTTTGATCTATTTGACGGATGTTTGCACTAGTTCATTTTTTGTTGTGTGAATAACTTCGGCGGGGTGTGGCTTGTGGCTCAGCTGCAGGGGAGGTGTGGAGCAGTGTGTTCAGGGTGTGGTGTCAGGGGAGGCTGACTCACACACCTGACCTCCATCATCGAATGTGTCTCCCCTTTAAAGGATGTTGCCGGCACTGGAGGGGAGAGCGGTGTAGCAGCTGGAAAGCTGCTCAGAAAGAAAGTGCCTAATCATATACACAATAAAGCACATAGCAATGTGCAATGCTGTGTGTGTGTCCTCATTTGTCTCACAGTGACATTTTTGTGATCTTTGCATGTAACCTGCCAAGGGACTGCACATGCCAATTAGCTTTAAGCTAACTCTGGTATAATTCATCAAATGGCAAGATTTCTGTTTATATTGTAGATCATCCCTTTTCAAATAAAACCGATTAAATGAAATTAAACTAGTAGGCCTCACTTTAGTATCTGACTACACTTCTCTAATCCGAATGACATTCCAATGTCATTGCTGTATATTCTGGTAGTGTGGATCAGTGAATCAATGTCTTGTTCACTCTTGGCAAACAGCTTGATGTCATCCATGTAGAGGAGGTGGCTGACGATTGCTCTGCTCTTAGTTTGTATCCGTCTTGTCTTGTCAATGAGCTGACTGAGGAGGTTGAGGCCTATGCAGATCATCATTGGGGACAGAGCATCTGCTTGGTAGATCCTGCACTTGATATTGACTTGTGCTGCGGCCTTTAAGTTGGCCTCTAGTGTTGTATGCCACATCCCCATTGAATTCCTGATGAAGACTCTTAAGGTCCAGTTGATCTTGTACAATTATAGGCATTCTAGGATCCAGTTGTGGGGCACTGACTCATAGGCCTTCTTGTAATCAATCCAGGCAGTGCACAGGTTGGTCGGCCTGGTCTTGCAGTCTCAGGCGACTGCTCTGTCTACCAGTAGCTGGTGTTTCGCTCCTCTGGTTTTCTTGCCATTTCCTTTCTGTGCCCCGCTCATGCATTGAGCCATGTGGTTATTCATCTTAGCCAGAGGATGTACTTCCTGAGGCAGCTGAAGAAATTCAACCTGCCGAAACGGACGATGATCCAATTCTACACTGCAATCATTGAGTCCATCCTCACCTCCTCCATCACCGTGTGGTACGCTGGAGCCACTATCAGGGACAAACAGAGACTGCAGCGTGTTGTGCGCTCTGCTGAGAAGGTGATTGGCTGCAGACTCCCATCTCTGCAGGACCTGTACACCTCCAGGACACTGGGGCGTGCAGCTCGGATCACAGCTGACCCTTCTCACCCTGGACACAGTCTGTTTGACCTGCTCCCCTCAGGCAGGAGGCTCCGGTCCATTCGCATCAGAACAGTTTCTTCCCCTCTGCTGTTGGACTCATGAACAATAACCATATGACTGTTTCCAGCACTAACACATGACCCTACACTGTGTTCACTGCATCATTCCATGTTTGCACTGATCACCACCTGCACTCATGTACACTCAACAAAAATATAAACGCAACACCTTTGTTACTGCTCCCATTCCCCATGGGATGGACGTAGAGACCTAAAATTCATTCCAGATACACAATATAACCATCCCTCCCAAACAGTGGTCACAAATCAGTCCAAATGTGTGGTAGTGGGCACATCTGCTATATTGAGATAATCCATCCCACCTTACAGGTGTGCCACATCAGGATGCTGATCTGACATCATGAGTAGTGCACAGGTGTACCTCAGACTGCCCACAACAAAAGGCCACCCTGGAATGTGCAGTTTTCTGCGCTATTGGGGGTCTGGGGACCCAGAACCGGTCAGTATCTGGTGTGACCACCATTTGCCTCATGCAGTGCAACACATCGTCGCATGGAGTCTATCAAATTGTCAATTGTGGCCTGTGGAATGTTGGTCCACTCCACTTCAATGGCTGTGCGAGGTTGTTGGATATTCGTGGGAACTGGTGCACGCTGTCGTATACGCCGGTCAAGCACATCCCGAACATGCTCAATGGGTGACATGTCCGGTGAGTATGCTGGCCATGAAAGGACTGGGACATTCTCAGCTGCCATCTGCCCTGAACAATGTGAACCATGATTCATCCGTGAAGCGCACACCTCTCCAACGTGCCAGACGCCATCGAATGTGAGCATTTGCCCACACAAGTCTGTTACGGCGACGAGCTGGAGTCAGGTCAAGACCCCGATGAGGACGACGGGCATGCAGTTGAGCGTCCCTGAGACGGTTTCTGACAGTTTGTGCAGAAATTGTTTGGTTGTGCAAACCAATTGTTCCAGCAGCTGTCTGGGTGGCTGGTCTCAGACGATCTTGGAGGTGAACCTGCTGGATGTGGAGGTCCTGGGCTGGTGTGGTTACACGAGGTCTGCGGTTGTGAGGCCGGTTGGATGTGCTGCCATATTCTCTGAAACGCCTGTGGAGACGGCTTATGGTTGAGAAATGAACATTCAATGCACAGGCGACAGATCTGGTTGACATTCCTGCTGTCAGCATGCCAATTGCACGCTCCCTCATTGCTTGTGGCATCTGTGGCATTTTGCTGTGAGACAAAACTGCACATTCCAGGGTGGCCTTTTGTTGTGGGCAGTCTGAGGTACACCTGTGCACTACTCATGATGTCAGATCAGCATCCTGATGTGGCACACCTGTGAGGTGGGATGGATTATCTCAATATAGCAGATGTGCCCACTACCACACATTTGGACTGATTTGTGACCACTGTTTGGGAGGGATGGTTATATTGTGTATCTGGAATGAATTTTAGGTCTCTACGTCCATCCCATGGGGAATGGGAGCAGTAACAAAGGTGTTGCGTTTATATTTTTGTTGAGTGTATATATCTATCTACTTAGCACTTAATTTTTTATTTTTATGTTTATTTAAGCATTGTCTGACAGTATGTTTGCACTAAGTACCGCAGCAATTTCCTAATGTTGTAAACCTGCTCAACATTTGGCAATAAAACCCTTTCTGATTCTGATTCTTCTGATGCCTGTGGTACTGAGGCAGGATATCGGCTGGTAGTTGAATGGAACCAGTCCCTCCTCTACTACAGGTTTCTCCAGAAGCCTTCCAGGCTGTCCTCACATAATCCCCTGACCCGTTGTCCTGGCTCCCCCTTGCCATAGCATTTGTGTTGTACCTCGTCAGTCTCTAGCCGAGATAGCAGTTCCTTCTTCCCAAATTTGGAACACTGAGCAACCATTGTTTCGCCATCAATCTGGATGCTGGGTATCGGAGATTTCATAAGTCTCTCATTCTATTCATATAACCCCTTCCGCTGAGGTTACTTGCGTAGTAGCATTCCAACAGCGCCCTATTTTCATCTCTTGCCCACTTATGCCTTCTTGTTCCAGTTGCCCACTTTTCAGTGTGTCCTGGTTCCTCAACACCTGACGTGGACCTTGTTAATCCGGGTGATGTCTGAGCTGGTATCGCTTCATTTTTCTGTCTCTTGCTCATGTCTGAGGTAGGCTTGATTGGCATTGAAGTCTAGCCTAGGGACCTTTACTGGACACAGATGCACCAGTTGGGAGTGTATATCTAGTATATCTATATATAGTCCAGTCCATTTGGTGGACATTGTTTATAATCGGTCATTCTGCATTATCGCACACACACCCACAAGGGAAATCTGAAAAATCCACTTTTGAATCAAATGATTAACACGACGCAGCATGCAGCCCTTCTCAAAACATCAAGGTTTATTAACTTATATTAAGAGGAAAAAAAAAGAAAAAAAAGTGAAGCTGATAATGACGCTGAAGTCTGATGTAATCATGACACTCACGTTTGTCCTCTGCAGTGACAAAAAACGAATCAATGCAGGCGAGTGTTTCATTTTGCAGAATAAGGTAGAAAACATTCATTATATTATTCCCACGAAATTAAAAATTACATAATGTTGGTTTTAATTCATCTGAACTGCCATAAAGACAAATACACGTGTAAAAACAGATGGAAACACACGCTTGCCCTCGTCCTTCGGCAGCAGGCAAGTTTCTCTTTCTTTCCTACTCACTCATTAACACACACACACAGGGAGATGGTGTACGAGCACACAGCATTACAGAAATTAAAATCTATCCTGGGGAGCTGCTGCCACCAAGGAGGCTGTTTCATATTTGATGAGCAAACACAGAGATCTCGCTTTCTGTTTCTATCCTTTCATTCAAGCCTGGCTGAATGCACAGTTACAGACATAGAGATAACAAACATTCATCTATACGGTTTTTCTGAAGACAAACTAAATTTTCAAAGGGAAATATTGATGATAGAGACCACACTCTTGTATAGCTGTGGAAATGCGGATGTTTGGAAAATCTGCTTACAAAATCACAACAAAATGTGCTAGCACAATCTGTTTTCTCTTTGCAACAGACCCAACTAATTAGCATGTATTGCAAAATGAAGCATTTGGACAAAATATGTCCTCTGGGAAATTCTTTGTGGGGTACAGGGGCTTTGTTGCCAGTACAGCAGCAAAACTGCTTAGAGAGATTGGGATCAGAAGACAGGCGCAACGTCAGGCTATAAGAGAACTAGCTAACACTGATGAGAGGACCAGCCACTGGCTGTGGCTAAAGAGGACTGACAACACTTGGGCAGCTAAGGCAGTCAGCTAACCGTGAGACACACGCCCAGGATTGATTAACCTGTGGTGGGCCTGCCTTAGTAGAGGGTGTAGAAAACACTAGAAATTTTGCTGGTTGACTGATACAGCTGTCTCAGGGCCTCCTGGGGGCTGTGCAGTCAACCTCATGGTAGTGAAACTAAATGAAAGAGAAATAAAGAAAAGGAAAATGTTCTGCTTTTCTCCCCTCTGCTCTTCTTCCCTTTTCTGGGAGGCAGTGGGGAGGTGTCTCCTCTCTGCTCTCTCCTATCTTGTCTCTTTTGTCTTACTGCTCTCTATCACCTTTTCTGTCCCTTTGAAGAAGTGAGGCTCCATAAATATTAAAGGCTAGGTATTACTATTGTAGAAAACTAAACAGAAGAAAGCAGTAGAAATAACAATTTAACATAAACCAGTGACACACTCCGGGGCCTGATCAACCATGGAAGGCCTCCTTGGATGAGAGTGTCTAGTAATAATGGCTGAAACACCCGATGAATCCAAGGTCCACTACTGACGATGTGTCCCAAAATTTTAATATGATAATCTAGATCAGATCTCTAATTCCTAAACCCTAACCAAGGAAGGGAAAAAAGGGCAGATTAGCCTGGGATACAAGACCGAAACACCCTGTGAAGTTGAGGCACACATAGATGTGTCCCGCTGGTAAAGTCTCTGGACTGCCTTTCCTAATAACCCCTCAAGACTTACTCCATTTGAAGCAATGCATTATCAGGGATTGTAACATCTAGTCCTTTACTGAATCATTTGAGAGACATTGATGACGTAATTCTATATTTAATCATTTAAATTTACTATAAAAAGCCAAATTATAAGTAAATATTTCTAAATGAACTATTAATGCATTAATAAATACCCAAATAAATGGAAAGTGGAATTAGAATAAGAAACCTTCATTAAATTCTTAATTAAAACGTCATTAAAAAAAAAAGTCACATTTAGGATTAAAAAAAAAATCCATCCATTTTCTAAGGAATGAAGCCGAGACCTCTCTTTTCCCAGCCACCGTCTCCATGCCAGCCGAGGCTAACTGAGAGATGTAATCTCGAGGAGACATCCTGGTCATATGCCCGAAGGTGAACGCACGCAAAGCTACTGGTCCGGACGGGATTCCCGGCCGCGTCCTCAAGTCATGCGCGGCTCAGCTGGCTGGAGTGTTCACGCACATCTTCAACCTTTCCCTCTCTCTGTCTGTAGTCCCAGCCTGCTTCAAAATGGCCACCATCGTCCCTGTACCCAAATCCTCCACCATCTCCTCATTGAACGACTGGCGACCTGTAGCCCTGACCCCCATCGTAAGCAAATGCTTCGAGAAGCTGGTCAGGGACTTCATCTGCTCTGAACAGATAATTGGAGGTGAGCTTCCCTCCCCGTCACACTGAACACTGGTGCTCCACAGGGGTGTGTACTGAGCCCTCTCCTGTACTCACTCTACACCTACGACTGCACGGCCACTAACAACTCCAACATCATTGTGAAGTTTGCGGACAACACTACAGTCTTATCACCAACAGTGATGAGACGGCTTACAGGGAGGAGGTCAGCGCCCTGACCCACTGGTGTCAAGACAACCATCTCACCCTCTACGTCGCAAAGACAAAGGAGTTGATAGTGGACTTCCGGAGGTGCAGAGAAGTACACACCCCCATCACCATCAACAGCGCTGCTGTGGAGAGAGTGAGCAGCTTCCGGTTCCTTGGAGTACATCTGGCTGAGGATCTTACGTGGTCAGTACACACAAACAAAACAGTGAAGAAGGCGCAGCAGCGCCTCTTCTTTCTCAGGAGACTGAAAAGATTCGGCATGAGCCCCCGCATCCTCAGGACCTTCTATCACTGTGCCATCACCACCTGGTATGGCAACAGCACCGCCTACAACTGCAAAGCTCTCCAGCGAGTAGTGCGGTGCTCTGAACGGATAATTGGAGGTGAGCTTCCCTCCCTCCAAGACATCTACAGGAAGCGGTGCCTGAGGAAAGCGGGGAGGATCATCAAGGACTCCAGTCACCCCAGCCATAAACTGTTCAGACTGCTTCCATCAGGAAGGAGGTTCTGCAGCATCCGGTCCCGTACCAGCAGACTGAGAGACAGCTTCTTCCATCAGGCCATCAGACTGCTGAACACGTCATAGACACCTCAGCTTCACTACTGGAACTTTAACATTATGCACTCCATACTGTACAGTAATGCCACTGTTTTGCACATGTCTCACTCTGTATATTTTATTTTATTTATTTTATATATTCTATTCATTGTTTACTCTATTTAATTTGTAAAATATGTGTACACACACACACACACACACACGTAGAAAAATATTTAGTATACACATCCAGAAATGCATATACTATTATATATTGTACATATATTTATTAGTTTCAGATGTAGCCATTCTTGTATTTTGCTTGTTTACATTATTGTATTTTGCACAACTCTGTTGCTTGTGAAGCTCGCACATAAGAATTTCACTCACATGTGCTGTACCAATGTACCTGCACATGTGATGTGACAATAAAAGTGATTTGATTTGATCCAGCTTACCTGCCTCCTTTAAATATGGAAGAGTAGCAACTGAGCCACAGATTAAGGAATTCTGTCTTATTATTCCAGCATTATTCGTGTTTCTCATTTTAACTCTTTCTCCTCTGCTGATGTTTTTATGAGCCCAGTGGTTAGTGGTTAGATGTTTCGAAGTTTATTGATTGCGCCATTTTGTAAACATGATGTGTGACGATGAAAAAATGATAGAAAATGTAAAGATTCACTCGTTGTGTGTGTTAAGCTGACCTGGCTGAACAGGAGGTTCCAAAGCATCATTTATATAATCTTTGAATACAAGATACAGTCGACTATGAATGCAATTTGTTTTGCATGGAATGTCCGTATTGTATGCTGTGACCATAGCAGGGAGATAACTTGTTTCTATAAATGATTTGGTTTTTCTTATTATTCTTTCTGAAAAGCCACACAGAGTGCTGTTGTGCTCTGTATTGTTGTTTGACCCCTTTGCAAAAGGGAATTAAAATTTCACAAAACAACCTATTTGTGTGAAAATCGATTTATGTCAGCTTTCCATAATAACCCATCTAATATTATGTAATGATAAAACTACTTAAGTGTGTGTAGAAGGTGCTTCTGGACAGTGTAATTTCTGCTGAGTCTACTGGCTTCTATGGAAGCTTGAGGATGGAAGGTCATGCTACAGAAGTTGGCCGTGGTAACTGTGAAGGCACCTGGAAACAGAAAACAAAAACAGCATTGACAAGAGTTTCCAGTGAGCCAACGAACAAAATTCATCATGTTAAGCACACAAACATGCTTCAATAATCATAAAAATTTAAACTCACAGGGTACTGCCAGTCAACCCAGCAAAAAACATTTTGATGATGTGATTAAGTAACATATTCTCACGATACCTTTTTCCCACTACGAAAACCCCCCCATCCAAAGCGGTCATGGATACGTTTATTTTTAGTCGCCTTGCTCCAGACTTTGCTTCCTCTACAGACGACATCTCAGTGGGATTAAAGAAGTCCTCAAATTTCAGTTTCATATTTACGCTCAGCTTTCTCATCAGCATCAGTACAGCATGCACATCATTGAAGACACAATAGCTGACAAAAGGAAGCCTTGGTGAAGTCCAATACCCTACCAGAAATAAGTCTGACTCATTGCTGACAATGACCAAGCTTTTGTGTGGGGATCAAATACCTCATACGTAAAAATGAGCCACATACCCAGGCCATACTCAGGCTGCTCCAAACATATAGGTTTTCTACATATAAATCTATATTATGTGAATCATATAGATCCATATGTTAATCCCAGGAACTCAGCTGTAAGGTAAACTTTCAATAATTCAAAGTAAAGAACCTGTTTTCCTTGTTCCTTTTTCTGTTAGTGTAGCACTTCATGTACAGTTTTCCTATTTTCAACTGCAACCCATTACACAATCATCTCCAAATAACTGAAGAGACAGTACGCACATGGACAGACACACGTTACCCACCATCAGTGGCTATAATCGTGGAAGCTGTCTCAGTCAGCCAAATAACATTTTCCCTGCAGGGAAACAGATGGGGGAGTTTCCCCTTCAGGCTGAACAGTGCAATGAGAGATGAGACGCTGCAGTGTACCTCTCTTCTCAGCAGAAGGATAAATACACCTCCTCCTGTCTCTTAAACCTGCTGAGATCTCTATTCTCTCTAAACAGTTGCAGCACCTCCGATAATGATAGCAGGGGTATTTTCAGCAGCAGGCTCTTATCTATATCAATGCCAATTCATTTGGCTCAGGTAGAAGGTGAGGAGGCAATAATGTCCTTCCAGAAAAACCTTCTATTCACAGTAAAATCAAATTCGTAGCATCTGTGGGATGGGTTTTTGAGACAACAAATGAACATAAGCACGGGAGTTTCATGGCAAACCTTTATAAATTTGCTGTCACCAAAAGGAGGCGCATCATTCACCTCACCTGAGTTAGAGAAGAATACACTTAATGCCGGAGGCAACAATTGCACATAATACCAGGAGCAAAGGTCCTGAACGCCATTTAAACCATCACATCCTGTTTAACCCTCTCAAGGCAGGCGTTGCCGATTTGCAACAGTTAAAAACTAACAACCTGATTACCCCACAAAAGAACATGTGTTTTGTTCAGCCTGCTATCACACAGCTTCCCATCCAGTGTGCGAGGGAATGAGACACAGGAGGAGAGCACAGGTGGGAGTAATCACACACAAGGCTGGGAGGGAAGCAAAACTGAACACGCTACACGCCAGACAAGGAACTAGCAAAATAAAACAGGAAACATGAGACACAGACTGAGACGTGGACTTGACACTGGAACTGGGGAAGACATGAAAAGATGACGTGACACGAGGCACAGAGACAGAACCCAAGAGACTAGAAACTATAAATAACAATGAAGTCAAAGACTATTAGTAATTCAAAAACACCGGGTCACAGACCCAGGCCCATGACACAGACACCAAACCCCCCACCACCTACAATAAAATAGCTAAAATAGGTCAGTAAGATAAATACCATATCACAGGATGAAATCACTCACTAAGGTAAGAAAAGTGCAGAAATGATCACAACTAAATAGAATTAACAAAAGTGTGTAGTTGATCTAAACTCAAGGTTAGCAGAATAAAAACTGCATAGAGTATTTAATATTTTAAGTCATCATAATATGGAACAGAGAGTCTTTCCACTACAAGGGTGCACATTGCTGTCACATGATTTGTAGACAGTACACGTTTCGTGAGCAACTTTTATTGTTACTGGGACGATCTTAGAAAATATCCCACTTCTATAACTTTCGTTAATTGTTTTTTTTAGGATTGAGATTTTTTAGAATAGCATTAATATCAAGCTTTGTGAATGAATGGCCCAAGTATTTCTGTCAGTAGTTAGTACAGACCAAAACTTTAACTTAAACGACTGGAAAATGTTCCAACATTTAAAACTCATTCCAAAACAATTGAATTGTTCCCTTATACATTCTAGATCTGTAAATTGGCAATTCTACAGTTTGTAAATGTTGTTTTTTAAGCCTTCAATGTAATAGAAACCCCCCCAAAAATGAACAACTTGTTTTTCTTGCTCTTATTAGAATCAAAGTGTAATGCATCTATGCATTTTGTATTCCACTGAAGAATTAAGCAGGAACATTTATAGATGGTTGAAACCCACTTACTAGGAATTTTAAAAGTCATAAATGTGTTTTTTATTTTAAATGATTGTAAATTAGAGGCATGTATATAATGAGGTCGGTTTTCATAATGAATTATGCAGTCCAGCCTTTTCAGACACAGATGAAAGGAAAATGAATGCTGAGGGTTGGACCTCAGACAGATGGTTACAAAGGGAGAATGAACAAACAGCAATGAATACATAGTTATAAGAAGCCCACTGTGATTTGGATTTACTGTTGTACATTGTTTTGATTTAACACTTCCATTAAACTAATAACGAGCAGATGACAAAGAACAAGTGGAGCTGTTTGACTGCAGCACTGTCTGCTCCTGTGAATTCAGAACAGACTGACAATGAACAAAAAGAGAATAACAGATGGATTAACAGAAGCAAGAATTCAACTGTAGAGCATTCATGCTGTAGAGCAAAGATATTTTTTTTCCAACTGAATATCATGTACTTTTGTATTTTACTCACTCGGGTAAAAAAAACAAAAACAAACTGCTATATTGGGGGAAAAAATAAGGGAAATAGAAAATCTTTTCTTTTTTATGTCTGCTCCATGAGGTGGAAAAAACACATCTTGGTGGGAAACCAAGTGGAAAGCTTGACAGACGGACAGGCAAAAAGACAAGCTGATGGGTCCTGGTACAGTAGTTAACCAGGGAGAGAGCGAGCGAGGCAAAAAGGACTAGGGCAGTCAGGCAGGACAGAAGTTTTCTTCCTCAGTGTAACTTATGTAATTAGGGTTTGTGAGCACATTGAGTTTATTACAGAAGTTTTTCCTTTGTGGTGATAGCCAGCACACGTGTATTCATAATATATGAAACAAACAATACTCCTTAATTATCGGTTGTACTGAACTTAGTTAAAACGTACAATCGATTATTTTTTTAGGTTATTTAATAAAAAAAATAATGTTGTACTCACAAATACATATATTGACTAGTGTGTAACTGCATCTCTCAACAAACCGATGCAGTCTCATAAACTGACAATTTATCCATTAAACAACATAAAAGCAAGTGCTGGTTTGCGGAAGCTGCCGTGCTGACCCACATCTCAATAAAATATCATCCTATTCCTCCTTAGCTCAAGCCACATCTCCTGAACTGAAGTCAGGCCTCTAACACAGGAAAATGTGCACGAACAGAATGCTCTTTGAAACGTTTTAATAGATTTGTGTTTTGAAAAGACAAGCAATGCTTGTCACTCTCTTATGTTGCGTTATGGATTTCAAGGGAACTATGGAGATATTTCATACGTTCCTTTTCTTGACAACTAAAGTAAAATCTTAGCAATTCACCAATTCAATTCCTTACTGAGTTTTATATCTAAAGATAAAGATCCTACAATAATACAGAGAAAATCCCAACAATCAGACAACCGTTATGAGCAAACACTTGTTGACAGGGAGAAGGAAAAACTCCCTTTTAACAGGAAGAAACCTCCAGCAGAACAAGGCTCAGGGAGGGACGGCCATCAGCCGACAGGTTAGTATTGAGGGCAGAGAGGCAAGACATAAGATGCCGTGGAGGAGAGCAAGAGTAATAACAACTAATGATTAAATGCAGAATAGCATATAAAACAGAGGGAAAAGAGGTGAGTAAAGAAGGAAAAGTATCATGGGAATCCCCCCCCCAGCACCCTTGATCTCTTGCAAAATAACATAAGGGATTGCTAGGGTCACTCAGGCTAGCCTTAACTACAAGTTTTATCAAGCAAAGTTCACAGATCATTAAATGGAAAACTGCTATTAATGGGTCTGGCTGGTTATGGTACCGGACTAGTGGGGCACTGTGATAAAGGCATGTCTCCCCACCAGGAATTGAAATAGATAAGAATTTAGCAATTCTGACTTCATATATCACTTATCAATTCGATTCCTTATCAATTCTCACTGGCTCCAACTTGAGAGTCACCATCATCTCTAAGCAGCATGTCAAAGACATTACATTCATGAAAATTCATTTCATGCTGGGTGATCAAATGTTTTGTGCATATTGGAGGTGTGATCAGCATCAAAGTTGTGATCAGTGTTGGGGTCATTACTCAAAAAAGTTAAGTAAAAACATTATTACGCATATTATTGAGAACGTTTTTCTTAAAAGTAGTGCAGTATTGTTACTTAATTACTCCCAGGAGAAAGACAGTCGTTATACTACTCGTTACGTTACTTTCATGTTACTCTGTAAAATGAAACGCACTGTCACATAATTACCATTTAACAATATAAATCTACGGGCTACAGCACCACACACCATCATGTCGTCTTTGCAGTGCTCATTTTGAAGAAAATATCATCATCGCGGACTCAAAGGTTAATAAAATCTATAACTATACAATATGTAATATTATAAAAAATAACATTAAATATAAAGTTCCTCATTCTTATTTTGTGCTGCTTTAGGAAATCTGTTGCCTAAGTAGCACAGCAGTTCCAACTATTTTCAGTTTTCCATGTATTCAGCTGAAGTCAACTGTGAGAGGAGCAAGACGTAAGATTTTGGTAGGTACTGGCACAGAGGTTCCCCAGGTTTATCAAGCAAGGTGTCAGGGAACAGTAATGTTGGTCAAATACATGCAAAATTCAACCACAACATGACATCTGCTGCCAATTACAGCACCTTGATTGAAAATGACACTGCCGTAACAGTGGATATTAACCATCAGGACCATAGTTACGCATTATTAACAACTACATTAGCAAAACCGAGCGGTATTCAAGAAGATCACTGCTACAACATTGAGTCTCCAAAGTCTTTAAAGCGTAAAAATCAGGCTTCAGAAGAGATGCAAATAAAGTACAGGAAAAACCTGAGACTGAAATGCCAAAAGTCTAGGAGTTTAAAGACAAAAGTTTGTACCTTAAAAAATGTCACCAAAGAACTCAAGAAAAAGCTCTTGATCTCAAATCAGTGTGCATCTTTGCTTGAGTCAATCAGTGAAGTTCTAAAACACATCTTGCATAAAATACAAGAGGGGAAAAAGTCAGCTAAATATTCTGAGGAGCTGAAACAGTTTGCCACCACACTTCCTTTTTACTGCCCAAAGGCATATGAGTATGTACGGGAGAATTTTAATAAAGCGTTGCCACACAGTCACACCATTCACACTTGGTACAGTAGTGTCTCAGCTGATCCTGGATTACTGTAGCAACTTTTAGAGCACTAACAAATCATGTGGAGGCAAACAGAGAACAGGGAAAGGAAACAGTGTGTGCTCTAATGATGGATGAAATGTACATCCAAAAGATGATTGAGTTTGCAGAGGACTAGTTCCATGGCTATGTAGATATAGGCACTGGTGAAATTGACAACACACTCGCCACCCAGGCCTTGGTCCTTATGGTTGTGGCTGTCAACGAGTCATGGAAAATTCCCATGACTCGTTGTATACGTCCTCATCGATGGTATGGATGGATCAGAGAAGGCCAATGTTATTCGGGAAAGCCTTAGCAGGCTTCATGAGGTCATTGTTAAAGTTGTCTACCTTACGTGTGATGCTCCTACAAGTAACCTCGGCATGATAAGGGAACTTGGCACAGAATTAAATATCGACAACATGAAGCCCTACTTCTTTCATCCAGAGAATCCCACACAAAAAGTGCATGTGATCCTGGATGCATGCCATATGCTAAAGCTTCTTCGTAATGCCTTTGCATCTTCGATGGAATTTGAGACAGAAGATGGGAGGAAGATTAAGTGGAAGTACTTTGAAGCCCTTAATAAACTCCAAGACATGGCTCATTTACAGTTGAAAAAACAAAAACTGAAAGTCCACCTAGCAGCACAGCTCTTCAGCAGAAGTGCAGCGGATACAATGGATTTCTGTGAAGTTGGAGGAGTTGTGCTGCAACTGTGGAGTTGGTGCACACTGTAGATGCAGCTTTTGATGTGCTCAACAGCTGTAATCCTCTTGGAAAAGGTTACAAAGCTCTAATTAAGCCAACAACTAAACACAGGGCTGAGACAATCTTGGAGGATACAGAAACCTTGCTTCGTGGGTTGAAGGTCAAGCACTATGACAAGATGGTGCCACTTCAAACAACAAAAAAGAAGACTGCCATATATGGCTTCATTGCTAATAGCATAAGTGCACTTAACATCTATAATAAACTTGTTGAGAGGACCCATGCAGGTATCTTCTGACCTACAAACTGAGTCAGGACCACTTGGAGCTCTTCTTCACTGCCATAAGAGCAAGAGGTGGGCACAATGACAATCCTAATGCCAGACAGTTCAGGGGAGCCTACAAACGTTTACTTGTTAGGCACCAAATTAAAACAGGCACAGACAATTGTTTACTTCGAGACAACACATACATTCTCGATTCAACATCTGCAGCTGTAAATGTTGTTGCAGAATGGAAGTGCACTTTGTGGAAGTAAATGACACTGAAGATCACTCGATTCCTGACCTCCCAGATGTATGCAACCTCTCTGAATACATGGAGGCAGTGATCAGCTACATCACAGGATTTGCACTTGTGAAAATGGCCCCCACGTGGTACTGCAAAGTCAGATTTAGTGACAGATGACCAAACTGATCCATTTTTATGGAGAGTAATGTGTGATACCTGATGCCTTTGAGGGCTGAATGATTTATTGAAATTGTTTCAGATTTTTCTAACATATATTGTATTTTAGATTAGAGTTGAAATATCCATCCATCCATTCGTTTCCGCTTATCCTTTTCAGGGTCGCGGGGGGCGCTGGAGCCTATCCCAGCTGTCATAGGGCGAAAGGCGGGGTACACCCTGGACAGGTCGCCAGTCTGTCGCAGGGCTAACACATAGGGACAGACAACCATTCACACTCACATTCACACCTAGTGGCAATTTGGATTATCCAATTAACCTATCCCCACAAGCTGCATGTCTTTGGACGGTGGGAGGAAGCCGGAGTACCCGGAGAGAACCCACGCAAACACGGGGAGAACATGCAAACTCCACACAGAAAGACCCCGGCCTGATGGTGGAATTGAACTCCAGACCTTCTTGCTGTGAGGCAACAGTGCTAACCACTGTGCCACCGTGCTGAAATATATCAAAGTAAACATATTTGGTCAAAGAATATAACTAAAGTTTGATTTTAATCACAATAAATGACTAATTGTTCAGCCCTAGTTATTGTTATCATTTACTGCCAGTTTTTCCTCAGCTGCCCATGGTTTACAGGACTGAATCATCAGCAGAAGAAACATGGACTCCACTGATCTTCATTATGTTCTGTTGCTGCTGCCTATGGATTACAATCCGCATTAGCATGTTGTGCAGGTGCTTGCTAAGAGCTGAAGTTGGTTAACAGTATGATGGAGCTATTTCTGTCCTGGAGCAGTCTCCAGTTTAGCATCACGCTCTCATCCTTTTGTGTAATAACAATAAAATTAATGTCCATATCCACGCTGGAGACTGCTCCACTATTTTTCTCCTCAGACACACAAACTGAAATCAGCTGATCGTAAAGAGTGTGCAAGAACTGATAAGCGGGATCTATGGGCAGGCAGACTAACAATTCCAAGGAATTGGACTACTGGGAACTGGGTCTCTAGAAGAACCGGTTCTTGATTGCCATCCCTACTCCCCACCATTGGCTTCAACAAGTTTCTGGCAATTTCTACTAGGGTAACACCCTTTGGGACCAGAAACTCAGACCCTTAGGTAGCTCGATCCAGACCACACTGGGGTAGCTTGGATCTAACAGGTAGATTACTGTTACCTAAAATACTGAAAATAAAAATGTGATAAATTCTCTTATTACTAAAAAAATAGCCATAGCAGGAATTCTGCTTCAACACAGATCCAGACAGGGAATTCAGAACAATCAGTAGTATTTATATTTTCACTGTGCACACACTTCTACAAAATCACAAAGTGTGTGCTGTACTGAAACCCGACACAGCTGGGTGCTCTCTAAACAAAAAATCAGGTTACACTCATCTCAGGTTGCTGTACAGATTAGTGATGTGTCGGTCGTGAACGAAATGGCTCTTACAGCCGGATCTTTGGCGTGAACGACGCGAGCCGGCTCCTTATCGCGAGCTGTGGGGTTTTTTTTTTCTTTCTCTCACCCTCTCTCTCGCACTTTTTTCCCCGCTTCACTCAGCATGCGAGCCTTGTGCTTTACGGTGGGAAGAGGGGGGAGGGGGCGGTAGTTACACTCGCAGTAGCACAGGAACAGAGCGGGAGGGAGAGACAGAGAAAGAGCCAGGGACAACAACGTCACATTAGAAAGGTATAGTAATCATCCACAACTATTTTCAGTTGCAGATGATAAAGGAGTCAGAAAGTTTATTCATGCAGGTCCATATGACAGAGAATGTGCATGTTTTTTTTGTTTTCATATTAGAATTTATATTTAATTGTGTTGTGGTTTGCAGTGTTTTGTGTTGTTTCACTTTAAAATTGTTTAAAAGGAAAAAGCTGAAAATTTAAATAGTTTAAAGTTGAAATGTGAATAGTTGATTTTTGTATTATATGATTTATTTATTATATTTTATGTGAGGTGAATAAATAAAAGTATATTTACGGTGGCCCCTACAGACAAAGCACATACAAACTTCAAATCACGTACGAACTCTGAAGCACGTAAAAATTCCAAAACACGTAAAAACTCCAAAACACGTACAAACTCAGAAGCACATAAAAACTCAAAACACGTACAAAAGACAACAGAAGTACTCCAAGATGCTAGGGGCAGTGTTGAGCTCTTGTTACCTAGTGGCTACACAAGCCAGCAGGTACCAACGACCGGATTTGGTGTGTGGTAAAAACAGGTAAATGAACTTTTTAAAAAAAAAAAAATTATTTGACTATATATGAATGCTTGTGTATAAATACACAAACAATACACATATGCTTTCATGCTTTCAATTGTGTAATTTAAGTGATCTAGGTAGCTCCGTTTTGGAAGTTCAGATCATGCTAGAGATGTGTTTTGGAGTTTGTACGTGTTTTTGTCTCTAGGGGCCACCGTTTCTATTTATATATAAATATGTATAAATAAAACTACTTTTTTTTTTACATTAGTAATTCCTTTTGTGCATAATTTTATATTATTGTTAATAATAAATTAATTAAAGCAACAAAACAACCTGAAGAGCCGGTTGGGAGCCGAAAGAGCCGGTTCTCTAAAAAGAGCCGGAAATCCCATCACTAATCCACAACTATATTCAGTTGTGGATTATAAAGGATTCAGAAAGTTTATTCAAGCAGGGCCTATATGACAGAGAATATGCATGTTCTTTTTGTTTTCATATTTTAATTTATATTTAATTGTGTTGTGGTTTGCAGCGTTTTGTGTTGTTTCACTTTAAAATTGTTTAAAAGGAAAAAGCTGAAAATGTAATTACTTAAAAGTTGAAATGTAAGTAGTTGGTTTTTGTATTGTACAAAACGCAACAGAAGTGCTCCAGGATGCTAGGCGCAGTGTTGAGCTTGTGTTACCTAGTGGCTACACAAGCCAGGAAGTACCAACAACCGGATTTGGTGTGTGGTAGTAACAGGTAAATGAACTTTTTTTTAAAAAAATTATTTGAATATATATGATTGCTTGTGTATAAATACACAAACAATACACATATGCTTTCAATTGTGTAATTTAAGTGATCTAGGTAGCTGTTTTGGAAGTTCAGTTAATGCTAGAAATGTGTTTTGGAGTTTGTACGTGTTTTGTCTCTAGGGGCCACCGTATATATTTATATATAAACATATATAAATAAAACCACTTATTTTTTACATTAGTAATTCCTTTCGTGCATAATTTTATATAGTTGTTAATAATAAATTAATTAAAGCAGCAAAACAACCTGAAGAGCTGGTTGGGAGCCGAAAGAGCCGGCTCTTTTTAGTGAGCCGAGCCGAAAGAGCCGGTTCTCTAAAAAGAAATCCAGAAATCCCATCACTATCCCCCAGCTGCTATCAGGGAGACAGCAGCTGGCAGATAGCAGAGATATCAGGAGATGTTCCCATCTATGCGTCCAAACTGCAAATTAGTGATGTGCGGATCGATCCTGAAATATCGATTCCTCTGATACCAATCATTTATGTTCTAGAATCGATTCTCACATTAAAATATCGATATTTCCTCTTCCGCCTCTCATAGTTAAATGTAAATGTCTCGCAGCCGCTGGCGTGCGCACTCACTCACAACAATGGCTGAGCGTAGTTGGAGTCATGTGCGGACGTATTTTACATCCACAAACAGCTGAGACGTGGTTTGCGATACATGTGGCAAAAAAGTGAGGTGTTGTGGCCATACTTGCCAACCTTGAGACCTCAGAATTAGGGAGATATTCAAAAGGGCTGTTGGGGGGGGTGATAAATACATTTTACAATGTTTATTTATCGGATAAAATACATTAAATGTCACCGTTATTATTGGCCGGCCTGGAAACAGCGGGGGGTGTCCAAATTCAGAGGCTGCTTCCACCTGAGGACCCGGCCTTCGCGGTCTAAAGAAAGCCGGGTAGTACGTCACAGGCTCTCTCGGTGGAGTGAAATGCTGCCGTCTGCTCCTTGCTATCTAAAACAGCGGTCCCCAACCGTTTTTGCGCCACGGACCGGTTTGTGCCCGACAATATTTTCACGGACCGGCCTTTAAGGTGTCGTGGATAAATACAACAAAATAAAACTAGTACCGGTACCGAAAAAAAAGAAGATTTATTCATAACACACGTGAAAAGACCCAGGAAAACCGAGTTAACGAAAAAACGATAACAAAATAACGCTGAAAACCGCTAAAACCCCTGAAAACCATACATTTCACACCCGAGTCTCACTCTCGGTGCCCGGTACCAAATGACTCACGGACCGGGTCCGTGGCCCGGGGGTTGGGGACCGCTGATATAATAGGGCGCTGACGTAAACTCTGGGCCGTCTCACACTTCTGTTTAATCAGTTTTCTGTTTGACGTTTATTCAGCTGTGTGAAAACCCCGGAGGAACCCACCCCATGGATTAATAAAGTTACATTTAATTTAATCTAATCTAATAACTTTAATCTCAGCCAAACCGATTTACTCACGAACAAATAAAACACTGAAAAAGCCAAACAATAAGATTTTTAAGTTATCTAAGTGACTTATATATCATGTTTAACCCGAGCAGCGAAAGACCGCGGGGGTTTGAAAACGATGTGTCGGTCGGCTCAGATATTTGAAGTTTACACAGCTACATGCTCACCTGAAAATATGTTAAAAGGTTTTTTGCGACCCAGAAAGAGAAATAAGAGTAATATTAAAACTAAGCAGCTGCCGTCATTGTTGGAGACTGTAGTTGGCTGGGCTGCGCTATGAATTCTGCGATATGGTTTTTCAATTTTGTTGTCCAGGTGAAAAATCTGGAAAAATTCGGGAGAATGGTGGCTCCGGGAGATTTTCGGAAGGGGCACTGAAATTCGGGATTGTCCCGGAAAAATTGGGAGGGTTGGCATGTATGGTTGTGGCAACATCACTAACCTTGTCAAACACCTCAGAGTAAATATCACAGAATATGACGAGTGTATGTTGAGGTGAACTGAAGAGGATGAGAGGGACAGGTGCTGCTAGGGCGAGACAGAGTCTCTCACAGAGTCCTTTCGTGCTGCAGGCAGGCAAGGTGTTCAAATAGCGCACAACTTAAGTTTTTTTTATTTCTATATGATGAACCCTGCATTATTAAGTGATAAGAACAAGTAATCTGATGTCCTGTAATCATTATGACGCTATAATTTGAGATACAATAAATAAAATAAGATTTTGTACACAGTATCGGTATTGGAGTAGTATCGTCGATACCACCCTTAATATTACTTGGTATCGGATCGGACAGGAAATCAGTGGTATCGCACATCACTACTGCAAATGAATTGCGCATGAGCAAAGCCACTACTCCCGTACTGACTGTAATGCAGTCAGTTCTTCTTTTACTGTTATGTTGTTTTGTGGGTCACAAGGTTTAAAACTACTTATAAACACACACACACCAAGTTACTCCACCAGAGTGCCTATTGGCGGTCCACTTTTGCTGGTCAAAGCCCGGATAAAGGAGCAGGGTTGGAATTGTGACATTAAAAAAAAAACAAACAATAATTGCTAAAAGAAATTTAATCTGTAGTTCTAAATAAATTCTAAATACATTTAGGACGTTTTTAGCTCACTTTGTCTCTTCCACGATGTTATTTTTCTCTCCTACAACGTAGGTTACAATTATATTAGCATGACCAGTTATGCAAATTAGGCGATGACATCATTTAGCGACTTCTAGCGACTTTTAAGACAGCAAATAGCGATTTTCCTTACTGAGGAGTTGGCAACACTGCATACCATAACAGGCAGAGGACAAGGAGCAGCTGATCTCTTGGTCCAAGCTGAGAAACTGGCTGCAGTGGGGACATATTCTCATTCACATCTGTGGGACAGTGCCAATAAGACAATATGTAATGATATCCAACAACAACGGTAAAAGTCAGTTCTAAATAATTATATGGTAAGATAATGGATATTTGAATGTTTAAACGTTAGAACCCACACATTTTAATTTAGTATTTTTTTTCCCTTCATGCAGTTTAATTTTTGATAATTTAATTACAATTCCGAGAATTTGACTTTGTGTAATATTAACTTCATTATTTTTGGTGATGGACAGCTTAATGATTAAAAATTCTTATTTTCTTCGTACACATGGTCATAGGCACTTATAAATTTGTAGTTAAATATTCATGCGTTATCAATTAGTGCATGAAACATTCATATACATGATTTGTATATAAGCAGTGTTTGTAATTTAGCCCCATTGACTGCAAAGAATTTAAACCAATCCTCACAACCAGAATACTTTTTAATCCCTAAAGAAATTATATGTCAAATTATGTTCTATTATCCCGGGACTTTTGAGCCTTTTGCTAAACCCTTTAAATTAAAGCTTAAAGTACACTTCAATCACATTTTGGGGAATGTATAAACAAATACAGAACAAATAGGAAAAATGGATTTTTAAGTTTTAATTTTCTTTTGAGTTCAAGTATACAAGAATTTATTCCTCGTTTCTTTTGAATATGTAGTTCTTTTAAAGTTCTGGTTTTCTGTGCCATGTTTCACTTGGATAGAGTTTCTGCTTTAATTCTGTTCTTCATATGAAGAGATTTTAAAATATTATATTTTGTATGGATTTTTTATATTTCATTTTCTAAAGTTTTTCCGTTTACTCCTGCCTCCCCTGTGCTCCTCGAGATCTGTGGTCAGGTCTCCTTCGCTGTGTTTAATGTGTTCATGTTTTCTTACCGCCTTTTCATTATTTCAGTAGTCCTCAATCTCTTGTGCTGTTGTCTTGTTATCTTGATTCTGTTCACCTGTGCCTTGTGTCCCCAGCTATGCTTCGTCTTCCTGATTACCTCACATGTCTATTTAAACCCCCAGTGTTTCTCATGTCTCTTTCCTTGTCTCTTCCCCTGTGTCTTCACATTTTGCCATCTGTGGGGTTGTTATGCTGTTGGTCACATGTTAAGAGTTTTTTCACCTTAAAGATTTGTTTGCCTTTTGTTTTTCCATCCAATCCTGCTTAGGTAACTGCATTCTAGGTCCTCATCTCCTCATGACTAGATTTAAATCTACCAGCTGTGCCATAATTTAAACATGAAGGTCAAATTTCAACAGCACAAAGTTTTGTCAAAATAATTTTTAAATAAATAATGCAAACATATGCGTGTGATATGCTATGATGGTCACATTAAGGTTAATCTTTTTGCACAACAGATACGCCTTTATGCAAAGCCAACAAACCGTGCACGTGATTTTTGGCAGGATGTCACAGACAGCAGCCTTGGCATTAAGCTGCTGTTTAGCAAGATTTAAGAACAAGCTGCTCAGCTCACCTCTGTAGGAAAATTTGTTTTTATGGGTCAGGCAAATGGCTGACCATGGTGTGTGTGTGTGTGTGTGTGTGTGTGTTTTCTCCCCCTCCTGAGTCTTCCAATGCTCTGAATCTGAATATTTTCTATTTATACCTCCTGCTCTGAAACAGAGCGCATTTTAGCTTTAATAAAAAAAGCCAGGAATGGCACTGACCCTGATCATCCTAACCCACACAATGTAATCTCATCACACTGTAACATTCAGAACATGATTGCCTAAAGTGATAGATGTGATGACATAACAAGGATATTATGCCACGTTACAGCAACGATTGTTAGGTGAGGCATTTCGGAGTCTAAAGACTAAATTTAAATATTATGGGACATTGACTGTATAGTGACTTGTTTCTTACAACTGCCACTTGTATAAACTCTGATAGTGGATTTTTATTTATAATTTTGGTACCACAGGATCTGCTACCTGCAGCTTCCATCAGAAGGCTCAAACAGTTTGTGTGCTGGTCGACAGAGCAGCAGTAACAGGCTTGTCTGGTTTCCTCTGGGTCTACCTTCTCAGAGATTTGACATTAATTAGGCTAGCTGATACTAATTGCCATCATCTGTTGTCTGCTAAAGAAGATCTCTTGATGTTTGCCAGGCTACTCTGGCCTTTTAAGAACTACAGTCTGCTGTCGCTGTTGGTGGGAGTAAGCGACAAGTGAAAGAATCACTGGGGGGGAGGTTTGCCTATATCATAAAATGAATGAGGGGATACTGTAAGGTTGGAAAAATTAGTCTTACTCTGTTACTGTCAGTCTTTGTATCAGTGTGCTGCTCATTTATATGTTGTGGATCAGAAACTGCTCAAACTTCTTTTTTTTTTTCTTTTCTTTTTTTTTTTAATTTTAATTTATTTTTAGTTTTGCATGTTATAAGCAGACAGTGAAGTTAAGATGACAAACACTGGACATGCTAAAAAGTCTGTTCCTCATTGCATCAATGCTTGGCTGTTTGTGTGTAGCCAGGAGCCTTACGATGAAGCATATCTTGCCTTTGGCTTCAGCTGCACAATGGTGGTGCCAAGGTAGGTATCCCTGACAGAATTCATTTCCCCTGCACTCTGGGCTATCCAAATCACGGACAAACAGTATCTCTTGATTTTTAGTTCACAAAAATATATAAAGACTAACCGCTCCGGAAATTCTGGAGATGTTTGCTCTTTATACAGTAAAGTTACAGTGGGATACAAATAATATCTGGCTGATGCTGGCACAATCTGTTCCCCCGTCCAAATTACAGACAAACCGTATCCCACAGTCGTCTGTTTTTAAACCCATTTTGCACAGAGGCATTTTTATTCATATATTTATTTTTAAAGTTAATGATAGCAACGTTGAGTATTGTTAAATAGGGGGGGGCAAAACAACTACACGTAAAATAATTGCACCATAAAGATTGTTTTTCTGTTATTGGCTTTGTCAAGGCTACGTACACGGGTATGAAAATGGAGATTTTCCGTTTGGGGGGACCCTCTCTGAAAAGTTTGCTTTTCTGGAAAGCCAGCTAATTTTGTGTTGCTTTTCAAGTGCCTTCATCTCAAATGTTAATAACTAAAGACGGTATTTTGGATTTTGTCTCACTGACTCTCTTGGTTAGAGTTGGTCAAAAAGGAGACTGAAAATTTGACATTAGTCTGAGTGATTCATAAGTCACAGCGCTGTGAAATATGGCTGGTGTAGACTCACAACTTAAGAATGGACAAAATGCATACAGTGTACATAAATTTAATTAAAAAAAAAATGAATTTGGTCGGGATTTGGATTTTGAAAGTGTTTGTGTTGAATGTAGAAGTTCACTGTGAGGCCTGTTTTTCTAAATGGAGGAACAGTAACTGTGTGTCTATCTACGTGGTTTTAAAAAAACAAAAAACAAACAAAACTGCTGAGCAAGATTAACAGCAAGAGAATTTTGTCCATATGCGCCATTGTAGAAATTAATCTCATGTAAACAATAAGGTGGCGCCCAGTGTGACATCAAAAAAGGCACAAACTTTTGATGTTGCGTGACTAAATCTCTATATCCCTTGTCCACAGGTAAACGCAAAAACTGAGTCCTCAAATCTCCACCCTGGCACGAGTTTTTAAAAATCTGTTTTCGATTGTCCGAAATGCTGTTTACGTGTGGACGAAAAGCCCTAAATGCATAGAAAAGCTGCGTTTTCAAAAATGCCCGTGTAGATGTAGCATAAGTTTATTTTATTGCTACCTGTAATTTATTGCAATTTACTTCAATCGTTTAAATAAAAGGTGAAGTGTGAAATAAAACAAATGGGTGTGTGTGTGGTTGGAGGATGTGTTTGTGCCGGGGAGGGTGGGGGTGAACAAAGGGGGGCCTAGCAAAAAAAGTTTGGGAACCACTGCATTAACCAGCACTGTAAAAACTGTCTATCACCCTCACTATCAACATCCAATCAACACTGTCTTTTGTCTGTCTAGTTAAATATGTACCTTTTACTCTCCATGGCCAGTCAGTCTCCATAGTTGCACGTTATGTCTTCCCCCGGCTTGATGTCTGTTACTGCAAATAAACAGAGATGAGGCTGTCCATTCATAGTAATGGTCTTTATTTTGCTGTTTGGACTCACATGATCATCATTAACAAGTCTGCCCAAGGAGTCATCCTCTCTGGCTGTATAAGTGCTGAAACAAAAAAAAATTGCAAGACATAAAATGACAAACTTTATGAACAGGCAGAATAAATTCGATTACATTTTTAATTATATGGATTTGCAACAAACTAGCAGTTTGTCTTAATGTGGTCGTCATAACATTTGCAAAAAGTATGCTTTGCATAAATTACTCTAATTTACATACCATAATTGTTTTCCATTTTATTGAAATTCGAACAGAAAGACCTTCAAGGCATCATGGTACAATCTTACGGTGCATACACACCGAACGCGATAGAAGCGACCAGAGCTTCACGTTTACATGTAAAGTCAATGGAGGAGCGCGATGAAGCGCGAACTGGGGTCCCGCGAAACTTCAGAAGCAGATTGGCGTCGTGAAAACGCTTTTTTGCCTGATTCACGCGAACAATTAGCGGGACGAAAATACGCACTGCAGTTTGTGTGGTGCATTTTGTGCATTCACGTCTACTGCTCGAGTTGGAAAAATCTGAACTCCAGCTTTAAGTCACGCCGCAACAACCAAATTGGTCGCACTCTAGAGCCCTGTACTATATAGGAACATAGTGAAGACCAATTATTTAAGAGAATAAAGAGAGGTTAGTTTATTTTGGAGGCAAGCTGCATTTATTAAGAAAAAAAAAAGGCAGGAACGCTCTTTAGAGGTTTGTGGGTTGGCTCTTAAAAGAGCTGTTGTGGGGAAGTCACTGGGACTTAAAATAGGCTATGCTTCTGGCTGCCAAGACACTGCTCCCTCTGCTGAGAAGTGGGCCATGAACTTCTCCTTCACCGGGACAACCTCTCTGGAGGAGTTGTTGGCTGCTATACGACCCAGGCCTGGCAACGGCTCCACCACAGCAGGTGCCACACCCCTCACAGCAGGTGCCCCTCTCTCGTCCAAACAGCGCAGAATAGTGGAGAACATACGTCGCCTTCACACACTTCTCTGCAACTTCAGGACTGAGCTCCATGGAGTGCCATTACAACCTCCACTGTGAGGAGAGGATACTGAAGACACACTCCACTACCAGCCAGGCCCTGGAGAGGCGCTAGTTGAAGATCCTCTTCTTTAATGGAAGGAGGCATCCAGGGAAAAGCCTCATGAGCTCCCGCCACAGCGGGAATGCTTCATCAGCCACAAAGACATGGGGCTGGGCTCCACTGTGTGCTCCACCATGTATAGGCTGGTCAGGAGGCAGATGGAGAGTCCCAGCCCGAAGAGCCTGACCAAAGGTGCAGTTGACCAGAATACCATCGTCGCTGGTCCTCCCATACCCCCCAACATCAATGACGCACGCGGAAGCGATACCCTGCATCCACAACCGAAAGGAGAACAATGGAAAAAGTTCCCTTGTAGTTGTGGAACATGGATCCTGAGTTGGGGGTGCCTTCGCCTGGACGTGCTTCCCATCCAGAGCTCCACAGCAGAGAGGGAAGTTCCAGCGCTCCTGGAATCCCTCTGCAATGGATCGCCAGTCTGCAGTTGAAGGCATAGCCATGAAATCATCCACTAGACAGTCCCAGATGGCCGTCGCTACCTGGGGGATGATCTGGCTCACTGTGGACACACCAACTCTGAAACAGGACGCAATGGTCATAAAATAAAAAAAAAGGCCTTACCCAGCTAAGGAGGATATTATCACCTATCTCGTGCCCGGAGAGTTAGAGAGAATGCCTTTGGGATCCCTGCTGCACAGTTTCAGGTAAAAAAAAAAAAAAAATCAGGTATTACAAATGAATAGGGGAGACAAAATTAGTGTAGTGTAAATGTAAATGCGTTCATCCCATTTTGTCTGATGAAAATAACTACATATACACGTACTTCTGTTATTCTGGGGGATTATTTGCGATGTGCCCCTCCCCTCACAGCAGGTGCCCCTTTCTACCAAACAGCGCAGAAAATTATGGAGAACACACGTCGCCTTCACACACTTCTCCGCAACTTCAGGACGGAGCTCCATGGAGCGCCGATACAACCTCCACTGTGAGGAGAGGATACTGAAGACACACTCCACTACCAGCCAGACCCTGGAGAGGCGATAGTTGAAGATCCTCTTCTTTAATGGAAGGAGGCGTCCAGGGAAAAGCCTCATGAGCTCCCGCCACAGCGGGAATGCTTCATCAGCCACAAAGACATGGGGCTGGGCTCCACAGTCTTCTCCACCAGGTAGAGGCTGACGCGGGACAGCAGCTCCTCAAACTGGGCGAGGGACAGACGGTGGTACAGCTGAAAGCGTCATCCAGACGCAGCTCCTGGAGCAAGTGGTGAAACTCACCAAACTGCTCACGCTTCTGGAGGACCTGGAGGAGCTGATGGACCCAGGTATGGCGAGGACGTCCTTTACGCCGCTGCTCTGCTCTCCACAGTAAATAGAGAAGGGAGACTCTCTCTTCAAACGCTAGATTGATAGCTGCCATCAAAAATTGCATATTTTAAAGTGCGACCAGTTTGCCTTGGACACGCTTCGAGGTGCGACTGTGCAAGCGACCAGCTAGGGGCGTGTGGCGCTTTTTGGTCGCTTCTATCGCATTCAGTGTGTATGCACCGTTAGTCTTCCATGTTCCTTCTTGCTTATGACATCTCCACAATATTTCACAAGGTAGCCACCTACTAAACACTCCTTGACCTTACAAAAAAATAGGAAATGTCAACATTAATCTACCACAGTGGTTAAACTTATGAGTATACCAAAAATCTTCAAGTATCTTAGTATCTCACCTTTGAATAAATTGATTAATTTGACCTCAAATCCATCTTTGTCCCTACCCAAAAATGAAAAAATGTGCAACTTTGGGTTTAATCTTCACTCTTGGTTGCCTCGTTGCAATACACTGTACAATTTCTGTAATATTTCAGGAACGTAGTTTACAGTGAAAACTGATCTTTTACAGGAGGTGCTTTTAATCCTCTGGAGTCAAGGGTATAATTAGCAGTTTCTGACTACTCTTTGATTTTACCTCTATAATTCTGGTCCCTGAGTGCTGTAATTCTTTTTTTGACATGGAACTTAACTGCTTTCCATGTCCTTTGTCCAAGTTCTTTTGGTGAAGCTTCAATAAACTCAATACAGTCTGACTTGCCAGGAACTCTGCCACCTTCTGTGAATCTTTTTCAAGTGTTTTTGGGGGTTTGTTTGCTTCCCCCCCCTACAGCACGAGTCTCTTCTGCAGACCAGCTTCTCTTCTATGAAGCTCCTGAGAACAAACAAAAGTATTAATAGATCTGTTATCATTTTAATTGAAGGGGCCTCTATGGCACTCAAGTACTCTGCACAACATTGCAAACAGTAAAATACAGAAACCAGAAACATAACTGGTTAAAATGGGACACTGCTGTTACATTTGTGGATTGAAAGCAAATTTAAACTGATGAGTCTTGAGTGAGGATTTGAAAAGAGAAAGTGAAGTCATATTTCTGATGTTAGTGATTTCCAGAACATAGTAGTGAGATGGGTGTGAGGGACAGACAAGCGAATAGGAAACCAAACAAGTGAAAATACAACATGCGAGCAAGTAAAATAAAAAGTAACAACCATTTATTTTTGCCATTTCAGAGGATATATTGTACTGAATGTTGTAAAAGCCTCAAAAGTGACAAACGTTCCTGTATGGCAGGGGTGTCAAACTCCAGTCCTCGAGGGCCAGCATCCTGCTTGTTTTTGAGTTATCCCTGCCCTACCTGCTGCTGATTACCTGGTTCAGGAGTGCTTTACCAATAAGAAGCTACAAGGGCAGGCTTGTTAAAGCCTGGAGTTCGACACCTGTGCTGTATGGTGTTATACAAATGTTGTAATTATTCAAACACACGTCCAAATGAACCTTCAATATCAAACTTTGGGATTTTGTGATGCATTTGCAGACATTTAGCACAGCTTTCAGTGGCTCGTTTTGGAGTGTTACCCCTTCAGTAGCTTTTCACTCCCGCTTCGTCCGCCATTGTTGTCTCTTTATAATAGAGCATGCCCTGGAATGATGAGAGTTGGAGGCATGGGTACCCTCCATCTGCAGGGATGAAATGCACCGACCCAGGCCAGCCCACGTACGTGTCAATAAAGTGGCCCTGATGGTCACAAACCACCTGCAAAAGATGATAGATAGTAACAGGAAACTGTTTCCATAGCACTGATCACCGCTCCAATCAGATCACCGCTCCATCCTGCTCCTGCCCACCTACAGGCAGAAGCTGAAACAGGAAGCTCCAACCCGGAGGGCGGTGCACTGTTGGACGGACCAATCGGAGTCTGCGCTGCGGGACTGTTTTGATCACGCGGACTGGGAAATGTTTCACGTGGCTGCTAGGGACATTGACGAGTACACAGACTCAGTCTGCGGATTTATCAGGAAATGCGTGGAAGATGTCGTCCCATCCAGAACAGTTAAATCCTTCCCAAATCAAAAACCCTGGATTAACGGAGATGTTCGCGCGGCACGGAGCACCGCCTTTGCCTCCGCGAACACATTGGACTACAAACACGCACATTACCAACTCCGGAAGACGATCAAAGCAGCCAAACGTGAGTACAGGGACAGGGTGGACCAACAGTTTGACAACCCTCGGAGTATGTGGCAGGGACTAAACACGATCACAGACTTTAGAGGGAAAACCAGCACACCGCAGACCACGGCCTCTCTGTGTGAGGATCTAAACGTATTCTACGCTAGATTCGACACAGCGAACACCATGAGACCGGACAGTGTGCGCACCGCGGATGACGTCAGTGCGCACACTGTGTCTGAGGAGGATGTGCGGAAGTGCTTCAGGAAGGTGAACGCACGCAAAGCTACTGGTCCGGACGGGATTCCCGGCCGCGTCCTCAAGTCATGCGCGGCTCAGCTGGCTGGAGTGTTCACGCACATCTTCAACCTTTCCCTCTCTCTGTCTGTAGTCCCAGCCTGCTTCAAAATGGCCACCATCGTCCCTGTACCCAAATCCTCCACCATCTCCTCATTGAACGACTGGCGACCTGTAGCCCTGACCCCCATCGTGAGCAAATGCTTCGAGAAGCTGGTCAGGGACTTCATCTGCTCTGCACTACCCGACTCACTGGACCCTCTACAGTTCGCATACCGCCACAACAGGTCCACTGATGATGCCATAGCCCTGACACTACACACTGCCCTGTCACACCTGGAGAAGAGAGACACGTATGTGAGAATGCTGTTTGTAGATTACAGCTCAGCATTCAATACCATTGTTCCCTCGAAGCTGGACAGGAAACTGCAGGATCTAGGACTGAGCAGCTCCCTCTGCAGCTGGATCCTTAGCTTCCTGTCTGACAGACGCCAAGTGGTCAGACTGGGCAGCATCACCTCATCCCCCGTCACACTGAACACTGGTGCTCCACAGGGGTGTGTACTGAGCCCTCTCCTGTACTCACTCTACACCTACGACTGCACAGCCACTAACAACTCCAACATCATTGTGAAGTTTGCGGACGACACTACAGTGGTGGGTCTTATCACCAATGGTGATTGAAGGAAACGGTTTCCAGGGCCTAATCCGTGGATCGACTTCCTTCGAGGCGTGGACGTCTATCAGCAGAGAATGTACCTTCACCTATCAGCAGAAAATGTCCCTTAGTCTGTAACACAGTCAAATATATTCTCAAGTAATATTCAAGCATGCCATTCAGCGTGTTAGTACGAGCTCGGGAGCAGCTTGGGAGAACAAGAAAACAGAGACTGCTTCAGATTGTCTTCCCAAATTGACTCAACTTTATTCACAAGTATAACAGTTTATATAGAGGGTAAAATTCATGAGACAGCAGATTATCAGTTTAAACCAGTACAGACCAAGATAAGGGAGCGTCTTCCTGCCCTTGGGTGAAGAAGCATCCTTTGTGTAGTTTATCAGTTCAGCTACAATTGTGATTATCTCAGCGACATATTTTCAAGGCACAAAACAAAGAGTTCTTTCATTAGTGAAATCTGAAACAAACCATTTGGCCTTCAACAGGCGTCTAAAAGATTAAGAAACTAATGTAGCTGAGGGAGTGATCTCTGTGGTATTTCAACCTTGTACCAGCCTGTGATTCTCACACATCAATTCTTGGGTCAAAGAGAAAAATAACTAAAACAAAGGGGCCTTATTGAATGACAGAGTTTTCCTGCATAATGTCACTATAAAACAATATCCAGTAAATGCTACCATGGTACTAAAATACCTAACAGTGATGAGACGGCTTACAGGGAGGAGGTCAGCGCCCTGACCCACTGGTGTCAAGACAACCATCTCACCCTCAACGTCGCAAAGACAAAGGAGTTGATAGTGGACTTCCGGAGGTGCAGAGAAGTACACACCCCCATCACCATCAACGGCGCTGCTGTGGAGAGAGTGAGCAGCTTCCGGTTCCTTGGTGTACATCTGGCTGAGGATCTTACGTGGTCAGTACACATAAACAAAACAGTAAAGAAGGCGCAGCAGCGCCTCTTCTTTCTCAGGAGACTGAAAAGATTCGGCATGAGCCCCCGCATCCTCAGGACCTTCTATTGCTGTGCCATTGAGAGCATCCTCACTGGATGCATCACCACCTGGTATGGCAACAGCACCGCCTACAACTGCAAAGCTCTCCAGCGAGTAGTGCGGTGCTCTGAACGGATAATTGGAGGTGAGCTTCCCTCCCTCCAAGACATCTACAGGAAGCGGTGCCTGAGGAAAGCGGGGAGGATCATCAAGGACTCCAGTCACCCCAGCCATAAACTGTTCAGACTGCTTCCATCAGGAAGGAGGTTCTGCAGCATCCGGTCCCGTACCAGCAGACTGAGAGACAGCTTCTTCCATCAGGCCATCAGACTGCTGAACACGTCATAGACACCTCACCTCCACTACTGGAACTTTAACATTATGCATTCCATACTGTACAGTAATGCCACTGTTTTGCACATGTCTCAACTCTGTATATTTTATATATTTTATTTATTGTTGACTCTATTTAATTTGTAAAATGTGTGTACACACACACACACACACACACACACACACACACACACACACGTAGAAAAATATTTAGTATACACATCCAGAAATGCATATACTATTATATATTGTACATATATTTATTAGTTTCAGATGTAGCCATTCTTGTATTTTGCTTGTTTACATTATTGTATTTTGCACAACTCTGTTGCTTGTGAAGCTTGCACACAAGAATTTCACTCACATGTGCTGTACCAATGTACCTGCACATGTGATGTGACAATAAAAGTGATTTGATTTGATTTGACCATAAGGGCAGCTTGGAGACTTGATACGGATGTGGCAGCCGTTGATTGCACCCACCGCTTTCAGAAAAGCTTGGTGGCGTGCCAGCACTGCAAACCCACAGGACACTATCTCCATGTCCTTCGGGGTCTTTGGGAGGTGGATGATCTGGTGGTGAATGGCCACCACTTCTTCTGTGACTCGGTGAACAATGTAGTGGACAGTAGAACGAGGCATCCCAAACACTCTTGAGACCACCCTGTAGGATGCTCCACTTGCCAACCAGAAAAGAAACACCAGGGTCTCAATTGTGGCACCCCAACTATGCTGCCGATCCTGTTCAGGAGATTTAGCAACACTGCCAGAGACTCCGTGCTTAGCCAAAAATCAGGCCTCGGATTCTCCTGGTTTAAAAAAAAAAAAAAAAAAAAAAACTCCAGGACTAGGACACTCATGTTAATCCTGCAGTACTGTGGTCTGGTCTTGTCATTATTATGAATGTTGCTGTTCTTCTTAAAAAAACAAACAATTTAACATGTTAAAACTAGAGATGGACCGATCCGATATTACGTATCGGTCCGATACTGACCTAAATTACTGGATCGGATATCGGAGAAAAATAAAAAATGTAATCCGATCCATTAAATATCACGAAAGCACCTCACAAAACTTGCAACATGCCGTAACTCACCTCAGAACGTTAGCAGTCGGAGCAGTATGCATCACGTGATAGAGCGGCTGTGGCATGCGGGACCTGTCGGTGGTCTGGATAGCATGTGGAGCTTCGCTAGCAACCCGGCATTTCATCTCCGACAAAGTTATCCCGAGAGAAGTAAAGCAAGTGTGTAAGTCCATCTCTGAATGTTTGTAAAGCATTCCTGCGTTAAGCTTAACAAGCGACTGCCTCTCCTGCTGCTACTTCAATCATGAAACTGCTTAACGATCAGCTGATCGGCTTTTCTGTCGCGAGTCCGTGTCTCTAGTTTGCTTTTGGCCCACTTTGCACCAGAAAGAGGAAACCAGCGGCTGAACAACAGCAGCACGTTTAAGCTTGATCAGCTGTTGTTAGAATTTATTTAATATTACTTTCTACTCGAGGATCTTTTTCTACGTAGCTGACGCTGGTAACTGTGCAGGGGCGGATCTAGCAAAGTTTAGCCAGGGGGGCCGATAGGGCATTAACAGGGAAAAGGGGGCACAAAGACATACTTTTCTTTCTTATTCTCATTTAAAATGTCGAGCTTTTAATAAATAATTATCTGACACCCAAAGTTTTAATTTGATGTAAAATGAATAGAAGTCAATTACTGTATATAGTAACTATTAAGTCTAATATATACCCTAGTAAGCTATAGTACTTTTTCCTTTGGGAAGGTACCATCTGTGCAGTCTGCAATTTTGTTGAAGAAAGATGTTGAATCTATTTAATATTTCTTGAAAAATAATTGATTTCTGTGCATTTTTTTTTCACACTGCATCAAATTAAGGTTGATTACGTCGATTAAGCATCATGAGGTGGAGCGTGAGGGGTGGTTCCCTATTTTTTATTTATTTATTTGTGTTGTTGCTGGGAGTTGGAACCCTATTAGTTAGGTTGCTTAATATTTATGCTAAGTACTCTTTAAAATACCAGAATAGGGAGGATGGTGTAGGTTTAAGTTTATTAGATTGATCAGTATTGCTGGACTATGAAATTTTTTTTTTTGCATACAGGTATAACAGAATAGCTTTAGTGTAGTTGTTGTTTTAAACTTGAGTATGAACTTATACAAAATGCAGCAAGATATTTAAAAAACAGTTTTGTTGATTAAAAATCACTATATCGGATTCATATCGGTATCGGCAGATATCCAAATTTATGATATCGGTATCGGACATAAAAAAGTGGTATCGTGCCATCTCTAGTTAAAACATTATTTTGATTATTATACTTACGTAAAAGAAGAGAAAATAAGTGAGAGTTTATGAATATCATTTCACCGAGGGGGAGAAGTGGTAAGGGTGGGAACAGCTGGTGATGCAAATCTGAAGGCTAGCCCGTCCCATTTCACAGCCTCGCACTTCTGGCCTTCAAAGGACCCGGCCTTTTTCTAAGGATGTGGCCTAGGACTTGGGACATAAAGTCTGACATCTTTCAGATGAAACTTAATGGAAGCAGGCGTGCAGCATAACTCTGGACTCTTCTTCGTCTGGTTTTTGAGCTGTCTGCCACACATGATTTTTTTACTTTTGCACAACGACTGATGTTTCCATAAGATCTTTTTGCTGAACATTCCAAAGCAATAACAGCAAGGTAAATAGTTTCCAACCAATGCTTTATTAGATGGCTGCTTCCATATTACAACTTCTCCTCTGCCCTTTTGTAGCACTTTGCTGTTGTGCTTTAAGTCTCCTTTATTGCGTAGTTGTTTCAAAAAGACTCTTCCTTTCTTTAGAACTCAGAGGGCAGCTAAAGGCATATGCCAACTCTGCCATCTCCATGTGCTTCCTCTGCAGATGTCTTGAAATGTTTGCTTGAGACTTACCGCAGTAAAGACAGAATGCCTCTTGTCCCATACTCGTTTGTCCTTGCTTTTTGTACAGGTTTTTACAGTCACCTTTGATTTCACATTTATTTATTTTTTCTTGTGATTATTTCTCCTTTTCCCATGTGTTCTGAATTTCTTTTTAACAGTCACATTTCTCATTTCTTGATCATCTCTTGAAGTAGTGCTAGGAACTTTAGGGATCTTACTTGGCAGACTGTGGGTTTCACCAGCACTTGATTTTGAGCTCTGACTGTTGTATTCTGCGTCTGAGCAAATGGATAACTCCAGCTC
The DNA here is from genome assembly GCF_057381845.1 of Rhamphochromis longiceps. Taxonomy (NCBI): domain Eukaryota; kingdom Metazoa; phylum Chordata; class Actinopteri; order Cichliformes; family Cichlidae; genus Rhamphochromis; species Rhamphochromis longiceps. The sequence continues at coordinate 7,315,455 of NC_140561.1, forward strand.
TGAGGAATCACTCTGGTCCTCCTGAATACCTGACTGTAGGTAAAGAGAATAATTATCATGAGAAGAAGTCAAACATTAAAGACACCTTAAGTGTCATCTGGAAGATGAACTATCAAATGTAATTATAAGGATAGTTTTACGGCTTTATTACATAATTCCAACTCCAAAAAGTTGAGACGCTGTGTAAAATGCAATGATTTTCAAATGCTCCCCCATACCCACATCTGAGGGTATGGGGGAGCATTAGTGCCTATGGAACTGGCAGCTTGCACATGTGGAAACGCATCATCAGCGCTAAAAGATAATACAGGTTATCGAGCAACATATGCGCCCATCCAAACTTCTTTTCAGGGAAGGCCTTGCGTATTTCAGCAAAACAAGGACTGTTGAGCAGCTAGAATCTTACATCAGACAAGAATGGGAAAACATTCCGATCCTTAAAGTCCAGCATCTGGTCTCCTCAATTCCCAGATGTTTACAGTGTTGTAAAAAGAAAGGAACACTACACAGTGGGAAACATGGCCCTGTCCCAACTTTTCTGGGACATGTTACTGCCATCAAGTTCAAACTGATCTATTTTATTTATTTATTTATTTTTAAATAGAAAACATATCAGTTGCTTAAACTGAGAATTTTTTCCATGTTCTACTATGACTAAAATATGAGTTTAGGAGATTTGAAAAACTGTGTAGAATGTAAATAAAAGCAGAATTCAGTGTCCCAACTTTTTTAAACCTGGGACTGTAAAAGAAAAATGAACTAAAATGAGATGATACAGAATGCTGACACCTTTTATTGCATGGAAAACTTTTTGTCAGTCACACTAGTGCAGGGGTGGCCAACCAGTCAGAGACCAAGAGCCACTTTTTTTTTACTGTGTTACCGCAAAGAGCCACATCATACGCATGGGCACACATGAACATCACCCATCCTTTCCTCTCTGTCTCTCTCTCTCTCTCTCTCTCTCTCACTCACTCACTCACTCACTCACACACACACACACACACACACACACACACACACACACACACACAAAATACACACATCTCTGCTCAGCCAGATTTATTGTAAATGTCACACACCAACATGATAATGACAGAAATGGACTCCTACAGTACTAAAACCACAGGCCAGTCATTTTCAACAATGAACATTGTGTGCACTGTCTCACACACACAAACTCTCAGTTCAACCAAGTCCACAAACAAAAATATAATAATCTACAATAGCATTTACTTTTATAATGCATGTTGTTTAGTGGGACTTCTGGCATTCCTTGCCTTGAACAATCCTCTTTAAATCTGGCTTGTATTCCGTTGTTGCCACTCGAAGCAATTCTTTCACATGTGTGTCAGTCAGAACAGATCGATGCTTTGATTTCACATGTTTTAGGGTAGAAAACACAGACTCGCAGACGTATGTTGACCCAAACATTGACAGTATCTTAAGCGCAGCCCGTTTGACATTGGGGTATTTTTCCATTGGCACACTTTTCCAGAACTCAATGGTCCCTTCCCTTAAAGCAGGTTTCAATTGGTCCTCTTCACAAAGATCGATCATCTCCAACTCAGCCGCAGCTTCATCTGTGACTAGCGGGACTTTCAAACAGCCGGTCTCTGCATTAAATGGGTCGGCAAGGAACGTAATCTGTGGCCTTTTCAATTGTAGATCATGGAACCGGGTCACGAAGCTTTCGTGCAAGTTTTCAATCAGTGTTGCATATCTGGCTCTTTGCTTACTCAGGGCAGCACTGGCGACTTGCCCGCTGGCTTTTAGCAGAGTGGGAAAATGCGTTAAATCTCCCTTTTGAATATGTGTCTTGAACAGCTTCAGTTTGTTGACAAACGCAAACACACTTTGCACTAGGTCAGGGAGCATTTTTAACTTACCCTGCAGGGTCAGGTTCAGTCTGTCCAAGTGACACAGCATGTCGACCAAAAAGGCCAGATCCATAATCCACTTGAGGTCCGAGAGCTCGGGATAGTCCTTGTCCTTCTTTTCCATAAACAGTTTCACGGCATCCAAAAGCTCAAAGAAGCGAGAGAGTACCTGGCCTTTTGACAGCCACCTCACAGTGCAGTGCAGCGGCAGGTCACCTGGAAGCCCTTGGTCCAGCTCAGCGATGAGATTCTTGAATTGCCTGTGGTTAAGCGCATGTGTGCGGATATAGTTGACGATTTCCATCACAGGCTTCATGACGTTATCTAAATTCAATGATTTAGACACGAGTTGCTCCATGTGGATGATGCAGTGGAAATTCCAAAAGTCAGGAATAGTTTGGTCAGCTTTGCACAGCCCCACAAGCCCGTTCACAGATCCCATCATGGCTGGTGCTCCATCCGTGGCTATTGCAGTTAATTTCGTTATGGGCAGATTTGCTTTTTCAAATGCAGCCATCATGGTTTCTTTCACATCTATGCCACGGGTTCTGTCTTTTAATGGCACAATATCCAGGAGTTCTTCTTTGATCACACAATCGTTTGAAACAGACCGTGCAAATATTGCCAACTGAGGCTTGTCTTGTATATCACAACTCTCATCCAATGCGACACTAAAATACTCACATGCTTGAAGGTCAGAGTGCAACTGTGATTCAATAGCCGTGTTAATGTCCGATATTCTGTGTTCAACAGTGTGGCGGGACAGTTGGACGTCTGATACCATGCGTTTTAATTTGTCGTTTTCAGGAGACAAGATTTCAACAACATCACTGAGGCATTTTTTAACGAACTCCCCTTCATTGTATGGCTTTTTAGCCCGTGCAATGTTCCAAGCCAGCTGATAGGATGCGAGCGTTATGGTCTCTGACCGCTTCGTAAATTTTTGGAAAAACTGTATCTGCTTTTCTGCCTGACTTTTCAAAGTGGCCAACTCGTGCTTGCGAAGTTCAGTCCCTTTTGGAAATTCCTGGTCGATGTTAGCATGGAGTGAGCTGAAGTGGCGCTGAAGATTTGAATCTTTGAAATGCGCTAATGACGTCTGACATATAAGGCAGAATGGCTTACCATTGCGTTCAACAAAAAAATATAAACTCTCCCACTCTGTTAAAAACGTCCTGTGTTCATCTTCATATTTTCTTTTTGCTGTGCATTTTTTTCCTGCCATTTTAAGGGCGAACTTGCTCCTACTGGGAAACTTTGCGGTATTTTCATCTCACACACATGCGCATTTGATGAAAATACCGTATTGAACTCAAGCGAAGCGAACGCGCACATTTTAAAACAACAACATAAAAAAAATCAAAACACAAACTTTGATATGAACGTAAGAGCCGCATGAAACCAGGCAAAGAGCCGCGGGTTGGCCACCCCTGCACTAGTGCCATACACCAAAGATGACTTTTTGTTTTCTTTCCACAAACATTCTGTTGTATCAACCCACATGACAACAGTTTGCAATTAAATCAAAAAGTACAACCATACGAAGAAAATCTGGTATAGTTCTGTGGAAAACCTCCAAATTGCTGATCCTCTGCTGCCAGCTTTGTCCATGCTATTTTATCTGTGCTACTGTTGACATAGTAAACATAACAGTAGAAATTACATGAATAGACTGGTTTGTCGTCACCAATATAACTTTTTTTTTATTCTGAATTACTGTTTTCTGATATCTGGCTTACATAATTTATATTTTAAAAATGCTGAGTTCAAACCATGTGTTGTCTTTGTGCCATTTTCAAGTACAAAGGCAAGATCAATGTCTTATTTGCATTTTATGTAGAACACGGGGCTGACCTCACAGACAGGAGTATCGTGCTGGCAGCAGTTGTTCATAGTAAGTGTCATGGATCGCTGTGTGGCAGGCAGGATGAGGACCCAAAAATGCAAAACTCACAGACTCAGGGGATGAACTCAAAAATCACAGCTTTAATGCTGGAGAGGCAGATCGCAGGAAATACACAACTAAACTGGGAACAACAAACTAAACACTCGCAGAGAGACACAGGGAGATCCACACAGCATGAGGGAGAACGCGACACAGAACTGAGGGAGACGCAGACATAAATACACAGAGGGTTAACGAGGGAAGTGGGAGCACATGGGGAACACAGGCGACACTGATAATCATAACGAGACAGGGCGGGGTGAACATAACATGACGTATACAGGCGCGGGAGTCACAAAGTAAAACAGGAAGTACACGGGGGTTCAGACAGGAGGGGAGAGAGAGAGCACAGGAAGAACATAGACATAACGGGCAGGGGAAACATGGAATAAACACAAAGAGAGACGAGGGCTCATAAATACACAGAGGGGCACACAGGGGGTAAGAGTCACGAAGGGAAAACACTTAGGGAACAACACAACAGGACAACTCAGGAAACATGGCCTAAATAAGGAACGAAATACAAAAATACAAGAAACTAAGAATACTGGGCCAACATGGCCCAGGACCATGACAGTAAGTGCATCAAAGGATCACGTTGTTGAAGACAATCACGTCAGATCTAAGAATCATTCCCACCTTAACTGTCGATTCTTGATGCAGATTCCAGTTTGCATCTGTTGTCATCTTTACCTATTAGACATTAGTAATTGTTACTGAATTGTACGTAGGAATTTTAAAGACTACATTGTTCTTAGTGGAACAATGTTCAAATATTTTATAACAAGGCACATACCTGTGTTTGGCTTGCTGGCATGGCTTCCTTGACCTAATACCGAAGACAAAATTCAAGGTCACTACTTAGTTAAATTTAAGTAATCCAGTTACAGTCATTGACTTGGATGTGATACAGTACAACTGCACCAACAGTTTTCTTAGTGGGTACACTGTTGGAGTGACATTATTTCCTTTTTAACATAGTTTTATTAATAACTCTCTGTACGTAAAACACAATCAGGAAAGGATCTTATCATTTCCTCCAAGGTGTCTTATTATAACACTAAAACAGTGGCCAAGAGACGACATATAAACACACTTTCCATAAATAGTAAAATTTTGGCACTAAACTACCCCACAGCCAAGATTGTTTCAAGGCACAGTTATAAAACACTACACAAAATGTAAGCCTTTGTATAACTATTTACCTTATTTGCTCTAAATAGCCAAATAAATATTGCATGGCAGCCTTGATCTTCCATTAAAAAAAAAACACTTTCTGAAGCCCACTTTAGCAGCGGAATGCCAGGCTAACTGTCCGGTTGTTTGACAGTGGAAAAACACAGACAACAAACATGAAGAATATGACAACAAATATCAGGAATGAGACAAACAAGGCTACACAGAGCACCCTTGCTCAGTTGGGTCATGCTGATGTGCACTACACCAGTAAATATAGTGTACAGATGCCGCTCAATCACTGAAAACACCTACACTATTTAGTCATCACTCATTGGAAAGCTCATGCTACAGGCTGACAGGTGGTTTAATTTTTAATTGGGTCTGAAACTCGGATAACAAGCAACGCCGTATAAAATGCCATGTTGGCGTAAACATGTGTGAACGTTTATATTTCAGATGAGATTTGATGGATAAAGGAGGACGATGATTTCAAGCATTTTGGATTGTATACACGTTAAGACAATGAAATTCAAAGCATTGCTACTCGCACGCGTCACACTTCACTAGTTTCGTTTACATATTTTGAAATGCTAACTTGAATAGCGGAGATGGGCAACCGGGGTAGAGGTGGTGATCTGAAATGGTTTTCCAACAGTCTTGAAGGAAATTCCCAGAGATGCTGAGCACTTGTTGGCCTGTTTGCCTTCCATCTCATCCCAAACCATCTCAGTTGGGTTTAGGTCAGATGACTGTGGAGGCCAGGCCATCTGGTGCAGCACTCCATCACTCTCCTTGGTCACAAAGCCCTTACACAGCGTGGAGGTGTGTTTGGGGTCATTGTCCTTTTGAAAAATAAATGATGGTCCAACTAAACGCAAACTGGATGGGATGGGATGCTGCTGCAGGATGCTGTGGTAGCAATACTGGGTCAGTGTGCCTTTAGTTTTGAATAAATCCCCAATAGTGTCACCAGCGAAGCACCCCCACACCATCATGCCTCCATGCTTCACGGCGGGAACCAAGCATGTAGAGACAATGCTAGAGGGATGGTGGATATATTGGAGAAAGGATGTTGAATATGGAGCTGCCAGGCAGGAGGAAAAGAGGATGACCTCAGGGGAGGTTTATGGATGTAGTGAAGGAGAACATGCAGAGGGTTGATGGGGGGGTGCCTGCTTACACTGGCACTGTGGACACTGAGCGACATGAATTTGATTAATTTAACAAACATTAAATGATTAAGAACGATCAGCATTGCTGCTTTACCAGGTGTGACTACGAAGTTTAACATCCAGGCATCCATGAAAACAGAATTTATTACATTTAACAGAGTTAGAAGTTAGCAGGAAGTTAGCGGAAGTTAGCTCGCTAGTTTCGCTAGTTACCTATACATGATATAGCATGTTCTGACTGGGAGATTTCTGAAAAAATTCAAACGTACAGCTCTGCTATCACTTCCAACATAAATGAAGACAGAAAACTAAACAGCAGTGACGTTTGTAACTGAAGTTGGGCTAGCTGGTATATCATGATGTGCTACGTGATCGCTAGCGACACAGCTATGTTAGCATAACATAAACAGTGAAACTGGAGGATGAACGCTAACTTTTTTCCACTCGATAAAAGTTAACAGGAGGGCAGTGTTGCCAACTTAGCGACTTTGCCACTATATTTAGCGAGTTTTCAGACCCCTTAGCGACTTTTTCTCTAAAAAAAGTTGCTAAAAAAAGACGTGAAAGCGCGTATCGCTTTTACTCTCAACAAGCAGCGGGTGCTGTAACGCAGTCAGTTCTTCTTTTACTCTTTTACTCTTATGCTGTTTTGTGGATCACAAGGTTTAAAACTACTTATAAACACACACACACAAAGTAACTCCACCAGAGTGCCTATTTCGGGTCACTTTTGCCGGTCCAAGCCCAGGTAAAGGAGCAGGGTTAGAATTGTGACATTAAAAAAAACAATAATTGCTAAAATAAATTTAATTTGTAGTTCTAAATAAACTCTAAATGCATTTAGGACGTTTTTTACTCACTTTATGTCTCTTCCACGATGTTATTTCTCTCTCCAACAACATAGGTTACAATTAGATTAGCATGACCAATTATGCAAATTAGGCGATGACGTCATTTAGCGACTTCTAGCGACTTTTAGGACAACCAATAGCGATTTTCCTTACTGAGGAGTTGGCAACACTGCATGAGGGTTCCTGATGGTTAGAGACAAATGCAATCGAATGGCAGGATGCTGTAAACGGACCAAACCTAAGTCAGGAGAACAACTGAGATAATCCATCCACAATACAAGGTTAGTCATTAATATACTGCAACAACATGGGAATAGAGCAGCTGCGAGAGAATTCAACATTAATGAATTAATGGTACGGAAGTGGAGGAAGCAAAAAGAATGGGTTGAATAAAGTTTGATTTATCTGACTATTGTTTTGCTTAATGTGTCTTATAATCCCGTGCACCTTATGGTCCGAAAAATACGTATTTGACTTTTTTATTTGGCACACTGCAGTTTAATGTTGCAAAGCACCTCTTTTTAACTTCAGTGGATATTATACATGGTTATGCTCAGGATATGTCAGCCCATTTCTACTGAAAATGTTTTTTGGTTAAACTTTCAGCAAGGAATTTGCATTTGCACTGTTAATTTTTTATATAGCTTTAATGTACATAAAAACAGCTGCTTGTTTAAGTGAAAATAAATGGATGGGAGGGGGGGTTTGGGAGCATTTCAAGTTGCTATACATCAATACAACCATTATAGCCCAAATTTTAATAATATGTATGCATTAAGTGCATAGAAATTACATAAATTGCAAGAAAGTGCAATAAACTACAAAAAAATTGAAAATTGTTTTTGTTTTTTTAACATATATTTCTAGTTAGAGAAATTTAAGAGACTTATCCCTCAAAAGTGTAAATACAAAAAAGTTGCACAAAATAGGTTCCCACCACAGGAAATTTATTTTGAGTGTCTTCATAGTTTTATTTTTGAAATACACCAATTTTTATATATTGCAGGAAAAACGAAAATAAATATTACAGTGCAAATTTGCAAATAAGCAGCATATGCATCAAAATAAACTATTTCCAGCAATGCAATTTGAATTCTAAGCATCCCAGAAACGACACAGAAAGTCATAAAGTCAAACATAACTTTTAAAAAGTATAGGCCCTGATGGTAAAAAACTACATCTCCGCGAAAATGACGTCACTTCCGGTTTCGGGCAGGTAATGGCGGACATGCAAAAGTTCGCGCTGACGTCTATTCCAACATAGGAAGTGTTATGAACAACTGATTGGATCGGCAAAGCGTGTTTCTGGAATATTATGTTTTTGTTGCTGCAAGCGCTTTTTATGCAGTTTTTGCAAAGCTATATGTGGAAGGAAACTGTGACCTAGGACAAGCTGATGGCATAAGATGTAAGTACAACTCCTCTGGTTTCATATGCAAAAAAAATTATTGCGCTAGCTTACTTGGTTGCAGAGCTACCGGGATTTAAAAATAGTTATGCAAAACAGAGCGTGCCGGCTCCGACCGGCTTTAAAGGGTTAATATTGGATAACAGGGATCCACAATGTGACGAAGAACAATGGAGAGACTAATGAAAATTGTGTAATGTGTTTGAGTTAAAATAGGAGTTTAATGTACACAGCACTGTTTTTGAAATAACCTGTATGTTGGATCTGTGCTTCAGCAGACCTGCTAGTTCAGAGACTCATCACTCATGAAGAAAGCAAGACAATGACGGAACCGGGTTTTACTTGCTAGCAAGGGAGGCTGGTCAGAACCAGGCTCTTGGAGCTGAACGCTCATCACCTGTTTCCTAGCCAACACAAGCACCGCCCATTGTAAAAAAAAAAACCCCTATGGTCTCAAAAGGTTAAAAGGTGTGTGTGTGTGTGTGTGTGTGTGTGTGTGTGTGTGTGTGTGTGTGTGTGTGTGTGTGTGTGTGTGTGTGTGCGCACACCTGACTTCCTGCCACACAATATATGCTTACAACTGTTTAACCACATTTCCTGGTTATCCAAAGGTCATCTCCCCACACGCGTATATGGCTTAACTTTAATGGTTCACCATATGCAAGCATAGGCGAGCCTCTAAATGGCCGGGGGTGGACATCCCTCAGAAGATAAGGAAACCAGAATCTCACATGGAATGTGCCTGCAGATAAACAGCTACAGCTAATTACCTCCCTCAGCATCATAGATGTGTAGGGGAGGAACAGACGAATATCTAACCATGCAGTTTACTTACAAATTTAAGTACAACAATGACAACATTTAACAATTTCAACCTAACACTGTATTTTACTCAGTTTTCTCAATAGTACAAATAAATACAGTAAGGATAAAATAGAATTGCATATACGGGCCATTTGTCCATGTTCTAAAGTACAGAACATATAGTATGAATATGAGGAGCAGACAGTCACCTAACCATACCAGCAGCACAGAGGCAGCTAAGATCAGGTCAGCTGCCTGGATATTCAATCTTCTTCTAAGAGTTCAAGGACTAGTAATACATTTTAAAGGCACTGTATAATTTGCAGCCCAAGTGTTTAATGAGTTGTATACCACAATAAGACTGAGTGCTCTGAGATCACATCAAACTGTTTCTATTCATCAGCTACAGTAGTATAAATAAGGTGGTCAAAAACTGATTTTAGCTTTTACACAGGCAGTACCAACAAGGATGTAATTCACTTTATGTAAACCACAAATATGTTTGACTGGCCAGAATGACAGGGCAATCTGGAGAGTAACAGAGAAGTGATGGAGTATATGCACAACACTGGTCATTATATTCTTCATTTCCAGTTAATGCTTGTACAACTGCTGTTATTGTATATATATATTTATATTTCTTCATACATTCTTATATAGTTCTATACTGTGTATTGTGTATTTTGTTGTACAGTTATTTTATTTTTCAACTTTAATTTATATATTTTATCTTATTCTTTCCCAGTTAAATTTACCCTTCATTCTAATTTGTGTTGTACAGTTATTTTATTTTTCAACTTAAATTTTTATATTTTATTTTATTCCTTCCTAGTTAAATTTACCCTTTTTAATTTTCATATTTATTTCCTATCTTATTCATAGCCTTTTCTTTTTTTTCTTTAGGTCACAAGTAGTTGTCTAAGCATTTCACTGCATCGTACTGTGTATGACTGTGTACGTGACAAATAAAATTTGAATTTGAATTTTGAATTTATGTATATACTGGAGGAAGAGATTCGCTGATTGGGAACAAATGGTACAGAAACTGTGCAGATAAAACAAACAATAACTATATTTATTATAATTAAATAAAAGAAAAAAAGAAAACCATGACACGGCATAAAGAAAAATGTCTTGCATAAGGTTAACTTCTCAGCTTTTACACCATATAATCATGTTGTGTAGGTACCCCATATTTTGCCTGTAACCCTGGAGGTTCCTGGTCTGTTTGGAGTGGTGGTTCATGTCACTCATACTACAAGACCCAAGTTTTCTCAGCAGAACAAAGTAATCAGTATTATCCACGTCACCTCTCCAAGGCTGGCTGGCTGTAGGAATGTGGAATTGGATATCCTTGATGGAAATGCAATGTTGGCGTTAAACCACTGGATGGCAGACAAGATACACCTATCAAGAGTGTGTGCTCAGACTCAGTCCAGTTGCACAGCTTCCCATTACTCAGTTTAGTTGAAGCTACGACTTACCTACAGGCATGTCTGGAGCTACTGTGAGGCAGTTTACTGGAAGCAGACAAACTGAGAAGAATGGATCACAGAAACATCTTTATTGGCATCTAGTGATGTCCGGTGAGAAGACTAGGTTTGAGGACTTCTTGGCATTCTGTGTGGGTCTCCAAATCCTGCCACTAATTTGTCATTTGTATGAGGTAACAAAACAAATAAAAGAAGCTCCTCAATGGCAGCAATAAGAGTGGAATGACGGGACAGCTCCTGATGTGCAGAAAGAGCATCAACTAAACAAAGTAATACATTTCAGTCTATTTGCACTGGGTAGTGTTTAAAGTGCTAATTAGCATTGTGTGTTAATGACAGACTTCACAAGATTATACACTTTAACCTAGTTTATACTCGATGGCAAATACAATCATCTATTGTGGATCATATCATAAATATCACAACAGCTGGACTCAAATGCAGATTTATTTACAATTAGAACAGTGACAGGAGCCGGTAACTACAGCTGAGGATATTTTATCAGGCCCAGGGTGAAGAGTCTTCTGTAGTGGATGAGTCTAGAAACTGGTAAGTATAATATAAAGGAACATTTACGAGGGGTCAGTCTGAGGAATAGGAGATGCATATTAATATCACAGGTGGAAATCTGAGTAATACTGATGCACATCCTTGTTATTGAGTGTAAAGAAGGAGTCAACTGGAAATGTTTCAGACATGAATCCAGTAGCAGGTGGAGAATGGCAGTACCACTGACTGAGTGAGGTATCCTCATATTACAGATGAGAACACGTAGAGTGCTGGAAAAAGGTATTGACGCCCTTCCAGATTTTTCTTTTTTTGAAGAAGAAGAAGAAGAAATTATCCCCCACACCGTTACACACACCGTTACATCTCCACCAGCAGCTTGAACTGTTGATGCAAGGCAGGAGTGATGAGTGCTTTCATGCAAAGCTGTCTGTTGTAAAACCTAGTCAGCATAATGTGTTTAATATAGACATTTAAGGGAGGGACAGTTGGAGCAGTCTTCAATGGACATGTAGATGAAGGGAACAGGGGTGAATAGTGGTGGTGGATTTAATGGAAGAATGGCGTATTGATGGTGAACACTGAACACAGTAGAAGAAGAGGCAGGACCACAGTGCGATGTGTAAGAGTGTCTGAAAGACAGGAGAATTCAAGATAGTGTAAGGGGAGAACAGAGCTAGACAACATCTGGCTCTACCGTTCTTGATTTCCAAAGTCATTCTGCAGACTAGCATCAAAGATTAAGTGGTGGAAATTTTGGAAGGAAGAATGCTGTGCAAGTTTTAGGGAAGAGTTGAGACAGGCTCTGGGTGGTAGGGAATGTTACCAGGTGACTGAATAATTACAGGTGAAGTAGTGAGGTAAACTGCAAAGGTGTTTGGTGTAACCTCTGGACAGAAGAAAGATGATAAGAAGACTTGGTGGTGGAATGACGAAGTACAGGAAAGAATTCAGAAGGAAAAGTGGGATAGCCAGAGAGGAATACTGGGAGCAAATAGAGAGGTGACAAAAGAAAATGCAAACGGTGAGTTGTATGTGAGGCTGGACACTAAGGAAGGACAAAATAACTTGAATCACTGCAGAGAGATTGAGCTGGAAAGGATGTGCAGCAGGTTAGAGTGATTTTAAAAAAAACTCCTGTGCTAACATGGGAACGGAGAGCTGGGAAGATGGCAGGAGCACTCCGAGGAGCTAGTGTATGAAGAAAATGAGAGACAGAGGATAACAGGAAAGTTAGTGAATCAGGAAGTACAGAGGATTAATGACAAAATGAAGGCAGTTGGTTTAGGTGACATACCTGTGGATATTTTGAGATATGTAGGAGAGATGGCAGTGTTTTTTTAACTGAGATTGTTTGATATAACTCTATGGAGAGGTAGAGGTACGTACTGAGAGCAGAGGAAATGAAGTAAGAAGAAGCGAGTAGAGTAGACTGTGTGTGGACACGAGGTGAAGAAGAGAGTGCATGCAGCGTGAAGAGGGTGGTGAAATATCAGTAAGAGTGAAAGGGAAATTTATAAGATGGTAGTGAGACCTGCTCTGATGTATGGTTCGGAGACAATGGCACTGACATGAAAACAGGAGACCGAACTGGAGGTGCCAGAGTTTAAGATGATGAGATTCTCACTGGAAGGGACCAGGATGGAAGTATATCAGAGGGACGGAGAGGGCACTTTGTTTTTGGTTTTTTGTTTGTTTGTTTTTTGAGAAACCACTTAGCACTGACCTATGACTCATCCAAGCTATATGAGGCACCTGGGGATGAACCAGTCAGTTCAGGCTCTCTTGAAGAATAATGGTGGTCATATCAAATATGCACTTGTACTCTGCCTTTGCCTTATGTACCGTTTCCATTTATCTCTTTACATTCCAATAAGTCTCTCCCTCCATTTCCCATTTTCCTAGCAAAATAAATAGCAGATGGCTCAAGATTTTTGCACAGCACTGTCTGATTCTTGTGTTTTTAGCAAGATTTTTGCTGTTGTTTGTTTTAAAATTGCAAAAACAAAACACATTGTGATCATCAGTGTTCTCACTTTGGTACAGCAGTGGAGGAAACAGGACACGTGCGCTTGTTGATTTTGTGACACTGAGTTTTTACACTTCTGACAACTTGGGAACCTGCAGCTTTCTTTCTAACACACCCCTCACAGTGTCTTATGAACACACACACACTACTGAACAGCCCAGAGCAAAAACAATGAGATGCTGAAGAACGCTGCTTTTGTAACTGGAGCACACACAGCTTGCCCGACAGGATTTTCTCCAAAATCCTTCAATTGAATTTTTCTTTCCGTGAGGGGAAGACGCTGCTCTCTTTCCATCCCAATATCCCTGAGCAAACACTTGCGTCAGCTGTTTGTGTTTGCCAATACATTATGACTATGAATATTTTAAAGGCAAAATGGAGTTGTGTATCTGCAGTCACTCTGAGGAGGAACCACTGTTCCGAATTAATTCACATGCATTTCATTTAGCAGTGCAGAATTATACAGCTCGTGTCAGATAATTCAAAGTTACAATGCGCAGCCAAGTAATGGATACATTTTTTCTCTTTCTTCCTTCTCCGTGAGCCTCTGAAATCTCCACATCAGCAGAAATCGGCTAAAACTGAAACAGTTTTTGTGTGTGTAAAACTTTGTGCTGTTACACACTAATGCAAAAAAGAGAAGAAAATACTGTAAAGAATCTCCCAGAAGTCTAATTAAAATGTAAAACGTGCATGTGTTCGATAAGTGTTTTTTCTGTCCAATCTTTGATTCTCTGGGTAAAAATAAATTTCAATTTTAAAGCGCTGCTCATGGCCACGGGCAGGTTTAGTTATGAGACAGCAGCTGCTGCTAGTCGAAGTGACTGCATGTCTAATAGTCTGATCTGAATTTCTTCAGTGCTATTCAGGAGAATGGAGTATACTGTTATCAGCAATGTTTATTTTCTGTGCCCTTTCTTTGTACTTGATGTCTATCAGTGGCGTTATTGATTAGCAGAACAGCAGCAGCTGTTCAGACTGGTGTGAGCGGGGAACGTCCCTCCGTTTCATTCAGCCGTGTTTACTTGAGCTGATATAAATTGAGTGAATGCAATTGATTTTGGGCATCTGCCTTTCAGCAAAGGGGAAGTTAGTGGAAAACGGAAGAGACGACAGCATCTCGGTGCAGCAAAGAGGAGGAGAAAGAAATGTGTGTGAGAGCGATAGAGACAGACAGATGGTGTTGCTGCACGGGAACCTGGCCTAATGTAGTTTCATTCAGCCCTTATCACCGCTGGCAGCGTATTGGCACAATTTAAACAGATAGAGGGAATAGTGAAAATACTCTAAAATATTATATTAGTACGTATTTCACAGCGTGTTTTACAATGCAATGATTTTGCCTCAAATTTTCTTTAGATTACACCTCCGGTTAGCAATGGTAAATACCGTAAATGTGGGCATTTTAAGTGTAAAATCTCAGTTTTTGTAGTTACAGTTATTGTGTAATGTTGGATAAACTGCCAGTGGAAGATATTTATGCTTTCTGAAACTGCTCTGAATCTCGGTGCTGATTGAAATTTCAATTTGCACTTTTTTTTAAAATTTATTAGGGGCATCACCTTCCTGTAGGAAATTAACGTTTTCTCACTTTGTCTGCATTGGCTTCATCTGGCCAATCCAAACACATTATTATTAGGTTAACTGGCGATTCAAAATCGGCAGTAGGTATTGAGGTGACCCTGTGTGGTTATCTGTCTGTGCGAGCCCTCTAATAGACCTATCCATGTTGTATACTGCCTCACACTCAGTGACAGCTGGTGTATGATCCTGGCCCCTTGCGACAAACTGGAACAGCACATACAGGTTTTTAGCAAAACAGCAATGTATCACTGTTTATAGTTGAGTGCTAGCATCTGGCAAAAATGGCAGTGGGCTGGCGTATCATGGCTGATGGAAGCAGTGTGAGCTGACAGGATGGAAATAACAGAAAGCTGGAGCTAGTTCCTTTAAATGGGGAGATTATGTGGTAAGGTAACAGTTAATACCTCAGTCACACTAGAGAAAAAATAGGTAAACTCCTTGTTACCAACTGCTTGTACAGAGGTTGAGCAACCTGTCTCTAAGTCACCATGGTCTGACTCTGCACTGATAGCAGTCAGTCTGAGTCAGCTTAGTGAAGCACTGTAAATAATTGTTGTCTAGTTTATAAATGCATACAACATATTGTCAAAACGTTCCATTCAATCAGGGTCAGTCGGTGCTGAGGAGACCAACTCGTCTGTGATGTGTCTCTTTGCAGCAGGGGGTTCAACTCAGCTGGTTTCCAGCTGCTTGTTTTCTGACTTTATTCTTCTATGGAGGTAAGGTCGCCGAGCACCAGGCCTATACTGGCAATCTGCCTGTTGGGGTGAAGCACCAGGATCAATGTAATTTTTTTCCTGTGTTGATATTATTATGCAGGCTATGGGCCGGCTGGAAAGGTCGCTGCTCAGCAGCCCTTCAAGCACCGAAGTCAGCCCATTCATTATTTTTTGTTACTGACACTGGATTGCCCAATCAAATCTCTTAACACAACCAACCCCTCCCTCACCTTTGCAGTGCTCAGAGCAGACTTTAGTGTTGGTGTTAAAGATGGGTAAACAAAAGCAAAACAGTGGAGCTGAAAGCTAAGAGAGAAATAGAAAAAGCAATGTGTTAAATTAACCAACATGTTAGCTGTCGGTGCAGCTGCTGCACCATCAACAGTAGCACCAGCAACAACTAATTTAAAAACTAGCTCTCACAGTCACAGGAGGCTGCTGTTGATACCACTAACTGTGTAACTGTGGATAAGTTCAGGGACAGCACTCCCAACAACAGACTGGGGGAGAGACCAAGTTAGATATAATTACTGTGGTAAGAAAGTAGATGGAGGGACATAATGAGGAAGAGAGAGATTCAAGTAAAATGAATGGCTACTTTGAGCGTAAGCCACTGCTAAAAGCTAAAGTGTAGCTTTTAATTGTCACATGCTGCACTACAGTGACACTAACATGTCCAATCATGCTACGCCGCCTGAACCAAAAATGCCAGGGCTGATTTTTATTTTGTCCCAGTTCAGACTATCTAGCACTTGTGTCATTTTGCAGTCAAATCTCCATCCTGCAGCCACTCCATCACTGTTTGAGGTGGAATTTCTTATTTTCTGTTTCAAGCCCGTGAGGTTCCAGCTGGAATGCAAGTCGTTAATGTGAGTTTCTGTGCGCGTAGATGGAAACAGATTTCCAAACAACAGCAACAGATTTGAGATTTTTGTCACGTTATCACAAACAGATTGCATGTAATTACAAACTTGACCCAAATTGATAGCAGACTGACTCTGGTGGAACAAGACTGTACACTTTAAAGATGACACGGGTCACGTGCCTCGTTCAAATGAAGCAGCCGTTTGCACATGGTCGCAATAATTCTGGTAGCGCTACAGTCTCCAACCATGGATTTCCCTAGTGCAACTGTAGCATGATACATTCATGGTTTTCAGTTAAGTGGATGGTGTGGATTTCTGGAGGGCAGAATAATTGGCACTCAACTGAATCACAACACAAGCATGTCAATATTCCATAGGCCCCAAATAAACAGAACACAAGATTTGGGTCCTCGTGATCCATAACAGCAGCCAATGTGCCTTTCAGATGGGCATTTCTATAATGATGTGACATTGGGTGAAAACAATGGACACTGTGTCCAATAATAGGTGTAGAAGACCTCTGATGTTTGGTGAGTTTGAAGATAAACCTGCATTAGTTACCTGAACATCTACAGAAAGCTAAAAAAAAATACTGCAAATATCATATTCTGATAAAATGTGTTTTGTTTTTTTATGGTAATTGATTGGAATGAAATCACACATTCGGCTTTTAAAGTATGTTAGCATGTTTATCATAAAGAAGCAACTGCAATTTCCAAGCTACTAGTACAACTATTGCTGCTTTAGCTATATCTAAAGAACTGACGTTGACATGTGATAAGGATCCAGTAGATGTCACTGCTTGTGCCCCGTTACACAGTTAACCTTTCTTAAATGTATTTCTTCTCAGTCTGATTTATACATTGTCAGCACATCAGTTTTGCACCGGTTACAAAATGTCAAAACATATTGAACAAAACTCTGACGAAGCAAGGTCATCTTTTATCACCCATATTACCAGAAATCATTCCTGCAGGAAAAAAAGAGCTCTGCTGTAACACCTGTGCAGACGGAGTTAGTAAGCAAATATCCACCGCAGGTAGCAAACAATGACTCGAGAAACATACAAGAGTAATTTCCTCACCTTCGATTATCATGGGTGGTAAAATACAGTACAACATATTGGTTTGGCCTCACTATTAAAAATGTTAAACGATAGAAGAATGCATCACAGCATGACACAAAGTCATCAGTAACACAACCGCATCTCTTTGCTGCCAAGGGCCATAAGTTGGATCCCTGCAGTCCACAAATTTGCACTTTTTCTTTTCTTTACACTAAAGAAAAGTCATTAAATATTTACAGGAATCTGAAGCTGTTATCATAAGTGGCAAGGCACCTTTCTAATCATTAAAGTTTATGGGAGCTTATTTCCTGTAAATTGCTTCATGTACCGATGTTACCTTCCAGGGCCTTAAAAATAAGATCTAACTTCATTTCCAACATGCCATATGAAATCAGTTTAAGTGCAACACTAATTGTAAGAACTCTGGCTTTATGATTTCGTCTGGTAAGATAGTTATCTTCTCCCAGACTTTCCACCCAGTTGCACAGGCTTTTGTGTAAATGCTTCAGTTGATGCTAAAAGTTATTTATGGAAGCTTGTACTAACAGAAGAACAAACACATTAACACCCGGTTTAAAGAAAGCACAGGATTACACAGTGAGACAGTGGAACTGAAGAAAACTAAATATCTGCTGCATTACCCATCCATCCATTTTCTTCTTATCCAATTCAGGGTAGCGGGGGGGGGGCTGGAGTCTCTCTACTGCATAATTCCAGAGTAAATAAAGATAAAATTAGCATTAAATTTCTTGAACTTGACAGAATAATTTTCTAGCGATGTTTTTTGTGCAGTTTCAGTGAGAAGAATCTATTGTGTGCTGGCAGAAGTTTAATCTATCCATCAGTCCATCCATTTTCTACTATTTATCAGGGTCTGGTTCACACTGGCAGACTAAAACAGCAAAGCACCCCACAGCAGCAAATGGCATTCAGTGTCCTTGCTGCTCTTCACCAAGTAGAATGTGTCAGAAACATATAGCCTTTGAGCCAACCAAGGGGCATCCTAGTTAAATGTCTGTACCACCTTAACTAACCCCTTTCGGGGAGCCTTTTCTGAAGGAGTGAACTCCTTAACCCATCTCTAAGGCTGAGCCCAGACACCCTTCACAGGCAGCTTGATTCTGTCTTTCTTTGAATATGACTTTGTGGCCTATGTGAGGGTAATTAGGTAGGTCAACCAGTCAATTCACGGCTTTGCCTTTATTCTCAGCTCTCTCTTTTTACCAAAACACACCAGTCACTGTAGACATTGCGCCAGTCTTTCCAATCACCTGTCCAGTGCTGCTTTGCAATCCCAGCCAGTGTTGCCAACTCCTCAGTAAGGAAAATCGCTATTGGTTGTCCTAAAAGTCGCTAGAAGTCGCTAAATGACGTCATCGCCTAATTTGCATAATTGGTCATGCTAATCTAATTGTAACCTATGTTGTTGGAGAGAGAAATAACATCGTGGAAGAGACATAAAGTGAGTAAAAAACGTCCTAAATGCATTTAGAGTTTATTTAGAACTACAAATTAAATTTATTTTAGCAATTATTGTTTTTTTTAATGTCACAATTCCAACCCTGCTCCTTTACCCGGGCTTGGACCGGCAAAAGTGACCCGAAATAGGCACTCTGGTGGAGTTACTTTGTGTGTGTGTGTTTATAAGTAGTTTTAAACCTTGTGATCCACAACACAGCATAACAGTAAAAGAAGAACGGACTGCGTTACAGCACCCCCTGCTTGTTGAAAGTAGCGCTTTCATGTCTTTTTTTAGCAACTTTTTTTCTTTAAAAAGTCGCTAAGGGGTCTGAAAACTCGCTAAATATAGCGACAAAGTCGCTAAGTTGGCAACACTGATCCCAGCACACGCCCCAGCACAAACTGGAGGTTACTGTACATTGAGGTGAGCATGGCGACACCATCCCCAAAAAGTAAAGACTTGATCCTGAGAGCACTGAACTGGAAACCTTCAGCCCCTTGGATACGCCTAAACCTACTGATGGCAATGCAAACCAAGCTTTTGCTACATTTGGGATGGTGGTGGGTGGTAGTGGCTGGGTGGGGGAAGGGGATAAGACTGATGCGTTCATATGTCCTCTCTTTGCATTCATGACATATGACCGTGTCAATCACATGTTGACTAACTGTGTAAACTCCCACACACGGAGAGATAGGAACTGCAGTTCTAATACCAAGAAATATGTCCGTTTATGTACATGGTAAGAGTCCATCAACAGCTTACAACAACAACATGTTTGTTTCTTTGCAGCTCATCTGACGGCTGAGCTGGCTCCTCACCTCCTGCTGTCTCTCTGAGGGGAGGAATGGAGAGGAATTATCATCTCTCACGGCACTGAGTAATTGGTTTTATTTATTATATTTAGTGATACATATTCATCTACTAGATGATTTACTTTTTACTTCTGGTAATGCAAAGCGCTGTATGAAAAAATGTGGACTCTGGAAGCTGTTTGAGTGATTATTAGATTTATATCTCACAAGTTGATTTACTGCAGGCAATGCAGTAACTACCAATGACAAACCTGTTAGGGTACATCAATACCAAATTATGCAAAAAAGGCTTTAAACTTATTAGACCAGAAATGTCCTCCTGAGAGAAATGACACAGTGTCAAAGGAATTACTCAAGAATTGACTCTTCGCTTGCAAAGAGCAAAGAAAGTCCACAAAGGTAAGTGACTGGGATGGGCACAAAACACAAATGTTTGCTTTTTGTTTCACTCTCTCTAAATGTTAAGTAGGTGCTTACAAATGTAACCTGTGATGGTCCGACCTGTCCTCCAGTGCTGACCTGTCACTTTTTATCTATTCCTTCTGTGTGTTTGCATATGTGCTGGGCCTTGTTTGTTCCACAGTGTTCCTGCACATCTCTCACCTGGCACACATTGGCAATAACTCATCTAATACAAAAAAAGCTCTGGTCCTTCTTCCCAATTATTCCTAAATTGTTTTGCCAATTTACGTGGAAGAATTACTCAGACTTTCACATGTTGTCCTTGTCTTTTTTCACCAGATTTGCCCTTTTAATTGTATCATGTTCTGGATTTGGGTCCTCTATTCTGGATTGGGTTAGTTTTATATTT
Source organism: Rhamphochromis longiceps (assembly GCF_057381845.1). Classification (NCBI taxonomy): domain Eukaryota; kingdom Metazoa; phylum Chordata; class Actinopteri; order Cichliformes; family Cichlidae; genus Rhamphochromis; species Rhamphochromis longiceps. The sequence goes on from NC_140561.1 coordinate 7,336,043, forward strand.
TGGGATATACACATTTTTCTTTTCAATTCAATTCAGTTCAATTGTATTTATATAGCGCCAAATCACAACAGTCGCCTCAAGGCGCTTTATATTGTAACATAGAACCTACAATAATACATTCAGAGAATTCCTATCATTCTGGTAAATGCAGAGCTATGGCCAGCAGTTAACTTGTGTAATGATGGAGTGCGAGGAGAAAAGGCAATGGCTGTTAGTTTTTGTTTTTTGATTGCTAACTGTGTTTATTGTATGACTTTATCAGTCACTGCCTCTTCTTTGTAAATGTTACGACCCCTGGTTGGAAGAAGGGAGTAACGCAACAACCACAATAATTTGATAGAATCCTCTTAAGTAAATCTCTTAACATCTTTCATCCAGGGTTTGGAGACTGTTTTCTAATAGAGTCTAATACATTGTGGCAAGATGTTAGGGAACTATTGGATATTAAGAAGTTCTGATAAATCTTCCCCATTTCCCCCCCTTAAGAGTGGTTTTAAGTATCTATTCGAATTACTGAAAACAACAGCTTGCTTCAACTGTACATTATAAATTACCCTTACATTCTGATATCCTGGGCTATCTTTGTTTTAATAAATCATTCTCCCAGATCTAGCCAGAAAGGGAACAAAGAAAATTATTTTTCTGACACACATTAAAACCTATTAAGACTTCTGTCCCAAAGAAGTCTACTTTACCTTTTTCTAAAATCTAGGGTGAGGTCAGGGTTATGGGTTTGCCACCCATGATGGCTTATACCCCAAAGGGTTAAATCTTTATGATGATATGATGCAGTAGGTGAAAATCATAATGGTGTGAGGGACACTGCCTATCATGAGGTTAATGTAACACTTCAAAAACAAGGCTTGAGGTAGTGCCTTTTTCTCATAGATGAGGAGTAACAGATGAAGGACCACATGAATGGGTAGCCTTTGTGCAGAGTACAGCATTACTACTGGAGCAGAATGGAATGGATGCACATCAGCCATTAGGTTTTATTCTCCTTTCATTTGTGCCCAAGCTGATCACCTCTAACCACCATCTCATCCTCAGGGTACTATAGTTGACTCATAAGGATGACGAGTTGGCAGATGTATTGGTGTCCAGAAGAATCGATCAGGTTAACTGCAATGAGATGAAGATGGAACATGTTACCAAGTGCTAAATGGTAAATTAACCACAAACTCAAATTTATGTCGGTTTAAGTAGCCGGAGGTAATTAACATGTAGGTGATTCGCACAAATGAGTGTCATTCAGGCTTTATCGTGTTAGACACAAAGACAAGTCTGTGATTTAATTTCTGATCACTTCCTCTGATATAAGCTGTGTTTGCTGTGGGAAGTAAACACAGCTTCAAACATAAAACACATCATCTCCCACCTGAGGCATAAACCGCAATCATTATCAGGCACTGCTCTCTGACAAGGACACTGTTTGAGTTCAACCCCGTCACGGACAACATGGAGCCTGTCTGATTATGATTAGGAAAGTAATCAGAGGTAATTGCAGTTCTGTCAAACTATTCATGCTGCACATCTCTCTTGGTCATGACTTGCAGGTAGAAAATTAATCTGAAAACCTAAACCATTTGTCTTCGTGACCATGTCAAGATTTAAATATGCTGCGCGTTAGCATTCAGATAAGGCTACTGTGACAGAGTCATGACAGAAATTTGGATTTTATGTCATTTCTCTCATTAAAAGGATCACAATGACAGCAGATGTAAAAAAAATCATTACCACCAATTTTCAGAGGCCTAAGTGCAACAGTACACATTAAGAATTACAAATATAAGGATATATATAAGGAAGACATGGATGTAAATACTCAAGCATTAAGTCTGGAATTCAGTAAGTAAAAAATGTGTACAGTTGGCTTGAGTTTCATTTTACAGTTCGCTAAAATAAAAAATTTAAAAAAAGGGTGAAACCTACTTTTCATCTCAATAATTTCTCATCATCTACCAACAGTATCAACAAAGTAAAACTGTCGGTGAATTGTCCAACGACTCCTGAGTGCTATTCCCAAAAAAGTACACTTTACATGGAGCTTGTTGTATTGGGAACAAAGGTTGTGTGGTTGGAAAATGTGTGAAGTTATTTGGATGAGCAGGTCTCAAACTCTCATTCAAAGCTGTTTTATGTAATGAATTCATAACAACAGGTTTCAGTGGGCAGTGACACTGTGTTTGCAGCAGTTTTTCTTTACGTCACATTGACTGACGCGCTTTCAGTCTTGTTGCATACTACAAACTCAGTCCCTCTTATTTGCCTCAATTAAACATCATATAAAATGCCACAGTGTGCCATATCTGCAAGAGTCTAACTCTGCGACACGGACAGTCTTTGCCATTGAGCAGTGTGGCTCAATAGGCTGCAACCACCTTAACATAGTTGCATTTAAAATCCACAATTGCCAGGACCCAAGGTTTTACAGGAGAATAATGTAGTCTAAAAGAAGATGATTAATGGTACTTGCTTCACCAGCCAGTAGTTTTCTTCTTATGGCTGCTTGGTGTATGTCTCAATTGTGCTTTCACCTAATCTCACTGGTCTTGTGCTGCCAAAACAGCAAGTGTTGCTTTACTTACAGTAATTGTAGTTCCAAGTCAATCCCTCGCAATTTCCCCTGCTCTGTCTATGAGAGTGCAAGTATGTGCATGTTTGTTAGAAAGTGATTCAAATATAAAATACAGTGAGGTTTGACTGGGTAAATGCAGCTTATAGTAATTAGCACCCTCAGAGTAGAAGATGATATAGTCCATTTAGCAAGTTAGCATCGCAGTGTATTATGAGTGATAATTATTAGAAGTGACCAATTCCTGATGCATTCACATGTAACTTGAATTTTAACCCTCTGAAAAAACGTTAATAGATTTTAAAGCATGACCATTGGGGCAATACCCTTATTGCCAAGACTTGTGAGAACAGGGTTTAAAAGAATAGAAATTGGATATTGTGATGGCATGTGATTAGGGTTAAGGTCATTACTGATGATGACATCCACTTCAGGGGGTTAATATTCTAAAGGGCTCTAAGATGCCTTGTGGCTTGTCTTTTAACTAGTACAAGCCTGGATAGGTTCCAGCCCCACACAGGTTAGGAAGCGAAGTAAAATATATAGATGGATGTGACTTTAATTAAAACCAGGATTACAGTGACATACTTTTTTCACAGGGTAGCAGAATTATTACTTGGAGATAATTCATCTAAATTTCAGGAGCGAGGCCATACCTCCGTATATGCGAGAGGAGTATCTGTACAGATGGTCTGTACACCACATTTTACTTTGCACAAAAGTGTATTTGCTGTCTTGGGCTGAGCTTCTCATAGAAACTAAAGAACTTTGCTTTCAGTCTGTGCCACTTAAAAGACCTGTAATGCACAGGTAGATGCCCATATGGGTGATGGTTCCCAAGATCAAACATGACTACAATCTACAGCTACACTCTACTGAATACAGCTGCGAGGCTAAATACTGTCAGCATGCAAGCATGAGATAAGAGAAGAGAAGATAGAGCTTTATCGTCACTGTTACAAGAACAATGAAAGGCAGTTTGGCATCTCTCCACTAGCAGAATGCAGATTTTTATATTAAAATTACTTTAAATTTAAAGATAAAAGATACACAGATGTATACAGTTGTATACAAGTTATATATGCTATAAGGTGCAATACAAGGAGCAAGTAATAAGTAATAAGCCACATGCTTACAATGTTAACATGCCAGTGTTTTGGTATTTATATCTTACCACAGCCATCTTGTTCTTTAGTTTATCGTGTTAGCATGCTAATATTTGCTAAGTAGTGCTAGACACAGAGTTTGTAGTTATGTGGTTAAAAGCAACAAATAAATGGAGATCAGGTCATATTTCAACCTGATGATGGCACTAGAGGAAAAGATTACAAAAGTACAAAAGTTTATTTATTTTATACTGAGGCTACATGATTTCCTGTAAAGCCTAACTTATATATATATATATATATATATATATATATATATATATATATATATATATATATATATATATATACTCTGAGATATTTAAATCAGGGTCAAAGTGCCAGAACATTTATCAGCATCAGGCAAAAGGCAGAGTACTTCCTGGACTGGTCACCATAACAGCACCACATATCACAGAGGGGAGCACCCACCTTGGCAGTTTTGAACAAACAACCTTGTTTCTGTGAGGCAATATGTTTCCTAGATATTAAAAAGTGTTGTGGTTTTCAGAAAATACATTCAAGGGGACAACTCTTTTTAAAAAAATCAGAATCTTCTTCAATAACAAGGAAATAACAATGCAAATAGGCAAACTAAGTACAAAGGAATGTGCTGAGACAAAATTTCAAAACAAAGGCAAGTTTAAAAACAGGTTAGGGAACAAAAGGGGTTTGTCAAAGAACAGAGCACCGTAGAGAAAAAAACAAAATAACTGGCCAAGAGCATGTGGAAACAACCAGTATGTGCTGTAGAAGAGCAGGTATGAGAAAAAAAATACTATGCTGTAAGTATGTTCATATTGCTCTCATATGACAGGATAGCCTGAACGTCATCTAACAAACATTTTTAAGCCTGGCCAAAAAAAGTCTCTTACATTTAAATGTTCTAATTGTTGACTTTCATGTGCCACAGAAGATATGTCAGGGCAGAGGTCAGAACAAACGGCATGTTCAAATCATTTATTCTTGTTAAGAATAAGAAACTTTATTAAACACTTTGTCAGCACTCTCCACAGTTGGTGTGCAGAAATTTGGTACACAAGCAACACATTTAGTTAGATCAATTGAATTAGAAGAAAGGGTAATAGATAATTTACTCCTTTCTTGGAACTCAAGCTCTATCTGATGCATTCTTGCAGTTTGGTCCACTTCATTGTTTCTGATCTTAAGTTGGAACTGGAACCTACTGGTTGTGAGCCTTTTTCTATTAGAGATTATGTTAACTCTCAAACACCAGTAAGGTACTTTACTGTAACTGGTGACCATCAAATTGTTGATACTGCAGGTATGTACCAAATATAAAGCGATCAACCTAAGACACAGCAGGGCACACACCATCATCACTCACAGAACAAGGTGTTTCAATAGTTTCTTCTGAACCAGAGTTGGACTGATGGCAAAGCAAAAACCACTGAACAATGTGCAATAATAACTCCACGCTTGTCATATAAATGACAACTGAGAAATGTGCATATCCTAACTGTGCAAAATCTGCAATATCATTAGACTCGTGTGTGTGTATATAGTGCCACCCCTCGTGTAAAGGGGGGAAATTAATTATAATAAATTAACAATAATTAACAATTTGTATTAGCATTGTATTGTCTTGTTTATTGTTGTTGATTTTTCTAACATGCTTACTATGACTGAGAGAGCTCTCCAAAAGTATTCCGATGTGCCTTAACTGCTGGTTTTATGCACAAATGGCAAACATAGAACCTTGAATGATATGTGGCAGACAATGCTTGATTGACGAGGGCAAAACTAAGCTGTATCTACGGCCTAAACCCACTGCTCTAATCTGACATGTATATCTTTCCACGAATGTAACTACTTGTCAACACAGACTTCAGTTCAATTTTCATTTTAATTATATTTATACAGCACCAAATCACAACAGCAGTCGCCTCAAGGTGCTTTATATCGTAAGGTAGACCCTACAATAATACATACAGAGAAAAACCCAACAATCATATGAGTCCCTATGAGCAAGCACTTTGGCAACAGTGGGAAGGAAAAACTCCCTTTTAACAGGAAGAAACCTCCAGCAGAACCAGGCTGAGGAAGGGGCCACCTCTGATTGTCATGGTCCTGGGTCATTTTGACCCAGTGTTCTCAGATTTCCTGTGGTTTTGTATTTTGTTCCTTATGTCCATTGGATTGTTTGGTTTGGTATTTGGATTCCCCCTGTGTCCATGCTTTTATTGTGGTGTTTGTTCTGGTACCGTGTTCCCGTCCTTTGTGTTCTGTGTTCTCTTCATCCCCTCGTATTCATCCTTGTTCTCTGCCTCTCTCTCTCTCTCTGTGCTCATCTCTGTGTACTGTGTTGTGTTTAAGGTCCACATCTTGGTGTCAGTATTTTCAGTTTCGTGTCCTCCCTGCTCGGTCATGAGTAATTGTCTTCAGCTGTGTTCCTCGTGTGTTCCCACTTCCCTCATTACCTTCTGTGTATTTATGTCAGAGTGTCCCTTTGTTCTGTGTTGCGTCGTCCCTCTAGGTTGTGTGCATTTCCCGTGTCTTCCCAGCGCCTCAGCTTTAGTTTCTCCCAGTATAGTTTTGTATGATTTCTTATGTTCCTGTTAATAAAGACCTGCCTTTGAGTTCATCCCCGTGTGTCTAGAGCCGTGCATTTGGGTCCCCTCTTGCCTTCACACAGCCGCCGCATGACAGAACGACGCAACCACGAAATGGACCCAGCAGGCTCCGCCCGTGAGGGAGATATTCTCCGTGTACAGAGTCTGGTGCAATGAATAACCCACGCCTCAGACTCACGGACAATTTCCGTCGGACTTAACGCCATAAAGGCAATAATCGAGGGAAACCCTTTCCTTCACCAGCTCACCTGCTATGAGGGCTTTATTGATGAACTGAGCCGAGCGAAGGAGGCATTACAAGCTCGTGAGCTGGCAGACAGTGTCCGTTCCCGTGATTCCACACCACAGCGACTGCAGACGGAGATCTCCGCCAGTCAGCCGCCGCAGCAGCAGCGAACTAAGCTCGCCGCGACGGTATCGCAGTAGCAGACGGGGCTCTCGGTATCGCAACAGCGGCTGCTAAAACGAGAGGGTTTTTCGGCGCCGCTGCCGCGGAGCCCTTCTCCGTCCCCTCTCAGCTCTGACCGTCGCTCTCCCGCTGCTTTCCTAGCAGCGATGTGGTCGGATGATGAAGAGGAGACCGTCACCCCCGCATCATCACCGGTTTCCCCCGTCACCTCCGTTCCCTCATCAAGGAGGAGACGCCGTCCACGCCGTCGCCGGTCCTCTCCTCAGCCGGATTCCGGGACTACTGAGCAGCCGGCTGGGGTGCGTGACAAAGACACTCTTTCTGTTCACTCTGAGGCTAGTTCTCACTACTCTGAATGCAGGAATGCAAACTCTGTGACTCTTGCCGTAGGCTCTGAAGGCTCACGATCTGTAAATGTTGAATCCGAACCCGAACTTCTTATGAACCGTTGTACTGCCCGGAGGGTCAACTCAGAGACCGTTTCTCCTACGTTTGGACTCATATTTGAGAAAGATTATCCTTCGCTAGTGTTTCCTAGGTCTGAAAACTTGAAGTCAGCATTTCCTGAGTTAGAGACACCTGTTTCTGTGCCCTTTACCTGTGTGTCTGCTGAGGATGATTGTTTTGCAGTTAAGCTCACCACTGGGGCTTTAAAACCTGCCTCCTTAGATGTTAATTAAAGCAGTAAAATCCAAGACTGTAAATGTTCCTGTGATAGCTCGACCCCAGCTCGTTACTTCTGAGCCATCACCCCAGGGGAAAGTCCATTCTTACGTATTTACTGATTTGAATGTTCTTGAGTCAGGGGGCTCTACACCCACCACTGTTTTCCCTAGGTTTACTGCTACCAGCGATCATGAGGTAAAAGACTGTTTCATCTGCCTCTCCGGTGCACAGACCTATGTTTACATCGGCTATTAACCCCTCCTCTGTCAGTATAAGCATGATTATCTCCGAAGAAAGAAGCTCTAAGACTGTTGGTGCATCAGCTGATCACATTTCTCTAGAGTCTATAAACACGAAGGTGGTGCTTTAGTGCCTGTAAGCTACAGCTTTAGCACACTTAACGCTACGAAGTCAGAGCGCTGTTCCTCATCCACTCACTCAGGGCAGGGAATTGATCTCTTGCAGACTGTTCTTTCTAGGCCTGCCTCCCAGGCCCCTTGTGCTCTAGGGATAGCTGCGGCCCAGCACTCCCCTGCACCTATCTCAGTTCCCCAGGTGAGGGGGGCTGGCGCCCAGCTGGTCCCTGTTCCGGTTTCCGGGTCGACTGGGGCTCTGCTGGTCCCTGCACCCGTATCAGCTCCTCGGGTGGGGACAGCAGCCGCCCAGTCCCTGCCAAAATCTGTGCCAACCGCTGAGGTGAGGTCCGCCAGGACCCAGCCGATCTCTGCACCTGTACCTACTCCTCAGGTGGGAGCGACTGGTGTCCAGCAGGTGCCTGCACCTTTCATCCGCATTGTAGGCTCAGGGGACCCGACACCACCACCTGTCCTACATCCGCTCCCACAACCATCATTACACTCAGCTGCACAGGATGCTCCTCAGTCAGTCAGTCAGCCTTCTCCTCAGTGTACAGTCCAGCCTTCTCCTCAACCGCCATTACTACCACTAGTTGTGTGGATGCTTTAAGCATCCACACTATTGAGTTCCTGTTTCTCTTTATTCTTTATTATTATTGTGTGGATGCTTTAAGCATCCACACTATTGAGTTCCTGTTTCTCTTTATTCTTTATTATTGTGTGGATGCTTAAGCATCCACACTATTGAGTTCCTGTTTCTCTTTATTCTTTATTGTGTGGATGCTTTAAGCATCCACACTATTGAGTTCCTGTTTCTCTTTATTCTTTATTTTTATTATTATTATTGTGTGGATGCTTTAAGCATCCACACTATTGAGTTCCTGTTTCTCTTTATTCTTTATTGTGTGGATGCTTTAAGCATCCACACTATTGAGTTCCTGTTTCTCTTTATTCTTTATTATTCTAGTTGCTTCCGTACACTTTTTGGCACTTAACTACTTCCACAATTTTCAGCTGATTTTCACCGTTCAAATTTTAAACTATTCTGCTATTTCTGCTAATGTGCGCTATGACTTTTGGTATTTTTTGCTATTATACTTTTTAAAATATTAAGCTTTTTTCCTTTAATTTGTCCCATTGAAATGAATGGGAAACTTCTGCAATTCTGCTAAATTTTGCTTGTTTTTGAAACTTAACTACTTCCTCATACTTTCACCTAGAACAACCATTCAAATTTTAAAATGTTCACAAATTATTGGGCTATTCAGGTATGATTCAGCTTTTTCAAATGTTTTACTGTTTTACTTTTACGCCTCTTAAAGTTTTGAGTTGCAAAATTGTGATTTTTCACAAAATACATGCGTTGTTATGGTTGCTATGCTCTTGGCTTCCAGTGTGACACTGAAGCTTTTGCAGTCTTCTCTTCATGTCCGAACAACTGTTTGCTACTTGCTCAATTTTCACTCAACTTCCACAAATTATATATCAAAACGTAGGTATTTTTGCTGGCTTTCAGAAAATGTCACTATCATTGTTGTGGGATTTATAGAATTTTCGCAAATCTCCTCAGACTAACACAATGTCAGAAAACTCTCCATATAAAGTGAATGGAGAGCTTGTTCAAAATCATCGCTGCATTTCTGTAATGAGAGGCATATTCGAATCGTCATATCTCCTTAACGAAGCAAAGTTAAGACATGAGGCTTGTCCCCGTATATCTTCAGACACTCCTGACGCTCACAATTCAAGAATTTCTTTCTCACCTATTACCGTTCTGAAATGAGTTGGACTTGTTTGAGGGTAGGAAATTTGTCCTTCGCTCAGATTTCTTCAGATTTCAAACTGTGGAAATGAACCACTTTTTTCTCTCGTCATAACTTTTTGTTGGATTTCCACAGAGACCTGAAAATTTCTCTGACTGTTCACCAAAGCCTGCTGTCTCTTACGGTGAAAGAATGATATCGATACTCCAAATAGATTTAGAGTTAGAAAGCGTTGTTTGAGGGAAAGTCAAGGCAGTTTTTGCTTCGCTCTGCTCAGTTATGGTGCATTAGAAGTCTAATATCTTTAATAATTCATATTTTAATGATAAATTGTTAACACTGGAAGATTCCCCCATCTCTTCTGAACAAAACGGTGTAAGAATGACCGCTCTAGCCCCTACGGTTAGGAAATTATGGTCATTTGTTTGAGGGGAGTCCTCACTATGAGAAATAGGCTGCAATAATCCTGTGCGAGAGAGAGAGAGAGAGAGAGAGAGAGAGAGAGAGAGAGAGAGAGAGACACTTAATGGGATGATCTCATTCTAAGATTTAAATTCAATATATTTAGACTGGTTGACTGAATTGGATCTTGTGTGTGGGTCTCTCTGTGCATGTGTGTTTCCTCATGTGTACATATTTGTGATTGTGTGGCTGTAATAAATTTTTTTGCAGATTTTTGTCATTTAACAAGTATATTTGAGGGACCCTCAGCATGTTCAGCATTTTTTCAGCTGTCCATTTTGCTTTTCCAATTTTTCTGTTTAACTTATTACTATTGTGCTAAATCATACTATTTCTGCTATTTCATAAGATTTCTGCTTAATATACTATTTCTGCTTTTTATAGGATTTGTGCTTAATCATACTATTTCTGCTTTTTATAGGATTTATGCTTAATCATACTATTTCTATATATTTCTGCCAGGTCCCCAGGCAGCCAATCCTCTGTGAGGACTGAGACATTCAAATTTTCAAATCAGGGCCTGCACGGCTTTCCAGCCAATCATATATTGGTCCTGAGTCATTCAAATTTGCATATTGGGGCCTTCATGGCTTCTAAGTCAACAAGTCATCCATGTCATATATCTCTAAAAATTCACATTTTCATGATAAATTGTCAACACTTGAAGATTCCCCCATCTCTTCTGATCAAAACGGTGTAAGAATGACCGCTCTAGCCCCTACGGTTAGGAAATTATGGTCATTTGTTTGAGGGGAGTCCTCACTATGAGAAATAGACTGCAATAATCCTGTGCCTCTCTGTGCTGCGTGTGTAAAAAGATGCACCTGTTTTGGCGGGAAAACGTAAACAGCCTCTCTGATTGGTGGATTCAAATTCAGCAGCTCCCAGGCTGACCTAGAAACTTAGTCCTCTCTCCCTCTGTGTGTGTGTGTGTGTGTGTGTGTGTGTGTGTGTGTGTGTGTTTAGTGGGAGAGAGAGGACCCTGCCCTTATTTGGCAGCATGTCATTGTAGGATTTAAATTGAATATAGTTAGACTGGTTGACTGGATTAGAGCCTGTGTTTGTGTGTCCCTCTGTGCATTTGTGTTTCAATATGCCTCCATATTTGTAATTTTGTAAGTTATTACTATTCTGCTAAATCATACTATTTCTGCTTTTAATAAGATTTGTGCCTAATATAGTATTTCTGCTTTTTATAGGATTTGTACCTAATATAGTATTTCTGCTTTTTATAGGATTTGTGCTTAATATAGTATTTCTGCTAAATTATAGTATTTCTGCTTTTTATAGTATTTGTGCTAAAACATAGTATTTCTACTAAATGTAGTATTTATGCTTAATCATAGTATTTCTATATATTTCTGCCAGGTCCCCAGGCAGCCAATCCTCTGTGAGGACTGAGAAATTCAAATTTTCAAATCAGGGCCTGCACGGCTTCCCAGCCAATCATATATGTGGCCTCAGCCATTCAAATTTGCATATTGGGGAATTTGTGGCTTCTAAGTCAATAAGTCATCCATGTCATATATCTCTAAAAATTCATATTTGAATGATAAATTGTAAACACTTGAAGATTCCCCAATCACTTCTGAACAAAACGGTGTAAGAATGACCGCTCTAGCCCCTACAGTTAGGAAATTATGGTCATTTGTTTGAGGGGAGTCCTCACTATGAGAAATAGACTGCAATAATCCTGTGCCTCTCTGTGCTGCGTGTGTAAAAAGATGCACCTGTTTTGGCGGGAAAACGTAAACAGCCACTCTGATTGGTGGATTTAAATTCGGCAGCTCTCTCCCTGTGTGTGTGTGTGTGTGTGTGTGTGTTTAGTGGGAGAGAGAGGACCCTGCCCTTATTTGGCAGCATGTCATTGTAGGATTTAAATTGAATATAGTTAGACTGGTTGACTGAATTGGATCTTGTGTGTGTGTCTCTCTGTGCATGTGTGTTTCCTCATGTGTACATATTTGTAATTGTGTGGCTGTCATAAATTTTTTTTCAGATTTTTGTCATTTAACAAGTATATTTGAGGGACCCTCAGCATGTTCAGCATTTTTTCAGCTGTCCATTTTGCTTTTCCAATTTTTCTGTTTAACTTATTACTATTGTGCTAAATCATACTATTTCTGCTATTTTATAAGATTTGTGCTTAATATACTATTTCTGCTTTTATAGGATTTGTGCTTAATATAGTATTTCTGCTTTTTATAAGATTTGTGCTTAATATACTATTTCTGCTTTTATAGGATTTGTGCTTAATATAGTATTTCTGCTAAATGTAGTATTTATGCTTAATCATACTATTTCTGCTTTTCATAGGATTTGTGCTTAATATAGTATTTCTGCTAAATTTAGTATTTCTGATTAATTATAGTTTTTCTACTAAATCATAGTACAGTATTTCTGCTTTTTATGGGATTTGTGCTAAAACAAAGTATTTCTACTAAATGTAGTATTTATGCTTAATCATACCATTTCTGCTTTTTATAGGATTTGTGCTTAATATAGTATTTCTGCTTTTTATAAGATTTGTGCTTAATATAGTATTTCTTCTAAATGTAGTATTTATGCTTAATCATATTATTTCTGCTTTTCATAGGATTTGTGCTTAATATAGTATTTCTGCTTTTTATAAGATTTGTGCTTAATATAGTATTTCTACTAAATGTAGTATTTATGCTTAATCATAGTATTTCTGCTTTTTATAGGATTTGTGCTTAATATAGTATTTCTGCTTTTTATAAGATTTGTGCTTAATATAGTATTTCTGCTAAATGTAGTATTTATGCTTAATCATACTATTTCTGCTTTTCATAGGATTTGTGCTTAATATAGTATTTCTGCTAAATTTAGTATTTCTGATTAATTATAGTTTTTCTACTAAATCATAGTACAGTATTTCTGCTTTTTATGGGATTTGTGCTAAAACAAAGTATTTCTACTAAATGTAGTATTTGTGCTTAATCATACCATTTCTGCTTTTTATAGGATTTGTGCTTAATATAGTATTTCTGCTAAATTATAGTATTTCTGCCAAATTATAATATTTGTGCTAAAACATAGTCTTAATTTAAAATTACCATATTCATAGTTCATCACAGTGTCTCTGGTAAATCACAATATTTCTGCTCTGTTGTACTATTTTTCTAAATCATAGTGTTTCTGTAATGTTTAAGTATTTTTGGCTAAATATATTCTTTCTGTTATCTTATACTATTTCTCCTAAATTCTTGTATTTTTGAGAAGTTATCATGTTTCTGGTAAGTTACAATATTTCTGCTAAATTCTGCTATGCTATTGTATCTCTGCCAAGTATTATGTTTCCTCTAAGATATTGCAGTTCTGCTAAGTTATTCCATTTTAGCAAACTTCTTTTGCTTCTGCAAAGTTTTTACAATTTCTGCAACTTTTCAGCTTTTTCAGCTACTTTTTGCATACAGCTTCAGCTTTAAAGCATCCACACTGCATTTTCGCAGGAAATGCAAATTTTTCTAGTTCTAGTTGCCACTTTTTCTGCTTTCTTTGGCACTTAACTACTTCCACAATTTTTATGCTATTTTCACCGTTCAAATTTTATACTATTCTGCTATTTCTGCTAAACATCGCTATGATTTTTGCTATTTTTTGCTATTATACTTTTTAAAATATTAGGCTTTTTTCCTTTAATTTGTCCCATTGAAATGAATGGAAAACTTCCAAAATTCTGCTAAATTTTGCTTGTTTTTGAAACTTAACTACTTCCTCATACTTTCGCCTAGAACAACCATTCAAACTTTAAAATGTTCACAAATTATTGGGCTATTCAGGTATGATTCAGCTATTTCAAATCTTTTACCGTTTTACTTTTATGCCTCTTAAAGTTTTGAGTTGCAAAATTGTGATTTTTCACAAAATACATGCGTTGTTATGGTTGCTATGATCTTGACTTCCAGTGTGCCACTGAAGGTTTTGCAATTTTCACTTCATGTCCGAACAACTTCTTGCTACTTGCTCAATTTTCACTCAACTTCCACAAATTATACATCAAAACGTAGGTATTTTTGCTGGCTTTCAGAAAATGTCACTATCATTGTTGTGGGATTTATAGAATTTTGGCAAATCTCCTCAGACCAACACAATGTCGGAAAACTCTCCATATAAAGTCAATGGAGAGCTTGTTCAAAATCACCGCTGGATTTCTGTAATGAGAGGCATATTCGAATCATCATATCTCCTTAACGAAGCGACTTTAAGACATGAGGCTTGTCCCGGTATATCTTCAGACACTCCTGACGCTCACAATTCAAGAATTTCTTTCTCACCTATTACCGTTCTGAAATGAGTTGGACTTGTTTGAGGGTAGGAAATTCGTCCTTCGCTCAGATTTCTTCAGATTTCAAACTGTGGAAATGAAGCACTTTTTTCTCTCGTCATAACTTTTTGTTGGATTTCCACAGAGACCTGAAAATTTCCATGATTGTTCACCAAAGCCTGCTGTCTCTTACGGTGAAAGAATGATATCGATACTCCAAATAGATTTAGAGTTAGAAAGCGTTGTTTGAGGGGAAGTCAAGGCAGTTTTTGCTTCGCTCTACTCAGTTATGGTGCATTACAAGTCAAATATCTTTAAAAATTCATATTTTAATGATAAATTGTTAACACTGGAAGATTCCCCCATCTCTTCTGAACAAAACGGTGTAAGAATGACCGCTCTAGTCCCTACGGTTAGGAAATTATGGTCATTTGTTTAAGGGGAGTCCTCACTATGAGAAATAGGCTGCAATAATCCTGTGCCTCTCTGTGCTGCGTGTGTAAAAAGATGCACCTGTTTTGGCGGGAAAACGTAAACAGCCACTCTGATTGGTTTCAAATTCAGCAGCTCTCTCCCTCTGTGTGTGTGTGTGTGTGTGTGTTTGTTTAGTGGGAGAGAGAGGACCCTGCCCTTATTTGGCAGCATGTCATTGTAGGATTTAAATTGAATATAGTTAGACTGGTTGACTGGATTAGAGCCTGTGTTTGTGTGTCCCTCTGTGCATTTGTGTTCCAATATGCCTCCATATTTGTAATTTTGTAAGTTAGTATGATTTAGCAGAATAGTAATATTTCTGCTTTTCATAGGATTTGTGCCTATATAGTATTTCTGCTTTTTATAGGATTTGTGCCTAATATAGTATTTCTGCTTTTTATAGGATTTGTGCCTAATATAGTATTTCTGCTTTTTATAGGATTTGTGCCTAATATAGTATTTCTGCTTTTTATAGGATTTGTGCCTAATATAGTATTTCTGCTTTTTATAGGATTTGTGCCTAATATAGTATTTCTGCTTTTTATAGGATTTGTGCCTAATATAGTATTTGTGCTAAAACATAGCATTTCTGCTTTTTATAGTATTTCTATATATTTCTGCCAGGTCCCCAGGCAGCCAATCCTCTGTGAGGACTTAGACATTCAAATTTTCAAATCAGGTCCTGCACGGTTTCCCAGCCAAACATATATGTCCTGAGGCATTCAAATTTGCATATTGGGGACTTCATGGCTTCTAAGCCAGCCAATCATATCTGAGGGCTGAGGAATTCAAATCCACAAATCAGGGCCTGCACAGCTTCCCAGCCAGCCAATCATGTATGTGGGCTCCAGGTATTCAAATTTGCATATTGGGGAATTCGTGGCTTCTAAGTCAACAAGTCATCCGTGTCATATATCTCTAAAAATTCATATTTTAATGATAAATTGTCAACACTTGAAGATTCCCCCATCTCTTCTGAACAAAACGGTGTAAGAATGACCGTTCTAGCTCCTACGGTTAGGAAATTATGGTCATTTGTTTGAGGGGAGTCGTCATTATGAGAAATAGACTGCAATGATCCTGTGTCTCTCTGTGCTGCGTGTGTAAAAAGGATGCACCTGTTTTGGAGGGAAAGAGTGCACAGGCTCTCTGATTGGTGGATTCAAATTCAGCAGCTCCCAGGCTGACCTAGAAACTCACTTTTCTCTCCCTGTGTGTGTGTGTGTGTGTGTGTGTGTGTGTGTGAGAGAGAGAGAGAGAGAGAGGAAGGCTTTTAATGGGATGATCTCATTCTAAGATTCAAATTCAATATATTTAGACTGGTTTACTGAATTGGATCTTGTGTGTGTGTCTCTCTGTGCATGTGTGTTTTCTTATGTGTACATATTTGTGATTGTGTGGCTGTTATAGATTTTTTTGCTGATTTTTTTCATTTAACAAGGATAGTTGAGGGACCTTCAGCATGTTCATCATTTTTTCAGCTGTCCATTTTTGCTTTTCCAATTTTTCTGTTTAAGTTATTACTATTGTGCTAAATCATACTATTTCTGCTATTTTATAAGATTTGTGCCAAATACCGTATTTCTGCCAAATATAGTATTTCTGATTAATTATAGTTTTTTCTACCAAATCATAGTACAGTATTTCTGCTTTTTATAGGGTTTGTGCTTAATATAGTATTTCTGCTAAATTATAGTATTTCTGCTTTTTATAGTATTTGTGCTTAATATAGTATTTCTGCTAAATGTAGTATTTATGCTTAATCATACTATTTCTGCTTTTCATAGGATTTGTGCTTAATATAGTATTTCTGCTAAATTTAGTATTTCTGATTAATTATAGTCTTTCTACTAAATCATAGTACAGTATTTCTGCTTTTTATGGGATTTGTGCTAAAACAAAGTATTTCTACTAAATGTAGTATTTATGCTTAATCATACCATTTCTGCTTTTATAGGATTTGTGCTTAATATAGTATTTCTGCTTTTTATAAGATTTGTGCTTAATATAGTATTTCTACTAAATGTAGTATTTATGCTTAATCATACCATTTCTGCTTTTTATAGGATTTGTGCTTAATATAGTATTTCTGCTAAATTATAGTATTTCTGCCAAATTATAATATTTGTGCTAAAACATAGTCTTAATTTAAAATTACAATATTCATAGTTCATCACAGTGTCTCTGGTAAATCACAATATTTCTGCTCTGTTGTACTATTTTTCTAAATCATAGTGTTTCTGTAATGTTTAAGTATTTTTGGCTAAATATATTCTTTCTGTTATCTTATACTATTTCTCCTAAATTCTTGTATTTTTGAGAAGTTATCATGTTTCTGGTAAGTTACAATATTTCTGCTAAATTCTGCTATGCTATTGTATTTCTGCCAAGTATTATGTTTCCTCTAAGATATTGCAGTTCTGCTAAGTTATTCCATTTTAGCAAACTTCTTTTGCTTCTGCAAAGTTTTTACAATTTCTGCAACTTTTCAGCTTTTTCAGCTACTTTTTGCATACAGCTTCAGCTTTAAGCATCCACACTGCATTTTCGCAGGAAATGCAAATTTTTCTAGTTATTATTCTAGTTGCTTCCGTACACTTTTTGGCACTTAACTACTTCCACAATTTTCAGCCGATTTTCACCGTTCAAATTTTAAACTATTCTGCTATTTCTGCTAATGTGCGCTATGACTTTTGCTATTTTTAACTATTATACTTTTTAAAATATTAAGCTTTTTTCCTTTAATTTGTCCCATTGAAATGAATGGGAAACTTCAGCAATTCTGCTAAAATTTGCTTGTTTTTGAAACTTAACTACTTCCTCATATTTTCACCTAGAACAACCATTCAAACTTTAAAATGTTCACAAATTATTGGGCTATTCAGGTATGATTCAGCTTTTTCAAATCTTTTACTGTTTTACTTTTATGCCTCTTAAAGTTTTGAGTTGCAAAATTGTGATTTTTCACAAAATACATGTGTTGTTATGGTTGCTATGCTCTTGGCTTCCAGTGTGCCACTGAAGGTTTTGCAATTTTCACTTCATGTCCGAACAACTTCCTGCTACTTGCTCAATTTTCACTCAACTTCCACAAATTATACATCAAAACGTAGGTATTTTTGCTGGCTTTCAGAAAATGTCACCATCATTGTTGTGGGATTTATAGAATTTTTGCAAATCTCCTCAGACTAACACAAGGTCAGAAAACTCTCCATATAAAGTGAATGGAGAGCTTGTTCAAAATCACCGCTGGATTTCTGTAATGAGAGGCATATTCGAATCGTCATATCTCCTTAACGAAGCAAAGTTAAGACATGAGGCTTGTCCCCGAATATCTTCAGACACCCCTGACGCTCACAATTCAAGAATTTCTTTCTCACCTATTACCGTTCTGAAATGAGTTGGACTTGTTTGAGGGTAGGAAATTCGTCCTTCGCTCAGATTTCTTCAGATTTCAAACTGTGGAAATGAACCACTTTTTTCTCTCGTCATAACTTTTTGTTGGATTTCCACAGAGACCTGAAAATTTCCATGATTGTTCACCAAAGCCTGCTGTCTCTTATGGTGAAAGAATGATATCGATACTCCAAATAGATTTCGAGTTAGAAAGCGTTGTTTGAGGGCAAGTCAAGGCAGTTTTTGCTTCGCTCTACTCAGTTATGGTGCATTACAAGTCAAATATCTTTAATAATTCATATTTTAATGATAAATTGTTAACACTGGAAGATTCCCCCATCTCTTCTGAACAAAACGGTGTAAGAATGACCGCTCTAGCCCCTACGGTTTGGAAATTATGGTCATTTGTTTGAGGGGAGTCCTCACTATGAGAAATAGGCTGCAATAATCCTGTGCCTCTCTGTGCTGCGTGTGTAAAAAGAGGCACATGTTTTGGCGGGAAAAAGTACACAGGCTCTCTGATTGGTGGATTCAAATTCAGCAGCTCCCAGGCTGACCTAGAAACTTACTTCTCTCTCCCTGTGCATTTTTTTGCTGATTTTTTCATTTAACAAGTATATTTGAGGGACCCTCAGCATGTTCAGCATTTTTTCAGCTGTCCATTTTGCTTTTCCAATTTTTCTGTTTAACTTATTACTATTGTGCTAAATAATACTATTTCTGCTATTTTATAAGATTTGTGCCTAATATAGTATTTCTGCTAAATTACAATATTTCTGCTTTTTATACTATTTGTGCTAAAACATAGTATTTCTACTAAATGTAGTATTTATGCTTAATCATACTATTTCTGCTTTTTATAAGATTTGTGCTTAATATAGTATTTCTGCTAAATTATAGTATTTCTGCTTTTTATAGTATTTGTGCTAAAACATAGTATTTCTACTAAATGTAGTATTTATGCTTAATCATAGTATTTCTATATATTTCTGCCAGGTCCCCAGGCAGCCAATCCTCTGTGAGGACTGAGACATTCAAATTTTCAAATCAGGGCCTGCACGGTTTCCCAGCCAATCATATATGTGTCCTGAGGCATTCAAATTTGCATATTGGGGCCTTCATGGCTTCTAAGCCAGCCAATCATATCTGAGGGCTGAGGAATTCAAATCCACAAATCAGGGCCTGCACAGCTTCCCAGCCAGCCAATCATGTATGTGGGCTCCAGGTATTCAAATTTGCATATTGGGGAATTCGTGGCTTCTAAGTCAACAAGTCATCCATGTCATATATCTCTAAAAATTCATATTTTAATGATAAATTGTCAACACTTGAAGATTCCCCCATCTCTTCTGAACAAAACGGTGTAAGAATGACCGCTCTAGCCCCTATGGTTAGGAAATTATGGTCATTTGTTTGAGGGGAATCCTCACTATGTGAAATAAACGGAAAGAAGCAGGTCTATGTCTCTGTGCTGCGTGTGTAAAAAGATGCACCTGTTTTGGCGGGAAAACGTAAACAGCCTCTCTGATTGGTGGATTCAAATTCAGCAGCTCCCAGGCTGACCTAGAAACTTAGTCCTCTCTCCCTGTGTGTGTGTGTGTGTGTGTGTGTGTGTGTGTGTGTGTGTGTGTGTGTGTGTGTGTGTGTTTAGTGGGAGAGAGAGGACCCTGCCCTTATTTGACAGCATGTCATTGTAGGATTTAAATTGAACATAGTTAGACTGGTTGACTGGATTAGAGCCTGTGTTTGTGTGTCCCTCTGTGCATTTGTGTTTCAATAAGTTATTACTATTCTGCTAAATCATAGTATTTCTGGTACTTTTCGGTACTTGTGCTAAATACAGTATTTCTGCTAAATCATACTATTTCTGCTTTTCATAGGATTTATGCCTAATATAGTATTTCTGCTAAATTATAGTATTTCTGCTTTTTATAGGATTTGTGCCTAACATAGTATTTCTGCTAAATTATAGTATTTCTGCTTTTTATAGGATTTGTGCCTAACATAGTATTTCTGCTAAATTATAGTATTTCTGCTTTTTATACTATTTGTTCTAAATTATAGTATTTCTGCTTTTTATAGGATTTGTGCTTAATATAGTATTTCTGCTAAATTATAGTTTTTCTTCTTTTTATAGTATTTGTGCTAAAACATAGTATTTCTACTAAATGTAGTATTTATGCTTAATAATAGTATTTCTATATATTTCTGCCAGGTCCCCAGGCAGCCAATCCTCTGTGAGGACTGAGACATTCAAATTTTCAAATCAGGGCCTGCACAGTTTCCCAGCCAATCAAATAAGTGTCCTGAGGCATTCAAATTTGCATATTGGGGCCTTCGTGGCTTCTAAGCCAGCCAATCATATCTGAGGGCTGAGGAATTCAAATCCACAAATCAGGGCCTGCACGGCTTCCCAGCCAGCCAATCACATATGTGGTCTCAGGCATTCAAATTTGCATATTGGGGAATTCGTGGCTTCTAAGTCAACAAGTCATCCATGTCATATATCTCTAAAAATTCATATTTTAATATTAAATTGTCAACACTTGAAGATTCCCCCATCTCTTCTGAACAAAACGGTGTAAGAATGACCGTTCTAGCCCCTACGGTTAGGAAATTACGGTCATTTGTTTGAGGGGAGTCGTCACTATGAGAAATAGACTGCAAAAATCCTGTGTCTCTCTGTGCTGCTGCGTGTGTAAACAGATGCACCTGTTTTGGTGGGGAAAAGTGCACAGCCTCTCTGATTGGTGGATTCAAATTCACCAGCTCCCAGGCTGACCTAGAAACTTACTTCTCTCTCCCTGTGTGTGTGTGTGTGTGTGTGTGTGTGTGTTTGTGTGTGTGTGTGACAGAGAGAGAGAGAGAGAGAGAAAGCCTTTTAATGGGATGATCCCATTGTAAGATTCAAATTCAATATATTTAGACTGGTTGACTGAATTGGATCTTGTGTGTGTGTCTCTCTGTGCATGTGTGTTTCCTCATGTGTACATATTTGTAATTGTGTGGCAGTCATAAATTTTTTTGCTGATTTTTGTCATTTAACAAGTATATTTGAGGGAACCTCAGCATGTTCAGCATTTTTTCAGCTGTCCATTTTGCTTTTCCAATTTTTCTGTTTAACTTATTACTATTGTGCTAAATCACACTATTTCTGCTATTTTATAAGATTTGTGCTTAATATACTATTTCTGCTTTTATAGGATTTGTGCTTAATATAGTATTTCTGCTTTTTATAAGATTTGTGCTTAATATAGTATTTCTGCTAAATGTAGTATTTATGCTTAATCATACTATTTCTGCTTTTCATAGGATTTGTGCTTAATATAGTATTTCTGCTAAATTTAGTATTTCTGATTAATTATAGTCTTTCTACTAAATCATAGTACAGTATTTCTGCTTTTTATGGGATTTGTGCTAAAACAAAGTATTTCTACTAAATGTAGTATTTATGCTTAATCATACCATTTCTGCTTTTTATAGGATTTGTGCTTAATATAGTATTTCTGCTAAATTATAGTATTTCTGCCAAATTATAATATTTGTGCTAAAACATAGTCTTAATTTAAAATTACAATATTCATAGTTCATCACAGTGTCTCTGGTAAATCACAATATTTCTGCTCTGTTGTACTATTTTTCTAAATCATAGTGTTTCTGTAATGTTTAAGTATTTTTGGCTAAATATATTCTTTCTGTTATCTTATACTATTTCTCCTAAATTCTTGTATTTTTGAGAAGTTATCATGTTTCTGGTAAGTTACAATATTTCTGCTAAATTCTGCTATGCTATTGTATTTCTGCCAAGTATTATGTTTCCTCTAAGATATTGCAGTTCTGCTAAGTTATTCCATTTTAGCAAACTTCTTTTGCTTCTGCAAAGTTTTTACAATTTCTGCAACTTTTCAGCTTTTTCAGCTACTTTTTGCATACAGCTTCAGCTTTAAGCATCCACACTGCATTTTCGCAGGAAATGCAAATTTTTCTAGTTATTATTCTAGTTGCTTCCGTACACTTTTTGGCACTTAACTACTTCCACAATTTTCAGCCGATTTTCACCGTTCAAATTTTAAACTATTCTGCTATTTCTGCTAATGTGCGCTATGACTTTTGGTATTTTTTGCTATTATACTTTTTAAAATATTAAGCTTTTTTCCTTTAATTTGTCCCATTGAAATGAATGGGAAACTTTTGCAATTCTGCTAAAATTTGCTTGTTTTTGAAACTTAACTACTTCCTCATATTTTCACCTAGAACAACCATTCAAATTTTAAAATGTTCACAAATTATTGGGCTATTCAGGTATGATTCAGCTTTTTCAAATCTTCTACTGTTTTACTTTTATGCCTCTTAAAGTTTTGAGTTGCAAAATTGTGATTTTTCACAAAATACATGCGTTGTTATGGTTGCTATGCTCTTGGCTTCCAGTGTGTCACTGAAGGTTTTGCAGTCTTCTCTTCATGTCCGAACAACTGTTTGCTACTTGCTCAATTTTCACTCAACTTCCACAAATTATACATCAAAACGTAGGTATTTTTGCTGGCTTTCAGGAAATGTCACTATCATTGTTGTGGGATTTATAGAATTTTCGCAAATCTCCTCAGACCAACACAAGGTCAGAAAACTCTCCATATAAAGTCAATGGAGAGCTTGTTCAAAATCACCGCTGGATTTCTGTAATGAGAGGCATATTCGAATCGTCATATCTCCTTAACGAAGCAAAGTTAAGACATGAGGCTTGTCCCCGAATATCTTCAGACACCCCTGACGCTCACAATTCAAGAATTTCTTTCTCACCTATTACCGTTCTGAAATGAGTTGGACTTGTTTGAGGGTAGGAAATTCGTCCTTCGCTCAGATTTCTTCAGATTTCAAACTGTGGAAATGAACCACTTTTTTCTCTCGTCATAACTTTTTGTTGGATTTCCACAGAGACCTGAAAATTTCCATGATTGTTCACCAAAGCCTGCTGTCTCTTACGGTGAAAGAATGATATCGATACTCCAAATAGATTTCAAGTCACAAAGCGTTGTTTGAGGGCAAGTCAAGGCAGTTTTTGCTTCACTCTACTTAGTTATGGTGCATTAGAAGTTAAATATCTTTAATAATTCATATTTTAATGATAAATTGTAAACACTGGAAGATTCCCCCATCTCTTCTGAACAAAACGGTGTAAGAATGACCGCTCTAGCCCCTACGGTTTGGAAATTATGGTCATTTGTTTGAGGGGAGTCCTCACTATGAGAAATAGGCTGCAATAATCCTGTGCCTCTCTCTGCTGCGTGTGTAAAGAGGCACATGTTTTGGCGGGAAAAAGTCCACAGGCTCTCTGATTGGTGGATTCAAATTCAGCAGCTCCCTGGCTGACCTAGAAACTTCTCTCTCCCTGTGTGTGTGTGTGTGTGTGTGTGTGTGTGTGTGTGTGTGTGTGTGTGTGTGTGTGTGACAGAGAGATAGAGAGAGAAAGCCTTTTAATGGGATGATCCCATTGTAAGATTCAAATTCAATATATTTAGACTGGTTGACTGAATTGGATCTTGTGTGTGTGTCTCTCTGTGCATGTGTGTTTCCTCATGTGTACATATTTGTAATTGTGTGGCAGTCATAAATTTTTTTGCAGATTTTTGTCATTTAACAAGTATATTTGAGGGACCCTCAGCATGTTCAGCATTTTTTCAGCTGTCCATTTTGCTTTTCCAATTTTTCTGTTTAACTTATTACTATTGTGCTAAATCATACTATTTCTGCTATTTTATAAGATTTGTGCCGAATATAGTATTTCTGCTAAATTACAGTATTTCTGCTTTTTATACTATTTGTGCTAAAACATAGTATTTCTACTAAATGTAGTATTTATGCTTAATCATACTATTTCTGCTTTTTATGGGATTTGTGCCTAATATAGTATTTCTGCTTTTTATAGGATTTGTGCTTAATATAGTATTTCTACTAAATGTAGTATTTATGCTTAATCATAGTATTTCTATATATTTCTGCCAGGTCCCCAGGCAGCCAATCCTCTGTGAGGACTTAGACATTCAAATTTTCAAATCAGGGCCTGCACGGTTTCCCAGCCAATCATATATGTGTCCTGAGGCATTCAAATTTGCATATTGGGGCCTTCATGGCTTCTAAGCCAGCCAATCATATCTGAGGGCTGAGGAATTCAAATCCACAAATCAGGGCCTGCACGGCTTCCCAGCCAGCCAATCATATATGTGGCCTCAGGCATTCAAATTTGCATATTGGGGAATTCGTGGCTTCTAAGTCAATAAGTCATCCATGTCATATATCTCTAAAAATTCACATTTTAATGATAAATTGTCAACACTTGAAGATTCCCCCATCTCTTCTGAACAAAACGGTGTAAGAATGACCGTTCTAGCCCCTACGGTTAGGAAATTATGGTCATTTGTTTGAGGGGAGTCCTCACTATGAGAAATAGACTGCAATAATCCTGTGCCTCTCTGTGCTGCGTGTGTAAATAGATGCACCTGTTTTGGAGGGAAAAAGTGCACAGGCTCTCTGATTGGTGGATTCAAATTCACCAGCTCCCAGGCTGACCTAGAAACTTACTTCTCTCTCCGTGTGTGTGTGTGTGTGTGTGTGTGTGTGAGACAGAGAGAGAGAGAGAGAGAGCCTTTTAATGGGATGATCTCATTGTAAGATTCAAATTCAATATATTTAGACTGGTTGACTGAATTGGATCTTGTGTGTGTCTCTCTGTGCATGTGTGTTTCCTTATGTGTACATATTTGTGATTGTGTGGCTGTTATATTTTTTTTGTCGATTTTTTTCATTTAACAAGTATATTTGAGGGACCCTCAGCATGTTCAGCATTTTTTCAGCTGTCCATTTTGCTTTTCCAATTTTTCTGTTTAAGTTATTACTATTGTGCTAAATCATACAATTTCTGCTATTTCATAAGATTTCTGCTTAATATACTAGTTCTGCTTTTTATAGGATTTGTGCTTAATATACTATTTCTGCTTTTTATAGGATTTGTGCTTAATATACTATTTCTGCTTTTTATAGGATTTGTGCTTAATATACTATTTCTATATATTTCTGCCAGGTCCCCAGGCAGCCAATCCTCTGTGAGGACTCAGACATTCAAGTATACAGATCACAGCCTGCACGGCCTCCCAGCCAGCCAATCATATCTGAGGTCTCCCGTTTCCTCTCTCGTCATATCTCAGCGACAGATGTACAGAGAGCAATGTAAATCGCAGTCAAAGTACACCAAAGTCCGCTGATTCAGCCAGTAGAAGAATTATGCTTCTAGTCCACCTAGTTTTTGAGTTACACAACGTTTTGTAACTCCAAAAAACGGTGTTTTTCGCCTCTCACCGCGATCTAATTCTGACTCCTCAGCCTGTTTTTCCAAAGCGGCCGCTCTTTTTCCCAGTGGCGCAGTTGGTAATGACACGGCTCTGCAAGCCAAAGATCGTGGGTTCGATTCCACCTTGGTCAACATGTTTTTTTTCCCTACAAATTAATACACTGTCACAGACCAGTAATTCATATTCATCATTTATTACAATTCTGCAAACTTTTATGATTTTACCAGCTTTTGATAATATGGACCTCACATTCTTGTTAACACTCCATGGCACAAATACTCTTCCCTTTAGGCTCTGTGTGTGTGTGTGTGTGTGTGTGTGTGTGTGTGTATCAATATTTCTCCCATTTTAAAGTATTACTCCTCCATAATTGTATTTCTGTTCAATCAAAGTACTTTTACTACATCTTAGTACTTCTGCTCAATCATAGTATTTCTGCTAAATCATAGTATTTTTGCCAAATCATGATTTTTGTGCCAAATCATAACATTTGTGTTATGTTAAAGTATTACTACTAATTGGAGGAATTTCTGTCATGTTACAGTATATGTGCTAAATATAGTATTTCTGCCAAATCATACTATTTCTACTATGTTATATTTTTCTTTCTAAATACAGCATTTCTGCTATATAATTGTATTTCTGCTTTTTATACTATTTGTGCCTAACATAGTATTTCTGCTAAATTATAGTATTTCTGCTTTTTATACTGTTTGTGCCTAATATAGTATTTCTGCTTTTTATAGGATTTGTGTTTAACCTTCAGAGGTCCTTAGGGACATTTATTGTCTTTTGCATTTTTAATTTTAATATAGTATTTCTGCTAAATTATAGTATTTCTGCTTTTTATAGGATTTGTGTTAAAACATAGTATTTCTACTAAATGTAGTATTTATGCTTAATCATACTATTTCTATATATTACTATTCTGCTAAATCATACTATTTCTGCTTTTCATAGAATTTGTGCCTAATATAGTATTTCTGCTAAATTACAGTATTTCTGCTTTTTATACTATTTGTGCTAAAACATAGTATTTCTACTAAATGTAGTATTTATGCTTAATCATACTATTTGCATATTGGGGAATTCGTGGCTTCTAAGTCAACAAGTCATCCATGTCATATATCTCTAAAAATTCACATTTTAATGATAAATTGTCAACACTTGAAGATTCCCCCATCTCTTCTGAACAAAACGGTGCAGTGACCGTTCTAGCCCTTACGGTTAGGAAATTATAGTCATTTGTTTTGAGGGGAATCCTTAATGGATAATGTTTATATATATATATATATATATTTATTTGTCTTTAAAACATCTTTGCAGACTGACTGTCCTGGACTGGTTGTTGTTGTTGTTTTTTTTTTTTTTTTTTTTCAGGTCTGGTGAACTCAGCTCTTTGGTGTTGGTGTTCAGGAGTAGAGCCTTCTAATAATATTTATTCAAGTTATAGATTTAAAGTTCTGCGAGTTTTTTTCTGTAGCAAATAAATATTGTATAGAATATTTAAAATCACCTACATTTTTGATGTTTACAATGCCCATTGTGTGTAATACTGGAATTTCCTATTACCCATGAACGCCTCATCTTTTACCTGACTGCCGGACATCCGCCTTTCCGCACACTTCGCTGAGTCCGTTCTGGGTGAGTGCTGCTGCTCTGCTTCTCCTCTTCTCTCCTAAATGTTTATAGTCTGTTTGTGCGATTTAACGAGTTCTTTTAGTGATTTATAAAGCCAACCGAGGTATAACTCATATTAGAGTAACACGGTGGTTGCTTTTTCTTAGTGAAACTTTGTCATTTTTGTATGTAAAAGGAGTGTTTGATGAGCTAACAACCCGATGCTAATGCCTAGCGCTCCTTTGAGCCCAGTGTGAAATGAAAATTTGACTGTGAACCACGGTTATTGTGTTGTTTTATTAATTACATTTGGTGTGTTTGTCAGTCTGTTACATAAGGTGCAGTTAGTTCTCTTCACAAATCAGTTGGTTAAAACAGCCTCATTCTTTATGCTGTAAAGTTTTTAACGAACCGCCATCTTAGATTCAGTGTCAGCTGTCGGCAAGATCAAAGGAGCCATTTTACCGCCTCTGACCGAACACGGGAGAAAAAGAGTCACGTGTGTGCAGGTCTTGTGGGTTAATTAAGACAAAGGAGGGGGGGAGAAACTGAGGATTAAACATAGGCTATGTCCCCACATACACGGGTATTTTTGAAAACGGAGATTTTCCGTTTCTGTTTTAAAAAACAATCCCGTCCACACATAAATGCAGAAATGAAGGAGAACGCTGCTAGGAACATGCCAAAGCAGCAGGTGGCGCTATATTCCTAACCGTGTAGAAATGTTGGCCAATCAGAAGCAGAACCGAGTCATATCTGTGGGGGGACAGTAACTGTGTGCGCATATGTAAGCATTTAAACACTGCAGAGAGAACAATTAACAGTAACCGTATTGTAGAAATGCATTTCACCGAAACAATAACGTGGCGCACAGTGTGACGTCAAAAAAGGCGCTGCGTTTTCTCCGTTTCCCTGTCCACACATAAATGCAAAAACGGAGTTTTCGAAAATATTCTGGCAAGCGTTTTTAGTTTTTCAGTGACCGAAAACGCCGTTTAAGTGTGGACGAAAGGTGCAAACGCATAGAAAAATCTCCATTTTCAAAAGTACCTGTGTACGTGTGGACATAGCCCAAGAATAATAAGAACTCCTAATATGTAGACTTTAATTTTTAAGAACTGTTTAACAAAGGCTTGTTTGTGCCAACCTAAATCTGCAGCACAGTTTAAATTCTCACTTTGTGGGAAATTAATGAAATAAACAACAGCCCACCTTCACATAAATAAAATATGGCAGTATATTATTATTAGTATGGTACATAGATATTTATTTTAAAACTACAGCATATTTACTATGATACTATGTGCAGTTGGTAATATTTTAGGAAGTAGAATTTGAATGCAGACCACCTCAAATATTAAAGCCTTAAAAATATGTCGTGCAGTTTTTCATGTATGAGTGTTTTGCAATCTTAAATGAGATGTAGACCAAAGAAAACAGAGGAGAGTTGTTGTTTGTATTCCAGCTGTAGTAAACAAAGAAGTTTAGTGAATCTTTTTGACAACAGAGAGTGATGCAGTATTGATGCTGATTTGAGTTTTCTGATCCTGTATTTTTGTTCTTTGTCTTTTGTTACACAGAGTGAAATAAAGCTTGGTTTTGCCTTTGCTGGTAAGTAAACAGTGATTGTAACTGAAGCAATATGAAATTGGGATTGTGTAACATTTTTAGCAATTTACATACAATAGTTTGGCTTTTTGTGATATCTTGCCATTTGCTCATGGGCAAAAACACATTTAGGATTTATAAGCAGTAAAGCCCCCCCCCCCCCCCCCCCCCCCACTAGATCTCTGAGTGTCCCTAAAAATGTCCCTGAAGTTTAATAGGCCATTTATGTCTAATTTTAAAGGCTTATCAAAGCATTTCTGTAGTAATTATTGTTTTTATTACACATGTTAAGGCCATTTGAGACTCTGCAATTAAATTTTGCCCTCTTTAGACTAAAGTGAGTTCATTTATTCTGAGGTACAGTGCTGGGAAAAGTCTTTCTTCCTTGCAGATTTATTTTGTTCATGCTTTTTTGTCACATGTTTCAAATCATCTAACAGGGATGATATGAATAAATACAAAAAAGCATTTTAAAGTGATGATTTCACGTATGAAGCAGAGAAAACCAAACCAGAGCTATCTGTTCTAATGTGAGAACATGCTGGTCTCTAATACCCAGCTGTGGAAGCCCTGATACGAAGAACTACCATCAAGCATTTATAGTATCAAGTATTATTTGTGATTGTTGCACGCTTTGAAACTGTGATGTTATCATTTGATCAAGTGTGCAGTGCGAGCAAATCATTGCTTGTGGTATCTGCTGTGTTATGTAATAGCACCAAAGTATTAGAGCTTTACGTTCATGAGGAATTTCTGTGGAATTGCAGATGGATAAAACGACACATCACCTTAATAAAGACAGAAATCTTTAATAAGGTGCAGAAAGAGAAGATGGGGTGTTTATAGTAAAGCTGTTGTAAACAAAGAATTTAACAGATTTTTTTTCCCACTACAGATTGTGATGCAGTATTGACTCTGATGCTGATTTCAGTTGTCTGATTCTGTATTTTTGTTCTTTTGTTACAGAGTGAAACAGAACTTCGGTTTTGCCTTTGCTGGTAAGTAAGCAGCAATTGTAACTGCAGTAATATGACATTGTCACTGTGTAACATGTTTAGCAACTTACCTAACGTAGTTTGGTTTTTGTGACATTACCATTTACTGATGGGCAAAAACAAATGGTCAGAATTTATACCTTGTAGCAGCAAAGGCCCCACACATGACCTCTGACTGTCCCTGAAGTTTAACAGGCCATTTGTGTCTGATTTTTATGTTTGAACACAAACAACTGTTTTTATACAGTTGTTCATGTTCTCCGTTTGTTTATGGATTTACCTAGCAGACATAACTATGAACGCATTTTAGGTGAGTTAGTGTAAGTGGTAGCTTAAACACTTAAGAGCACCACAGTTGTTGATTTATATCTTCACTCATATTCTGCTTATGTATTACATTAAAGTCAGACCACTATAGAAGTATTTTTGCCTGAGTGAACAGAAGTGGTACGTTAAACTTTTAAGCAATAATAAAAGACTAAGAGAACCAGAGTTGTGAGTAGGCAATGTTGTGTATGTTAAAGCCTGTGTGTAATTTATGTACACTAAGTTTAAATCAGTTTCTTAATAAGTTGCTTGATACAATGTGTTTGAAAATTATATATAAAAGGGAAATATTGCAAAATACAAAAAGATTCCTGCCAACAGGTACAATGGAAGGACTTTTTATTATAATTTTTAAGAAATTAATTGCAAAAATGGCGTGCCACTGTTGTTACTATAACATGTCAGAATTTACATGTATTTTAGGATTTACATATTCAGATCAGAACTAAAACCTAATGAGGTTTTCCGTTGATTCTAACAGTTGTGGTTTTTCCACACTTTATTAAGCACTGACTTGTGATAGAAAATGATGGAGCTAAAAAGCCATAATCTGTACCAACAAATATTGGTGCCTCTTCTTTGCACTTCTGTAGTATGCATGCCTTTATTACACATGTTATCGTCATGTGAGACTCTGTAACTAAAGTTTGTCCTCTTTAGACTACAGTGAGTTCATAAAGGCTTGAAGAAATTGAGGATCTTACTAGTTATTTCATGTCACAGTAAATTGGATTGTGTGTGAAGAGGTTCAACAGTGTAAGTCATTAAACAGTGATCTGATGTGTTGTTTCCTTTCTCTAGGATACTGATCTGATCGTCGCAAGTCTGGTAAGTATAGGTTTTGTCTGCAGTACAGTGCTGAGAAAGGTCTTTCTTCCTTGCAGATTTATTTTGTTTATGCTTTTTTTCACATGTTTCAAATCATCTAACAAGGATGACCTGGATAAATACAAAAAGCAGTTTTAAAGTGATGATTTCATTTTTGAACCAGAACAACCTGGTCTAATGTAAAAACATATTGGTCTCTAATACCCAGCTGTGGATGCCCTGATAGCAACAATTACCATCAAGCATTTACAGTAACTGGTAATGACTGGTTTACATCACTGGTTGATTTTGGTCCACTATAATTTCAGAATTGTCTTAATTAGATCCAAACAGGACAGGCAAAAAAAGAAAAGAAAAAAGTCTTAATTAAGGCCCAATATAGGGTTTTCAAGTCATACCAAGTACCACGGTGGTTAGCACTGTTGCCGCACAGCAAGAAGGTCCTGAGTTTAATTCCAACATCAGGCCGGGGTCTTTCTGTGTGGAGTTTGCATGTTCTCCCGGTGTTTGCGTGGGTTCCCTCCGGGTACTCCGGCTTCCTCCCACCGTCCAAAGACATGCAGCTTGTGGGGATAGGTTAATTGAATAATCCAAATTGTCACTAGGTGTGTATCTGCGAATGAATGTGAGTGCGAATGGTTGTCTGTCCCTGTGTGTTGGCCCTGCGACAGACTGGCGACCTGTCCAGGGTGTACCCTGCCTCTCGCCCTATGACAGGTGGGATAGGCTCCAGTGCCCCCTGAAAAGGATAAGCGGAAGCGAATGGATGGATGGATGGATGGATAGGGTTTTCAAGTCATACCAAGTATCTTAATTTCATTAAAGTCCAGACTGATTCGTTTACACCAAGTGTTTTGTTTCATTCATTCAATTGGACTTGCTTGTGTGCTTCAGATCCTAAGTGTGATTAAACTTAAGCCCAGGACCTGATGAGTTGATGTAGGTCCTGAAGTAGTAAAGGAACTCTGGGACATCACAGTAACAGCACCATGTTTGACTTTAATGCTGGTGTTTTTCTCTCACTATAGATGATTCAGTTTAGTGCAGTTAGTCAGCACAGCTCTTGGTTATCATCGAGATATTATTAGGCAACTTGTTTTTGCCTGTTCAGCTACAATATCTGGGAGCATTTTTGTTTTATGGGGTCTCCAGATCCTTAGAAATCTCTTTGTAAACCTTTACAGAACTATATGTGTTTGTTTCACATTAGAGCAGCTCACGACTAGCAGTTTAGGGACAATTAAATATTCACATAGGGCAGGGGTCTCAAACTCCACTCTTCAAGGGCCGGTGTCCTGAAGCTTTTCCACGTGTCCCTGTTACAAAACACCTGAATAACATTTGTAGGTCATTAGTGAGAGTATAGAATTTGACTGTGTTGAAGTGGCATCCCCGAAGACTGTTCAAATTTAAGTAATTTAAGTGTTTGGAAAAATGTACTTCTAAAAGTACTTTCATTGCATCATGTTCATTCACTCATGAGCTGCTATAACATGAATCAAATGGCTGAATTACCACCTCAGCATGCAGTCACGTTCTGTAGAGTTTTGCTAATGACCTACTAATGTTATTCAGGTGTGTTGCAACAGGGACACATAGAAAAGTTTCTGGACACCAGGCCTTAAGGACCAGAGTTTGAGACCACTGGTGGTAGGGCATTGTGGATTTCAAAAGCTTCTTCCCTTAAATCACTGCCTAAAAACTGCTTTTTGTAATTTGTCATAATGACTTGCAAAATATAGGTGGGATGAAAACATAAACATAAGACATTTTATAGTGGCCTGATATTTTTATCAAGGCTGTTTTTTGAAAATAATCCTGCCCTAATTTACAAAAGATGAACTGTGTCTGAAAGTCATGTTTGTTTGTTTGTTTGTTTAAGAAATGTGGGAATCTCCAGCAAAGATCTTACATGCAACAGCTCAGATACAGCACTCACTTCTGTTCTTTTTATCATGAAATGATCTACAAAGAAATGATCATCATACTAAATTTTGCTAATTAGGCCTTTATATCAGCTATGATAAGTTTATTATAGATTTAGTGTAGTGCTTATTGCTGTGTATCAAACATGCCCCAAATGTGACTGAAATATGTAGAAACTGCTGTGTAGAAACTAGCTGTCTCCAAATTTCTCATTTTGCCAAAATTCATACAGAGTGACCTGAAACTGTGCTGTAACCTCAGTGTGTTGGTTTTGTTGGACCATTTAATATTTACAGTAAGTTACTGTAGCAGCACGTCTTAGTTTGAGTTTATAGACTTAGTTTATTGTTTTAATAGAATGTAAAAATGTCCTTATAACAGTTCCACCATCATTTGTTAAACATTGTCATTCTGTTCAGTCCAATAATTTACTGTAGAAGTCTTTAGTATTTAAAGCCCTACATGTATTGTATTTTTGAGATTATAAGGCATAATGTCAATAAACAAGCCTGTTTTTAAGGCAGATTAAGCCGAACAAACAGTCAGATAAGTCAAACTTTATTCAAGGCATTCACAAACAACTCTCAACACTGTTCAGTTGTAACACATAAAATACAGAACAATACACTCACTTTTTCAGTTCATTCCTCATCCACAAATCCATCAAACTCTTCATGGGTTGATCAGTTTGAAATCTGCTTCTTAAGCATGTCTCTTAGCACGTGCCAGGTCCTTGTACACACACCATAATGTTATGTTGAAGCACCGTACGAATTACTCTGCGAGGGTCCTGACTATGGTAGCCATAATGCTCTGACAATACATCAAGCAGCGCAGCTTTGTAGCTTACGAAGTCTTACTAAAATATTTGACAGAATTTTGAGCGCTGTGTACCACAGAAATCCCGTTTGAGGTCAGTAAGCATAACCAGAATCGATACGCTAGGCACATTGTATGTTTTTGAGATAATGACAGGATTTTAGGTGTGCCATATAGTCTGAAGAATATGGTAAATCCAAGCATGTTGGAAATATGACTAATTCCATGCCTTTTGTGTCTTACAGGTGACCTGCTGCAGAAGATCCTCTCTCTCTCTATCATTATAAGCAATTCTGTCTATTCTATCACTCTCCCAACTCTATCTAATTTGAAAGCCATTCTATCTTGTATCCCTCTATCCCTACTGCTCTAATTTGAAAGCCATTCCATCTTGTATCCCTCTATCTCTACTGCTCTATCTAATTTGAGAATCCAAGTTTTGAGAATCCTTTCAGAATCCAATTTTCAGAAATCCAAGTTACCAGAACTTGATCTATCTGTTACAGAATTCTGAGAGATCTCTGCTCTCACTGCTCTTTCTTTCCTGTCATTAAGCTCTCTCACATTCAGTCATTTTGCTTTAAATTACAAGTTGAATATACAGTAGTAGAATTACAGTACAGTAGAACTTATAGTAGAAACTACTTACACAGCCCTACATTTGTCATTTTAATTTTGCATTAGACTTTAGTTTGGACTGCTAGTTTGGCTTACTTTGATCAATTGTATAAAATATCACCTTTTTATAAGTTTATTTGTAATAAGATAATCTGGTTATTTTGTAATACATACATTCAGATAAATAATAAATCAGATCCAGTCTGTTAGTCTGTTTCATTGGCTATAACATTTGACTGCAAGTTTATAGTATTATTATTTAAGGACAAACCCATTTTGTCACTCAGTGTAAGTATTCAGTCAGTATTGTCATCGAGAAGTGCCTGAGGACCCAGACTTCCTGTTTCCTGACTGCTGCAGAACATCCAGCTGAAGAAACCCCGTTTCTAAAAGAGCTACAATAAAACGGACCAAATTGTTTCCAGAGAACTTTGAATTTCCTTTATTTTGAGTTTGGAGTACAAATCAGCTTTTTAACATCTATTCATAAAAACATTTTATAGTATAATAGTACATTTCTCAGATTTAACAGTAACTTAAGGAGTTATAAGTTTTTCTGTGTTTCAAGGTTCAGTTTTGTTTATATTTGTGTATAACCACATATAAGCTCCAGATTGTACTTCAGCAAAATGCCAAGAAAAAGTCAAAGGTCGCAGTCCCAGAAGCTTAGATGGCAAAAGCAGAAAGAACAGGTGAATGTTTCTCAGAGCAGTGAGCAGGTAAAGGTGTGTGTTTCAGCTTTTCCCAGCACAGAAGTGCAGAGCAGTGTTCAGACAGCCACAGTGTCTTATGCAGATGTGGTAAAGAGAAGTGTTCCCTCAGTGTCTGTCCCAGAGCCTGGAGTTATGCAGGTAATCCAGACTAAACCCCAGCTAACTGTACAAACACAGCATGATGGACAAGCTCCAGGACAGTCTCATGTACAGGTTACAAACAGTGAAAGTCCACGAGTGAGTAGCGTCTGTGCTTCCCGAAGCCAGGCCGCTCCTAGGTATGGAAAGTACCGGAATCAGCAATGCATGGCTAACAGCTTGGTTTTCCTGTCATTCTTACACGAGGATGAATTCATTACCAGAGCAGATCTAAACCGTGTGTTGGACAAAGGCCATGCCGTCTATTCAGATGCCAGACTGAGGTTTGTGAACAGTGTGTTTCTAGCCTGCGATGAACTTCCTTCAGTTGTTACCAGCCGCACACACGAGTATCAAGTCGACATGTCTCAGTTTGCTCATTACGGCACATTTGATGGTACAGATCACTTTCCGAGCCTTGAACAGGGACTACAGTGTTTGGCTTCAGACGTTCGCTATGCTTTGCTAGTCATGGGAGGAACAGTCATCGCTGTTAGCAGGCTGACTTCAGGTGAATATGCATATTTTGATCCTCACCCACGTAAGTCTACTGGTATGCCATTGTCGCTAAGTGTAAGTGGTGGAACTGCAGTTATGTTGAAATTCACACGTCTTAATGACATGATTGACAGGATCAAACGTTTGTACAGAATGTTCAGCATCGCACCAAGCTGCACTTATGAGCTACAGCCCATCGAGTTTCACAGTGAAAACGCTGCTGACCAAAGAGATGCTAATCAAACCACCGAATACAGACAAACAGCTACAACTGTTACAGCACCAGCTTTAAATGAACGTGTTCATGAAATAAACTCCCAAAGATCTACTGACCAGACACAGAAGACTGTGAGAGACACTTTAACGACTGAAGTGACATCATCCAGAGTGGATTATTCAAATGAGACAGCTGCTACTGAAAACAACCATCTTCCTTCTGAGTATTTAGAAAAAGAAACATCTGCATCCTCTGTGAGAGAAACGCAGGTAACATCAGATTCTGTTCCTCAGAATGATTCAAACACTGCCTACTGTTTAACTAATATAACAGAGGAACTCTCAGATAAACTGCTGAAATATAATAAACAGCAAAGGAGAAAAATAAGGAGAAGATTATTAGCCCAAGAAAAAGTACCACAGAGAAAGGAAAATCAGAAGAAGAAAGAAAGGCAGATGTACAGGTTTGATGAAAGCTTCAAGACAAAGAAAAAAAACTCAACTAAGAAGTGTAATGATCCTGATCACAGACAGAAAAAGAGCATGTACAAAAATGAATTGTATAAATTAAATGCTACCTATAAGGAGAAACAGAGAGAACATTTAAGAAAGATGTATAGGGAAAGTGCTAAAATTAGAGAGAGAAAAAGAGAATGTGTCATAAGGACATATAAAGACAATCCCCTATTCAGAGAAAAGCAGAAAGAGCGTATAAGAAGAATATACAGAACTTGTGCTGGATTCAGAGAGAAACATAAAGCTTACATGAGGTCATATGTATATAACCTATATAAAAAAAGCGAAGATTTTAAACAGAAAAAACGATCTTATATGACAAAGCGGTATGGAGAAGAAAAACAATTTCAGCAACAACACAAGGACAATATGAGAGAACGAATGAGAGTAAAATATTGGAACGGTTTTTCTTTCAGACAGATGCATAATATCAGATGTGCAATGAATATAAAACGGAAATATCGCCAGATGCATCGACCAGCTGAGAGTTTACAGTGTCATCCAGAGAACACTTTAATGAATGAGGCCATATCTCGTTTCAGATCAAACATTAAGTCAGCACCATCTTATGTTTGTACTGTTTGTCTAAAAGCTTCTTTTCCTAATCAGGTGAAAATCTGCAAAAGAGAAAATTACTCAAAACACCAGACTGTAGCTCATCAGTGCCTAACTGGTAAATTTGTTCATGTGTGTGATGAAGCATGTCATGATCACTGCAGCTTTCCTGTTGAGAGAAAAAAAGAGTATATCTGTCACACATGTCACAGTTCCCTCAAAAGTGGATGCATGCCCAGGCTTGCTGCTGTTAATGGTTTAGAACTGCAGGATATTCCAGCTGAACTTTGTGATCTCAACATTCTGGAGAGACATCTGATTGCCAAATGCATACCATTTGCTAAGATTATTCCTCTTCCAAAGGGGAGACAGAGACTCATACGTGGTAATGTGGTGTGTGTACCATCTGAGGTCCAACAAACAGTTGACAGTTTACCGAGGATCAGAAGCCAATCACAGATCATGAGGATAAAGCTGAAAAGACGACTGTGCTACAAAGGCCATCAGCTGTTCCAGACTGTCACCTGGTCTAAACTCATTCAAGCTCTGCGTAAACTGAAACAAATTCATCCACAGTACACAGATATTATTATCAGAGATGATGCATTGCTTTGTGATCCAACGTTACCTGATGATGACAGCAGTGATGAAGCCAGCATGGCAAGTGATGATTATAATGAAGCAGATTTAATGGAAATTGACAACTATGAAAAAGATGCCCTTTTGTGTGAAAGTGAGTCTCAAAGTGACCAAGATATTAATATGCAATCCTGTGATGAACAACCAGAGGAACAAAATCCAGATGAACCAGAAAGTGATTTGAACAATGGAGGTTTTGCTCTAGAAAGTTGTCTGCAGCCTGTAGACATTTCAGAAGAGATTCTCTGTTTCAGTGATAACACATATTGTGTGGCTCCTGCAGAAAGAAACAATCCTGTTAGCTTCTTCAGAACTCCTCATTTGGAAGCCATGGCATTTCCTGTGCAGTTTCCTACTGGTCAGAATACACTGGATGAAAAGAGACTTCTTAAACTCACACCAAGTGCTTACTTCAAATCAAGGCTTTTCAACATTGATGCAAGATTTGCTAAAGACACAAATTACCTGTTTTTCTCACAGTTTGTCACTGAAATACACTTGGCTAATTCCAGTATGACGATACAGCTAAGGAAAGGTAAAACTATGACCAAAGATGGACGCAAAATCACATCAGGAATGTTACAAAGTAAGACAGAAGTAGAGAAGCTGGTAAGAAATAAAGATGCAATCAGATTTATGCAGCCACTCAGAGGAACTCCAGCTTACTGGCAGAAAACTACCAGAGATCTATTCAGCATGGTTCGCCAAATAGGAACACCTCAGTTCTTTGTCACTTTCTCTGCTGCTGAGATGAGATGGCCTGAAGTGATTCAAGCAATAAAGAGACAGCAAGGTGAAGAGGTTGATTTTGAAGCCCTGGACTGGTCAGAAAAGTGTGAAATTCTAAGATCAAATCCAGTAACCACCATGCGAATGTTTGATAAACGTGTTGAGGCTTTGTTCAGAGATTTGCTTTTTTCTCCTGCACAGCCCCTTGGTGAGATCATTGATTACTTTTACAGAGTTGAGTTCCAGCACAGAGGTAGTCCACATATACACATGTTGCTGTGGATTCGAGAAAAGGTAGAAGCAGATGTGGATGACGACCAAACTGTCTGTGACTTTGTTGACAGATACATCTCAGCTCAACTCCCTGATCCAGAAAAACAACCTGAACTGCACAAAAAAGTCACTGAACTACAAAAGCACAGCAAAAACCACACAAAGACATGCTTTAAGAGTGTGAACTCTGGTTGTAGATTTGGGTTTCCCAAACCACCAGCCACAAGAACAATGATTGTGAGAAAGGATGAGGATTCAGACACTGAAGCTGCAAAAGCCAAACTCAGACCTTTGTTGAACCTGCTGAAGGAACCTGAAGCTGCTTCCCTCACCATAGAGCAGATTCTGTCACGATGCAACTTAACAATGAATGAGTATGAACAATGCCTCCAAGACATAAACAAGAAAACAGCTCTGATTCTGAAACGTGACCCAAATGAGTGTTGGATCAACAATTACAACCCAGACCTGCTTGAAGCCTGGAACTCTAATTTAGATGTCTCATTCATTTTGAATGCCTATTCATGTATAGAATACCTCTGTAAATATATAACAAAGAAAGAATCTGGCCTCTCTGAATACCTGAAGACAGTTATTGACAACTCTGATAAGAACACCGTCAATGAGTGTGATGAAATGAGAGCTGTGATGCAGGCTTACTCAAAAAAGAGAGAAATCAGCGCACAGGAGTGTGTGACTCGAGTCTGTGGCCTAAAAATGAAAAAATGTTCCCGCAGTGTTGTATTTGTACCAACAGATGATAACCCAGTAAAAATGAGTCGGCCCATGAGCTTCCTGGAAAGCACAACACACGACAGTTGTAATATTTGGATGACAAGTTTGAGTGATAAATACAAATGCAGACCTGAGACCCCAGAATATGAGGAAATGTCACTGGCTGATTTTGCTGCCTTGTGCAGGTTGGTGAGTGGTCCAAATGAAGGAAAAGATGTGCTTCCTCTTCTAAACCAGCTTGGATTTGTACAAAGGCGAAAGAATGATAAACCAGCTATAATCAGATATTACCACTGTTCACAGGAAAAAGATCCTGAGCAATATTATGGTCGACTGTTGAGACTTTACCTTCCACACAGATCAGAGCAGGAACTGAAACCACAAGGGTTCCAAACCTATCAGTCCTTCTACAACTCAGGTTTTGTACGACTTCCATGTTCAGACCACAGTGAGTCTGTGAAAAGGGTTGTGAAAAGAAATAAAGACAAGTATGAGAAGAACTCTGAGGATATTGAGAGTGCACTGGAAGAGTTTGAACAAAATAGGGATGTTGTGATTGATGAATGGTGTAATCTTGCTCCTGAATCTGAAGTTGTGAGGCTGCAATGTGATGAGAATCTTCCTGAGAGACATTCTGATGATGAGAACGAACAGGAGAATGTCCCTGACTACAGTCGTCAGTCTGATGCTGTAACAGAGATCAGAGCCATCAGAGAACAACCTGCAGTAGATCCAGCCGTGGTACGTGTAATGTATCAGAATCTGAACCAGAAGCAGGCCTGCGTGTTCTATGCCATAAGAGACTGGTGTATTCAGCGAGTTTGTGGTTTGAACCCAGATCCATTTTTCTTCTATATCAATGGTGGTGCAGGAACTGGAAAGTCACATCTGATTAAGTGTATTCATTCTGAAGCATCAAAG
Organism: Rhamphochromis longiceps; assembly: GCF_057381845.1. Classification (NCBI taxonomy): domain Eukaryota; kingdom Metazoa; phylum Chordata; class Actinopteri; order Cichliformes; family Cichlidae; genus Rhamphochromis; species Rhamphochromis longiceps. The sequence goes on from NC_140561.1 coordinate 7,376,188, forward strand.
ATCCTGAGCAGACTGCCTGCTAATGCAGAAGAAGCTGACATATCAAATCCAACTGTTTTACTGACTTCATTTACCGGTACAGCAGCTTTTTCTATCAATGGCTCTACATTACATTCTCTACTGAAACTACCCAGGAGTCTGAAACCACCCATTCAAGGACTTGGTAACCAACTGGATGAAGTCAGATCTGAGCTGATGAATGCTGAAATTATTGTTATTGATGAGATTTCAATGGTTTCAAAACCCCTTTTTGCTTATGTGGATGCAAGACTGAAACAAATCAAAGGCACTCAGAGACCTTTTGGTGGAATGTCAGTTTTAGCTGTTGGAGATTTTTACCAGCTGCCACCAGTGCGACAGTCTAAACCTCTCTGTGTTTACGATCCAGAACAGATTGACCTATGGCAGGAACATTTTCAGATGATCACTCTAACCGAGATCATGCGTCAGAAAGATGATGTGGCCTTTGCAGAGATGCTGAACAGGATTAGAGTCAAAGAAAAGACAGATGAGCTTTCTCAGTGCGACAGAGATTTGTTGTCACAGGCTGTGACTGCACCAGAAGAATGTCCAACTGAGGTCTTACACATTTATGCCACCAACAAGAATGTGGAATCCCACAACACAGATACCCTGAAGAAGCTTCATTCAAACATCATAATCATCAATGCAGACGATTTCCAGAAGGATAAATGTACAGGCAGAATGGAACGAAGAGACAAACCATTTACAGGTGGGAGAAATGATTTACCTGACACTCTGAATGTTGCTGAAGGAGCTCGAGTCATGCTGACCAGAAACTTGGACACACTAAACGGTTTGGTCAACGGTGCTTTTGGTATACTGGTAAAGGTGGTGAGATCTGAAAATGATGGACACATAATTAAACTGGGGCTCAGGATGGACAACCGGCAGCCTATGAGACACAACCGCAGTGCTAATGCAGCTTCTGATGATCTGGTTTACATTGAGAGAGCAGAGGAGAGTCTGAAGTTTAAAGGAGCAGTACGCAGACAGTTTCCTGTAAAGCTAGCATTCGCTTGCACAATTCACAAAACTCAGGGTCTTACAACACAGACAGCTGTAGTTTCAATGAAGAACATTTTTGAACCAGGTATGGCTTACGTTGCTCTCAGCAGGGTGACGTCTCTCAGTGGACTCTATTTGCAGGACTTGGATGAGAAAAAGATTTACGCCAATCCCGAGGTAACTGCAGCGCTCCAAACCATGAGACAAGCCAGTGTTGAGGAAATGATGCCTCTTCTTCAGGTCAGAGAAACAGCCAGCAGACTTGACACTCTTACACTGATCCATCACAATACAGAGGGTTTGCCATCTCACATCAGTGACATCAAGAGTCATCATGAAATGTGTTTAGCAGATGTTTTGTGTCTCACTGAGTCTCACCTTCAAGGCTCCTTTGTTGCAGACAGTCTTCATTTGGATGGCTACACCATGTTCAAACGCAACAGACATGTGTCCTACACAAACTTTCCTCACATGGCCAGCAGAAGTGGTGGTGGAGTTGTTGTGTATTTGAGGAATCATTTTCAGGTTCAGGTAAAACAGTATCTACATAATGTCACTGATCTTGAGTTTTTAGTGTTGAAGGTTCAGGCTCCATTCCCTGCACTCATTGCTGTTGTGTACAGACCCCCTGACTACAGTTTGACACCATTCATGCAAAACCTGGTAAGTCTTTTAGATTCACTTGAAATAATGGACTGTCACCCAATAATTGTGTGTGGAGATTTTAATGAGAACCAGTTGCAGAGTGGAAGAAAACAGATTCTGGAGCAGTTTCAGTCGAGAGGGTATTCACAGCTGATCACTTCTGGCACTACAGACAAGAACACCCTGCTTGACCTCATTTTTATTTCTCAGCCACAGAAATGTCTATATTCAGGTGTTCTGAGATCATATTACAGTTACCACAACCCTGTGTTTTGTGTCCTGTCCTCGAGCCAATCATGAAGTCGTCTGGTGAGTTTTGAAACAATTACAGATCATGTTTGTTACAGAGTTTACTGATTGTAGAGTATGAAAAATATTTTTCATTGAAAAAATTGTCTTCCCTACTCTGTCTGTAAGAAGACCCTTTCTTATTGCAATGTTATTAATCATTTCACCAAATCATTGCTGAACTTCATGCAGAGCAGAGAACATCTGCTATCATGCACCTCTGATCTGAAATGTGCTGCAACATTTATTAAACCAACATCATTTCTTTTATTCTCATGTTTTAAATGACTAAATCTTTTTACTGTGACGTATGTAGCTCAACAAACGAGATCTTCCCCTCCAAGGGCTTGAAAATATGAAATAGTAAATAAATAAATCCCACATAAATGCAGGTATTTATTATGGGTCACATGAATAAATACAGACAATTATATTTTCTTGATTATAGTAGCTTTTGTAGAATCAAAAGTTTTTGTGATGAATGAGTTTTTGCTTATCATGTTTTACAGGTAAAAAATGTCAAAAGTTATAAACTATCTTTAGGCTACCAGAGATGTCTATAATGATACATTATGTAGAGAAAAACATTAGTACAGCTTACAGAATGTGTATAAAAACTGATGTAGAAGTAAATGGATAGTTTTCTGAAAGTTCCCGACTACAGTTTAACACCACCCACCCAGATCACCCCCCAAGTGTCTATGTAATGCTGGTATGGTGTGTGAGTTTGACTTGGCCTTTATCCGGGTGGGTTTGGGTTTGGGTGGATAAAGGCCAAGTCAGAATTCTCTGAGCAGCTGGAAAAAGCTGCTAATAAACAAAGACATCAAAAAGTGTGGGCTTTAGGTGTAGCCCCCGCTTTCTGATGCACTAATTAGACTTAGTAACCGACACCCCATACCAGCATTACATAGACACTTGGGGGCTGAGCTGGGTGGGTGGTGTTAAAAGCACGTGTTTTGTTAGATATATTTTTTCAGACACCATCTTCATGAACTGCTGAGCCAAACCTGATCCATCAGTGCTGGACTGCACAGATAACTACATGCCACAAGGAGACTGCTGTGTTATGAATTGCCATACCAGTGTGTCTTCAATGGAGAAGATGACACACCCATCACCTGACCTCCTGCCTGATCTGGAGACCATCATCATGCTACCACACTACACACCTCTGAGACCATCAATGATGACTCATACTGAGGAAACTGTATTTCCTGTCAGAGATGCTCAGTGATCCTCAGAGCAGAGAGAGGTATCATTCTTTATCTTTGATAAAAAAAAATGTCAGTGTTTTTAATTCAATTAATTAATTAAAATCCTGTTTATTGCATAAATAATTCCACATTCAAATGATTATACTTGTTGACACTTTTTGAGTTTTAATTCACATTATGGATTACAAATCTATGCTTTTTCTACTCTGTCTCTCTGTGCAGGTATTGCTGTCTTCTGAGTTCTTCCGTGTCCCAACTGAGGCCTTCAAACCTCATTGCAGAGCTCATGTCTTTCCTCACCATCATGTGAGTGTGAGATTGCTCTGGATTCTGGTTATGTGGCCCGCAGCACCTATAAGGTATTTCAACATTGTTCATTGTATAACTTATTTGTAGTTTTTAGGGTTTCTACAGACAAAAAAAATGTTCCTTTTTCTGTATTTTTTAGAACAAGCTCGTCCAGTGTGCCTGCATTCCAGCTTCTTAGACTCTACGCAAGTGGACAGAGTATCAGTGTTTGGCCACTCTTACAGACACTGACTTCTGTCAATTCACTTCTACTGATCGGGCACCTCACTCCAGGAAGACAGAGGGCTGCAAGCCTGTCATCATTTCCAGTGTGGCTTTGTATTCTTGGGGTAGCATCAGATTTTTCCCACAAATATTCAAAGGTAACACTTGTTTTAAGCTTAGTTATTAAATCAAAAGTCTTCCCTTGTGTCATGTCTGTGAAGGTTCTCATGATGTCCTTTGATGTAGTCTCTCTCTTCACTTGCATACCCACTACAGAGGCAGTGGAGACTGTCAGAAAACGACTGCAAGAAGACAGCTCCTTGGAAGACAGGACCAACTTCACACCCGATCAGATGTGCACACTGTTAGACCTCTGCCTCACCACTACATATTTCAAATACAACGAGGGTTTCTACAGACAAAAACATGGCTGTGCCATGGGTTCCCCTGTGTCACCTGTTGTAGCCAACCTTTACATGGAGGAAGTGGAAAGGAAGGCTCTTGGCTCTTTCAAAGGAAGAGTACCCAGCCACTGGTAGAGATATGTAGACGACACCTGGGTCAAAATCAAAAGGCAAGAAGTGGAATCCTTCACTGCGCACATTAACGCCGTGGATAAAAACATCAAGTTCACCAGGGAAGACACAAAGGACGACTGTCTGCCTTTCCTGGACTGCGCTGTGCACATTGAAGAGAACGGCAAACTCAACATCGAAGTTTACCGGAAGCCCACACACACGGACCAGTACCTCCTCTTTGACTTCCATCACCCTCTGGAACACAAACTTGGAGTAATTAGGACACATCCCCCCCCCCCGGGCAGAACATGTTCCCTCTAAGCCTGAAGGGAAAAAGAAGGAACACACACATGTAAAGGAAGCACTCAAAACGTGTGGATATCCTAATTGGGCGTTTATAAAGTCAGCAAAGATGCACAGAAAAGAACATCAGATACCAGCGAGGGAGGATAAGAAAGACAGATGCAACAACATTGTCATCCCCTATGTACTAATTAGACTTAGTAACCGACACCCCATACCAGCATTACATAGACACTTGGGGGCTGAGCTGGGTGGGTGGTGTTAAAAGCACTTGTTTTGTAGATATATTTTTTCAGACACGGCACAGTCTCCTTTGTGGCAAAACCTTCAAACTTCACCATCCTCAGCTGAAACAACAACATCTTAACACCATCTTCATGAACTGCTGAGCCAAACTTGATCCATCAGTGCTGGACTGCACAGATAACTACATGCCACAAGGAGACTGCTGTGTTATGAACTGCCATACCAGTGTGTCTTCAATGGAGAAGATGACACACCCATCACCTGACCTCCTGCCTGATCTGGAGACCATCATCATGCTGCCACACTACACACCTCTGAGACCATCAATGATGACTCATACTGAGGAAACTGTATTTCCTGTCAGAGATGCTCAGTGATCCTCAGAGCAGAGAGCGGTATGATTCTTTATCTTTGATTTAAAAAAAAAATGTCAGTGTTTTTTAATTCAATTAATTAATTAAAATCCTGTTTATTGCATAAATAATTCCACACTCAAATGATTATACTTGTTGACACTTTTTGAGTTTTAATTCACATTATGGATTACAAATCTATGCTTTTTCTACTCTGTCTCTCTGTGCAGGTATTGCTGTCTTCTGAGTTCTTCCGTGTCCCAACTGAGGCCTTCAAACCTCATTGCAGAGCTCATGTCTTTCCTCACCATCATGTGAGTGTGAGATTGCTCTGGATTCTGGTTATATGGCCTGCAGCACCTATAAGGTATTTCAATATTGTTCATTGTATAACTTATTTGTAGTTTTTAGGCCTTAACACAAATAAAATGTTCCTTTTTCTGTATTTTTTAGAATAAGCTCGTCCAGTGTGCCTGCATTCCAGCTTCACAGAAAAGAACATCAGACACCAGCGAGGGAGGATAAGAAAGACAGACACAACAACATTGTCATCCCCTATGTAGCCGGTGTATCAGAAAAACTCAGGAGAGTTTTCTCCAAATACGACATCCCAGTGTACTTCAGACCCAGTAACACACTCAGACAGAAACTGGTTCACCCGAAAGACAAAACTCCTAAACACAAACTTAACAATGTGGTGTACGCTGTACAGTGCAGCGAGGAATGCCCAGACTTCTACATCGGAGAGACCAAACAGCCACTTCACAAGCACATGGCACAACATAGAAGAGCCACCTCCACGGGACAAGACTCAGCAGTTCATCTGCATCTAAAGGACAAAGGTCAGTCTTTGAGGATGCCAATGTTCACATTTTGGACAGATGGAGGAGTGAAAGAAGCCATTTACGTCCACTGTGAGCGACCATCTTTAAACAGAGGCGGTGGTTTATGACACCAACTGTCTGCCATCTATAATCCAGTTTTGAGTTCCCTCCCCAGACACCGTAACGTCCACTCACACCCTGGGAGTGGGCGTGGGTGATTTCCTGACCTCGGGAGATCACATGATAGGGTGGGGCCAGGTTTCACAATGAGCTCACCCAAAACCCTGGCTGATTGGGACCCACACCCACTTTCACACCTTGGCTCATGTGATTAGGTAGAGGATCATCAGGGGGTTCTTTGTCCCTCTTTGGGGGGAAACTCCCACTGGGTTTAAATCTGGGACTCTCCACCATTGACCCTTAGAACTGAAGAAGCTTCTCGGATGAGAGGTGAAACGTCTTCAAGGAACTCAAAGAAGTCCAGACGCTTTTCTTTCCAAGCTCCTTAGACTTCACTTGTGTTAATTACATTTTATTTGTTGTTGTTTTCTTTTAGATTTATATGCAGTGATTGGATGTGGTGGAGCTTTGTTAACCGTGTGGAAAACATCTGTTTGTGATGATATTTACAATGAGGCTTTAAGGTGACAGTTTCCATGTAATTTCAATCCTCTTACTAAGCAAAAACATGTTTGCAATTAACATATTTTTTCAGTTTTGTCTTTTGGATTTATGGTTAACATTCCTCTGTGACAGCAAATACTAAACTGGTCCAAGTAACCAGCATATCATTGGTCAAAGGCAAAAAGGACCACATGTCACACTAGCAATGAATTTTTGACTGTGTTTGTGTTAGTATAGAGTAGGTCTAACAGTGGTTTTCCACATCTGCTCTAATATATATAGATAATGGGTCAGACATATAAAGTCATTTTGAAAAGTTCATAAAGGTCATTTATATGTGTTCCTCTTTATCATTTTATATCAGGTCAAACAGCAGACTTGAGTTTTGATCAGGGTAGAACCATAACATTCATGCTAATGGTTCTACTGTTTACAGTTACTTTATGATGGATTTCACCCTGGTCACAGCACTATCTGAAAAGCTGTTAGAGGTAAAGTTAAGCCAATTAATACCTCATCATAAGTCACTCTCTAACGCAGGGCAGTGATTATTATTCACTGTAATTTATTCCACAACAATGTTCTTTATTTGATTCTTTAAATATGCACATCGATTGTTTAGCTGTGTGACTCTCCACACCTGAAATATATCACAATGTGGACTTCATTTCGACAATATTTTGTAGATTGGTACCATATTTATCATCGAATCATCTTGTGCATTTATTAACTAAATGTTGTTTGGGTTTTTTTTGTTTGTTTGTTTGGGGTTTTTATGTTGCCATTTTTACATTTCACCAACTGTGTAAATTCTGCAATTTTACCTTGGTTTTGTTTCACATCAGTTTATCTGCTGGCTGGTATTCCTGTCTTCCTTCTCTCACCCCAACCGGTCGCAGCAGATGGCCGCCCCTCCCTGAGCCTGGTTCTGCTGGAGGTTTCTTCCTGTTAAAAGGGAGTTTTTCCTTCCCACTGTCGCCAAAGTGCTTGCTCATAGGGGTCATATGTCATATGATTGTTGGGTTTTTCTCTGTATCTATGAAGCGCCTTAAGGTGACTTTTGTTGTGATTTGGCGCTATATAAATTGAATTGAATTGGTTTTCTTTCTTTTCTAATGTTTCTGGTCATTTTTCACAGTTAAACAAGTAACTTTGAGGTTACTTCATCGTTTTCAGCTGTTATCTGTATAAATTTTTTTCCTAATAATTACATTTCTGCAAAATTATAGCAGTTCTGGTAAGTTGTAATATTTCTGCCAAGTTATTAATTTTTGACTAAATTATTACATTTCTGCTAAGTTGTAGCTTCTGGTAAACTACAACATTTCTGCTGAATTGTTATGTTTCTTCTAAGTTATTGCATTTCTGATAAGTTATTACATTTTTGCTAACTTGATGTTGTTCTGCAAAGTTATTAAAATTTCAACAACTTTTTAAACACTGACTTTGATTTCTTCAGCTTCTTCAGCTATTTTCAACTATTTTCAGCAGACAGCTTCAGCTTTACAGCATGCACACTGCATTTTCGCAGGAAATGCAAATTTTTCTAGTATAGATTTGTTTAACTGACTGAAGCAATGACAACAGTCTTCTCCTGAACACCAACACCAAGGAGGTGGTAAAGAGTTCACCAGACCTAAAAACAAAACAAAACAATGCAGGACAGTCTGCAAAGATGTTGAGTCAGTCAGACATCGTGCAGAGCAGATGAGGAAGAAGTTGTAATCTAAAATGGAGAACAATAAATACAGCCACCTAAGCATCCTCACAGGACAAGATGAACTGCAGTGAGAGGGTCATCTTACTGCACTGCAGGACTCAGAGGTTCAGGAGGGTCTTTATCCCCATTGCCATGAGGCTTTTTAAAAGAAACTACTCACATGTTCTTCTCACATTTATTTCTTTTACTCTAATAAACACTGGTAGTAATCATATGAATTCTGAGCTAAATGGACTTGCCCTGATAGGCTTCAGCCAGCACAGAAGCTAATACACCACAACACTTAGGGAAACTGAAACTGACTGTTATTAATGTTTTCAAACTGTTTAAGAAAAACATATATAATCTTTCAGCCTTCTAAAAAACACACATAAAAACAGTATTATATGATGTTGAACATACAGATAGGCAGTTGTTGGCCTACAGGAGTGTTCTTTATCGAAGGTTTTAAGTGCTTAAAAAGTCTGTTAAGCTCTGTACAGAGCATGCAATGTAACTGTACATTAGAGAGTGTTTTATAAACCATGTCTTCTGTTTCATTTAATAAACATGAGACTGCTTTATGCATTTTCAGCTATTTATTAGATTTTATCAGATTAAAAAACACTTAGCATAAGAATGCAGTTGAAACTATAACTTTTAAATATTGTTTAAATGAATGAACATAGCAACTTGAACATTTTAAAAAATACAAACAAAACAAATGAACTATATTTATATATATAGATCTATATATATATATACATATCTATATCTATATCTATATCTATATATATATCTATATATATCTATATCTATATATATATCTATATATATCTATATCTATATATATTTATTCTGGTTTTTTTATGTGTACTATTTGTTTTCCTTTGATTTTTACAGTAAAAGTGATCCTGTGCTTCTCAAACTCCTCCTCGTAGGGCTTCCACATTTCCTCTTCAATGAAGAGGGTTTCTCCAGTTAGAAGGAGAACTTGCAGCTGGGTGGACTGCAGTGCACTGCACTGCTCTGCAGTGTCCACACCAACTACAGTTACTTGAGTACTTTCATCTTCCTTTGTCTGTCAATACACAAAAAGCATATATTTAATATGGTAATCACGTCTTGATGCATGCTCAATGATCCATGTAAGTAAATCCCAAAAGGATGATTCTGTTCATCTGGACGTAGCATTTTCAAGTGGGAGAAATTTTTGTCACTCATCCAGGTGACTTCTTCAGTCTGTTTTACCCAATCTTTTAAACAGTACATTGCATAATGACTGAAACTAGCCCACTGAAGAAGCAATAGGCTGGGAGGTCAGTTAATTGGTCAGTAATATACAAATTGTCACGGGCACTGATCAAAGACCACAGAAACCTGCAGTCCGCTGAGACTGAAGAAGTCACTTGGATGAGTGATGAAACATTTCTCCCACTTGAAAATGCTACGTCCAGATGAACAGAGTCAATCTTTTGGACCACCTATAATTCTAAACATTTTGGCAAATGACATTGCTATTACATGTTGGTACAAACATATGGCTTCTTCATACCTCAGTCTTTGTATGGGAAGTTGACTGGAGCTGTACTCCATAGGCGGAGCGGTGCACTTTCACATGGGAGATCTTTACCTGATCTCCCACACGAACGTCAACAATTGACGCCTCCCTCCACAAGGAGACAGTCATGGTATGTCCATCCTGAAATCACAAAAATGACAGAATGAAACATTTATTCATTAACTAATGGAAATCTCAAATATGCCTATTTTCACCATTTTCAATATTACACTTTAGTTGCACCATTACCTGTTTTAGCTGGAGAGTGCGTATTGGCACCAGTTGTTTGCCTGAGCAAACTGTCCTCACTGCCGAACACTGAAAATTCAATTAAAATATAATGTCAGTTATAGTGATTGCATAAATCTGTGTGTGTACATCTAGGTGCTACTTTCTTGACTTACTACATCTATTATTTTATTATTGTTGTTAATGATAAATCTACAACCATTTACAAAATAATAGTGGTTGATCTTGTTCTCACAATTTTGTGTTTGTTTGACAAGAACAATAAAATTATTATTTTTACTTTTAAAGACAAAAAAGTAATGGTTTCTTTGAAAACCTGAAGCAATATCAATTCTGATGGAACCACAAATATTTACCTCCACAACCTCCCCTTCCACTGTCATGAGCCCTCCAGATGTTGGGCTCATCTTTAGTGGTGTTGCTGGGGAAGGTGGATTAAGCAGCTCCTCCGCCTTTATGATGAGGGCCTCCGAGACTGCCAGGGCAGGAGCTTTAAAGAACTGTGTCCTCGCAGTGATATTGATGAGATAAGGGGGAGCTTGGCCCCTCAGCTCATGTCCCCTCATCATGTAGGACATGTCCTGTTTTACTTTGGAGGAGAACTCTTCAAACAAGGTGATCTTCAGCACTGTTTCACCGTCTGTGATTGCTGCCACTTTATTTTTTTTTGTTGACAGTGCTTTGACCTCTCCATCCTCAGTAACCCAGCTGATCACCTGATAAATACATAAATAAAGAAATGTATTTCTATGATCTTACTCCATAGTCACGTTCATACATGTGAAAGTCTACATCATATGATTGTTGGGTTTTTCTCTGTATTTATTATTGTACGATCTACTGTACAATATAAAGCGCCTTAAAGCGACTGTTGTGATTTGATGCTATATAAATAAAATTGAATTGAATCACCTTTAGCTGGTCACAACATTTCAACACCCGGATATGAATGGGTGGGGGCCGGAAATACGGCGTCTCAGGCTGGTTGTCAGTCAGTTTCCTTAAGGCCATTCTGAAAAAAAAAAAAGCAAAATAAACACATTAACAGGTTCATACATTTCTGCTGGATCCAGTTCTGACAGAATACAGTAACACCTGTTGCTTTCATGTCATCTCTTCACATTTTGATATAAAACAAACACATCATGAACTTCCTCAACCCTACGTGTGTTTCTGAGGTTCCTGCTTGATATTTACATACCTGAAAACATTTCAATATTTTTGTAAAAACACAAATTATCTTTACAAAATGTTGGTCTGAAAATTAATTAAACGCTTATGAGCCTTCATAAAATACATACAAATATTACAGCACATGTAAGTCTATCCAATTCACTCTGGATGGAACGCAGAAAAAAAATCACAATTTTCTTTTCCCCACTTAAAACCCTTGGTAGGCCCTTAAAAAATGCACCCTCTAAAGGCCCTAATGGACCTAAACGTCCACCCCCCAAAAAGTGCAATAAAAAGATTATATATTCATATTTTTTTCCACTTTAAATTGGTCAGTCTTTTAAAACTACTTCTCCCTGAAATATTCATATAAAGTTTTAATTACATTTTCGTTGTTTTAACCCTTTAAATCCCAGGTTTATTACATGAGCGCCCTGTTTTTTTAGGCCCAAAAAACAAAAAAACTTAATATTTTAAAAAAAAAACATTTGAAGTAATATTCGTTTGTTATTATAATTAGGCCTTTGGATGGACTAAAGATTGGCACCAAGAGTCATTTCGATCGCCTTTTATTTTTTTTCCAGGAGCGCATTTCATAAAATGCACACTATCGACCACGCCCAAAAAGTGCAATAAAAATATTAAATATTAATTTTTTTTTCACTTTAAATTGGTCAGTCTTTTAAAACTACTTCTCCCTGAAATATTCATATAAAGTTTTAATTATATTTTCGTTGTTTTAACCCTTTAAATTACAAAAAAACTAAAAAAAAAACTAAAAAACTAAATATTTTCCCAAAAAAACATTTGAAGTAATATTTGATTGTTATTATAATTAGGCCTTTAGATGGACTAAAGATTGGCACAAACAGTCATTTCGATCGCCTTTTATTTTTTTTTTCAGGACCAGAAAATGGTCTCCAGGCGGCAAATGCTCCTCCTCTAGGCCGAAATAAGTGCATGTTGCCGGGGTAAGTCGCGACGATCACCGGGGCACGATCACCGGGGACTGCTTTTTCCAGCCCACACGTCCGATACCACGTGACAACAAATACGTCATTTCCTGTTGACTAAAAAAAAAAAGCACCCTCTCATGGTCCTAGGGACCAAAAAATGGTCCCGCACGATCAGCGGGCGAAGCCGGTGCTGCACGCCGGAAATGAGGCTTCATTTCCGGCAGGTCTGTCCAAGCAGCCCGCTGTTTTCCAGCCTGGGGTCAAATGTGGAGCAAGGGCGCCACCCGGTGGACAAATAAAAAAATTACAACTCTAAGGCCAATAGACCAAAACGAGACGGAGACATGAGTAATCACCAGGGCATTAACGGTAATAATTCTGCAGTGAAAAATAGCGTTTATAATGGAAGTCAATGGGACGAAAACGTCCACTAGGGCTCTAAGAGGATGTGTATTGTTAGCTTAGCCACTGAAGCTAATTTAAGGAAGTCAGACTTGAATTTTGAAATAAAATTATACCAAACTTTTTTTTGGAGAATTTGGCTATATTCAATTAAACACAGTGCAAATGGCTTGGAATCGAAAAATGCAAAAGCCACAAAAGTTCCCCAGGGCCTTTCAGGTGTTTAATTGTTTTCAGATAATAATTAAAATAATTATTAATTAAAATAATACTTGAAAATAGGTTACAGTGGACAATAGAAAACAATGAATCATCATAGGAAGATTATCTGAAAAAGGATTCATGCTCCTGAAGTGAAAAACAGCAACATTACAGACATCTTAAAGATTGCCTGCCTGCCCTTCCCCCTCCCCCAACACACACAGGCCAGGTGCACACACACAAACAAAAACATAGTGCGCCTGCTTGGTCTCTGTGGCTTTAGTTCATATTGGCTCCCCTTTTTAATCATTTGAGCCAATAAAATTATAGAATTACTGTCCCTGCTTTTTGGTCAGTCCCGCCCTCCTTAACTGGGCAGAAAATGGCAATTTTATGACCAGAAACAGCAAAGTTGGGAGACGGTTGCCAGGGCAGAGTGCCAGCCTTAAGCAATTCTTTCCTACTAACAGCCCAAACGTAACGTCTTAAAGTTTATAAAACTGTTATAGATCTGGAAGATTTGTCTGATTCTGTAAGATCTTAATATTTCATAAAAAAATAGATGCCATTTTCATGAATACATTCAGATAGTTTTTTCAATTAAATATCCCTGAAACAATAAGTTCATCAAACTATGACACCTACAAATACATTGCTATCAATACTAAATGTGAATTTATCAAAAGTAATTTTTTTTCTTCGAGAGAAAAATGGAGATACACATATATAAAACATTCATAGGCCGATA